>NC_143053.1:47610000-50010000 GCF_052426305.1 Pelodiscus sinensis
AATTTTCATTTAACTATGGTCTAGATTGAAATGGTAGTTCTGTTGTCATGCACTAAACCATGTCTTTTGGGAAAACTGCTGGTCTTCCAAAGTAAATGCTGTGATGAGATTTCCAAAAACTACTAGTGCAAAACATAGAAATTACACTTATATTGGTGTGGGAGCCAAAGAATAAACAGACAATTATAGTCAATTTTTATTGACCAACTAAATTAACATGGGCACATTTGCGGGGCACAACAGCTACAAATAATTAAATATCTGATAAAAGGAAAAATACTTGTTTCTATTATCTTCTATTGTTCTGCTTCCATTGTGCTAAACAGACAATTGACAATTAAAACATTATTTAAAAAATGGGTAAAAATCTTTAATCTTTTGCTTTTCTTTATATTCACAAATTGTTTCTGTTTATGTACCTTAACATTATAAATTATCTGAATTAGAAAATAGGAATGTAGTTGTTAATTTTGGTTCTATGTCTCTGGGAAATGCATTCTGCAATCCAGACAATATTCCTGCTTTCTTGTTCCTTCAGCTTTATATAAGCGTAGAACACTCCAAAATGGAACTGATTATTAAATGCAAGCACATTCATTTTTACCTAAGGAAAAACATTAAATAGGAATTATTTTTAAAATATTTCATTAAAAAAGAATAGGATTCTAAAGCACTTTACAAACTTAACTAACTATAACCAGAGATTTGCCCACTAAAATCATAATAAAAATGCAGCCATGTCCAGTTTAATTGTAGCAACTTTAACAAATCACTGCAATATTATCCAAGAGTTTAGGGCTGGAAATGAATACTTTCTACTATGGATAATGCAGAGGATATTTCTATAAGTGTTTTATAATTGCTTGAGGTGAAATTTGGCCAGACCATTAGGCTTTACATCTATACCCTGACATTTGTTGTATTTAGAAAATGAAACCTGTTTTGTAACATCCAAACATGTCAGCTATATCAATCCAATGTGTCCTGACATCATATTGGGGCAGTACAGACTCAGAAGAAATAGCACTATCAACTGAATGACCACTACCACTTCCCACCATAGCTAAGTACAATTATAATAGTAATACATTTAGAGGTAGAACATCTTACCTCATATTCGAAAAACGCATCTTCCAATGTCTTTTCGCCAGTACCACTTCCTACCTCTTCAAACAAAGCTTTGTACTCCTAGAAACACAAATCACCACCATTGGGAAATAATCTGTTCACTCATCCTATTTATCAAAGTCAGACAAACCCTCTCTATATTAAGTAACTTTTCTGTATATAAGAACCCATGCAGATTGTACTTGGTTGTTTGGAATGCATGGACCGTGCAAATATGCACGTAAGGAGAAAAATACTACTATTTGCTCTTGTTTTACCACTCCTTTCCCCTCCAGACCTCACAATTTAAAAATGAGAGAACTACAAAGGGTTTGTTTTGCATGAGTATAAATACCCATTTATTTCAGGACTCCTTCAGTGACTTAGAACCACATTTTCAGAAAGGCAGCTTCCAACTTATGAATGCAGATCAAGTAACTAGAGGCACAAAAATCATGCTTGCACTCACAGTACATTTAACAATTACAAAGTATGTGGCCAATTTGTATTTATTTGTGATGCAACTTATGTTACAAAAGGGAGGCTGAACCACAAAATTCACTACAAGGATTGGATAGTTTCCCCCTTTTCTATGTCCCCACATCCCTGCTTGTGTGTGTGTGTGTGTGTGTGTGTGTGTGTGTGTGTGTGTGTGTGTGTGTTTTAAAGGAGGAGGGATGTTGACCCAATGGCACTCATAAGGGATGACAGGAGGTAAAAGGAGAGAAAGCGAGCTCTGTGATATAGTTGTCTCCTCAAGATTCAGGCCATGTGGAAACTCACCTACTGCTGGTTGGTGGTGGTGCTAGGGCTCAGCTCAAGACCGGTCTATCAGCCTCACTCTTCTCTGTGCATGTCTTCTCTACATTAACCTCTTGTGGTGGTTAGATATTTGTGTTCAAAGACTTGTCTTCACTGCTGTGCTAAATCAGTACTGCTGCATCAATGCAGCGGCACCAATTTAGCAGGGCTGGTGAAAATACATTACGTTGACAGGAGAGTATCTCCTATTAATGTAGTGCAGTGTAGTCACTGCTCAAGACTGCTGCAAGTAATATTCGCTTAGTCTCTGTTGCTTCACCCACTTTAAAGAGAATGTTTGTGTGTGCATGTGTTACATGCCTCACCAATGGCAGCGCATCTCAGATAGGAACCATGATGCCAGTGGACAGGAAAGTCCTATGTGACCTGGGACCCTTTTCCTGTAAGTCCCTATGATCTGTAAATTTTGAAGGCTGCAACCTTTCACTTTCATGGCTGCCTAAGCCCCTCTTCCCTGAGGTAACCACTGAGAAGCAAAGGTGCCAGTTAGGGAAGGGCTGTAGGTGCGGACGCAGCCCTGGGCTCCAAGGTTTTCACACTTGCTCAGAGTACTATAGGTTGAGGAACTGGAGCGTCATAACCCAATCACTTTTAAGCAGTGGTCCTGTACTAAATCAGTATGGCTTCTGCCAGAGCAGTCTGGAACATCACTCCTGCTTCATAATCACAATACCAGTGAAATTTATCCCACTCCCACTTCACTGCTCTGTCCAGTTTGAAGGGAAACTGGGCTGAATGATATTGTAGCCCAGCACATGCAGAGTTTGTTTTTGTCCTTTAAAATGCAGGAGAATTCACTATGAACTCAACTGCTGGTGGTGCCAGCTCATGCCCTATGCAGGTAAAAGAAAGGAGAAATTCTCTAGCTGAGGGAGACTTGGGTTCCCTACAAGATGGAGGTGAACAAGTGGGGGCCAGAATACCTTGGAACAAGGGAGAACCCTAGTCCGCCAAGAAATGTCAGATTTGTCTTCCTTGTTACAGTCTATATGCCAGCACCTTCCTTCTTCTCCTTTTGGGTTTCTTTTCTTGTTGTTGTTTGTTCTCAGTCAAAGATTTACTTTTTCCAATAATTAAATTAGATACATTTAGTTGCGTGTGACCTTTGTGGTATGAGAACAGTTTTGCTTGTAGGAAGGTATGAATTGGCCCTACTTTCATTTCTCTATGATGGGCACCTTATACTACACTAATGTAATACAAGAAATTGAGAACAGTAAAGGTATTGAAGACCTTTGATTCAATACACTTTTTTATGTGATTGATTCATGTCTTGGATATTTGACTTCTTTAACATATTTTAATCTTGTATGTGCATCGCTTTTCTTGGAAGTCAAGTTCCTGAAATATTGAAAGATATTTGAAACATCTTACATACCGCATAGTAATCTGCCACACACTTCACTTGTTCATAGTCGTCTGCATTAGCCAGCAGGTGTAAGCCTTCTGGATAAAGTTTTCCACAAGTTGGATATAGTTTCTCTCTGTCGTCCTTACTCAGCTCTGTGCCAAATGAATTAATGGTGATGATAAAGGCACGTCTGTCTGCTTCAAACTTAATTTATAAAAACAAAACAGAAAACAAACTTAGCCTAATTCTGAAAAACAGCATAATAATGAGTGCTAGCATTTAATACCATGAATAGTCCCATTAAAGTCTACTCAAGGACTACTCAAATCAGTAAGTGCTATACTTCGTAAAAGTATTTGCAAGGAGTAGGTCCTGTGATTTTTTGATATTACGTACTCGAAAGAGAAATTAAAGAAAGTTAAGCTTTCATTCTATGGCTCTTGCACTGACATTTCATCCCAACCATTGCTCCACTCCCTCGTTTCCCAACTTCTTGCTTCTCAAAAATTTTAATTGTGCCGACTAATAGGAAATCTTTTTCCAACTCTGTTGTGGATTTAAGTAACATTACTCAAAACATTAAAAAGGAAAAGGAGATAAAAAGCAGATTACATTTATTTCACTTACTTCAGGGTGCTGGCAAGCTGCTATTGAGATTAAAGGCGAAATGGAAAAGTTTAAAAATAGTTGCTGAATCTGTATACTTAAAACAACGGATAAGGATGTGGCAAAGGTGAACTAAGACATTTTGTCTGCCAAGTTCAGGCCTTCGGGTTTCTGTGTTTTTTCCACACTAAATGATTGCTAACACCTAGAGAAGAGAACTGTATTTCTTCTGATGGATTTAGATATCAGTGATATCTATCACGGCAGGGGAAATGGAGGAAAATTAATGCCAATGTATAGCCTATGTTTTGTTCTTCTGCACAGAAGAAAATTTCACTTATCACATATTTTAAAGATAGATGAAAGTTAAAATGATCTTTAAATTTATCAATTATTTTACAGACATGACACCTAAAATAGTTTTTTCCTTTTAACAGTGTACCTTTTTAAAAACAGTAATGAATCAGCAAATTACTGAGGTTTGCTTCAGAATTATCTGTATCAAAATACAGCAAGAGCAGAATTTAGGCACAGTGTGCAGTGCTTCCAAGTATGTGAACTTTCAGAATGCTTTGGTAAGCAGAGAATTACAGTTTTCTATTGAGCAATATAACTTGTTTGCATTTTAGTAGTTGCAACATTGTTTTGCAAATTTAGAACAGATTCACATTCCTAGATCTTGAGTGTATGGCCTAGAACAAGTTGTAACAGTGATTTGATTGCCCTTTGGCACTGGCTTCAGCATGCAGAAAGAGAATAAACAGCAAGGAAATTATTAGAAAATAAGTATGCATGAAAATATTTCTGGTTAATAAGTAATAGAGCCAAATCCTACTTGCTTTACAAATGTGAGCAGGTACATCAATCCCAGTGGGTCTACTTTCATGAGTAGAGAGAGCAGGAGTATTTCACCTATAACACTGGTCACCAACCAGTAGAGCAGATCTACTGGTAGATTTTGGAGCCTCTGACAGGTGATCCTAACTGGTTTGGCCAAGAGGCTATCAAGAGCCAGCACTTCAGCTGCCCCTCCCCCCACTGCTGTACAGCTCCTGCCCTTTGCCTTGGAGCTGTCCTCAGGAGCCTCCTGCTTGCTGTGCAGGGCAGGGGAGGAAAAAGAGGGGCACTGATATCAAGGTGCCCCCTCTCCCACCCTGTATCCTATCTCCACAGAGCAAAGGGGGGGGGGCACAACAGGACTTTGGAGGGAGTTTGTTGGCTGCTTTTGGGAGTGGTGCTGTGCTGGGGGCGGGGAGGGGGGGAGGGTGAGCCTACCTAGCCCCACTGCACCACCACCTAAGAGCCACCTGAGGTAAGCAGGGCTCAGCTGGAGCCCACATCCCAAAACCCTACCCCAGTCATGAGCCCTCCCCTACAGCCCAAGCCCCTGCCTTAGCCCCCAAAACCCCTGCATCCAAATGCCCTCCCAGAGCCCTTACCTAGAACCCCCTCCTGTACCCAAACTGCCTGTCCCAAGCTCAGCTCAGAGCCCCTCTCACACTCCAAATCTCTTAAGCAAAGACCACACCAACCTTCTGCTCTAGCCTGGTGAAAGTGAGGGAAGATGGAGTGAGCAGGGGGAGGCGCCTCAGAGAAGGGGCATAAAGGATGTGTGGCAGGGTATTTGGGTGTGAGGTAGATCTTGGATTGCACTTAAATTCAGAAAGTGATTTTGAGCTTAAAAAGGTTGGAGACGACTGACCTATAATGTCTATTTAGGATGACTTTTAGCTGTTATATCTGTACTATTTTGAGGACAATGCACATTTTAATGATATTTTAAGATAACTTTTAATTTTGGAGCAAAATGCAGGACAATGTAGCACTTTAAAGACTAACAAGATGGTTTATTAGATGATGAGCTTTCGTGGGCCAGACCCACTTCCTCAGATCAAATAGTGGAAGAAAGTAGTCACAACCATATATACCAAAGGATACAATTAAAAAAAATGAACAAATATGAAAAGGACAAATCACATTGCAGAACAGAAGGGGGATGCGGGGGGGGGGGGGGGGGAGGGGGAGGAAGGAAGGTAAGTGTCTGTGAATTGCTGATATTAAAGGTAGGGAGAGTGGGATGTTTGTGAGTTAATGGTATTACAGGTGATAATTGGGGACAGTTTCCCCAATTATCACCTGTAATACCATTAACTCACAAACATCCCACTCTCCCTACCTTTAATATCAGCAATTCACAGACACTTACCTTCCTTCCTCCCCCTCCCCCCCCCCCCCCCCCCCGCATCCCCCTTCTGTTCTGCAATGTGATTTGTCCTTTTCATATTTGTTCTTTTTTTTAATTGTATCCTTTGGTATATATGGTTGTGACTACTTTCTTCCACTATTTGATCTGAGGAAGTGGGTCTGGCCCACGAAAGCTCATCATCTAATAAACCATCTTGTTAGTCTTTAAAGTGCTACATTGTCCTGCATTTTGCTTCAACTACCCCAGACTAACACGGCTACATTTCTATCACTATTTTAATTTTGGGAATGAATATGTGGAAATGGTCCTATTGACTGCAGGATGGCTGCATTCTTGAGTAAGGTTTGAAGGATCAGACTTGAGCATATCCGTATGAAAGTACAATACAGCATAAATGCTATTTCTTCTTTATCTGTTGATTAATTGAATTTCTTTATTAGCCGTCTTTATAAAAAAGAGACTTTTCAGCACGTCCTTAGATCAATTTAATGTTACAGAGGGAGAAATCCTTCTATAAAGAACTCTACACTCATAGCCAACTGATCTATGGGGAATTTTTAAAAATGCTTAGCTTTGACATACCTTGTTCCCACTGAACTCATTGGTAAAACTACCATTGACTTCAGCTAAAGCTGATTGGTAATTTTGTCTGAATTATTTTCTCATGGAAAATGCTTTTTCTGCAAAATGGAAACTTTCTAGGACAACAAGAATGATTAAATGTCTAGAGAACATGACCTATGAAGGAAGGCTGAAAGAATTGGGTTTGTTTAGTTTAGAAAAGAGAAGATTGAGGAGGGACATGATAGCAGTTTTCAGGTATCTAAAAGGGTGTCATAAGGAGGAGGGAGAAAACTTGTTCATCTTGGCCTCTGAGTACAGAACAAGAAGCAATGAGCTTAAACTGCAGCAAGGGAGGTTTAGGTTGGACGTTAGGAAAAACTTCCTAACTGTCAGGGTGGTTAAACACTGGAATAAATTGCCCAGGGAGGTTGTGGAATCTTCATTTCTGGAGATATTTAAGAGTAGGTTAGATAAATGTTTATCAAGGATGGCCTAGACAGTACTTGGTCCTGCCAGGGGACTGGACTCGATGGCCTCTCAAGGTCCCTTCCAGTCCTAGTATTCTATGATTCTAACCAATTGTCACTCAGAGAAAAGTTGAGCGTCAGGCAAAGTAGTTTCACTAAATAGGGAAAGAAGAAGCAGGAAAAGCACTTGAAGTAATTAAGCTAGAAACGCCTCATGGAATACTCAAATGCTTAAGGACAGTGCTCTTCTTACCTCAAGAACAGGGCACATTATTTCTGCTGTGGTACCTCCTTGTTTTTCACAGAACTTATAGAAAGCCTCGAGATAAGACTAAACGAAGGAGAAAAAGATAAATTTTATATAGAACTTCTTTAAGGCCCCAGGCCAGCAAATAATTAAGTATGTGGGTACTCCAGCTGAATTTGATGGGTAAGATAAGTATGTACTTAAATGATTTACTAGATTGAACTTGGAAAATTAAAGTGTCTTCCTCTTAAAATGTTAATACAATAAAACTTAAATTGTCCGGCACCCAATTGTCCAGCGCTCCCAATAGTCTGGCATCAAAATGGCAAGTGCCCCTGACAGAACTGGGACGGAACCCGGAACTGCTTAGGTCAGCCGCTCTCACGTGGGTTACAGCAGGGAGGGAAGGTGTTTGGCTCTGGGGAAGGAGAGAAGGGGAAGGGGGATTGTGTTACACACGGCGTCCCTGCCAGCTCACTGAAAAGCTGGCCGCTCAGTGCACGTGCCCCAGCGCCTGGAGGGAGACGTGCGGCTGTACCAGGACCTGAGCATAAGGTGGGAGGTGGGGGATGGAGTGGGATCAGGTTACAGCAACGAGGAGAAGTGTTTGGCTCTGAGGAAGGGGAAGGGGAGGGGGATTGGGTTACACACGGCATCCCAGCCAGCTCATTGAAAAGCCGGCCGCTCAGCGCATGTGTCCCAGTGCCAGGAGGGAGATGCGCATCTGTACTGGTAGCTCCGGGACCCAAGCATAAGATTGGGGATTGGGTTGGGAGTATGCAGTACCTCCTGCTACTCTGGCATATCCGATAATCCGGCACCACCTCGGTCCCAAAAGTGCCGGATTATCGGAAGTCTACTGTAACATCTAAAGTAGGGGTGGGCAAACTTTTTGGCCTGAAAGCCTCATCTTGGTAAGGAAATTATATAGAAAGCCACTCCATCACTTGTCCCATTCAGCTGCAGCTGGAGAATGGGATTGGCGACTTGCCTTGTTCCTCTCACCTGCCTGGTGTTCCTGATGGGGAGTGAAATCCAGGCACAGGGGCTTTCAGGCCCTCAACCCTGCTCCCTAGTGGAGTGCTGAAGCACGGCAAACTCTTGCTCCCTGGCAGGAACAGTAGAGCACAACAATCCCACAACCCCATTACCAGCTGGGCAATGGAATTGAAGGGCCAAATTAAAAGCAAATAATTAGCTTACACCTGCAGCATTTTCACTAATGAGATTTTGAAATATAGAACATGGTGATAGTTCTCAAATTGTAGGGGTTTGATCATATTTGTGCAGGGCCAGCCCACAACATTTTGGCACCTGAGGTGGGGAGCTCAAATTACGCCTCCATGGCCCCCCCCTTGCTTGGACCAAAACTTCGAAAGGTCTCATTTCTGCCTTATTCCTGATCTACCCCTCACGGCACTCCACCATCTCTGTGCATCTGGAGCAGAGAGAATACATATGAACCAGCAGCAGACGCAATTTTCTACACTCTGGCCGTGTCCAGACTCAGGGGTTTTTTCGGGAAAAGTAGCCTTTTCCCGAAAAAACTTCCCCTGCGTCCAGACTCAAGCCGCGTTCTTTCGAAATTATTTCGAAAGAACGCGGCTTTTCTTTCGATGGCGGTAAACCTCGTTTCACGAGGAAGAACGCCTTCCTTCGAAAGCTCCTCTTTCGAAGGAAGGCGTTCTTCAATGTAAAGAGGCCGTCTTCGAAAGAGAGCATCCAGACTCGCTGGGTGCTCTCTTTCGAAAAAGCGGATTTTTCTTTCGAAAGATCCGCCTGCAGTCTAGACGCGATCTTTCGAAAGATGCTCTTTCGAAAGATGCTTTCGAAAGAGCATCTTTCGAAAGAAGCCTGCAGTCTAGACATAGCCTCTGGGTCCTAGTGGCACCTTCTCCCCACAGTCTGGCACCTGAGGTGGCCACCTCAGTTCGCCTCATGGTAAGGCCAGCTCTGTATTTGTGTAATTTTTTTCACTTTTATAGGAAGTTCACGGTAGAGCATTCCAAGAAGCATTTACCTTGTATAGCTTGTTGCGCATTATTTCAATGTTCATTTCATCCAAGTCATTTTCAGACAAGCAGTCTTGAAAGAAAGGTGCTGAAAACAGAGTTTAAGTTACAGAATAAATTCATATGGAGATATGAGTATCTCTGACAAGTAGCAATCTACCAGCTGTGTGTCACAATCAAGGAAGTGTGGTTTCTGTTATACAAGAAAGTGTAATTTGAGGAGGAATAGGGAGGAGAAACAGGAAGGTAAATATGTGAAATCCTCTTAATTGTTTTCTTTATACTGGGATTCTGCTGCAAGGGGAATCAATTCATCTGTCAATACCCAAATCTCCAGAGAACATCAAATGGGGATTGCTAATTAAGGCTCTAGCCTACTCCCTGGCACAAGTAGTTAGGCTGGGCTTTAGGGAGTTTACAGAGGCTGAAGTAGTGAACAATCTTTCTTTTAAAGTCATGGAGCTGCTTTGTGGCCCAGTTGGTGGTGTAGCCTCCTTAGCCATACCCCTTCAGTATGTTTTTGTACATGGGGAAGGAATAGAGGATCCACATAACAAAGGATCCTTCAGCCCCAATCTTTCTCTAGTCCTAGCCGGGCACCCACCACCAGCTTCTCCAGGGCTGGAACTGGCAGGGGCAGAGCAGGTAGCTCTAGCTCCTTTACACGGTGAATGCCTGCATAATTGGGCACAACACAGTGCAGAGCATGAACACCAAATTGTATCACTTTGCTCAATTAAATAACTTGCTCAATGTGTGTAACTAGCGAAGCTATGCTGGTTGTTCACCATATTCCTTTGCTTGTACAGTGTATCCACAATCTTATCCCTTGGTCTGTTTTATCTTTTGATTATAAACCATTCAAGGCACAGCTTGGCTTTTTCTCTGTTTGTACTGTGTCCAGCACAATGGGTTTCCACACCTTACTGGGCTTTTGGGCAATACAATAAAATAAATATTTAATAATAATTGCTTCCATTACCCGGAACCTTGGCACCTAAAGAAAAATAGGCCGGATTTTCTCCTAAATGGTTCAGTTATGGAAACAGCTGTTTGTAGATGTTTACAGTAGACCTTGAAATAAGAATTCAATCATTATCAGAGTCATTTGATATTTCTGAAAGTAAGCTACAAAAAATCTAATCTAGTGTAGCATGTTTTCTCTATGTGATTGCTCTGCAGGTTAAATAAAAATTGGTAATCAACCAGTGTTTTGTTGAAAGCTCAGAACACCACTTCAAAATTGCATCCTGTTCTGCAATTCTCTTGCCAATTACTCATAGGTTAAATAATCAAATAATATTAAATGTATTCAAACAACTGCTGATATGATCGGAAATGAAATTATCAGGAATATGTGAAGAGGAGCATATGTGTAGAAAAAAGAGAAATCATTACATTTTCATACCTAATGGTGTGTCAACCAAAATTGCATTGAATAGTTCAGCAGGGTTTGGGGCAATGCTGACTGCTTCCATTTGCTCAAAACTACCCAATGGATGGCACTTGGGAACAAGTTCAGCTATGGGTCTCTGATGCAGTGTACCAGTTATCAACAGAATCACGTTGTCAATCATATAGCTGTATCTGAGTTTGGAGAAAAAAGTTACAAAATTTCTTATTAGGAAAGTTTGCCTTAGAAAAATTGAGAAACAGAGCATATAAAAGTAAACCTAAACCACCAAAATACTTGCTCTGTTTTCAGCTATTCAGACACCAACATCCCACAAACAGAAAAATAACTGCTAGATAACATTCATTTTGAACGCTGGTGTTGCTTAGACATTTAAATGCTTTTGGACTTACTTGTTTCTTTAGAACAAGTATAAATGCAAGGAAAGTGTTTTTATGCAGCACTGCAGCCTTAGGATGTGGTTTTGTTTTAAGATCTACCCATACATTATACCAATAGTACATCTGCTGAATTAGAAGCTGCTGCAGTTTGGGGATATTGCTGTTTCCTATGAGGAACGTTAGGATAACGGCAACTATTGAAAGTGACTATATTCAGAGTTCCTTTTGTGATGGAGTTGTACTTTTAAGTGTGTTATTATGACTGGTGGACTCTATGATTATAGAATTTGGGTGGATGACCTTGGCCTCCTGCAGATCACTCAGTATCCTTCAGACCAGCCACATGGCTATTTGGGATTCTCACAGAGATTTCTTCCCTCTTACCAGCCTTCTGTGGGTTTTACTACAAGAGTGAATGGACAGCATGTTGCAAAATGGTGAAATTAAAAAAGGAATATTTTTTTTAATCAAATTCTGTGAAACAAAAATTGTGAATTTTGCAGTTTTAGTGCTTAGCTGTCCTAGTGTAGTCTTGCAAAATCATTGGCTACATCTAGACTGGCATGATTTTCCGCAAATGCTTTTAACGGAAAAGTTTTCCGTTAAAAGCATTTGCAGAAAAGAGCGTCTAGATTGGCACGGACGCTTTTCCGCAAAAGTCCCTGCCAATCTAGATGCACTTTTGTGCAAAAAAGCCCCGATCGCCATTTTCGCAATCGGGGCTTTTTTGCGCAAAACAAATCTGAGCTGTCTACACTGGCTCTTTTGCGCAAAAGCTTTGCCCAAATGGGAGCAGCATAGCATTTCCACAAGAAGCACTGATTTCAGACAGTAGGAAGTCAGTGTTCTTGAGGAAATTCAAGCAGCCAGTGTAGACAGCTGGCAAGTTTTTCTGCAAAAGCAGCTGCTTTTGCGGAAAAACTTGCCAGTCTAGAAGCAGCCACTATGTTTATTAGTTCATGCACAAAATTAACTCAGCCATCTTTATGATAATAAATAAAATATAATGATACTTTACTTTTGTGCCAGGAAAAAATTACTACCCCAAACTAATCTGGGAAGTTAATTCTTGCAAGTTTGTAACAATTTATTAAAAGGTAAGATAAGAAGGAACATATACTAAAGTACTTACGACTGAGAAAAGGAGATTTTCTAAAACACCCAAACCAAAATATATCAGGTCTATATTTTCTCAGTAATGTGTTGTTAAAGTCAAGACCAGATCAAATAGGACTTAGACTTTTCAAATATAAAGAATTTAACATAGAAATTCATATTTAGACTGCTATCTTGAAGCAAGATGCAGAGTTTGCTATATATATGGAAATATAGAATATGTATTCTGCACTAGAACTCCTACCCCTTCATATCATGAGTTTCTTCATCTTGCCCCAGAAAATCCAAACCCTAATTTAAAAACAGCGATATAATTAGAAAAATGTAAATCCTTCTTCCCCATCTCACCTCCTCCACTCCAAACAAGGAATATAACTTTGAAAGTGTTCATCCATGATGTAACAAATAAGAATAGATTTTAATGCAGGTTTCCAAACACTGAGTTACACATCTTTAAAATGATACAATATTTTTTAAAAATCACTCATTGACCAGCTGTGTGTAAATTGCAACAACACAAAATTTACCTTGACTTACTTTGAATAATTTGGCAATTGAAATGAACAAGGTAACCTAACTTACGTGATGAAGTTCAGAAATGTGGCAAGGGGTTCAAAGGCATGGTTTCTAAAGTAGTGAAATTCTGAGAGTAATTTGGCTTTCAGTTTATCATCAATGGTGGAAACGGTGAGAGGGCCAGTTTCATTGGCCAAGAAATTGCCATAGTCTGTGGTCTGTAGATGTAACTTCAAGTCTACAAAAAGAGTCAGAAGATGCCATGAGGATAAACTGTCACAATGCCAGGAGCAGAACCAACTAGAATAACTTTGCATTTATAGTTTTTTACCCTATATTTCTATATTAAGATGATCATCTTCTAGTGAAGTCAGAGTGAGTTTTGCCATTATCTTCACTTAGGACAAGTGCAGGGCTAGTACAAATTTGCACCTTCTTTTCCTAACCAGGCTTTTTTAAATACCATAGGAGATGACCAATTGTGAGTCATTCCTCAGATGTTGTATTAGGGCAGGGCTGCTTTAATCTCCATAGAGTCTTACCAGTGATACTTCAGTGGCAATGGACTGAAATAGCACATTCTCCCATCCACCTTCTCAGAACAGCCACCAGATTGAGTTCATTTACAGTAATCACATTCAACATACCCCCTTTGTCAAACAAACTCATTCTAGTTACTACCTGTGCATCTACCAGTGTATTTCTAGGTCTTCCTGCACCAGACTGAATGCAGCCAGTAAAAACTAATCCTTATGAAGGAAATCCATGTTAAACAAGTCTTACAGAGTTAAACACAAGATTCTGTTGACAAAACATTGTAAAGGTTATGTCCTTTTAAGCACATAGTCTATAGTCAGTGGAGTCAGAAAACTGAAGATTGCTGCAGTACAGATTTATTTTCTAATTGAAAATATACTTACTTAATCCTAGCACGAGGAAAAATATTTGTCTATTTATCATGCTCATAATTATATCTAAAATCAAGTCTATATAGATAAATATTTTTGTACTCACCAATATTTTGTATCACAGCTATATTTTCTAAAAGTTATAATTTTGCCTTTTTTTCCCCTTTCTTAATGTATTGAACTAACATGTAAGGATTAGAATACTTTACTATGTCATCAGAGAGGAACAAGACTCAAGCTTCTTGTGACCTTTTTCCAACTGCCTCATTTGCCTTGATTTACTCCACATAAATGCATTCTGAGCAGCTTGATACAGCTGCTCATAAGGGGTCTTCCTTTGGAGCTGAGGTGGCTGGTCAACCTATACAGCATAACCCAGACACCAATCTCTTAAGTCTCAAACTCTGCATAGAGCTATCACTATATTTCACTGATAGGATCATCAGAATAGGCATTGTATCAGCAGTGTTGTTGTAGCCATGTGAGTCCCAGGATACTACAGAGGCAAGGTGAATGAGATAATATCTTTTATTGGACCAATTTCTGTTGATGAGAGAGACAAGTTTTGAGATTACACAGAGCTCTTGAGGTCTGAGAAACTAACAAATGCCACTGCTAAATATAAAGTTAGAACAAATTCTTTAGCATAAGTAATTAACACAAATTTCAAGAGACCATACAAAGTGAAGTGGCCTGTTAATACTCCATCTGTTATATCAAGGAAAAGGCATGGTGGAAAGCTGCTGGGGGAGTTGTTAGTTGGTTAAAGATTGCTGCAATAAACCATGAATCATCTTTATTTAGTCCATGATTTTTAGTGTCTAGCAAAGTTATGAATGTAAACTCCCAGGCTTGTCTTTTGAAAGTGTTGTGCAGGTTTCCTTTGAGGATCAGGACTGATAGGTAAGATATAGTCATTGCTTTCTTCCATGTGTTCATCCACAGTGATAGGTGGTTTGGCTATATCTAGATTACTGATAGCGGCACAGTTGTAACACTGCCGGTAAAGCACTGTAAAGTCTTCCCTGTAGCTGCTCTATGCCAACAGGAGAGCTCTCCTATCTGCCTAATTAAATCCAATGGAAGATTAGTCACTGGACCAAAGGGTCCCATGCCCATGTGCTGCAGAAAAATAGGTGAACCTGCACCCTGACCTACTCTACCTGGCACTGCTGCTGGGAAGCACAGTTTGGGTGTGGGAGCTTTCCCCACCCTGCTTACCCAGTGCTCCTCCTGGGGATATGGGAAGCTCTCATGCCCCAACCCTGCTCCCTGCAGCAGGAGTCCTGGGAAGCAGAAGCCCCTACTACGCCCTGCCCCTGCTCCCTGGCAGAGGGGGAAATGCAAGTGGAATGGGTGGGGAAGGGCTACCATTTGCACTGGCCCAGGGCCCCACAATATAGTAATCCACCTCTGATTAAATCATCCCAATGAGTGGCGTTGGTGGGAGAGCATTTCCTGCCAACATAGTACTATCCACACCAACACTTCTGCCAGTGAAACTTATGTCAGCCAGAGGTGGTGGTGAGGCAGGGGTTTCCACACCTATACTGACCAAACTTTTACTGATAACAGTGCCATTGTAGACTTAGCCTTTAACTTTTATCATCTTCCTGTGAGAGTTCATTTGAGAGTGTAATGCTTGTTTTTGTTTCACTCTATAATTGCTATTGGGGCATTTGGTGCACTGGTTGAGATACATCACATGTTGTGATAGGGATGTTTAAGACCCCAGGATCTTCAAAGACATATTGTAGGGGTGTAGCAATGCAGCCATGTCTTTGGGTTTTGCAGCTACTGAAGGGCTTGGTGCTACTTTGAGATATGTCTGATCTGGGGGCAGCTTGCTTCTGATGATGAGCTTGGAAAAGTAGGGGAGTTGTATGAAGGCCAGTAAAAGGGGTCAGGAAATACTTTTTCAGATGAGGTCTCTGTCAAATAATGGCTGTAGATGCGTATGTATTGAGTTAACTGAAAACAGAAATTCTACCTGTGACCAGATTGTAGCATCTGCCCTATCACCCAGAGAACATGCAAATAGTGCAAATAGATAGCCCTATCACCTACTACGAATGCAAATAGTGATCCCTTCGGAGAAGCACATTAATAACATTAGATGAAAAATTCAATAGTTCATTCAATCCCCCAGAAGTCAACACTTGACCCTAAGGAGATCTCCATTATTTTCTAGTCTCCAGTCTCCAGTTCCTTAGCAAAATAACAGTCCCACACCCTTTTCAATAACTTTGGGTGTGTCTAGACTACAGGGTTTTGTCAACAAAAGTGGACTTTTGTCAACAAAACTATACCTGCATCTACACTACCGCTGAGTTCTGTCGACAGTAAGTTGACAGAACGCGGCAGTTTTGTTGACGGCAGTAAACCTCATTCTAAGAGGAATAATGCCTTTTGTCGACAGAGTTCTGTCGACAAAAGGCGCTATTGCATCCACACTGTTTTTTTTCTAGACCAGGAGTTCCCAACCTTTTTCGGTCCCCGTAACCCCTTGGCTTTTAGTAAACCTTCCCGTACCCCCTATTCACTATGAAAGGAAATAAATTCTGGACTCTAGAATCCACAACTCCTTTCACTAACACTACTACTTTTGGAATATTTCAATTAGGATAATCTAGTTATTTACCAAATATTCCCCATACCCCCTTGACAAGCTTCTCGTACCCCTTGGGGGTACACGTACCCCAGGTTGGGAACCTCTGGTTTAGACTCTCTGTCGAAAAAGCGGCTTGCTTTGTCGACAGAACTGGATGTAGTCTAGACGCTCTTTGTCGACACAGGCTTTGTCAACAGTATCTGTCGACAAAGCCTCTGTCAACAAAAGCCTGTAGTCTAGACGTACCCTTTGTGACCTTCCCACTACTCCTTTATGGGTCAGAACCCCTAAATTTATAACTTAATGTAATTTCAGATTTAAATAACTGAAATGAAATTTATTATTTTAAAAATCCTGTGATCATGAAATTGATGAAAATGAACCATGAATTTGGTAGGGTCCTACACATAGTGCATGTAAATAGTGATGTGTGTAATTTTGATGCTCTTTCAGTTTTTGGTTGTCAGTGTTAAATTTGTGGGAGATGAGGGAATCTGGTATTACTTTAAAAAAATTGCCAAATGCTTCAAAGGAAGGAAATCCTGAACAGTTAAATGGACAGAGAACAATTACACAAAAGTTCATGACAGAATAGCAGTTGCTACAGGCTGCTGCTCTAATGTGTGTGGATTCTAAAATAGAGTTAAGATCAGGGAACAAGATTAAGAAAACTCATTAGAGTTAATTTATACTGCAAAGCTCATTTAGAGAAGGATCTTGGTATCTTACAATTATCTGTCAGTAAAATACCATGCACTCATTCAGTACTGCAGAAATAACAATAAGATAATTTAGTTCAAAACTTTTGAAAGGCAGATACATTTTTGAACAATGGTTTTCTCTCTAACAATATCTTAATTTTTAAATGAACTATCTATCATGTAGTTTATTTCTCCAGAACATGATTAACCATTTTTTTCCTTGAATGATCACTCTTTGGAAAGATTGGGTATTTTTTTAAAGATTGGATAGATGGTGAAAAATACCTTATTTTTCAAAGTGAGGTATTTCTTCACTCTTTAAAAAAACAGCCAAGGAGCTAATTTATGCTCTCAGAAAACTCAGGAAACATCACTTGTTTGCCTACTGGAAAGTGAAGAAAAGATAAAGGAAGAAAGAGCACTGGGTTTAATAATTCATTGAGCAGGAGATATTTGACTCATGGAAATAGCTGCAGTAGGAATGTCTGGAGAACTGGCAAGGTTCTTAGGCCATAATTCCTAATACAAAAGAAGTTACAGGACAGGAACTAGTCATGCTCATATTTCCAGACTATTATAAGGTCCACTACCCAAGCCTTGTAAGAAGAGAGAGAGGAGCATTTGTGTGGGCAAGTCTCAGCTTCCTCATCCCTTCTACTGATTCTGCTACCATCACTGCAGAAGCAAAGATGCTAATGTTTGAGGCGCAATGAACTGGCATTTCTATTATGCTGATAATTTTACCTAATGCAATTCCAAACTGTAAAAACAAATTGGTTAAATAAGTGTAGTTTTTACTCTTAGATACAGGAGAACATCGTTTATTTCATTTGTTTCGTTTCATTGTTCATTTATTTGCTAAAGAAGTTTTCTGTTTGTAATTTATTTTTTTAGAAATGCCTGGAGAGGGATCATCTGCTTATCTATTTTCACAGGTCGGCATGAGCTAGCCTGTGGCCAGAAAAGCTGTTTTGGAAACAACTGCCTGTTCTCGTCTCTGGAACAAAGTCACCTTCACAAAAGCCTTTATTTGTTTAAAAGTAATGCAACTTTATCTCCCTAAAGCCCAAATTTTCCCCCTTTTAAATGGAAAGTCTCTTAATGATCTAAAAATTATTCAATAACACAATTCTATAATCAGAACCTTTATGGAAAAATCCAATGGATACCTTACCAAATGGTAAGCTTTTTCTAGGTTTTTGTGAACTATATGATACATATTTATATAATTCTGTATAGCATGGTGAGAATGCACAAGTAAGGTATCAGTCTCTGAAATTCTCATCCTAAAGATTTTTGGAGTAACTTCTATAGAACCATATTGACTTCACTTCTATTAAATTCCCTAGGACTTTTCCAAAAGGGAAAAACAAGATTACTATTTGCTGACAATAACGTCCATTATTGTCTGTCTTTTTCTGACCTTTCTCTTTTTTAACTTTTATCAGTCATCTAGCCAACAATATTTCTCTCAATAAGGAAAACTAACAGACTCACCTTCCAGTGTTTCACATTGCACTAGGTTGATGTAGTCCGCATTCGTCAAGATCCCAGATTTAAAACCTCGGACCAGCCCCTCCAGGTAGCCATGGTCCACATTGAAGTAAAACTCTGAGTACCCTGGCATGGAGAACAAGAGGGTTTAATTTCTGTGCTGTTCTGTAGAAGTGACAGCATTGAGTCTTGTGCTTCTCTTTTGACAGTGATGACCAGTAGTCACTAATTTCCAGTCAGCTTGTGGTTGTGGTTTTACTGGCTTGTTTCTTCCTGTTTATTGCTCCCAGCAGAGTTTGGCTGCACTTTGCTTGATGCTTACAAAATACCAGCTAATCAGCCAGACAACAAATTTGTCCTTTCTGTCAGAATCAAAGACTGGACCTGCTGTGGGCTAAGGAAAAAGAGAAGAGGGGGGAAAGGATTTAACCACTGTTTAAATAAAATGATTTGGACCTCAACTTATAAAATACAATCAAGCTTGACTTAGATTTTTATGCTTCTCGACTATATTAGGGTCAGGTTTTTTTAGGTCATCTCTGATCACATATTAACAATGCTTGTACTAAGTTGCCTGAGTTCAGATGCTGCAAGGACCATTCAAAAAATCATATAATTTTAAATATGTGTTTTTACAAAAGAAGGAATTATCTTTTGCACTCCAGTAAAGAGAGTAATGTGTAAAAAATGAAAGATTACTATTCAGATGTCCTACCTCATCTTGAGGTATGATGGGATATACAAAGCCTGCACTGGTGAGGAAAGGGTTAAGGACATACTTTGAGCTTAATCAGTCTATCCCTGCTACACCTGCCCTAGGTGTCAAGCTTGGAGAGAGGAGTTAAAAGGGAAGAATACAATTCATTTGGGGGCTGACTTTGAAGAAGATCAGATCTCCAGCTCTCACTCTAAGAAAAGCTTGGGTGGGTTCAGGAAATGCTTGGGAGACTGCTGATTTCCAGAGTTTCCCTAAAGGAAGTAAGGCCTGGCATGAGATTGTCTTTTACCAGTGCCTGGCTTGTTCATTTGTAATAAGACTGTGACAACTAGATGAACACTATGGGCAGGGCTCGACAAACCGGGTGAGTAGATCTCAGCTGGTTGTTCCATGCACCCCATTCACCGGTACTGCGTGCATACACAGTGCCGGTCTGGTACATGCACGGTGCGGGCTAGTGAGTAGCTCTTGCCGCAGTTCTTCGAGCCTTGACTACGGGTATGTCTACATTTGTATCCCTATTTTGAGATAGGGATGCAAATGTAGTGTACCAAAATTGCTAATGAAACCCGGGATATAAATATCCCACACTTAATTAGCATAATCGTGTCTGGCCGCCATTTTGAAATCGCATTATTGCAAAATAAAACGCCCTGTTTAGCAGCGTTATTTTGAGAGAAAACCCTTCTCTCAAAATAACTGTTAAACCTCATTGTATGAGGAGAAGCAGTGATATCAAGAAAACGGTTTTCTCCTGAAATAACTCAGCTACACAGGGCATTTTATTTTGCAATAATGCGATTTCAAAATGGTGGCCGGACGCGATTATGCTAATTAAGCACAGGATATTTAAATCCCGCGCTTCATTAGCAATTTTGGTACACTACATTTGCATCCCTATCTTGAGATAGGGAGCAAGTGTAGACATACCCTATCTGCCCTGAGTGTTGATAGTGATTTGTCCTGATATCAGGAGTGCTCTACCTCACAATCTTTATTGATATTTTCCCCCATCAGTCTTTTCCTTTGGGTGGTACTGTCACAGTCCAGGAGAACAAAACACAAACATTGAGACAAATACTAATTACTTCAGGTGTGTAACAAGAGTTGAAGTCAGCACCTCATCCCTCTTTCCGTCAGGCCTGACCACATATTGACTTCAATGAGAATCTTTCCATTGATTTCAATTGGGCTTTGGGTCAGGCCCAAACATTCCAGCCAAGAATGGATCCTCATAGAAATGTTTGAACCTCATAGGCCTTTGGAATGGGCACCTAGAAGTCACTTCCAAGCTATGACTTCCCCAGCATTCTGTCAAGCTTTATTCATACAAATGTCAAATTATCTTATTAAAATAAAGATATTATAAGATTGCTGGGCATCCTGCAGGGTTTTTTGAGCAAAGGACTCAAGAGTTTCTGATGGTGTTTTGCAGTTTGTCTACAAAATCCAAAATGTTAGTCCCCAAAGAAGGTGTAGCCCTCTCCTATTGCTGCTTCATCAATTGCAATGGCCCCTTAACCTCCGTGGTATGGGAGGGACATGGCCACCACCATTTGCTTCTGTCCCCACAAGGTTACTTCCCTCTGGGTCCTCGGGAACATCCTCCTGTCCCTCATCCTTGCTGTGCATGTTTGCCATGGAGTTGGACATCTGGGCCTGGTCTGGGGCTGAGCCTAATCTATATTCTTATGCATTATAGAAAGACACCCGCCACCCTTGCACACAGGCAAAGTGAGAAAAATGGGTATGTCATTGAGGGTATGTCTACACTACCTCGCTAGTTCGAACTAGCGGGGTAATGTAGGCATACCGCACTTGCAAATGAAGCCCGGGATTTGAATTTCCCGGGCTTCATTTGCATAAGCGGGGCGCCGCCATTTTTAAAACCCCGCTGGTTCGAACCCCGTGCAGCGCGGCTAAACGGGGCACGAACTAGGTAGTTCGAACTAGGCTTCCTAGTTCGAACTACCGTTACTCCTCGTGGAATGAGAAGCAGTGATATTAAGCGCTACCTATCTATCTCAGGGTGTTCTGTAGTATTCTCACCACTGTATCTAATCACAAGTATTGCAGTGGCATAAACATAACTTTTCACTTAGGCTAATGCTATGAGTTTCTAGTACTTACTACAGGAGAGTCTGCCTTTCAGTTTGTAGTCAATATCTGTACAGATGCACATCACTTTAGTGTCTCTGGAAACAACATGTAACTCTTTGTCAGTCGTTTTCCACTCTGTCCTAAACTTCTTTTACGTTGACTATCGTTATTTGCCAAGTGATTTCCCACTCCTTTAGACATATCTTTCAATGCTAACCATACAACCATTAGAGAGTAAATTGAGAGAAGAGGAGAAAACAAAATAAAACTCACAAACTTCATGAAGACTTGGCCTTCTACCATGTATGCTTATAGATGTGCTTTTACTGTGCAAACATATGCTCATAATGCTGAAAAGTCACTTACTCATGTGCCACTTCTTACTGAATTATATCCAAGGGTGTGTCTAGACTACATGCCTCCTTCGACGGAGGCATGTAGATTAGCCAGATCGGAAGAGGGAAATGAAGCCGCGATTAAAATAATCGCGGCTTCATTTAAATTTAAATGGCTGCCCCGATCTGCCGATCAGCTGTTTGTCGGCAGATCGGGGGAGTCTGGACGCGATGCGCCGACAAAGAAGCCTTTCTTCATCGGCACAGGTAAGCCTCGTGAAACCAGGTTTACCTGTGCCGATGAAGAAAGGCTTCTTTGTCGGCGCATCGCGTCCAGACTCCCCCGATCTGCCGACAAACAGCTGATCGGCAGATCGGGGCAGCTATTTAAATTTAAATGAAGCCGCGATTATTTTAATCGCGGCTTCATTTCCCTCTTCCGATCTGGCTAATCTACATGCCTCCGTCGAAGGAGGCATGTAGTCTAGACACACCCCAAGAGACCTACCTGTGAGAGTAAATAAGCAGGATTTGACCAATTAATAAATTCCTTGAGGTATCCTCTTTCCTGAAGTATAAAATGCTAATACCTCAGGTGCTTCTTTAGGGCCACACTGTGAACTCCTTACTCCTACTGCTGACCAGTGATTTCTAAGTGTAGCCCTTTGAAATAGATGGGTCTTTCTATTAGCATAACTGTGATTAAGTATACTGTAGAGCACAGTCATTGCCTTGAGATGCTTCCTTACTACTAAAAGACACCTATTTTAACTTAAACCTGATATTTTGGTTTGGCTCAACAGACAATGATATTTTTTAAGGAAAACAAATAGACAAATAGTTCTACTGTGGAGCTATCAGCCAGTGTCCCCTCTGATCTTAGCTGTTGTGGTATAGAGAGAAATGGTCTCTAGAGATATATATGGGTTCCATACTGGGCTGAAAATGGCCTTAAAAATAAGGTTTAGGGTCTTAAATTGGACCATACATGTAGCTGGATTACATTCAACAAAATACTTGATAGATTTTTGGTGCAAGGAAAATTTACAAAAAGAAACTGCTTCGGTAATGGCTCAGAATAAATGTATATCACAATTTAGCACATGAAGAAACATTTTGAGTATGTCCTTTACAAGTAGAAGATTTTTTTTCTAATTAAATGGAAGTTGTCAAAGCACTGCAGCAGTCAGCTAAAACACTTGAGTGTTCCCTCATTTTGGTTAATTTGTCTTTATCTTTTTGGTCTCTTACACTCAAAAGAATGGCATTGCTCAATTCCTACCATTGCAACTTCTGGGTAGCAGTGGCTAAAACAGTCCATTTTTCTTATATTTTGGGGTTGACTAGAAGTTTATGCAAAATTCCATGAGTATTTACTCTGGTTATTTATACACAGATGTCATTTAGCATGAACAAGTTTCCATGCAAGAAAACGATAGTCACCTATTAATTTTGTAGGAGTATAGGTCAAGATTTTTCAAAAGAACTTATAGCTGAACAGCTTCATAGTAGTGAAACAAACACTGATAGCATGTAGATTGTGTTTGTAAGGGTAGGTTAGTTCAGGCCAAACAGAATTAACATGAAAAAATCTAAGAAGGTAGCCTTTGACTTCAAAAAGTTCAGAGTAACTCTTTGTGAAACAGCATATTTAGATTTTACCACAAGGGGTCACTGTACGACTTCAATAAACTACCTTTATTCCACTCTACCAATTTCGGTAACCAGAAACAAATGCTCAGAAAGAAGACAATTTTTTCTTTTTATAAAGGAACTAACTGATCTGAAGTTTAAAATGCAAAGAAAAATGAAAATAAGTTGAAGGTATGTATATTTACTTAAGTAAACAGTTCTGTTTCCCTTCTACATGCATATTAGTCATCCTCCCATGTGGTCTTCCTCTAAATATTTTCCTTTATCCTATTTTCCTCTCTTGTTGCAATGTCTGAAACCCCAGTAAAAGCAAGTATTACAAAGCCTGAATAACAAATGACAAAGAATCAGCAGATAGGGAGCACTGAGTAATTGGTGCTTTTCCACTGAAACTGATCTAAAAGTATATGAATTCAAAACTTTTTATGTAGATGGAAATAACTAAAGATACTATATTTTTACAGATATTGTATTGCTCTTTATTCAGGTAAAAGTATGTCTAACTTGCACTTTGCTAAATCAGAAATGAAATAATTCATGAAAGCCCTGTTCCTTTCTTTGCTCTTTCATTTTCTTTATAGTGTTACATTCCTGCTATTTAGGCCCCAAAATGTGACAGTTTGTTTGTTGCAATCTGAGAACATTAGCTGGGAAGTTGCTCTGTAAACCAGATTTTATTCATCTTCATTTCATAACACTTTAACTCTAGAAAGAATTTAGAATGCAACATTTCTAATATTCTGCTAACACATGCTTGGGATGGCTTTGAAAACCTGTGGGGACGTCTACACTACAGTTTTTTTTTTTTAGAAAAACATCAGTTTTTCCGAAAAAACTTCATGTACATCACACTGAAATTGTGTTCTTTCAAAAAAAAAAAATCGAAAGAACAGAGCGGGGTTTCCGACACTGGTAAACCTCTTTCTATGAGGAAGAAGCCTTTTTCCGAAAGAGCTCTTTTAGAAAAAGGCGTGTGTGGATGGAGAAGAGGGAGTTCTTTCGAAAGAAGAGGAAAAAGCACAGGTGCGCTGATGGCCATTCCATCCATAGTAATCACAGATTAAATGCAAGACAGTGTCCATTCAGTGTGGGTGCTATCTTTCAAAAAAGCAGATCGCTTTTTCGATGCGCTTTGGCAGTGTGGACGCTCTCTTTCGGAAGAAGTTTTTTCGGAAGATCTCTTCCAGAAAAGTTTCTTCCGAAAGAAGCCTGCAGTCTAGACATAGCCAAATACACCAAAGTCCATTTATTACATTTTGGCTACATCTAGACTGGCATGATTTTCTGCAAATGCTTTTAACGGAAGAGTTTTTCCGTTAAAACCATTTGCAGAAAATAGCATCTAGATTGGCACGGACACTTTTCCGCAAAAGCACTTTTTGCGGAAAAGCGTCCGTGCCAATCTAGACGCGGTTTTGCACAAGAAAGCCCCGATCACCATTTTCGCCATCGGGGCTTTTTTGCGCAAAACAGTTTTCAGCTGTCTACACTGGCCCTTTTGCGCAAAAGCATTTCTGGAAAAGGGCTTTTGCCTGAATGGGAGCAGCATAGTATTTGCAGAAGAACACTGACAATCTTACATTAGATCGTCAGTGTTCTTGCGCAAATTCAAGCGGCCAGTGTAGACAAACCCGCTTTTGCAGAAAGCTTGCCAGTCTAGACGCAGCCCGTAAGTCCATTCATGGCTTGGCTTCGCGAACGAAGATCTAGGAAGGAAATCCACGTCTTCTGCAGGCACACTGGTGGCTGACGAGGCCTATGCGGGACAGGCAGGTCCTGCCACAACGGCTGCAAATATAGGTCTGATCCGGGATAGGTGCTGAGGGGTCACGGTTCTTCTTCCTTCTCCTTTTGTCCTCCATACAGGCCCTGCGGGTATCTTCGAAGAAGGAGGTGGCCTGGTGGACTGTGTGCCGCAAGGAGTTGCGATCAGCTGCTTGTGTTGCCCACTGATGGTGATCGATACAACAAGCAGTGAGGGACCTCTTCAGGGAGTCTTTGTACCGCTTTCGTGGTGCCCCTATGTCACGGTAGCCAGAGGACAGTTCCCCATACAGCACGATCTTGGATAGGCGGTGGTTCTCCATCCTGGCAATGTGCCCTGCCCAGCGAAGCTGTATCTTGAGGACCATGGCCTCGATGCTGGTGACCTCCGCTAACTCGAGGACCTCAGTGTTGGTGATGAAGTCACTCCAATGAATATTGAGGATTGTGCAGAGGCAGTGCTGATGGAAATGCTCAAGGAGACTCAGGTGACGACGGTATGTGACCCAGGACTCAGCGCCATACAAGGGAGTGGTCAGCACAACAGCTTTGTAGACGCTGACCTTCGTGTCTCTTTTGAGGTTGCTGTTGTTCCAGACACGTTTGTATAGTCTGCCGAATGCACTGTTTGCCTTGGCCAGCCTGTTATCGACTTCTTTGTCGATCTTGGCGTCAGACGAAATCACGCACCCCAAGTAGCTGAACTGGTGGACAACTTTCAGTTCTGTTTGTTCGATGAAGATGCTTGGTGGATGGTACTCCTCGTGGGGTGTGGGCTGATGAAGAACTTCAGTCTTCTTCAGGTTGACTTCAAAACCGAAGATCTGAGCAGTTTTTGCTAAACAAGACGTAATTCACTGCATAGACGCAGCCCGTAAGTACAGCTTTGGCTATATCCCAAATTTAAGATATATTTATCTGGCTGTAAATATAGAATCATAGAATCATAGCACTGGAAGGGACCTCGAGAGGTCATCAAGTCCAGCCCCCCGCCCTCAAGGCAGGACCAAGCTCCGTCTACACCATCCCTGACAGATGTCTATCTAACCTGTTCTTAAATATCTCCAGAGAGAGAGATTCCACCACCTCCCTTGGCAATTTATTCCAATATTTGACCACCCTGACAGTTAGGAATTTTTTCCTAATGTCCAATCTAAACCTCCCTTGCTGCACTTTACGCCCATTACTCCTTGTCCTGTCCTCAGAAACCAAGAGGAACAAATTTTCTCCTTCCTCCTTGTGACACCCTTTTAGATATTTGAAAACCGCTATCATGTCCCCCCTTAATCTTCTTTTTTCCAAACTAAACAAGCCCAGTTCATGAAGCCTGGCTTCATAGGTCATGTTCTCTAAACCTTTAATCATTCTTGTCGCTCTTCTCTGTACCCTTTCCAATTTCTCCACATCTTTCTTGAAATGTGGCGCCCAGAACTGGACACAGTACTCCAGCTGAGGCCTAACTAGTGCAGAGTAGAGCGGCAGAATGACTTCACGAGTTTTGCTTACAACACACCTGTTGATACAACCTAGAATCATATTTGCTTTTTTTGCAACAGCATCACACTGTTGACTCATATTCAACTTGTGGTCCACTATGACCCCTAGATGACTTTCCGCCATGCTCCTTCCTAGACAGTCGCTTCCCATCTTGTATGTATGGAACTGATTGTTCCTTCCTAAGTGCAGCACTTTGCATTTCTCTTTATTAAACTTCATCCTGTTTACCTCTGAACATTTCTCTAACTTGCTAAGGTCATTTTGAATTATGTCCCTATCCTCCAAAGAAGTTGCAACCCCACCCAGTTTGGTATCATCTGCAAACTTAATAAGCATACTCTCTATCCCAATATCTACGTCATTGATGAAGATATTGAACAGTATGGGTCCCAAAACAGACCCTTGCGGAACTCCACTTGTTATCCCTTTCCAGCAGGATTTAGCACCGTTAACAACAACTCTCTGACTATGGTTATCCAGCCAATTATGCACCCACCTTATCGTTGCCCTATCTAAGTTATAGTTGCCTAGTTTATCAATAAGAATATCATGCGAGACCATATCAAATGCCTTACTAAAGTCTAGGTATATGACATCCACCGCTTCTCCCTTATCCACAAGGCTTGTTATCCTATCAAAGAAATCTATCAGATTAGTTTGGCATGACTTGTTCTTCACAAACCCATGCTGGCTATTTCCTATCACTTTATAACCTTCCAAGTGTGTGCATATGATTTTCTTAATTACCTGCTCCATTATCTTCCCTGGGACAGACGTTAAACTACTGTCTGTAGTTTCCTGGATTGTTCTTATTCCCCTTTTTATAGATGGGCACAATATTTGCCCTTTTCCAGTCTTCTGGAATCTCCCCTGTCTTCCATGATTTTTCAAAGATCATAGCTAAAGGCTCGGATACCTCCAAAGAAAATATATGATCCTCCCTAGAAGAGGTTCTTAAACACTAGGGCTTTGTCTACAATGGTGCAATCTTGCACCAGAAATATGCAAATGAGGCTAAGCATGGAATATTGCTGAGCCTCATTTGCATATCTAATGAGCCACCATTTTTGCAGAAGAGTCTCTTGTGCAAGAAGGAGTGCCGCCCTTTTTGCACAAGAAAAACCCTCTTGCGCAATGCTGTTATTCCTGAAAATAATCAGCGTAACGGCATTGCGCAAGAGGGTTTTTCTTGCACAAGAAGGGGCAGTGTAGATGCTCCTTCTTGTGCAAGAGCCTCTTCCGCAAAAATGGTGGCTAATTAGATATGCAAACGAGGCTCAGTGATATTTCATGCTTAGCCTCATTTGTATATTTCTGGCGCAAGATCACGCCAGTGTAGACATAGCCTAGCAGTTTGAATGCCTATTCACTGAAATATGGTAGAAGAATTTTGATTGCAAGAATGTCTGGAAACAGGTTTGTGAGTGCTCAATATTTCTATAAAAGAGACCATAAATCTAACAGAATTTACTAGGAGCTGCAGATGTTCTGCAGATATGAAAAATCCAGTTCTTGCTTTATAGGATTCTGATCAATGCTTTCAGAAGTGCAGGTAACAGTGAGCAAACAAACTGGCATTGCAGCACTCTGTTGAGGTTCCCCTCTCCCATGAGGATGGGGGCAGCAGGAAAGAAAATGCTGGGATTCAATCATAGGTAAGAATGGATCTGCTGGGATAAATGGGTTTGAGCAGATGATGGCGCACCATTATTATATCTCCACAACACTGCATAAATATGAAGTGATTGCAGGGGTTGGGTGAACATTATCCTATATCAATTCAGGGTCATGGCCTGATTATATGCTTGCTTTCCAGTTCCTAATCTAATGACTTAAGTAGCTTCCCATTATATTAGAGGAAGCATGTTTTGCTGTTAATACAACAGTTTCTATTTGGTCTCTTAGGCATTGCTTGAACTCTCTCTTTTTCCATCTTATCATTTGTGTTCATCTGGTCACATGATGATGCCAGTTAGCAAATCTACACTGATGCCTTGCAGATTAACCTCTCTACTTGTCTTCTACCAGCTGCCTCCATGATGTCTTCTTGGATATCTCAATGCCATTTCAAACTACCACGATGAAGACTGAACTCTTCTCTATTTCCAAGTCCTCCTCTCCTGGTCACAATGAGAATGCCACTCTTTCCTGTTCTTCAGACTCCCAACCTTGGTATCATTTCTTCTTCTCGCTCCATGCATATTTGTTGAGAAATCTTACTAGTTTAACATCTTCAAGATCATGGGTGGTTGGTGAAGGCAGCCTACTTCCAGCCCCGCCCCTTCTGCTGAGGCCCCACCCCTTTCCTGCCCCCCCCCCCAGAGGGCAGGGGAGCAGCAGGCATGCACTTGCCCCAGCCTCCCCAGTCCCAGAGGAGGGTACGCCTCCTAGTCCAGCCTAGCCTCTCCAGCCCCAAAGTGCTGGGGAGGGAAGGAAGAGGGCGCGCCACATGGTGCAGCCCAGTCTCTTCAGCCTGAGAGGATGGCACATGGCCTGCCTGGCCCAGCCTCTCCAGCTCTGAGAGGGTGGGTGTTTGTATTAAATGCAATTTGTCTGTGCTAAATTGTCCTGAATGCAAGGACTCTCAGTTAGCAGAAGGAAACTTGCTAAGCAGGGGCTCGACTATCAGAGCTCTATGAGAGTAGAGAGGGTATGGGAAGGCTATTCCGATTTGGAGGCTTCATACTCTTCTTTACCTGGACTGGTTTGATCTGTTAATCCCCCTTCCACCCACACACACACTGGTCAAAGAATAGAGCTAAATAAGCAACATTAAGACCTCTTTCTTATGCTAATTGTGTGGGAGTTTGTGTTTCTTCTATCCTGTTTGCTAAGAGTGAAATCACGGAGCTGAAATCACTTGAGACTGATGGGCAGAAGTTACAGCCAAGAGGTGGATGGCAGTGGATGGTGACTGAAAGCCAGCAGGGTGGCAAAGAGATGGGGATATGATAAGTGACCAGGAAGGCGGTGGCAGACAGCTGTGATTAAGTGGATGGTGAGTGACCAGCAGAGTGAGTAAGATGCCTCTTTACCTCCTCTTCAATCAGGATGGGAGGTGAACTCTGCAGATGCACCTCAGAACTGTGGGTCCCCACTGACCAAGGGCAGCAACTGTGAGTGGGGTACAGAGAAAGTTTGGGTATGTGAAGGGAACATTTTGATTGCTGGACTTAAGAACCTGACACTGCCCAACCTGCTTCAGGTGGGACTTTTACTCAAGATTTATGGTTATGAACCCTGTTTGTGATGTTTTCCCAAATTAATGCCAAGTTATTTCCCTCCTTTTATTAAAAGTTTCATTTCTATGCTCAGACTCTGTGCTTGCGAGTGGGGTAACATTGCCTCTCAGAGGCACCCAGGAGAGTTGTGTGAATTTTCAAGGTTACTGAGTTGGGGCTCAAGTCAGTTCTGTGTTGGATGGATGGAGAGAAACTCCTAGATATTGAGCCTGGCCATGGCTGCTGCTGGATCCACCTAGCAGAGGGTTATGTCTGTGTTGCTTCTTCCTTCTTGCTTATCCTGTTGCTCCCTAAGACATTATGTCTTTCTACCACTTTCATCTCTAGGCTTTTTCCCATGTTCATGGATCCCACATCCTCCCTGAGCCAGTCCATTTTTGAACAAGGCTGAACAGACACATAATCTGGTCACCATGTTGTAGGATTGACATTTTCAAACTTTTCCAGCCAGTCTTGAAGATGTAATCCATGACCCCTTTGAGAAGTAAAGGAAAGGGTGACACAACATTTGCACATGTTTATAGTAAGAACTTCATAATGAGTGAACCTCATCCACTGCTTCCACTAAGATTTAGTTCCTTGCTATCCAATCTGAGAGTCATCACCTGTACTGCTTTCTACATTCTTAGCTCCACAACAATTTCTAACAAGAATAAAAATGGTCATTGTATTGTTGTTCATAGGCCAAATAGCCATGCTTTCTTTCAAGACATCCATCAAGTGTCTACCTACCCTAAAAGACAGCCAGAATGCATGTGACGGGCAAGTATAATATTATGCCATAATTTTCCTTAATCTGTATTTTGCTTCGCCTGTGATTATAGATCCCTCAAAGATTCTTGTTTTTACTTGATAAATGTTGAACATTATTTAGTAGATAGAGAGGCTGGATATGTACTGGTCCAGAAGACTGTTGGCTGGCTTCAGATAGGAGATGGTTACAAAGTCCATTAGGGGTTCAGATAGCATGAAAAAAAAATATTGTGATAAGTGAAGTGGCAGTCCCTTCAACAGACTAAGTTGTATACTATAACCTTTTTAGATACCATTCAAATAGGATTTATTCACGTCCTGTCTCCCCAAAACCTCTATAGACTGGCTAATGCCATGAGATTAATTCAAGGTTAAATGTTAAGTGCATGGGGAACTCTTGCTGCCTTCCTACTGGCCTTTGCTCCTCTGAACATTTTTAGATTTCTTAAAGGCTTAAGTTAGGCATTTCATTTACTACTTAGCTACACTCTCATCCTTGCTATGAACTGACTTTGGCCTTCTTAGCAGGTGCCATCGACATCAGAATAGGGTTTTGTGCCTACAGAAAGATTCTAGGAAAGGAGACATGACTTGCAACTTTGAGATATAAGTGGAACATTAGGGTGACTTGGTTTAAAACACCCAGCAGATATTAAACTCATTGTATGCTCAGAGCCAGAATGAAAAATTCAGAAATAGGAGTAACAGTGTGACATAGCAGAGTTCAATCCAAACCAGTGGGAGACTGTCACCTCCAGGGGTGCTGGAACAGTTTTTATAGTGGGGGGGGGGGGGGGAGGAGAGAAGGGGAAGGGTGCTGACAGCCATTGAACCAAACTGCAAACAATGGAAACCCCTTCAAACCAGAGGGTGCTGCAGCATCCTCCACACTCCTAGTTCCAGCACCGCCTTTCAACTGATGTGCCTAGCAATGCCTTCCTATTGTAGTGCTCAATGTACACAGCTCACAGCTTGCCAACCTGTAGGTCCCTCCCACAAGTGTTTGTGTAATGGCCACCTGACAGTCATGCTCTGGCTCTTACCTGCCTTGGTTAAAGTGCAAGGTGATCCCAACAGACTTCTAGTCCTGGATTTTACTTCAGAAATATATGACTTGTACTGCCCAGCCCTCACCTGGACAGTTCAAATGTATTATGTTCAGTATTCATTTAAGGGAATAATATACAATAATAATAATATACAACAACTTGCCATCTCAAATGGAGTTATCAATACACTTGAAATTAAACACATGGGATTAACTAAAACAATAACATAAGTTTAACTACACAAAGATAAAACATCATTCAGGAGAGAAGTTTGTAACTTTTACACAGAATGCTGCCATACACATTTCACCATGACACTACTTATCAGTAACTTAGGAGTTTTCAAGTACTAATGAGGGGGGGGGGTGCATTCTGTCCCATACAGTGTCTGATTTTTTCCACTGCCTTGCACTTTGTGAGGTCATTTACTTTTTACAAAAGCAGATGTAAAATGCTACCATCAGTTGGAGAATCAGGACCAGATTCTTCAGTAGCAATGAGAAAAGGAATGATACAACATATGAAATCCAGAGGTAGATTCCCTGCCTATTTAAGTTCTTGTCCCAAATGAATATTTCCTCTGATAAAAGGATATTTCTATCTGTAAGGCAAATCAAACTCCTATTGTAGTAATTCATACTCTAACATTCTTCTTTTAATTGAGATGTCTAGCATCCATTAATAGAATCAAAGAGAAACATGTTCTTACTTTTTATAAAACTACTACTGCTCTGACATTAAAACTATTTTATGTTGGTCAGATGCTGTCTTGAGCTTGCTCTAAGTGTGGGTGAACCAGTTGGGCTAAAACAAGTATCTGCAACCTCCACTCACTCTTTAAACAGAACTTGAACTTTTTGGAAAATATTTGGTTAACTCCTTTTTAAAAATGTTTGGTCAGCTTTTTTTGCTGTCAGTATTATTCATTTTTGTCAGTCTCTGGGCTTCCCAAATCAAGATGGGATTGGAATTAAATGTGCTAAAATACCACAGGAAAAGTTAATCTGAAAGAATTCCTGGCCTAACTGGAAACAAAAAGGAATAATGATAATGAAAAAAAATACTTCAAAGAAGAGTTTGGTCTCATGAGACTTATAGCTCAGTTTTGCAGTCTAAAGAGGTTTGGATAGTTTTGGTTAACATTTGGGCTACTTATTTGACCTTTTATTTGCTAATTTAACAGCACCAAATGCTCATCTCTCTACCCGTTCATCTTTTTTGATTCTCTCTTTACCTGATAGATAAAGGCTGCATGGAAATGGATGACTGACAGTGCCAAATGCCATTGAGAGATGGGTCTCTTCTCCATATTCATTTTTCTTCAGTATTGGAGAGGAACTTTAGAGACTATTCAGGATTTGAGGAGCACCTTCAATGTACTATCTCTTTGACTCCCTAGTGACTGTTCTGTTGTCCATATGTGATTCTCACCTACCTCACACATCTGAGAGTGAATTGCTAAAACCATAGGGTATATTGCTAATACATTTATATTGTAACTAAAATATCACTAGAATATTGTTTGCAATTATATGAATCTAATATATGTCATAAAAGTGAATCAACTTTTTTCCCCGTTGGCTTCAAATCTGAGGGCTGGTGTGTAAAGATTTTTCCACTAGATGGAGCTACAAGATATTACTGTACTGAGTTGGTGTGTCAGCTTAATAAATATACAGGAAACAGCTTGACCAAAATCACTCTATGTTTTAAAGGAATGTTTAAAACCGGTAAATGTACTATTTTAGCCATCAATTACCTTCCTTTTCTAATATGAATCATTTTCTAACGTCTTACAGAACTTTGCCTACTTTTTTTCTCATACCAATGTGATTTTTTTAGACCTACACATCTAATCTCCATACTTATATTATTTCTGTTCACCCTCAGATGAACTTCATAATTGTTGCTTACCATAGTGTGGTTAACGTGACCATTAATAATTTTGGTTTAGCTCTTCGTTTGGCATTTTTGAGTAAGCAATTTCAAAGTAACACAATTTGATATGTTTATTACAGTTAGTCTAGTTAAGTTTTGGTAGAACAGTTCCATGAACTGCAGGCAACAGCTTCCCTACCTTTGAGATCCTGTATTTAGAGTCCTGAACCATACAAAATTGGTATTCACAACTGATCTGTTGTCCACAAAATGGTTCACAGATATAAAGTGAGCATCTGCAGATTTTCAGTTGCTACCATTTGATATTTTCTCCTGCGTGTCTTACTAGATGTATAAATATTTTGTTTTGCTAGATTTAATTATGTCAGGGATAAAACACTCTCTGCTGCTGAACTAAACTTGAAGCTCACCTCTCCTACTCTAAATTACAGTCATTATTTTTCAATATTCACATTGTCATTTTAGAAGGCTATCCACAGTGTTTTTATTTGTTTCCCTTTTTTCCCATCCCTTGTGCAAAATTCCAACTGTTAATTATTATCAGTGATTCTGCAGAATCATGGGGGATTGAAGCGCCAGACCTTACAGTCATAAAGAGAACTCAAATACAAGCAAGAGTGCAGGGTATAAATTTTGAATGCCACATTATTCTTTGAACAGAAACAGAAGCAAAAATTACAAAAGAGGTCATTGAAGGATTGGAATGCTGTATTTTTTTTCCTTAGTACAGAGCCACATACATCAATGGGGATATGTACAAATGTTTAATTGTAATAATACAGTAGAACTTCAGTTATGAGCACCTCAGGAATGGAGGGTGTTTGTTACTCTGAAAAGTTTGTAACTCTGACCAAAATATTAGAGTGATTCCAAAAGTCTACAACTGAACATTGACTTAATACAGCCTTGAAACTTTACTATGCAGAAGAATAATGCTGCTTTCCCTTGCTTGCCGTTTTTGGCAAAGGACGGGGACAGGGAGTCTTTGTTGCTTCCTGATTGCAGACTTCCAGTTCAAAATGAATTGTATGGTTGACTGGTTGGTTCGTAACACTAAGGTTCTACTGTATTTAAACTAGAAAGCATCATATTATAATACAGTTAATAAATTGGAGCAACTATGCCTCTTTTGTCATGTTGGTGTCACAAAACTATCTAAACTGTTTGAATTCCAGGTCCTGATTCTTTGTGGTCAGTGTAGGACCTGAGATATGAGGAACTAAGATGATTTATACCACCTTTTATGGGACTCTATCTGAAACACTTGGAAGCTGTTGGCATTAAATATTATAAATATGGCTTCCAATGTTTATACTATTTAATGCCAACCAAAAATAGCCAGATTGTAGAGAATTTCACAGCTACTCCCTTTAGGCCAGAGCACTGGGAGAAAGAATAGTTTTGGGCTTCTATCCCAGTTCTACATCACCTAGGAATTTTTGTTACACACCTATAGAATTTCCAGCTGGCCAAAGTTGTCAATTGTGTACTCCTACAATGGTGGAATAGGCAAAGGGGCTAGAGCAGTGGTCCCCAATGTGGTGCCCGTGGGAGCCATGGCACCCGCTGGTGCATTTATGTGCGCCCACCTAGTGACCAGGGCTGGCCTGAGTTAACAAGTCCTTAGTTCGAGTTAACGTTTGACTGCCGCATGTAGCCGCGGTTAGTTAGTTCAGACTAAGGGGATTTAAAAATGGCGCCCGGATGGGAAGATGCAAATAAAGCCCGGGATATTTAAATCCCGGGCTTCATTTGCAACTTCGAATGCCTACATTAGCCCCCTAGTTCGAACTAGGGGGCTAGTGTAGACATACCCATATAGACTTATCAGCAAGTCCCTTAAAGTGCCTTTAGCAATACATATCTATTAGACAAAAAGTTAATAACCAAGAAGCAATCTGTTTCAAAAAGAAAAATCAAATGCATGTTGATAACACTTACAGGAAAACTCTAATTATTTTATGCAAAGGAACTATGAAAGACTAAATTGAGTGTATGTTTTCATGAAGTCCCAAACTAATTCACAAATCTACATCTATTTTATATGTTTATCTTGGACAAAATGTAGTAGGAGGTCCTTACCAGTTCATACTGTAGTTTTCATTATATAATCAAAAGCAAAGAAAATGTTGGCATGCTAAGCTGGGACAGTAAATAAAACCTTTCAATCTGCCTGGTCCAGATATGGACACATATTTAAATAAGAAAATTTCTCTTAACTATACAGTATATAATTTACCAGGTGCTGCTGACCAGGGTGCCTACTTCACATTTAACAGCCTTGCCAACAATTTAACACTTTCTTTATGAAAGGTAAACTCTTATTGGTTTAGTCATAGGATGATGAATGGACAATGGGCCCTTTGTGTTAGTACAGTAGTTAGTCCTACTTTCTTTTGATCTTATCTACACTGGTGGTTCCCCCACCCCATTGCAGTGACTCTGAGCTTCCTTGCAACAGCTACATCAATGCACTTAATGCAAACGAAGTTACCATTGCACCAGTGTAGCTCTCCCCTGCTTAAAACCAGAATAAAGTGTATTGATGCAAATTGTAGCTTATAACAGTTTTGTCTATGTGCATTAGGGGTTTGCATCAGGGTGGTTACAATGGAGAAAAGCCCTTGACTACCTCCAGTGCAGAAAAGCCCTTGACTACCAATAAATTCTGATCCTATAATTGAATGTTTTTCATGCTGTGATTGAATTGTCTTAGCAGTGTCAAAAGACTTATAACTTTTTCCTTCCTGGTTTATAAAATGTGTGTTTCACACAGTGTATAAAGGATAACTATTACTTTTGTAAAGTCTGAGAGAGAAAGCGGTTAGATATATTCTAAACAGAAATCTAAAGGATTTAAAAACCTGACATGGAAGACAAAGAAACCTTTGTTATACCATAAACTCTAACAACAAAGCTAATAAAGTTAATCTGGTTTTACTAGATGTAATGGAGATCAGAATCTGGTTCTATGATTCTTTTCCTTGCCTATTCTCCTGCACCACATCAAGTTTTTATGTAGATCAGTGTCTTAGGCAGAGGTTATGTTGAGTTACTAGGGCAGAGTTGTGAGACTCTAGTGCCACTGTGTACTCCTAATCTAATTGCATCAGGTAGAAAACAAGCAGCATTTGCAGCAAACTTTCCAATGAATTCTAGCTTGAGCTACTTTAGGAAATACCAGCAGTAAATACAGGTTACCTACAGTTCTTGCTCATCAATATTTCTCCAATTTATTATCAGACAAGTAAAAACTAATGTTGACAAACTGAGACTATTGGATCTGTTTTATAAGTGCAACTATTCTGATTTTTTATACATCTCCTTTGTTATTTCATTAATGAGAGTGCACTTTCTCATACCTACTAGACTCGTAGTGTGTTGAATGTCAAATATGCTTGCAAATGTAATGTATGTTTGAGTTTAATGGTCCCAAAGAAACATTTACAATTGGTGTTCATGTCCTGACTTTATTAATGCATTAGTTCAGGACACCATTCCTATTCAGTAAATTTTGAAGTCAGTGTTTAAGGCCATCAAAGTCTATGGAATTTAAGCACATGATTCAAATTAAGCATGTGGTAAAGACTTGTCTTAAGTAAGGTAGGATAGATTTAAGCACATGCTTAATGCTCTCTTGAATGGGGTCCTCAGGTTTTTTACGTTTTGATTGATGCTTTCTGAAAAGCTTGTTCTTCAATTAAGGATTTATATTATTTTATCTACAGGGTTTGGGGAACAACCAAACTCCATAAAAAATCAAGGGGAAAATATGATATCTGAATGCCTACAAGAGACCATAAGTCAGGTTCCCAAAGGCTAGTCAACAGAACAAAACACTGGCTCAGCTGGCCAGGACTAATATATGGCCAGGACTAATATATTTAGGTACACTGACTCTGCAGGCTTTGAAAACTGAAATAGGATGAGAGATTTCTGGTGGGACCTTCCATTACAAATGGAGAGAAGAAAGGAGGTGCACGTGTATCCTCTTCCGTGTGTATTTTATTAAGATTAAAGAATAATTACATTGTCACTTAAATATCTATTTCCAGTGAATTTCATGAAGTAGGTAACTTAACCTACTCCCTTTTTCATATTCTCCATATTGTTAATGTGACTGTTGCCTACCTGGCCAAAGATAAGTCAAGACTTTTGCCTTGAAGGTTTTCATGCCTACCCCTCTTCTGTTCCCTTTCACCTGACCATTTTTTGCAACACATAGAAGATTACAAATCTCCACTTGCGGCAACTGTCATTTTGATAGGAAATCAATGAAAAGTTAAGTCTGTGCTTCAGGAACAGCAATAGTAACTTAAGACCTAGTGCTGTTGAACTCCAAGGGAGTTCAAGGAGCAAGATAAGAATCTTAGAACAGGGATGCAAAGCAATTCCTCTTTTATGGCATATTTACCTTGGGTGGCTCTGAGTCCCAGTTGGCGGTACAGTTCCCAGCTAATAGGAGTTGCAGAGTCGTCACTTGGAGTGAGGGCAGTGTGACCAACCCTCTGACCCACCATTTACAAGCCACAGGGTGGGATGTGCCAGCCACTTCTGGGAACAGTATGGGTCCAGGGAAATCAGGAAGCCTGCCTTAGCCCATTGTGCCTCTAAACTTTTAGGCTGTGTCTACACTGGCCCCTTCTTCAGAATAGCCATGATAATTTAGAATTTTGGAATAGGGAAATGTGCGGGGGATTTAAATATCCTCTGCGGGATTTAAATAAACATGGCCACCACTTTTTTTTCTGGCTTGGGGAAAAGCCGGAAAAGAGCGTCCAGACTGGCGCGATCCTCCGGAATAAAGCCCTATTCCGGAGGATCTCTTATTCCTACTTGAAAGGAGGAAATGAAGGGAAAGTGATGGCACTCACATGATGTTCCTTCCCCAGCCTTGGATGATGCCTGGGACATGTCCACAGGGAGGCTTCAGGATTCCTGGGTTAGCTACATGCTGAGGCTGGCCTCATTGGGTCCTGGTCCTTCTCGTTGCCATCACCTCTCCCCCCAACAAGGATGACTGGGAGTCTCCAGCCCGGAGTCTATAACTGGGGGATGAGGGGAAGGGACTGCCCTGCCCCCTAGGATGTGGTCAAGCTCCTTAAAATAAGGGCACGTGTGGGGGTCTGCCCCAGATTCAGAGCTGCCCTCCTTGGCCCTGGAATAAGCCTGGCAGAGCTCTTTTACTTTCATCCGCACCTGATCTTGTGTGCGGATATAACCTTTGGAGGCCATACATGTCTGCATTCCTGCATCTGGTGCGGAGATCCTGGAAGTTGGTCTCATCCCCCCAATCTCAATAAGGTCCAGGATCTCCACACCAGACCAGAAAGGCGCACATCTCTTGCGGCCCTTGGCAGGCTCCTGGGAGCTGTCTGAATGCTCTGGGGAGCAGCGGAGGTCTGGGTGGCACCATCAGTGTGGCTCATTGTGGCCTAAATGTAGTAAGGGACAGCTACAGGGTGGTTCAGGGCTGTCAGACCTGCTGCAAGTAGAGTCTGTAGTGTTAAGGGCTCCAGGGGAGGGGGGGATAGAGTTTTCATGTGTGTGCACAGAGCAGCCAGTAGGGCATCCTGGGAAGGGCTGGAGGCCTCCTATTTAGAAATAGACCCTATTCCCTGTTTACACAGCCCCTATTCTGAAATAGCTATTTTGGAATAGGTGCTATCATAGAATGAGGCTTACAGAACTCGAAATAAGCTGGTCGTTATTTTGAAATTATTTCGAAATAGTGGTTTTGCTGTGTAGACTTTTGAAAAGTTATTTTGGAATAGTGTCTGTTATTCTGAAATAACTTTGCTGTGTAAACACACCCTGAGGGGCTAGCGTCCTGGTTTGGCTTTAGGAGCCTTTGGAAGATTGAGCCCAATTCTGGGAGACTCCAAGCCAACCCTTATGTGTAAGAGGGGACAGAGAAGAATAGCTGGCAGCAGAATGGGACTGGGAGGAGAAGACTGGGATTCAGAGAAGGAGAGAAGACGGGTAGTTTGAAGGTTGAGACTAGAACTGGCTGGACAAGGAGACAGAGACTGGGATGAGAAGCCTGAAGAGTGAAGATTAGGACTGGCTAGGTGAGAATGAGAATTAGGGAGTCAGGGTTATGGAAAAGATTGGACAGAGTGGAGGGAATGGGAAGAAAGGGGTAGGTTAGGTGGAGCAAACAGAAAAGTCTGTGTCCACTGGAACACATTCCACTCCAGATCACAGAATCAAATCAAAGATTCCTTAAAGATTTCTCAGCTGCCAGTAAATAAGTTTCCCTGAGAAATTTTAATTCATCCCCCTTGTTCACATGATGTACGGTAATACGGTCTTTTAATTGCATGATCACATACAATTTTTCTACAGGACCTCTGCCTCATAGAATGCATGGACTGGGCACTGTTCCCTTAATGAGCATCTATTCGATAGTGTGTTTTTTCCATTGTATGATTTTGTCTCTTAGGGTATGTCTACACTACCCCCCTAGTTCGAACTAGGGGGGGCTAATGTAGTCATACGGAGTTGCAAATTGGATTTGAATTTCCCAGGCTTCATTTGCATGAAGCCGGCTGGCGCCATTTTTAAATGCCGGCTAGGTCGGACCCCATGCCGCGCGGCTACACGCGGCACAGACTAGCTAGTTCAGATTAGGCTTCCTATCCGAACTAGCTGTATGCCTCGTGGAAGCCTAATCCAAACTAGCTAGTCCGTGCCACATGTAGCCGCGCGGCACGGAGTCCGACCTAGCCGGCATTTAAAAATGGCGCCGGCTGGCTTTATGCAAATGAAGCCCGGGAAATTCAAATCCCGGGCTTCATTTGCAACTCAGTACGACTACATTACCCCCCCTAGTTCGAACTGGGGGGGTAGTGTAGGCATACCCTTATTTACTGCACACTATTCAAACTCCTGTCTAAAATAATTAACGTAATCAGGAATAATTCGATGGCACTGTGTCCTGAATGAGCAGGAGTTCTGTGTGTAGGGGGAAGGAATAGAATGTGATCATGTAACTAAAGACTGTATCCTAAGGCAGATGCTCAGAAGGACAAATTAAGCTTGCACAGGCAACCTTAATTCTAGCATTTCCTAACCTTTGAGTGCTAGCAATCAACAAACCTGTAGCACCTTAGGGTATGTCTAGACTACATGCCTCTGCTGGCAGAGGCATGTAATTTAGACTACCCGACATAGTCAATGAAGCGGGGATTTAAATAGCCCCCACTTCATTAAAACAAAAATGGCTACCGCGCTGTTCCGGCTCAGCTGATCGTCGGCACAGTGCGGCAGTCAAGATGCAGATTGGTTGGCAGGGGCGGCCAGTGAGCCTAGGCAGACTCGGCGGTCACTTAGGGCACCGCCAGCCTGGGGAGCCCGATGAGGATGTTATGTGGCGCCCGGACGCCTGATGATTACGTCACCGCCTTTGATGGCTGGGCAGGCAGGAGTGCCAATTACGCCTTCCGCCTGGGGCACCAGCTGCTACAGCCGGCCTCGGGCCACTCCTGTTGATCGGCAAGGAAAGCCTTTGCTGACCGATCCTGTAAACCTCGTTTCACGAGGCATAAGGGAACGGTTAGCAAAGGCTTTCCTCATTGACTGATCCGCATCTTGACTACCGTGCTGTGCTGATGATCAGCTGAGCCAGCACATCGCGGAGGCCATTTTTATTTTAATGAAGCAGGGGATATTTAAATCCCCGCTTCATTGACTGTGTCAGGTAGTCTAATTTACATGCCTCTGCTGGCAGAGGCATGTAGTCTAGACATACCCTATAAGACTAACAACATTTATATAGTATTATGAGCTTTCATGGGCAAAACCCACGTCTTCAGATTAGCTGGAATCAGCTAAAGAAACAGAAATGTGGAAGATGGCGGGGTTGCGGGGGGAATGTACCTGTCAATTGTAGTACCAGTGCTAATGAGGCTAATTGAGTGGGCTGGAAGTGTCCCATATTTACAGTTTGATGTAAATGAGGTGTTAAATGCGGGAAGGTTGGCTTTATAATGCAACATCCAATTAATATTTTTGTTCAAGCCCAGGGAAACTGTTGTTATATGCTTAATAAAGTCACATGAAAACAAATATTTTTTTTGTTTATATTTTTTCAGATAATTTAATGTATAAAGGAGAAGGTTTGTATGTTTGTGCTCTAATAACTTGGACACTATAAGACCTACCACAACCAAACTTTCCATGGGATAACCTTTCCTCCAGGAGAAGGTTTTAAGGTACTGTGGGAGGGAGAGATGAGAGACCGATGCCTCTCCCCAGGGCTGCATGGAGCTTGGCAGTGTGGGAAGAAGTGGCTTCCCCGCCATTGCTGGAAGCATATGGAGGCCCCTCTTCAATACTGCGATTGGCTCGAGGCCCGGCAGCTGACCAATGGGCAGGCGGGTTGCTGCTGGGGCTCCCTCTAGGCGGTGGGGGTGGGGCTGCTGTTACCGCTCAGCTGCCACTTTGAAAAAATGTCTGGAAGGAGGCACATCGGGGACCTGGAGGTGAGAGCGGGGGGGGGGGGGGGAGGCTGGGGGGAGGCTGGGGGAGGAAGGGAATGAATGGGGAGGCTGGTCTGGTGGAGCTGGACCATTGGGGGTGAGTGGGGGGAGGGCAGGATGGGGAGGGATGGGGGACACATGAGGGGGAGGGCAGGATTGGGGGGGGTTGGATCGTTGGGGGGCAGGCTGGTCCGGGGGCCTGGACTGTTGGGAGCGAGTGGGGGGAGGGCAGGATTGTAGGGGGGATGAAGGAAGTGGGACTGGACAATCCTGCAGGGAGTGAGTGAGAAATTAAGCCCATGGTGGTGGGGGAGGTGTCTCCTTTGAGGGGCACTGGCCCAAGGGGCAGTGCTGGATGATGCTGGGTGGGTGAGAAATTAATCCAAGGTGTGGGGGGATTCAACTGTGGGAATAGGCCCTTCAAGGCAGATGTCTAGGAGTTGTCATATCTGTCAGTCATGTCACCCTGTATTGCTTTTTTTGTTGCTTGACAACTAGGACTACAGAACACGCTGTTAAGAGCACAAAGGGAAATAGTGTGAGCATGTGACTTTTAGAACATGGCATTTGTATCTCCCTGGCTCTTTCTAACTGAGAGCACTGGGTTAGTTCTGAAGATTTCTATTGTATAGCAGAATAAGCAATAGAATCAGGAATTGTATGTCTGTGTGCTATTTATAGAGTAATATTATAGGGACATTAGATATCCTAAATATATATTAAGGCATCATGTTTCAGAATGCAAGCCAACCATTAACTGTCAGGAGTTTAGGAACATTTTCCTTATGGGCAGACTATTCCATAATGATCCATTATAGAATTTTTATCTTCTCACGTGTCTGATGCTGGCTATTCTTAAAGACAAGCTACTGGGTAGATGGGCTAAAGGTCTGATCCAATATGGCAATTACAGTTCTAGACAGAATAAAAATAACATTTTGAAACATCATATTTTTGTTTCCAATGGTTTAACATAATGGATTTTTGGATTAGTCTGTCTCCTTCACTCTCTCCAGGTAACTTCAGTCATAATTCCTAGCCACATGCTGAACAACGCACTGCTGCATAATTGAAAAAACAATAATATTTTAAAAAGGTGGTTTAGTTTTTATTGGTTAATTGGTTGTTGAGGCAAGACATAACTTTATTTTTTGTCCAATATAAGACTTTTTCAAATGAAGCATCTTTTCCCACAGTCTTGGCAGTATTGCTTGTTGTTTCTTGTCTTTAGAGCCCTCCTTTGAGGTAAGCTTGGCACATTGCTAGGGATTAACTCAAGCAGAAAAAATGGAATTATTCCTTGCTGTGAACCTTATGGTTAGAGGACAGATGTGCTGTACAATGAGACCAGTTTGCTTGTAAACTAGATAGTTAGCATTCATCCCACTGTTGTCTGAAGGGCTGAGGTTTACAAGGTGCTTTGCACTTCTGTGGCTCTTTTTCAAAATGCTGTATAGGCAATAACTAATTAGCTTTCACAACACCACTTTGAAGCAATTAATTATTAGCATTCCCATTTTACAGCCAGAGACAGTGAATGAGAGAGAGCTAAATAATTTAGTCAAGATCACACACAGTGAATCAGTGGAAGAGTTGTGATTAGAGAGTAGGGAGTAGATGCTCAGCTGGTTTAAAGAACTATAGTTCCATTGACAACACCACTTGAGGATCTGCCCTCAGGAGTTCCCTGTCCCAGGTTTTATCTACTACTTGTCCCAGCTTGTAACTGCCATTCCTCTTTTCTGTAACAAACTCTTTGCTGAAGATTTTACAACCATCCCTGAAAATGCTGGAGTTCAACCTCCATTACCCTTCAGAGGACTTGAAAACTATATGAATTGGGGGACATCTACAGGGGTTTGTGTAGTGGTCCAGGTCTCAGCACAACTGTATAGAACCCTAGGAAAAGCTGAATAGGTCTGGAAGAGACCTTGAGAAGTCATCACGTCCAGCTCTTTGTGCTGAGGTGGGACTAAGGAAACCTAGATTATCCTAACAGGTGTTAGCAGGGCTGTTCCTAGGGGGATGCAGCACCCTCGATGCCCCAGGCACGGGGCCCAGGGCAACCCCTCACCGCAAGCCCCATTTCAACCCCACTCCACCTCTGCCCCCAAGCTCCTGCTCCACCCCTACTCTGCCCCCTTGCTGAAGCCCCCTCTCCCAAGCCATGCGACCCAGGAGATTACTGGGGGCCTGACAGAGGGCAGCAGCAGAGGTTGAGCCCCGGACAGTCACACACACCACCCCCTGACAGCCTGCTTTAGGCCCGCCAACAAGGGTTGGGGGGGCAATGGGAGCTATTGCTCAGGGGCGAAGGCAATTTAGATGGGCCCGGGAACACCTAGCTGCTGCTGCAGTAGCAGCAGCAGCAGCAGCAATGATGGTCAAGAGCACTGGGTCCTTTTAAATTGCCCAAGTGGGTTGCAGAGCTCCTAGGCATGCACTCCCGTATCCCAGTACCCACCGTGGACTGTAGCGTGGCTCTGCTTGCCCTGCCCACTGTGCTCCGTGCACCTTGCCAGGCTATGCCAAGGCAGGTGGGGCCCTGGGTAGCTGGAGGGCAAGTCAGGACACCAGCCCTGAGCTGTGTTGGAAAGGCAGATTGGGGGGTAGGGAGAGGGAGAAAGAAGGGGAGGAATGAGGATGAGCTGACCTGGCAGCAACAATCAATGCTGCAGCTTTGTATTCAGAAGAGATACTTTCTGCATCCATGTGAGTGGAGGGAGGGGAAGAGAATAAGACTGGGAACAGAGCAGAAAGGAGGGGATAGCCAAGCTGGGAAGAGATGGAGGGAGGTAGAACCAGATACAGGATTTTGGGGAGCAGGAGAGGGGTGGATGAACTGGACTGTGGCTGGCTAGGATGTGCTGGGATGGGAAGAGAAAAGGGTGGAGAAGTGAGGTCAGAGGTAGGCATGGATGGCTTGGAGAAATGAGCCAAGCGGGGGGAGGGGATAGGACCACTAGGGGGCATAGCTGGTTGGGGGTTTGTCAGCCGACGGTCAGGGCAGTGAGTGGTGTGTGTGTGTGTATACTATACACCCGAGACTTCAACTGCTGAGACCGGGGTCCCTTGCAGTGGGCAACCTGGAAGAGGTTGATGGGCGCCCCAATAAGTGTACAGGAAGAGCTTATTACACTTCAGATTTTAGCTGCTAGAATCTCTGATTCCTTCGCAGCGGGCAGCCTCGGGGAGGCTGATAAGTGCCCCAACGGATTTTGCCACCTGGGTGTGACACAAATCCAAACGCCCAAGCTCTTCCTATACTGTCCCTAATGACCGGCTGAAGTTCTTTTTAAATTGTGCCTGGTTCTGTTACAGCAACTGAAGGAGTCAGGTTAAAACTTAAACATTTACAGGTTTATTGAGGAAGCTTATAAATCATATGGTTGCAATGGCTATTGTTCTATTTCTTAACTGCTGACATATATATATATAAATGGTTACAAAGAAGATAAAGATAGGAAATAGAAAATAATGGTACCAAATGACAGCTTAATCTTTAAAGAGCTCTATTCTATGCATGTACTATAACAAAAGGACACACACAGGTACAATTTTTACCCCCTTCTGCGTCACTCGGTCCCAGCGTGTCAGGCCAGGATCGGTCCCTCAATTCCTCGGAAAGATGAAAATACGAGGTGGGCATCCCCGTGGAACCTCGGGAGGTCAAACACCTAACCCGACCAGCAGGTAGAGGGCAGATTGACACTCAAAAGAGAGTGTGCTGCTGTACCACCTTATATACCCGTTGGGTCACATATTTTCTCTTTCTTATCTGTAACGCCAAATGGTGCTGGTCTGTCTTTTGTGAGACCAGTTCTTACAAGGGGGTTGTGAACTTAATTTACACTTGTAAGAGAGAGTTGAGAGGATTAAATTGGAAGTACTGGACATTCTTTTTCTCAGTGGGAAATTCCTCTCTCAGGGACTGTGTGTGTTCGAATCAACATGGGTGCCAGCCGGGCACTTCTTGCAGCCTCGAGCTCAGTTTATTTCCTTAATCGTTACTCAGAGTCAGAGAAACTCTCATATCCTGGTCTCGCATCAAAACAGATCAAAGCTTAATGGCTATGCTGATTTTCTTATTGTTCCTTCTCTGCCCTGTATACAGACATCTCAGAGGGCAAGCAAGATTGTTTGAGATGGGGGGGGGGGGGCTGTCTGGCTACAGGGGTGGCTGGAAAGAGGGAAGAGCTGGGCTGGGGGAAAGAAGGGGAAGGTGCCAAGCTGGGCACAGGACTGTTGGGGAAGAAACTGTGCAAAGGGTATCAGAGGGGTAGCTGAGTTAGTCTGGATCTGCAAAAGTGACAAGGAGTCCTGTAGCACCTTAGGATATGTCTACACTGCCTCCCTAGTTCGAACTAGGGTGGCTAATGTAGGCATTGCAAATGAAGCCCGGGATTTAAATATCCTGGGCTTTATTTGCATGTTCCTGGGCACTGCCACTTTTAAAAGCCCCGTAGTTCAAGCTCCCTGCCCACGGCTATACGCAGCACGGACTAGGTAGTTCGAATTAAAGCTCCTAATTCGAACTACCGTTACTCCTCATTGCACAAACAACAAGGAGTCCTGTAGCACTTTATAGACTAACAGATGTAATGGAGCATAAGCTTTCGTGGGCAAAAAAGTGCATCTGACGAAGTGGGTCTTTGCCCACGAAAGCTTATGCTCCATTACATCTGTTAGTCTATAAGGTGCTACAAGACTCCTTGTTGCTTGTGCAAAGGGTAGTTGGTGGGGAACAGAGAAAGGAAGGCAGATGGGAGGGGAACCACCAGGCAGGTGGGGGATGGAGATGCAACTGACTAAGGAGTCCACTGATTGAGGGGAAGCCCCAGGTTTTCTCTGGGGCAGGTGGTTTGTGTTTCTTTTAGATGAAGGGAGACAGGGCCCATTGACTGTGCTGTCCTGGGGCCTGGAATTCCTGTCGGTGGGCCTGCGGAGCTCCATGGGGCTGGAGCCATGGTGTTCTCTTTCCTGCTGCCATGGTAAAGCCAAGCACAGAGTGCTGGGAGCAGTGTTCCCGCTACGATTTTCCACTCACGAGTGGAGTGAGTTTTATCTTGTGCACCAATATTGAGTTCATTTGCACTTGTTTGGATGTGTGCCACTGTAGCACCCAAGGTTTATATATATATGGAAGAAAATACTAAAACAAGGGGTAATTAACAAGGCAAGGTGCATGACTTTAAATGTGTGTTTAATATGAAGTCAAATAAAAAGAGAATTAATACTGCAAAGTTTTCAGTGAGTTAGATTAGCCTCAAGACTGCTCTAAATCTGCACTGTCCACGGTTCCATAGAAGTCATAGAAGGCCAGGAATAAGCCCACTGCAGCACTGCTCAGACGGCGGCAGTAACGGCCAGAGCCCCAGACCGTTTAGAATCATGGAGTGGCAGGGATACTGCCTTCTGTAGGGGTTGATTGCAGAAGAACTCTGTATGTATGAAGTATAGGGGTGGTGAGGCCTGCATTCTCCCCCCTTTCCCATTCCACCCCCCTTCCCTACTACTGATGAGCCAGAAGCAAGCCTCTAGGAACATACGCCATTGTAGCAAGAATGTATTGTAGATAAGGGCGGTGTGACGGGGCGAGGCAGCCCCGCACTGAACCTACAGGGCACAGCCAGGGTTACCTGGCTGCAGAGGCCCCTCCCCCACAGCCCTACCGAGCATGCCCAGGCTGCAGCAGGGCTATAAAAGCCTGGGCCAGGACTCAGTCAGGGGAGGCAGCTGAAGGAGAAGGACTGGAGAAGGGAGCTCCCCCTCAGCGGTGGCCAGGGACTCCAGGAGAGGCCGGAAGGAAGGCGGAGGTGAATTGGTGCAACCCAGAGACTGCCTGCCGAGGGGATGCTGGCCTGGAGATTGCAGCCAGCTGGGCAAGTCCAGGGGAAGGAAGCCCGGGGGTCCAGGTAGGAAGTGGCCCAGGGCAGGAGCAGGAGCCGCCGCTCCCGGCCCGAGAACCTCGGCGCGTTTCGGCTGGATGGCCCCGCCGAGAGAGTGACCCGGTACCTGGTCGCTCACAGGGCCCTGGGCTGGGACCCGGTGGAGTAGGGGGGGCCCGGGTCCCCCTACCTGGGCTGTGCCCCTGCTACAATGACAACTGTGTTGTGGACTTGGCCTTGCTTAATGGGCCAGCTATAGACTGTTTTGCGGACTCAGGCCAGGGGCCTTAGCCCTGCTTAAAGGGCCAGCTGTAAACTGTGTGGACTCTGGCCAGGGGGCCTTAGCCCTGCTTAATGGGCCAGCTATAGACTGTTTTGCGGACTCAGGCCAGGGGCCTTAGCCCTGCTTAAAGGGCCAGCTGTAAACTGTGTGGACTCGGGCCAGGGGGCCTTAGCCCTGCTTAAAGGGCCAGCTGTAAACTGTTTCGAGGACTCAGGCCAGAGGGCCTTTGGCCTGGCTTAAAGGGCCAGGGAGAGACTGTATCACAAGGGGTCGGGGACCCAGGCGGGAGGGGCCCGCCACAGGCGGGAACACTTCATCCGCAGCCAAAATGGGTTCTCCGGCTAGCAAAAGGGATGTAAGAAATGTCGCATTTCCTATCATGTTGTTCTTTTAGTTAAGGGGCACAGTTGATAGCTACCAGGAAATAAACTGCTTGTGTTTGACAGATACCTGTGTAGCTTTTTTTGTATTTTGAGAACCTAGTGTCAGACCTGAGACTCACTCTTGCCAGCAACACCTTCTTTGCCCCTTCACCCTCCCCACTGTTGATGCGCCTGGCGGGGCACCAGCTCCTGGGAATGGCAGCAACACTGCAACAGCAGTGCAGCTGTTGTTTATCAGTTCATTTGCTGACACAATACTTCTACCCCCAACAAGTGACACTCACATTGTTGTCAGGACAGCACTCCTGCCCACCTCACACTGATCACATTAGTACTTGCAGCCACAAAATTTTTGATTTGGGAGGCGTGGGATAACACCTCTAAAGGACTTAAGCTTTGTCATTCAGTGGCTAATTCAGACATAGCCTAGTCTGCTGACAGACAACTGAGCTGCAGCAGCCTGAAAACTGCAGCTTTTCAGAACCCTTTGTGCACATGCTGACAATTATAGAATCACATGTACCTGAGACATCATTGGCCAATTCATGCTTCATATTTAGACAAATGTCTTCAGTGTATAGTTAACAACACTACTACAGTATCCCAGATAGATAAATCACCAGCTATTTCTTATCAGTGTGTATCTATGGATAATTCATTATGTCTTGAAAAGGAATATGCAGACTCAAAATTACACTAATGTAATATGGGACTTTTTTTTTTTTTTTTTTTTTTTGCTTACTAAAGATATAGAGGAAAGTGGAATATGCCTTCTGGACTGTATTTGTCCAGAAATTGGTACCATTAATGACACACGTAATTTATGGAAAAAGTACTAGAAGCTTATGGTAAGCTGGTCAATAATGTTTTTAGTAGAGATGTTAAATTGTAGTTAATTAACTAGTCGAGTAGTCGATGGAATTTCCATCAACTACTTGATTAGTTGATAGGCACTTCTGCATTCCTCCTTTGAAGTGTACACAAGTCCCCAGTGGGGGCTCTTGTGCATTTCAAAGCCATGGGGCCCAGGATCAGTGGGGGACTCGGAGACCATTTTATGGGTACTTATAATTATTGCCTATTATGTAAGCTAGCTATAGCCTAATAGTTAGGCAGGGAACTGAGTCTTAGAATATCTCTGGCCTAGTTCCTGCTTTACCATTGGCTTCCTGTATGGCATAGGCAAGTAATTCATCTCTGAGCTTCAGTATATTCATTCTTCAAAATGGGTTTAAAAGACACTCCACTTAAATGGGACACATTAAACTGGGAGCTCCCAGGGAACTGATTTTAGGCAAATGATAATACAGTGATTCATACTTAATGAGTCTGAGGTGGAATTAAGTTTACATGAAAAGAGTAAAAGTCAGTGTGGTGATAAAGCACCATACTTGGTATCACACATATATAAAGCTACTTTTTGTTGTTTCATCTACAAAGATGAAAAGATAAAAGACAGGCATCTCTACAGAAGAATTAAATTGGTTTGGCTACATTAACTCCAAAGTTCTAAACTTTGAAAAGGTCGAGTTTCTTTAAAATTTACTCTTAAATTTGAATTTTCTGCCTCTAATTTTTTCTTTATTAACTATATCTCAGCCTCTTATGAACACTCTTTTCTTAACATTTATAAAATAATGATTCTATTAAATTCAAACTTCTCACACCATACTTTACTGAAGACTATTAGAATAGGCTTAAGAATTTTATTAAATATTCCTTTTCATGATTAGATTTCCTAAACTTCCAGAAGATAAAAGTTGCTTCCACAGCAGTTCAACACACCAGATATTAATAACTATGGCTCTATAGTTCAGGGGGAAGTGGCTGATCGTAGAATAAAACTTACCTTAACCTCTGTGTATACTAATACTTAGTAAAGCATGAAGTCACATAACTTAATGGAACTTTTTCAATAAACAAAGTGCACGTTAAAGATTTTACTGCAGCCTATGCTAAATAGTCTTTTTTTTTTTTTGCTCAGTAGCTTTAACATTATTACAAGTTTATGATCCCGATTATATGGAAGTATTGAGAGCCCCAGTAGCTAAGAGAAAAAAGTGTCTTTATTTTTTGTTAGAAGATCTACCCAGTGCAAATGATTTAATTTTCTGCTCCTGAAATCATATTCAATGATACTGTTCATAAGATAGTGACTAGCCTGAAGGTTATTATCAGGACAAGCCGCAATGAACTAAAATTCAATAACTAGGCTCTCATTTGTCTGCCTAAAGATGACATTTGTACTTAAGGTTCACTTCTTTTTAGAAAGTTTGATGCTAATAGAGTGAGACAGTTTTGGCGAGAACCATACTTGTGTAGTGCCAGGAGGTGCAGCTCTCAACAAATCTGAGGAGAGGCGATTTGTGCTTGTGAAAGGACAGGCAATGTTTGGCCTTCCTCAGTGAAACTTCACACAAAGGCGATGAATGGTGGAGGCACTCGGGGTCATCTGCCTCTCAGATTTCTGCCTTCTATTCAGCAACAGCTTTTACCCAAAGGTTTTCAAACTGTGGGGTGTACCCTGGTAGGGGTGCAGAGGACTGTTTCAGGGGGTGAGCAAGCAGTGATGCCAGGAGGCTTGGGCTGGCTTGAGGCAGGATTCAGGGAAGGAGCACCACCACCACCCCCCCACCACTGAAGGACTCACCTCAGCCTGTCTGGCTGCAGAGGGGTATAACCAAAATTGTAAGTCAAAGGGGTGAGGCTCAGCTCAGTCTAAAAATCACTCAGTGAGTCAGAGGTGGAAGTGACACTCCTCCGAGCCCTGCTGTGGCCCAACTTTCTTCCACATTTCCCTAGGGACATGCACCCCACAGTTTGAAAATCCCTGTGTTAAATCCAGACGAACACATGGGGCAGTCACATGCTTCCCCCTAGACTTTTAAAATGAGCCTCCCCATTATCAAGAGTTACCCATTTCCTCTGGCTTCACAGGAGCCTTAGTGAATGCAGCTTGCCCCAGCCAGATTTTGTCCACTTTTCTGCTATGAGTGTTGCCTATGCATGGTCCATTTTATGGAAAGTTTTGGCCACTTTCAGCCACCACTAGTGTCCTCCCCATTGTACTTCTGAGCAAGATTTATTCTAGAGTCTTGTCTGACAGTAGCTGGACAGAAAATGGAAGGGCTCAGGAAGGATGGGAACCAACTGTGAAAACATTCCATTAAAGTGGAAGGAGACTAGTGGTACAAGGTGTCTAATGCCTCCCTTTGCTGATTACCATAAGTACCCCAACTAAGTCTCAAAACCAGCTGACTACAGTAATGATGGATGTGATTCCTGGGATGCACTATATCAGCAACCCAGTCTTGCAGATCTCCAATGGCACCCCAGTTTAACTTAAGTCACCTTTCCCTGATGCAACCTCTACAATGTAGATGCATACCATAAATGAAATAGAAGGACTGCAGAGCTTTGAACTGTTACTGTCTGTGTCTATTAGCAATGGGGAGCTGGCTCTGAAGCTCCTCCCCAAATTGTTGGATTTGTGAAGGGCCATTATCCTCAGACCACCTTAAGTCCTATGCACAAACCTGTATTTTAGGGACGAGCTGTACTGTTTCTAAATTATATACATACCATGTACAATATGTGAATATGTAGTGGTGATACTTCTGTGATAAATTTACATTTATCATTCAGCTGTGACCATCTCATATATACTCTACCACTAACATATCTCTTCCAGGACTACTACTAACATTCAAAAATTCTGAGTAGCTTCAAACAAAGACATTTTTTTTTCTTCTTTCTCTAACAAAATTATGTCCAGGACAAGAAACATACAGGATATTTAGTCTAAAACTAAGAGGAGGTATCTGAGCCATTAGCTATCATCTTTGAAAAATCATGAAAGTTGCAGAGATTCCAGAAACTGGAAAAGGGAACATATAGTGCCCATCTATAAAAAGGGAAATAAGAACAACCCAGAAAACTACAGAACAGTCAGTTTAACTTCTGTGCCAGGGAAGATAATGAAGCAAGTATTTAAGGAATCCATCTGCAAACATCTGGAAGATAATAAAGCGATAGGTAACAGCCAGCATGGATTTGTAAAGGGAAGTATAGGTTGAACCTTAGGAAAAACTTCCTAACTAACTGTCAAGGGAAGTTAAACACTGGAATAAATTGCATAGGGAGGTTGTGGAATCTCCATCATTGGAGATATTCAAGAGCAGTTGGATAGACATCTAACAGGAATGATCTAGACCAGTGTTTTCCAATTGGTGCTCCGTGGAACCCTGGGGTTCCACGGAGCAAAACAAGAGGTTCCGCGAGGAGTCGGCGCTCCCTGCCCCCTCTGAAAAAGAGAGAGCACGAGCCGGCTAGCCAGCAGAAGCATGGACGGCGAGTTGTGTGGGCTTGTGGTGCCCATGCTCCAGCAGTATTTGGAGCTGGAGCGGGTCCCACCCCCTCCTCTCCCGCGCGCATGCTTGTCCTACCACCCTGGCCCCAGAGCATCTCTCCCCCATCCCCGGAGCCATCCCTGCCGTGCGCAACCTTCCCTGAGCTCCCCCTTGATGGCTGCTGCTGCCCTGCGCAGCACGCTCAAACCAGTGGGTGGAGATACGCCCGGACGTGACGTAACGTCACGGCCCGGGATTTTAAACTTGCTGGGCGCTGTGATGCGCCTCATGGCTGAGTTGCGGGTTCGGAGTCCAGGGACAGAGCACAGACTCCGGCCCCACAAAGTGGAAGGCAGAAGGTACAATAGAGGGAGAGGGAAAAGGAGAGGGAGGGAAGGAAAGGGGCTTGTGCAGGGGAAGGGCTAGGAAGGGGGAGGCACCAGGAGGGTGCAGGGGTAAGAGAAGGTGCAGGTGCCAAGGGATTCTGGGGGTGACGCAGAAAGGCAGACACCTGCAGGGGAGGGACCACCATCAGAGGAGAGATGCAGGGCAGGTTTGTATAGGGAGGTGTTAGAAAAGGGGATGAGGAGGGGTAGCTCACATGATCAGAGTGGGGCTACTGGAGAAGTGGGCACAGGGAGGAGAGAAGGGCTGGTGGAGGGGGGCAGGTTGCAGGAGGGCTGAGGACAGTGAGAAGAGCAGGAGTCAGGACAGCAGAGGAGGGTGACGATGGAGGGGTTGCGGGGGGCAGCAGGCACCAGGGCAGCTGATGGAGCAAGGGGAGGAGACATGGCAGCAGAGGGAAAAGGTAGAGGTTTAAAAATATTTATTAATAACTTGGGTGGCATATCCAAACAAGCCACATGAACTCAATACTGGTGCACAACACAAAATTCATTTTGCTCATGTGAGGACTCTCTTAGGCTATGTCTACACTGGTTGTTTCTTGCGCAAGAACATCTTGCACAAGTGTTCTCATGCAAGAACACATCCACTCTTCCATGTGCGAGCTGTGCTTTCACACAAGAGCATCTATGGCAGTGTGGACACTCTCTTGCCCAAGAAAGTGCCGATGGCCATTTCAGCCATAGGGCTTTCTTGCTCAAGAAATTCATGTTGCCTATCTACACTGGCGTCTTGCGCAAGAATAATTGCTCAAAAGGGCTTATTCTTGAGTGGAAGCATCGTAGTTCTTGCGGAAGAAGCCCTGATTTCATACATGAGAACGTTAGTGTACTTGCGCAAGAACAAATGGCCAGTGTAGACAGGCAGCAAATTTTTGCGCAAGAACAGCCGCTTTGGTGCAAGATCATGCCAGTGTAGACACAGCCAAGGGGAGGGAGGAAGTCAGGGGCAGGGAATCAGCACTGGCTCAGCATGTCTACATGGTTTGGGGGAAGGTGCAGAGAAATTGAGCTCAGCTGGGTTGCAGAGTGGGGAGGTCTGGGGGGCTGGGCTGGGCATGCGTGTAGCTCAGAGCTCAGTTTGACTGCAGGAGGAGGGAGGTGCCAGGAACCGGGGCTAGACTCAAGGGGAGGGAGGGACAGGTGTTACCCACCAGTACTGTGATTCTTGAGAAACCAGAACATGGTCACCTGTCAGTCTTGTGCTCTTGGGGAGCCAGGGAGTGACATTCATGGAAAACCATTCCCCTCCCTCAGGCCTCTGCTAGAATCAAAGACAAAGCAATGAAAAGGCCGGGGAAGACACACCTAAACTGCTTCAGACAAGGGTGATATAATTAAGGAAACACCCCAGCCTCATTTGCATTAAAGATGGAACAGAGGGACATCTCATTAGCATACAGAATGGAGAGCAGCTCTTCCAAGGCAGGAACCGCAGTGAACTATGGGACACCGAAAGCAGAGAAGCATTGCCTGATGGGAAATCCCTGCTCCAGATGCTAATGAACCTAGGCCTGCTCACACCCAAATTAGTCATTATCAGACCAATTCTAGTAACGATCCTATTGACACCTAAAATAGTGAAACTGCCTAGTTGCATTGTGAGCTCGTTCAAGGAACATCACTCATAACCAGGAGTGATCAGTCTCTATTGTCTCTCTTCTTGCTCTTTGAACTATCCCTATAAATACTCCTCTCCTTGCCCCAAGAAAACTGTTCTGATACCTGGACTTAAACTGCATCAGTTCCATTGAGACTTCTTCATCTCCTGTCTGATCGTGCTGGGGGCTCTGTCCTGCTTGTCTCCTGCCCTCTGGACCCCCAGCTACCATAATCATCTGGGAACCCCAATCAGTGCAAGCTCCATGGAGTGGTGAGGTCTCTCTCTCTCTCTCTCTCTCTCTCTCTCTCTCATCAAGTATCTCTCTAAGCATAGCCTCCTGACCCTGCCCTGTGTAAACTGTTATATGGTTATTTAATATTGTAATTGTTAGTTTGATATCTATTCACTACTCAGAAATAAATCACTTTCATTGTTAAACTGGTTGTTTCTCTCTCTTTATTTCTCTTTTGCTCACTCTTCCTTAAGGGGTGTTATTTTGGCTTCCCCATTTGCTCTGCAACAACGCTTCTTGTACCCAAGCAAAAGACCCCGGTAGTTCTCAAAATCCTGTGGGGTTTGCTCATCGTGTGGTTTACCAGTGAATGACTGTGGTGTGAAAGTGGGGATAGGGGGTGCTGAACCTGGGGGCTTATGAGAATGGCAGCTTAAAGTGCTGTTTAATCCAGCCCACGGAGTCAAAGGTACATGAGGGTGCAGTGTGGCATTGCTGTGAAACCCAGCCAGCTGAGTCCAGGGACATATGAGGGGGTCAGCTTGTGAGTGCTGAGTACCCAGTCCTCTCAGACGTGCTCTGTTAGTGGGTGTGGGTGTCTGTGTGTTGCCAAGGTGGTAAGAACCCCATCCTGAGGAACCTAGTTCCTGCAGGAGAGCTCCAGTGAGAGGGGGAATTGGAAGCAGGGAGAATTCAGCTCCATATGAGAGCCCAAGTAAGCACAAACAGCACACTGATAGAACTGTTAACCTTCCCCCAGTCCCATAAGGGTAACCCTGATAAATGAGCATACCCCAGAGTATTGGGCAAATCTGGTAACACAGGGAATCTGCTCTTGGCTCAGCAGTTTTGTGGTGCTTGGAGGAGGTGCAGGGAAATGGAGCTCAGCTGTGCTGTGGGGGAGGCATGCAGGGAACGAGTGCAGGGCTCAGCTGGGCTGAGGTGGATGGGGGAGGGCATACAGAACAGATGGGCAGCTCAGCTGGGCTGTGAGGGGCTGCAGGGAACTGGTGCTGCACTCCCTTGGATTGAGGGGGATGGTTTTGGGGGAAGTGCAGGGAACCAGCAGGGGTGGGCAGCTTAGTTCGGTTGCAGGGGATAGAGGTGAAAGAAACCTAATGGGGAAGGGAGGGGAGGAAACCAGGAGCTCTGAAATGACCTCCCCTGGTCCAAAAATTCCTCATCTGGGACCAGTCAGGTCTAGAGGGTGCCAGATCAGGGAGATCCAACTCCTACCCAAGTCCCCTCCTCGCACCCTCCCTTGTAGCCAGACACCCTACATCCAGCCTGCTTCTGCACCCTACCTACCACCCAAACCTTGTCCCCTTCCGCCCCCCAGCTCCTTCCCAGATCCTGCACCCCATCCCTATCCTGCTCCTTGGCAGCCCTGCCATCCACCCTAGCACCGCCCTGGCCCCAGTACCTTGCCTCACACCCCAGGACTCCGTACCACCCTGGCCCGGACCCTAGCACCCTGCCATCCATGCTAGAACTCAGCAGCACCCTGTTCCTTGTCCTAGCACCCTGCCAGTCGCCCTAGTGCCCAGCAGGACCATGTCCCTGACCCCAGCACCCTGCCACCTGCCTGCCCCAGCACCCTGCCACCTGAGCCAGCATCCTTCCACCCAGCAGCACCCTCTCCCCAGCCCCAGCACCCACTAGCACTCTGTTCCCTACCCCCACCAGCACATTTGGGACCACATTAGTGAGGCTTGGGGGTTTTTGGAGGAGCTTTTTTTTTGTTTTTTTGCATCTCACTTGTGTGGCCCCAACTGACTTTTCTGTGGGTCAGTGACCTTTGACTCAAAACAGGTTCCTCACCTTTTGAGTTTGACATAATATTTTATTTAAAAATGAAGCCAGGCCAACAAGCCCCCAATTGGGACCAAACCCTCGTTTCACTGCAACATCATAACACTCCTGCACCACCTGACCCCAAATCTGAGCCTATCATACACTGGAACCCCCTGTCCTGAGCCTCTCACATCCCCAAACTCCTGCACCCCACATCCTCAGTCTTCTGCGACAACATTCCTCCACCATCCACACATCACAAATCTGTGTCCTGAGCCCATTGCACTCACAAACTTCTTGCCCTGAGTCCCTCACATATCCAGCCCAAACTCCTGCACCCTCACGTCCACAAGCTCTGGCTTGCTCAGCACCCCAACCTTCCACCTGAGCCCAACACTCCCCAGCCTAGAGCCCCCTCCCTGAGCCAACAGCCCCTTCTCCTGCATCCAAATTCCCTCCCAGAGCTTGTACTTCTCATCCCTTCCCACACCCAAATCCCTCATTCCCACCCCACACCTCACTCTCACTAGGTTGAGACAGGTATAAGGGCTGGGTATAGCAAGTGATGGAGAGGAGGGGAACAGAGTGGATGAGGCCTCACAGAAGGGAGGTGTCTTAGGGAAGGAATGTGATTTTCATGAATTGGTGGGTCCCTCTCTCCTCCCCTGTCTCCCCCCCCCCCTTTTTTTGCTTGACAAATGTAGGGGTTCCTTGAAATTCTGAAAAGCTGAAAAGGGTTCCTCGGCCAAATAAAATTGGGAAACACTGATCTAGACAGTGCTTGGTCCTGCTGTAAGGGCAGGGGACTGGACTTGATGACCTCTCAAGGTCCCTTCCAGTTCTAGTGTTCTATGATTCTATAATATGTAATATTTGCTTGTCATTAGAAATGGGCATATTATATGAGAAATACTCAACTTTCTAATGGGTTGCATCACTAGAAATATCAAACCCTAAAATCATCACATCACTCCTGCATAGAAAAAGTATTAAGCTATATTTGAAGGTTATAAAAAAAATTTGTTTCTTTTTTTCCCCTTCTTTTTAGGTTGCAATTCTTATACCAAAGACTTTTCAGGAAAGAGATTATAAAATAGTTTAATAAGAAAAATGTAATATATAATTATAAGAATAACCTGAGAGCATAACAAGTAAAATATTATCACTTGCATTATATCTGCCTCTTCTGTAATTCACTGACATACATTTCAAAGCCTATGGATTTTTAAAAAAAACCATATAAACAGGCCCAAAAGCTATGTTCTTTATTGAAAGTCAAACATATTCTAAAAATACATTGATGACCTCCTAAATTAGCAAAGATTATATTAAAAGAGTCCATCTTTTTGTAGAAAAATTCTAAAATTCCTCTTTCCCACACAGCTGTTGAGAGAAAATTAATCTTAATACAAAATGGAAAGTGTGTCCATTGTAGCAGTCACTAGTTTACATAGCCATTTAACTCTGCTATGATTATTTCTATTTTAATTGCAGATATTTAAGGCCTTATTTTCAGTAGTGCTGAGCATGAAAACTCTTGATTTCAACTGTGTCCATCCAGTTACTAGAGAATAATATAATTGTCTCCAGTGGGGCAATTCACAAATACTCTCCACATTGTGTAGTACCTTAAACCTTTGTAAAATGCTGCTTTTCTGGTTGGGCTTTATAGATACCCCAACTTTGCATTCCCTATGCTCTTGTGTAAATGATTGTGAATCAGGCCCCTTAATATTGAAACACAACTTGTAAAAGCTTTGCTTGTGGCTTTCTAGATCAGCTCTATGATTACCATTCATCAGGGCTCCAGACACGCTTCTGTTGCTAAAACACCGCACCTTTTGATCAGAGGCTTCAAAATCGGGGGGCTCATTGGAAATGAAGGGATTAGATCAAGGACAGTCAATTATTTTTTGTCAAGGTCTTAATTATTCAGGTATAGTAAAAATCTAGAGAAATATAAGGACAAGTCTACATTAAAAAATTAAATCAACCTACATTATATTGACATACAGCCACCACAGCAATTACTAAGTTTTTTCATGTTCACACTATATCCCCTTTGGTGGCAGTATGTGCCTTCACCATGAGCAGCACTTCCACCAATTTAAATGTTAGCATGGAGCACTGATGGTCAAGAGCTCTGCTGCTCGGTTGGGGCTGACAGCTTGGGCTGCTGAAGACAGTAACAGGCGATAGAGGCATAATTAAATAAAAAGGTTTTGTAGTCCCTTCAAAGCATCTGGCAGTCTGGATTTGGCTCACCATTTGCCTATTGACAACCCCCTGGATTAGATAATTTGATGTATTGGATTCTCTCTCAGTCTATCACTGTCCCTCTGTCTAACTGGTAACTGGAATACCAAGGAAGACTTTAAAAATTTCAGAAATGTACAGGAATCAACACTTTGCTATCTGTCTGTCCCTGACTTCTGAATAGCAGTGGACAGTGGTTGTTTCTATATTTCTGATATACTAATAATTCAAAAATACCACCTCAAGTGTGATATTTCCTTTAAATATGACCTTGTTAGCCAGACTTATATTGTCTGGCATTGTGGCAGCGCTATTCATCTGGTATTAGATCACAAAACCATTGTCCATAGTTATATAAATGTTAACAAATACACTCTTACTTACAGCAGGTTTTATCTACAGTCTTTCTTTATTTAAGAGGCATACCAAATCCTGTCACCTTTAAGAGTAGTTCTACCTTCTGAATATTGAGTCAGTGTTTGGATTTTATTAAACAAAGGCTTGTAAGACACACAGAATTCAATCTGCAAAACATGAATTACTCCTTTGTCTGGAATCACCTTAAAAACGCTTATCAAATTTCCTTTATTAGTCTATGCAAACAATCCTCTGGAAATCCTAATTTGAGAGAACATGTGACACTGTTGACCTAGAGATGCAGATATGATACCTGGGGTTTTGAGATCCAGTTTCTTTGAACAATGTATTTGGTCAGTTGACATTTTTATTTTTATTTTGTTAATCATGAAGAATGCCACGAAGTCTTTTATTCAACATTAACAAAACAGTGGCTTTTAAATGTCCTTCTCAAAGCTGAGTTAATACCTGGACACTGAGCTTTGCCGTGCTAGATATTGGTCTGACTCATGCTTTATTAGTAGCATTTCTTCATCCCAGTTCCTGCTTTTTCCTCATTGCAAAAGAGAGAAGAATATTTAGCCTACTGTACACCCAGAACTAAATCTACTTAAGCTTGTGTGTAAATTAATGGACATTTTTAGTAGAAGTCTAATTACCAAATCTTGAATGAATTATTTATTGTTTTATTTGTTGCGTGATAAACGATTTCCCCATTACTTATACAATTAAGACATTATACACACAGTGCATATTTTTCATTGCTGTGAAGTGATGTTATCTACAGAAAATCATATTTCACTAGCTGTATAATACTAAGATTGATAACTAGCAGGGCAACGTGCCTAAACTATGATTGCTTTAAAAATTAAGAACAAAATAATGGCTGTCTTCCATTGCTATAAAAGAACTTCTCTTCAAGAAATTTCAAAATAATTTCTTTATACAGAAGGATAAAAGGGTAGATTGACAACCCACTGTGATGCTTCATTTTTAACGTACTTGGCGCATCTTAAAATTATTTTAAGATACACTAACGAAAATAAATGCAAGACTGATACATTCTCACGAATACTGAGAACTCCAGATGCTCAGATGTCAGTTAACGGCATATCAATTCCAGCTACTGTTTGATATTTTATATACAGATGTTCTACAATTTACTACAGATTTATCTGTTCTGGTAAAAGCCAAATACATAAAGGCTTTAAAATAGACTGTTGTGTAAGCATGCCCTATGCTCTGTTTTCCACAATGTCTACCTGCTCTGAACATATTGGATCAACCCTATTCATAAGGATCTAAAGAAGTTTGAGTGTAAAGTTTGGACGTCTGAAAAATCTATCAGCTCAGAATCTGAGAGCCAAAATATCATAACAATACTGGAAAAAAATAAACACATTTTTGACCGTGTGACATGTAAATCTTCATCCTGCATTTTCCAAATTCCTCAAGGCGAAAATGTTCTTACTCTATTATAAGCATCTAGTTTGCAAATAAATTGGTTATGACAACCAAAAATTAGAAAGGGGTTGAAAATACGATTTAGACTGAAAATTTAGACTCACTCTTAAGTATGAGATTACTACCAATGCCTCTGTAATATTATTGTATTTGAACTTTTCACTTGTCTACGAGGCTATAATTAAGCTCTTTAGAGTTTTACCTTCTGGCTTTGTAGAGTGAAAACTTTAGATAAGCATAATGACTATTTAACATGGTATCCTCCATTGGTTAACTTGTGCAGTTGCTACAGGACTATTGTTTTTTTAAGTTCTTTAAAATTATAGTGAGTAACAATTAAACTCTCATGTGACTTTTTAATACCTTTAGTTTCTGCCAGGCCTATTTCCAGTTAACCCTCACATGCCAATACTTAAATTCCTCATATAATTTTCCATTAAGCACTGCAGAATATCATAATTTTCTTGACTATACAGCCCATGATACATTGGATCATACCATAATCATTAGGTGAAATATAACTTGGAGAGAGGGATAATTCAGTGGTTTGAGCATTGGCCTGCTAAACCCACAGTTGTGAGTTCAATCCTTGAGGGGGCCATTTAGGGATCTGGGGTAAATCTGTCGGGGTTGGTACTTGGTCCTGCTATGAGGGCAGGGGATTGGACTTGATTCAATGACCTCTCAAGGTCCCTTCCAGCTCTATGAGATAGGTATATCTCCATATATAAAATATAACATACTGTATCCAGGCAGACTGAAATTCAACAGATAGCTATCAAGGCTGCAACTTGCAAGCAGATTGTTATGGCTGTAGGAAACTGCACAGAAACCAGAAGACCTCTTCATGATGTGCAGGTGGACAGCAGTGCTCGCAAATTGCAAAATCAGGCCCTAAACTCTTATACCTCCAGATTCATGTTCAAAGAGCAAGGTATAATGCATGTCTGATAAATGTCCCTTACTCATGGAATAGGCTTTAGAGGGGTTTGCATGTTTAGGCAGCTGAGAAGGTTATCCCAGTCCCAGCTCCCTGTTTTTAGCAGATGATATTTTTTATTGAACATGGGATACTACATCGGTTGTGGAGATATTACTGCCACATAAAAACTGTGCTTAAATTATGTTAAATAATGCAGCCTTTTGTTGAAGTACTCTTTGAAAAGGTGAAATGCCATTGAATAGGAAGCACCTAAACTCTGTTGTGATTTTGTGTGATGGATGTCTGGTTTGAATGCCTTTGTTTTAAACCCATCTTCAGAAATGCTAGATTAAAATACAAAGTTAAGCAAATTGGAGGATCCCAGTCACACAGATTATAGGAAATTTAACAGGAAAAGGTCAAAGCTTCTAACCTTTTTCATTTGTGCTGTAATAAAATAATAGTTCAAGCAGGTTTCGATTTATGGACACTTAGAAGGTTTTTTGGGAAAGGGAAACACCTAGGCTACGTCTATACTGCCATGTGCTTTTGCTCAAGGCTGTTGCCTGTCCACACTGCCTTCTTGCACAAGAGTTCTTGTGCAAGAGGGCTTATTCCTTGTGGGGAGAGGAATAACTCTTGTGCAAGAAGCCCTCTTTTCTGATGTTTTACTGTAAATTTACTTGCGCAAGAACCTGCATGCAGTGTAGACTTAGGTTTTGCCAGCAACTTCAATGAGACCTGGATTTTGCTCACTGTAGTCAGTTGCTAGGCCTTTGCTAGACTTATCTGACTAGACTGGCATGAGAAAACATGGAGGCTGTGTCTACATTGGCACCCTTTTCCGGAAAAGGGATGCTAATGAGACACTTTGGAATTGCAAATGCCATGGGGGATTTAAATATCCCCCGCGGCATTTGCATGAACATGGCTGCCGCTTTTTTCCGGCTCGGGGCTTCGCTGGAGAAAAGCACCAGTCTAAACGGGATCTTTTGGAAAATAAAGCCTTTTCCAGAAGATCCCTTATTCCTCTTAAATTCAGGAATAAGGGATCTTCCAGAAAAGGCTTTATTTTCCGAAAGATCCCATCTAGACTGGCGCTTTTCCCCGGCAAAGCTCCGAGCCGGAAAAAAACGGCAGCCATGTTCATGCAAATGCCGCGGGGGATATTTAAATCCCCCATGGCATTTGCAATTCCGAAGTGTCTCATTAGCATCCCTTTTCCGGAAAAGGGTGCCAATGTAGACACAGCCGGAGTCTTTACTCTGGCCTCCTTCAAATGTGCAAGAGAGTTCCAATTAGAAATATTATGGAAGTACTTTCAGCTTTTACCATTGGAGTTAGTTGTTTATGTGTATCTAAAGTCAGAATTTAACCCCCTGTAACCTGATTCATATTGGAGTATTATGGTTCATGTTAAAGATAAAACTTCCCTTGCAGAAACAAACATCAGGAATAGAGATCAACAAAGAAAATAAAGGATTTGTGTTATAAAATCTTGGTTGATTTAGTATACTGCTGAGACTATGCTATACAGAATAAGCAAGCATCACTGCTGTCTTCATCTTTGGCAAAGTATGAGTGGTGCATCCTAAGCAGAAAGCAAACATATAAACATACTTTGCATGATTCTCCACTACCATATGCCTTGACCTTCTGTAGTCATTTACACTGAGCTAAATTATATCATTCTGATTTGGAAGCATTTTGTACCCACTCTTCACTATCTTTACATGGATATTACCAACTGTGTAAGATGTAAGGCAGGGGAGAATTAGACCCTCTATTTCTAGATGAAGTTTGCAAAAAAGACTGTTTATATTTGACCATTCTGCTGAAAGGTTTAAAATAACTTTAAATCCATATTTATATTACTACTACTAATTCTGTACCTAGGCAACTGTCAATTGTAAAAGAACAAATAATTTGCTTGAACTGACCCTCAAAATTAATGATCATTGTGTAACCAGAGACTAATAAGATTCATTAGTAACAAAAAATGAAATAAAAATGAATTAATGAATGGCCTGAAAAAAAAACACCAAAAGATTTGAATATCAGGAACACGTGAGGTACATGTGCAGTCTAAAAAAATAACAAGGGAAGTTCCTTGCTGAGACACAGTTTAACTGGTGGCATCTATTTCTTTGTTCACTTAGGCCTAGTCTACCCTACAGTGGAAGGTTGAAGTGAGATATGCAACTCCAGCTACATAAATGAAGTCGACGTATCTTAAATCCCACACAGCAGGAGGTCGAAGGGAACAAATGCTACCATCAGCTTCCCTTATTCCTTGCAAGGAATAGGAGTACCAGCGCTGACGAGGGTGCCTTTTGAGTTTGATCTACTAGGTCTATATTACACCTGCTAAAGTGAACCCCAGAAGATTGACTGTGGCAGCAACAATCTTCTGTGTAGTGCAGACACGCCCTTAGTGCCTTGGATTTACACTCCATCATTCTCTTCTATGACAAATGTTATAATAATCATTTTGGCGATTAATTAAGCCACACAAGTCCAGAAATGTGACAGACTCTTTTTCCTATCACTCTTTCTACCGAACTACTACAGTGTCACCCCATTAGCTTGTTAGATAAACAAAAAGAATAACAAACTGAATGAATATGCTTGTATTTATTGATAAAACACCATGTAGTAAATCCACTACCCTGATGATCTTAAAATTACCTCCTAGCTGAACTAAAGGATCATGAATGAGTACAGGAAGAACTTATATTGAAGTGTAAAATATCTAGGGAGGTTTTCAAACATTTGAATTCTGCTTTTGCTTCAGAAACAGTAAGTGCTTAGAAAACCCACAATAATTCTTTTGTGCAGTAAAATTCTCTCACACTCTCTTTGTATTCTGAATCAATAGCTGCCCTGTAGCCAAGGTTACTATGACGCACCACTGAACCCAGGGAGAAATAGAATCCCAGTACTGAAGTTGGTGGAAATACACAAATTACCCTAAGAGAGAACAGTAATATTTCAGGTCATTTATTTTCTTTTAAAAAGAGGCTTAAAACACCTATATAATTATAAACCAAAAACCACAACAACCAACTGACTTCCTGTCACGAATGCAGTGCTTCATCCTCATTGTGGAGAAAATTAAATTATGTTCTGTTCCAAAATGTGACATTTAACAAATTTGGGTAGAAGTGTAGGCAAAATTTTCAGCGAAAGTAATCTAAGAGGTGGTCCTGAGTTTCCAGTGGTTTTATTACAAAATTAGCTTCATGCAAGAGTAGTTCAGTTGCAATAGTTTACTGGAAGGAATTCCTTTTGTGATCTCTCAGTGTATGTCTACACAAGATGCTTATTTTGAAATAAGCTATTTTGGATTTTTTTCCAAAATAGCTTATTTCGAAATAGCACGTCTACAATACAAGGAAGCCTCAAAATTAGCCCAAGCCAGGCTTCCCTAATGTGGACATGCTACCTCAAATTAGAGCCCCCGAAGGTATTGGGGGATAATTACTTTGAATGGCTCCAGGGAGGAGTTATTTCAAAATAGCAGCTGTGGAGCATCCACACTACAGCTATTCCGAAATAACTATTTCAGAATAAGCATTATTCCTCATGGAATGAAGTTTACAGATTTCAAAATAAGCCGTCCATTATTTCAAAATAATTTTGAAATAACGGAATTGCTGTGTAGACGTTTGCATTGTTATTTTGAAATAACGGCTGTTATTTTGAAATAACTGTGCTGTGGAGATGCACCCTAAGAGTGCTTCCAATGAGGTGTTGCACTGGGAAGCTTGACAGAAGACTAAAGAGGAAATGCTTGGGAACATCCCTTTTTTATCCATCCACTTTTCCTCCAAAGCAAAGAAAACTCAAGAGTTATGTGCATGAGTTTTTTCATCACTGATGTGTAAACCTCACAGTAATGAGTATTTCACTGCACTGTAACATATAAAATAATAAAACTGTGCACATTTATAGTTCTTTTTATCACAGAATCTCAAAACACTTTGCAGACACTTATTAAGTAGGTTTCTGAAACCAGAAGGACATTAATATGAGATGGACATTTATTATCACATTTGGGTAAACTGAGGTACAGTGCCGTTACATGACTGGCTAATGGTTACATTGTGAGTCAGTATCAGAGCTGTAAGCGTATGTCTACACTACCACCCTAGTTCGAACTAGGGTGGTAATGTAGGCAACTGGAGTTGCCAATGAAGCCCGGGATTTGAATTTCCCGGGCTTCATTTGCATAAAGCCAGGCGTGAAACGAGGAGTAATGGTAGTTTGGACTAGGAAGCCTAGTCCAAACTACCTAGTCCGTGCCACGTGTAGCCGTGTGGCACGGAGTCCGCACTAGCGGACATTTAAAAATGGCGGCGCCCGGCAATATGCAAATGAAGCCCGGGAAATTCAAATCCCGGGCTTCATTTGAAACTCTGGTTGCCTACATTACCACCCTAGTTCAAACTAGGGTGGTAGTGTAGACATACCCTAAGAGGTTTCTGACTTTCATTTCTGTGTTCCAGATACTCTCAGTAGAAGTGAACAAGAATGAGAGAAAAATTAAATCTAAACCATATTTGTGTGCAGGTTGCTAACGAATAGCATTCATGAAGCAGGGAAACTAATTAAATTGATTGAACTCAAATTCAGTTTCCACTCATGGGACCATATTTTTCTTTCTACTGGGGCACAAAGAAGTCAGGGATCTCACAGCGACACAGGTGTGAGTAAAACCACAGGCTATTACTTGATATAACTTAATTGACATGATATATTTGTTCTCTCAAGTGTGTCTTTGTGGAGAATGTGAATAATTCCTCTGGTAGTATCTTTTGTGTGCGTGTGTATAGTAAACTGCTCAAATGTTAATTATCTGAGTGCTAATGGTGTTCTCAGTATTCTTGCTTTACAGAAGTAGACTTTGCCTCTTGAAACTCCTAGAAATGACAACGCTGCTTACTTCCTGCAGTCACACCAGAGGACTCATTTCTCCATCGTGTCTCCCTGGAGTTATTGTTCACATAAGCTCTTCCATCAGAGAAGCCTGCTGGAGGGGCTTGAATAAATCTGCAAGATGAAACTAAGTGCTTCAAGCATATTGTCTTCTCAAGATGTATGTGTGTGGAGGGTTCAGAGTGAGGAAGGGATGCTGTTTCTATGGGTACGTCTAGACTACATGCCTCTGGCGACAGAGGCGTGTAGATTAGATTACCCGGCATAGGAAAATGAAGCGGCGATTTAAATAATCGCCGCTTCATTTAAATTTACATGGCTGCCGCGCTGAGCCGATCAGCTGTTTGTCGGCTCAGCGTGGTAGTCTGGACGCTCTGCAGTCGACATCAAAGGCATGTCGACCTCCCATGCATGCGAACTGATTCTGTGGTGCTGATTCTGTGGAAGTGGCTCTCATTTGTGTGTACAGGAGGATTTGGGCATATGTAAAGTTCCCTTTGCATGCACAAACAGAAAACAAAGTGCAGGCCAAATCCTTGATTTTTCCTGAGCTCAAAGCTGGCCTTACCATGAGGCGAACCGAGGCGGCTGCCTCAAGTGCCAGACTAGAGGGGGCACCACTAGGATCCAGAGTGTAGAAAATTGTGTCTGCTGCTGGTGTATATGTATTCTCTCTGCTCTAGATGCACAGAGATGGTGGAGTGCTGTGCTGGAGGAAGGAGGGCACAAGAGACATAAAAGGCAGGCAGGAGAAAAGGGGACATGGGGGAGTCATTTGAGCTCCCCGCCTCAGATGCCAAAATGTTGTGGGCCAACCCTGCCCCATGCTTCAATCCTTAACTTTTCTTTCATCAGTCATCTTCTTTCATCAGGCGTCTTCAGCTCTCTGTATAATTGCACTTGGAATTTGTCAATATGGTTTGGCTGATAAAGGTAGTGTACATTGCCTTGATACTATTGCTGTCCTTAACGACAAATTTCACAGACTGTCCTCAAGGGGGAGGATCAATGGTTGCGTTTCTGTAAAATTGATTTAATTATAAAACAAAGATGCATGTAAGCATTCCACTTTTACTTCTGCTTTCTTTGCGCGAAAGGACTGGAGCTGAGTGTGAAGCTACTGATGTATGCTTGGCACAATTTTCAATACAAAATCTTCAATGTCCATGACGAACTGGGAGATACAAAAACTTTGCATTGCTTTCCAGGCTCTGACATTTTATGGTACAGATTAGACCTCTCTAGTCTGGCACCCTCAGGACCTGAGCTGTGCCAGATCAGGGGAAGTCAGTGATCCTTTGCTGGCTGCCCCGATCTCAGGCTCCTCTCCTTGGGGCTCTCTGCCCTACTACTGTCCCCTCATACCAGTGGCCCAACACAGCTCCACATCCTGCTGCCTGCCTGCTACCCCAGAGTCTCCCAGGGTTCCCGGTGCGAACTGGTTGGCTGCTGCTAGCCCTGGGGTGTTCCCCGGGGTTCCTGGCAGGGTATAACAAACATCCTGCTGGGAAAATGGAAAAAAGGAGTTATGCAGGTAAGCAGAGAGAGCTCTCTCGGAACTTTCTGATTTTAAGAAGATAACTTTTACGTTTTAATCAAAAGAATTGTACTATGCACGTGGACTAAAAGCAATTGTATGCAAAGTTCCTTCATGCATCAATTTCTGCACCCAACAGTGAGCTGCTCCATAGTTGTCTTGAAATGTATAAGAATAGCCTAAATGTTTTCTCCGACAGAATTTTGTTTAAGAAAATGGAGAGGAACAAAAATGCCCTTTTTATTTTCTATCAACACATTTTTCTTGAGAGCCATCCAGACCCTAAAAACAACACAGGAAAACCAAACAAGGCTACAGTCACAGCTCAAACTTCTGAGGACTTCACAACTTACTCAAATTTGGACTGTTGCATATCATAAAATAAAGTCTCCTTAATATGTGACTCTCAGTTCCCTTGTATTCACATATGTCACAGAGTTCACTGTAATGACATGATAGTACCTGTAAAAACATAAGTTGCTTTCACCCCTCAATATGGGTCACATCTTCCATAACCTCCACTACATCCCAGTGGCTAGTAGGGGAACCCAGACCCCTTTCTACACTGTATTTCAGTCCAAGGACACTGTAACAAGCAGCCAAGGTCTGTACAGTCCTACCCCTTGCTACTGTTTCCCTGGGCTTCTCCCTACTGATCTGCTGTACCCCCCCTTTTTTGCATTGGCCTAGCCCCGAGATTGCCTCAGCTTCTGGGCTTTATACAGGACTCTTCTGCTAATGCCCAGCTGAGCCCATTTCCAATTAGTGGCCTGCTGCCTTTCTTCTTCCTCTGGTGCAGCCTGGGCAGTTAATTGGCCTGCCTAGTCACTTTTACCCCTTGGGACTCGTGTACAGTGAATACCCATTCGCAACAAGCAAGATTTGGGCTGGGAGAGCCTTGAGGAGTTTGCTGGTGAGGAAGATAGATGGGCATAGCGGGGAGCTGATATGCAGTCTAATCTATAACAAAGATTATGCTTGCTGGGGCAGAGATGTAACACCCTGGCTCTCAACTCTGGGTAAGCCCAGTAACGTGTTACAGGTAGCAGACACATAATGCTGTAATATAGTAATTAAAATGTAGTAACTGACTAAACTGCCAGACATTCTAGGTTTTGTTTACAAGCTATGTGAGTTATGCCAGTTTAATTAAAGGTATTATTTTAAATTGTTAAACTTAATCTGTTTAAACTGTTGCCCACACAGCTTTTTGCAATCTTATTTCAAAGTTTAAATCAGATTTATTTTAAACCAGATCTTAATCAATTTAAGATTGTTTAAAACCCTTTAGCCAGAATAAGTGTGTTCTTACATAAACCAGTACTTGTATGCTGGCAGCTCCATAGTTTATATGATGTGAATTCTGGATTGACTTCCAAATAGGATTGGGCAAATTATGCAGATTGAAGTTATCAACATTCAGTATTTTAAAATTGTAAACATTCTCTAGAAATCTGCTTGGAATTAAACAAGTGGGATGTGCAGAATATAGGATTGTATATGGTATAAAGGTGCTCTTGGCATTTGTTTGGAATGCTTTATCTAACAGTGTCATGGTGTTTTCTGTCATGAATTATGTGGCCATCCTCTGTTCATACCAATACAGCCTTTACAGGTTCCACCAGCAAAAGTAAGATCCTGCTTTGGATTTTGAATCTCTCCTAATTATGGCTCCAGATCTATGTAAGGAAGCCATTGTCCCTTACTGAAACACGTTTTTTTGATTGGCCCTCTCCCAGTACCAGGAGAAATGGGAATGGCTGAAGAAGGGAGAGGATAGTGGAACTGACAAGTCCCCAGGCCCAGAAGGGAGAGGCCAAAGTGCCAAGTCAGCTGGATTGATGGAATGCACAGGCTGGAGTCAAGAGCCATAAGTGCCAATTTTGTGAGTGTATTGGGGGTGTTATTTAGTAACTGTTTGATGACTTGGGGATGTACTTGAGGAGGCCAGAGAGAGGGGGTTTCTGGGATGGGATGGAGTGGGGGGCAGGAAGAAGTGGTGAGAGGGGGACTTCAGGTGAAGGGGTTGGAGTGGGGTTTGGGGTGTAGGGCTCAGCAGTCCCCAGGAAAACTAGAAGTTGGTGCCTCTGCAAGAGTCTGTTCTCCAAGTGAGCAGGGGTTGCCAGAGAAGAGTTAAGAAGAGTGTCGCATCCCAGAGCAGAGCCAAGGAGCCAGAAAAGCAGCCCACAGCAGAACTGGGGGGGGATGCAACAGCCTGAGTAGCCAGAACAGGAAATGGAGCTGGAAAAGCATCTGAGCCAAAGTAGGGGGTAGTCTCCCACTCTCCCAGAAGAGTTGGGTGTAGTGGTCTAAGAAGAGAGGTGGACATCAGGTACTGGACCAAGAGGAGGGTGTGGTCCGATCCAGAGTGGGGCCTGATCAGTGAGCTAGAACTGAAGGTGGAGATTGGTTCTGTCCTATAGAAGTCAAACCCATCCTGGGCTGTCCCAACAGCAACACACAAAGTCCAGGAAGAAGACACAGGATTTAAAAAATTATCTGTAAAGTTTATTGTGGTTTAGTTTTGATTGTATCGAACCTTCTCCAATCCTTTATCTCACAGTGTTTATTTTGTGATGTGTCCTTTCATCCTCGAAGAAAAGCTTTTAATATAAATAAATTGTACAGGAGAACTGCAGAGCTACACAGACATCTTAGGAATGGAGACTGTTCATAACTCTGAACAATGTTACAGTTCTTTCAAAAGTGTACAACTGAACATTGACTTAACACAGTTTTTAAACTTTACTATGCAGAAGAAAAGTGCTGCTTTTAATCATCTTAATTTAAATTAAACAAGCATAGAAACAATGTCCTTATCTTGTCAATCTTTTTAAATACTTCCCTCTTTTTTAGTGGTTTATGTTTAACATAGTGCTGTACTCTCTTGGGATTTGTTTGTTTTTGGGTCTCTGCTACTGCCTAATAGGTTCCAAGTGGGGGTGTTGTCTGACCAATCTGTTTGTAACTCTAGCATTTGTAACTTTGAGGTTCTACTATATAATATATGTCTAAGTGAATTGCCTACAATTTTTGTGATCAATATATTCATTTTGTATCCACTAGGTGGTGCACTTCAGCTGTCTTACACAGCGTCTTCTAATTGCACAAAACTGAATGTTGGAAAAACTGTTTCTTGCAAAAATAAGCTAGAATACAAATAAAAATACAGTGCGGCTTGAGTTTTGGAAGAAATTTTCTCTAATTTTTAAATGGACATTAACAGCTACTTAGTTTGTTTAAGAAAGCAAATGTGGCGAGTTTGATATGTGGGTGGAAATCAAAAACTGTATTTCTGTTTGGATAGGAAATTGTGGCATTTTCTGTCTACAAATGGAAATTTAGGGATATATAGAAAAAGCTAGTATAATTTTGATAAAGCCCAATATCCTGAAAATAGGTGGTCTTTCCTGTAGTTTACCAGATTTTTATTTAGTATTATTTCTTACTAATTTTACTCCATTTATGCATTTATTGTCTCTGGTGGACATCCATGCACAATCACTCTGATCAGTTCAATAACTTGAATATTTGGATTAGAGAAGTAATCATCATCTGGCATTGAAACATGACATACTGATTCAGCCTCTTCTACAGCTTTGGGGAAACAACAAAAAAAATACATGGATTGGAACCAAGCTTTGCTCTCTGAACAATGGTGCTTTCGTACCTGTTTTCAGAGAAGCGAGGAAAGAAATGTCATTATCTCTAATTACCAGTTTGTAGGGATATGGGTTTTTACTTGTGACAGTATTGGCACCTCTTAGTGTTTTCCTTAAAACCACAACTTCTGAGGTCAAGTGGATATGTGATTATTTCAGTCTTCACTTTTACAGAAAAAGTAACTTCTAGTCCTCGTGGCTGTGAAAAAATCTTCAAAATGTGACACTTCCCCCCCCCCCCCCCACGGTGTACTTTTATTGCTCAAAAGCGTGAGGCAAGTATATTTTTCACCAAATATATTTTTTTAACTTAATCTCATTATTTAAAGCCAATCTCATGACTTTCAGTGAGCCTGACTCATGATTTTTTTTTATTCTGACTTTTTTATTTTTAGGATGTCAGATGAACTTTGTGTTTACTTGAAAACAAAGTGAAAAGGTGATATAAATGGCAGTTCAGGGTTCATATATGCAAAGGGAGAATGAAAGCTGAGGGCAGACTGATTTTGTGATCCCCCCCCCTTATTTATTCTAAACTCCTCCTTTTGTGATTCTGTTTCCGCTCTTGATAGTGTAGCAACAACTATATTGCTGCACTTACTTTGTGGCTGAGAGAGTGATAATGAATCTGAGACAGCAGTGACTCCCACAGGAAAAGCCGCAGTGCAGTGTTGAGAGATGAACCTCCTTAGCAACCTGAGACCATCACCACAGTAACTCTTCCACTGTCTCTGTCCCATGGCTCAAAAATCCGTACACTAGAAGTAACCTGTACTCTCTTGTTCCACATTCACCTGCTGGCTAGATATGGAAAATGTCTACATTCAAGCAAAGGGAGAAGTAAGGCCTAGTGAATAGACTGAGGGGACATGTAGTTCACAGCAAGCTGGGGTCTGAATCCACTGTGCAGTAGCTGTCCATTTTGGACCCTCTGATGCAACAGTTCTCTGGAGCCCTTTTATCTACCCTGCCTTGAAATGAGACTGGATCAAACAATACTAGGGAATGGTTATGTGCACAGCAGGTTCCATGCAGACAATTACTGCATAGCAGACTAATGCAGATTCACACTCTAGCAAACTTAGATGTGTTAGAAAGCAACTTTTGTATCTGGAACTGGATGAAATATTTGCATTGAAACATGAATCCATGAAAAGCTTACTTGGTAATGGGTTTTATTAGAGACTTTATTATTCTTGGCCAGACTCACAATTATTTGAGCAAACATGGCCATAGTTTTGCTCAAACTTGAATTGATTGCGAGCCTTGTCTTTGCTATGAAAAAGATGTGTACTTTACTCAAGCTAGCTAATACAGGATGATACCCTTGTGAAAACAAAGCAATTTGTAGTTTTTTGCGTGAGTTAGCAGGTCATGTTCAGGGCCAGATTAAGGTTATGAGAGGCCTAAGGCTAGTGGGAGGGAAAGGCCTAAGTATGAATTCCATATTGTAAAAAAAATTACCAAGTCATCAAACATTTATCTGTATACACATGTAGGTAAAATTAACACATTTATTCTACTCTCACTACTCTCAAACCTTTTTACCCCCACTTTAGCTGTAGCAAAGTCATGAATGAATGTCACCATAGTTCAAAGACCCGATCATTTCATTCTTAATGCTCAAGAGACACAAAGCACAGAGATGCTTTTGAGTAGTGGTGGATTGGAGGATATTTTTGACCCTTGTTAGAAGAGAAAAGGAACATTCTCCATTATAGTTAGTGATTATTAGTGGATTGTCCAATTTTTAAATCAAGATGAGTGGATGTTTTTCTGATATATCTGTTCTAGGAATTATTTCAGGGAAGTTCTATGGTCTGTGCTTATACAGGAGGTCAGGTTAGATAACATAATAGTTCTTTTTGCCTTGGCAGATTGTTTCATAGATTTTAAGATTTGCGAAAACTACATACGGTCTTGTCTTGACTAGGATTTCAGGTAGAAGCTAACTTGTATTAGCTAACTCAATTTAAGAATTTTTTTTTCCTTTTGAAGATGCACACTTGCAATTTTGCTTTGAAGGTGTGAAAATGGTTTGATTTCACACAGTTTAACAATCCCCGTGGACATTACCTTGGCCTATTTTGAATTAGGTTAGATGATTGCCACTGCCACTGTAAACTAACTCAGAGGATGGGCAAGTTTTGTCTACTCTCTATCAGTTATCATTGGCCTCATCCTGGTGAGATTGGGTCAGTTCTCCTTCAAGAGTTCTGGTTTGCTTTGTATGTAAATGTCAGTGTGAAACTCAGGGGCCTGTTGAGTGTCTGCCTAGATTGAAAGATGTTCACTATCTTTAAAACCAAAGACAATATTCATATGAAATCCAGGAGTTATGCATCAATTCTGAGCGCCTTCTTCCTATGGATTTAGCTATACTTGCCCTTAATATGTAGATAGATAATATGGATGGCTATAGAATAGCAGAAGTATTAGCACATAGCTGTACTACAAAAGTTTCTTGATGATCTTATTAGAGTGATCACCGAGCAGATATCAAGTGAGCAAATTGGGACTCTTTTTTTTTTCCAGAACAGGAGATATAATTGTCTATATAAGACAATGCTCCTAATATCAAGATGGTCCCAATAATATCAGAATATCTGGACTGCCTTAACTTTTATAGGCTTTCTGATTCAGATCAGTACATGAAACTCTTTCTAATAGCAGCAGCAGCAGGTAGTTGCCAGATTTCATTGTATAGCTGCCCTTTTCCTCCCATTTCCACATGGCGACATATTTTGCCACAATACATAATGAGCAATGTAAAGCACCATATAAATCTATGGCACTATATATATGTTTTGAAATAATATTTGCCCCCCATGTTGCAGATTTTCTCTTTTAAATGAAAAAGAAACTTAATCTGTTTATTCATATTGCACATTTTAAATAGCAATTTTTCAGGAAGAAAAGTGACATCTTGAATACACTATAGAGTGGAATGTATATGGGTAGAGGATCTTCAGCAAAAGGGTAGGCATGGTAGATAAGTAGCTCCAACTTGATCCAACTAGCAAATGTTCTGTTGTCCTTTTCCAAAGAACACTATAGCCAAAATAGGGTGTGTTCACTTGCATTTGATTTTGTTTGCACATAGTAGTAAGGGCAGAGCCTAAGGGCCTAGGAAATTCAGACCTAGGGTTGAACTTTCCCTTGTGCACTCACATGCATCTCTGCATGTCAGGAGCAATTCTAAAATTTGCACATGGAGACAAAACTTGTTTTGCACATGCACATTCAAATCAGCTGCATGTTGGTGTTAGATGTGTTTACCTGCATGCAGTGAGGTGTGCATGGAAGTACCTAGGTTGGTTGTAAAGTGGTGATTGTGGCTGAGGTCACAGTAAATCAGATCCAGTATATTTGCTAAATGCAGTGTTAATGAGATTGCTATAGCCAATTGCTTGCAAAGTTTAACCCACTTGGATATAGTACAATATCCTTTATAGTGAATTGGAATGAAAATCCCTTTGTAGCCTCAGCAACAGGCATAGTGTATTTCCAGTTAGTGTCGGCGGAAGGAATGCTGAAACAGACATCACATAAGTCCTATGGCACCTACCTAATTCTGGCTGTCACTGGATAATTGTTGGGGTTACAAGGGACCGCTAAGGAGTGCTCGGAGTGCTGTGCTGGAGCAGAGAGCTTCTAGTTACAGAGACTAGATCCAGGCTTTTGCCTAGTGAATTCTAGCTCATTTTAGAGGAATCTGTCTCTCTCCTTCCCTATCCATCATGAGATGTTTCTGCCTGCTACTGATTTCTAACCTATTCCGTCAATCTAGGCACTCATAGGAGGGAGACCATGACACTGGGGCTACGTCTACACTGCAGACTTCTTACACAAGAACTTTTTATGGGAGAGATTTTCCGTAAAAAGTTCTTGTGCAAGAGCGCGCCCACACTGTCATGTGCTTTTGCGCAAGAGAACATCCACATTGCCATGGACACTTTTGTGCAAGAAAAAGCACCTGTGCTTTTTCTGATAGGAGTTTCTTTGTGCAAGAAACCCCTGGTGTCCATCCACACATTCCTTTTTGTGCAAGACCTCTTGCGTAAAAAGGCTTATTCCTTGTAGAAAGAGGAATAACTCTTGCGGAAAAAGCCCTGTCTTCTGACGATCTACCGTACTTTTTCTTGCACAAAAATGCACTTGTAGTGTGGATGCTCTGTGAGATGCTCTGTTTTTGCGCAAAATCTCTGCAGTGTAGACGTAGCCTGGGAGAGCAGACCAGGAATGAGAACAGACCCATAGTCCAGAGCAGCTTTATAAAACAATTGATACAAAGCCCAGAGCAGCTGCTACTGTTGGTACTTAATTGGTGGGAAGAGTAGGAGGCTCTATCCCACTTGATGGAACGGAATATCTCGGAGGGAGGAAAGGAGAAGAGAGTTGTAGGTGGTTGAAAGGATTTGTTCATTAGAGGGAGAGAAGGCTACTAGCAGCTGGAAAGGGGGCAGAATACAAACTGGAGGTGAAAAGGAAGATATTCAAGGTAATATGTTCATTCTAAGTTCCTTCGTCTATAAGTTAAAGATAACTGTATGTGTCCTTGGTGTAAAGGATAAAAAAGATCCCACCACTGAATACTTGAAATGCCTTTCATTGTGGTTGGAGCACAGGCCTAGGAGTGGAGAGAACAGGATCCTGTCCTTGACTTTCTTTCATGTATTGTGGGATGTTGGACATGTCACTCAAAAATTGCAAAACCTCTATGCCTCTAAAATAAATAAAATTCTTCCCTAGCTCACAGGTGTGTGCAAGGCTTAATTCATGCTTGTAAAATATGGGGTAATCCTGGGATGCCAGCATGAAGAAAATTCCATTGTGTGTGGCAAATCACATCCCACGTCAGAAGAGCTAAATATGTAAATTACGTGCATTAGTCATGTTTTCTGACAAACTATACACTGAGTTTTCTTTTTCTTCAAGCCAACACAGTTGTTATGATTTGAAAAATCAGGCAGTGAAAAGTGTGTATTTTGTCTGTGGAGAGTTCTGAGCATGCAATGGAAGAAATAAATTCTCTGCACAGCCATATTTCACCAATTGTATCCCATTTTACATGGTGAAATATGTATCTTCAGACTTACAGGATGGGGAAAAAAGTGTCCTGAGATACATGTGTAAAACAAAGAAACTGTTAGGAACAGGTTTGTAGTCTTCTTTTAGGCTAGTTGATGATTTACAATGACAAATAACATTTATAGGGTGCAGGGAGGGGGAGGAGCTGGTAATCTGAGCAAAGATTTCAAGTTTTGGCATGCAACTCTATTCTTCAGAATAAAATTATGCATGTATTGATTGACCTGATTTTAAACTAAGTCCTAAAGTCACTCTCAGTCATCCAGACAATTAATTTTCATGGGACATTTACTCAGGATAATGTAAGTTATTTTTTGTGACATGTTTTAGTATTACAGGGAATGTACACAGTTTACTACTGTTTGATAATAATTCACTTCAGACATTGTGTAGCTGAAGGATGAGGAGGCTTGGGGCATTTAAGCAGTTTTCTGATACAGCACATGATAAACTCCAGTGATCAGCACATACTTCTTTAGAACCAGCATGGAAACCAGATAAATCTTGCCATCCCCAGGGGAGTCTGTGATAGAAATGTACACTCACAATGCCAAAGGGAGAAATAAGTCTCCCGTAGTTTAGAAATGGACTACACATTTATTCATAGTCAGATACTAACCAGGTTTTGGTTGTACTATAACAGCTATAAAAGATACCATATAACTGAAATGAAAAGCAGAGCTGTGTCTTTTTCCACAAGGTACAGTGCATGATGAGGGAACAAAGTACAGCCCCTCCTAATCATGCCTGTGAAAGAACCAATGAGAAGCAAGCACCACAGAATAATCTAGATTTAAAAAAACAAAAAGCAAACCTGGTTGTTATAAGTGACCTTCAGGCTGTGAGGGTAGGAAGGGCTGGGAGTTAATGGAATACAAAACTGCAAAATAGTATGTAATCTGTTAATGTTTTCTTAAAATCTTGTGTAAGTACCAGTTATAGCCCGTTAGTGAGAGCCATGCAAGTTAGCTGCCCTAATTAGCAGCCAAATGGAGGACTTTTTGAGAGTTATCTTTAATGTTTTTCATCTAAGTAATTACTTTGTTACTGTTAATTACAGCTAAACTGGATTAATATTCAATTGTAGAGAGAGAAAGCTGCGTTGTTGAGCCAAGTGATCAAGAGATTAGAAGGTGACCTGTACTGCTGGCAATGTAGCCAAACTAGTAATTTTCTTTTAGCTCATTTTTTTTGCCCACATGTGTCAAGGAGGGGGCAGATTTTCTCCTGGCTGTGTCCAGTGCTAACAGAGCTTGCATTTGAAATGGTTTTGTTTTGGAAACTCAAAGTAAAACTCAAAGTAAACTCAAATTACTGCAAAAATAGTAGCTCTGGCAAGGAGGGACAGAGTTAATCAACTTCTTAATCTTTGACTAACCTTTGCACCAGGCTGAGTTTGTAGCAGCGCTGGATGGTGATGATATGGCCATTGTAAATAAAAACTGTCAAACATATTTAAAAGAATTACAAAAAATTTCCCAGACACTAGGGGTGTGTCGAGACTACAGGGTTTTTTTTAAAAAAAGTGGCCTTTTTTTCAAAAAACTTCCCCTGCATTTAGACTGCTGCCGCCTTATTTTGAAAGTAAATTGAAAGAACGTGGCAGTTTTTTTGACAGTGGAAAACCTCGTTTTATGAGGAAAAACGCCTCTTTTTGAAAGTGTTCTTTCGAAAAAGGCGCTATGTAATGCAAACTGTGCTTTTTCGAAAAAGAGCATCCAGACTGCCCGGGTGCTCTTTTGAAAAAGTGGCTCACTTTTTCAAAAGTACTGGTTGTAGTCTAGAAACTTTTTTGAAAGAGGCTTTGTCGAAAGTATCTTTCGAAAAAGCCTCTTTCGAAAGAGGCTTGCAGTCTAGATGTAGCCTAAATTTTTTTTTCAGATTTTGTCCCTTACTCAGTTCCAGCAAGATCAAAATGCCTTGGGGAATGTACTGCAAGTCCTGTTTGGTGCCCAGGGGCTCCAAAGCTCTGTAAGGGCACGTTTACACAGCAGAGCTAAAGTCAAATTAAGCTATGCAACTTCAGCTACATCAATTGCATAGCTGAAGTCAAAATAATTTAATTCGGCTTTTGGTGCTATCAAAAAGAGCACTCTTCCTTCGACTTCCCTTACTCCTCATGAAGTGGGGGTTACCAAGAGTTGGAGTACGAAGTCCTCCAGCTCAACATTAGGCTTGTAGTTTAGACACGCTCTATGTTATTTTGGAATAATTGACATTATTCCGAAATATTGCTGCTGTGTAGACGTACCCTAATAGTGTAGGTCTTGAGGAACTAAAATGTCATTTATGGAATAACTGTGAAAGTCACTTGTAGATGTGTGTGCTAATTTCTGCTTCTACTAAAGATTAGCAGTTAGCTTTTCTGAATACCATTTAAGAGGGGTTTTTTTTGGGGGGGGGTGTCTTTTGGAATCAAGTGTGTAGTGGCTTACAAGTGTCTTGTAGTTAATATACGCCACATTGGCAACATACTCTGAGTAGTGCTTCTTATTGGGCTCTGCATTACAAATGAATTCAAGAGCAGTAATCAGATCAACTTTTACTCAGATGGGATTGGGCCCCAAACATGAAGACAAATCAGGCCTGCAGACTTTCATTCGAAAAAAAATCCCTATTTTCCTCTAGAGAGAAACTCTGCCTGACCTTATGATCCTTGCAAGTCTCTCTCCTTCTTGCCCCAAGCAACAAAAATATCCCACCAAAATGCCTTGAAAGGTTTGTTCAGATCCTAAATTAGTTTTGAGAACCTTCAGATGACAACTTAGGCTTTGTAAACCATGCCTTGTGTTGTCAAATCTGAAACACATTCTCTGCTGTTGGGGACCTCACGTCAGAGTGGTGGTATTTCATCACAGCAGCCCTAACATTACAGCTGCTATTCACTGGACAAGTTTATTACATTTCCCGTCAGCCACAAAAAACAGGTTTCAGAAAGTACTTGCTTAGTTGGCGGTGGGTAAATTATAGAAAATGTATTTGGTTAGGCAGGTAGCATTGCTAGCCAGCTGATGTATATTGTGTGACAGGACTGGAAAAGAGGGAGTGTGAAATTTTGAGTTTATATAAGGGGACAAACCAAGTGTAGCACAAAGATCGCTGTAGGGAGCAAGAGTGAAACCGGGGGAGGTGAAATGGGAGCTTTGTTCACTGCTGCTTTGATCAAAATCTTATCTGGCATGATGATATCAAAGTTAAGTTTATTTAAATATTACAGTACATTGAATAACATAAAAGCATCCAGTAATGAAAAGTGCACACAAAGTTCCATATTCTGATTTTTCTGATATTCTGCAGAAATAATGGCTGCTTCTAACAATTATTCATGTCTAAACAATACAGAAAGAAATATACTGTAGCTAAGTTTAAGAATTAATGTTTATTTGGAGCAATCAGACTTAAGCTAACAATTAGATGAACCAGCTGAGTTGACCTAGCATCTTGTTGAAGTGGAAAACATAACTTTGAAATTACATGAGGGAGATTTGTGACTGACTCTGGAAGCTTGGACAGACTTTAGACAGAGGTCGTTTGCATATTTTTACTGAAAGCAAAGTTGGAATGTTCAAGTCTATGATATGTTCAAACTCTGATGGGACATTCCCAAATGTTTTGCTTATTTTAAAGCTTAAAATACACCTGTAACAACAACAACAATGCAACAACAACTTAAAACAGGACTTTCAATTCCATGCGTAATGTGGTGCAAGCAAGTTGCAGTTAGTCAGCAAACACTTAAAACCATAAATCTGATAAACTCTTATTTTATTGATTTAAAACCAAGTTATTTAGATAATGTGTTGCTAATGGTTTACAAGTGTTAAACCAATAACACTTGTTATTGTCTCTAATAGCATGTGGAGAACTGCTTAAACAAAAGACTGGTAAATTGTCATCTTTATTTGGTGGTCGTGCTCTTAAATGACAAAAATCATGTTTTTAGCAAAGTCAGGCTGAGATATTCAACTCTGAGCATGGATTTAAGAAGGACAAGTTGGTCTGAAAATGCTTTGTTTGCTCTGTTCACCATATATGCACCATGTATTTCCAGCCAATGAGAACTGCAGTGTGAACTTTAACTATTAACCTCATTGTTCCTCACAGTTATGAGCATCTCAAGAAGTGATGTTCAGAACTGTAAAATGTTTGTGACACAACCAAATGTTATGATTATTTATGAATTTACAACTGAATATTGACAATACAGCTTTGAAACTGTACCATGCAGGAGAAAAATGCTGCTTTCCCTGTATATATTTTATGTTTTTAACACTGTATTATAGTGCACAGGCATCACATTTCCAATGTGCCAAGATTGCTCAACCCCTACCTCTGCCCCAGGTCTTGACCCCACTCCACCCCTTCCTACCCCAACTCTTCCTGCCCAATTCCACCCCTTACCGCAAGTGTACCCTGTCCTTGCTCCTCTTCCTTAACTGCCAAGCCTTCTATACACCGGCTGCATCTAGACTGGCAAGATTTTCCGCCAAAGCAGCTGCTTTGGTGGAAAAACTTGCCAGCTGTCTACACTGGCCGCTTGAATTTCTGCAAGAACACTAATGATCTCATGTAAGATTGTCAGTGTTCTTGCTGAAATGCTATGCTGCTCCCATTTGGGCAAAAGCCCTCTCGTACAAATGCTTTTGCGCAAGAGGGCCAGTGTAGACAACGTGTTATTGTTTTGCGCAAAAAAGCCTCCATCACGAAAATGGCGATCGGGGCTTTCTTGCACAAAACCGCGTCTAGATTGGCACGGACGCTTTTCCGCAAAAAGTGCTTTTGTGGAAAAGCATCCGTGCCAATCTAGAGGCTCTTTTTTGCAAATGCTTTTAACGGAAAAACTTTTTGGTTAAAAGCATTTGTGGAAAATCATGCCAGTCTAGACGTAGCCCCCATGATACAGCTCATCATGATGAGCAAGAGGGACTGGGGGGAGCTAATGGGTTGACTGTGCCATTTTTCTCCATGGGTGCTCTGTGGCTGGAGCACCCACAGAGTTGGCATCTGTGCTGTAGTGTATCTGCCTTTTTTTTCTTCTTTCCTTTTCTCTCTCCCACTGCCTGATTGTACACTTCTGGTTGCAAATGAGGTGTGTGGCTGACAAGTCAGTTCATAACTCTGGTGGTTTTTAACTCTGAGGTTCTGCTGTAAAAGCAAATGATCACATGATTAAATAGAATTGGGTAAAAAGGTTAATCATGTATGCAGGTTATTGAGCTATGCTGCTGTTCAAAGTCAAGCTAGGAAAACTTTAACTATAATCCTGATGGGTTTTAGCAGGGGGAAGTGGCAATGCAAGGATATACAAATACAAGTATTAGTTTCAATGTACATACAGCATTACAGTTTTCATGTATAGTTCTTACTGTAAATTTATGTACTTTACATTTCACTGTATGTTTCCCTTATATCACAGTGACAGACTGAATGTGTATCCATTTTGTAAAGAAAGGGCTACATCTTGTGATTACATAACACAGCAGTGCTTTAAACTCAATGAGAAGAAAGTATGGTCTGGTTGTTAAAGCATTGTTCTTGGCTTCAAGGGCAGTCTTGATGACTGTTTCTAGTTCAGCCACTGATTTCCTATCTGACTTGCCCAAGGGCATATAACCTGTGCCTCAGTGTACCCATCTGTGTGTAATAATATCTTCAGGTATTTTTATGAGGCTTAATTCAATTAGGCCCAGTTGTGCTTCTGTTGGAATCAGCAGGAGGTTGGCCACTGACTGAAATGGGATCAAGATGGGATGCATTATGCTTTTTAAAATGCTTTGAGAGCTGATGAAAAACATAATATAGTGGTTTTTATTATTGCAGGAATTTAATATATAAGAAGTAACTGAAATGTTGTTGTTGTTTTTTGCAACGTTCTGTTACTTACAATTGGCAATATTAGGAAGTAGGTTTCTGGATTAAAGCATCATACTACAAACATAGAAAAATAGCGTGATTGTCTTTCTACTAGGCTAAAAGGAAACAGCTAATACCCAGATCGGTTATAATATTAGACCCAAGACAAAGAAAAATAAGACTTCATATATGAAGAACTCTTTTCAAAAGTACTATGTCATTATTACTTGGTGTTCGGTGGAAAAATATTAATGTAGATTGTGTTTGATCATGCTCATTCAATATGTACAATAACACCCTTCTGGTTTAGCTATCATAGCAAACGTGTTGCACTAAGATATGTACAGAGGCAGCTTACATATTGGCATCTTTTTATCAATTAAAAATGTAGGGACAGTGTTATTTATTTCATGAATGTGTTTTGATGATAAGTTAAGACTGTTATGGTAGAAGAAGGAATAAATATAAGATATGAAGGATCACTGAAATTCCTAGTACTCTGAGAATTATAAGAATAACAGTAAATGTATAGAAAAAATGCCACTGGGATCACAAAGACATAGAGGAATGAAGGGTTGGTTAGCCTCTATGATATTGATCAACTCGGGAGGAGCAGTGTTACTTCACAAGTTTAGATAAACAGGTGCATTCAGTAGACAGACATCTGTATGCTATGAAATGTACCTGAAATAATGAATAATTGAATTATATGCACAAAATTGGAAGGCACTTTTTAACATTGGGTTCTGATCTACTACTTTCTCATTATGGAACAACACTACTGCTCCTGACTCTCCCTCTCATCGATCTTTATTTCTCCATTTGTTTATCACATGGTTATACAAAGTTCAGTTAGAAAAACTGGTAGCAAAATGAGCATGTCTGTTCAACTGAAATGACATGCTGCTTATACCTGAACTGTTACTTGACATTGGAGCCTGACTTGCTCCTGCTGAAGGCAATGGCTAACTAGTGTTGCCATAGCTGTTCCTAAATCACCCCTTCATCCTGCAGCAGGCACAGGGTCTGTCTGATGAGCTGATCATCATGTGTTGGAACAGCAGCGAGGAGCAGCTGGCAACCTTCAGACTGCTCTGTCTTGTGCTGGAGGCTGGATGGTTACAAGAGGCCTCAGGATAAGAATCATGCAAATGGGGCATAAATTCAGCTTTATTATTTATGGTTTGCATTAACATCCAAAATATTCAGGTATTGTTTGTATTTTAAAACATAACTCCTGCCTGAAAGAACGGTCAATCTAAATTTTGTACAAAGATGGCATACAATGGGGTGAAAGAGGAGAATATATGGGATAAAAAACTGGTCCTCAGGTTCAAGCCAGGATCTGGGTCAAAGTGCTTGTTCATGGAATACTTTTAGCATTAATGTCAACATTTTTCTCAGTCAAGTGCCAAGAGTACAAAAACAAACGAAGCAAAGCATTTGGTGAGGAGAGACAGCAAAATCAAGGAAATTTAGATGTATTTGTAACAAATTAGAAACAAAAATACAGCTTCTTGACCTGTGTATTTTATTGATGTTCATTGATATCTTTCAGCTCTGATCCGTTGAAGCTTATTTTGGGAATTGCATGCTTAGTGTTGTAGTTAAATCCTCATTTTGATTAAGCAAACAGCAGAATAGACCTTACTGGAAAAGAGAGAGAAGGTGAGATTCAAATCTGGTGAAACATGCCAGCAGGCTGAAATAAGTGTAAATAACAGAAGGACCTATAGCACTGATGTCCTTCTCTGTTACTAACAGGCATTCCTTTTGAGCAAATAATCCTCCCTTGAAAACTGCATTTGCGAGGTTTTTATAGCAGATCAAAACTACTTTTTTTTTAAACTAAAAAATATAGGCAGTGCTAGTTAGATTCCTTATTACATTCTGCACTTTGCATCATTTGCTTCCAAATTTCAGGTTTTTTTAATAATACATTTTCCTGTGCAATGTTCATCAACTACAAATGCCAAAGGACACAAAGGTTATACAGCAGGAAGTTGGATACCAGTTTCCTGCATTTTTGTTCAGCTCATATCTGGCCTGACACTGTAAAACAAACCTTGACTCATCTGTTTTTCCTGAATATATCTTTGCGGGGTTCAATTTTCACCTCTGCTGCAGAATTCCTATGTGAATGCAAACAAAGCATTTCATAACTGTTTCTCCAGTTCCTCCTCTATTAAAAATTGGAGTAGGAGTGGCAGAAGAGGTACAGAGACTAATTATCTTACACACAAGAGTGCTACAAGGATAAACATGTCAATGTTATTTAAGAACCTGAGAAGGTATGTATAGGTGTGAAGTACTGTTGCTATAAATTATGTGGAAGACAGAACATGAAGTACAACTTTATTACTTTTTTTAAAGGCTTTGTGCAGTTTTTTGAATGGTAACATCTCCAAAATAAAACTGTGACTTGTGAGATCTATCCTAGTCAGGTACTTGGCATGAACTATGGGCACGGAGAGGGACAGATACCATTAGTCAGCTCTTGTATGTCTTCAGAATAGGAAAGCGGAAACATGTTTTGGGCCCAGCTAGCCACAATGTTGGGTAGGAATGAACAGGAAGAAGGGGGTAAGTGTCATGATGGCTTTCCTTCTTTGCAGACATTTAGGCTATGTCTACACTATGACTTTTGCCAGAAGAAGAGGCAATGCAAATGAAGTGTGGATTAGGCATAAGGATCTTGCACAAAAGGGGGTTTTGCACAAAAAGGAAACATCCACACTGCTTGTTTTTGTGCAAAAACACTTTGCGCAAAAACGGATTGGAAGAGATTATACAAATGAAGCACGAGACAATGCTAATCCGTGCTTCATTTGCATTGCCTCTTCCAGCAAAAATCATAGTGTAAACATAGCCTCAGTGTATACTGCTACAAGTAAAACCACCTGGGAAGTATGTGGTCAACCTGATTCTTTGTGTGTTTTCTTATCAATGATGGTTTACTCAGGGAACTATTTACTTCTTGAGGGATACTGCATGAATAGAAGAGCCTGTGTCAGTAGCTAAAGATCATTAATCCTTGCAAATAGCACCAAACTAAGCTGCAAGCTTTCCTGAATTGCAGCAGGTTTGGTTCTAGACTTTTTCTGAAACTGGGGATTCAGGGTTTTTAGTTAGGTTGAGCACCACAAAGTGCAAGAAAGACAGTACTATTGACTGATTTGTTTTAAGGAACCAGTATGGAGCGTAAGGATTTTGAGAGATTGCCATTGAGTTTAGAACAGCCATAGGGAAAGGGATCAGGGCACGGCCATTGCCCCACCACCTTTACTGAACACTGAAAATGTAGACTATAGATGGGGGAAGGAAGTGGAGCTAAGGAGGATATCTCTCCCAATGATAAAGGTGGTCGAGCTCCTATGACAAAGTTCATATCCACTTCAAGCATCCAAAGCAATTTAGGTTCAAATAACATTGTATTTCAGCCAGAATGCTTCTGAGGACTACACTGCTGCATGGCCACTCTGCCTGCAGCTTAAAAGCCATGCTATGGCCCTTAACCATTTTCAGTCTTAAGGATGAGTCCAGTGAGTAAAAGTTAAATCTTTTAAAGAGGAGAGAAGGGATAAGGGAAAAAAATAAAACCATAAGAAAGAACTAAAACGTGTACGCCAGCAGTTTTGTGTATGGGAGCACAGGAAGGGCTCTAGGCCAAAAGACATTTGCAGGCTGCTACAAGTTCCACTTCTTTGAACAGAAGAACTAGCTAGTAGGGACCCTTCTGCAACTAAAGGAGCAAGTTGCATTGAACAGATGAGTATTGCTCTTTTGGTGGCTTTGGAAGAGGCTGGCAATCAGTCATGTAACATGATCTCCCAGAAGGAATGTCAGGGGTTATGAAATATTTCTAATTAAATAAACTGGGGAACCTTGGCTGCCACAAACACCCAAAGAGTTGAGTTAATACAGGATACGTTCCCCGAGATGAGCACCTCTGGAGATGTGATGCATTTTGTGGAAGTTCAGCTTTTTGGAGTTGTTCTTCTAGAACACTGTTTCTCAAACTGGTCCGCGGACATACTCTGAGAAAACGGCTAATGGGCAGCTCCAGTGTGTTTACTTACTGGCTCCACAGCCTCGTGGCTTCCATTGGCTGCGGTTCGCTGTTTGTAGCCAAGGGGAGCCGCAGGAAGCAGCATGACCCAGGCTGCTGCTTCTTGCAGCTCCCCGGGGCTGCAAACATCATACTGCAGCCAATGGAAGCTATGAAGGTCCATGACTGCAGAGCCGTAAATAAACAAACAGGAACTGCCTGTTAGCAGCTCTCTCAGAGTGAGGTCGCAGACCATTTTGAGAAACACTGTTCTAGCACATGGCCAATGGGGAACTCCCATAACCTCAAAGTTTTGATCCACTAGGGTATCCTTATGTGAATTTGATTGCAAGTGAACTTGGTTTTGATGGAATGACTCGTGTTTCAGGAGAAGCATGTGAACAAATGCTCACTGGATTTGGGGGTCCAAAATCTAAATAGCAGTATCAGGCAAAAGGTCAGTCAGAGAGGAACAAGGGCTAGGACAAATGCAGATAACAGGATTCACACTTTCTTTTGCATGAATCTTGTATGCTATATTGTATGTAACATACAATGTTTAAAATTTGAGTGACTAGCCCAGGATTGTCAACAGTGGGAAGCAAGGGGGAAAAGAAGAGTTTGAGGCAGAAAAACGAAGACACTTGAGATGTTGGAAAAGAGTGAAAAGTTATGTGCATTGCATATAATCTTTATTGTTGGAGTAAGTAAATGTCAATGGTCAGGAGCTGATAAAAAGTGAGTCAGAAATTAAAATAAAATCATAATATACGTGGGGAGGCAGGATGGTTGCCACTCAGAGGGAGTAGCACTAATTATGATTTCCAAAGCAAAAAAGTTGCTTGTAGACAGGGAGTCAATTAAGAGCCAATAGCTCTGAGCTAAGTTTCAAACATGATACATGAAAGTGACAGTTATACACTGTTGGGCACCAGCAAATAACAATGGTGATGCAATCAGAGATCACTTCTATAATTACTTATAAAATCAGATAATATTCTAAAGCATGACATCTGCCTAGTGATGGGGGACATAAGTATCAGAGTTGGGGATGACAACAGTGGCGTAGAGAAAAGAATGGGCAAGCATGGCATTTGGTCCCAAAAATAGAAAAGTGAAAGACTTGTAGAATTGGGCTTGATATGGGGACACACAATTGGTGGAACACAATTTCCCCACTGAGATGTCTATTGAATTTCCAAGATGCAGGAAGCAGACTGACCTTATATGTATTGGAAGGCAATTTAGATCAACTTGTTAGGATATCAGAGCATAAGGGGGCTATGCTATGGGGACAGTAGTTCAGAGGGATTCCAATAAACTCAGAGAGGGAAAATTTGTGGAACTAAACACTATAGCATAGAGTATGTCTACACAGCAAAGAACGAAGCATGGCTGGTCTGTGCCAGCTGACCAGAGCTTGTGGGACTTGTGATGTTTCATTGATGTGTAGACTTCAAGGCTTTGGGACCTTCCCACCCTACCCATAGCGGGTATACAAAGAGCAGCCCAGAATGAACAGGTACAGTAGAACCTTGTTTATGCCCAATGTGACCTCCAATGGCAAGGGAAAGATTCAGATTTATCTTGCAGTAGCACCCAGAGGCCCCAAATTTCTATAAATTCATGGGAGAACGTCATTCTTATGCTGAGCAATTTACAATTGAAAGTTATACTAACTTTGCTTTAACATAACAGTAAATACAAGCATCCCAAAAGAAAGTGTATGGTAGATACTGTCCATCAGATCATGTAATGACAAGTTAATCCTCCCTATACATATATGATTAATAATACTCCACCAGCTCCAGACAACATACAGTTGCATTGTCACCTTGAAAAAAGTGATTCTAGTGACTTACTTTTAATCCACTGTCATTAATTTTCAGTCTGTCTATATGCAGCATATTTACCCATACTACATCTCCTATTGCCTGTCTTATAATGCTCTTAGCTTTCACAGGGTTTTTCCTTTTACAGAAAACCAGTTTGATGCACAAGATTTCTTTATTTCAACACTTAAAAAGAAACTAATTCTTCCCCAGTGGGATTTAAGTCCAATCAGCCTTGTGTGAGTGTTTCTAGATTGAGTGGGCCCCAGCTGCTACTGGGCTTAGCTGAGATGTTCTGTTATTCCAGCTGGAGGGGAGGTGATCTGATGTCAGTGCTGCTGATGCATGGATCAGCTGAGGGAGGGTAATAGCAGGACACCTGGCACATCTCCCGGACATCAAATGCATTGTACGTGCCCTGTCTCTACTAGCCCACAGATTCTCTGCTACTGTAAGCAGCTCTTACAAACCTATCTCAGAAGATTTCCAATAGAATAGTTTGTTTTTCTGCTTGGAAAATTTTCTACGTTTAAAAAAAATGTTAACGTCAAAGTCAGTGCTGTAAAAATAACTCTCTTTCACACGTAACCATTCGTGTACTCTCTCATATCAGTCATGCTATGTCAAATAGAACAGTATTTTTAAGCGATACCTTCAGCAAACCAGATGGCACACACAATGCCTGAAACAGACAGGCTTGGATTAAAACACCTGCATATGTACAGCATATGTATGTGTTTGAAATCTAAATCATATGATTTGGCTATCACCTCAGAAAACATTCCTAGTTGTTATTTGGTGCCCTAAATTGTTACTCTCTGTAGACGCAGTTACTTCTTTCTCAAACTCTCAGTTGGTTAGTGGACATCTTGATTCCTGTGAAAGCTTGTTAGTTTGCATCTTTTGTCTAGGGGTATGTCTAGACTGCATCCCTCTGTCAGCAGAGGGATGCAGATTAGGCAGGTCGACATTGCAAATGAGGCAGGGATTTAAATATCCCGTGCCCAATATACATAAAAGTGGCCACCGTGTTTTGCTGACTCAGCACTTTGTCAGCAAAAAGCAGCAGTCTAGAGGGGGATCTGTCGAGAAAGAAAGCCTTTTTCAACAGATCCCTTTTGCCTCCCACAAGGAGGTTTATAGGATCTGTCGAAAAAGGCTTTCTTTCTCGACAGATCCCCCTCTAGACTGCTGCTTTTTGCCGACACAGTGCTGAGTTGGCAAAACACGGCGACCGCTTTTATGCAAATTAGGCATGGGATATTTAAATCCCTGCCTCATTTGCAATGTCGACCTGCCTAATCTGCATCCGTCGATGCAGTCTCGACATACCCCAAGAGCCCAATGCAGGATCAGGTTCTTGTTTTGTGCTGCACTGATATGTAATAAAAACACAGTCCTTGATCCAAACAGATGATAGTCTTGAGAACAACAAGATGTAATGTACTAGGTGGATGAAACAATTAGGAACAGGAGAAGAAAGAAGACAAGTTACTGGCAAAATGTGCAAGTTTTGCATAATACATAGCCATAATACATAACATAGAGGTGACTGCTATAGGAAACTAGCCACACTCAACTGGCCAAATAGCCACACATGCTGAATGCCACATATCTATGTGGATCATGCTGGCGTGCGTTAAAGATTGCCTCGTATACACTAATGTAATGCAAACTGCACTATGTTAAAGCGCATTAGGAAACTTGTAGTAAATGTCAGAAGTAAGTTGTAGTAAATGTCTACAAGAACCACTTAAAGTGTAAACACCTTGGCTGTGTCTACATTGTCATCTCTTTTCGGAAAAGGGATGCTAATGAGACACATCGCAATTGCAAATCCGCGGGGGATTTAAATATCCCCCACGGCATTTGCATTTACATGGATGCTGCTTTTTTCCGGCTTGGGGATAAGCCGGAGAAAAGTGCCAGTCTAGACGTGATTCTCCTGAAAATAAACCCTTTTCCGGAGGATCTTTTATTTTCCTAAATAAATAAAAAGGGTTTATTTTCTGGAGAATCGCGTCTAGACTGGTGCTTTTCTCTGGCTTATCCCCAAGCCGGAAAAAAGCGGCAGCCATGTAAATGCAAATGCCGCGGGGGATATTTAAATCCCCCGCGGATTTGCAATTGCGATGTGTCTCATTAGCATCCCTTTTCCGGAAAAGGGTGCCAATGTAGACACAGCCGTATAGTATAAGAAATCACATTGCTGTAGGTCATGATACCCTAGCATGTCAGTATGTACTGCAGACATGGTGCTTTCAGCAGCATTGAGTCTGGGCAACCAACACTGAAATCTCTGAGAGAGGAAATGTTACTGTTTGTCTGATTTCAGTGAAGAACGAGAAGAGTAGTGACTAATTTTTCATGCAAATGTTTTTCTTCACATTTTTAACACAAAAAATGAGAAAAATCAAAATGCCATTTATGCATGAAGAGTAGAAGAGGCATTGCTGCCTGTGTAGACAGTTTCCTGATGCCACTCTGGTTTTCTGACTAGATCAGTGAATGATCAAGAAGGGGGAGGAAAGGGGGAAGAATCCTTGTCTAGTGTAATGCGCTTATAAGTCATATGTTGCTCTGTTTCAGTGAAGCTGTCAAGGAAGCAGCAGGTGTAGAAGCACAAAGCTATGAAGCCATAGAGAGGAATAAAAGAGATGATAAAGTACAGTATGTTAGCAATTCTCTGGGGGCACAGCCATGAGGGAAAAAACCTCATTTAAAAAACTATTTTTTTGATCAAGTCCCAATTTTTTATGAGGCTAAAGATTTTGATGGAATACTACATTGTATATATCATATGGGACAGTCCCACAGTGGACATCAGTAGAACTACCACTATTTACACCATGGTCTGGCCCTTTGTGCTTATAATGCATGGCTTGTTTTTATGTGACTGAACCCAATTGTTTGGAATGCAGGAATTTAACTCCAGTTGTAGTGCCTTACTTTACTATGCAGTTGCTTCCTAGTATCTAGCAATATTTGTTGCTTAGGCCATTAAAGGGGCACATACCTTCCCTCCCATACAGTGTTGAAAGGCTGCTGCTAGTCTCCTTCTGGTGCAAATTCTGGCAGAGGTTGGGGGTGGAAAGAGTGTGACCCCAGATGCTCCCTCCCACCCCCACATAGCAAGAGAGGTGGGTCCATCCCAGGGCTCAGTGAAGCTTGGAAGGTGGAGAGTACTAGACAGTTGGTTGGTCAGTCACTCCCTGGTTGCGTCTAGACTGGCATGATTGAAATACTTTTACCGGAAAAGTTTTTCCATTAAAAGTATTTCCGCAAAAGCACATCTAGATTGGCACGGATGTTTTTGTGCAAAATATGCTTTTGTGCAAAAGCATCCATGGCCAGTCTAGACGCAATTTTGCGCAAGAAAGCCCCGATCGCCATTTTAGCCATCGGGGCTTTTTTGTGCATAACAGCTCTTCCCTGTCTACACTGGCCCTCTTGAGCAAGTATTCTTGTGCAAGAGGGCTTTTTCTCTAGCGGGAGTGTGAAAGTATTTGCGCAAGAAGCACTGATTTTGTACATTACAAAGTCACTGCTCTTGCAAAAACTCAAGCGGCCAGTGTAGACAGCTGCTTTTCAAGCAAATTCAAGTGGCTGCTTTTGCGCAAAATCTTACCAATCTAGACGCACCCCCCATGTAAGAGAAGGGTATTACTGTCTTTGTGTTACCTCTCCCTGAGTGTGAGTGTGTGAGAGAGAGAGGAATAAGCTTAAAAAAGTTATAATTTCACATGCTACTGAGGTGCTTTGAAAAGTGTTGAGTAGAGCATTTTGCAATACCAACGAAAACATATGCAGGAACCAAACAACCTTGCGTGGCCCTGCCCACCCTCTGCCCCCAGACCACTTTCTTCTTCCTCATGTTGTGCTGCAGGGGAGCTCTTCCTGCCAGGGCCTTGGGCTGGAGCTAAGGGGGATCCTGCTCCAGGGTTGAGGGGGGCACTTCACACCATCCAGTGCTCTGAAGTTAGGGGCACTTGGGTGGCCTGGGGCTGGGAGGGAGGGGAGGCTTGTTGTACCAAATAAAAGCAAGCAGGATCTTATGAGGGGGATAAGGCAAAAAGCCACATGTATTGTAAAGATAATAATAAAAAAATAAAGAAAAGATAGAAGCAAACAACGTTGTTTAACTACTTATTCCTAACACTACTTAACCCTTATACACTTATATATAATATAAAACCATTCATTCATACATCCATTCATTCAAGTTCTGTGTATAGTTACCAGCCTGGAAGTTGCTTGTGACAGAATACTGGCCAGGTACTCTGTACACAAGTGATGGTAGTGGGGAGCGAAGTCCTGATCAGATGCGCATCTGAAGCTCCTGGTAGGCTGGCAGCAGAACCTTGGACTCTGATTCCATAGTTTTTTAGTCCAGTTCTTATAGGAATTTCTTCCTATGCCAGTCTATGGAAATTGCTGCATCATGCTGATGTCTCCAGGGTGGCTGCCAGGTGCTCGTCAGTGATCTCATCGGGTGGACCTCCAGTACTTGGTTTTCTCCACTTGACACCTTTTGGTTGCACTGGCACCTGATGCCTTCTTCAGCCCTTTGTTGCTGTATTCTCAGGCTGGCACCTCTCAGAACCATTCACTCATCATCCAAGCACTCTCTCTCTTACATACATTCCCTAATTAATGTTTCCCATACAATATTTTTGTATAATAATAACTTTACATATATCAGAGTTGTAGTTTCAAAAGTTTCTGGGTGGTATTGCTTAAAACATTCTCTGAGTGCTGAGTAAAGTTACAATGTTTTAAAGAGAACAGGCGTCAATTAAGTAACAATGCCCTTGGTCAATTACAGGGCTTGTCTCCCATAGCAGAGTTAGTGGCTTGACAATGCATTGTTACAATGTATCTCTGCAATGTCAATTTCAAGCAGCCCCTTGCACAAGCTTGAGCATGCCCTGGGGCACAGAGGGGTGGCTGTTTCTGGCTACATAGGATTATATTCTTAACAGTTCTACGTTACATGACCTAATACATTATATTCTAAAGGGGCAATAATAATAATAAATCTAAACATTTAACAATCTTAACAAATAATAATAATAATAAGAAGAAGAATTAATAATAAATCTAAACACTTTAAGTTGTGGGGAACAAATTATGGGGAGTCACTTCCATTTGGGGGAATCATTTTCAATTCATTAATATGTTATCCCTACAGGCTCGTGGCCAGGCAGAGGGAAGGGCAGAAGAGGTAGGCAAGGCTGGGAACTAGCCTGATGTTCATTCGTCACTGATGGCAGCAGCCTTTATTTGCCAAGGTGGACGACAGAATTTCTCCTTAAAATTTTTTAAAAAGCTTTAACTGTAGAGCCAAGAAATATATGAAAGAGGGTGCAAATAAAGATAGGCCAGTATTTGACTGGAAGCAAACTACTTCTGGATCTCATACCCAACTTTAAAGAGACAATGTGAGTGTCCTGTGTATTCGGAGACACTTTCAATGAATTGTAAGAGGGATGGGATTTAGTCTGACAACACACACCTTCCAGTGTTGTGTCACACTTAGTGTTCTGATAGGAGAGAGAGGAAAACACATCTTTGGGCTGTCACAGAGCAAAGGCTGCAGTACTGTGTAGTGAGTCCGGTGCACTGAATTTACAGAATAAATCTCATGTAGCAAGCCTTCTCTTTTCTCTTGCCAGCCTTAGTGCATCCCCTTCTGGCAAGGGTGGGCCTGGTTAAGTCAGCCCCATTCAAGCAGGGTTTGCCTTCCCCTTTCTATGATCCCTGGGTTGGTCTGACGGTCAGCCTAAGGGGTGATCCTCCACCAAACAAAGTCTCAAACAGAAACCCAGGGAGTACCTTTTGCTGGGGGCAAGACGTTGTCCTGTTGGTTTCCCAAAGGGTGTCAGTCCTTCCCCTAGCAGGCACTTAGATTTTGCTGTCTCCCCTATGGGAAGGAGCACAGCCTCCCACTCTGGAGAAGCTTATTTCCTTGCTTCCACTAGCCTGGCAACTGCTTGTCTTTTTTTCTTTTTTCATCACCCAGAGGATGAGTTTTTAAAACCTCAAGCAGCCCTTAATTGGATTCAGGTGCTTCTAATTGACCTGTGGTAAGCTCTTCTCAGCTTGAAGGAAAAAAGGGCTTTTAACATTCTAGGGCTGATGTTCATGGGCTGTCCTGGACCCTCTTGCATCTGTCTGGCCTGACTTTGTCACAATAGATTGAGGGTAACCTTGGATCAATGTCCTAGGAGATATTACTGTGTAGGCTTAAGTTTGGGTTAAAGGCCTGGGGAAAATTGTTGTCTTTCCTACCAGTCAGTGCCACTGAAGGCCCAGAAGGATCCACTATTGGCAAAGGAGGGCCAAATGATGTAAACATATAAGGCACTATCACATACATGTCAGTCTACTTGAGCAACAAGGTTTTTTACTTCATTTGAATGAGGAAAAAAACCTCAATTACTGTATTACACAGAATAAACTTAAAAAACAACAAATGGTCTGGTAGCACTTTATAGACTACAAACATGTAACTGGTATCATGAGCTTTTGTGGGTACTGCCCACTTCTTTAGATGACTGGAGTTTTGAGTTTAGGATGTGCAGACCCCAAATAAATAGGGCAGAAGGTAGAAGGGGGAAGGAAAAAAAGAAGGGGGGTGGGAAACAAGGAGAAGAGGGCATAAAAATATCAAAGGGAAAAACAAGTAGGAGAACAGGCAATCTATAACAAAATACAGGACTATGTAGCACTTTAAAGACTAACAAGATGGTTTATTAGATGATGAGATTTCGTGGGCCAGACCAACTTCCTCAGATCAAATAGTGGAAGAAAATAGTCACAACCATATATACCAAAGGATACGATTTAAAAAAATGAACACATATGAAAAGGACAAATCAAATTTCAGAACAGAAGGGAGATGCGGGGGAGGGGGCGGGGGGAGAGAAGTAAATGTCTGTGAGCTAATGGTATTAGAGGTGATAATTGGGGAAGCTATCTTTGTAATGGGTAAGATAGCTAGAATCTTTGTTGAGACCCCTGCGTAGAGTGTCGAATTTTAGCATGAATGACTGTTCAGAGCATTCCCTTTCAAGTGCAGACTTAAAAGGCTTCTGAAGCAGGATGCAGGTAATTAAGTCGTTGAAACAGTGTCCTTTCTGGTTGAAATGGCAAGAAACTGTTTTTTCTTTGTGATCCTGTCTAATATCTGTTTTGTGGGCATTGATCCTTTGGCGAAGTGTGTGAGATGTTTGTCTAATGTACAAAGCAGACGGACACTTTCGGCACATGATAGCATAAATTATATTTCTGGATGCACAAGAATATGTGTTCTTGATCTTATAACTTACTTGGTTAGGTCCAATAATGGTATCAGCAGAGTGAATATCTGGACAAAACTGGCAACGGGGTTTGTTGCAAGGGAAGGTACCAGGGTTGGTATTAGTGTGGTATGTCCTGTGGTTATTGGTAAGAATCATCTTGAGGTTAGGTGGTTGTCTATAGGAGACTATGGGTGTGTCTAGACTACCTAGTTTTGTCGACAAAAGTCCACTTTTGTCGACAAAACTATACCAGCGTCTACACTACCGCTGAGTTCTGTCGACATAACGTCGACAGAACTCAGCAGTTTTGTCGACGCTGGTATACCTCATTTTACGAGGCATAACGCCTTCTGTCGACAGAACTCTGTCGACAGAAGGTGTTATTGCCTGTAACGTTGCGTCCAGACTACGGAGTTCTGTCGACAAAGCAGCTTGCTTTGTCGACAGAACTCAATGTGTCTGGACGCTCTTTGTCGACGGAAGTTTTGTCGACAGTATCTGTCGACAAAACTTCCGTCGACAAAACGCGGTAGTCTAGACGTACCCTATGTGTCTGTCTCCCAGAGCCTCTTGGAGTTTAGTATCCTGTTCCAGTATAGGCTGTAGTTTATTGATAATGTGTTGGACAGGTTTAAGTTGGGGGCTGTAGGTGATGACAAGTGGTGTTCTATTGTTGGTTTTCTTGGGTCTGTCTTGAAGTAGATGGTTTCTAGGTATTTGTCTGGCTCTTTCAATTTGCTTTTTTATTTCTCCGGGTGGGTAGTTGAGGTTTATAAATGCTTGGTAGAGATCCTGAAGTTTCTGGTCTCTGTCAGTGGGATTAGAGCAGATGCGGTTGTATCGAAGGGCTCGGCTATAGATGATGGATCGTATGGTGTGTGCTGGATGGGAGCTGGAAGCATGTAGGTAACTGTATGAGTCAGTGGGTTTTCTGTAGAGGGTGGTGTCTAATTTTCCATTGTTGATTTGTACGGTGGTGTCCAGGAAATGGATCTCTCATGTAGAATGGTCCAGGCTGAGGTTGATGGTGGGGTGTAGCTTGTTGAAATCTCTGTGGAATGTCTTCAGTGTTTCTTGGCCATGCATCCAGATCATAAAGATGTCATCGATGTAGCATAAGTAGAGAAGGGGTAAAAGGGGACGGGAGTTGAGGAAACGTTGTTCTAGGTCAGCCATAAATAGATTAGCATACTGCGGGGCCATGCGTGTACCCATGGCTGTGCCGCTGATCTAGAGATATAAGGTGTTCTCAAACTGGAAATAATTGTGGGTGAGAACAAAGTTACATAGGTCTGCTATCAGGTTGGCAGTGGTGTCCTCTGGGATAGTGTTTCTAATTGCTTGTAATCCATCTTCATGTGGGATGTTGGTGTATAGAGCTTCTACATCCATGGTGGCAAGGATGGTGTTATTGGGGAGGTTATCGATGTTTTGTAGTTTCCTTAGGAAGTCAGTAGTGTCTCGGAGATGGGTGGGGGTGTTGGTTGTGTAGGGTTTGAGGAGAGAGTCTACATAGCTGGATAGACCAGTAGTGAGCGTGCGAAAACCAGAGATGATGGGACGTCCGGGGTGTCCCGGTTTATGGATCTTGGGAAGCAGATAGAACAATCCTGGTCGGGGATCAGAAGGTGTTTCTGTGTGGATTTGTTCCCGAGTAGCTGTAGGGAGGCTTTTAAGGAGACAGTGTAGTTTCTTTTGGTATTCCGAGGTGGGATCAGAGGAGAGAGGTTTGTAAAATGTGGTGTTGGAGAGTTGTCTGGTTGCCTCCTGGTTATAGTCGGCCTTATTCATAATGACCACAGCAATCTATAAACATCTGAAGATTGGATAGTTAAAAGGAAGCAGATAAGGATCAAAGGATAGCAATAGATAGGAAGGGTACTAATGCAAGAATCTACACAAAGAGCTGTTGGCACCTTCATTGAATGTTAGGTTGATAATGTCCCAGCAATCCCTTATCTTGATTGAGAAGGCCATCAGCGTGATAAGTGAACTTGTGGATGAATTGTAATTCCAACACCTCTCTGTGTATTTAACTAATAGAATTGGTTTGTGACAAGACAGCCACCTGGAGATTTTTCAAAGAGTGATTACACAGAGTTGAGGAAACTTTTTCCTTCCCTTTATGCTATTGCCTGTCCGTTTGAAGCCATGAATATTAACAAAATGGGAAGCTGTCACATCTAGTTCGGAGTGGTTCAGCTAGCCCACTTTCCTGCCTATGAGAGGGCCAATACCAGATCCTTCAGCGGGAATGGTGCAAGAAGCCCTGCAGAGGACACTTACAGAATATCCCACCCATAGGAGAAGTTTCTGCCCAACCCCTGGTGGTTAATGGTTGGCTTTATATCTTGAAGTCTGCCTATTTTTAGCCCATACTTAAAACCAAAAACTTTGTACCTAGTCTGATATAACAATGTTCTCATTAGCCATATCAATGTCAAGTGCTCCAGGATTTGCTGGCTTGTGTCTTTTTTTCCATTTGATTGAAAGTAGTTATTCAGAGATTAACTGTAGTGCCCTCTCCTTAAAATAACACATGTCGTGACATATACTGACAAACACAAGCAAATCCCATGCTAAGGGTTGCTCTCCCCAGTTTCCTGTCTCTCAACTCTGCCAAGACCCTGTGGAATGTAGAATTTTACTCTGTTCCTCTTTTAGCCCTTAGAAACAACAGGGCATTAACTTGATTTATCCGGGTCTTGCTCAATTGGTGTGCGTAAAGGGCTCGATTATTACTTCTGTTTAATAGTACCCTACCATATGACTAGTCCATTGACTTTACCAGGACACTCATGGAGAGTGGTGCTAATGAATGTGCGGAAGGCTAACAACATCTGTCCCTTTGTTATATAAAAATCAATCTTTGCTAAGGGTAGTATTGAAAATGCTGGAAGAGAAAAGAAGCTAACCCCAGATTTATTTATGCCCTTTTAATCTATTTATTTATATTCTGAAAATGAATATTACATGCCTGCATGACTTCTTTTAACCCCAATCCATTTGTTATGGCCAAGAGATAAATCTTGAAATGGGTTTTTCAGTGGAAAGCCTGCCTTAACAATAATATTGCAAGTAGTACCACCACAGCGTGGCTCCCACTGGGAAAGAAATGCTAATGCATTTCTTGTACAGCTAGAGATATACAGATGCTGTATAACAAGAGACATTATTGCCACATACCCAGTCTGTCTGGAAACAACATTTCTAAAAGTGGGATTAAATTACGAGTATTGTGGGAGTTGTAGCTAGTTTGTGCCACGCTGTAACTGGCATTAGTAGCTGGGGGTGTCATTCTGCTCTAATCTTCATCAATAATATTCACTGGCAAATTGAGTTGGAATCTTTTTCCAAATAAGGTTACATTTTAATTTGGTTTAATTGTATATATGGCTTTGTATGAAGTAAACTGTTCAGAATCTCAGGCAGACTCTTGTAAACCACTGAGCTCTGCTATGATGGAATATTTGCAGTTGGGAGGGTGACCAGTAAGAGTCTAGTTTTTGACCGAACACCTCAGGTCACGTCAGGGATGGCTGTGATTAGAGGATACAGGAGAGTTACAAGATTGTTTCTACAGAGAGTACCGGAAGAGTTCTGTGAACTGAAGCAGGGGAGGAGAAACATTGGGGTATTTTAGCAATGGGAAGAAGTGTGTTTGATGTGAGATTTCTGCAGTGACTGGATAGGAAAGGTCATGAAGAGAGTTTGGGAGGGAATGCTGACAAAACTGTGGCCCCAAAAGCACAGGGCTCAGTTGGCATGAGCATATACTTCTGATCCTTTTAATTACAGCATGTGTTGGGTCACCTGCACTCTCCAAACAACTCGCTTACCTCAGCTTATTCCCAGACCATCAGCCAAAGGTTAAGACTAATTATAACCCTGACAGAACACATGGAATGAAATCAGGAGTTTGGATTGGTGTCTGGGACAGGCATTAAATCCATAGAAATGCTTGAGACAGCAGCTCTGATCAAATTAATCTTCCTTAGAGGCGCACTCAGGGATGACAGTGCTTCTGGAATAAAGGGTGCATTGTTCCCTTTGTCTTTGTTAAAAAGACAGGGTATAGTAACAATGACACCACTAGACACAGGGAAATGGCTAAAGATATAAGGGGTCTGGATAATGCATCTCAAAATCTGGACCTTCTCTCCGTGGCCTTGACCTAGAAATCCATTAGGGACATGCTCTTCTGTGAACTTTTCAGTGGATTCTTTGTTCCAGGTATTTTAGTGCTTTTTCTTCCTGCCCTGTCTGGAACCAGGAAGTGAATGCAGGTAAACTAGAAATAAGTGTGACACGTATTTTTTAAATCCTAAAAACTGCTCAATTTTGGGTGAGCAGTCAAGTTAGTCTCTTCTGGGCTGTTTGCAGGTCTTGTTAGGTCATATGTAAAAGCATTCTCCACATCTCACCTGCCTGCACTTTGCTCAGAGTGTGTTAAATCCTGTCTTCACCACAAGTCATTTAAGGCTCTGCCCTTATTAAATAAAAACAATATTATTTTACTACAATTGCCCAAAACACTGCAGTATCAAAACTGTATAATGCAGTGATTTGGCCAATATGGTAGAAGTTTGTTTTAAGGATGACCCAGCTACTGGACCCTGTGGATGATGAGACCACAAGGTGGCACCAAAATGTAGCTTTCCTGTTGGAATCAGGAGAAGAGATGTTAGACCATTCAGTCTCCTCTATGCAGTGTGAAGTGTTGTCAAGTGGCACCAGTGACATAGACTAGGGGATGATGCTCTGACTGTGGCTCACGCCTGGGGGTGTACTGTAAATGCCATGGAAAAGTGGGGTTATATGGAGTCTCATATTCCTAAATCCAGCTGTGATACCTGTTATAACAAAGCTTATTCACCAAACCATGTAGGGCATTCCCCCAGGAACTAACGACTGCATAGGGTGAGACAGCATTGCTAGAAAGTGTTCTATACCTCCCTCATTGCTACTTAAACATTTAAATCCAATATGCCTGAACTCTGAGTCCTACTTTTAATAGGAATGGACAGGGTAATTTAGGTAGTATATGAAATACAAATTAACCCTCCCTCCCCACACACAACTGTTTGAGGTTTAAAGAAGTTTGGTTAATTCTATTTCTGCAAGTCTCTCTGCTTCCTGGTGATGGCTGAAAGCAGATGTACCAAAAGGCTTTGAGGAAAAGCTATTGTTGAGAATTCCAGTTATACTACCCCCAGGAAGTATAGGACATGTGCTGAGCAAGCCTGTTCTTGGGAGATCTCGATCCCATTCTCAAGCCAAACGTGTTCAGATACGTCTAAGAAGCATTGTGGCGCTGGTGAATCACTGGTTTTCTGTCTGCTCACCACCACAGATTTTCCAGTTCTTTTGAGATTATTCCAGCAGTAGCTCTTATAAAAATGTTTATCCCAGAACTGAAGAAGGCTTAGGAAAGGAAGACAGCAGCATCTCCCGCCCCAACTACTGTAGGTAGGACTTCACAGTCATATTATTCCTCTGAGCTTGACCTCACTGTGACTCTAGAAGTGATTTTTGGGTGCCTCTCTTTTAGGTTAAAAAATTAAACAGATTTTCAGAGGTGCTGATCATTCAAAGATTCATCTAATGAGATAGACTGGATCTCTGAACCATTGAAAATCAAACTGTAGGTGTCTAAAGTTGAGCACCCAAAATAAAGATGCACAAATGGCAGGACAGTTTGAAAATTTGTCCCAGAAGAACTGTTATATACAATGAGTCTATGTTTAGGCTATGGGGCAAGAATGGTGATTCTTAGCTTGCTAAGACCTACTTGTGCTAGCTCTCATGCTAAAGTACTAGTGTATCTGCAGGTGCATGAGCGTTAGAAGTATGTGCTAGCCACTGCACATATGTACCCTTGGGTCCAGGTGGATTTGTACTCAGGGCATCTAGTATAGTGGTGTTGCTGCCTGAGCTACCATGGCTGCACTCCTATTTTGATCATGAATCTTAGATAAGAGCTTACACGGTATGTCTTCACGAGTGGGGATCATGCCTGTAGCTCTGAGTGTAGACATAGCCCAAGAGGTAAAGACAAAGAATCGTTCCTTAATCTGAATAAAGAAGCTACACACTTGTTGAAGCTTTGGCTTAGGGTGTCAGGTGCAAGCTGGAAGCTCCCATTCTTTAGAGACCCAAGAGAGGAAACCTACTTTTGTCCTTCATTTTATTAAAGTCATGATGTAAGCAGTCACCTCACAAATGAATTCCAGCAGTTTGGTTGCTGAGAGAGAATAATAATAATTGCCATCCCATGCACAGGCTGCACTGTTGTTAGTAAGCCACGACCTGCACTGGGAGAGTGCAGAATGATGGACAAAACCAGACATCCACACAGGTATTCTGCTCTGTAAAGTGGAGTGGAGAACAGCAGCAAAGCAGGGGCAATAGGCCATGGCATCTTTTAGTAGATTCAGGCCCCTCTTCATAAGCCACTACTGAATGCCTTGGAACCATGGCCTTTCCCTTCTCCAGGCATCTGGGGAAATCTAGTATTTCTGGTGGTGCTAGACACTCCCAATCCTTGTACTCAGGGAGCATTAAGAGCTGGGATTGTGACCGTCCCTTGTATAAAACAAGGGGAGGCTTCTTGTTTCCTCCCTGTCTCCTTCCACTCCCACTCTACCCTGGTGAAGTCTGACCCATGAAACAGAAGTACCTGTCCATGAAGTAGCTTTATGAAGAATACCCAAGTTATCAAGACAAAACAACTGGTTCAACTGGAGACAATGCAAATCCTTCAAGAATTGCTGCATGAGATTAAGCTAATTTCGAAGCCTCAGAAGGTACATAGTATCTCTTTAAGGTGGTAGATTTTATTATTAGAAGCATGAACTAAATGTATTGTTGGGACGCATACTGGCCAATTACTAGTCATGTACATTCTTCATTCTTGTGGTTGAAAGTGGAGAGGTTTCCTGAACAACTTTCCTTGGCAGCAATTTATGCCCGGAAGCAACTGCGAGAAGTAATAAATCAGTCTTTTATATAGGTCTGCATGAGGCATGCTGCAATACTTACTACTTCAAGGATTGAGGAAATGACAGAGAAAGCTGCAGTGCTTTTGTGTAAAGCTGCCTTCCTCCCCTGCTGGATTTTAGCCTGCAATGCTGTATTTTAGAAAGAAAAGGCTGCACGGTCATTGATGTGGCAGTTTTTATATCTACTGGATGCTGGAAAGGGGGATTGTCTCTGTTCCCTTGGTTTTTAAAAACACAATTGTGTCTGCAAGTCTTGGTATAATGGATTTAAAAAACAACCTATGTATGAATTTAGTGCAGGGGTGGGGAACTTAAAGCCCAGGGACCAGATGCGCCGCCCCCTCCCCCAGCATGCCTGGATCCAGCCCCCTAGGCTTGGGGCTCCCCCCAGCATTGGGGAGCCTGCGCTGGTGCTCCAGCCCTCAGGTGTCCCCCTGTGGGGTTGGAGCACATAGAATCTATTAGCCTGGGCTCCCCTAGGCTCTGGTGTACAAGGGGAATGTGGGGAGTATCTTTCTCCTTAGTCAGAGGCCACATCAGTGAGGCGTATTTTTATTCTCACTTGTGTGCAGCCTCCGGCTGATTTTTCTGTGGGTCAGCAGCCCCTGACCCAAAAAAGGTTCCCCACCCTGATTTGGTGCTTGAGAAAGGTGTTGTATTAGCAGCTCCAGAGACTGATTCCCTCTATTCCTAGAACAGATACAGCCCGGGCAGCACAAGCCTCTTCCCACAGTGTGCCCCAACCTTAAACTGAAGGGAAAAAATGTGGGGGGAGGGCAATTTAGTATCATGTCCATTCTGCCTGTGGAATTGCTGCTACTTCTACTGAATTGTAGGTGCTTTGTGGTATGTCAATATCTGCCATTGGTAAATGGATTACACCCACCAAGCTCCTTCCATATAAGTCACTGATCAGCCATCAAATATAAACAGCTGTTGGTTGCTACTGTTTAGGTGGAATTTTAACTGTGGCCTCAGTAGTGAAAGATTTTATATCCCGTTAACACTTCCCTGAGCCAACCAGTCCCCTGTGATCTATCCTACTTCCCCTGCAGACCATGTCAGTTTGTTTTCCCACCTATAATAGCTCACTCTAGTGCAATTCCTGGAAGTGATGATCTAGCACAGCTGGAGAGAACAGCGGAGATTGTCAGTTTAATTAAGAGGAGGCTGATCCTGATTTTTAAAAGATCATGAAGGGCAGAGAGGGAGACACATAGAGGAAGAGACTATGAAACAACAGGAAGTCAGAAATCTTTAGAAACCCTATTTCTGGGGAGGGGGAAGAGGAGTGTGGTTGTCTGTTAGTTAAAGCTAGCTACTTTTTAATTTAGACCAGTGATTCTCAGTAGCTTGCATTTCAGGACCTCCTGTAACATACCAGAAGCCCACTAAGATCCCATTTGAGTGCCCACCGATTTAGCAGTGAGGGATGGGAAGTGTGGTCATGACATCCAGTTTGAGAATTCATAGTTCTGATTACATTTTGTTTTTATAAAAGACATAAGTGACTGCAATGGGATCTGTGCTGCTGGCAGACCAGGGGCCAGCTTTCTAGGGCTCAGCCAAACACCGACACATTCATTCTTGGAAACCAATCTATTTCATCTCTGTGTTAGTGTAGTTAAGATGGGTATTACCCCTCACTCCTCTTCTGGGGTAACAAAGCCCTTTACTGGACAAGATGGCATATGGAAAGCTTAAGTGCTGTTCTGTCTAGACTTCAGGTCCTAGGCCACTTTACCAGTGGCTGATAGGGGAAACCAAGACCCTCCCCAATCCCCCACACACTGGGTTCCAGTCCAGGGACCCTATAACCAGTAGCCAGTCCTACTCCTTCCTGTTTTTTCCCTGGGCTTTGTCTCCTCAGACCCCCTTCCTTCCCATTATCTCTGGCTTGACCCTCATTTCAGGGCTATAATTCCAGGGCTTGTTTTCCTCCTTGAGCTTCCTCTTCTCCCTAAACAAGTCCCTTTCCCACCATTGAATGTTCGGAGCCTTTCTCCCTCTAGTTTCTTCCTGCTCTCATTTCCTGGCTTTATAAACCTATTCCCACTTGTCCCTCAACTAGGCCTCGTCTACCACTAAGCCCTATCAAGCTCTGGTTCCCTTTCAGGTGCAGCAGCAAAGGATTAATTAGCCCTTCCTGGTCCACATCACCCTAAGCATGATTGGGTTAGACATCCCATCACAGTGTTCCATATTAATTAGACAGCCCCATAGGTGTTCATGGGGCACTTTACAGACACATAAAAAGCTTGATCATTGCCCCATCAGGTTTGCATTGTATATGGGGAAAATCCAAGGAAGGGACAGACTGGTAAATAATAATGGTTTGCTGCTATTGTGATCACTACCCTCACATTTTGTAGGCATGTGCTTCTGAAAATAAAGTAAATCACAATCAAGAGACATGACTCAGCTGCTTGTCTGAACTGCACAGGCTGCCTTGCTTTTGTGGCAAAGGAAGAGGTGTTTGCTTCAGTTGCTGAAGAAAGTTAATAGTAATAAATAGTGCAGTTCTATACTGTTGCTGTAGGGCAGGGGTGTCCAAACTTTTTTCAAAGAGGGCCAGATTTGATGAAGTGAACATGCGTGAGGGCCGACCATTTTGCCTGACATTCTTTGAACCATTAAAATTAAATGCAAATTAACTATTTTATGCAAAGTTTATTGCAAACGGCATACTTTTCATTTCGTCACATGGATGACAAATCTAAACAGGTGTTAAATCACTCTGCCTTTCATATCTGAAGGCCAGATGAAAAAAAATCCAGGAAGCTGAAATATGTGTCAGGAACATTGTAAAGTACATTACATATTATTGGTAATAAAGGTTGTCTGTCAACTTTTAAGTTAAAAATATGAACAGGAACATAACACCAAGTATATATGTTGTGTCCAAATCTATTTATAACTGATTTAGACCAACTGACATTAACTGAGATTTTACAATGTATTCATCTCAATACATATGGATTCGTTGGGGGCCATAAAAGATAGATATTGCCAAATTACCTGTGGGGCCGTATTAAACCGGAACACGGGCCGCAATTGGCCCGCGGGCCGGACTTTGGACATGCCTGCTGTAGGGGGATTTTAAAAAAATCCTAAATCGTGTATAAAATAAGAGTAGGTGGTGTGACAAGTGCAACTGAAAGATGTCAAGAAGATACAGTATGAGGGGAAATTACATAGAACGCTTGAGTGTCTTGGAGGAACAGAAAGCCAGAGGTAAGCTGAGGAATGGAAAATGAAGCTCCGAAGAGGCTTCGTAAACTGAGAAAATGGAGCCGAGCTGTTTCAAGAGCTGAGGATCAGAAAAGGCAGGGAGTAGAAAGGCTGAAGCAGGGAGCATCAGTGTCAGCTGAGACAGAGAAGATCAAAATACTGGTAGTGGGGGAGTAGGAATGAATGCGGCAGAGAGAGAGCCATGAACAGGAGGAGAATGCGAAAAGAGACTCTGAGTAGTTTAAAGCTGTAGTCTTTACAGACCAGTTAATTCAATGCTGTGTTGCCAGTGCACCTGGACTGGTGAGAGTATGAATATAAGAAGTGTTATTGCTATGCAGTAGACTCCAAGTACGGCCCCCCGTATCACAGCAGGGTCCATGAGTATAGCCTTTATGTGTGTGCAGAGTCTAATGGAGCCAAGGGGCCTTAAAAATCCTCCCAGTGCAGGATTGTTTGAATTATACAGTGAAGCTTTTATGTTTTAGTTGTTAATGGTCTATATGCGGGTCTTGAATAATCTTGCCATTATCCTGGTGAAATCAAGATGTAGTGCTTGTCCTTACTTGAGGATTTAACAGTTTCAAAAATTGTTTCAGAAAAATGACTTGAGTCACTGCTTTTCCATAGTTCAGCAAGGAAAATACTGTAAATATTTAATGACAAATGTTAAGCAAACCAGCACAGACGAGATCAGAAGAACATCAAGGGTCTTACAAAGATTAACAAAGGAGGGGAGAAAGGAGGTGTTTCATGCTGATTTAAGTGCTTATGTTTTGAAAATCAGGTCTGGTTAAGGAGGACGCTTCACAAATAAAGCTGTTACTATGAATTTTCTTATTTCCTTATTTCTGTAGTTTATCAGTTGTCCATAGAAAGTCTTCATTCCTTGGAAGAACAAAGAAAAGCTACTTAATATAAACCACAGAGAAAAATCTGATACAATAAAAATGTGACACATTGAAATAACAATATTCATAATTTGTTTTGAGATTAAACCCAGTTACACAAAATTGGGTGCACTGCTGTTGAGTTGGTTTTTAGCAAAAGCAATGGATAGCAGCATGTATATTAGATGCATGCACAGAAATGAAAGGGAAAAAAAAACACAGTCTTTAAAATTGTAAGTGAAGGATTGACATAGGCCCAGCTGTTCATAGAATCCCTAGCTTGTCCTTAAGTGACTTATTAAAGGCTGCTTTGCCTTTCCTGAGTGATCACTGATTTCTCATTCCTGTGATATTGCTCAATAAAGGATACTGTAGCAATAACTGACCACCATTTATTCCATCTTTAGATGCAAATAGGCATGTAATAAGTCAAATTTACAACTCATCATTCATTTCACGCACTTCCTGATCAGTAAGAATGTGATATACAAAGAAAGTCACGTGAATGAGGAGTGCTACAACCCTCACTGCACAATACTGTCTACTGGTACTCATTAGAAGATTCCTGAAATCAAAAGATAATTAACCTGAAACCCATTTAACAAATAACAGACCATGATCTGATTGAATTTTATTTGGCTCAATTGCAGGATTTAGCCTATAATTTACAATGCAGTGTCCATATCCATGCATATTAGTTTCTTAATTCGGACAGAACAAAGATGTTTTACTTCTCCAAGTCAGATCATCTTTGCTTATCTCTTGGGTTACTAAATTGTCATATTGGAGAAAAACAGAGTTCTGTGTTGTGATTTATTATCCTAGCTTTCTACTTTCAGATCATTTTGGACAGAAACTTGACTTTGTCCATGCACACACTTTCTACTTTTGGAAAAAAGGAGGACAGTGTACTTATATCACATGATGAGATACTTTCCAGTTCATTGGTAACAAAGGAGGATTCTAAGCAACATCTACTAGGGATCAACATTTCTAAGTCATCAGGCCTGGATAAATTCCAAGCACAAGCCCCAAATGAGTCATTTGAGAAGCCATGAGGAGATTTGTAATAAATCTTGGAATATTGGGAGTATTCCAGAAGACTTGAAGAGTGCTGTGTACCAGTATTCAAAAATGGTAAGCAGGGTGAACACTAATTATAGGCCAGCTAGCATGATTTCAATCCTGGGCAAAATAATGGAAAATCCAATATGGGTTTAATTAATAAAGAATTAAAGAACACGAATATAATTAATGCCTGTCAGCAAGTTGTATGGAAAACTGCTCTTAATAAACAAACCTCAATTCATTTTTGATGAGATTACAAGTTTAGCTGATAAACATAACTGCCTAATGGTAATATATTTTGATTTTTCTAAAGCATTTGATTACATAATATTCAGATTAAAAAATTAAATTTATACAATATCAATAAAGTACATTCTAAAGGGAGTAAGAATTGGCCATCTGACATTTTTCAAAAAGTAGCTATCAGTGGTGAATCATCATTACATTTAGGTATTTCTAGTGTGATTTCACAGGCTTCATACTAGCCTTCATTTTAAAAATCTGTAAATACACAGATAAAATTCTGCAGATAAAATGTGCAGATGACACAAAGATTGGCAGAATGGTAAATAACAATGGGGACAGGGCAATTCGGTGATATTGAGACTGAGTCTCATGAGCCACAAAGTGGCTCTTTGCAGCACATGATATTAAAACACTGCATTTTACACTATTAATCAAAGGAAGTGATTAATCAATCAAGATGCTTTTGCTACGTAATTCATCAACTGTAGTTGATAGTAAAACTTAGTTGTTTTGCTAAATATTTCCCTTATCATACTGGGGAAAATACAAAAATATAGTACTAGAAGACTTTCCCGGCATGCTATGGAACCAGCCCAAGGTGAGGGAGTATGCCTCCCTCCCTCTGATTTCTCCCTAGGACTGGCTTAGAGCAGGGGGAGGCCAGTCACCCTGCTGGCTGACTTCTCCCTTGGGCCAGCCTAGGTCAGGTGGGGGGCTTGCACCCCACCTATTGGCTGCCCGCCAGGGTTGGCCTGGGACCGGAGAGGCCTGCAGCATTCCCTGGGGCCAGGGTAGAGAGTGTTCCCCAGAGCTGGCCTGGCGGTAGGTGGGCTTCATAGCCTGCCCCCTCCCTGGGGTTGGCTGGGACAATACAGGCTGAATTTCTGTTATCTCTCCCTTTCTGTTTGATACAAAAGAATTATATTCCATGCACATTGCATTATCCTGGTACAACCAAGCCCTGTCTTGCTTTAAGTTATAAGAGGAATTTGGTGGTCCTGCTTTTTACAGTTTAGGAGGAGTTCTCAAACAAATGGACTCACAGACAGATGCACATTTCTCAGGGATATGACTATAGTAAATGAAATAATGTGTTCCCCCTACTGTGGCTCTTTTGGTCATTGGTTTGACTCCTGAATCACTAAGGTCTCCATATCACTAATATAGAATGATCTGGGTCACTTAATAAGCCGTATCTACAGAATGGGGGAGTATATTCTGGAAAGCAGTGATTCCAAAAGCGGTTTAATGGTCTTAGTAACTCAGCCTGAGCTCAGTGTGATGCTGTGACAAAAAAGGGGCAATTTGATTCTTGGCTGTAAAAACAGGGGAGCAGTGAATAGCAGTCAGTAAAGACAACAGCCACTGTGGGTGGTCCTGCCGCAGTTCAAAGGGGCCAGGCCAATTGTTCTCTTTGCCCCCCATCCCTGTTGGCATGCCTGACAGCAGTAGAGGGGTGATTTGACTTCTGTATGTGGTGTTGCTGAGACCAGTACTAGAACACTGCATTCAATTCTGGTGTTCATGTTTAAGAGAGCTGGAGCAAATACATCACAGAAAAACACTTGCAGAGCTCAATCAGTATAGCTTATCAAAAAGAAGATTGAAAGCAATTGCAGTGTGTAAGTACCTTCCTGGGGAGAAAATAACAGGTACAAAAGGCTCTTTCATTTACCGGAGAAGAACTAACAAGAACCAATGGCTGGAAGCTAAAGCCAGACAAATTCAACTTAGAAATAAGGTAACATTTTTAACAAGAAGGGGGATTAAACATTGGAACAAACTACCCAAGAATGGATTCTTCATCTCTCTGAGTCATGATTAGAAGCATGTCACATCTTTTTGGAAGGTATGCAGAGATGTCCCATTTGTAAGACAGTTCGGGGTGGCTTCCCCAGACCCCATGATTTGCTTCTGCAGGGGCTAGGGTGGTCTGTGGGACTACTTGAGTGGTGGGTCCTGGCACAGTGTGGCAGCAGGTATCTCCCTTCCCTGTACTCACCACAGCGGTGGGAGCCAGACCAATGCAGCAGCCTGCTCTGCTCTGCTGCCGTCTCCCAGCTGGGTCACTGATTCATCACAGGGTCAGAAAGCAGAGCACCCAGACCCCAACCAGCTCCTCTACGCTTCTCTTCTCCTCACCCCCACAAGTGACCTGGGCTTGGGGAAGCTGGCTTGTGGAATATGTTGCCAGTCTATTTCAGATTTGCTGCCACTCTAATACTGCCCCATGAAACAAAAGAGAGGACTATGCAGCACTTTAGTTACAACTGTATCTGCTCTAATCCCACTGACAGAGACCAGAAACTTCAGGATCTCTACCAAGCATTTGTAAATCTCAATTACCCACTGGGGGAAATAAAAAAACAAATTGAAAGAAAACCAACAATAGAACACCACTTGTCATCACCTATAACCCCCAACTGAAACTCGTCCTACACATTATCAATAACCTACAACCTATACTGGAACAGGATACTACACTACGAGAGGCTCTGGGGGACAGACCCATAGTCTCCTATAGACAACTACCTAGCCTCAGGATGATTCTTACCAACAACCACACGACATACCACACCAATACCAACCCTGGAACTTTCCCTTGCAACAAACCCTGTTGCCAACTTTGTCCACATATTTGCTCTGGTGACACCATCACTGGACCTAACCATGTTGGTTACAAGATCAAGAACACATATTCCTGTTCATCCAGAAATATAATTTATGCCATCATGTACCAACAGTGTCCTTCTGCTATGTATATTGGACAAACTTCTCAGACACTTCGCCAAATAATTAATGCCCACAAATCAGGTATCAGACATCTTAACAAAGATAAACCAGTTTCTTTTCATTTCAACCAACCTGGGCATAGTCTTAACGACCTTACTACATGTATCTTACTTCGAAGAGACTTTAATACCAGACTACAAAGGGAAACCTCAGAACTGTCATTCATGCTTAAATTTGACACTTTACAAATGGGCCTTAACAAAGATGCTAATTTCCTTACCTATTACAAGATAGCTTCCCCAATTATCACCCTTAGTATCATCAACTCATAGATACTAGCCCTCCCCCCCACCCTCCTTCTGTTCTGATTTGTCAGTTTTATAATGTGTTCACTTTTTTTCATTGTATCACTTTGGTATATATGATCATGACAATTCTCTTCCAGAATTTGATCTGAGGAAGCAGGTCTGGCCCACGATAGCTCATCACCTAATAAACCGTCTTGTTAGTTTTCAAAGTGCTGCATAGTCTTCTCTTTTGTTTCAGCAAGATCAGACTAACATGGCTACATCTCTATTACTGCCCCATGGGTTATGCCACAAAGTTGAGCAACACCTCTCTAGCAGTACCCTAGAACTGCATTTCCTCAAACTATGGGTCCCGACCCTCGCCCTCCCCCTCCCCCCCCCCGGAGGGTCGTGTGCAACTTAGAGGGGGGTTGCAGCAACTTAGAGGGGGGGTCATGGTATCACAAAGTTTGAGAACCCCTGCCCTAGAAGGCACCTCTATTTCTGTAGGTGAATCCGAGTTGCTTTGATTGGACACAAATTGTTTCAATTCCCACAGTGGATGAAAGGACAGAATGAGAATCAGAGTTGGAATGCTGGCCCCATTTAAGTTGGTGGAGAAACAATTATAAATTCAATTGTATGGTTTTAGATTTCCAAAGGAAAACTTCATATGCATGAATTAAAAATTAATTTTACATAGGTATTGTCCAATGGCCATGTCAAAGGTGCAATTACTTTGTATGGGGAAAGGGCATTGCACCCTACCTTCTGGCTGCCCACCAGGATTGGCCTGCGTCTGGGGAGAGGTCTGTGGCTTTCCCTGGGGCCAGAGTGGAGGATGCTCCCTTGGGCTGGCCCAGAGGCGGGTGGGCTTCACAGCCTTCTCCTTCAATAGGATTGGCTGGGGCAGCACAGGCAGCCTTCCTGAGGCTGGCCCAAGGCTGCAGGGGCTATGCTGCTGGCCATCGATGGCTCACTGCTTTACGTTGTCTGGTAAAAGCTGACACTAGATTATTCATGAACAATTTGGCAATTTTAAACACAACCAACGCTAATTCACATATGAATGAATATTCGTGTAATGCTTCCCCTCCCCAAAAGACAGTAAGAGATGATATTTAGTAACATTTTTGACATACATAGAGAGTTGCCAACTCTCCCAAACCGGATCGACTGGACTCTGTTGCAACAACCCCTGTGTCACTGATTTTCACTTGCACATGGCAAGATTAGCAGGTTTGCAGTCACACAGCCAGAGTGTGCAGAAAGGCCTGGTTTGCCTGAGCAGAATTAGAATCCATATTTCAGCAGTAGGCTGAAATGGTACAGTTGTACTGTTGGAGCAATGGTTTAGTGCTAGTGTAGACCTCCGGAACTTTATATCACCTGCCAGGAAGACATTTTCTTTACAATGAGGATATTTAAAGGCACAAATAGTAATTATTCATCAACTCAAATTGTAAGTCAATTGACTGCTGTTTGGTGTTTAAAATATGTAAGTCAAGGTTGGTAGCTGACAGAACTTCTTTGGTAGAATTAGAATTTCGCTAGTACTAGTACTGATTTGCTAGTGTAGAAACACACAAAGTGATCATCTTTATGTGTTCTTACAAATTGCAGCATAACTAAGTTTGCCAACCCCCTCTGAGATAGGTAAATATTATTATCATGAAGCTAATGTACTTATCCTGCTCTGCAGAAGATCCACCCTTGTCTTGATTGATTAGTTGATTGTCTTAAGTCAAAATATCTGCACTAGAGAGAGCCCTTAGCATTAATGTTTAAGTGATTGTGTCATAATTCTCAACATATAAAATGCCACTTAATACAGTACTCTTAATTATTGCAAACTGCTTCCAGATAATTAAATTTTCATTAATAACCACTGGACACAACTAGAAGAAAAAAACCAAGAGAGTACAAATTTCTGCTTGAGCAGATGAGTTTAAAAACTAGCATAGGAGTCTAGTAAGTCATTAAGATTGCATTTTGTGATTGTTATAGTAAGAAGACAAGCAGTAGTAATTTTGCGATGAATCACAAACGGAAGCACTTTAGTATAACAAACAAGTCAAGTACTATTCATTACCATTGTCTAGCATTAACATAACATGTTTTGTTACTATGTTTTAGACTGAATTTGCAATGCAAAGTGGCACAACAGTTATCAGCTACTCTGGCTGCAAATCAGTTAATCTTTTTTTTCATCAACATGAAGAACTAATTTCCAAAGTAGCTGTTGATGAGGTTGACCAGGCTTCAATAATTTCCTGACAGTGTTTTGATTTTTCCACATGCATTCAATATATAGTGGGTAGGATTAGAAACCCCATGTAAATTGCACACATGGATTTCTGCTTTGCCCTTAAGCAAATGAAAAACAATCATTGCATGCTCAGGTATGCAAAGGGTATATAAATACACCCTTTGAAATTGAAATTGTTTATATATGTTCAATAGCTGCTCCTCTTACATGCCAAAAAGACAGCTTAGTGGGCAAAGTAGATTACCCTGTAGCTATAGGAGATAAGTGGTATTATATTAGTCAAAATAACACATTCTTAACCACAAAAAAGGAATATAGTTATCTTATATAATGTATGCCACAGAACTGTTTGTGTACTTCATGTGCTATGTATGACATATACAATGGCATAATGGGGATACTCTGGACTAGGATTCAGGAGATTTGTGTTTTATTCCTAGCTCTGCTGTTGGCCTACTGAATCATTTTGGTCAAGTCATTTTTTCTGCTCTGTTTCCCCAGATGTAAAATGGGGGTAATGATACTGCTTCCATTGCAAAGTGCTTTGAGATCTTCCGGTGAAAATGATAGTAAAGTGTTATTGGTGTTATAGGAATCTTGAAATTGAAGTTGCATCTGTTTTATAAAACAGAGTTAAGACGGCATGATTTGAGCTGTCTCTGATCTGTGAGTTATTGAGTGCCTTTGTTGAGGGATGACTAGAAACAAAATTTCTAATACTGTATTTGCTTCATTGCTTGTTTTGGATAAGTGTCCTATTAACCAGGAATTACATCTGGATCCCAGTCACTAGATGCTAATGTTATTTATTCATCTGAAACAAACCCAGATGGCCAAATGGTGCATCTTACATTTTCGTGAAAGACTAAACAGGCTGGAGATGGCAGTAGTGATAAAAATATTTAGCTATTTCTCCTTTCTTTTTCATTCTGGCTTGCACCTACTCTACATTTCCATAGAAATGTAAATACTTGAATACCATATGTGGTGCTCTTGGCCTGACCAGAAATAAGCAGTAGCTCAAGAAATTCAATTCTCATTGGACTTCCAGCCCAGTTCAACCACAGAACTCATCAGGTTTTACTAGTTCATATGAGCATTTTAATTTTTCAGGTGCTTATCTCATAACTAAAGAAGAAGTAATATGACTTCTATCTTTGGGATTTGTATAACTCTTATTACCATACTGTCTTGCGTACTTCATAATTTTTAATGCAATACCCTTGTGACTAGGAAAATACTATTATTACTATTTTATAAGTGGGGAACTAAGGCTCAGAGAGATTAAATGACTTATGTAAGGTCACATGCAGAACCGGGAACTTAATGTGGTCTTGCTGAGACTGGAGCTAAAGATTGGACAATCCTTCCTTTCTATATTGAGACGATCTAAGTTAGAATGACATTTCTATATTGAATCTCCATATTTTATCCTGTTCTTCATCTAAGGAAGCAATTGATGACATCCAAAATCACCAATTCCTTGCTAAGGATGCTCTTTTAAAAATGTTTTTGTCTGTAGGTGACACTTTAGATGCATGTGCTATTAATATATCTCCTATTTTTGGAAAGAAAAACAAATGAGAAGACTTCCCCAGTAGTATTACGAGCAAGGTAATTATACAAAGTCATTATATAGCTCTCATTTAAAACCTGCTGTTCATCTCTACTGTAAGATATCAAGTGACAAGTCAAGAGACCAGAAATAGTGGTGGCTTTTTATAAGGAATGTTGTTTAGACTTGTAACCAGTGGGCCCAATTCTGCTTTGATTGTAAATCTAGGATAGTTACATTGCCTTTCATGGAGATTTCCCAGATATACATTGGTAAAACTCAGGACAGTTCAGCCTCATGCTGGGGATTCTGTGGGGGTGTCTCTTTAACACAGGAAACTGACTGCTCAGGAAAAGGGGACCTTGTAGATAGATTGCATTGCACTTCAAGTAATTAAACATCATTTTCAAGCACTAAAATAACATTGTATATTTACAAGGATTTCTGGGCCTGATTCTGATCCAACATTGGTGTAAATCCAAACTCTCTGGAAGTCACATTGGTGTCAAATGGGTGTAAGGAAGACCAGAATAACTTTCTCTGGATCTACTTAGCATAATCACATCCACATTCCTAGAAGTGTCTTTCCAGTGATGACATCACATTCTAAGCCTGTAGTCCCCAAACTGTGGGGTATGCTTTCAGGAGGCAGAGAGGAAAGTTCAGGGGACCACAGGGGGGCCAGTTCCAATGAGAGGTGTGGAGGGAGTGTCATCCAGCCCCACTCCATTGCTAGCTGAAGCTCCACTCTGGCCTCTGCTCTGCCCTAAGTCCTGAGCCCAGCTCTGCCCTCATTCCTTGTGTGTCCCAAGCCCAGCTCCAGCTCTAGACCCAGCTCCTCCTCTAACCCCAGTTCAGCACCTAGCTTTGCCTTCAGCCCAAGCCCCTTTGCTGAGCAAACCGTGCAGTAATAGATGATGTGTGTATGGTTGTGGACAGATTTCATTGCTGGCAAGGGCAGGGGTGCGACAGGAAAAATGTGAGCTCCACTGTGCTAGCTGATTCCCATGCATATTCCAGATATGGGCCAGCTGACATACTTTTATTGTTATTGTTACTGCTATTTATATTGTCACATAAGTTCTCATGACACTTTCCAGATGAACAGAAAAGCATATTAGTCTTAGAGCAGATGTGGCTTCTGTTCGTAGGTAATTAGAAAGCATGGCCCTGGAATAATGTCTCAGAGACACGTCCTTGATGAGAAACCACATCCTTTCGATACGATTTTTAAATCCGCCCTACTCTAGCCTAGTTGTCAGTTTCCTCATATTTTATTGCCTAACTAATTTTAGCCACTTTACCCTAGAGTATTTATAACAATGTAAATAAGGTGAATCTAAGGACACTAGCCATTATGGGTTTTTTCTTTTACCCTTACCCTCCTTGAAAGGTTATATTTAACGATTCCACAAGTTTTCCTATCCCTGAGCCAATGTTTTGTCAGAGTTCAATAACTCTTCAGTTAATGATAGCATAGTGTTAGTGGAGTCTTCTGTCTGCAATGCTGCAGTCTGAACACTTTCCAGTGTGGCATTGGTTATCTCCTGCTGCAAGCATTTCTTTTAATATTGTTGTTAATGTGCAAAAAAGTATAAGATCAAATATACTTTTTATACTGTGTTTCTTGCCTGAAGTTTGGCTATAGGACAGTAAGGAAGCTGTCCTGAGACAGGATGATTGTGATTGTGAATAGAGAGCTTAATTTCATTCTCTTATTTAAATCCTCTGATATGCTTGTATATTAGATCCTGATTTTGTATGTTCAATGTGAGATACTTTGGGCTTGATTTTCCAAAGTGCTACAGACTGAGTGGGAGCTATGGAGGCTCAGCAGTGCTAAAAATCCAGGCCAGGATGTCTCCAGAAGGGCATCCAAAAGTTGAGCGTCTTGAAGTTACTGGCCACTTTTGAAAAGTTTGACTAGGTTGGCTATGTTATTAATCACATTTTTACCAGACCCACTGCTAATGCCCACTTTGAACAGAGAGAAGAAACAAGGAGTTCTGGTTAGGCCAGCTGTGCCTAGATTGTCAAGTGAGACACCCAAAGTACAATATGGATTGATGAACAGCTGTTTCCACCTTTTATTCTGTTTCACTGTGAGGAGCTACCACTCCTGGTCTGTTCACATATAGCCTCTACCCTGTTACTCCCAGTTATACTATATGGCTACGTCTAGACTACATCCCTTTTTCGTAAAAGGGATGTAAATTAGACGTATCACAATTGCTAATGAAGCGGGGATTTAAATCTCCCCCGCTTCATTAGCATAAAAATGGCTGCCGCTTTTTTTCCGCATGGAGCTTTGTCAGAAAAAAGCACCAGTCTAGACGCTGATCTTGCGGAAAATAAAGCCTTTGCCGAAAGATCCCTTATCCCTCTATCTCTATGAAATATCTCTATGAAATAAGGGATAATAAGGGAAATTAGCAGCCATTTTTATGCTAATGAAGCGGGGGAGATTTAAATCCCCGCTTCATTAGCAATTGTGATACGTCTAATTTACATCCCTTTTACAAAAAAGGGATGTAGTCTGGACATAGCCTATGAGTACTGCAGCTAGCCACACTTGAATTACATTGCAGAGCAACACCAGCAACTTTCCAGTCCCAGACTTTCCCCAGAAATTTGCGTCTTATAGTGCCCAGCTCTCTCCTAGACAAAACAAACTCATATAGGCTACATCTAGACAGTGATGCTATTTTGGGATACCAGAAGTATCTTGAAATAGCTGTTCCCCATCTTTAAATGCTCCTGTTATTTCAAAATATATTTTGAAATAAAGGGTGTGCTATTCTGCTATTCCCCTGAGGGTTAAGGGGCTTGTCAGAATAGTGCTCTATTTCGAAATTTGGTGTAGTGTAGCACAAATTGCTTAGCTTATTTCAAGGTAAGCATGAAGTGTAGACGCACCCCTAAAGTCCATCATTTTATTGGAACTTGTCTTAGTAGCACCATGTAAAGGAATAACTTGATAACTTTACATGCAGCATTGCCATACTGATGTTACCAGGACAGCTGATAATGAGTTTTCAAATGGCATACTTGATACAAAACGTATAAGCCTGTGAAAAGGGTAAACACAGGTGTACACACCATCGCATCCATTCAGTGCAGACTGCCTGAGTCAGAGATTCATTTATGATTCATTGGTATAGGACAACTTTTTGCTAGAAATCAGACACAATTGCAAACCAAGCCCTTGAGCCTGCAAGCAGATCTGTATGGACAGACCAGCACATCCATGTGGAGTTCCACTGATATCAATGGAACTCTGCAAGGGCATAGGGACCCACACAAAAGATGTGGCTTCAAATAAAATAAGCAGAATAAACCCTCCTACTGTCCATAGCTATAAGTGCAAAGAACATCTAACCTCTCTAAATGCTGAATTGCATCTTTGATATGTGACCCTCCACTCTTTTACTACAAAGAATGTGATTACATACTTTCCTCTAATTGTTTGACATCAAGGGGTTTTCAGGACCTCCCAGCTATCCTGCTGTTTGACTAGACTATTTCCACAAATGGTGTAAATCTGTATTTTTCTTGTTAAACAGGAAATGATCCATGCTTGCACTTAAAACAAAAGATCAGTGAGGAGCAATGTAAAATAGGATGCTTTTTGGCAGCTAGGAGAAGAATGACAGCAACAGTGAGTCCTTAAGTGAATGTACATGCTTAAGAGAAATCAGAGAAATAAAGCTTTTAATTATTATCCTTCACTAACAGGATTCATTATGAGAAACATAGAATTGCTTTTGTAGACAGAAGCTGGTGCTAGAGATGACTGATGTTCAAACTCTATGCATTTTTTTTTAGCAAAAGTCTTGCTCGAATGTATTTGATCTACTTTTGGTTGAGAAATTAGGCTGGGAAATACTGCAAAAGTAAGTTTTTTATGGTTTTTTTGTTGGTAGTTCTGCACTAGAGTTTGGGTCAAACCAGAAAGGACTGAGGCACTTAAGAATTAAATAAATGAACAAAACAGTTACTTGAACTTCTTGGAACCTCAAGAGATGTTCAGTGGATAAAGCTGTATTTTAGTTCTTAGTTTATGCAAACTGTTTCAGCTGCAGTATATCTAGTGTTAGAAAGTGCCAATTTTCTCCAAGTGGAAGAGATAGCTATCTGTCTGGGGCCCTCAAAGAGATTTTATTACCTACCCCATTATACTACCAAAGTGTTAACCTGCTAGCATAGAGCTGGGCAAAATATGGTCCACAGGCTGGATCTGGCCCATCAAACCTCCGAATCCTGCTCTCAGAAACCTCAGTTGTCTCCCTTGCAGCCTCACCCCCTCTCAACACTCAGAAAAGCTGGGTGTGGGGCCATGTGTGTCTCTCTGAATGCTGAGAGCCAGGAGCTAGGGGGAAATGCTGCCTCTGCCTCCAATGGCTGGTTTCTAGCCCATAGCAGCTGCCTGTTTGCAGGTTAGGGAGCATGTGAAGTTAACCTCCCCTCAGTCTCTGCCCTTTCTTGCCTCAGCCCTCTGCCCCTGCACTCAGCATACCCAAACCCTCTGTCCCCCTCCTACACCCATACCCCCTTCTAGATCTGGCACCGCAATCTCCTGCCCCAGATCATAGTTCCCTCCTAACGTAGGTCACATCTCAAACCCCTGCACTCCAGTCCCTTGTCCTAGGTCACAACTGCCTGCTTCATCCCAACTCCCTCCCAGACTCCAGTCTCCTTCCTGCACCCCAGTCCCTTACCCCAAGCTCCCTTCTGCAACCAACCTCCATTCCAGAACCTGCATCTCCATTAATATCATGGAAGAGTGCGGCCCTCCACCACTTTCCAAAATCTTGGCATGGCCCCCCCATCAAAAATTATTGTCTACCCCTGCAGTAGAGCATTGTCTCTGAGAGGGCTTTAGCTCTAGAACAGTCTTCTTCAGCAGATCAAAATACTCCAATTTTATTTGCTGTCAGGACTTTCTGTGAGAACCAGCTCTTTATATGAACCTTCCTGGACGCTCAATCCTGGATTTAAAAATAGCTATCCTTCTACAGAAGAATTTCACACCCTAATTACAGATTGAGACTGCTGAGCTGGAATTCATTTGCAATTTTGACACCGTTTTCCTGGGCTTGATTAGAGATATTAACTGGTTAACGCACTAGAAAGCCAATTTCCCTTCCCTTTGACATTCACATTTTCACATCAAAAGCTACGAATGGGACATATCCAGCTCACTTAATTAGATTCATTAACACAGGTCATTCAATTGTCGGGTAAATGCTGTTGCTGTTTTATATATATAATAGAGTCTGTCATTTCCACTCCAACTCATCTGATGAAGTGGGTTTTACCCACGGAAGCTCATGATCCTACGTATATTATTTGTTACTGTCTTTGGTGCAACAGGAATACTCGTTTTCAATGTTACAGACTAACATGGCTACTCCTCCAGATTTTTTCTGTGGAGATAGGCCTTTGAGAAAAGACAGATGTGTGGTCAGAGGGGAGTTTGGTGTTCTGTGGATGACTTAATTTTGTCTCAATTTATTGCACAGTTCCTAGAGCCATGGTTCCCAACACAGTGCCCATGGGCACCATGGTGCCTGCAGGGGCATTTATGTGCGCCCGAGATGGTGTTTTAAAACTACTCATTCACCCCTGCTTAGAGCAGGGTTGACAGCCTGGGGCCCGCGAGGGAGCCCAACGCGGTACTTTGGAGGCTTGAGCCCCGCCCCCAGCGCAGCAGGCAGCCCGCGCAGGCGATTCAGTAGCCGGAGCAAACCTCACACTGGTCGGGTCCAGCTGCGAGACAGCAACAGACCCCCCATGCAAAACAGCTGTGGCGGGACCCTTTGTGGTGCAGGAGCTGCGAGCTGGCAGGGGAGGGTCCCTCATGGCCGCTTTCGCCCCCCTGCACAAGCCCATTGGCCAGACCTGGACAATGGCAGCTGCGGGAACCTACCAATCCCCAAGCACATGGCCAGGCAGGTCCTGTGGGAGAAACAGGAGAGTAGCGCGTCTCTCTGGTAAGTGTGCAGCCCCCCAGCTACTTCCATTCCGATATCTTCACCCACAGAACTCTCCTCCCAGACCCTGCACCCCAATCCCCTGCCCTGAGGCACAATCCAAACCCCTGGCCTGACACTCCCCCCCCCCCCCCCAGTAAAATGTCTGGTATTTTCAGTTTCTCAGTTGGAAAGCCACTTGGGACATTCTTACCCTGCCATGTGGAAGGGAGTGTGAAATTTAAAGGTGTCATGATTTTTTGGGGGGGAGGGTGCTTTTTTTGCTCAAAATTTGACTTCCCCCTTTTTATTAATGCAGATTTTTTTTAAAAAAAATGAATTACAATATAATTAAAATAAAAATTATCCAAGTAAATTAAGTTTCTATCAAATTTACCCAATTCACATTTAATATGAAAATAGCATTCAATTTCACATTTGACGCCTTTTTTTGTTGGCGCCCGCCACATTCTTCTGAAAACATGAATGTGCTATTGGCCACAGAAAGGTTGGGAACTACTGTCCTAGAGCTTTGGATAGATATTACCATTTAAAAATTAATCTAAAATATAAATAATAACTTAGAATAGTGGATCAAGGAGAATATAATGGTGATGGGATGTGCCCCGATGTGAAGCCTGGAAACTGTTGGAATGGCTGTGCCCCCTAACTGTTCTGTTAGGTTGGCTGCTTCCTCTGCTTTGCTGGGGATGCACAGCCAGCCCCTTCAGGCCCTGTTATCCTTCAGCGTGACAACAGAGGGGCATCATATGTTCAGCTAAGTTTGAGTGCTTTACCTAAGCCATTCATGGACCAGAAATGGAGGCAGCAGCCAATTTCCCAGCACCCCAGCCTTGTATCTCTGCTGGAGTATACATTCAGAATTATACCTAGGGATCTGTATGGTGCAACCACATTAATTAGTCTGCTTCCCCCTCGACGCAGGGAAGATATACACTTGCCTTTGCTAACAGAGCTAAGGTTCCCAAACACTTTTCTCAAAGACACACTGGTGAAGATAAAACATAAAACATGTTTATGAACTACAGAAAGATAGATTGTAAGTGATTATAAGGGATAGCAAATGGATCAAAGTAGATTACATAGCAAATAAAAAAAAAGCTCAATCCAAGCTTAATATACTAGATAGGATTTGATTCAGAACAGTGTCTCACCCTACTAACTAGCACAGGCAATTTGTAGATGTTCCATGCATGGGCAGGAATTCTCTCTTCCAGCCTGGGACCAGCACTTGTTTCAGTTCAGTCTTTGTTCCTAAGGACTTTGCAGGTGTTGAATTGTAGAGGGGATAATGCCCAGTGGTGATGTAATTTCTCACCTTTATATTCCATAGGGTGAGAACCCCTTTGTTCCAAACCAAGTGGCCCACCCAGTTTGTGGAAAAATACAAGTATCAAAATGAAGTTCAGTATCATGTGGTCTGGTCACATGCTCTTGATGAGTCATTATAGCCATTATCCATAGGTTGTCTGAAGCCTCCCTAGGTGACAATCAGCCTTTTCCATGGCCATTGTCTTTGTTGATGAGCCTTTAGTACTGGTTAGCTTCTTCACTGTTGTATCTGAAAGGCTAGTTATGATACATCTTTCAGTATCATGTTCACATCAACATTTCATATTTTCACATACAATCCAACAGTATACTAATGTGGAAGAGATCAAGATTTTTAGAATGATATCTCACAAGGTATACTTTGCACAAAACATAACCATGTGACAGTGGCAAATATGGGTGTGTAAGAGTGTCTCGATAACCTCACCTTACATGTTTTATTCAGGCAAAACTCATACTAAAGGGTGTTGTCTGACAGGAAAAAATGATAGTTAAAGGACTTCACCTTACGTCCATTATAAAATAATTACAAAATCTGAATATATATCCCAGATATTTTAGGGCATTATTTTATTTCAGCCTCTTTCAATATTTGCCAGCTATTTATGATGAGGAAAAAAAGGCAGTAGTCAATGCAGTGTCAGATCTAATCTAGTCGCAATTTTATACTGTGATGTTCTCACTCTCTCCTAAAATAACAGAAATTATAGATGATTCGTTGCGACATTGTATTGGGCCACATGTCATCAAAATCTGAGCAAATTTCCTCTCCCACTTTTAGAAGAATTTTGTTGAACATTGTAAAGTCATTTTAGGAAAAACATGCCGAACCCAGAGCAAGCATCCCCTAAGACAGGGGTGGGCAATAAGCAACCTGCAGGCCAGATGTGGTTGACCAGGATTAGTCCCTGTGGTGGGCTGCCAATGTTTTATTTACCTGAGCATCCACAGATATGGCTGCTTGTAGTTCCCATTGGCCATGTTCATTGTTCCCAGCTAAAAGAGTTGCAGGAAGTGGTATGGGTAGGGCCACTGCTTCCTGCATCTCCTGGTGGTGAACCACATCCAACTACCCCTGTCCAACCACATCCAACCTACGGGCTGTTTATTACCCATCTCTGCCCTAAGGTGTGTATCTTCAAATTTTTGCCTTGAACTAATTTTATATTAATTCTCTCTCTTTCTCTCTCTCTCTTTCTCCATTTACATAGAAACTAGTGATCCTCAATTCTAAAGGTCAACAGTTTTCTAATAAAATGAAATTTAATTTATTGGTTAGATGATTTTACCTGAGGAATAACTGCTTCTTTGCTCTCCAGCTCAAAAATACAGAATTAATATATTTTAAAAAAAGATGAGTATGCACCAAAATCCTCCAAATCCAGATAGAAATTTGGAGGAGATTGAATCCAGATCTCAATTTTTGGCTCATTAAAGGCATGTCTACGCGAAAGGGGAATTGACTTAAGATATGCAACTCCAGCTATGCAAATTACATAGCTGGAGTCAGCATTTCTTAAATCACTGTTCAGACTGTAGGAGGAGCAGGAGTGCTGGCACTGACAAGAGTGCCCTCTCATTTTGAATTAGTGTGTCTTCACTAGACCTCCCAAAATAGACTGCAGCAGCATGAATCTTCCGCATAGCATAGACATAGCCTGAGGGATTAGGATTTCAGAGACACCCAATTTGAAATTCTGAAAAGGCCCTTGAATTTTAGATATTGCACATCCATCCTCTGAAATTTAGGCTTCTTAGAGTGACTCGAATAGGGCATCCAAAACAACCAAATACCTTTGAAAATCTTGGTTAGTATGTCCAATAAAATAAACAAAATATCTCTCTGGAGTCCAAACGAGTCCCTTCTGAATTCTCTGTATCGTGTTTCCTCTGTTTGGAACCATTTTCTCAGCTGCTATCAGGTCTCCTCCATATGAAGCACTTCAGGGCAGAGAATTGTTCTTTATCTACCATATGTTTGTAACATGTTGCATTAATTTGTGGTTCTGTATAATTTTTAATAATAATTAATAGCATCTATTTCATTCTAAATGCAAAGAAATGACTTTCTCAGATCTTAGTTTTTGCTTAATTAGCTTCTCTATCTGAGCACCTAAAAATAAGTTTGTTTTCTGAACTGAAATCGATTCCAGCCATTAGTCTGGACCATTTTTGCCTATGTGCTGAGTTATGTAACTCATCTATTTTCTGCTCTGATGTCTTCTCTGTATTGTTGCCTTTTTTAATGAGTTGAATTCAAATCATTTGACAATTGGGAGCAGTCCTTGCTTTTCTCTATAAAAATCTCTGTGTTATCATTGACAAAAAGATGTAGTTCAAGATAATTTTTACCCCAACTCTGTAAGGGTATGTCTACACTACCACCCTAGTTTGAACTAGGGTGGTAGTATAGACATACCCTAATTGTAATCTGACATCTATTATCCGAAAAATTTGCTAGAACTCTCTGTAACAAGGAGCAACCTCACGAGCCTTCTCTTTTATTACCACGTGAAACTGTGTTTTTCTGCTTACGTTGAGGAAAAAGACTGTTGCATGGATAATACCATATAATGTTTCAACATGCTCACAGATCTTATAATGAGCACCTTCTAGAATCCTAATAATTTATAATAATGGCACATCCCTTGCCTTCCTGGTGACTGAGCTCTGAGATGTGAGTTTGTATTTCTATTGTAAGTGTAAAATCTTTCATTGCTTCTCCCAATTAAAAAGAAAAAAAAATGAACCAGGGAAAAATATAGTTTGGAGGAAAGGTGCCATCAGTGGTAAATTCTCTCCTCAGTGGTAATTTCCTTCCCATAAGCCTCCTCTTCTCTTTTTTTTTCTTATCTCTTCCTGATTTTCCTACTTTTTCCTTTTTCCCTCTTCATAATCTGTTGCTGTTTTCCTTGGAACAGCTTTCTGAATGGTGGGAAAGTGATGTTGGTTGAGCAATGCAGTGACATGATGTGACAGGTAAGCCACAACTCTTTTTTGAATGGTAGGATATATACAGAGATGCAGACTAACAAGCCTAAAACTATTATATACTAGTCCACAGCAGTCCACCTTCTGGAAAACATTAGCGAGGTTATTAAAAATGTGCTGCTCAGAAAAGGCATTTGACTATCTAGGGATCCATACAAAAAGGATGGAAGAAGGAAATGGTGCTTTGTAATAAGAACAGGTTTGGCTGCGTCTCTTATTACACATAAAGCTGTTTAGTCTTGCACATTTTGTCTGTATTTTCAGGAATCTGAAGATTCTCTAGTTTTGAAAAGAAGCTCTAAGTTAGGCTCACTCTGGGCCTTATTTTTAAAATTGCACACCTACTATTTGATGTACCAAATACATGCTCTCCTGATCAGTGCATGCAATGAACGTGATAGTGCTCTTAAATGGAGTCATTACAAATGATAGGTGCTGGAAGTAGAGGTTCTGGGATGCTGCTTCACCCCTGGCTTGAAGTGAATTTCTTTATATACAGGGTTTATAATTTGGGTCACTTGTTCTAAGCACCCCCCCACTATAAAAACTGTTCTAGGACAACTGTTACAAACTATTTATATGCACATTTATTTTATTTACATTCCAGTTGCACTAATTTTTCATGAAAATGTGATGTGTAGTTGTGGGGTCACAATTTAAAAAATGGGGCTTATTTGTACAAAGACAAATAGTTGCATGTCCACCCGGTTCTCTGGAGGGAGGCTCTTGGGGAGGAGGGCCCATTTTGGATGGCCTTTTCCTTCAGCGCATGGGGATTATCTGTGCTCCTGAAATTCTTCCTAGGACCCAGGCTACAATGCATCCACATAGTGAAGTTATTACGTTCATTTGTTGAATCTACAACTTGGGAGCCTTGCTGTTACTCAAGACACATTGAAAAATAGCAGGATTAGGGATTCATTACAGATTTGGCCAGGGTTTGGTTAGGTTTCTATTCGAACAGCTTGTCCAGTCCTGCTCTATAGGCTATGTAGAACAAAATAAACATTTCACATCCTGGGATGATGTGTAATAGGCCCCTCCCAAATCCTCTGCACCGTTCTTCAGCACATGGAACCGTCTTTCTCCTCAATGTAAGCATCAAAACACAGTTTCAAATCAAGGGCAAATAAAAGGCTCATGACATTTCTGTGTTTACAGGAGTTACTATATGACATGGATTCCTCTGGTGGTTTATCAGAATTCACATCTTGCAACATTTCAGTTTGTTTACTTTTCTATGAAATGTAGGATTTTAGTTTGGCTGGTCAATAGATAGAGGTGAGTGGGTTAGTGCAGAACCCATTCATTAGCTGTTATGGGGTAATGTTAAATGTACAATGTTTAAGTACTATAGTGATGGGTGCCTCAGCTATTCCTTGTGAAGGAAAGCATAATTATTTTTCCTTTCTGACTCACCTTCAGTTTCGCTTTTCATTGGTCTCATTAACATTCTGAAGCTCTTGCCTCAGGCACAGAGAATGTTAGACACTAGTAGCAAATGAAACTGGATTCTCTGCAGTAGAATGACTAGTTACACAAAAAGTTGCTCATATCCAGAGGTTTTGAACTCTTTCTCTCTAGTTTGGGGAGGCTTTCATTGGAATCTGCTGTTGATATGATGAAATCTGCCTCCCTCTCTGTACATAAATTTATAGTACACATTACAACTATTTCTAAATTACTGTACAGTAAAACTTGCCCAGTTATACACCTGAGGGCTTGTCTCCACTATGCGGGGGATTGACTCTGCAGCAAGCAATCCACCAGTTGATTTGTCATGTCTATTAAGACACAATAAATTGATCTCCAACTGCTCTCCCATTGACACTGGTGCTCCACCAGCATGAGAAGAGCAGCTGGTGTTGACAGGAGAGCAGCCCCTGCCAACCTTACTACCCACCAGACATCATAGTAAGTATGTCAACTTCAGTTACACTTTTTGTATAGCTGAAGTAACATAGATTAGATTGATAGTGGGGGTAGTGTAGACTAGGCCTGAGATATGATGGGAAACCAAGAAATTTGCATCGTGCTAATTATCTATTCATAGATCAAGCATGAAACAAATACATTCTAGTTACAGAAATGAAAAGCCTACAGTTTGTACAAAATGAAGGGAATAATGACTCAAGGGATACATGAATACTGAATGAATAATTACTGAAGGGATACATGCCTACACTGTATCCATTTCTGTCATCAAGCTATGGCAAGAATGAAAAAAAAACCAGCCATAAACAAATAATGCAGAGATAAGCAATACTTTTAGAATATGCTAAAAACATAGACATTTTTCAGTTTATCGTCATTTTTCAAATGGTAAGAGAACTGAGTTTTTTCTAAGTTTTCAGGGCTTTTATTTGATCAGTTGTATAATGTTATTGATTCCAACATCATGGGTGAAATCCTGCCCCATTTAGTTAAACCATTGTGAGTTTAGCTTTTGACTTCAATGAGACTGAGATTATGTGCAAATTGTGTTGGTTGTTTTTCTCATAAATCAAGTCAGCTAACTGCCTGCACAAGGCTTGCAAGACTCATTGGCTAGGGTTGTTTTGGCTGCATTGCTGGCAGGAGCAGAATAGGATCAGAGTGGTGAAGGAACACAAATACACATTACAGAAGTTCAGTAATGATCTTGAGTGAAACATTTTAGAAAACTTCCCTTTGTTCTTTCTGAGGCAAAATTATAACTGAAATAAAAAAGTGCTTTTTGTCTGGGTGAGAATTTGGGCTAACATGTATTTGTTGGATTCTCTACCAGGTGATGAGTCATTTTATTTCACGGTAGATTCCTAACATAGTAATAATAATATCACTAACTTTTAAAGGAAACCACTTTACATCATTATCTGCTTTCAAAACATTAGACATCTCTATCTGCAAAATATTATTAAGGACATTTGGTGGCGGAGGTGGTAGTAAAGCTCTGAAATTCTGAGAGATCACAACTCTGTGCTTAATCTTCTACATTATGTGTCCATTAGGAAGCCCAGATTTCCTCATATCTTTTTCAGAATTCACCAGTTTGGCTTTTTCAAGCACAAGTGTCATTTGTAATTGTTTTCAAACATTCAGTAATAGGAAATATTTCCCATGAAGATTCATAAAGCTGTTTCATTTTTGTGAAACAGATAACATTTTTTTACTATAAAATTTAACAGCTTCTGCTCAAATTATAGGTTTTCTTGGGCGCAGCAAAAATTGTTTTGGGATTTATGTGCTACTGTCATCACCACTAGAGCCCAAACTGAAAGAACGAATCTTCTTTAAGACATTCTGAAAGCCACAACTTCTCAGTTTGAAAAGAATCACCATTTAATTTATTCCTTGTTTTCTTGTACTTTAAAATGCTCCAAAATGAAGTAGACTATTAAAAAAAAAAGTGTTTTGTCTTTTGCCCCAAAACAGACAATGTCACAAAAGGTTTCTGTGAATATTTGTTCATCTTTTAGTAACTTACTTCACCTTCAGTTATGTTTTTGGTCATTTTGTGTTTACTATCCATGAATTTTCTATTACGTAATTTTACTAGCATGAATATCCAGGGAGAAAACAAAATATACATAACTATTATAGAATTATCATGGAAATCAACTTTTGTATCCGTAACCATGAGTATTCACACAGTCAACCCAATTCTAAGAGTATGTTCATCCAATAAAGGAATAGAAATATACTATATTAACTGTATGTCCAGCCAAACTAGTTCAAATTTCAGATCTCAAATACTTAAAACAAACTGCTTGCAAAAGAGCTACAGACAAGAAACCATTCATGAATGTTGGTTACCACATAATTTCAAATAATGAATATACCACTGATAATGTTGCAGTTTGTTAGTAGATTTACAAGTATAAAAAGTTAAAATTAGTCAGACAAAGTATTCACTAGAAATTATTCACCCATCTTTACTTTGGATAGAGCAACATACAGTATTATGTCACTAATTTATGCTGGATGCTCTTTACCACATTCTATGTATGAACTTAGTCAATTTAGTATTTTGTCTGTTGTTTCAAATGTCCCGTGCTAGCTCATTTGCTGGAGATGCAGTGTTTGATTTTGATCCAACCATCGTTTTATACTGGTATATCTTCTTTGACTTCAGTGGGGTTATTCCTGATTTACATCCGTGTAACTGAGAACAGAATGAGACATTATCTGCTTTGAAGCAGGCTGACATTTCTGTATGCTCAGAGAGTGTATGTGCATGGCAATTTAAAATTGTACCCAGCAGATTATATAGTGTTGATTAAATCCTCCTGTTTGGAAAGGAAGAATAATGGACTCCTGTGGTTTTAATTCTTTAGGTTAAGGGTTTTACAGAATAGTCTATCGAACTATGAATCTAGGCACTAATTTTATGGTGAATGTCAGCATTCATTTTTAGTCCCCTTCAATACTGCTCCTTGGTAGCTTGTGGAATTCAAGGAGGTTTCTTGCATTTCCTTGGGGTCTTATAATTTTCTTGAACAGTGCTATTTTCTTAATGGCATGTCTATTCTGTTAGTTCTCTTGAGGTGTGGGTGTGTTTGAAATCACACACTGGGTGAAATTCACCCATGTGTGTTAGGTTGCTAGAATTTCAGTGTAACCCTTATGGCCTATTTTGAGAGCATTAGATGAGACTTACATGGTTCATATGCCTTGCATGGGCCTTCTGCACAGGAATGAAATTCACCTGCTATGAGCCAGTGAACTAATCTACTCAGCTCCTCCCTATTTTGACTGGAATAGGTAAATCTGTCATTCAATCAGTTTTCAATCCATTTTAATTTCTCACTACCCTTAGCCCTCAAATCTTAAGATGTGAAAATTACAAAAATAGGGCAAAATGCATTAAAACAGCCTTGGACATGGGATCAGAGAAAATGCCATGGGAATATCATCACAGAAATCTATATACCATGCTGTTTACATTGTTCATTTCACCAGAAGACTGTTCAGAATTTCAAAACTGATCTAGTTCAGGGCTTGAAATTCCTCTTAAATGGGTAAGAATTTTTTGAGTAGGGCACCTTTGTTCTGTAAAGAACCAGGTACAGCTGATACTCCTTTAAAAGCAAGCATTTTAATAGAAGAATCTAGTAAACTGGCATGACAAAAATGTTGTGAAGAATCCCTCTGAAGGATTAGGGGTTGGGAAGATTTGTAGGTACATACCGTAAAAGAAGTTAAAATACTTTTAAAATAGAGTCTTTTGTTTATTACAATTTATATTCATGGATATGTGATTAAGAAATTAATCTTTTCCCATCTGACCCCCATTGGAGGTGGGCACCTACACACTGATATAAAAAGCCTACATACATGGCCTGATATATAGAAGTGCTCTGTAACCAGTCACTCCCATTGAATTTAGTATTTAGTATAAAAAAATGAGGCCAGTTAAATGCCTAAATATAGATTTAGGTGCTTAATTTTAAGCACTCACTTTTGAAAAATGTAACTATGATCTATAACATTTGTTCGTCTTCAGGTAACATCCCTATGGATGCTCTGCTTCATGTACACATGCACTCCATAAGCCTTTGATTGGAGGCTTTTTGTATCAATGCTTATTGGGTACTCACATGTACCCTTAATCCATTCTTGTTTCTCATCCTCTCGTTCTTGAAGGGTCTTCTTCTCTGAATAATACTTTTCCTTTCTGGGATATGCCTAGATCTACAGGGTTTAACTGCTGTCAGACTTATTAGGTATTTTACTGGGAATCTGATGGCCACTCTAGCTTTCTGCTATCTGAAGGACACCCAAGTCCCTACAAGGTGTCAAATCTGTACTGGGATCATGAATAGGTTTAGAAAGAACAAGGAGGTAAAATTAAGGGTATGTCTTCACAGCAGAGTTAGCTCCAGTTATAACTCTTAACTTGACTCCCGATAATGCACAAAAATCTCTAACTCAAGTTAAGTAGTGCTTTGAACACTAGCTAACTCACCTGCCAGTGAGAGTGGGTTGATGTTCAGATTGTGCTGCCGAAGCTCAAATTAGTAATGCAGTGGAGGTGCAACAGCTCGAGTCACAATAACTCGGCAGCACCTAATCTAATTCCTCTGTACTGCTAATCCAACTCTGTGAAATGTGGCCAATCACACTCAAATTAGTGGAGCTAACTTGAGTGTGCTGACTCAGGCTGACTGGTCTATGAAGATGCAACCTTACACTCCTCATGATGGAGCAGTGCCTCCAGCCTTCATTGAAGCCAGGTTCAGATACTCAAGCTGGACAGTTGATTTATGTTAATAGGAGTGTCCTGTCAACCTACTTCCTGCTTCTGAGCTACTTGAAAAGTTTCTAAGAGCTGATGGACACTACAGAATTAGGTCAATGTAATAGAGTGTCTACACTAAACTGTAACTCCTACCAATGCAGCTTGCCCAGTATACCAGCTTACTAACTTCTCTTCCATGAGAGGAATAGTGCTTAGGTCAATGTAGTTAGGCTGAAACTGTGTCAGTGTTGCATTGCTTACATTAACTATTGCTGCCTTTCAGAAACCAACCCACAGTGCCCCAAACTGACAGTCTAATCGGTGCAAGTGTTCCTGATGAGTACATGCACCTGTGACATAGGGAGCATAGTGTTGACATGCAAAAGGAATGTAAATACTGTGGAGGTTGTACATTAATGTAACTTAGGTCAAGTTAATTTTGTAGTATAGACTTGCTGTAACTCTTAGTTTTTTGCCTCTTTAGGAAATTGCTTCTCAAATTCTTTTTAGCTTTCCTTATTATACATTTACATTTTACTTGCCAGAGTTGGTGCTCCTTCTATTTTCCTCATTAGAGGAAATGATAGTATGGAATAGCTCTCTCTTTTTTTTTGAAGCAGATGGTTAATAATTTGGTGTAATTCATGTAATTATATTTAGCAATTACAACCTGATAATTAGCCTTTTGCAGCCAAGTAATGGCTTGGATCATGAGGCATGGATCTGGAATGGTGTTCTCTGTTTTGTTCATTTTTACAGCATTGACCACCAGTGACATGGGGCTGGAAGTGATAATTGATACTCAGAACACTTAGCAGGCATGTGAATAAGGGTGATCCAGTCACTATAGTGTACTTAGGGTACTCATGGTAGTCAAACACTGGAATAAATTGCCCAGGGAGGTTGTGGAATCTCCATCTCTGGAGATATTTAAAAGTAGGTTACATAAATGTCTATCAAGAATGGTCTAGATAGACAGTATTTGGTCCTGCCATGAGGACAGGGGACTGGACTCAATGACCTCTCGAGGTCCCTTCCAGTCCTAGTATTCTATGATTCTACTTAGATTTTCAGAAAAGCTTTTCCCAGGTTTTTCACCAAAGACTTTTAAGACACCTAAGGCATAAAAGGAAAGTCCTATCATGGATTAATAATTAGTTGAAAGATAGTAAAGCAAGGTAGGTCAGTTTCACAATGGAGCAAGGTGAGCAGCAGAATCCCCCACGGTGCCAAATTTCAGGAAAACCTCCCTTTTTCCTCATAAAATGAGGTTTACAGGGATGGCGAAAGAACGTGTCCACTTTTTCGATTTTTTTTTTCTTTGGAAAAACGGACGTGTTCCTTGGACGCGGCATTGCTTTTCCAGGATACCTTAGGCAGTCTAGATGTAGCCTAAATGAATTCTTTGCCTCAGTCTTCATGGCTGAGGATGTGTGAGAGATTCCCAAACCTGAGCCATTCTTCTAAGGTTACAGATTTGAGGAACTGTCCCAACTGAGGTGTCATGAGAGGAAGTTTTTGGAATAAACCAGTGAGGGGCAACCTAGGCTCATGAGTGGGCCACATGAGTGGCCCTCCTTCATCTCAGTGGGCTGCAACATTGTTGTAACCAAGGCAGTTTCCTGGGATGGGGTAGTTTTGCTAACTGTGCTTGCATATCTAGAATCTTCTAGTTGTAAATATTTTGGTTATTGGCCCGATGGCTAAGGCAGTGAAACTGCTTCTAATACAGAGCACTGACCACAGTATGTTGCAGGATGTAACTACTCCCCTCTATACCCAGAAATGGCTCAGATATGGCCTGGTAAACAGATTACCTTCTATGTCCTCAGGTACTGAATCACGCAGCCCATATGCTTCTGTTCTCTGAGGAGACTAGCTTACCCTACAAGAAACGGTCCACTGGGGATTTAAATTGGATTGTCTTTTAAGGGAATTGGGAGGCATGATCTAGATTGATGGGAAGCATTACTGTCCTGAAAAGTAAATGACTGTATGTAAAAACAATATACTGCACCCGCATAGGTATATTTTATATCACATATCATAGAGTTGTAAACGATGGCTATTTTTAGTGTTCAGCACAGGAGCAGGTTTTTTTATGAGATGTAATACCTTTGACAAGATGGAGAGGGACAGCTCTACTAGCTGGTTTGATGGCGAAGTAGGAAGAGTGAGATGGCCTGGGCCTGCTTTGCCTCCCTTGATGTGTCCAACGTTGGTGTCTGTGACCTCCAGTCTGTGCATTCCTGAAGTACAGCGAAGCCTCTTTGGGTATGTTTTTACAGCAAAGAAAAAAACACTTGGGCTTGCAGGGCTTGGACTAAAGGGCTGTTTCACTGCCTTGTAGACTTCTGGGTTCTGTCTGGAGGCCAAGATCTGGGACTCTTGCATCTCACAGGATCTTAGACCCTTGGTTCTAGTCCTGAGTGTAGACATCTACATACAGTGAAACAACTCAGCAGCCTGAGCCCCTTGAGTCTGAGTCAGCTGGCATGGACTAGCTGCAGCTGTCTAGTTGCTGTGTGGACATGTCTGGTGAGGACTTGCCTGCCCACCTACCTTCAAGAAAACTAGTAAAAGTAAATAGAAATGAAAACAACTGGAGACTTGGGGAGCCTGTGAGAAACAAGACAGTTCTCTCACCTACAGAGAGTGCAATCAAACTAACAGATGTGAGCAAACCGCTCACTGATTTCTCACTTTTACTTGAAATTTTCCTTTAGCCTATTTATTTCTTCACCTGTCTGCAATTTCTTATTGCAGCTTTTGGGAGTTTTGACTATGCAAGGCTTAAAGTTAAGCAAGTGCAAGTCTTTGTAGGACCAGGGACTAATCTGATATTATTAAGAATGGTCAGAGACAAAGGAAAGAACTGAATTTGGGGCAGGTCTCTGCTCCCATATTAAGCTGCTATACTTATACTTATTACTAAATTAATCATGCAAAATAATTTAAAAATCTCACACATTTTCTCTCACAGTTTTTCATCAGTTTTGTCCATCCTTAGCTATTATGTAGGAAGATGCTTTACATCTGGAAGATACTGACTGCAGAGAGTTTGGGAGTCTTGACTGAGTAAAATGCATAGGATCAAGTTCCATCATTGTCAATATTTTTTACTCTGAAATGCCTACAAAAATTTCACTGCTATATAGAATCACTCTCCCCATGGTATGTGTGTGTCCGTGTATGTGTGTGTGCATATGTGTGTGTATTTGTGTTGCATTGTTGTTAGCCAAAATTGCTGTCGTCTTAGCAGGGTATTCGGTATTGTTTTAATTATTATTGACAGAATGGCCTTGCCTGACTGAATGACCTTGCTTGTTTTATTTATGTTCTCTTATGACTATTGGAAGTACATTTGAAAAGCAAACATTTATTGTTTCCATTTTGATTAGAGGAATAATCAAGGAGCGATTATTTATTTTAATAATTTTTATATATAGTACACCGTTGCTGTGGCAACTGGGCATATTCTATATTGCCAAAAACCTCAGTGTAAACAGAAACATGCATTAAAAAGAAAACAATAAGACTCCTCTGATGTTTCATGAAGCTATGCCTGTCCACCTCAAACTTTAGTTCCCAACAGTGTTTCAAAACCTCTGCTAATGCAAAGGGTCTTAATTGTGTAGATGTTCATGCAATTAAATGTGGAAATGCCATGGGTATTCTTCAGTGCTAGAAAGAAAACACCATCTGATAAAGAAATCCCAGCTTGAGTCAGGGATCATCTGAATTAAAAGCAATTACTTCATGTAATGCTAAGAGGCTATAATCACTCATGTGCTCATTAAAGTGTTATTACAGTTATGCCTTCTACTGGAAATCTCTAGCCCCCTGAGTCAGCTTACCAGGTTACAGGAATACACTTGACAGATTCCCTCAGTTCCAGCTTGTCACGTACTTAAGTTTTAATAAAGAATCAAATAATTTGAAGGTGCATTAAGTAGTTTCCCAAGGAAAGCTGAAGAATATGGAGATACGGAAACTATGAACAATTGCTGTCATTGAAAATATAGTTTAAGGCTCCTGCTTTTTCATGGTAGCCTCTCAACCATTGGGGGACAAGTTGGTTTGAATATTTCTTGTTCTTTGGATTTGAGACTCTATCGTATTTAGAAGTTTCTGTGAAAGAAACAATGACAGTACAGAAGCCTTGTTGAATTTATCTACCTTAAAGGGGGGTTGACATATGCAATTGGACAAGATCAGAATTCTGTTGTGGTGGTTGTTTGAATAAATCGTTTCTCATAGCTCTAGGACACAGCATTCCTTTAAGTGAACCTTCAGGTTATTAATATCATCTGGTGTTGTATTTTTGGCTACACTCTGACACACCAATCTTGGAGGACACCAAAGAGGATGTTGCTGACATGGTTGTGCCAGGCCATTGGAGCTTATCTTCACTGTGCTACTTGCTGGGTGAACTTGGGGAGGGGGTCAATATCTCCCATCCAGGTGTCCCTAAATTGATGCAGGGGGAAGCAAGAGGCAGAAACAACAGCATGGAACATAGAGGAGAACAACAGTTGTGAAAGTTGCATGTCTCCAGATCTCCTCTACACATGTGAATGTGCTCCTGAGTCAGTGGGTGATGCATAGGGTAGCTCTTTGAAAACCACCCACTTTCTATCCTTTCTTTCTATCTTGCAGCCCCTATTGTAGACAGCCCCTGGAAAAGTTCACAAGTTCAAAGCTGCAGGCTCAGGCAGCCACTCCCAAGCTTAAGCTTCTGTCTGCTGCTCCCACAGCATTCAGTTATGCTGAAAGAGCACACAATAGTGGACTGATGATGTCACCAGTACACAATCCCATTCATGTGGTATGTGTTAATGGCCCCTCAAGAAGAATCCCATCTCCCAGAGGCTTCCCAGAGAGGTCATGTACAGAATGGGGACTGCCTGACATGCATCTCACAACAAGGATCTTTCTAGCAGACGGAAGAAAGTTTAAGAATGACAGTGACATCACTTGGTATCTTCCCCCCTCCATCTCAACAACTGGAAGACCTTCTGGAAGACAAAGACTTTGAATTAAGGAGATTGGTCCCAGGCTGGAAGGAAGTCCAGTCTGAGCAGTGAGAACTACAAACTGCCTGTAATATCTGTTAGAGTGACAGACTGCTTGATTAACATCTTAGGGTACGTCTACACTACAACGTTAATTCGAACTAACTTAGTTCGAATTAGTTAACGGATCCAGACTAAAAAACTAGTTTGAATTAGCGTTTTGCTAATTCGAACTAGCATGTCCACACTAAGTGGCCCCTGAACTGGGCTTAAGGATGGCCGGAAGCAGTGCCGGCAGGGCATCAGAGAAGAACTTAGAGCGTGGAGATGCTTTCTCAGGCTAGCCGAGAGCTGTGCTTAAAGGGTCCCGACCCCCACCCCGGACAGACAGTTCTCAGGGGTGTCCCGCTTGCAGAGCAGTCCTGGCTTGGATTGCCCGGACTACCCACACTGGGCACATCACACCACTCGGCCATCAGCCCGGCTGCACTTGCCGCAGGCTGCCATCTGGGGAGAGAGTACAATTGGGGGGCTGCAGGAGAGCTTCCACCCCCAGAAGCCGGCAGAGCCAGCCCAGTCCTCCCCATCAGGGACTCGTGCCCCATTCCTTCCTCACCTCCTTCCACTTACCCCTCCCTAGCCCCTCTTCTTGATGTACAAAATAAAGGACAATTGTGTTCAAAAATGGAATCTGTCTTTATTGAACAAAACTGGGGGAGATTGGGAAAAGGAGGTGGGAGAGGGGAAGAGAGAGGGTGGGAGAGGGGAGGGCAACTACAATGATGAGGGGTTTGAAACAGGTCCCATATGAAGAGAGGCTAAAGAGACTGGGACTTTTCAGCTTAGAAAAGAGGAGACGGAGGGGGGACAGGATAGAGGTCTCTAAAAGCAGGAGTGGGGTGGAGAGGGTGCATACAGAAAAGTTCTTCATTAGTTCCCATAAAGAAGGACTAGAGGACACCAAAGGAAAGGAATGGGTAGCAGGCTTCAAACTAGTAACAGAAAGCTGTTCTTCACAAAGCAAAGAGTCAACCTGTGGAACTCATTGCTGCAGGAGGCTGTGAAGGCTAGAACTAGAACAGAGTTGAAAGAGAAGTGAGAGAAAGTGATGGAGGTCAGGTCCATGGAGTGGTATTAGCCAGGGGGTAGGAGTGGTGTCCCTGCCCGAAGTTTGTGGAAGGCTGGAGAGGGATGGCACGAGACAAATGGCTTGGTCATTGTTTCGGTCCATCCCCTCCAGGGTCCCTAGGGTTGGCCGCTGTCGGCAGACAGGCTACTGGGCTAGATGGACCTTTGGTCTGACCCAGGACGGCCATTGTAAGCTCAGGGCTCAGGGTCGGGCGTCTCAGTGGACCACCTTGATTTTCATGCACACCTGCTCCTGGGTGGCCAGGCTGGCAGCTCTACTGCCCTAGACGGCCACTGTCCTGTGCCTAGTGCAGAGATCATGGACGAGGTCCACAATGTCCGCACTAGCCCAGGCGGGTGCCCGCCTCTTGCGGTCCCGGGCAAGCTCCTGGGAGCCGCCAGCCTGTTCCCGGGAAGAGGGGGAGGGCTGGGGGGCATCGAGTGGGTGGCTCAATCCGTGCCAGGTGCAGGGTCTGCTGGCTGGGTGCTGGCAGGCTTGCACCTGGCATGGGCACTGTAGCCAGTCCGTGCCCCTTTAAGGGGTCCGGGGCCGGGAGGGGGGCAGACGAGTTTCCCTGGTGTTGGCCAGAGTGGCCACCAGGGAAACCTGGGGAGGGCTAGCCTCCCACTAGTTCAAATTAAGGGGCTACACACCCCTTAATTCAAACTAGCTAGTTCGAACTAGGCTTAATCCTCGTAAAATGAGGGTTTCCTAGTTCGAACTAAGCGCTCCGTTAGTTCGATTTACATTCGAACTAACGGCGCGCTAGTGTAGCGCCTATCAAAGTTAGTTCGAACTAACGTCCGTTAGTTCGAACTAACTTTGTAGTGTAGACATACCCTTACTTAGTCTATGACAGTTAGAATTTAGACATTTAGACAGCAAATTTATTTTTGTTTCTTAGGTAACCAACTTTGATCTCTATGCCTGCTATTTATAAACAATTCAAATCTATCTTTCTGTAGCAGACAAATCTGTTTTATATTTTACCTCAAACAACGTGGGTTTGGTTGCAATGCCTGGGGAATCTTAGCTCAAGTTAACATGGGCTTTTGCACATTCACTATTTTGTTGGTGTGGCAAACTAAGTCAAGGGATTGCACTGTCCAAGGGAGCATGGATCAGTGTAAGACAGTACATTTCTGTACCAGGGTACAACACTAGGGCAGGGGTGTGTGGCAAGTACCTTTCATGAGGAGCTCAGGGAGCATTCATGCAGTTTAGCCGGATGTGGGAATCCATATACTGGTGCAGTGTATGATGACAGCACCTGGAAGTGTTTGTTGCTTACCACTGGCATAGCTTTGTGAGAGACTCCCTAGGCTGGAGTGGAGGGGGCACAGCAATCCATAGTTTTCGGGGCTGTATCCTGGGGAGCTCATCATAAATGTATCTCTTGAGAAAAAATAAGAGCAAAGAGTAATACAGAGGACAGGGAAAGAACAGAAACAGCAAAGGTAGGAAAGGACAGGAAATAGGATGAATAGAAAACAAGAGGGTACATACTGTAGTGAGATGTGATGCAAAAGGATCACCCCAGCCATCAGGCCATGCCTACTAGCATGTTACGTGGTCTGGCAGTTACTGCTGGTACCAGAGGTCATGCAGACTTCTCAGTACAAGCATGTAAAGGGGGATACACTCTGTTCCTCCCCCACTTCCTTTTGTTCTGGGTGTGGGAAAAACACATCTCTCAACCCCTTCCATTCATAGTCAGTTGCAACTTCCTTTCCCCTTCACACAGCAGCCTCAACTCGGAGAAGTCACCCCACCCGTTATCTGTCTTATCTACTGCAACTCTAATTCAACAAAACAAATATTTGGCCTCCCTGTCTACAGTCTTGTAGGTATTGATGCAGATGTCCTGCTGGAAAAGTGCAGCAAACACTAATCTTCAGCCCCACAGAGGGTCTATCCAATGTGGAGTGTCCAGGAAGGTGAGGGAGCATATACTATACTCCTATACTCCTATACTACCCCGGTGAAATGGACCAGCGCAAGGATCTGAATCCCTGCTCCCACTTTTACCCAAAGGCCTCCCTGACCCTGAGGGCTCCCCTTCCACCCTCCTGAGTAGCAAAGCCCTCAAAATCCCAGCAAGGCTAAGCCTAGGTTTTCTGGGGCTTAATCCCCGACCTTGTAGTCACTTGGGGCAGGGGCTAGGGTGTCACCACTCCAGGGTGCTCTCTGCACACTGCATGCTTTCTTGATCTTTTCATACAGTTCAAAGCAAACACAATATATTAAACAACAACTGATTAAAAAGAAAAGAATAAGGAGAAATGAGAAAGGTTAAATGAGAACACGTAGCCCTGCTCTGTAGTCTGCAGAGTGTAAGGACAGTTCACAGTCTGTTCCTTATAGGTCTCAAGGCTCTTTCTCAGGCCCTGGCTCTGGGGAAACGCTTGCTCTGGCAGTGACAACATGGCCTCAGGCTCTAGGTGGCAGGACCCCTCTCCCAGTTGGAGTTACAATCCCTCTCCAAATCTGGCTTGCAGGGCCTCTTGGCTGATGACGTGTCCCTGCCCAGAGCCTCCATTTTCCCATGTGCTGGTCCCAGCTGCTCACCACACCCAGCTGCAGTTGTGCTGCTTTGCCAGACTCCAGCTCCTTGTGTTGCTTCTCTGACCCCTTTGGCTACTGCAGGTCTGCTGCTCAGCACAGGGTCTGCGCTCCTTGGGCTGTGTGTGCCTGGCTCTGTCACTGCAGGTCTGCCCCTCAGCGCAGCTTACACTCCCTGGGCTATGTTTGTCTGGCTCTGACACTGCAGGTCTGTTTCTCCACACAGCTGACTTTTCCAGCTGCTCTTCTCAGCTTGCTCTCCTTTTCTCACAGAGACCCAGAAAATCCCAGCTCACACAGAGGATGGGACCTGGCCTTCTAATTCTCTCATTGATCTGTCCAACCTGTCAATCAGGCTGAGCTGGAGTGTTGGCCTCTTCCCATTGTCCCCGGGGTCTGTCAGTCTCAGGGCCCTGATTTCTCATGGACCCTTCCCCTTTTGGTACTGGGAGCTGGCCAACCAAAAACTTCCACTGAGTTTTCATAAGGGGCTAACAGTCTCTTTACATTGGCATCAGAAGTCTCTGGACATTTTGCATGTCTCTGTACAGCCAAAACCTTCTGCAGTCTCGTAATCTTTTTTTTTTTTTTTAAATAATGAAATTACCTCAGCCTGTACATACCATTCAACTGTGTTAGGATAGTTTTCTCTGAGACCTTGGCTTTTTATGTTCATAGTTACATGACTGCATTGTGTTATTTTCATTGACGTGGAACTGTGCATGAGTTTATGCATGTGCCAACCCACTAACAAACAGACAAGAGATAAAACATCTGTTCCGGTGATAAACTAGGTTGCACCATACACTTATGCTACTGTTGAACTAGCATGCCCTTGTCTGCACTAACATTCTAGTTTGTAAAAACAACGAGCAGTCCTGTGGCAACTTAGAGACTAATAAATATATCATGAGCCTTTGTAGGTAAAACACACCTCATCAGATGAGCTGAACTGGTTTTTACTCACGAAAGCTCATGATATATTTTTTAGTCTTAAGGTGTCACAGGACTGTTCGTTGTTTTTAAAATTGCAGACTAACACAGCTACTTCTCTGAGACATTCTAGTTTGTGTGTATCAAAACCTGGGGGAGGGAGAACATATTTAAATCCCTGCAAGCCAGGCAAAATGGCACAAAATATATCCAATCCAGAACCACGGTACAGAAAGAAATATTGGGCCTGATGCTGCAAGAGTTTTCAGTTTCCACTGATTCTAAAATGGAGTAATCACCCTCTCCCCTGGCCTGCTTGGGGTACCCAGCTCCTCTCATAATTCAGTCCATGGTTGGCAAGCAGAAATGTTTGGGTCCCAAAGAGGAAGAGAGAGGTGAAAACTCAGGTCAGGATACTAAGAATGGACACTGTATTTTCTCAGATTAATATGATTGGGCCAGACAAATAATCTGGATTTGGGGTAAATCTGAGACTAGCCCAGTATTACTATCAGCATTTGAAATCATTGTTAATGTGGAGCAAACAGTGGAAATTCCCTACCACTGTCATGTTCTTCCAGAGATGTTAGGAGTTAGAAACAGTTTTCTTTCTTGTGAGTGAAACCGTGCCCAGCGCTTACTGAGATTGTATAGTTTCTTTATTCATTGCACAGCTTGTTGTTACATGCTTTGGAAAATAGGCTATTTGGAACGTCAGGGGTTCCTTAAGATAGTAAATGGAATAGATCTTTGATCCTTTTTCCTCAATTGTTGGCTCAATGTCTGGGTTGCTTTTTATCATTTGGTTTTACATCACTGGCTGAAAGATATAAAACAATCACTGAGTTTGGCATCAGCTATGCAATCAGTCCTGCATCTGCAAACTAAGCAGGAGCAGTTGATAGATGGAGCTTACCTATGTACTATTAAAAGTGAATCAATGAAAGCGTCAAAGTTTGCTCGCTCACAACAGTGGTAGGAGTGGTAACTTAGTAGTTTGCACAGTCTCTTGTCATTTTGATAACAAATGTCATTTAGAAACCAGATTTCAATCCTGTTCCCTCTACCCAGAGATAAGTGTCTATCTATAGTCATATAGTGGAGAAAAAACATTTGAACAAATCTCTTAAGAAAACAAGCTCAGATAGAGACAGGAGGAAAATTTTACGGTGCTACCTGAAGCTAATATCCAAAAAAGTAGCCAATAGTTACTTTTGCCCCCAGTTCAGCAAAATATTTTATTTCAAGCATGTGAGCAAGTCTGTCCCTATTCACCAAAACACATTAGTATATCTTTAAGCATGAAAGTATATGCTTTTAATTAAGCTGCTTATGCACTTTTGTTTTGAGGTTTTTATGTGGAACTTCTACTGACATTAGTGGACCAAATCTTATCTCAAGATAAAGTGCATGCATTTCCTCTCTAGTCAGAAGGACTTATGTGTGTTCACTGAGGTCAGAATTTCTGAAATGTTCCTTACTCCTTGTGGAATGAGATTTACAGGAACGTCAGAATAGCAAGCTTGTTATATTTTGAAATAATGAGCATGCTCAAAAGACGTGGAATAGCTATTTTGGGTTACCTCCAGTATCCTGAAATGATCCTGTAGTGCAGACATAGCCTTAATGACAGAAATCTGCATTTTTCTCAGGTTGGTGTACAATGTTATTTTGAGAGACCTGTCCTCTCTCAGCTATATGGTCACATGTTCCTTTCCTTGGTGTGTGCTTCAGATAGAGATATACCTGCCGACATGCACCTACAAGAATAACTGTGGCTTCCTTACCAGAACCCAGAGGAAAATGGCAGTCTGGAGATTGAGCTGCAAACACCATTCCCTGCAAACTGCATTTTTAAGGAAACTTAATTCAAAACCTCTTCATTCTTAAAGTGAACATTGACAGCATGTGAATACTTGATGAAACTCTTCAATTGTTGCCTCTAACCAATAATAGAAGGTAGCATTCTATGTGTATGCATAATTTTCTATTTACTAAAGGCACACACGCTTCCTCTTTAAATACGCCCCATGATAACAAGGCTTACATTTCTCAACCTCAGCTCCACACCAAGCCAGAAACTGAATGAAAATAGGCAATTCTAGAAACTTCGATAGCTTTCCAACTAAAGGTTGTAGCTACTGGCAAATGCTCCCTAACCCAGTGGCCTATACAGAGTTGAACCACATCTCAGTTTGTCTGAGCTGCAGCTGACAAGTCCCACATTTACACAGCCAATAAATATGTAAATCTGTCCTTGAGTGTTAAAAGACCAAGGGCTACAGAACCTGGCAGAGTACTTGTGGGTACCATGGACTGCCAGACCTCCACACCTGGAATAATAGGAGAAGGGCCTGGCATGATGGTGAGGTATGGACTTGCTGACCATGCCCAGAAGTACTCTGAAGTGGGAAGTCACCTCCCCAGGTGCCTGTAAAAGATTCTGGAAAGCTGGATTATTAGGGGCCCAACTCACATTCCATTGAAGACACTGGGAGGCTTTCCATTTACTTTAATGTATGCAGTATAGCTGTAGCCATGTTGGTCCCAGGATATTAGATAGACAAGGTGGGTGACATAATATCTTTTATTGGACTTTGCTTCTGTTGACTTTAATGGGAGTTTGGATTTAGCCCGGATCATTGACACCTCCTCTCCATGCCATACTTTAAAAAAAAAAAAGTGGATGGAACTTGTTCCTGGTTGCATCTCCATGGATGGGAAATGCTCCACTCAATGTAGTACCCATTCAATAGTGTTATTCAGGGAGTAAATCAGAGTCCTAAGAATTATCTGCTATTTTCAAAGCCCCCACACTTTTCATTGTTCTTTAGAAAAAGTCAGTTTATATTTTCATTTACACTTACTCTAAAATACCATGTAGGTTCACCACATAGCATACAAAAAAAGACTTCTGAACATCTTCCTTTATGGAACTGCTGACTATGCAATAACAAAGCAAAAATCAATTCTTCCTTGAGTTTGTTGGTTTGGGGGATTTCATGTGGGTAAGGAGAAAAGGGATCTGTATTCAAAATTCAGATCTCACATGCCCAATTCTTGCTGCTTGATAGCTATATAGTCAGACCATGGTAGGAATCATTCTTTATTCACAAGCTGTTTGCAGGACATTCCTGTAATTTTGCTTTAAAAATGCTTACAAAATAAAGTCTTGCTTGCAACTGTAAACAATAGGGTTGGACTACAGGCCTGGGTGTAATGAAACAGAGACTGAAGATCTAAAAAGATGGACTTTATGTTGTTTTTGCAAAACAAATATGTTATTTATAAAACTAGAATTCAGTTTACATTGCAATCCTCTTGAGCACTTCCACTTAAAATGGAAAATACTTCCTTAAAATGGTCACCTTGACACTGAAGTTTCTTATATCCGTAGATAATTATGTGCAAAGGTAATACAAACTGGAAATGTACAAATGAGTTCAACAAATTTATTATATCACAGTGTCATGTGGTATTATCAAAAGGAGCCTTCTATATAGGTTCTTACGCAAATATGTATATGGTCCCCTTGTCTTCTCTCAGTACCTGGTGAGTATGACTCAAATTAATGTATTTCACATGCATGGCATGCTGCTAAATTACATATATTTTGGCCTGCTATCGGATAAATGATAAGGACTCAAGTCTCCTCCCAGTTCCTGTTGTTCAACACGATTGAAACACATTAAAAAGCCTATCAAGAACTACCACCCATGGGAGTTAACAAAAGTGATCACTTGTAAGAAGTGATCCCTCTTCAAAGGTCTGCAAGCAGGAGATTGGTAGTGTTCGATGGCTTCTGCAAGTAGTCACTCTAGACAGATGATTTCTCTTCAGAGGTGGTCTCTAAGGCAGGTTTTACTAAAAACATTGTAACTGAAGGGAAATTCAGACCTTTAGGCTGGGCAAGTAACAACTCTGATATAGCTTAAGTAAGTAACAGGATGAAAGGAAGAAGGCATTAGATAGGGGTTTCTCTGAAGACTGAAATGTGGATGGCTACCTTACCATTTTGCCACACTGGCAATCTTTTCACCAGTAGTTTAGTGCCTTTTCCAATTTTATTTTCCATTAAAAAAATCTGAATTTGAATGGCAAAGCACAGAGATCTGGAAGACTAATTTATAGACAAATACAATGGCCTGGAAATCAAAATACAGATTATTGTAATTATCAATGAACTATGGCACAGAATCTTGGATGGAGGACAAATCCAGCTGAGTTTTTTTATTTTTCTCTAAATTAAAGTATTAGTTTGTATCTAATAATTTCAGCCTTTAGGGTATAGATACATTTATTTTACATTCATCTCTTATTTTCATTAACTGACATAGATAGAAAAATTTAGAAACCAAAACAGTTTCCATAAACTCATTAAATAGTTACGGAGAAGAGTTAATGTGCTTACCGCTGTACATCACAGATACAAAGACATAGTCTCTGATACTAAGAGATACAGTGTACATTATAGGAACAATTAGTGCTTAGAAGGAAACTCTGCACTCAACAGAAATATAACAGACACATAAAGCCTGAACTTTAAAACCTATATATGAACAATTACATATATTAGGAAATGCATGGAACTGGGCATATAATCTGAATAAGTATTTACTGTACTTCATATACAAGTGGTCAGATCATTTATGATCAGAGAGTTTGTGGCATTAGCAACTGCAGAAGTTATGTTCACAGTGTAATTGCTAATGGAACAAACTATACAACTTACAACTACACAAGCAAATTAAACACACATTCTGTGTGTGTTCAGCAATTTCATATGCATCATTAAATGCCTTTTGTTGATCAGATGGTGGTCCAGTCTCAAAGCCATGGAAATTTCAAAAATATCAATCATTGTTTTTTTAGAAGCTTTGCAGAAGAGAAGTATATCATCTGAAATGTTACTTATTTAATACGTTATGAATAAGGCACTACTTGAATTGTGGGATGATTGTCAAAAAACTGCAGTTGAGTTGAAGATGAGCTATAGGAAATTACAGAAAAGTAATAATGGATCTTATTATTTGCGGTACTGAAGTTCATTGCTATTTCCCCACAATTTTCTTCTGTCAGCTGTCTGGGGCTGAGAGCGCTACCTCCTGCTGTTGACTGCCCAAAGCAGAGAGTAGGGGCTTCTGCTGTTGGCAGTGGCCATTCAGGGATCACAGTAGGGGCTTCCATTCTGCTGCCAAATTCATGCATGGTGGGGCTTCTGCTGTCTAAAGTCCAGGGGACGCCTAATATTGTAGAATCCTCAATTTCCACAATATCGTAACTTAAGTAGGGTCTTCATTATGAGGCATACATGGTGACTTAAGAATCAGAATTGCTTTTCTTGGTAATGCAGGACAAAACTTTTGTAGTACCAAGTATTATCCGGATGAATATTTATATGGCTGAAATGATGAAAGAACCTAGTGGAAGCTATAACCTGGAGTGGGAGCAGAAGTGCTTGGCTCTGCTCAAAGCTCTGCCATTTTCCTAGTGTTTGACTGCAGTTAATTTTCTTAACTGCGCTTTCCCTCAGTTTTTCTGTGTATAAAATGGGTACAATAAGTTACCCTTCTTTGTGAAATGGTTTGAAATCTACAGGTGGAAAGTTCTATATACCAATGCTGTATAAAAGCTAAGTTTTGTTACTGTGAGTATTTAAAACCACAACCCTGAATATCCTTATTTGTTTGATATAATGACTAATAAACCAGGAATGCAAACTTGACCCCACTGAAGTCAATGACAAAACTCTCACTGATTTCAATAGGACCAGTATTTCACTCGTTATATTTGACTGGAGATCTGGGATGAAATCTTGGCTCCACTGAAGGCAATGGACGTTTTGCCATTGACATTGGTGGCATCAGTATTTCACCTAATATCTCTTATGAACTCTGGGACATGGAATTTGTCAAACTGGCACAGCACTTTGGTGCATATAGTCTAGTATTTTGGATGTAGCAGCTGCCAAAACCACATACTTCAGAAATCTAGCCAATTGGCATTATTAGATGTAGAGGAGTAAATTCCTTCCTGATCCCTACATTGATTAGCTCTCGCCTGAAGTGTCACTTATATTTTGATTTTATCTTATCATAGAAGCATTTAGAATTTAGCATAACTTGGCTCCTCACTTTTCTGCATAACTATCACATACACACACTGTAAATTCTGTCTAGATGTTTTGTTAGATAATGGCTATTTAAATGCTAAAAACAGTTTTGCAAATAAACATGCTTGTGCTTTTGCATTGCTCACTTGGCAAACCTATTGTGCTGATGAGTGGTAGAAGTCTTCTGTTACGTAATCTTTAGTTAATCTCATTTCAGCCAGAGGCCAGGTACTTCAACTGTTTTCACGTGACTGTCAGAAAGTAGGCATTCATTTTATCTGGTTCAAGCATAAAAGCTATTTAGCTGTTTTACTTGGTCCCATCACTGGCAACAGACCTCACAAACATTAATGGATTTAACCTCAAACACTTTTCTAAGATAGATAAGCATGTGAGTCTCATTTTAGAATGGGGAGACATTAAGGGCTCTATTCTGCTATCCTTAACTTCCTGACAAGCTAGAATGGCTACAGACCATCATCAGTGGTCAGAAACAACTCTTCTGCCTGTGAAGGTGGGAACCAATCAGTTGGTCTGCTCTGACTCCAGTCATTCAATGGCAGTAGGAGAGGAAGAGACCATCTCAAACCCAAGTTGTTCTCCTTCTCAGAAACATTCTGGAAAAGTTTCCATTGAAATCAACACAATTTACTAACAGAGTAAGATACTACTCAGTGTTAGTAAGGGTGGCTGAATCTGGCACTGAGGGACTTGCCTTGTGTTGCCCAGGAAGGCTGTGGCAAAGATGGGACTGGAACCTAGAACCATTGAGCCCAGTCCAATACCCAAACCACAAGTCTTAGCTGTGATCTTTAACGTATTATAGTATGGCTACTTTATTTTCCGGCAGAGGATCCAGGTCAAGGTTAATATTTTAGGAAGGAGGGAAAGTATATAATGGCAAACTAATCAGACTGATGAAGAAGCATAAACACTCCGTCTACATCCACTTGCAGCAAAGGTTACATGAAGATTTTTAAACTCTTTTTTTGCTCCAAGTGCTTTATGTCTGTGTAATGTTGTTTGTGTTTACCCTACAGGGCAGAAAGAGCTTCACACATAAGGACAAGCACTGTTAGAAATAATGAGTAGTCCTGTAGCACCTAGAGACTAACAAAAGTATAGATTTGGTATCAAGAGCTTTCATGGACAAAACTCACTTCCGCAGATAAGCAGAGTGGTGGCAAAAGGAACCTTATACTATATGTATACTTTTGTTAGTCTCTAGGTGCTACAGGACTACTTGTTTTTTAAAGTTACGGACTAACATTGCTACCTCTCTGACACCACTAGGAATGTCAGGCCTAAAATTCATCCCCGTCGTATTTATCTAAAAGATTCTTAGCTGTCAAATAGGCAGAGATCAATGATATTTTTTTATCTGTTAGCTCCAGTAAACTGGTCATACTGATTATTTTTTAAAATTTGTTCTTTTAAATAATGCCATTGATAGGACCTCGACTGGCAGATCTGGAGATAGAAATCTTCTCTTTACAGAGCATGAGCAACATGGACTAGAGCAGATTCTGAACTCTGAACACAACTCTGATTTAAAGGAATCACTTGCTTGATAGTTCAGTTCCCATAGTCACTTCGGGCCTGGTCCTGCTGTGGTAGATGTCAGTGGCAAAATTCCCATTGACTTTTGGGAGGATCAGACCCCCTGGTACTCAGTCTCGTTGCTGACTCTGCCAGTTGTGAAGTGGATTTTGCAACACAGGTATCTATCCAGTCGGAACCAAGTAGTACACTACTAACCCATTTCACACCGGCACCAAACAACCATCAGATTGTTATGAGCCACAGCTTCTAGCCCTGATACACCTGGTCTAAAGTTCAAACAGTGATCTTGCAGTGACACAATTTGAATCCCATTGCCAAAATTCTAAGGGTACATCCACCCAGCAGGGCTAGAGTCAGAATAAGCTACACAACTTCAGCTACGTCATTTGAGTAGCTTAAGTCGAAATAGCTTAATTCAGCTTTTGGTGCCGTCTACACAGCAGGAAGTCAAAGGAAGAACACTGTTCCTTCAACTTCCCTTACTCCTTGTGAAATGAGGGTAACCATGAGTCAAAGAAATCCTCCAGCTCAACATTATCTTAAAATAAAGGCTTGTAGTATAAACGTGCACTATGTTATTTCAGGATAACGTCAGTTATTCCAAAATAATTCTGCTGTATTTGTACCCTAAGCTATCCTGTCCACTTCAGAGTTTTCTGACCCTGACATACTTGTATCTCACTGAGCTCGTATGAGCGGATACAACAATTACATGTGGTGGATATAAGGAATAAACATGGTACAGATGAGAGGCCTTCACCATTAGCTTTACTTTTATGTTTCATGGGTAGCAGAGGAATTCATGGTTTATCATTATTTTAATACACCCATGGATTAACTGTGAGATTTCATTTGAACATCTTTTTCCTAAAGTCACAATTTTGGATTCCCACATGTTGTTATTCTATTACTCAGCTTGTTAAATATTTGTTTGGAAGTGTTCCAAAAAATGGGTTCTGGAATAGCACATAACTTCCTTAACCAGAATAACAATTTGAATACAGGACTTACAAATTGTCAGAGACTGCCAACAGTGACTGCAGTTTTTTACAATACTCAGTTTTCATCTGCACTGCTGCTCAAACTAGGTGAGTTCAAAAAGCTTCATGGAGCTTCAAAACTAACCTGAAAATAACAGCGGTGAACAGTCTGTGTGATGTTACCTCTCGCTGACTTGGATCAGGGCTGGCCTTACCATGAGGTGAACTGAGGTGGACGCCTCAGGTGCCAGACTGTGGGGCGGGGGGATGCCACTAGGACCCAGAGTGTAGAAAATTGTGTCTGTTGCTTGTGCATATGTATTCTCTCTGCTCTAGATGCACAGAGATGGTGGAGTCCTGTGCTGGAGGAAGGAGGGCACAAGAGACATAACAAGCAGGCAGGAGAAGAGAGGTTATAGGGGTATCATATGAGCTCCCCACCTCAGGTGCCAAAATGTTGTGGGCCGGCCCTGACTTGGCTAGCCAATTAGAACCCTCTGATCAAACAATCACAGTACAGGCAGTCCCCGGGTTACGTACAAGATAGGGACTATAGGTTTGTTCTTAAGTTGAATTTGTATGTAAGTCGGAACTGGCTCCAGATTCAGCCGCTGCTGCTGAAACTGACCAGCGGCTGACTACAGGAAGCCTGAGGCAGAGTTGCTCTGCCCCCGGCTTTCTGGAATCAGCCGCTGATCAGTTTCAACAGCGGCTGAATCTGGACGCCTGGGACAGAACAGCTGGGGTGCTGCCGGGTAGGTCCCCGCAGGACCAACCCGGCAGCACCCCAGCTGCTCTACCCCAGGTGTCCCCAAGTCAGCTGCTGCTGAAATTGATCAGCGGCTGATTCCAGGAAGCCCGGGGCATCCTGTACTCAGCCACTGGTCAGTTTCAGCAGCGGGTGACTTGGGGACGCCTGGGGCAGAGCAGCTGGGGTGCTGCTTGGTTGGTCCAGTAGCGCCGAGGAGCAGCACTGCAGGGCCAACCCGGCAGCCCCCAGCTGCTGTACCCCAGGCGTCCGCAACAAAAGCCTGGATTGCTGGGGGGGGGCGCACTAGCTGCGCACCCCGCCCCCCAGCAGACCAGGGAGACCCGGAGCAAAGTCGCAGAGGAGGGGGCCCCGCCGCCTCTGCGGCTTTGCTCCGGGTCTCCCTGGTCTGCTGGGGGGGGGGTGGGGGGGGGTCCAGCAAAGCCGCTGGACCCCCCCAGCAGACCAGGGAGACCGGAGCAGCTTTTCTCGCCCCGGAGTACATGGGGGGCAGACCCGCCACCCGTAAACTCTGGGGCGAGAAAAGCCCGGTTCGTATGTGCGGATCCGACGTAAGTCAGATCCGCGTAAGTCGGGGACTGCCTATAATTGGCTGTCAACTGAATTCTCCTGATTGGACAGATTTAGCTTTTAAAGGCTGCACAATAATGAATTCAAAAGGCAGAAGCAACACAAAATATATTATTTTCCTATATGTTCTATAAAAACTTCTGCCAATCTTTGATGAACAGAAACTCAAGGTCAAGGGAAACTGTATGTCAGCACTATTTATTTGGAACATTGCTTTCATTGTACTTCTCATTTGCCATTCATATTTCCTCTATCTGTAAATCTGCATTCAGTCATCTCTGTCATCTAAAACCTGTATCAGACTTACCCTAACTGCTCCAGTACTTACATTTATATCCATGGCTGCCTTTTTTTTCAGCTTTACTACTTGTATTGCCAAGAGGCAATGATCCTTCCCTTAAGGGATTCAGAGGCAATAAGCACACAAATTGGGTGAAGGCTTAAAGATTTTACTAAGCAAATATAAAGGTAAAGTGCAGTTGTTAATATTAGAGTAAAGTACAATGAAGCAAATCTTAGAATAAAATACAGTACTTATTAAGCCTAAGCAAACCTCAGAATAAAATGCAATGCCTACGTCCCTTCTGCTGCTGGGAACCCCCTGAAGAAGGACAGCGGACGGACCTCAGTGGCCAGTACGTTGCAGCTTCGGTCTACACCGAGGTTCCAATGTTAGGAATATTCCCGGCCTTTATATACTGTTGGATCTACAGTAATCACACCTGTTGTTCTGAGAACCTAACAAGACTGTTGATACTTTGCATATTTTCCCAGGCCAACTAATTAGCATTATCAGGTGGGAAACATTAAGCATAGATAGCTATGTGATCTTCCCAAGTACTCCTGCACTCCCATGCCAGGGGGCTGGCCTTGGGACCTGTCCCAGAACTTGTTGAAAGTCAACAGTGCATTCCTACACTGTACCATCTTGAGCAAACAGCTAACTCTTTGCCTTCGTCTATACGGGCATGATTTTCCGGAAATGCTTTTAACGGAAAAGTTTTCCATTAAAAGCATTTTTGGAAAAGCGTGTCTAGATTGGTAGGATGCTTTTTCACAAAAGCACTTTTCCGTGCTTTTCCGCAAAAAAGCCCCAATCGCCATTTTCGCGATCGGGGCTTTTTTCCGGAAAACAGTACTGTGCTGTCTACACTGGCCCTTTTGCGCAAAAGTTTTTCGGAAATAGACTTTTGCCCGAACGGGAGCAGCATAGTATTTCCACAAGAGCACTGACAATCTTACATGAGATCGTCAGTGCTTTTGCGGAAATTCAAGTGGCCAGTGTAGACAGCTGGCAAGTTTTTCCGCAAAAGCAGATGATTTTGTGGAAAAACTTGCCAGTCTAGACACAGCCTTTGAGAATAACAAAAAAATAATAAGAAGCAAAAAGCATAAATGGCTGCCTAGAGCATCCAGGCCTGATCGGAGAGGCAGGCATAAAAGGAATGATTGTGCTACACCACCTAATTTCCTATACCTCACAATTGTCTTCTGCATTTCCACTACACTACTGTAATCCCCTCACTTATTTTGTTAATTGATTGATTTAGGTTTGTTTAAAGCACCTCTCTCAGCCTGTAGGCACTTGTATATTATTGATAAAACAAAACAAAATGCTATGCCCACAATTTAAACCTTAGTGTTCTTCCCAGATTTCAGTTTTCCAAACATTAATTTGTTTTAAATTCCAAAATATTTTGCTCATCTTTTCATTTGGTAGAGGAGCCATATCGTCAGGTGCATCTTAGCTACATCATACAGCTCCCCTCCACCCTATCATGGGGTCAGCTGGGAACCAATTCAGCACTCAACACAAGTTAGAGCAGCTTCAGAGCCCACAGCCTAGAACTGCAAAGCATATTGCTCTGCAGCCTTCCAGGTTGGCAAACCCATGTGTTGGGCATTCAAGAGCAGGTGGTTCAGAGCTGACAATTGAAGCTTTACCACTCAATCACCCAGTGATTTTTTTCCAGTGCAAACTGGCTGTGTACGATTGTTTTCCATCCTTGTCTAACTGCCAGCGTGGTATAAAAGGGAGAGGAGCAAGGCCTTATCTCTAGAAGTTATTGCTTCAGTATCCAGTTCAAAACCCTCCCTGTTGTTGTCTTCAAAATACTCCCTGGGTTCTACCCCACCCCATATTTCATCCATCCCATTTTATGTTCTCTTGCTCTTTTCTTAGACTTCTCAAATACTAGACTTATTTCTTTCCTCCCCACATGGGCCTCACCTGTGAACCCTCTGAACCTAAGTGGCTCATAATTTATTTTCAAATCATATGTGAAAATCCATTCTTCCTCTTGGCCTATGACTCTAGCCATTCTCTTGAGAAAAACAAACACATCCTACTCCCTGAGTCACCAAATTTCCCTGACTTCAGTCATTCTTCCTGAAACTCTGCAAATGTGTCCCTTTTCCTTCTTACCTTCCCATAGTTACATATTGTACAATATCTGCATTTGCATATACAGACTGCTTTGCAGATGTTAATTGGATATTAAAAATTCTAGGATATTTTTGTGTGAGTGATGCTACATCGGTTATTTCCAGACTATGATCCATGGACCATGAGCAATCCACAGAGCATTCACTGGTGTTCCACAGAGAGGTGACAGCATGGACACGTGATGCTATCAGCCTCTCCTTGTTGCTGGCTGCTAAATCACAGAAAAAGAAGATAAAAATCCATTGCCTCACTGCCACTCAACTTCTTCCTCAAAGACATGGATCGTTCACATGAAAAAGTAGGCAATGGATTTTTATCTTCTTTTTCTGTGATTTAGCAGAAATTATCTACATTGTGAAAAGGGTAAAGAATCCTTGAGCGCTGCAAAATTAGATTGCATGAATTCTGTGTAGAGCCCTTCTTAGTGCCAGACTCAAAAGGGGCTCGTTGAGATTCTAGATACCCTGAAAGTCTGATGGACCTAGTCATTCAGACAAGAGCTCAATGTGGGTGAGCATATGCTGGACCCAAAACTTAGTTAATTCCTAACGCTCAGTTATGCGTGTGGAAAGTCACCATGGCAGTGTACTTGGCCTATTAAGACAATACAGCTGTTTAAGAAGCTACATAATTTATGAAAATAGATGAAGTTATCCTCAGAGCAAGGCAACCTAATACTCAGAAAGATTTACCCAGTTACTCTGTTGCCAGTATTCATACTCTAGGAAGGGTGTCCTATGCTCATTGGGGCCAGTGAACTTGGCAAAGGGAGGGGCAGCTCTGGCCCAGGAAGGAGTGGGACCTCAGGCAGAAGAGGCAGGGCTGAGGGTAAACTGCCTCAGCTAGTCCTTTATGGCTGCCACTGTTGGGGCAGCCTGGAGCCTCGGGGCTGTAGTGGTGGCAGCCGGCAAGCCTAGAGCTCAGGCAGCAGTTTGAAGGGCCTGGGGCTCTGGCTGTTGCCACAGTGGCCAGGTGCCCTGGGTCCTTTTAAATTGCTGTGCCCTGGGAAAAATGCCCCTTTTGCTCCCTTCCTATTGGCAGCTCTGCCTTAGGGTCTGGTAGCCATAGCAGCTTGTTAACATTGCTGCCCCTTTTACTCTCCCCCTGTTGGCGGCCCTGCCATAGGATCTATCAGTACTGCTGTGGCAGCATGTTAATGTTCACAATAGTGTTACTAGCTAGTTCTTACTGGTGTGCTGTATTGGCCTGCACTGGCCCACTTTCACTTCTGATAATGACTTTTGAGATGTTTATGGTCAGTTCGTATGTCCAGGGTGTTACCATGAGCGTAATCAGTAAAATGTTTCCATTCCACAGAGTACAACAGCACTTTTTCAGTTTGAGCATAGCCCTTCACTGCCACAGACAAGCCTCTGTTTGCAACTGTAACAGGTTCACCCTTGCAGCGTGGCAGTTTAGACCTGGCTCAGGTGTATCACATTGCAGCATCAGGAGCTCCCCTGCATTGAAGTATTCAAAATGGGAGCTTCCTCAGTCAACTCTTTTATTTATTTGGATGGTCTGCCCACTCCAATAAGGGCTACGACTTTTGCCCGAACGGGAGCAGCATAGTATTTCCGCAAAAAGCACTGATTTCTTACAGTAGGAAGTCAATGCTTTTGTGGAAATTCAAGCGACCAGTGTAGACAGCTGGCAAGTTTTTCCAGAAAAGTGGCTGATTTTCCGGAAAAACTGGCCAGTCTAGATGTGTCATCTGTCTCAGGATCTCAAATCTCTCATATACCTGGCTTCATTCACAGTGGTTCTGTTTATCACTATACAACCAAGATGAGTTACATGTGGCATGGTTCATTTTGAACGTATAAAGAATTGAATAAGAACATCTGAATTAGCTAAGCATGCACAAAAATGGTAGGCAATTAAGAGTGAGAAAGCTTCCTGCAATTCTCTTTTAGAACAGCACACAGCGGAAAGGAACATATCGCCTTATGTTATAATCCTGTCTGATTTCCCAAGCTAAGTTGGTTGCAGTGCTTGGATAGTACCCGTCTAAGGAACACCCATATGCTGCAGGAAATGGCATTGATGATTCAGAAGGTGATGTTCATTCTGAGTCAGTACTGAGCCAGGGCACGTTGTTGCTGAAAGTGCTCTGATATAAAACTGAGCATGATGATAATTTCATTTATCTTTGTGCAAATATAAGGTGTTTTAGCCTTTCTGTCTTGTCAAATTTTTCACCTTCAGTAATTCAAATTCCCTTGCATCTTCCCCTATGCAATGTTGCACAATGGTATAGGATGCTGTTTAGCAGTTACCATGTTTGCTCCGAAGGGACAGCTTCATTTCAGTGATAGTTGAAGTTATTCCTGTGTATAATTTGTGTATCAATTGCTAACGCATTTTGGGATCCTGCAGGATGCTATATAGAGTAAACAGTGGTATACACTAGCACTTTGCTGTAGGAACATTGGTTGATAGCAGCTGCGTCACCCTTCCTTCTAGAGCTCATTAATGACAGCAGACATAATGAAATGAGAAGACATAAGGACAAGAGTGAAATAAAGCTAGTATTTGTGTGATGTCTGGGAGACCAGTTTCCCTACTTTCAATGTATGTTCTCTAATTTTATTTTTAGTCAGATTGTTTCTCTCTTTTATGTGTTCCTTTAATCTGCTGTTCTTTGTTTCAAAGGTCTATTCGGTGTCAAAATGCCGGTTGGTTGTTAGAAATAATGGAAGTTGTAGGCTTGTCTAGATGTTCTATATTCTCTACAGGCAGGAATCAAGTGGGGGTGGCTTCCTTAGTTTCATGGATTCAAGCCAAAGGAGCTGTGCCAATTTACCCGAGCTGAGATCTTGTCCCACTGCACATGGCCTGAAGAGATGGACAGCTGATCTTCGGAGTTAGACAAAACATACATTGTAACTACAGCATAGCAAACAATGCCAGAAAAACACTTACTCTGAATATTAATTTGAATTTTTAAAAAGATATTTTTACATGTTCATGCCCCTTGTGTACTGGTTTTTGATGGACATAAAGTTGAGATCTTCAAGAAAAAAGTTTCTAGATAGTGGATTCTAAGGGGCAGATTTCTGATACATAGACTTAATACAGTGAGATCTCCAAAAGATATTGCAGAAAATTGCTGTACCCTGTTAATGTGTTGTGTTTGCCACGTATGAACAGGTTCCCCCACCACTAAGAGCAGCTTCCTGCTTTCCTTATAATCCCTATGAATGCAGAACTCCTCCAGCAATGGCTACTCAGACATGACACCTTTGAAAACACTTACTTGTGTGACTGCAGAGGCAAAATCATCTATCTGAATGTTAATCTTTAAAAGTGTTCAGCCCAAACAATGCAGTGCGCTCAATAATTGACCAGACTCATGACATACTGGAACTATTACAGGGCTGTCTGGTAATTAGAGTAGGACACTGGACCTGAAAGAATCATGGTTCAACTCCTGGCTGTCACTGACTCACTGCTTGACTTTGGGAAAGTCACACATCTTTCTGTGTTCCACTCTGCAGGGGAACCGTGAGATTTAATTTGTGTGTGTTTGTAAAGTGCTAAAAGCAACAGAATGATGTGTAGTAGCCATGCTCCAAAAGCCAACATTTAGCAATTCCATGCAGTGGAATCTGAGATGTCATAGACCCTCACCCTGATCAAGGGTTTGGAACGGGTCCCATATGAGGAGAGGTTAAAGCGACTGGGACTTTTCAGTTTAGAAAAGAGGAAACTGAGGGGGGATGTGATAGAGGTCTATAAAATCATGAGTGATGTGGAGAGGGCCGATAAAGAAAAGTTATTTATTAGTTCCCTAAATAGAAGAACTAGAGGACACCAAATGAAATTAATGGGTAGCAGGTTTAAAACTAATAAAAGAAAGTTCTTCTTCACACAGAGTGTAGTCAACCTGTGGAACTCCTTGCCAGAGGAGGCTGTGAAGGCTAGGACTATAATAGAGTTTAAAGAGAAGCTAGATAATTTCATGGAGGTTAGGTCCATAAAAGGCTATTAGCCAGGGGATAAAATAGTGTCCTTGGCCTCCTTGGCCTCTGTTTGTCAGAGGCCAGAGAGGGATGGCAGGAGACAAATCGCTTGATCATTGTCTTTGGTCCACCCTCTCTGGGGCACCTGGTGCTGGCCACTGTCGGCAGACAGGATACTGGGCTAGATGGACCTTTGGTCTGACCCAGTACGGCCGTTCTTATGTTCTTATGTACTGAATCCCCACAGCTCGCATTAATGTTAGTGAAAGTTGCAAGATTTCAGTACCCGGAGTGTAAGGAAACATTGTGTTATCTCAAATATTATTGGGCAGTAACAGGGTATATGTTAGTATTTGAATGGATAGGACTGACTGCCCTCTGTATAAAGCTCTTGAGGGTAAAGAAATATTCAGAGCAGAGTACAAGAATGCTTTAATTTTCTTTTTAGCCAGATTTTTTTCTCTCTTTCTCTCTTTTCTCTCTTTCTCATCTAATGAACTATCTTGTTAGTCTTTAAAGTGCTACATAGCCCTGTATTTTGTTTCTCTTTTATGTGTTCCTTTAATCTGCTCTACTTAGTTTAATATGTCATTTCTGTGTCAAAATGTTGGTGGTTGTTATGAAACAATGGGAAGTTTTAGCTAGTATGGATTACAATAAAAACAAGGAGTCTGGTGGCACCTTAAAGACTAACACATTTATTAGGGCATAAGCTTTTGTGAGCTACAACTCACTTCCTCGAATGCATGAAGTGAAAGAAAGGCAAGGATATAGAGATGCGAGTGTAACATTGTGCTAATTAAAATCAGGGTAGATGTGACTCATCTCCAACAGTGATGAGAAGGTGAGAGTACCTGAACGGGAAATTACTTATTGCAATGAGGGATCCAGTCTATGTCTCTATTCAGACCCAGTCTGACAGTATCAAATTTACATATGAATTCCAGCTTAGCAGTTTCACATTGCATTGTTTTTGAAGGAGGGTGTGGTTTTTTGGCGTAAGAATGGCAACTTGCAAATCAGTAACTGTGTGTCAAGGGAGGTCAACTTACTCCCTTACTGGTTTTTCTATGTTATCATGTTTGAAGTCTGATTTGTGTCTACTTATTCTTTTGTGGAGGACCAGGAGTGGCCAGTGCGTATAGGCTGACTCGGCTGTTGCCTAGGGTGCTGCCTTCAACGTGGCTCCCAGTGATGATGTCACACCATTGAGGGCCGTGCAGGCGGGGGCACCAATCACACATTCTGCCTGGGGCGCCAGCTGCCGGCAGCCCACTTTAGGCCGCACCCGGTAGAGAGAGTCTGGTTTGTCCAATGTACATGGCAGAGGGGTATTGCTGGCACGTGATGGCATATTTAACATTAGTAGATGTTCACATGAATGAGCCTTTGATGGTGGGGCTGATGTGGTTAGGTCCTGTGATGGTGTCGCTGGTGTAGATATGTGGACACAGTTGGCTAATGGGTTTGTTGCAGGGATTGGTTCTTGTGATAGTGTTTCTGTTATGGGGTGTGTGGTTGGTGATATGTGTTTCAGGTTGGGGGACTGTCTGTAAGTGAGGACTAGCCTGCCTCCTAAGGTCTGTGAGAGCAACGGATCATCATCTATGATAGGTTGTAGATCCTTGACGATGTGTAGAAGAGGTTTTAGCTGGGGGCTATAGGTAATAGCTAGTGGCATTCTGTTGCTTTCTTTCTTGAGTCTATCCTATAGTAGGTGACTTCTGGGTACCTGTGTGGCTTTGTCAATCTGTTTCTTCACATCCCCTGGTGGGTATTATAGTTTTAAGAATACTTGATAGGGAGTGTTTAGGTGCTTGTCTCTGTCTGAGGGATTGGAGCAAATGAGGTTGTATCTTAGGGCTTGGGTGTTGAGAATGAATCATGTGATGTGTTCTGGATAAAAGCTGGAGCCATGTACGTAATTATCTGTCTCTCTGTCTACCGATAGATATAGATATTTGAGAGAGTTTATCTGTGAGCAAGTGAGTAAGTCCATCTTGTCTGTCTGTCCTGTTTGTTCAAGTACTCCTAAATGGTAAGAGTGAGGACCACCAAATTTGGTATGCAGCTTCCTCTTACCTTAACTTAAAGCAAGGTCAGGGTTTGGTTGTATGTGGGTGCATGGAATGAATCCCTCTCCCCTCCTAGGGTGTGTCTAGACTACATGCCTCCTTCGACGGAGGCATGTAGATTAGCCAGATCGGAAGAGGGAAATGAAGCCGCAATTAAAATAATCGCGGCTTCATTTAAATTTAAATGGCTGCCCCGATCTGCCGATCAGCTGTTTGTCGGCAGATCGGGGCAGTCTGGACGCGACGCGCCGACAAAGAAGCCTTTCTTCATCGGCACAGGTAAACCTGGTTTCACGAGGCTTACCTGTGCCGATGAAGAAAGGCTTCTTTGTCGGCGCGTCGCGTCCAGACTGCCCCGATCTGCCGACAAACAGCTGATCGGCAGATCGGGGCAGCCATTTAAATTTAAATGAAGCCGCGATTATTTTAATCGCGGCTTCATTTCCCTCTTCCGATCTGGCTAATCTACATGCCTCCGTCGAAGGAGGCATGTAGTCTAGACACACCCCTAATGCATAGGGGGATGCATAAAGCCATGCAGAAAAGAGACAGTTTCACCAAGCAGGTGTAAGGGGCTGGCTAGGGTTGTGCCCCCTGTCTGGGATTCCCCCAGCTCCAAGCCTCCTACTCCCCACTCGCCCTTTAGAGAGGGAAGAGGCTGCATCTCCCACCCCCTTATTCTCTTATTCATATGGGAACATCACTGGCTACTCCCCTTCATCAGGAGTGTAGGGAAAGTGCACTGTTTGCTCCATTTCTCAATGTGGCTAGGGAGCACAGGGGGAGACGAACCTGGACCTGCCCCAGCCAAGAGACATTGTTGTACCAATAAAAGCAAGCAGGATCTTATGAGGGGGATAAGGCAAAAAGCCACATGTATTGTAAAGATAATAATAAAGAATAAAGAAAAGATAGAAGCAAACAATGTTGTTTAACTACTTAACCCTTATACATATAAACATTCATTCATTCATTCATTCAGGTTCTGTGTATTTGTTATAGTTACCAGCCTGGAAGTTGCTTGTGACAGAATACTGGCCAGGTATTCTGTACACAAGTGATGGTAGTGGGGAGCGAAGTCCTGATCAGATGCGCATCTGAAGCTCCTGGTGGGCTGGCAGCAGAACCTCGGACTCTGATTCCATAGTTTTTTAGTCCAGTTCTTATAGGAATTTCTTCCTATGCCAGACTATTGGAATTGCTGCATCATGCTGATATCTTCAGGGTGGCTGCCAGGTGCTCGTCAGTGATCTCATCAGTTGGACCTCCAGTACTTGGTTTTCTCCACTTGACACCTTTTGGTTGCACTGGCACCTGACGCCTTCTTCAGCCCTTTGTTGCTGTATTCTCAGGCTGGCGCCTCTCAGAACCATTCATTCATCATACAAGCACTCTTTCTCTTACATACATTCCCTAATTAATGTTTCCCATACAGTATTTTGTATAATAACAACTTTACATAGTCAAGAGTTGTAGTTACAAAAAAGTCAAGTTTCTGGGTGGCATTTCTTGAAACATTCTGGGCTCGTCTATATTGGCCCCTTTTCCGGAAGGGGCATGCTAATTTTTCAGATCGTAATAGGGAAATCCGCGGGGGATTTAAATATCCCCCGCAGCATTTAAATAAAAATGTCCGCCGCTTTTTTCCGGCTTTTAGAAAAGCCGGAAAAGAGCGTCTACACTGGCCCCGATCCGGCCCTTTTCCGGAGGATCTCTTATTCCTACTTTGAAGTAGGAAATAAGAGATCCTCCGGAAAAGGGCTTTTTTCCGGAGGATCGGGCCGGATCGGGGCCAGTGTAGATGCTCTTTCCAGCTCTCCCATGGGAGATGCAGCAGCCATGGAAAGGTGCTTCTCCTAGCCCCAAGGGGAGGCCTGCATAATGGCCCCCTCGTCCCCAGTCCTACTCCAGAGCAATGCTTTAAATGAAGACAAACAAAAATTGTGATGAACTGAGTTAAGGATCATATATGAAATAAAACATCTGATGCTAGACACTGCATACAGCTGTCTAACCTAGCAGCCAGAGGCATAACAAGATCCAGTGGCTGAAAGCAGGTGTTAAAAAGTATTAGAACTGTACATAAAATGCAAATGTTTAGCAGTGAGGGCAATTAATCATTGGAACAATTTACCAAGGATTGTGGTCAGATCTCCTTCAAAATAAAACTGGATATATTTCTAACATTCCCTAAACTCAGCCATAACTTTTGGGTTTGTTCCTGGGTAACATTCTTTGTCAAGTGAGAGGGAAAGATAAGATGATCATAACAGGCCATTTTGGCCTGAAAATCTATTAGTTATGTTTACAGAAAAGGTAATGCATGCAGGCTGATGGTCTAACTCCTCCGAGTTCCTACTCTTTTGATTTAAGAACATCTCAGCATAGCTGAACTAAATTGCTAGATCAATACTCATGTTTTCCCTACACTCTCTGTTTGAAAAACACTTCTTTTGTTTCTAGGGTTGTTTCTGCCTCACACCCTGCCATAGAGGATGACTAAAAGAATCCTGAATGTCAGAAAAACAATGTCAAAAGTACAAAGTCACTGGCAGGTTCCAAAAACTACATTCTGAACTCTAGCAAATTACAGATCTTCAGAAAAAGAAAAGAAAAGAAAAAAAAAGAAACATTGATAAATGGCCAAAAGGACACACTGATTAAAACTTTTTGGTGAGGATTCTATATTATTGGAATTTGCTTTGTAAAGCTATACTGGCAGAATTAAATATGAATACATGCATGTCTATTCCATTCCCTTGAGGCTGTATGTCCTGGATAGCTGCTATGGATGAGTTATTCTACTTCAGAGGTGGGATACATTTTGCATTTGATTGGATCTTATTCTTAGATAGTAGGGTTCAGAATAAAAAGTAAGCAAAATGGAATATCACAACTTCTATGGTAAAATATGCCTATTTTTCAAAGTCTTGGTCTGCAGTTCTGAATGTTGTATGCAACCAACAGAAATCCCTTTTTAGAGGGAAGCATGGAAGAATTTGAAGTAAGACTGTGTCCACAAAGAAACTCGAGATAAGTCATCATTCTTGCCACGAATATCAGAGCTGCCCTGTGGATCATATGATGTACAGTTTACACATGAAAAATCATAAAGATATTTCTGTTAAACATGCTTTTTTCCAGCAGGGGTTTCCTGTTTATATACAGTGTACACTTAGAGTAGTATTTAAACAAAGATGGGTTTTCAGATTATATATCAGATTGTAATATAGACTTATTTTTGAGATTTATTGTCAAATCATATTGTTGATTCCTAATATAGGTTATATTTGGAATGTTAATTTTAGATGTATTTTTTCATTTGATTTCATTTTTCTCTCTTTCATGAGCATACGCACATGCACTATTAAAGTACTGGTCATACACCATTGGCATTGGAGGATGTTTGTTTCAAGGGCAGAATGAGAAATCAGTTCTGAATAAAGACTGAAGTAGAAATAGTAAACATATTTTAACAACTAATTCTGATTTTGGGCATCCTAGTCTGATCATAGGCCTTTGAAGACCTGCTTTTAACTGCAGGCAGCTTTAGACAGATGGAACAATTTAACCCTGTCATCCCTGGTAATGAAAGGTGTGGCCCCAACAAATATTCTGTGATTCAGTACAATATATCTGTATCTCACTTCTAAATTAGTCGATTGACCTTAACAGAAGCAATATTTCTGAGAGCAATGAAAAACAAGCAGAGGAATAGGAAGAACAAAAGGAAGGAGGCATACAGAAAATCTTTAAAAAAACCCAGAACCAAATGTTTCTTTATTACCCCCTCCACATTTGCCTCCAGCACTGGTGTTATTCCTCTGGAAACCATGCCCTTCAGTGAACTAGTAAGGATATCTGACTACAGCTTTGTTATGGTACCAAAGAGACAATCTCCATTCACTTAGCCCTGAATTGAGATTTTGTGAACAAAAGAAAAGTTGTAGAAAGCTCTGTTTGCATAGACATCCAAGTAAGCTTTTAAAAATTGTCACATTTGCCTCATTTTTGGGATCTAGAGCACAACAGCACTGAACTAGCACATGAGCAGATCAGCCCAACCTTGTCTCACTGCCAAAGCTTAGTGAAATTAAACACAAAAGCATTAATGCCGTCAACCAAATTCTCTTCGTGAAGTTCTTAGGGTCAAATCCTGAGAGGTAGTCAGCACTTCTCCATTCCAGGGAAGAACATATATACTAAAATTAGAATGATACAGAGAAGATTAGCATGGCCCCTGCACAAGGATGACACACAAATTTGTGAAGCGTTCCAGGTACCAGTAGTAACTCCAAGGCCGGATTCCACCTGGTTTGGGGAGAAGAGGAGTGTGTAAGGAGCTTTCCTATCCCTTTGCAAGGCCTATGTAAGGATCAGGAGATTTACCACCCTGATTACATGCAGGGAAACTCAGGAACTGTCCCTCTCTAATCCCCTGGGGAACCGCAAGTTGCAAAATGAGCAGGAAAGACTGGGCAGAAGGTAGAGCCAATTCCACTATCAGAGGTGACTGGGTGTGTAAAGGGGAGTAAGCAGCAAAATGAGGGGCTGCTGTGCACAGCCTCTGCATACCCAGGAGCTGCAAGAGGCATTCTTCGTGCAAATTTTCTCCCAGCTGCCCCTTGGAGCATTCAGCTCCAATCATCCCTGGCCAACGGTCTGTGCCCAGCTGGCGCAGTTTAGTCCAGGGGTGGGCAATTATTTTTTATGGGGGGCCATGCAAGTATTTGGTAAGTGGTCAAGGGCCACGCTTTTCTATGGTATTAATGGAATGGCTGCAGGGTCTGGGATGGAAGTTGGGTACAGGAGATAGCTCTGGGTAGGGAACTGTCTGCAGGAAGTGGGTGCAGGCTCTAGAAGGGAGTTTGAGTGCAGGAAGGGGGAAAGATCAGGCTCTAGGAGGGAGTCTAGGTGCTGGGTGCAGTCTGTGGGTCAGGACAAGGGATTGGGTGTTGGAGGGGATGCAGGGTGCAAGCTCTGGGAAGGAGTTTGGGTGAAGGAGGGGTAAGGTGCCAGACTCTGGTAGGGAATGTGGGTGTGAGAGAGGGCTTGGGGTGCAGCTCTGGGATGGAATCTGGGTGCTAAGTGCACCCCAATATCCTCCGCCCGACCAGAGCTTGCACCTATCCCCCAAACCCTCCCAACTCCTTTCCAGAGCCTGAGGCAAGTGTGGGGGAGAGACTTCGGGGGGGGGGGGGGAGGAGGGAGAGCTCTGGGAATTCTGGGCACCTCTAAAATGTCTGTAAATCTGCCACCCCTACATACAAGAAACTTCAATTTAATATCATTGTATCAACCAAAGGGCACCACAGCTTTCATGTAAAAGCAAACACAGATCTCCCTACCCCCACGGTCCTGGGTTTCACTGTCTCCTGTTATGGTCCCCACCCTTCCACAAAGCCTCCTACTCCAGTTGAAGAAGCTCCTACCCCACAGGGCTGGGTGGACTTGGCTCCCCACTCTTGTCTTGTGACCCAGCCCCATCATTCAAGTTTGGCCTGACCACCTCTCTCTTTTTGGAGGGGAATACATGCCTAATTTGACAGAGGGGCATTGTGATAGAGCACACAGATTGCAACATCACTCCGATTTGGCCCATTCACTCCTTGGTTTCCATTTACACTGACGTAATTAAAAATAGACCTATTTCTGGGGGGGGGGGGGGGGGGAACCACACTCCAATTTAACTTTAATGCCTGTTTACAGTGCCAAAGGGGGTTTAATGTAAATGAGAATCAAGATAGTGTATCTGAATTAAGAGACTTGTTTGGATTGGGGTAGGTATGATATCTGCTCTGCTCTAAAGCCATACACTACACCTTTTATAATGTAATATCATCACTAAAGATAATTTTCTGAAAGTATGACTGTAAGCGTGAAGCAACAATTCTCATTTTATGCAAGGCCACTTGTGTGAATGTCATTTTCCTCAACTGTTATTCTTTTGTGTATCCTTCTGTCTGCAAAGTAAGCGTAGGATTCCTTGATCTTTCACTCTGGAATAGATGTTGAAAGGAGGAGAAATGTGTGTACGTGTCTGGGGGAGGGAGGTGTTACTTCATGGTTTGGCAGATACAGTACAGAACTTTCAAAAGCCTTTAATAATCTTTCAGTAAATCCAAAGGCATTACGGCCTTTTCATTAAAATATAAAAAGTGAACTTTATTACCTTATAAAATGGGATCTCAGGCAAAATGGGGATTTTTTTGTTCACTGACCAAACCTCTTTTCTGTCTGACAACAGCAATTCATTCACTTACCCTGCAACAAGTTTAAATTTAAATTTATGTTTGTGACAACATATGCATACATTCCCAGACAGCATGGGATATTTTTCAGTCTCAGTATCTTCAATTTACCCTGACTGTGCCAGAAATGATCAAAGATCAGATTAAAAAATAAACAAAACAAAACAAACAAAGCTCACATACACACACAAACAAAGGAAGTGAAACCACAAATCCACACAGATCTTTTAGTTTGCTCCCAGAATTCACACACTGAAAGTGCGACTGTTGGAAGAACATTCTGGGAACTGACATACTAAAGCTATGTCTACACTTGCAAAGTTCTTTGGTTTGTTTTTTTGGGTTTGTTTGTTTGTTTTTTGCTGACCGGTTTGTCAATGATAGAAAAGTGCTAAAAGAAAAGTGCTGTTTTCCACTGAGGCTGTTTACATGTGCAGTACTTGCATCAGCAATGACAGAAGTGCACTGTCCCACTATGCACTGTTCTGGGACACAAAGCATATCAGTGCTACGGCAGGGGTGGATGTGTGTCCGACAGCCACAGAAAGCAACCTGGCAGGAGGAGGGGGGGCGGGAGACAAACCGACTTCAGCCCTGCCTCCTTCACTGTCTCTGCACAGCACATTCTGTTTACCTGTCTGTGTTTGCACTGGCTGAGACAGCAGGAGCATTCTACAATGATTGATTTTGTGTCTCAGGGGCATAACAGCACCAGTTGTCAGAAAGGAGCTAAAGAGGAGGGGTACATGCTGCAGGCAGGACTGCTGAGTTTCAAAGAGAAGCCACTCCCACTCTGCATTGTGTGACAGCTCTGGAGGGTAATTAGACCAGTCAGAGCAATGAAGAGTCTTCACTGGCACAGAAGTGCAAAAGCAAAACGACTCTTATTGGGACAGAGTTTCAGCACAAAATGTGGATTTCCCGAGAAGATATTAGGGTGGGTTTTGTGCAAACTCCGGGTTTTTTGCACTAAAAACTGGCAAGTATAGACCTGGCCTAAGAAACAAATCAAACATCCCATTCTGCTTTGGGATTCCTGTGTTCAAATCAAAGCTGCCACAAAAAGTAACTTAAGTTGGAGGAGGTTTCATCCAGACCATGTATGCTGCCCCGGGTTTGTGTTTCACTCACATCCACATGCTTCAGTTATTTGGGCTGGTGGAGGTGAACCTGATTATATTGTAAATGTAAATAAGTTGGCCAATGTAAATAAACAAGAGCTCCGCCTTTAATCCAGCAAAGCACTTAAACATTCTATTGCAGTTAGTGAGATTACACATTTGCTTTACTGGATGGAAGCCTCAGAACATCCCCATCTTGCATAAATTCTATGAGGCAGTGGAGGTGGCACAAATAAGGTACCAGATGAACTCTTTTGGCATTTCTTGTGAATCGTATGATGACGTTGTCATGTTGAGTTAAATGGGAATCTTCGCAAGAAATTGTGAAATGTCATATTAATCCTTCTTAGGCCTTGTGATGTTTCCTGCAGCAGCAGTGTGATGACTGGTGGTGGCTGACTTTCAGATGGTGCAGTGGGTTGGTGTGGATAAGTGTCTGGAAGGAAAATTACATTTTGTCTGTCTGCAATTACGAAGTGAAGAGGAACAGAAAAACAAAGAAAAATGTAAAATAAAATAAATATTATCCCTTGACAATACTTAGGGTTCTTGTCAGCTTTTCCAGAAAAGTTGCACCTGTCATTTACTGTTATTGATCCTAACCCTGTAAAGCAATTATTCACATGGGGGAACTTTACACACACACAAGTAGCCCTATTGGACTAACTAGAGCTGCTCACATATATAAATAAACACAACCTGTATATGTAAGTGTTTTGCAGGATCACGGTAATTTTTTGCAATCCAGAGGCATTGCTATGCTCTCTCCAGGCACAGAGAACTTCATGGATCCAGAGTACCTGTTCAAAGCTTGCAACTAAAGTAAGGAGTCTCCTTATGAAATACATGATTCCACAATTAGATACATATTTGGGATATTTGCATGTTGATATATGTAGGGAGCCTTCACTGCAGGAATATATGAGTCTCTCCCACGTATACAAGGAAATGCCCAAGGCAGAGACTTCTCAGCTGGAAGGAAGTGATTTATATTTAAATGTTCCAAACCCTTTCCTTGGTTATATATCCCAGGACTTGAGAATTTATTACTAAGAAGATATACATTTGAATTGTCTCAAACTTCTGAACAATTTCACCTAATTCCCTCTAAAATATTCAAAAATGGGCACAAACAAACACACATTTCCTCATTTGTGATACACCAGTGTGCCTCCATTGTGACCCTAAGCTTTGCCTTCAAAATGTGCATAAGTTTGTGCTTACAAATAGACATATGTACAGGCAATCTGGATCAATGTGCATGCAAGCAGTCACCTACTTATACAGAAAACTCATATTGAGTTTTATATATATACATGTTTAGAGTGTTATTCAGCCAGCCACATGTTACGATGCTAGACAAATATTTTGTCATTAATCAGATGAAACAATATATTTCTTCAGAAAGTGACAATGGTCCAGTTCAAGTAAATGGATCAAATTGTCTCACAAGAAGGTTGGTATTGAAACTGTGAAATAGCCAGCTCATCTGCTCAGTACAATTTCTGTAACTAGCTCTGTTGCAGCAAGTTCTGCCCTTGGAGAAGCTGAATGATCTGGTGACAACACTACTTATGCCCAAACTAAAGGGTGAAGACCAAACAGAGCATTACAAAGGCCTACAGTGCAGCCACCTCAGTCTTTAATAGAGTCCAGGCAAGTTGAACCAAGACTAAGCATTTAACCCTGGGGTCATATGCGGTGGCTGAATCCCTGGTTTGGGGAGACTAGCCCCCACCCCTTTTGCCCAAGGCTCCGTCCTTTCCGTGCCCACCTGAGCCCAGACCCCACCGTGGCTGGCCACTGGCCCCTGCTCCCAGATTGTACTCCCAGACCTCCCTGGAGCGCCAGGCAACCTTCTCAACCCTTCCCCCAGAGTGCTGGACATTGCAGCCCCAGCCCTGAAGAGCCAGGCCATACTGCTCAGCATGACCCTTGGCTGGCATGGTCCCCCCACTATGGAAGGTCCCCTCCAGCCCTAACACTGGGCAGGCAATGTGGCTGGAGCAACCTCCCTACTGAGAGGATGGGAGGAATGGGTGGTTCAGCCCCCAACCTGCCTGCCCCAGCCCCTGGCAAGGAACAGCAGACAGAAGTAGTCCTGAAGATGGAGTATAGGTGGGGACTCATCAGGTAATTGGGGAAAGCAAAGCCTTCCTATGCCTACAATACCCATGCCTGGGGCTGAAATTTCTGATGCAGCATCACCATCTTCAAGGTTTCTGCTGCTGATGCAGCGAGAGAGCATGGGGGCATCATTTGAGCTCCCCGCCTCAGCTGCCAAAATGTTGTGGGCTGGCTCTGGGTACAGATTTGGGCTCCTGTAAATTGCCAGTGGGGTCCTTCATTTGAGCAAAGTTTGGATGTTCCTACCCTACACAATCTTTACTGGGAGAGAGTTATAATGAGCTGACTTGCATTTGTAACCAGTGACTCATTACCATGATGTCTGATGTAAATGTATAACTAGGTAATCTTATTTCTAGTGGGCAGACGCAGTGAGTCAGTGCCATGAATAAGCCTCATCTCTTCCCTCCCACATTTACTGTCCATTAATTGAGGAATAAACACACAGAAGCAATATCTTAATGCTATGGCATGTCCATTATGTTGGTATCTCCACTCCCTAGCAGGTCTCTGCCATATCACTTCTAGGCCAACTCAGATGAGTGAAAATCAGATGGGGGTCAGGAATAGGGGACAGCACATCAAAAATGGATGGGATCATTTGCTGTTAATTGTAGCAGTTAGTTTGAAAGAAAGTATGGATGGTTGTGGGGGAACTGGACAAAAAACCATGGAGATTAGAATCAGTCACAGAGTGGAGTGAGTGGGGTTGGGGCAACACAGTAAGGCTATGTCTACACAGCAGTGTTATTTCAGAATAACTGATGTTATTCCGAAATAACAAAGTCTGCGTCTACATGATAAGCAGTTATTTCGACATTATGTCAAGCTGGAGGACTTCTTATTCTGACTCCTGTAACCCTCATTTCATGAGGAGTAAGGGAAGTTGGAGTGCTCTTTCTTGGACTTCCTTCTGTGCAGACAGCGCCAAACGCGGAATTAAGCTATTTTGACTTAAGCTATGCAATTTGATGTAGCTCAAGTTGTATAGCTTGTTTCGGCTTTCACCCTGTTGTGTAGATGTGTCCCGTGAGACCCTGCTGAATAATTAGAAAGGAGTAGAGTTATATAGAGCCTTGACAGTGATGGCTAGAAATATGAATGGTATATTGGGGAAAACAGGGAACTAATAGGTTGCAAGGAGGTTTAACAGGTAGTTCGATTTAGGGGATTAAATTCAAAATACCGGGCTCCTGCCATGTGTAGACACAGGCAGTTAGTCCGGACTTGTAAATTTCAAAAATGGCGACTGGACAGGAAGATGCAAATCAAGCCCGGGATATTTAAATCCTGCGCTTGATTTGCAACTTCGAATGCCTACATTAGCCTCCCTAGTTCGAACTAGGGGGCTAGTGTAGACATACCCTTAGTCTGCATCTATACAGCAGGCAGTTATTTCAAAATAGTGTCAAGATACTGTCAAGCCGGAGGACTTCTTACTCTGACCCCTATAACCCTCACTGTACAAAGAATAAGGGAAGTCGGAGGAAGAGTGCTCTATTGTGAAATAAGTGCTGTGTAGACACTCCCTATTTTGAAATAAACTATTTCAAAATAAGCTACACAATTGACGTAGCTAAATTTGCGTAGCTTATTTCGAGTTAAGTCGTGCTGTGTAGACGCACCGTCAGAGTGTGTGATTTATACCCTGACCAACATAAACTATGTGAACATAAACTGAAATGTAGACGAAGCCTGACTTAAAGTATCACTGCTAAACACAAGATTTGAACAGACTGTTTAGCATACGTAATTAAGACATATTACAAGGGACCATTGAAGGCAAAGTAGCCTGTTAATTAAACAACCTGTGTTCAAATCTTGTATTTTGCAGTGACTCTCTGAATTAGTTTCCCAGACCTGAAGAAGAGCTCTGTGTGAGCTTGAAAACTTGTTTCTCTCACCAACAGTTGATCCAATAAACTTGCCTCACTAATAGTCAAAGGCCAACATCCTACAGCATCACTAATATGCTCGCCTCACCGACCTTGCCTCACTAATATCCAAAGGCCAACATCCTACAACAATACCTCGTAGAATAATGTAAACTATTGTCATATTTATCAAGAAATGAATCACAGCCTGGGTAGATTCTGGATTCAAATCTTCTTTAAGGATTGCTGTTTGAGGTCTTGTATGATCTCCTACTGATTTAGATTGTGTTTAGTGTTTTTAGCTTTGACTGCTAATCAATTTTTGATGTAATAGCCATTGGTTGTTGCTTCACTGATTGTGGGATATGAGTTGGTATGTCTCAAAGTGCTCCCCATGGGTTCCTCCTGTTAGGCATGAAGTCAGGAGTCAATAAGTGATGATGGACATTATCCCTGTTATCCACCAGAGGTTTGTAAAGATGCTTACCTCAATGTTTCTTCAGTCATTAGAGTTGTTCAGTCAACATGTGAATCTTCTTGCTGAAATTATCTCTAATCGGAAGGTTGGGTATTATCAATATGCTGATATTACACAACTGAACATCTTTTTGGCCTACACTATTTTAGTTTAATCTCTTCTGTGACTGCATATGATTGTACTGCAATTGTATACGATATCATATGCTAGAAGATTTACCTGGTGTTGCGCGGGTCCTTACCTCAAATATGTTTTATTTTTCTTCACTAGAATCATTGTTCTGGGGCGATGCTGGGGATGCAGGTTCAGGATGTAGGCTGCCCAGGGAAAGAGGACATCTCCAGCCCTCTATCACAAAGCAGCTTGGGGCCAGGTGAGAAGCACCTGTCCATGGCCACTAAAGCTGAAGTGGGCACAGCAGAGGGAGAAGTGTATCTTCCCTGGCTGGAGGACAGACAGTCACATAAACAGACACACATAGGGGCTAAGTCTAGACTGGCCAGTTTTTCTGGAAAATCAGCCGCTTTTCCGGAAAAACTTGCCAGCTGTCAACACTGGCCGCTTGAATTTCCACAAAAGCACTGACTTCCTACTGTAAGAAATTAGTGCTTCTTGTGGAAATACTATTCTGCTCCCATTCAGGCAAAAGTCCCTTTTGAGCAAAGCTTTTGCACAAAAGGGCCAGTGTAGACAGCTCAGATTTTTTTTTCGCAAAAAAGCCCCGATCGCGAAAATGGCGATTGGGGCTTTTTTGCGGAAAATCGTGTCTAGATTGGCACGGACACTTTTCCGCAAAAGTGGTTTTGCGGAAAAGCGTCTGTGCCAATCTAGACGTTCTGTTCCAAAAATGCTTTTAATGGAAAACTTTTCCGTTAAAAGCATTTCCGGAAAATCATGCCAATCTAGACGCAGCCATACAGACAAACTCTCTGAAATATATAGTAAATAGCTGTCTCTCTCTCGAGCCCTGCCCCCTCTAGCCCAATGGGGTTATGTCCCCATCGCTGGCCTCTTTCTGCCCTCCATGGTCATTCTGCAGTATAACTGTCCCTCCTACTAGGCCCATTCCTTTACATGTTATGAGAAACAATTGAATTCCAGGCACATCCTATTGTCCTGGCACAACCAATCCCTGACCTTGCTTTAAGTTATGAAAGAAGAAGTTGTATATCACTTTTAGTGTTTAGGAAGAGTTCTTGACCATTTGGACTCACAGGCAGATAGACAGACAGACAGACATTTCTAAAATATATAGTAAGAAAGATATTATAGCTGTATATGATATATGATATAGCTGTATATGGTGTTCTTAACCCAAAGAAGATAGGTGTTTTGCTGGCAGGTAATAGCCATTATTAGAAGAATCTCATTTCTTGGTGTTGCACTTACTAACTAAAGTGTGCTAAATCAGAAATGGTCAGCCAGATTAAAAACCTTGATGGCATTTTTCCCGTGGTCTCTCCATAGATTGCCATGGGTCAGATGTGTGGCTAGTGATTAACCTTGCATTAAGTTTCTGTTGCTTAGACCATGATCAGACTAACTCACTTGGACCATGATCAAATGCCAAAGCCCCTTAAGTAAATGGGAGACTTTCCATTGATTTCAACAGGCTTTGGATCAATCCCATATAAATCCAGATTTAAAGAGAGATTTCTGAATCAAGTGCTGTATTCTTAGGTTTATAGGTAGCATAAACAACTGAAACCCACCCAGTATGCAGGGCTCAGTGCAGGCGCTACCACCCACAATGCTGTTTTTCTTTAAGTACAAAAAGAGAACTCTTGTCAGAAGGATAAAAACAAACAACTTCCTCTTGACATAATCAGGCCAGACAGATTTTGCCTCTGCTGTGACACCTATAAAACACCAGTATCTGGGATTGGTTTGGCAAGTGGGGAGCAGCTGTGCTGACTCTTTTCCTGCTGTTCTATTGTTATCTCATTCTCTTAACCTTCCTCGACACTGTTTATGTATTTTATTCTCATGTTGAGTCCTGTCTAATACTCGGATCGTAAGTTCTAATTGTAAGACTATTTTGGTTACTTGCCTGTCTAGTGCCTTGCACAATGCAACCTTGACCTTTGATTGGGGTTCTGAGGTGTTATTGTAGTAGAAATATATAATATCACCTTGCATTTATAGAGCATGTCTAATCCATTAGGGTCCCAAAGTGTATATGTGCCAGAGTGATTACAGTGCTTCAGGCCTTGCTGGAATGTGGCCACTGCTGAGATGCAAAATGGAAGGCATTCTGCACCAGACACATTACGTGACTGGATATAAAATCACAGTTTATTCTCCTTAAATAGTTAATTTAGTCATATAAAGCAGAGGTGACACTTTGGATATACAGGTCATATTACCTATCAGTGTATACAGTTACATACATCCACTGCCATGATGACAGCTTTATGTTTTTCAAAGATTATAGCGCTTGTTTTCAGGTGCGTGTGCTCAGCTATTCCTTGCTTTGTCCATGCACAGAAATTACCCATTTCCATTTGTAAATACTCTTTAATCGCATCATCAGTTATCACTAACAAGTCATTTTCTCCGGCATGACTCTTGAATTGCTTAACATACATCAGAACTTCACAGACCATACGGCATAAGTGGTGATTTGGGTCTAAGTGAGGTGTGGTGAGGTGAAGGTCCAGCTGCTTAGGCATATGACAAACAAAATGGAAAAGAGAATGTTCCTCCATGATGCTATGGAGATGAGACAGAGTTAGTGTCAAAGCAGAACTGAGTCTGAGTATATGTTGTTTTGGGATATTTATTTTTTACTCTATGTGAATGGTAATCAGACTGAGAGGAGACAAGGAAAGCATTTGTGAGCTAAAATAAATGCAAAGCAATATTGCTAAGTGTTTGTTCTCCTGGAAAATAGTTTTGTGGTTAATGTCTGAAGTTAGGGCATTAGACTGCTCAGATTATGTAAAAATTTAAAGCACAACAAATAGTCTTGCAGCATCTTAAGGACTAACAAAACATGTAGGCAGTATCATGAGCTTTCGTGAGCACAACCCACTTCTTCAGATTATGTAGAGCATCTTTTCCAGCTCTTGCCCCCTCATATCATGATCCAGATCGAGGCTGAACTGAACCTTTCCTGGGGATGTGCTTGGAAAAAACATAAATCTTGGAGAGGAATAGGGGCTTCTGCCAAAGCATTCCTGCAATAAAATATAGCAAAACAAATCTGCAGTCTAGAACTATGGAAATATGCAAGAGTATGGCAGGGACTGCTTGGTGACAGGGAAAAAGCAGAAAGTTTAAGTGAGGGAGTCAAACACAGAAGACACTTTAGCCAAATAGGTCTCTGATGCCATTACAGAAGCCTTCTACAAAGGCTTTAAATCACTAAACAGTGGTGCTACAGTGTCCTTCTAGGGACCCAACTCCTGCAAAATGCAGGTCGGAGTAGATACAATTTAGAGAAGAATCTTGGGCCTATAGGGGCCAAAGACAGCATTAGTGAATAGAAAGAGAAGCAGAACACATGGGAAAGGGAGCAAAGGTTACACAAAACAGGAGCTGGCACAAGGTCACTATTTATTCTTTGAAATACAAGGCGGAAACTCTAAGTATGTGTTCACTGAAAACATTTGTCTGTTTTATTCAAGGATTTGTTTATTTGTTCATTTTGGGGAGGATTAAAGCATGACTGTGGGAACAAAGCCTTGTGGTTGTGTTTTATGTATCTAACAGTAGCCATCTCTTTCCACTAACATTAGAAACCTGAGGCACTGAGAGGAGGGATATTTGCATAAATACATTACAACTAATCCCAGATTTGGATCCCCTACTGTCTGTGGGCTTGGTCATGTGCTCCTAGTCCTATATTCAGTAACCAAATGTCACTCCCAGATTTCATTGTTAAATCTGGAGACAGGAGCAGACTTAGCTGCCTGGTCAGTGTGTTTATGTGATGGAAGCTTTGGTCTTGTGAAACTTCTGCCTTCAGTCTTCTCTGATCACCACATTGATTTTGTCTGTATTCCATTACAATAATGGACCCTAAATTCACTGAACTCAGTGGTTGGATAACAGTTGCCATAGAAATCTCTAAGATAGATAGGCAGGTGTTCATTTCACCCCCCCCCCCCCCCCAGGTATGTCTGGGATGGTCAGTGACCTGTCAGCAATAATTTTCAGAAGCTCAAGCAAATTGTACTCCATGGCTGAAGCCCTCCTGAAGAATAGATCGGTTTGAAGAGAAACACCACCAATACTACACAGCAGGATATAAAGGAAAAGTTTCAGATGGCACAACCACTGGGGTGTGTGATTCCTACCTCAGGTAGACAGACACGTGCTAACTCTGCTTTAGCTAGTGACTAAAAATGGCGGTCTGGCTGTTATGGTATAGGCGGGGACTTGGTCTAGCTGCTTGAATATGTATCCTGGGGGTTGGGTGGCACTGTATTTGGACAGCTATCTGTTTTTAGGTACTAGTTCTATTTTACCAAGCATGGAATCACACCTTCCAGCTTTTTTAAGCACCATGGATCCATTGGTAAAAGCCCTCAAAATCAATATCTTTGGGGAACAATTAAATAGGTAGGACTAGTATAGCCTCTGTTTTACGGCAACACCAAATCTTAATTAGCACATGCTCATGGAAACCAAAATGTACCAGTGCAGTGACTCCATTGATATTCAGGGGCTCATAGGTAAGCATTATGCTGGGTAGAGTCATATTGATTGTATTCATTATTTTGAAGCTCTTACACTTCTAATTTTTTGAAACATATTTTAAAATTACATTGGTGTATGCAACATTTGGGAATTCTGTCCTGCTCTAAGGATATCAGAGATGAGATGGGTGAGGTACAGTTGATGAAAGAAACAAGCTTTACAGCATACATGGAGCTCTTCTTCAAGTCTGGGCTGGGCTCTGACCTGAAGAAGAGCTTTGTAGTTTAAAAGCTTGTCTCTCTTACCAACAGAAGTTGGTCCAATAAAAAACAGTACCTCGCCCACATTGTCTCTATAAAATTATAGTACAGCTACAAAGTGAACAGTGGCTCTCATAGTAGAGTGTCTGTATTAGCCAACAACAATTCATGTCATACCTGTTAATTGTTACAAATAGGCTTGCGGACAAAACTGTGCTCAAGACAGTGGAAATCCAAAATAATCCCATAGACAGCTGTTCGTCTATCTTCTATCCTGACAAATTCTCAATGATTTAGTGCAGCTTATGGTAGAATTTGGCCTGTGTAACAACGATTACAAACCTTTCTAGCCACCTAGCAAGCCCTGATCTGTTGGCAAATTAAACTGACAACCCACTCTTTCTGACTGAGTTCTTAAATCCAATAAAATTTCATTGAAGTCAGTAAGGTTGGTTGGGGTGACTTAGCATAAAATGGATCCCTTGGATTCTAGCTCCTTCTGACATTAATGGGAGTTTTACAATTGTACTTCAATTGAAGCTGGATCAGGCCCTTAATGTGGGTGAGATGCAAAGGATGCTCATAGAAAAATAAAGTAACATTTTAGCTTTCTTACTTTTCTCCATGGATCACTTCTCCATTTATGTAGAAGATGCCTTCTGTGTAAATGCTGTTATCACAGACAACTCCTGTTTGTGATAAAAAGGTTAGTTCTTTCTCATTTTTTTGAATTTTAATCATGTTTTTAATCAGGGACAAATAGCCTTTATTTTAAATGCACTTTTCTTTCTTCTTCTCTGATTCCATTGCCTGTACATGCTTCTTCTACATCCACAACCCAGCAAACTATTTTAAATTGGTTAATAAATTGGTAGAAAGTATAAAACTCCAGCAAAATGAGCCTTTTTGGTCACCTATGTTTACAGCATGCCTTTCTTGATTTATAGTGCTACCCCTGGTGTAACAAGTAACACTGTACATGAAATAGAAAATATTATAGTGGTGGGTAATTAAGAATGTTTGTGCTCGATTCCTTATTTCTCATTATTAGCTTAAGAAGGATGGTCTGGAGCAGAAGACAGAGAAAAAATGAGTCAGAAGTTGTGAGCCAATATTTTTAAAACTACTTATGAGTACATCAGGTTTTGGGTGTGGCAAGGAAGACAAAGGCTATGCCCTTGCCTGCAACACTCTTTTTGGAGCTGGTAAGTGCTGAAAAGAGAAAATGTGCCTTCCAGAGCAGAGAACCAAATTATGACTGCCCATAGGCATGGGTGACGAGTTCTATGGTCCCATAGTGTCTGGGTACATATGAGGAATATTCATGGCCCCAGGCCCAGCTCCTCTAAAGTTCAAGTCCTGATCTCTTCCCTGGCCACACGCCTTCCCTTGCATGATGGGATGATTGTGCTCAGGGAAGTGCTTTGCACCAAGGAATGCTGCTCCTCACCTCCCCCCAGGGACGGGCATCATGCCTTTGAAAGATCTGCTGTCTCCTCACACTGATCATCCACCTATACATCTGTTCCCATCCCAGCATGGCTGAGCCCTTAAGCTCTGTGTCCCTCAGCTTCTGCATCTATGAAAAGAGAATAATATTTCCTCTCTATGTCTTCCATACCTTTCTCCTACCATCCCTGCCTCGGGGGTGCTGAGAGGTTAAGCTGTATTAATATTTGTTAAGGACACTGAGATCTTTGAACAGAAGCTGCTATAGAACTGCAAATGGCTGTTATTTCACTGTGTGGTGTTGGGATTTAATGGCATCTTTACACCCATGGGACTCTTGTTTCACTAGAAAGGAAAACAAAGGAAAAAGATAAAATACAACCCCAGGCCATCAGCTGGTAGAAGCTGACTCTAGCTCTGTTGACTTATACCTGGAGCTAAGCTGATCTAAATCAGCTGAGCTGAAGATCTTGCCCCTTGTGCTTTTTTTCAAAGCAGTTTCTGCCTGACAGAATTATTACTGAAGCATTTTAAACGACTCCTGTCTGAGACGAACAATAATAAAAGTGGCTCCTGATAAATCATATGTCAACCCAATCAAACCAAAGGGAGTGAAGGATTAACTGGATGAGTAAACAGGCTGGAATACTACAGAGAGCCCCCATCAGAAGCAAATACTCACCAGCAGCCATATACCACACCACACCACACCACACCACACCACAGAAATGCTCATTCAGGAACCTATCCCTGCAACAAACTCCACTGCCAACTCTGTCCACACATGTATACAAGCAACATCATGACAGGACCTAACTACATCAGCCACATCATGAGGGACTCATCTACCTGCACACCTCTCGTGATCTATGCCATCAAGTGCCAGCAATGCCCCTCTGCCATATATAATAACCAAACTGGACAGTCTTCATGACAAAGGATAAATGGACACAAATCAGACATCAGGAATGGTAACACACAAAAACCTGTAGGGGAACATTTTTACAACCCTAGACATTCAGTAATGGATTTAAAAGTAGCCATCCTTCCCCAGGTTGTATCACCCTAAATCGGGACTCTCTGGTCTGGCAACATCCATGGTCCTACAGGACCACAGATGCTCCTGGACTAGAAAGCCAGGAGCCTGGTGGCAGGGGGGCTGCCAACTAGCAACAGGGAGCCCTGCCAGACAGGAGCCAGATGGCAAGGAGGCTGAGTCTGCCAGCAGCAGGTTGGCATCTGGCAGCCTGGCCAGGGCTAGGGCTGGAGCCACAGGGCATTTGGCAGCCTGGAGCTGGAGCTGCCAGTGACAGCGGGGCTGCTGTCGAGCAGCAGGGCCGGGGCCGGGCCCAGACCCAGTGTCCAGCAGCCCAGCTGGGGCTGCAGCCATGGGGCATCCAGCATCCGGGGCTGGAGCCAGTGCTTCCAGCAGCAGTAGGGCCAGTGTCCGGCAGCCCGGTAGGGGCCAGGAACGGAGCTGCTGACAATAGCTGCCTGTCTGGGGATGGAGCTGAGGGGCACCTGGCAGCCCAATTGGGCAGGTGCTGAAACCACAGGGCATCCAGTAGCCCAGGGCTAGGGACAGAGTTGCCGGCAGCAGCAGGGCTAGTGTCCAGCAGCCCAGCCAGGGCTAGGTCCAGAGCCACCAGAACAGCTGAGCTAGTGTCCGACAGCATGGCTGGGGCTGGGGCCAAAGCCACTGGTGGCAGCACCCTGACTGAGGTTGGAGCCGCAGGGCATCTGACAGGCCCGGGCCTGGGACAGGAGCTGCCAGCAGCACTGGGGCCAGAGTACAGCAGCCTGGCCAGAGCTGAGACTGGAGCCGTGGGGCATCCAGAAGCCCGGCAGGGGCCAGAGCCTGGTGCTGAGATCAACAGCCTAGCCAGGCTTGTGGGAGCGGGGCCATAAGAGGAGCTGGTGGCAGGCTGGGAGATGAGGGGAGCCGTGGCAGGGGACCTCCCCTGGTCTGGCAAACTTCATAATTTGGGACCAGTGAGGTCCCAGCGGTGCCGGACAAGGGAGGTCCAACCTGTACAAAAAACCTTCAAAACTCAATTACAAAGGAAACGGCTGAACTGCAATTCATTTGCAAATTCGGTACAATCCAATTAGGCCTGAATACAGATTTGAATTGGTTAATACACTACAAAGACAACTTCCCCTCTCTTGATAGTCACATCTCCCCATCAGCTGCAGGGAATGAGCTATATCCACCCAGACTTAATTAGTCTCATTAACACTTGATATGTAACTTCTTTCTTTTCTTGTATTATATATATATAATTTGCCTCTTTCATTTCCACTCCATTTCATCTAATGAAGTGGGTTTTACCCATAAAAGCTTATGCCCTAATAAATCTGCTTGGCTGTGTCTAGACTGGCATGATTTTCCGGAAATGCTTTTAACGGAAAAGTGAGTGCCAATCTAGACGCGCTTTTCCGCAAAAAAGCCCCGATCGCCATTTTCGCGATTGGGGCTTTTTTGCGGAAAACAAATCTGAGCTGTCTACACTGGCCCTTTTGCGCGCAAAAGGACTTTTGCCTGAATGGGAGCAGCATAGTATTTCTGTAAGAAGCACTGATTTCTTACAATAGGAAGTCAGTGCTTTTGCGGAAATTCAAGCGGCCGGTGTAGACAGCTGGCAAGTTTTTCTGGAAAAGCGGCTGATTTTCCAGAAAAACTGGCCAGTCTAGACACAGCCTTCGTCTCTAAGGTATCAGAGGATTCCTTGTTGTTTTTGAAGGAAGAGACTACTTTCTGATCACACTTACACCACTGGGACTCCTTTGGCATCAGTGGAGTTAGTTACATAGGCTGTGTCCAGACTCAGGGTTTTTTTCGAAAAAAGTAGCCTTTTTCGAAAAACTTCACCTGCATCTAGACTGCAGCCGCGTTCTTTTGAAATTAAATCGAAAGAACGCGGCTTTTCTTTCGACGGCGGTAAACCTCATTGCACGAGGAAGAACGCCTTTTTTCAAAAGTGCTCTTTCAAAAAAAGGCGTTCTTGAAAGCAAACAGGGCTTTTTAGAAAGAGAGCATCCAGACTCACTTGCTGCTTTCTTTCGAAAAAGCGGCTTGCTTTTTCGAAAGTTCCGCGTGCAGTCTAGACATAGCCATAGATTGCAAGCTCTTTGGGGCCTCATAAGCACTATTAAAATACAAATAATAAATAATAATGAAAACATTCCTGGTTCATAGCAGTGCAAGATAAAGCAGAAACAGGCCCATTACTTCTGATGCTGTGTATGTTAGTGGTGTTGTGCAGTATTCATAACAGTTTCTCATAGAGTATGTTTATTATGCATTTTTTATTTTTAATGAAATGTTTAAGGAGCTTCTGTTGCCTGAGAGAAACATTCTGTTTATAAACATTTGGCCCACATGTGACATATTCCCCCTATTTTTTCTGCTTGTTATTTTATTGCTAAGGGCATTTGTAGGCAAACAGAATTTTGTGTTTTTAAACAGTTCTTCCACTCTTGCTGCTTATAGCTGAAGTCATAATCCTCTCGCTCTGACTGGGGTCAATTGAGGTCATAATCCTCTGGTTTTGAGTGGGTCAGTTAAGGTCTTAATCTGCAGGTTCTCACTGGGGTCGGTTGAGGTCATAATCCTCTGGTTCTGAGTGGGTCAGTTCAGGTCATAATCCTCTCTTACAAGAGGTCTCTGGAGGTCATAATCTGTTACACTGCATTTTTGCAGAAGTCAGTCTGATGTCAAAAACAGGATTCTAACTTCAAGTAAGGCAGGAGTGGCATGAACTGTTAAACTGTGAGGATTCAAATACGCTGGCCTGTAAATGGCTTTGAAAGTATGGCTGTGTTTCTCTCAGAAAACGGAAGTCTTTGTTTTTGTGGGGTTACTTTTAAATTTCCACAGTCTGGGTCCAACTCCTCATTGCTCTTGTACAGTCACTTACAGTGAGTGCAGAACTCTATTGTTCTGACTGGGTAGGGTTTTACATTCACTTTGGGCGCATTTTGGACTCCTGGAAATGACTGCACAAAAAGCATGGTAAAAATGAGGCAGAACTTCTGTATGCAATGGCAGCAGCCATTTAGTTCTCAGAGTTGCAACCTATCACAGAGGAAATACACACACACACACACACACACACACACACACACACACACACACAAACACACACACACACACACACATGCAGACTTTACCTTTGTTTTTGTATTTTTTTCCCTGTAGTATAAAAAGCCACTTTAGATAAAAAAGAAATACTTGCTGGTTAGGTATGGAATAATAATAAAACACTATAATAAATAAATATATAAGATACATTGATCAGATATATAGATATAAATATGCAGAAATAATTTAAAATAAAATATTTCCAAAGTTTTATAAGCAACATCAGCAGACCAAATGTATAAGTTTATTAATTAAACAATGTATATGTTTATTAATTAAACAATGAACCTATGGTCATTTTGAAAATTGAATTGTTTCTTTTCATGATGACATGAAACTGGCTGTCTCTTAGGCTATGTCTAGACAGCATCCCTCTGTCGACAGAGGGATGAAAATCAAGCACATCGAAATTGGTTATGAAGCAGGGATTTAAATATCCTGCACCTCATTAGCATAAACATGGCTGCCGCTTTTTTTCGAAATGGAGTTTTTTTGAAAAACCCCCCAGCAGAATAGAGGCAGATCTGTTGAAAATAAAGCCTTTTTCAACAGATCCTGAATTCCTCAAAAAATTAGGTTTACAGGATCTGTCAAAAAAGGCATTATTTTTGACAGATCCGCATCTAGACTGCCTTTTTTTTTAAAAAAAAAATGCTGTTTCAAAAAAAAAGCAGCTGTCATGTTTATGCTAATAAGGCACAGGAAATTTAAATCCCTGCTTCATTAGCAATTTCGAGATGCCTAATCTACATCTCTCTGTCGACAGAGAGGTGGAGTCTAGATACACACTTAGATGCCTAATCATTAGAAATACAAGATTTTATTCCACCAAGTAGACATAGTCACTAGCATGGATGGGGAGGCATGTTCCCTTTTCCCTAAGTTTTCGTTTCTAGTTGAAGCCACTCCAAAATATTTGGCTGGGATCCCTCCCAATTCCTGTCTTTTTCAAGTGGTGCATATGTTACAGGGCAGTGATATTTGTGCATGTTGAAAAGGCAGATTCTGTGGACTAACTTACCAACTGAAGCTCAGTCCTTTGACAAATATTTCCATGGTGGTGTCCTTCTCCTGGGACATAGGCTGGAGGAAAAGAGATTCTCCAGGAAGGATGTCTATTTCGGTGCTTGTGGGGATATGTAAAGAGTCTATATACCCTTGTACAGAATATCTGTGATATATAAGTGTAAGATACAAATCTGCAGTTGGAATATTGCAATTGTGAGTTAAAGAATAGGGTCCTAACTATCCACTAAGTCCAAATGGTGAAAACCTTGTTTTGAGTACAGGCAGTCCCCGACTTATGCGGATCCGACTTACGTCGGATCCGCACTTACGAACGGGGCTTTCTTGCCCCGGAGGTCGGGGCGAGAAAGCCCCGTTCGTAAGCTGCTCCGGTGCCCCTGGTCTGCTGGAGACCGTCTGGGGAACCGCCGCTGCTGCCGCTGCAGTCTGGCTGCCTGTGGTCTGCTAGGGACCGTCCCCAGCAGACCACAGGCACCCGGACTGAAGCCGCAGCCGCGGGGGGGTCCCGTGCCTCTGAGGCTTTGCCAGAGCAAAGCCTCAGAGGCGCGGGGAACCGCCGCTGCTGCCGCTTCAGTCTGGGTGCCTGTAGTCTGCTGGGGACCGTCCCCAGCAGACCACAGGCACCGGGACTGAAGCCGCAGCCGCGGCGGGGTCCCACGCCTCTGAGGCTTTGCCAGAGCAAAGCCTCAGAGGCGCGGCACCCCGCTGCCGCTGCGGCTCTGCTCCCAGTGTCCCTGGTCTGCTGGGGGGGGAGGGGGCGCAGCTAGTGTGCTCCCCCCCCCCCCCAGCAGACCAGGCTTTTGTTTTGGACTCTGGGGCAGAGCAGCTGGGGCGCTGCTGATTGGTCCTGCAGCGCCGCTCTGGGCACTACTGGACCAACCCGGCAGCACCCCAGCTGCTCTGCCCCAGGTCCTGATTCAGCCGCTGCTGGTCAGTTTCAGCAGCGGCTGAATCAGGACGCCTGGGGCAGAGCAGATGGGGTGCTGCTGGGTTGGTCCAGTAGCACCGAGGAGCGGCGCTACTGGAGCAACCCAGCAGCACCCCAGCTGCTCTGCCCCAGGCGTCCCAAGTCAGCTTCTGCTGAAACCGACCAGCGCTGACTACAGGAAGCCCCAGGCAGAGTTGCTCTGCCCCGGGCTTCCTGGAATCAGCTGCTGATCAGTTTCAGCAGCAGCTGACTTGGGGACGCCTGGGGTTCTTAAGTTGATTCTGTATGTAAGTCAGAACTGGCGGTCAGTTTCAGCAGTGTCTGAATCTGGACGCCAGTTCCGACTTACGTACAGATTCAACTTAAGAACAAACCTACAGTCCCTATCTTGTGCATAACCCGGGGACTGCCTGTAATTGTAAAATGTCTATAACCACTAGATGTGTTTTCATGAAGAGAAGAAGTGAGTACATTTCAAGTCCTGTGAAACTGAAACAGCTTTGCACATGTTCTCTTTTTAAAATTGATTTCTCTAATCCTGACCCAGGCCCTAAAAACTCTCATTACCTTTCTGCCCCCTCTGCAAAAGGTCTGTAGCACAGCCATGACTATTCAGAAAGCAGACTCCATCAATTTTAACCATCTCTTTAAAAAACAAGGCCAATAAAGGCTGAAAGTCTCATTTTGGCAGGAAAGGGCATGACTTGGGTGTTTTAACTACAGAGGTATTTTTGCTGAGCTGAAATTGTGTTATTAGCTGTTAAAAGGGAGCAAGTGAGAACATGCCATTTTTAATTACATGTTGACCTGTCTGTAGTCCTGGTTATTTAGGATTGGTCTGACTTTCTAGCTTGCCCAGTCCATGGGATAGAGGCTTTAAAAAATGTCTAGGATTTTCTGCAATGAGTTTGTATAGTGCCTAGCACAATGAGATCCCACCCAGTCAAAGGTGTCTAGGTGTTAGCCCAATAAAAATTGTAAATAATAATCATTGATACATCAGATACAGGAATACAGATGATAAAGTGATAGAGTTTTGGGGCTCCATTCACCTCTGCTAATGCTGGGGTGTGTATTGCTGGGCCTCCGAACATTCACCCAGAAGAGAGGCTAGGCAGTGGTTCTGTCACTGAGAGGCAGTTTTAAATGAGGCTCCATTAGAGGTTGCCTAGCAGTGCACTAAGAACCAGATTCAAGGACCATTGAAATCAATGGAGCACTTTCATTTCATTAGCAGTAGCTCAGGCATGTTTCTTTGCTGACCCGAGTTGGCCAGCACTGGTCTCCCCAAAGGGGAAGGAGAGGGGTTGTGAGTGCTTTGCACTTCCATCTCCATGAACCAGATCTCCACTGCCCATAGCTCTGCCTACAGCAGAAGATGAGGCAGATAGAATCAAGCCTGCCCTTTCGTATTATAGGCAGTATCCTGATGAAAAATTAACATACATTTTTAGCTTCTTGGCTGTATAGTTGCATTCTGCCTAAGTGATAAATGAGGGCCCTGGGTAAGGTATTTGTTGGCCCCCTGATACTTTTCATTTGGTTCACCATGAGGATATCCCAGACTTTTATAGTTCACTGTCAAGCACTGGGACATTTGAGCTGAGCAGTCCTGTGAGCTGAAATGATAATGATAAGCAATTACTGTCATCCTGGTAATTCATCATTTGCCGGGGGTGAGGAGGAGGCTACGTTCCTGGGCTCAACAATGCCGAAATTGGTTGCAAAGTTTTGTTTGCTGTTACTAAGTCATGTCGCTCCAGTATGTGGTTCTGCTCAAATTTTGTTTTGGAACAGTCCTGTCACAGCTGCCTGTGGGATCAGAATTAACATAAGTTCTGTACAATAGTTGATATTGAGTTATGTGGAAAACTATAAGAGATAAATAAGGTAAGGACAAGGCACTTAGACCTAGAACAGACAACAGATCTAGAAATAAAATTCTTGTTTGTAGCTTTAGGATATTATCTGGCCTTAGAATGACAAAATTATGTAAATCAAATTACTGTGGGGGAACAAAAGCATATTCTGACATTCCCACTAATTGAAAGGAAAATTTGAAGAGTAAATGCCACTTTTAAAGTTCTTGTAAACGTTACATATGCTTTCTCTGGAGGCTAAAGGCCCTGTAGAGTAAATCTTGCAACAGCATTATTCCATCTCCTGGGTTTCGATTTTATATTTAAATGTACATTATTTTATTTTTCTGCTAGGTTACTTTTAGAGTGAGATTTTCACAAATAGTCAACCCTGGCCTACCTCTGCTCACATTGTCCTCAATGTTGAATTCAGTGGGAGAAGAATCACATCAATGCTGAGCACTTTTCAAGGTCCCATCCTTATGGTCTTTCCCCAAATGAGCATATGGCGCGTCTTTCCTTTCATAAATAGGCATTTGATGCCCCAGAGCAGAGGTGCAGAGCAACCATGCAGACATTTTGATGTCTGCCTGGTACTGACTTTCTTTATTTCAGCTCCATTTGTAGATCCCAATCCTGCAATTGAATACATGTGGGTAGAACCTGGCACCTCTGCAGACTTCTGTCATCTTCAATGGGAGTTCACACACCTTTAAGCATGGATCAGATGTCAATGTGTGCCTGAAACTGTAAATTATAACACATCTACATAGGAACTATATATTTCTTTGTATGTGGACAGTACCTAATATACTGTGGATACTGCCCTACCCTAATGCTATTAACAGCATGCCTTATTTTGTACACAACATCAAGGCTACCAAAGAGCACAATGCTGGAGGTGCCACATAAAGGTTAACTCTTGAAAGCAGAAGGAAAGGAGAGTAGTTAAAGGTATCTTGTTTTTGCCAAGCCAAGTGCTGTTTTCTTCAACTCTTAGCAAATGGGTAAGAAAATGAGGATTTTTTGTTCTTGTTAATTTTATTTTAATTAAAGATAGGTACAATGCTTTTAAAATCAAACTACACTTAGCAAAAGCAGTAATAAACCACATAATAGATTCAGGGGAATAGATCAAGCAGAATGGATCATATGCTATTGTTCTGCAAGCTCCTCTTGCTCTCAGAATTTCCATCAGTCTAGCTTAATCTGAGCACATTCATATATAATTATGCCTTTATCTATGGAGAGAACCCTTAGAATTAACTGATTCCTCTTTATTTGTAATGCTGTTACCAGTCTCCTCTGTGTGTAGATTTTTGAACTGAAACTTAAAGGAATCCTATGTCACAGCTGCTTGCGTTTTGCAAGCCTTGAATGTGGGCATCTTGCCATTACTTAAGGCATACTAAGCAAAGTGTGATACAGCAGAAAACTGCTACTGATGTGAGTCAGAGACGCATGCAGGATACTGCAGAACATTATTATATACAGATGAATGTTGGGACAAGGGGCGGGGGGAGGGAGGGCATGTACACGCATGTATATTAAATAGTGCAGGGCATGGAATTCAATTTACAGTATGTACTTCAAATATTCAGCTGTAGAGCCTTGCAGCAACAGCTTAAGCTGCCTAGCAACTACTGAATCACAAAAGCATAAAGACATTTTTAAAAAAAAGAATATCCATCCTCTCTAGTCACAGTGATTCTAATTTTTAACAGTGCCCAAGATGCCCCTAATATCCAGTCTAACTCTCCCTTGCTGAAGATTTAGCAAAGAGGTGGCCTTTGCAGCATACTCTAAAAGAAAATGCATTTGGGCTATTTTTCATCATGAGTTCCAAAGCTAAGCACCTCTTGTGGAGAATGTCCTAGGCCTTTTAAACTGAGGGAGCTCCAGCCTGAGTGCCCCATTTCACCTCATTGGTAGATACAAAGATCGGAGAGAGGAGGCCTTCCAAGTAGGCAGGGTTGTCCAGGTGAGAGCCAAATTCAGCTGTGACCTTGTCACTTCCCCTCTCCATCTCCTATCTGAGCCTGTGCCTGGTTTATTTAGATTCTGAAGTCAGCAAGGCAGAGGCTGCCTCTTACTCTGTGTGTACAGTGCCTAGCACAATAGGGCCCTAATCTTAATTGAGGACTCCAGATAGTAAAGTAATAATTAGTAATAATGACTTATTGGAGCTCTAGAACTTCTGGTCAGAGTCTGGTCCTGGAGATCTTAGAACACATTCTGCTGTGTGGTACATTAAGGAAGATGCAAGAAAAAAAGGGGATTCTCCCTTTCTTCTGGAGGGAGGCCGCTGTATTGCATTGGCATGCTGCTTCTCAATTCCAGACTGAGCTCATTTGCTGGCATTCAGCTCACCTGATTGCAAGGAATGAGTTCTATGGGCACAAAAAATTAAGTATTTGTTTAAAAATCATTTTGTTTCTAACATGCAGAAGCTGGGGCTCTGAGCACATAGTGCACATGGCAGAGAAGATACGGATTGACTTTCCTGAAACTCACAGCAAATACTCTTCAACCTGTTCTCCGTTCATGGTAGTAGTTGTTAATAACAGGGAGGAACAAGTGCAAACAGCTGGTTTTCCAGATAACGCACTTAGCCTTAGAGGACCTGTTGAACAACACCACCACATAAGAGTAGTTGATTGCTGGGGATTATTTTTTCTGAACAATTTTATTTATTACACAATGTTAATGTTTTTTTAAAATAACAACAGCTTTAGAGGAGGGAAAAGAAAAATTCAAATAGTGTCAGTTGTTAACATCCCATTGGTTAAAGAATTATTACCAACAACTTGACCAAAAAAAAAAAGGCCAAGCTAGAGCTGATCTCTGTGTAAGGACTCAAAGTGGGATCCCTCCTGCACACTCCCTTTTGTGCATGGGCCAGCAACAATTGATGTCCTTATGCTGGGTTGATCACAGAGGCTACTCCCTGATATGCCCCTTGACAGACTTGTCACCCCAAATATGGCAGGGAAGAAGTGGACCTTAGAGAAATACAGTCTTTAATCCCCACCAGCCTGCTCTACCACTTCTGCCCCCCTTCTAGGGTGACTGATATCCCACTGAGCACTAATCAGGAGCAGCCGTGTGCTCAGGGAAGCATGGAGACTGCAGTTGTGGCTGGTTCCTTATAAGGCTGGTGATGGAAGGATGGGGGAGAAGTCTTGTACCTCTCATTAGTACCCAAACAAGGCAAGCTCCGATCTGGCCCTAGATGTAAAATGCTTTTTTATCTTCAATGTGCATTGCAAAGATGAAGTCATTACTGTAGAATTCTCCTCTGCATTGTTACAGCATTGCAAATTGTTCCCATTTGGCATTAAAGATTAATTTGCTGAACATAAGGCTTTGTTTTAAGTTACATGCACTAGTTAGTAATGAAGTTGCCATTAAGACAAAACAAAATGAACAGCAGTTTTGCCTGAGCAAGAAATAAGCAGGAATTGCTGAATAGGTGTTATAATAACAATTAACAGTTAATTTAGCCTCTCAAAGTTTAAGTCAATTTTATTTACATGTTTGTGTGAACATTTGTGGATCTGGTTAAGTAGAAAGGACCACAACTTCAGGTGGCAAATTTTCACTGATCAAATAAATTATATTTTGAGCTGAATTAGTTGCCTTTGATGTTAAGCAGCAGAGTGTTGCATATTTCCATGTCACATGATAGCTAAATAATAACTATTACACTGAAGTCTGAAAGGTCAGAAAGGAAATAACATCAGTAATGCTTATAATGTGAGATTGTTCATGCATTAATAACTTGGAAAGATGTTTCACAAAGAATTATATTGCTAAGTCAAATTGCAGTTCTGCTACATCCCCCTCTCTGTCCCTTGGGTATGCTGTTGAGTTACTCAGACCTCAAGAAGAGTATTATAATTTTAATAGGAGACAGAGAAAGAGATATGAATTTACATTCTGAGCATTTTTCCCTTGGTAACTGCTGTCCCTTTTTCCAGTCAAACTGACATTTACCTTTAAAAGGGCACTTTATTCAGAATTACCAAGGTATTCGTGGTCAGATAACAATATTACATAATTGAAACTAGCTTGGTATACATGTTCGGGGTGTGTGCGTACAAGGGGGTGGGGAACAGTGTTCTGGAATTCTAGTGCATTGGTTGCTTGGTTTCTTTCCTCTCTGTATTCTGATTGATGGCAACTTGTAACAGTTTGGTTGAGTTCTCAGAAAGTTAGCCTGTTGGATATACTATTGGAATGGGCTAGCAAGGTCTCCTACCTCAAAACCACTAATAGCTGCCCTGGGGAAATCACATTGTCCTTACACGATTTATTTCCCACATGTGCTTAGCTAGATTTTCCGTATTTTAGCACTTGTGGCTCCATGCAGAAAAGGCACTGCCTGCTTTGTACCAGTACCTAGAGGGATTTTCAGTGTTTCTTGTTTATGGTGACAAGGCATGAGGGTAGTTCCCTCACTATTCCCCCATCCCCAGCTAATTTACACAGGGCCTGCTTCGTATTTCTTTGCTCCCAACTCTCATCTTCTTCTGCATCAAATAACTGCCATAAGCCAGTGAGATGTAGCCACTGATGTAACAGTCAGTAGGGCTATGATAACATGTCAGATAGAAGTCTTATCCAGACCAGGGGGAAAAGAAAGAAACCATAATAAAACAAATAGATATTGCCTTGATAAGCACTAGCTGTGTGAAATATTAGCTGATGACTAGCAAAAGTTACCTACTTGAGCTACAAGTCAAATAACACGATTGTTGTAACTTTTCTATCCCTTGGGCAATATTTCAGTCTTTTAAAAAATCAGCCTATTTCTCTACAAGTGATACACATACATAAAGAGACAGAGTGGGTGAGTGAATATTGATGATTCTTGTAGGATTAATTCTGCAGACTATGTTGAGACAGCCAGCTAAATTCTGACCTCTTTTACACCACTTCATCCTGCTAGGTCAACTACCACCATGTCTAAGGAGAAGACAATTCTCTCACATTCAGTGGGAATGCAGCCAGTTGTACCAGGTTTCAATTTGCCCACTGATTTCAGTGGGGCTACAGTGGACTGAGATAAAAATTTGGCCCAGTCTCACTATCCTATGTGCTGATGCATTATGAAATATAATTGGGTCAGGCCTCCTGTAGCCCTGAAGATGATAAGAAAAAAGGGTTTTAAATAATATTTCCTTACAGCAGGAGACTATCTTCTGCCTTTCAAATCATCTAAGCTGTCCACTGATTCCCCTGAGCCTGGCTACAGCCATTCAGTTTTTTAGATATAAGACCCCCTGAAATGCTTCAGCTTTTGGTGCACTATCACTAGTAAAGCCATTCCAGCAGGATGCAATTTATACCTTGCTACAAAAGTATGATCCTTAAAGCCCATACAGCAGCCCACCCCAAATACCCAGGCCACGTGCTGTATGGGTAGGATGGCTCTTGCCCCAGAATGGCTGGAAAGCAGCTTTTCAGAATCTAAGTAGGCCAACTCATACAGAAATGCCTTATGTAATATAATAGGGAATGAATTCATCTCTATGGATATTTGAACCATCCTGGGGAATTTAATAGATAATTATGCCCCTGTTATAGAATTCTGTTGGATGATTTAAAAACATGGACAGGAGAGAAAATGAAGGGAAAGAAAGTAAATCATTTTCTGCAAAATTCCCATTTACCAGATTCCCATTTGCAAAAAGGTCCTGTTACACCACTCTGACAGTATAAAAAGACCTGAAAGTGGCTGTAACTGTACTTTACATTTAATTTGATTTCCTGCTGGGACAGTGTACAAGTGATCTCTTGTGTCATCTCGTCTGACCTCCCACGCCAAATGATTCTTATCTCAAGCCATAACTTCTGTGTGAGCTAGAAAATCGTTTTGTAGAAAGGCATCTAAACTTGATTTAAATACTTCACACAAGAGAATTGTTCCACTACTAGTTAATCACATTAACAGTTATGTTTAGACTGAATTTTTCTAGTTCAGCCATTAGATTTTGTTATGCCTTTGTCAGAAATGAGAATTTGAGCCTAGCAAATTTTAAAGAACTTTCAATAAAACCCTATTGGTTTCATCTTTATTAAAGGAGCTTTTCCAAAAGAAAAATGGTTGGGGAATCATATTCTCTAAAGCCCCTTCCACCTGGATTGGAGGATGAAAGCATCTATATAGCATTGGGGCTCACCAGTGCCCCATGAAATCCTCTTGGGTAGCTTGTATAGTGAGGTTTCCAGGAGAAACTGGATTGGTTACAACATTTATTTTCAGGAAAGAAAAGAAAAAGTTTCAATAGCTTTCAGTTATTTTTAATAAATTGTTTCCAACTCAATTTTCAGCTTAGCCACATTTCATTAAGAATGGTTACCTTAGTTTCCATAGTGGCATTCCACTTCCAGCAGAGATGCAATCACTGACTGTGATTACACTAATCTCATTTCTGAAGTTTCTGGTAGGCATTCATGTGGTGCAAGTGTTTCAAGCTAATAGGGTAGATTGTGCCATTATGGTACTGGCTCCAAATGGGGTGGCACAGAGTTTCCCTTTGACAGAATCCCACTCAGCCCTAATTCACTGGCACACAGGGAGTTTGTACTCTGTGCCATTTTATTTCCAACTGTACATTAGGACAACCCTGCAAGCCACATCTGAGACAGCCATTGTATCTGCACCTCTGTGATCCAAGGACTCTTACTCAATTGGCAAGGAGTTACAGAAATCTTGTGAGTCTGGTGTGTGCATCCCAGTTCACCAAAGAATGTCCTGGGAGGTCTCAAATGAAAGCTTGGTGTAGCACTGGTTATTAATGTCATTTTGAAATGCACATGCAGATAGTGTGTTAGGAGCTACGTGTCTGTATTAAAAAATATGTTCTCCAAGTATGTAGCGAGGTATGTAGTGACCAGTAGAGGTAAAAAAGGTTTTCTTTCAGACACGGGACGTTTATTCACCTTTCTCTCTCTATCGGGATATAAATTAAACAATGTATGATAATACAATGGATGCCCATTCACATACTAAGTGAATGAAGATATGTGAAATCAACACAGAAAAAAACAAGCATCATTTGCACCATTATCCTGTCTGAGTGAACTTTGGTGGTGTATCTAGGAGACAAAGGAGATGCCCCACCATCATGCATCTTGTAAATAAATGGATAGGGCATTTACATTCATGAAAACGGAATCTCAGCCAGTCTTGGATGCAAACAGTGTAATGGACAGGGGTGATGTAAGCTTTGTTAGACAGGAGGTTAATGTATAAGCCAGTCTCTAGAAAGCATGTTATGGTTTTATTTTATATGTAACCTTTTGTTTTCAACATCCTTATTCACTATCTTCTGAATCTCTAGTCTTTGATAATTTTCTCATTTTTCCTATCAACATGGTAACATAGCTATGCAAATTGCGTATCTTCTCTCAAATCTATTTAGAAATAGCTTATTTTGAAATTTGGCACATCTACATAGAGCCAAATTTTGAAATAACGTGCTATTTTGAGCCATCCTTTAACCCTCATGCAATGAGGTTTACCGGGATGGCAAAATAGTGTGCCCATTATTTAAAAAAATATTTCAAAATAACAGGTGCTTTGTGTAAACCCGGGGTAGACGTACTCAAGCTTGTGTGCATTCTGTTCCTTTGGGGAGAACCTCCCTGAAATGTCTGCGTGTAGCCAGTGTCAGGGGCTTGGTATCCAAGGGGATGCTTCAAAAGGACCCAAGAACTGGGGTTCATGTGAGTTAACATGCAAGGCAAAGCTGACATAACCCAGAGGTGAGATAATAGGCTTGTGGTGTTAGGGAGCTGACATCCAACCAAGCACAAGGGTAATATGGTGACTCGCAGTCCTGGATACCTTGAGAACCATCACAGTCTCCCACCTCTTTGCACCCTCCGGGGCAATGGACACTGGACTCCCTTTAGCACAAGAACTCTTATTGTGCCCAGCCATTCTGTATGTGTAGTAGGGGGAGAGAAAATACCCTACAGTGTTTGCCTTCCATGCACAAGTATGCTAGGTCAAGGCATACGTTCTGGCCCTTTGTGTTGAGAGTAAACTGGGCTCTGTTTTCCCACTTATTTCTAATCCAGTGCCACTGGGTTGTTTGCTTGCTAGGTAACTGTAACTGTGCATAACCACTAGGGATATGAGGAAACCTTTTTTGTTTGTTTGTTTGTTTTAATTTGATGTTACGAGAATCCCAGAGCATTGCCACCGGCAGCCAGAGAGAAATTCATTTCAGTGTAAACATCTTTGAAGCGACTATGAATGATTGAAGACTTAGATAGGGTTGAATGGCCCAAATTGCTGGGCAAGGCTTTCTGCACTGAGACTAATTTGATTTTCAGTGAACAATAAAAAATGTGTATGAAAAGACAGAGTTTTCACAGCAAGGAACTCATTAACAATCTGTGCAGGTGCCTTCAGTTCCAAAGAGCTGCAAAGCAGGAAACTGAGATTCCTTTTAGCTTGATCCCCACAGCTTGTTCTCATTGCTTGCTGGGGGGGGGGGGGGGGGGATAATAAGTTTCTATCGTAAATTTGACGGTTCTTCATTGTGCAGAAAAAGTAGAAGCACTGGGCTGTAGGAACCCCCCTCTGCAACTATGAAATAGACAAGGAATTTCCAGCGGTTAAAAAGCATCTGCTCAAGAGCATTGACTCAGCAATTTAGCTGGTTGGAAAATGCCAATTCAATGAAATTGACATGTTCTGCATGCATATGTCAGTTTCACTGTCTCTGGTTTCACAGGGATACCCTCTAGGTTTCCTGCCTCTAATTCAGAGCAAGGAGCCTGAGAGTCTTGGACCCTTGGCTTAAACCAGGGCTCTCAGGGCTCCTGTGCTTTCCATTCCATGGTAAGCTCCCAGAGCTGCTAAGCTCCAGACTACATGGCAGGAAGCCTGCAAGTGGAGCTGCCAGGTCTCTGGACATCTCGGCGAGCCTCATAGCTTTTCAATTCAAAAAGTCAAAATGAAATGTCATTGTGATTTTTTAAATGAATGTTCAGAATTCCCACTCTGTGAAATGTCAAGATTTTGTTCTAACATGGAACAAAACCTATCAATCAAACAATAAAAATGGAATTTCCTGCAGATTCTGGCCAGCCCTACTCAGCTGCTACCTCAGCACTGACAAAAGCTGCTAGAGGTGCTACAGGCTTCTCTTGTAAGAGCTGAAAACCGGTATGAAAAAAAAATGAGTTGTAGTCTCTTATCGGTTGAAAGCCAGAGTCTGCTTGACTGAAAGAAGAACACAAGGAGCTGCAGTCACTTCCCCTATGACAGGCAGAGAGCTTCAGGACCAGAGAGGAACATGAGGATCTGTGTTTTTATCCTTGCCAGCAGCCATAGCCATTAGAGCTGTGAAGCATAGAGGAGGATTTTTTTTAATAACTATCTGGGACCCACCTGGCTGCATGAAGGTGCTCGGGTGACATGGTGATGAGCAAGATATAAATAGCTAGAAAGGCAGCCAACCATTCTTACCACTAGTTCATTGATGCAACAATGTTTAACAATCCTGAATGTGCCTTTGGAAAGCCAGTGTAACCAAGTTGGAGCTCCGAGACACAGTGATGGACCTGCTTTATGGAATGACCTATGAGTAGCCACTTGAAAGGTATGGCGATACTGGGACAGACTGGTGTAACTCAGCATGGCTTCACTGAAGTCAACGGCATTATATCAGTGGCATCAGGGGCAGATCTGACCCATTTCCTCAAAAAAAGTAGAATGAGAAAAGGTCTTCTCCTAAAGTTCTTCACTTTGGAGAGCCCCTGCTGCTTTCTCTCAGTAATGGAATCAGAGGGCAAATGCAAAACACCCAGATCACAGTTTCTGCTAATGCCCCTTCTCCCTGCAGATTGGTTATGTTGATGGCAGGAGCCCTGACCTATGCTGAAAAATGTTCTACTAAATGCTTTGCAATGGTCTATCATAGTCTGCAAGGACTCAGTGCAGGATCTCCGTTCTCCCCAAGCAGAAAGCAGCCTGTGCTGATGGATTGTGGCTGGGAACTCAGCAGAGGAGCGTCACTTCCATGGCAAGGAAGACCCACCTGTGCAACACCACCCTTGCAGGTACAGAGTGAGGTGCCACCTACATATGTGGGGAGGGCTGAGAGCAAGGTGGGATCTGCTGGATTGTTGCTGTCCTAAACCTAGAACATCAGTACAGGCTCTGTCTGCACCGAATTTGGGCGATCAAACTCCTGTGATCGGAGGCCTGGAACAGTGGCACTCAGAGGAGCCCCTGGCACATGGCCTGATACATTTCAGCATGACTGGTGCAAACATTGCCACAGGATGGGACTCTGTGCATGCATTAGCGAGGAGTATGCACAGAGGAATAAGTGTGGCTTTGGTACAGATTTGGGGGAGGCAAATTATTCCTAAATTATATCAGGTTCTTAAAAAAAGTCAGCATTGATTATCAGAAGCCTAGAACCGTCACCAAGGGAGAACACACACCAAGGACTGCTAGGACAATATTTTTGCTAGCTTTTTGTCTATCTTTGTATTTTGTTATTTTATATCCACTTGGGGTACGTCTAAACTACATGGTTCCGTCGATGGAGCCATGTAGATTTGTTTTTTGGCAAAGGCAAATGAAGCCGCGATTTAAATGATCGTGGCTTCATTTAAATTTACATGGCTGCTGCGCTGAGCCGACAAACAGCTGATCAGCTATTTGTCCGCTCAGCGCGCTAGTCTGGATGCTCCCCTGCCGACATCAAAGCCCTTTGTCGGCAGCCCCGGTAAACCTCATCCCATGATCACGGCTTCATTTGGCTTCATTTAAATCACGGCTTCATTTGGCTTTGCCTATGTGTCTAATCTACATGGCTCCATCGATGGAGCCATGTAGTTTAGACACACCCTTGGGGAATATTCATATTTGTGTGATTTACACAGACTTTTGTCCATAGTTTATTGACGATAAATTAATTTATACAGTATATCATATATAAATGTGTATCACAGGCTTGTCTGTTTGACTGGGTATGCAGATGCTTGGGAAATGTCACTTTCTATGTGACTCAGTCTTCTGCACATTGTAATGTCAGTATTGAAGGAATTTGGTCAAATTTGGCCCTTACTTCCCTTGTTCTCAGATCTCCCAACTCCCAATCTCTCTTACGCTTTAGACGAGCTGGTAATGGATTCTACATTGAATCACCATGTTCCTGTTCCAAGATGTAGTTATACAAACCATAAAGCCTTGGTTTTACCTAGGAAAGCTCATGACCTAATAAATGTGTTAGTCTCTGAGGTGTCAGAGGACTGCTTGTTGTTTTTACATATACTCTTGAGTTTATGAGCTGAATGCAGCACTGCCCTGAAGAAAGGTTCCCTGGAGATGCTTGAAGCATGTTCACTGGATCCTGTGTGACATTAATTTTGGTGAGATAATTGTGCATAGTATACCAGTTGACTTTGGCATATATTTGGGAGTGCTGTTGAGAGAGGAGGAAAGCAGGCATGTGGCATAAGAAGCCTAAATATTTATTTTGTTGCCCACTAAATTCCATTTTATTAGCTACTAAATTGCACTGAAATCTTTTTTGCTGCAAAGCCAGAGAATCCAGTAGACTGAGGGGAATTATTATTGAAAAGAGCCCTAGATTATCAGACAGAATTAACAATGTGTATTGAAGCATTAATCTAATATTCAATCAGCTTTTCAAGTAATTTTTCTGTGTTGTTAATGCAGTAATTTGAAGTTCTGTATTCTTCCTGACTCCCAAAAGAAAGTTGCCCCTATGCTATAATACTGAGGTTACATCTAGATTATGGAGTTTTTGGCAGGATACCTCTAGTCTCCTGTAAAAACCCCGCTACGTCCAAGGAACGCATTTGCTCTTCTGCTTTTTTTCGCGGAAGAGCAAACACGCTCTTTTGGAGAGCCCTGTTTACCTCATTTCACGAGGCATAAGGGCTCTGCTGAAAGAGAAGGCTTTTCCTCCAAAATTGGAGTCTAGACAGGACTAAATGGTGGAAAAGCCTCTTCTGGAAAAAAAAAGCAGAAAAAGCATAGCTTTTTCCACAAAAATGCCTCAGTCTAGACCTAGCCTGAATACTAGAAATGGTACTAGTTGAAAAAGATGCCCTAGAAATATTCTTTTAGAAATGTTAAAAAATCATTTAGTGATAAGATACTTTTTTTTGCATGAAACATTAGCTTTTGTTTAGCATTAATTTTGGCAGAACTTAATGAGCACCTGAACCTCCTTTCAGACCACAATGTTCCTGTGATTAGATGAGCCATGTGCATTAATTGTACTCTGATTCTAATATCATCCAGCCTATTAAAACATTAGTATAGCACTTATTCCTTTAGCAAGTCCTGACTCATAAGTAGAGCACATCAGTATACTGGAAGTCTGCATGCTTAGCACTTAATACAAGCCTTGACTGTTCATGTGGCTAGGATAGATATGTAGTTTACTCTAACTGTTGGTTTCTTATGACTTTGCCGATTGGAATAAAACTTAAGTCCCTCCCACAAATGCAGACTGTACAGGTTGGACCTCCCTGCTTCAGCATCCTCAGGATCTAACTGATCCCAAACAAAGGGATTTTCCAGACCAGGAGAGGTCCCCTGTCATTGCCTCTCTAGCCCTACCTACTGCAGGCTGCTTTTAACCTGCACCTAGACCCACTACCCCTAGGCTCATGCTCATGCTCTGACCTCAGCCCTGCTTCTGCTGGGCTCCACCGCACCAGCCAGAACTATTTGGGACCAGAGCTCCCCGGCTGCCGCCGGCTCTACTACCTGTATAGCTAGAATTTCCCATTGTGCAGCCAGCCCCCCTGCCATGGGGCTCCTGCCAACTCACCAGCCCCCTGCTGCAGTCCTGGCCTTGCTGCAAGACCTCCCTAACCCTGGGCTCTGTGGTCTTGCAACATCTGGAATGAAATTGACATCTGTGGTCTTGCCACTCCACAGATGTTGCTGGACCAGAGAGTGCCAGTTCAGGGAGGTACAACCTGTATTATGATCCAAGGGGCATTGCACTACAGAGTTCAGAAGGAGTTCAATCCTTTTTTCTTTTAGTATGTTAAAAATATGCTGCTCAAGCTAGAATTGATGGAAGTATTTTAAAATCAAGAAAAAAGCAACAATTTGTAAGAGAACACAAAATACACTGCATCCCCCTCCACCTAATCCTTAATTCATGCGCAAAAATAACCCTTAAGGGACACAGCCTCAGCTAGTGTTTATATATACATAGTTCTACTGGCTTCAGTGGAACTATACTAATTTACAGAAGCCAAAGATCTGAAACAAACTCAAGATGCTTTAGCCTACATTACTTTGACTAGCTGGAAAACTTTCTGCGAAGTCTATTGGAATACTTGGAATACTTGGAAGATCCATGATTTCACCGATGTGGATAGTCTTGCCACCAATGCAGATTGCAGCTTTTCCACTCCATCCTGTTTTGTGTGGTTCTCATTCATGTCCTTCTCCATAAAGGATCCATCCAACGTGCTGGAGGCCTTTCTCTTGTTCTTTTTGTGTCTCATGGATACCAATGGACTATACGTGCTGTCCATCTGTTGTCTCGCAGTCTCACTACACGGCCAGCCCATCTCCTTTTCTAATCATATATAACTTGGATGATATCATACACTCCACTTCTTGTGTGCAAATCGTCGATAGTAACATGCTGTAACCTACTTACACCCACCATACATCTTTCCATTGCTCTTTGGGTAGTTTGCAACTTTAATCTTCTGATAATGTTATATGGTTGCTAAACCTGGAATATGATGCTTATAGAAGAATACTGGTGTTAAAGAGATGGGCTTTCATGGTGGTGGAAAGTTTGGGATCAACAAAAACACTACACAGACTCCCAAAGGCAATCCAACCTGAACTCGACCTCCTGCTCAACTCCTCTGCGAAATGGAGCATTTGAAGAAACTTGCCATCAATCAGAAAACCATTTTCACTTAGATCTTCTGTAGGACATCTTCCAGGATGCTGGCAAACAACTTCGGCAAACAAACGTCTCCCTGTTTTACTCCTCACTTGACTTTGATGATCAAGGGATCGTCAAAAAAATGTGATTTCTATAGTTGTGGACATCATGGAATCTTGTATGATTCTAACATACACAGGGGAGATGCCCTACAAAAGGAGAGCACTTAAAGCTGCATTTTGTTCCATGGAGTCAAAGGCTTTTTTAAAGTCAATGAACAACAAGCATAGTGGGATCTTCTACTTCCTACATAAAAATGTGGTCCACTGTGGAGAATCCCTTACAAAAGCCTGCCTCTTCCCTTCTCATGTTTTCCTCAAGGACACCCTCAATACGGGCATAGATCATTCTTATAAAGACCTTGTAAAGATGAGAAAACAGGCAGATGGTCAGTAGTTATGAAGAATTGTCAGTGGTCCATCAGAATATAAAGTTGGCAAGAGTGGCAGGTTTAGATCAAATGCACGTAGAAGAACTTTTTGTGGGAGGTGATACACTCTTAAAAGCACTTAAACGCGGGAGTTTAAAGTTAATCCAAATTAAGTTCTTAGTTCGGATTAACTGTTACTGAGGAGTGTAGCCGCGGGCAGTTTGTTCAGACTAAGGGGGATTTAAAAATGGCGGCCGGATGGGAACATGCAAATAAAGCCCGGGATATTTAAATCCCGCGCTTCATTTGCAACGCTGGTTCCCTGATTTGCCTACCTAGCTCGAATTAATGAGCTAGTGTAGACATACCCTTAGTGAGAGATTCTCACGATAAGTTAAAGAGGGGAGAATTACAAAAGATTGGAAGAGATCACAAAGTGTTCTTCTGACAAAAAAAGGAGATCAAGAAGACATTCGTGAATCTAATTCATATGATAATAAAACGAGTTGAACAATACCCTGGGGGGTAAATCCTCACTTGACATTGTCAGTGGAGCTATGAGAATTTACACCGATTTATTTGTTATGGGCCATAACCTGACCATGCTAATACATGGATGTAGTATCAGATCACAGCCCCCTGGCCTGCTGGCTCTGTCCCCATGAAGCGGTAAGTAGATCAAGAGCGAAGAGGAACTAGTACATAGAGCTCACTGAACTATTTTGCAGCTACTTCTCCATGCATCTCCCAGAAATGTTATCCATGATTCTGCCCCCTGCGCTGCTATGCTGCCAGTGAGGTATTTAAGAAATACAGGACCTGATCCAAAGGCCACTGGATCTAGTGGATGTTGTTACATTGGCTTAGATAGCCTTTAAATGGACCTTATTCCTTCAGGCTGGCATTGCAGCACCACATACTTATATTTTCATAATTTTGAAAAGTACAGAACTCAAAGTCACAACTCTTTCCTTCTTCAGGCCAGGCTCTCAGTGAGCCAGAATCAAAGGATGTTTTGCCTGAGAAAGGAACAAGCCAGGCCTAGACAATATGCCCCCTATTTATATTTCCCTCACTTATTTTTAATAATGCCTTGCAACTGCAATCTTTTTAATTATCTTTATGTCCATCATCCTTCATTTTGTTTAAAGTAATCTTGTAGCTACGTGAAAAGTCAGACTTGTAAAGAAATAAGTTTGGTCAGATTGCTGGTCTAATCTTTGCAACAGTCTTCCTTTAAGAACCACCAATCGTGGGAGCTACAAAATGGCTGGAGAAACTTCTTGTTGCGATGAAAAGTTGTAGATTCAAGAACACAGAGGCTTATTTTCCCCATAATGCATGTAGGCAGCTCCCATTAACTTTGATGAGTATCACAGCATGTACCAACAAGACAGTAAGCTTCTTTGGTGCTTGTTTCCTAACACTCAAAGTCTTGGTCTTAATCTTCAAAGTCTTTAATAAATTGGTCCCAGATGCCTAAGAAAACATTTCCCAGACAGTGATGTTTGTTCTGCTCAGCTGTAACTGAGAAATTGTGGACCTTGAGAATATAATATGTGAAAGTAGGAGACAGAACTTTCTCAGCAGCTGGCTGATCCTGTGAAGCGCACTGTACACCACCAAAGGAAACTAGAAATGACCACAGCGCTGCTTGCTTCAAGAGCAAAGTGTCAGCCTCACTTCTGCATCTGAGTGTTCCTACAGGCACAAGAAAAAAACCACCACTAAAGAGTGTGAAGAAGAGAGAAGGAGATGGGGGGACAGAAAGACAAGAAAGAAAGGAGAAAAATGGTCACAAAGGCTTTCAGAGAAATAGGGCGAAAACTTGATCTACTCCATTTATAATAAAACAATGAGTGGTCCTGTGGCACTTAGAGGCTAATATATAGAGATAGTATTATGAGCTTTGGTGAGCAAAACCCAGTTCCTCAAATGAGAAGAGATTCTGCTAATCTGAGGAAGTGGGTGTTGCCCATGAAAGTTCATGATACTACATATATTTTTGCTAGTATCTAAGGTACAACAGAAATACTCATGTTTTAAGTTACAGACTAACAGAGTTACCCCTCTGAGTCTTTCATCCATTTATAATGTTCATTCTAAGGTGTTCAGACTGATACCCTTTAGTGAGGAATGCATTATAAACACAAGTACATGGCAGCTTTACTTATTGAGCTTGTGGTAAATGTGGCTTTTTTTGCAGAATTGTTTTCTGACATGAGTTGAAAGAAAGTTTTTTTGTCCCTGAGATTCTTCCTGACTTTGAACTGACAGACAAAAAGATGGTGCTCACAGTAACTGGCCCTTGAAATATGCATGTGCAAACTCAGAAATGTTGACAAAAAAAGAAAACTTTGCTGCACTTGGAAACACATTACCTATTTTGCACTTGTTTTTGCCTATTGGAACATGCACTGTGCATGCACATTTTACAATTAGCAAAAACATTTATCTTTCAGGTGATACTGTTGGGATATTTGATCCTCCACTACAAAACAGGCCAAATGAGTAAAGCTAACTTTTAACAGTCTAGGTTTCAGAAACATTGGGAAGGGAATGCAATGACAAAAACGCCCACACTTCAGTTTAATTGTAGGTTTTGCTTTATCACAGAATCTTGGATAGATGGCTCCTTGTCCACTATTACATTAAGCTCCAGTTGTTGTTATAGTGAATGCTCTTTTCAGCTTTCAAAATGCTATGACAATAAAGATAATGTTACAAAAACCTTTCCGTATTTATTTTTCTACTTCTCTCTTCTGATTTTTCATTTTCCTACCCCCCATGTCAGTATTAGCTACAAAAATGCCTTCCTTGTGTCAGGGGTTGGGGACAGCTAGCCAATAATTAGTTGCCAGTGGAAAAAAGGCAGGTGTTTCTTCACCATCAGCCATCTTCACTGTTGTGTGAGCAAGATAATTATAGATGTCCTAAGACATAGGTCAGGATCCACAGACATTTTCTCCTAATGAGATCTCTGGGTATTGAGTCATGGACGTGATATGCTCCTGCTGCCTGTGTATGCCATAGTCTCTGCCTTGAAGTAGAGGCACATGGGGCAGGTTTCTTTTCTCAGCAAACTCACTCATAACTTCAGGTAAAATTCAGCCTGGTATTGCAAAGGTGAATTGGAAGAGGATGCAGCTCTGCTCTCACTAGAGACCCAAGTAATGGCAGAAATATTTCTACCACCCTCTGGCAAACAACAGGAAAGGATTCTGACTATGCTACGTCTACACTGCCTCTTTTGCCGGCAGGGTGTATGCTAATGAAGAACTCATTAGCAACTTCTTGTGCTTCATTTGCATATTCTCTGTCCCAGGCTTTTTGCGCAAGAGGTTTTTGTGCAAAAACAAGCAGTGTAGATGGGTCTATTTTGTGCAACAAAAACCTTTTGCACGAGATCTGTATATCTCCTTTTTTGAGGCATAAGGATCTTGTGCAAAAGGTTTTTTTTCACAAAATGAATCCTTCTACACTGCTAGTTTTGGCGCAAAAACCTCTTGTGCAATAAGCATCGGAAGAGAATATGCAAATGAAGAGTGAGAAATTGCTAATGAGCGCTTCATTTGCATTGCCTGTTCCACAAAAAAGAGGCAGTGTAGACAAAGCGTAGGAGTCCCACTCTGCTCTGAGGCCCTAACGGATCATACACTGCATTGAATTAGGATTGTGGCCAGACATCTGCTCTGTATATATTGTGATCAGGTGGCACATGCTACTTCTATTTGCATCAGCAAGGTGGTGCCCCACTAAGTATTCTGCCTAGGCCTTTCTGAGTTGCCTGCCCAATGCTACTCTGTTACTGAAGTCCCTGGTGGTCTGGTCTCTCAAACATGGCATTTTATGGTAAGGGCACACAGTATCTACAGTATCTTACATATAGACTTGCTAGTCTGCCCTGTGTTTGGTCAGTTTCTGCATCTGTTTGAGCAGACTGCCAGTGTTCCTTTTTAGTCTGAAAGCTTATTTTTCCTTGCCTTCATGCACTGCATAATTTCAGTACTTTTCTTGGAATAGGCATGTGACAATGGGGCTGCCTTGTGAAAGTGTCACCTTTGCATCATGCATCACAGTTCTCAGAGGACAAGGCTATGGGGACTTCATTTAATTTCTGAAACGAGGAGTGCATCATTACTGATTTAGAATCTGGACAAAATGCCTGTTGTACTGAGTGTAAGGCCCTAAGCAGTAGAGCTGAGCAGTAAAGCTTTGAACAGGCTGGAACATTGCATTAATAATACTCCTGGATGGTCTGCCAGACAGCAGTTGTGTAATAGTATGGTTTATAGATTCAATTTCTATGCTTAATTAACTGTATCATCCTAAAAGTGTCCTGTTTCATGAATACAGTAAAACCGCAGAGTTCATAGAATCATGGAATCATAGAGCTGGAAGAGACCTCAGGAGGTCATCAAGTCCAACCCCCTGCCCAAGGCAGGACCTGTCCCAACTAAATCAACCCAGCCAGGGCTTTGTCAAGCTGAGACTTAAAAACCTCTAAGGATGGAGATTCCACCACCTTTCTAGGTAACCCGTTTCAGTGCTTCACCACCCTCCTAGGGAAATAGTTTTTCCTAATATCCAACCTAGACCTCTCCCACTGTAGCTTGGGATCATTGCTCCTTGTTCTGCCATCTGTCATTACTGTGAACTGCCTCTCTCCATCCTCTTTGGAACCTCCCTTTAGGAAGTTGAAGGCTGCTATCAAATCTCCCCTCACTCTTCTCTTCTGCAGACTAGACAAACCCAAATCCCTTAGGGTATGTCTACACTACCCTCCTAGTTCGAACTAGGAGGGTAATGTAGGCATACTGCACTTGCAAATGAAGCCCGGGATTTGAATTTCCCGGGCTTCATTTGCATAAGCAGGGCGCCGCCATTTTTAAAACCCCGCTGGTTCGAACCCCGTGCAGCGCGGCTACACGGGGCACGAACTAGGTAGTCGAACTAGGCTTCCTAGTTCGAACTACTGTTACTCCTCATTCCACGAGGAGTAACGGTAGTTCGAACTAGGAAACCTAGTTCGAACTACCTAGTTCATGCCCCGTGTAGCCGCGCTGCACGGGGTTCGAACCAGCGGGGTTTTAAAAATGGCGGCGCCCCGCTTATGCAAATGAAGCCCGGGAAATTCAAATCCCGGGCTTCATTTACAAGTGCGGTATGCCTACATTACCCTCCTAGTTCGAACTAGCGGGGTAGTGTAGACATACCCTCAGTCTTTCCTCATAGGTCATGCGCTCCAGCTCCCTTATCATTTTGGTCACCCTCTGCTGGACCCTCTCCAATGCATCCACATCCTTTCTACAGTGGGGGGCCCAGAAGTGGACACAATACTCCAGATGTGGCCTCACCAGGGCTGAATAAAGGGGAATAATCACTTCTCTGGATCTGCTGGCAATGCTCCTCCTCATGCATCCTAATATGCCGTTAGCCCTCTTGGCTACAAGGTAACACTGTTGACTCGTATCCAGCTTCTCATCCACTGTAATCCCCAGGTCCTTTTCTGCAGAACTGCTAGTTAGCCATTCGGTCCCCTGCCTGTAACAGTGCTTGTGATTCTTCTGTCCCAAGTGCAGGACTCTACACTTGTCCTTGTTGAACCTCATCAGATTTCTTTTGGCCCAATCCTCTATTCTAATCTGTCTAGGTCACTCTGGACTCTATCCCCGCCCTCCAGTGTATCTACCTCTCCCCCTAGCTTAGTGTCATCTGCGAACTTGCTGAGGGTGCAATCCATCCCCTCATCCAGGTCATTAATAAAGACGTTGAACAAAACTGGTCCTAGAACAGATCCTTGGGGCTCTCTGCTAGAAACTAACTGCCAACCTGACATCGAGCCATTGATCACTACACATTGGGCCCAACAGTCTAGCCAGCTTTCTGTCCATCTTACAGTCCATTTATCAAATCCATATTCCCTGAATTTACTGGCAAGAATATTGTGGGAGACCATATCAAAAGCTTTGCTAAAGTCAAAGTATAATCACATCCACTGACTTTCCTATATCCACAGAGCCAGTTACCTCATCATAGAAGCTAATCAGATTGGTCAGGCATGACTTGCCCTTCTTGAATCCATGCTGACTATTTCTGATCACTTTCCCCTTTTCCAAGTGTTTGAAAATGGATTCCTTGAGGATCCCCTCCATGATTTTTCCAGGGACTGAGGTACGGCTGACTGGTCTATAGTTTTCTGAATCCTCTGTCTTACCTTTTTTAAAGATGGGCACTACATTTGCCTTTTTCCAATCATCCAGGATCTCTCCAAAATCTCCTTGAGTTTTCAAAGATAATGGCCAAAGGCTCCGCAATGATATTTGCCAACTCCTTCAGTACCATCGGATGCATTAAATCCAAGCTCATGGATTTGTGTATGTTTAGCTTTTCTAAATAGTTCCTAACTTGTTCCTTCCCCACCAACGGCTGTCCACCTCCTTTCTATACTGCGCTGCCTAGTGCATTTGTTATGGAGCGTACCTTGTCCATGAAGACAGAGGCAAAGCAAGCATTGAGTACACCAGCTTTTCCCATATCATCCCTCACTAGGTTACCTCCCTCATCCAGTAAGGGCCCCACACTCGCTCTGTTCACCCTGTTATTGATAACATGCCTGTAGAAACCTTTCTTGTTATCCTTCACATCCCTTGCTAGCTGCAATCCCAATTGCACTTCTGCACTTCTGATAATTCCCCTGCATTCGCAAGCAATATATTTATACTCCTCCCTAGTCATCGGTCCACGTTTCCACTTCTTGTAAGCTTCCTTTTTGTGTTTAAGCTCACCGAGGATATCCCCAGCAAGCCAATCTGGTCACCTACCATATTTGGTTTTCTTCCTGTGCCTTTAATAAGGCTTCTTTAAAATACTGCCTGCTCTCCTGGACTCCTTTCCCCTTCATGTAAGCATCCCATGGAATTCTGCCCGTCAGTTCTCTGAGAGAGTCAAAGTTCGCTCTTCTGAAGTCCAGGGTGTGTATTTTACCATTCTCCTTTTGGTCAGGATCTTGAAATCTACCATGTCATGATAACTGCTCCCTAGGTTGTCACCCACCTCTACTTCCCCTACTAGTTCCTCCCTATTTGTGAATTGCAGATGAAGCTGCACATGGCTCCTGGTCGCCTCCTTCAACACTTGTACCAAGAAGTTATTCCCAACATTCTCCAAAAACTTCCTGGATTGTCTGTGTACTGCTGTATTGGTCTCCCAACAAATGTCAGGGTGATTAAAGTCCCCCGCGAGAACGAGGGCCTGCGATCTGGAAGCTTCTCTCAGTTGTCTGAAGAAAGCCTCGTCTACCTCATCGACCTGATCTGGTGGTCTATAACAGACACCAACCACAATATCACCCCTGTTGCTTCCACCTCTAAACTTAATCTATAGACTCTCAACATGCTTTTCTCCCTCCAAATACTGGAGCTCCGAGCAATCATACTGCTCTCTTAGAGTATGTCTACACTACCCCCCTAGTTCGAACTAGGGGGGTAATGTATGCATACCGAACTTGCTAATGAAGCCCGGGATTTGAATTTCCCGGGCTTCATTAGCAAGTTCGGTATGCATACATTACCCCCCTAGTTCGAACTAGGGGGGTAGTGTAGACATACCCTAACATACAATGCAACTCCTCCTCCTTTTCTCCCCTGCCTGTTCTTCCTGAACAGTTTATATTCTTCCATGACAGTGCTCCAGTCATGTGAGTCATCCCACCAAGTCTCCATTATTCCAATCATATCATAGTTCATGGGCCAGGGCTTCTAATTCTTCCTGTTTGTTTCCCAGGCTTCTCGCATTTGTGTACAAACACCTTAGATAACCAGTTGATCGCTCTACCTTCTCCGTCCGAAGCAGGTCCTCCTTTGTTGCTCGTTCCTCCTTGTGTTTCTTCCTGGTATCCGACTTCCTCACATACTTCAGAGCTTTGGTCACCGTCCCCCAACGAACCTAGTTTAAAGCCCTCCTCACTAGGTTTGCAAGTCTGCCCGCGAAGATGCTCTTTCTTTTCTTGGGTAGGTGGAGCCCATCTCTTCCTAACAATCCTTGTGCCCGGAACAGAGTCCTATGGTCAAAGAAACCAAAGACCTCTTTCTGACACCACCTGCACAACCACACATTTACTTCTTCAGTTCGACAATCCCTACCTGGACCTTTTCCTTCAATAGGGAGGAGAACACCACTTGTGCTTCAAATTCTGTGATCCTTCTTCCCAGCACTACATAATCTGCTGTGACCTGCTCAAGGTCATTCTTGGCTGTATCATTAGTTCCTACATGGAGAAGCAGGAAGGGGTAGCAATCCGAAGGTTTAATCACTTTTGAAAGACTTTCGGTCACATCCTGAATGCGAGCTCCCAGTAAGCAGCATGCCCGTCTTCTTCTTTGGGGGGTGGTGGTTGTGGAACCCCCTTCCCTAGGACTACACATGCCATGCCTTCCGGTAGATGGTGTTCCCTTCTGATTTCTTCCCTGAGAGGTTCCTGCCAAAGCATTCTCCACCACAGTGTCTGTGGAGAGAGCCTGAAAGCAGTTACTTACCTCTACAGGAATGGGGGATATCTGAGTTGGCCTTCTTCTTCTTCTTCTTCTTCTTCTTCTTCTACTAGAGGTTTCATGCTGCCAGTTCTCTTCCTTGTCCTGTACTGCCCTCACTGGCTCTTCAGCCTGCAATTCCTGCAGAATTAAGCACTGCCTTCTATCAAGGAAATCTTCATCCTCTCTGATAGAATGTAGGGTCAATACTTGGGCCTCAAGTTCTCTAATTTTTTCTTCCAAAATGGCGACCAGCTTGTACTTAGTGCAGATGAAATCCCTTCTTTCTTCTTGGAGGAAGACAAACATGGCACATGCTGTGCAGGTAACAAAAGCAGACCTATCATCATCCGTACTTGGCTTCCTTCTGAGAGATTCCTCAGTTGTTATTCAATGCCTCCTTGAAGGGCAGGAGTGTAGTGAAAAGATTTTAAAGAATAGCAAGTGTATCTCACCCCCTTCCCACTCCCTCTCCAAACTCCCTGTTAGCAGCCCCTGGTCACTGACTCACTCCTTTATAAAGCCCTGGACTGCCTGATAGCCCCGCCCCCTGTTTAAAGCTCAACCAATGAGCAGAGACTTCTAGATCTCAAACCCTGATTAGAAGCTCACAGCTTCCACCTGCCAGCCACAGCACACACTCTGGGGAGGAAAAGGGGGGGGGGGGGGAACCCAACCAGCCAAACACAAGCTCAGCCCACAGCAAGAAAACCCCAAACACAACACGCACTACAGACAGCCACTTCCCTCAAGGGTCCTGTATTAGCTTCCTCCTTCACCGTTGTGTGTTTATACTACAGAGTTTTGTTTTGTTTTGTTTTGTTTTTTAAAGTGGCCTTGTCTGCTATTAGATTCAAGGTCTCTAGCAAAGAAGAGGATGAGACAGCATGGTATTTCAAATGTAAAATCAAGTACGAAAAAGGCCAGGGTGATGACTCCTAAGAAAAAAAGATGGCATTTGCATGTCATAAAGAAGCAAGAAAGAACAAACTCAGGTTTTTTTTTTTGCATTGTAGTTAACCTTTAAGTCTAATTTTCCTGTGATTTTGCATTCAAATATAGCTTGATGTGATCAAGGGACTGGGTTGTTTTGAAATCCAGGGCCCTTGCAGCTAGTATTTTCTTTGTAACTATCAGCACGTTTCTAATGAAAAATATCTTTAAATTCTTATAGATGCCAATGGAAGTCTGCATTGTTCCAGGTCTTTGTGTCTGCTGTATGATACAAAAATAATTCTTGATCCAGCAAAGTACTTAAACATGTGAGCAATCCCATTGAGTTAAAGGAACTACTCACATGTGTAAGTGTTTGCAGGATTGAAGCTAAAGTGATTCAGTTCTGCAAGGGTGCTGAGCTCCTTCAGTTCTGAATGATTTAAGTGGAAAGTGCGCACCATTTTGCAGGCTGGTACTCTCTCTTTGTCCAATGGGCCACATTTTCAACCTTTTAATTTTCTTTAACCACAAGAACCACTTTGCAGTTAATGAAAACTTTGAAATACTTTTTGTTGAAGCATCAAAACTTTAATACAAAATAATTTGCTCATTGCGAAGTCATTTAGGCCAGATCCTCATCTGCAGTAACATATAGTAGCTGATTTTCCCCCAGCTGAAAATCTGGCCCATTCATTCAAAACACACATAAAAGTCTCTGTTCTCCCTGTTACCTGCGATGTCTCAGCATGTACGGTAGGAATAAATCAGCTTGGGTTTTAAAGCTTGTTTAAGGTAATCTATAATACCTCCCTTTCCTATCACCTTTGTTCTTCAGGGATAAAATGAGTCATGGTTTTCCGTAGCCCTGGAAAGGTTCAAAAGTCATCAGATTTCTTAGTCAATTCAAATTTCTAAAGATTGAAAAGTTGACCATGAAGGCAGGGCTGATCAGATAGATTTCTTGGAGCAGCAAAATATTTATAAACTGTTTTGTGAATAGTTATTTGCCCCTCCCTATCCTGTGTTCTGTGTAGGTAGAAACAGATATTTTACTGTTTGCCTGGAATAAAAAAATTCATCTCCAGAGAGGCAGTACTGCAGTAGACTGCAGTGGGAGTAAGCAATAGCAATGTGCTGGTGAACTGTTGTGTGTGGGTTTTTTTTTAAAGAGCAATACATACAGCTGATGACTTGCAAGATTTTGCAGATCTGAAAACAAAAGCTTCAGCAGAATTTCCCAAGCCTTTATGTGGATATTTGTTGGCTCTCAAGTTATATACTAAATTGGGAGCTCAAAGATATATGTAGTAATTGTTGAGATGGATTCTTCTTACATCCTGCTGCTACCAGACTTACATGTTTGTGAAAAGTGATCCAGAATTGTTTTAAGTGACCCACATTGAGAAGGAAGATGTGACCTTCTGAAAGGCCCTGTCCCATTTTTCTTAACTGCCAGAGCCTCCTCCTTGTGATAGATCTGAAGAGAGTTCCTGCAACCACTTCCTGGGTGAAAAGAAGACTTTCTTGGTGAGGGAGGAGTTCTAGGCCTTAGCACAACTATAATGCCTTCTATCTAAAGGTTTTTAAAGTATCTGATAAACATTAACAAATCACAATTCAAAGCACCTCTTAGGAGGCATGAAAATTGTCTCTCAATTTTGCATATGATATAGAGAAAACTTAAGCATGAAAGGGCTAAGGGTCCCATTCACAAAGAAGCTTAGGCCTTACAAGCTTGCCTAACTCCTAACAGGTGCCTCCTGACGGAATTCTCAGCCTCAAGTTAGGTACCCCATACAAGGCCTGGGGAGAGTTAGGTGACTAAGGAAGGGATTCTCAGAAGCCAGCAAGCAGAATGGGATGCAAAGTAAGGGGTGGGGCTTATGGCTCAGATTCATACAGGTACTTTAGGTGCCTGGTTTTGGTACTTAGATCTCATTAGGTACTAGACTGATGAACCAGAGATAGGGTCCTTCTTCTATTTGGGAGTCTCAGTCACAGACTTCCTCTTTGAGTCAGCCCTTACTCACAAAACCACACACAGAGAGAAACTAGCCTATAGACCTAGTGGCTTTGCAACTCATCTCAAATGCATGAGACCTGGATTGAAGTCCAAGTTCCAAATCAGGCAGAGTGGGTAGTCAAACCAGCTCTCCCAGGTGAATGCCCTACTGGGCTACTATGTAATTCTACACACATGCTCACTGTAAGACACCTACAGGGTTGGGCGTCACTTGTGAGATAGATGGGATAATGACTAGTTTGAGAATCTGAACTGGAGTCACTAGGACTCTGATAAGGGCTTCAGTCTGCTAATTAGCTGAGGGCAGCTCTCAGAGCGTAAGCAGCTTTGCAAATGCCAGCCAGTAGAAACTTAGGCTCCTGTGTGGTTAGGCAGCAGCTAAGCAGTGGTTTTGAGATTGTTAATGGCACTTAAATGCTGGACTTAGGCACTAAAGGGACAGTTAACTGCTTGGGTCCCTTTGTGAGTCTGGCCATAAATGACTTTCCCAAAGTCGCACAGCAAGTGTGTAGGGGAACTAGGAGACAAATCAAGACCTATTGAATCTCAATCCCGTGCCTTATTCAGAAAACCAACTTCCCCTTGACCCATAATACATATGATCTCATTGACCACTTTTCTCCACCCATATGTTGATAACGGGCATTGTTCTTAAAATTCTAAGCAGGTGACATGGAATGCCCACTCCTTGCTATGTGCTGTGTCTGATAATGCTTGCTGATAACTGGATCCAGTTCTGTAGGAGGCATAACTTGAGCTCCTGGTGTTTGCAGTCTCAACCACAACCCTGCATTAAGGCATGTTTGTCCTCCCATTAAATAATGTATACATTCACTATCTCCTCTGACTGGGCTGAATCACTCCTAAATTATAAGATATGACTTCCTGATGTGTGTTTCTTGCACACAAAAATAGGAAGAGAGAATGTGAGCTCACAAACCCCTCTCGGAAAATTAGATTTTCTGGAGAATGACATTAGAAGAAATCAGAGGAAATCTGGAAGGAATCAGCCAGAAGGATATTTTATTTCCTGTCTATCATTTTACAAAGTAAACATACCATAATATACAACTCCAGAGGGAGTCTTGAAAGAAAGAAACCATAAAATTTACCCACTTCCTGCTCCTTTTAAAATACATTTTAATTCACTTCAGAAGAAAAAATAAAAGCCACTGGATCATGACTAGAAGATCCTTTCATATGGAATTTTCTGTTTAGCATTTTGTAATGTTCTGCTGTAGAGTAACTTGTCGAGTCTGGGGATTCGTTGGTGCCTAATACAAATGATTTTCTAAACATGTTTCTTTCTAGAGCTGTGCAGCCCTTTTCTACAGTATATATTTTCTGTGCTAGTCATGATGATGCCGTGGGGATGACCCTCAGAAACACTGAACCAAGCCAACCATTAAATGAAAACCATACATCATGGAGCAGGCAGCAACTGAGAGCAGCAGTTTGCAAATGAATATAGCGCTGATGATGTTCTTAGGCAGTAGCATTACATTTTGATGGTTAGTATGAAACATAATAATGCTGGTTGAAAAGCTTTCTCTCTGAAAAATTTATCAAAAATGAACATTTTCCTAGGGGGAAAAAATGGTTTTATGGGAAAACTAGAAGACTTACTTGGCGTTGCACAGGTCTTTTGGGGCAGAGGGTTGGCAATGTGAAGGGGACAGGAGTCAGGAGAAGGCCTTGGAGAGGTGGAGGGTCAGTGCATGAGGCAGGGATGGGGGATGCGAGAGTGAGAGTTGGGGGGTGAGGAAGGGCTCAGGGTGGGGGTCCTATCTGGCATGGGCTTTTTCTCTCCTCCCAGTGTCCCCTTGGCCACCAGAAGCTTTTGCTCTTCCCCAATCCCCTCCCCTGCAGCTGCCAGGGGCCTTTTTTCTCCCCCAGCTGTGACCTCAGCCACCAGGGGCCTTTTCTCTTCCCCAGCCTCCCTTCCTCCTCAGCCACCAGGTCATTCCACTTTTTAAAAAATGTTCCATTTCAAAACTTTGGATTTTACTTTCCCCCTTTCAGTCATTGTTTTCCTTTTTTCTTTTCTTTTCTTTTCTTTTCTTTTCTTTTCTTTTCTTTTCTTTTCTTTTCTTTTCTTTTCTTTTCTTTTCTTTTCTTTTCTTTTCTTCCATTGAATGCAATACAATGCAATGAATGATGTTTAAAGTTTTCTTTGCATCCCTGTTTCCAAACGTGAAACAAAAAATTCAGATCCAAATGAAACACAAGGGCAATGTCAATACAAATCTAAGGGTGTGTCTACACAGTGCAGTTATTTGCAAATAAAAATGCAAATGTCTACACAGCATTTCTGTTATTTTGAAATAAAGTTGAAATAACGGATGGCTTATTCCAACTTCTGTAAACCTCATTCCATGATGAATAATGCCTTTTCCGAAATAGCTATTTTGAAATAGCAGTAGTGTGAATGCTCCACTGCTGCTATTTTGAAATAGCTCCTCCCCAGAGCCATTCAAACTAATTACTCCCCAATGCCTTCTGGGGCTCTAACTTGAGGTAGCACGCCCACATTAGGGAAGCCTACCTTGGACTACTTTGAAGGCTTCCCTGTCCTGTAGACGTGCTATTTTGACATAAGCTATTTTGGAGTATTTCTTCTGGAATAGCTTATTTTGAAATAAATGTGCAGTGCAGATGTACTCTAAATGAGAAGAAAGTTTCAATGTGTTTTGTTGTAAATTTTCTCATGAAAAATCAACATTTTTTGAAAGAAAATTTTTGGTTTGAAATATGTTTGGAGGGAAAATACAGACTGTCTGATCAACTCTAATTAAATATATGATCATACTAGCATGCTTCATGGAGAACACCCACTGGCCCGGAGAAAGCCTTGCTATCTTAATATCATTGGGGAAACAAGTAGGGTATTTAGTGGCACCGTAGTATTGAAATACAGTAATCTGATTCTACAAATCACTTCAGATATCAGATATTGCAAAGGGCTACTATCAAGCTGTAATGGAATTTTAAAGAATGACCCAATTCATTGTTTCTATCCAGTTCATTTCCCACCCCAGAATGGGAACTCCCTTTACTTCATCCGACTACAGCTCCTTCCTATCTTCACTTCAAACATATTTGACCAATTAAGCAGCCTGTAGGGGAGAGATATAGGCTACAAGGAGACCACTAGTTAGAGGCAGGCACAGCTGGCCAGGAACAGAAGCAAGGGTGCCGTTTTGGGAGAGCAGGGAGGGGGAAGGGGTAGGAGAAGGGGGAAAGGAAAGTGGAGGGGGAGAGCAGCAGCCATGAGTCCTGGGATGCAGCTTGCTTTTCTTCCTGCCCTGCTCTCCTGAAATGGCACCCTTGAACAGAAGGGGCCTGTTAAAAGTCTAGGAACTGCAAGTAGCAAGAAGGAGTGCCAGGAAGGAGTCTCCCTGAGAGGAGGCAGAGTCAGTTGCCAGCAAATCCAAAGAGAGGGAAGACATCTATCTAGAAAGAAGTGCAGGGAAACAGCAGCAAGGGCTAAGGCACTACAGACCTTGTCTGATTGGTAGAGGGTCCTTGGGCTGAAATCCACCGCAGAGGGTGGACCTGGGTTTCCTTACCATCACTGGACAGTGGCACAGGATACTGGAGACATCAGCTAGACAGCTGGTCCAGAAGGACTGTGATTTCCCTAGAAGGGGAGGAACTTGGCTGGAGGGCCAACCCACAAACCAGAAGCTTCTGCTCCAAGAGGAAGAGAGGCTGCAGACAGAGAAGATGTGTAGACAGAATGCTGAGGAGGGCAAAGCACCAAACAGGATGGCCAGAAGGAAGTGATGTAAGCAATGAGGGAATCTCATCACACTTGGTCAGACCAATCATCCATCTAACCCAGTATCCTGTGACCTGACAGTGGCCTGAGCCAGTTGCTTCAGAGGGAATGAACAACTTACCAGGGCAACTTATTAGGTGATCCATCACCTGCTGTCCAGTCCCAGCTTCTAGCAGTCAGAGACTTAGGGACACACAGAGCATGTGGTTGCATCTCTGACCATCCTGGCTAATGGCCTCCATGAACTTTTTTAATTCTTCTTTGAACACGTTCTATCTTTAGCTTTCATAACATCCCCTGACAACAAGTTGCACAGGTTGACCAGGCATTGTATGAAGGCGTGTTTCCTTTTGTTTGTTTTAAGCCTGCTGCCTATTAATTTCATTGGGTGACCCCTGGTTTGTGAGTTTTATGAAGGGTAAATAACACTTCCGTATTCATTTTTTCCACACCATTCATGATTTCATAGACTTCTATCATATTCTCCTTCAGTTGTATCTTTTCCAAGCTGAACAGTCCCAGTCTTTTTGATCTCTCCTTATGGAAGCTATTCCATACCCTTAATCATTTTTATTGCTCTTTTCTGTACTTTCTCCAATTTGAATATATATATATTTAGATGAAACAACCAGAATGCATGCAGTACTCAAGGAGTAGGCAAACTTTGAATTTATACAGTGGCTTTATGATATTTATCGTCTTATTCTCTGTCCCTTTCCTAATGGTTCTGAAAATCCTTTTAGATTTTCTATCATTGCACTTTGGCAGATATTTTCAGAGAACTATCCACAATGACTCCAAGAATTCTTTCTTGAGTAGTACCAGCTAATTTAGGTCCCTTCATTTTGTATGTATAACTGGGTTTATGTTTTCCAATGTGCATTACTTTGCACTTACCAACATTGAATTCCATTTGCCATTTTATTTCCCCGTCACCCAGTTTTGTGAGATCCCTTTGTAACTCTATGCAGTCTGCTTTGGCACTACCTTGAGTAATTTTGTATCATCTGCAAACTTTGCCACCTCACTGTTTACCCATTTTCCTAGGTCATTTATGAACACTAATTGTTCTCAGAACCATTCATGGTAGGATTCTGGTATTCACCTCTTTCCACTGTGAAAATGGACCTTTTATTACTACCCTTTGTTTCCTATCTTTTAAACATGTACTTATCCATGAGAAGTTCTTGCCCTTTACCCAGTGACTGCTTATTTTGCTTAAGGGCTTTTGGAAAGCTCTGTTGATTCTTCCCCAACATATTGTGTTCATCTAGGGCTTTGTCTACACTACGGCTTTTGCTGGAAGAGGCAATGCAAATGAAGCACTGATTAGCATTTTGTCGTGCTTCATTTACATAATCTATTCCGAGCTGGTTTTGTGCAAGGCATTTTTGCGCAAAAACAAGCAGTGCGGCTGTGTCCATTTTGCATAAAAAGGGGTGTGCAGTGAGCCATAATGTTGTTTAAATTGAGCCTGTTTTAAGTTTGCACTATATTGTGGCTCTCACAAGGAAGGCTTGTACAGTTGGGAAACATTCTTTTTGATAACCATCTTTTCTTCTTCTTCTAGTTGGTCTGCATCTTCTACTTTACTACCAAGCCACAGCACCCCTTATTTCCTATGGCTCAATTGCCTCATCTCTATTTTTGCTGTTTTAAATAGAACTGTGCCATCACTTCATGTGCCCGATCTCCTGACTGTTGGAGAGGTAGTGGATCACTAGGCAGGGCCATTTCCTGGACTAAAATGGTCCTGAAGAGATCCGGAAGGGGCCTATTTCCCCCATAGTCATTGCATTAGGAAAGGCAAATCTTCCCTCTCATGTTGTGGTGAGTTCTAGGGATGTTAGATAGCAATTAATTTGCTAGTCAAGGAGTCGATGGAACTCAACTAATTATTAGGGAAAGGCTCACTTCCAGGTCTCAACACAAGCCCCTCCAATTCCCTCATTGCCGCTCTGCGTTCTTAAAGGGACAGAGAGGAGCCGGTGTGCAAGACACTGGCTCAGTCTCTGGTCCCCCTCAGGGTCTCAGGACAATCCTCCCCCGTGCTGCCACTCTGCATTCTGAAAGGGACAGAGAAGCAGCAGCTGGTCCCGCAGGTGTCTCAGCACGAGCCCCCTCCCTTCCCTCCGCTGCCTCTCTGAATTCTTAAAGTGTGCTCTTTTACTGGGCTCTGCATTAAATTCAAGGAAGACCGTAAGGCCTGGTATAGTAGTTGGGGAAGGAAGTCCCATAGTTTTTAAAATGCAAATGTCAAGTAATCCTTGAGAGTTCCCTAACTGTCATACAAGGCCTTATTAGGGTCATCTGCCCTAAAAACTGAATGCACAGCTAGCTAAAACAAGAGAGGAGTTTTCTCTGTTTCTGGCCCATGGGAGGTTTTGATGGCATCCTGCCCAGCTGGCAGGAAATGATGACATTTGCAAGGGAAAATGATTATGTTTGGCAGTCCCTCTGAAGATGAGGTGAGAAGGTAGTCTGAGTCCCTGAAGTCTCAGCAGGTGAAGAAAAAGGAAGGGGCATTCCATTGCAGGTTTGGCTAGTACCTCATGAACTGTACCCTGCACAATTCACACAGGATTCTTTTTTCATTAAGATTTTGCTTCATTTTTAAGATAGCTGAAGTTCATCAGCAAACAAGTCCTAGTCATTTGAGTTTGTCATATTAAAATTAAAGGGTTGCTCATACATGTGTACAGGGTTTACAGGGTCATACCAAGCAACCTCAAATGGCAAATCACACTGGCAACGGAAACACATTGTCCATGTCTGTGTTCTGATGTGATAATGTTATAACATGGTTTTAGTGCTGTGAAAAAACAGTGAAATTACATCAAGGTGATTTTTATCAAATCGTAACAAAATACATTAGATCCACAAAGAAAACAAAATTTTGAGAATCTGAAATCCCATCCTTAACTTACACAGCAGTATGTTGGGATAATAGCATATAGGTGAGCTAAGGAAGGCATGGTACAGAATGTGAGAACTACTCACATTAGAGAATCTTGCAATGCCTATAACAGTGAGTCATCTTTGCTTTAGGCCTAAATAGCAGATTTAATTTAAAAATGCAATGTATGAACTGATTAGTTTATAAAAATGGGCTCGTATCCTTTGGAATGTGGATGCTGCTGGGGGCTATGGCATATTAAGCTACTCTTTCTCTTTGGATTTTTATGTATTGTACCTCGAATTCCTTAAGGACTCTACTTTCTGCAGGCACAGGCAACTTATGTTGTTTCAGGGCAAAATATTGAAGGGCACACACATTATGTGTTCCCCTTAAGGCAGCTATACTTTTGTTTTCTCAAGGCAGCTATACTTTTGTTTTCTCTTTCTCTCCCTATTTCCCCTGCATCTCTCCATTTCCCCCTCCCCCGCCTTTTTTGTGTGCCTCCTAATAGAAAATATAACCAATTTGGAATAAAAGTTACCTGTTCTGATAACTGTCTGCCTCAACTATTTCATATTTTTTTGTCTTCTAAATCAGAAATGAGACCATCTGTGTAACAGGGATTTTTGCACAGGATATAAATTTAGTGTTATTTTATTATTCTAATTCTCAGAATTCCTTTTGGTGTGCTGGGCGTGACTGCAAAAGCAAAGCTATAACCAACATAAACAGAAGAGTGAAGGATTTGTGCTAAGAGCTTTAATATATTGAAAATAATGTGTTGTGACCACCGGGTAATGTTACACTTTCACTGTAATATTGAAGGAGCCTTCCTCAGGACATGCATTTTTTTCTCTTTTGCCTGTACTCATGAGGACTAACATAGAATTGTCAAATTTTCAGCAACAGTGAAGATGCTTTAGAATTACCTGCTCTTTTAGAATAGCTTCTATCTTTCTCCACCAATGATTGTTTTCTATGTGGGTTTGATCTAGTACCCTTTGAGTAAAAATGGAAAGACTCACATTCTATTCACATTAACTTCAGCAAGAGTTGGATCAGCCCCTACAATGCTTTTCCTGAGAATGGAACAGTGAGAAAACATATTTCCACACTTCTGTGTTACTGTTCCATGGGTTTAAAGTTACGACACTGTCTTGATTCTTTGTTCTCAAAGCTCTGTGCATAAGTATCACAAGACACCAAGTTTTACCTCACCTAAGAGGAGTAACAAATCTTATATTGGCTTATAGGTATTATATCATTTCTAAATATTATAGTATTATTATAGTATTTCTAAATACTTTATATTTTTTAGTTATTTATTGGGTGTTTTCCATGCAAATATTGCCTAGTGCATAGCTTTTCGTGTTGATTCAAGGCTTGATCCTGCACCACTGAGGACAGTGGAAATTCTGTTATGTACTTGACTGGGAGCGGGAGTAGAGACTCTTAAGCTGGTTTAAGATGATCTTCTTTCCTTAAGAAGTTTTCATTTGAGAAGGTGGCTAATGATCTCCGGAGCATTACTGCAATTTTCCTAGACTTATGCACAGTATAAGGAGATGGCTGATGTCTTCGATATCAGCAAATGAAATCTGTATGTTAAAGAGATTAAGATGTGTTTAAAACACAAATGTCCAAGTGTTTGGTGGCCATAATAGAAATTTCATGGTTATATAACACTAGTCTCTAATCTTGAGAACATTCTATCTTGGGTCATTTCCAGCACACAGGGGAGTTGTGGAAAGGAAAACAGAAAGGCTTTTACAGAAAAAAGATTAAAGACACACACATAACCCGCATAGCTAAATCAACTTCTATTTTCCAGCCTGGACAGTCTTTATTGAGAGCTCCTATTGAAGTGATGTCACACACAAGAATTATCTCAGAAAAGCTGCCCCAGTTGTAAGCTTTGCTATGGCAAGAGGAGTTAAGTCCTAATACAGCTGTTCTCACATGTACAGGAATACCAGCACTACAAAAGGAAGTTCTGTGCATATTAAGAATGTCAGGAACGAGCCTTTTATTTAAAGGGAGACAGTGCAGTTCTCCAATTTTTGGGCAGCTGGGATGGCTACATGATGGAGAATGTGAATGTAATGGGAAGAATTGCAGGGACATCTAGGTGAGGGACTGTGCTGGTGAGTTGCATGCAGATTAAGTGCCCATACCACAAGGAATAGTAAGATTGTGTTTTTTTAAAGAAAGCAAGGAGAGATGCCAGCGAGACCAGAAGGGAAAAGTGAAAAATCAAATATCATCAGGAAAATTGAAGTGAAATATTATGAGTCTTGCACTCCTGTGGTTGCAGAGGCAGCTCAAGGCAGCCTGCAACCTGAAGCAAAATTTCAGTGTGTTGTTCCCCTATAGAGGTACTTAACAGGGGTAGTGTGGTGGTGGAGGGCCTTCTGCTGGTTCCATGGCTATGGTAGAAGTGGAAGTGTGAGGAGAAAAGTACTAGGTTGCAGTGCTACTCACTCACTTTTAGCCCACCTGCCTTTCTATCATGACAAGTGGCAGCTATTCTAAATGTGAGTGAGTGGCACTGTGACCTGGCACAAACTGTCTGGAAGCAGGGTCTGCAGCAAAGCCAGTCTCTCGGCAACCTAATGAGCATAGCTATGGCTGATTCCTGCTGTAGGCATCCTGGTCACTGACACGTGGGCTAAGTCTACACTGGCGGCTTATTGCGCAAGAATATCCTGCGCAAGGGTTCTTGTGCAAGAAAATGTCCACATTGCCATGTGTGAGATGTGCTTTTGTACAAGAGCATCCATGGCAGTGTGGACACTCTCTTGCACAAGAAAGCTCTGATGGCCTTTTTAGCCATAGGGCTTTCTTGTGCAAGAAATCTCTGCTGAGCGTCCACGGTGCCCTCTTGCGCAAGAGCTCCAGTGCACAAGGGCTTACACCTGTTGGAAAAGAGCATAGCTCTTGCACAAGGAGCCATCTCTTTACACGCCATACTGTAAATTTCCTTGTGCAAGAGCGGGTGGGCAGTGTAGATGCTCTGCGGATTCTTGTGCAAGAACGGCCATACTTGCGCAATAACCTGCCTGTGTAGACATAGCCATGAGGTTGCAGCTTCACTCAGGTTTGTGCAAGTCACCTCTGTGCTATTGCTAAGCAGAACTTGATGCTCTCAGCTGCTGCCTAAGTTCTCTGCAACTAGCAAGCCACCCCACTCCCATCTAATATAAAAAGTCCAGACTGGAATGTCACCAAAAGTTACAGGTATTTGTAGTCACAGTATTATTTTGTAAGAAGAAGGCTTACATTTGAAGAAGCAAAGAACCATCTGAAGGGCATGGAGGGAAGGATATGGTCAAATACTTACATTTTGCATATTTATATGCACATCTGCAATTATCAGAAATAAACTTAGCCTAAAAAGCTAACTTATGTGTAACTCACTCCACCTCCCCCACCAGCTATATTTTACTGTATACATCTATACGTATATTATTTCTGCTGCTCCAGTTATACGGCTTTAGCATGGGCTGCAGGCTTTTGTGCTCAGGCTACACAGCCACACGAGCAGTGATCTAATTCTTTGAATGATTTCTGATTTATTAATTAGCCTTTCCAAGCCTCACAAAGTTCCCATGTAACTGTGCATGATTTGCAGTGTTAACTCCTTTGGTTGCCCTTGTACCACTGCTGACAGGTACAAGCCACATCAAGCAACCTCTTTCATTGTATTAATAAAACAGAAAAGTTCAGTGACTTACAGTTGTGTTAATAGGCTATTCATTGCACCGGTTAAATAGAAGGAAATCAGCTCTTTCAGACAAGACCAGCCTCAGACACTGTTCTTCAGCTATCTTGAAGAATAGCATCAAAATGGAGTTGTAAGCAGGTGAATTTTTATTACACTTCTTGTTCCATAAACTTCTTTTCTGCTGCATAAACTCCATAGGGACTCCATGAACTCCCTTCCTGTTGATCTTTAGGGACATATTTTCACTGCCTCTCTTTAACTGCACTTATAAAATCAGGAACATTTCAGGTCCATGCACAGAACAGATAGGTGTGCCTACAAAACTCACAGGTCCAAGTGCAAAGCTGTAAACCTAAGTAATCCAAATGGAAAAGGGAGGCACTTGTAAATTTTGTGGGTGCAGATCAACAGGCTGGCTGAAAAATTAGCTGCATGCTGTGCTGAGAAAAGGTGAAAGTAAGCAGCCACATGGACCCCCCAATGTCTAGTACCTGCTCTTAAGCCCAGGTGTTCCCTCTACTCCTCCTGTCAGAATGAGAGAGATTGCTACTGTCAGTGCCAGACACCTTACCTCTCCCGTTGGAATAAAAAAGAGAGGCTCTGTTTTAGAGGACTTCACTGTAAGACCATCACAGGCTTGCCAGCCAAATTATGTGGGGAGAGATTCTCAGAACATGCAGACCAGAGCCTCAAAGGTAGCTTTAGTCCACCACTAGCACAGGAATAAATTGCCTAGGGAGGTTGTGGAATCTCATCATTGGAGATTTTTAAGTGCAGGTGAGACAGACATCTATCAGGAATAATCTAGACAGTCTTTGAACCTGCTGTGAGTGCAGGGGACTGGACTCAATGACCTTTAAAGGTCTCTTCTCATTTTCTGATTCAATGATTATGCCATTGGGATTCTGGTTGCCCTTGTGGCTACAGATCTAAATTATAGTAGCCACAGGTTTAAAAATTTGCATCAGCCTTCTGAGTGCTGCCTATGAACTTTCTTTTTCCAGCCTGGGGCATCATGGAATATCTTGCATGCAGCACTTCCCCGATATGCCCACTGCATTAGAGCTTCTAGTTGTGGTAGCATAGGGCCACTTATGGCAGCTATATGCAGTGCTGGGAACTTCTTCCTGGACAGCTGCAAGGTTTTTTCAGCAGTGTGTGCCCCTTCATCTGCAAACATGCAAGGGAATCACTGGAGGAGGGTGGGTAGATCCCTGCCCTGGCAGAAGACCTCAAACCAGAAATTCCAAATTCCCAGCCATTTTCCACAAGAGTTTTTGGGAAGGGTCTGTAGGAAGAGTCTTTTGCAGTAGAAATGCTGAGGTTTAGGACATCCTAATGTGTTGCACAGGTGAGTGCTGTTTTTTTGGATACCTAGAAAGCTCTGCCTCCTGTACACATAAATTTCGCTCTCATGCGTGACAGTGGCATTAGTTCAGTGGAACATATCTGTTAGGAGAGATTATGGTGAAGCAAGGTTATGCAGGGTTAGCTTTCCAGGTAACTTGATCTTATGGAGTGCTCAAGATGCAAAATGAAACCTTGAATATGAGCTGGTATTCAGCGTGGAGCCAGTTAAGACTTAAGTGCCAGTTACACACTGGGGCAATGTATTCTCAGCAGCTTGTATTGCTGACCAGATGGGTTGCTCTGTCCTGCGCCAACCAACTATGCTTTGTTAGGTTCTGGTTTCATACTGAGGTATGAAATAATCAATAATCAAGCCTGGAACTGGTGAATATGTGGCTCACCATGGTCCCATTGAAGGGGAGATAGCAGAGCTGTAGATTCGACAGAGAATTTTCATAGCTCTATTAACTGGTTGTTTTTATCCTTGACACTTTCGAGGGGATGGACAGGACAGGGCTGTCAAGAAACAGTGGCATTTCAAAGAAAGGAAAATATTAACTTTTTTTTTAGCAAAGACTATTTTTTGTTAAAGTGTAAAACCTCATGTAGCTCTCACTGAAATGCAATGTTTAAATTCCTCACACAATGTACCAGGACTAATTTGGTTTTGAAAATGTGCTGTCTGAGGGGTGATATTATTTTAAATCAGCTGTTCTATGGTGACATTTTCAGATGCATCCCTAAACTTCGTGAATTATTCAGCCTCACTAGAGTGAATCACTTGCATTATTTACAGCTCCGTTTGGCTGTAAAACAGAAAATGACTATCTCCTGGCACTCTGTCCCAGAGCAGCCACTATTCTTACCCTATTGAGAGTCTTAGCTAAAATAAGGAACACCACATCTGCAACATATAAATTTATTCTGCTGTCCTCCAAAATAAGACTTGATAAATATAGAAAGCCTTTGGGGATGGGATGTGGGAGGTGCAGTGAATGAAGACATGCAGGGGAAAATCTTTAAAAATACCAGTTAGGTCAACAATTCATTTGAGGCAGAAACTTTAGTCAACAGAAGAGTTTATGTAGAACTTTCCTTTGGTTTCCTGGTAAGATACAGAGGTTAAATATATGAGTTATAATGTGTGGTAAAGAAAGACAGAGAGCACTATTCTATCACTGCTTCCTTTTAAAACTAATTAATCTTCTTCTGTCCTAAAAATTAATATACTAGGGAATTTGAAGTATGAAATATACCATCTATGAAGACAAACTAATTCTGGTAAAGGTGAGTTGATCATTTTGAAATACAATGAACACATGCATCTCTGTTGAAGTTACTTCTCAGGGTTGGGTCATAAAAATTAGAAACTTTTTAAAAAAAATATTCCATGGTAATGGTATGGTCTGAATTAGTAAATCTAGAAAAGATTGCTTACCAAATTAGTGGACAAGTTGACTGCTAATATAGAGTTATAAGATCTCTAGTTATACTGTATGCATTTGGACTTGTTCTACAGTGCATATCTGATGTTTCTGCAGAGATTGTCATTTTAAAACTTGAGTCAGTTGTATTTATCACAGTTGTATTTATCAAATCTGCCCTATGTGCTACTCATCTGATGTGAAATGACCTTAGCGGAGGGTGTCATCTGCCGCCTTGTTTTTTGCTTGATAAATCATAGAATCACAGGACTGGAAGGGACCCAAAGAGATCATCTAGTCTAGTACTCTGTACTTGTGGAAGGACTAAGTTTTAGCTGACCATTGTATTTATGATGCTGACATTAAACAGCCCCCAAAGTTCCATTTTGCTGTATATTACTGCCCTCCAGCTGTCTGCCTCTTATACTCACACATATTTTAATGGAAAATTCTGGTTTTCCACTAAATGAATTTTTCAGTGAAAAGCATCTCATTTCTGTGGAACATTTTGACATCCCCAAAAAACCCCACCCAAAAAAGCTTTAGTTTTTTGGCCAAAAGTCTGAGAAATTTTAGCCCAAAATTCTATTTTTTTCATAGCAAAACGCCTATTTTCCAAACAAGGGCAGGCCAGTGGTCACCAGCAGGAGATATAGGCTGGATCAACAGAGTTTTATAACAAACTGTCAGGGCTGGCCTTACCATGAGACAAACTGAGGTGGCCACCTCAGGTGCCAGACTGGGGAAGAGGGTAGTAGGTGGGGAGGGGGGGTGGGATGTCACTAGGACCCAGGGTATGTCTACACTACCCCCCTAGTTCTAACTAGGGGGGGGTAATGTAGTCATACGGAGTTGCAAATGAAGCCCGGGATTTGAATTTCCCGGGCTTCATTTGCATAAAGCCGGCCGGCGCCATTTTTAAATGCTGGCTAGTTCGGACCCCGTGCCGCGCGGCTACACGCGGCACGGACTAGCTAGTTTGGATTAGGCTTCCTATTCTGAACTAGCTGTACACCTCGTACACTTCGAAGCCTAATCCAAACTAGCTAGTCCGTGTCGCATGTAGCCGCGCGGCACGGGGTCCGAACTAGCCGGCATTTACAAATGGCGCCGGCCAGCTTTATGCAAATGAAGCCCGGGAAATTCAAATCCCGGGCTTCATTTGCAACTCTGTATGACTACATTATCCCCCCCCCCCCAGTTTGAACTAGGGGGGTAGTGTAGACATACCCCCAGAGTGTAAAAAATTATGTCTGCTGCTGGTGCAGCAAGAGGGCATGGGGGCATCATTTGAGCTCCCTGTCTCAGGTGCCAAAATATTGTGGGCCAGCCCTACAAACTGTTTACATGATTTTAGGAAGTATGAAGTATTGTGAATTAACGGAGAAATGGGGGGAAAGTGTGAAGAGGAGGGGGTGCACACGTTGTGGAAATTGTTGCATTTTATCACTGTTAGGGCAATGTAAAATGGGTTAAACACTACACTGATAGGTGCCAAGCTGAGGCGCATTTCTATATCACTGGCTTTAACCTTGCTAAAGTAAAATGGTTTTCGCTCATCGGACCAAACGTGCAACAGACATTGAGCATTTCTCCTCACAGACTCTGCTAAAGTCTGGTGTCTCTGAAAGATGCTGATTTATGTACTGCTTTCCTCTAGTCTTGCTATGAAATGATACACACTGTCACTTGCCAGAAAACATTCTTTCTTCCTGCTCAGAGCTAATGTATGTGACTCTTCCGCAGAAAGATTTCTGATTATTAGAATGGGATAATTCCTATGCTGATGTCTAAATATACATTTAATACTGTGTGGGAGAGTTACAGGATACTTGTGTATGTTGGAAAAGAGCCAGCCAGTAGCCTCCCTTCCTAAGCTCTACAGGAGGGTCTAGCACATCTGTTGCAAGAAGTGCAAATGGTGTGGGTAACTGAGGTCAAAGTCCATGGGCAATGTAAGAAACTAAGCATCAACAAGGGTGTATCTACACAGCACAGTTATTTCAAAATAACAATGTGAGTGACTACACAGCAATTCTCTTATTTTGAAATAATTTCAGAATAATGGATGGCTTATTTTGAAATCTGTAAACCTCATTCCATGAGGAATAATGCTTATTTTGGAATAGCTATTTCAGAATAGCAATAGTGTGGACGCTCCACTGCTGCTATTTCGAAATAGCTTCTCCCCATGGCCATTCAAAGTAATTACTCCGCAGTGCCTCCTGGCTCTCTAATTTGAGGTAGCACTTCCACATTAGGGAAGCCTGCCTTGGACTAATTTTGAGGCTTCCCTGTAGTGTAGACAGGCTATTTCAAAAAATTCCAAAATAGCTTATTTCAAAATAAGCACACAGTGTAGATTTACCCAAACTGGGTGTAGTTTACACCAAAAGGGCTAGTTCCTGGCATTAACTGGTAGTTCCCTGATTGAATACTTTTGGGTATTTAAAGTTTTATTTTTCATTAGCTTCAATATGTTACAATATGTTAGTTTTTAGCTCCATGTTTTTCTCAGAATAAAATCTATAGAATCAAGCAGTAAACTAAGGTAAATCCAAGTGGACTTGAGCCCCAATGCAGGTCTTTTTTCAGGAAGCAGTTGATAAATGAGAGGATTAATTGAATGACTCTTTTCAGTGCAAGTGCCAAGAGCTAAATGTACAATTGTATTAAAATGAACTTCTCTAAATTAAAGTGTCTTCTTGCCAGCCTAGGTAAGAATTCCCAGGCCACTGTTTGTTGGCAGCACTTGAATATTTTGCCTGATTATTTAGTGCCACATGAGGGCAATGCTTATCATCCTCTGGGCAAAGAACAGTGATTTCCCTGGGTAAAAATCCATTTATTTAAAAACAATTATTTGTCCACTGTATTACCAGCTGGAAGACTCAAGTTTTAGATGTTATTTATCTAGGCCAACATTTTCAAAATAGGCCACTGAATCTGGGTACCTTCATCTTTGGATGCTTCATGTTGAGCCACTTTGGGTTTGACATGAAGTGCTGATCACCTTCTGCCAATTGTGTTCAGTGGAGCTGTGGATGCTTCACTCCTGGATAAAAACAGGCTGATTTAAGGAGTCTCTAATAGGGCACATAAAAAATGGAGCCATTGAAAGTCGGTAGCAATTACTGGAAACTGAGGCCTCTCTCAAACCATGTAATATGAAAAATAACTCACTGATAAAGCTGTATTAAAAATGTCATGTCTTTACCCAGCTTTGAAAATATGCATTTTGAAAATGTCACAATAGATAAATAGTAAAACCTGAAGGCATGTGTACACAGGGGAGTTATTTTGAAATCCACAAAAGATCTATTTCTTCCTACCTTGTACAACTCCAGGCATTTAGTTACAATCTATTAACAGTTTAAAATAGGGTTTTAGTTACAATATATATATAAAAGTTACAAAACAGTTACAATAACAGATTCTTCAAAGGCATTTCTTAACAGGTTGCTAATAAATTCATCCAAAAGTGGTTAACAATTTACACATTTATAAAATTCCATTAATAAAAAGGTTGGTCCACAGTTCATGAGGTTACATAACAGTATGTTGGTAGATATAATGCATTAAAAGGGTATTTTCATTCTTCAGCCATACATGTCGGCTCCATGCTGCTATCACCTGGGCTCTTGGCCGCTGGGCCTGCTGATGCCTGGGGGCTATGCAGCTAACCCCAGGTCCCACTCAGCTGCTGGCCCCACATGTGGCATCCTAGCTTCTGGACCCAGCTGTAGGGAGTGGTAAGGAGTGTGGACAGAGGTAAGGGTGAGATTAAGTTCAGCACTCCTGCTCCAAAAATTGTTCCAGCCCCATTTATAATGGCTTTAACAGGGAGTAGTAGACAGTCCCCTTTGGCATTTCAGTCTACTTTGCCACCCAGCAAGCTGGACTTGGTGATATTAGATGGTTCCTTTATGCCAAAAATACCTACAATAGTCAGGTAACTACAGTCAATTACCACGGGTCAGTTGTGCTTGGCTCTCAAACCAAAGACGGCATTTGTAGCCAATCCTGTAACAAAGGAACTGGTTTATTAACTAGGAAAGAGACGTACATTATTTACATGGTTAAAGCAGGGCATTATATGCACTCAAATGACATACAATCTTAGGGGTTTTTTTTAAAGGTAATAGACATTCTATAATAAGCAAAGTTTTATGTGTTTTAAGGCTAACCCAAGGCCAGCAGCTTGGGGAGCTCTTACCTATGTTTATCTTTGCCTCTGAGAGCCCAGGCAGCATAAAGGTACCAGTTTTCCTTCACAGGTATTTTTATTCCCTTTTCTCAGCATTCAAAATATGATGGGACACAGGCTTGTGCATGTACTCTCTTCAGGGACAAGGGGGAAGCAATCAACAAAGTCTTTCATCTAGGGATGTAAAAGTGTGTCTGGTTAACTGATGTTTATTAGTTGATGCTTATTGGTTTCTCTTACTGATTAAACTCTGTCTGGGGTCCCAGCTGCCAGGACCTCAGGAGCATCGGGGGGCGGGGGAGGGAGCAATAGGCAGAAGCAGAGCCCTGGGTGCAGTAGCAGCCAGAACCCCAGGTGCACAGGGCCAGCAGCCGGGACCCCAGATGTACTAGTATGTCAGATGTGAGGGGCCAACAGTGGGGATTCTTGGGCGCACAGAGCCAGCAGCAGAGATCCCTAGCTGAAACATGGGGATGGTGAATCACCCTCTCCCCTCCCACATCTCTAGTTCCTCAGTTAAGCATTTAATCATGTAAGTGACAGAATGTTATTTTCTTACACAGTTACTGATAGCCTGACTTTCATCCACAAAGGCTTGCCTGATGTCTGTAGGCCTGCTCTTGCTGAGGAAAAGATAACAATACCTCTTGTGGTAAAGTAGGGTTTCGCCTCTAGCTGTAGAGTTTGGTTACAATGCAAACAAACATTAACTTATAACATGGGATACTGATATTATAAGTGGAATTAATACATACAGCACCCTAACAGCATTCCAGAAAGTCTAAACACAATCTTATGATTCCAATATCTAGTTTAATTATATGAACACACAGGGAAGCCATACTGGTTTCCAGCTATGCCTTTGTCAGTGTTCAATGGGTCTACAAGCATTGGCATGAACTGGTACATGGCTGGCCAGCATCATAGATGTGACCACAATAAAAGGTTATTGCCATGAGAAAATCCACTCAAGTTGCTAATTGTATTTCAAAGAGTAATGTTATTTCTGATCCTGGAGGCAGGAATCAACTGCCCAATGACAGGGGACTTGCTGGCATGGTTGTGCAAAGGAGTATAGAGGTATAAAGGACCCTTTTATTCCTTTGTGCTAACTACTCAGGTCAGGGGTAGAATCACTTATAGGAAATCAACCTTTATAGGATTGCTGTATCCCCCACCTGACCAGATGGGTGAAGTGGGGTAGGAAGTGGGGCTCCAAAAATACCCGCTCCAATGCACTTATGTGTGGCTTCTATAGTTGGCTAGGTATTGACCCCCCCCCCCCCCCCCGGGAACAGGGAAGGCTGAGGTAGCATGATTGGTGAAGCAGGGCATACTGAAACCTGGGAACACAGCCTAAAAGTAGGGTGAACCCGAAACTCAGCCCTGAAAGGAGTGCAGCTCTACATCTAGCACTTGGGAAGGGGGCCGATGGGAGAGACAGAGAAAGTGGCCAAAGGTGCAGTGTGCCCTGAACCACGACAATCTAGATAGATGAATACATCAATGGTTTTGAGATAAAAACAGTAACTTGAACTTTTCATTTGTTTGAACTGAGAGATCTATGGTTACCACTTGCTCTGCCCCCTGCCCCAGCTCTGTTAAGGGTGCTCAGTGTTTTTCCTAGGAACTGACATGAGAGGTGGTGTTCAAATTTATGGGGGTGGGGTTAGAAAATGACTAAATTGGCAACATTGCGAATAGTTGACCACTGGAGGGGGTTGGGCAGGTTCAGGGATGTGGGGTTGGGAGTTGCTTCCTTCTCTCACAGCATTCTCCGAGTCTTCTTCAGCACTGCTCCTCCCTCCCCCATGACTGCTTTCTCTGTGCTCACCCAGAATGCCCCTTCTTCCTTCACATCCCTCCTCCATGCCCATGCCTTCCATGACACCTGTATGAAGCTCACCCACTACTGCAGGACAATTGGTGCTTATTCAGGTGTGCTTATTTAGATGATTCTAAAGACAAAATCTGTAATGTCTATTAACAAAATACAGATCTGGGCTCTATCTATTCCCCTACCTGGTCTGCCCTCCTCGGATTAGATTGTGACTACTCAAGTGAAGCAATGCAAGAGTATGTGGAAGGAGGCTAGAATTGTCCCATACTTGTCTGTATTAAATTTATGCCTGGGTGCTAAGGGGAGTGCAGGGCTGTGCCAGATGATTCTTCTAGTGGGCAGGAAGAGGAAGGGGCCAAAAATCCATGGCCCCATCCTCTCCCCATCACATGCATGCTACAGTTAGGCCCCCAGTACAATACAGGAGCTCTGAAAGGACCTGTGCTTCTGTCAGGTGTCTCTGAATAGGTCCCATAGGGTAGTTAGTGTTCTTATCCTGTGCATTGCCCCTTACTCAGGGCTGTGCATAAAGGTACAATCTGAGTCTCAGACTGCAATCACTTTAGTGGAGGGATCCTGGCAAAATGGAACCCTAGTGTACTATAAATAATATAACAGGCCCTCTTCTTCACTGCCTTGTTCCTAGTGTGGTCACTCATATCTCAGTGAAATGGTTGTAATATACCCCCAGATCAGAATGGTTGTGTTATCTGTGTATGTTGCACTTCCCCTGCACAATCCAGCCCAGTACGCTTATTTTGTCCAGTGCTGAAATGCATCTTAATAGCTACAATCAGAGTGTATTATCTTAATGTGAGTGGGTGCTAGTCTAGGTTTCATTCCAGAGCAAACCTGCACTATCAAAAAAAATTCTAATGGAATGTAGGGCAGCAAATACTGTTAGCCCGTTTGCTAGTGTTCAGTGCATGGTGCCACCAGTCTTTTATCAGCCTGTTTCCTACTCCTAGCTTTGCCTTTTTCCCAGAGTTTAATTTGGGAAGAGATCTTCACTTTGTGCTGTGCCTGCTTGTGTTTGTTCTGCCAACCCTGCTTCTGCAGCAGTGTCATCATTACACATCTCATTAGGCAGTCAAGGTCAGCCCCGCACTAAGATTTGCAAGATGTGTCAGTCTGTGGGTGGCATAATAAAAAGATCTAAATAAATGAAGATTTCTATAAATCTTTTATGTACTCAAAGAGAGGGGAAGAAGCTTTCTTTGTCTCTTATGTAAGGTACAAGGCAATCACAGATTTTTAAGGAGGTAGCACACAAACTGGGTAAGTTGACATGCTACAGGCTTGAATTCTAATGCTGCTTTAGCAGAAAATCAATACTGTTTAATGTAATATCAATTTGCTCATTCATACAGTTAATGGTTTCCAATTCATAATGAATTATGAATCTGGCAAGAGCTTTTCAGTTTTCGTAGAGGCTTTAGCTATTTGGATTTTCTCTTGGTTGGCTGTTCATCAGCTCACATTAGTGCTCATGACATAATAGATAATAAATGCACAAAGGGCTAGATGCTGCAGTTCTTTCTCAGGTAAACGTCACAGCAAAGTTAATGAGCCAAATCCTCAGTCCTATCCATTCCCTTTATCTTGCTTTGGTGGCCCAAAGGGACCGATGAGTCACTCTTACCAAGCAGCGGAGAGTTTCCCTGGTATGGGTAATCCCTGTCTGGCATTGAACCAGCATAGTCATCTGTATGTCATCCAATCCCAGCCTACCCTCAGGATACCAAACACATTAGGTCATGTGCTGGGAGGGAGCATGGCTGAAGCACTGCTGTGCTTTCCTGGTCTTTGCATAATGGGGCATAATGGTCCCTAAGAGCTGTCAGCTGGTAGACATTAGAGCAGCTATGAGGTTGCTCTAATTTATGCTATGGATGAAACAGGATGTTAGGGGAATAAAATGCAGGGTGAGTAGCCACCCTGAACATTCCTAGCCCTTTTGGGATCTATGTTAAATATAGTTTGGCCAGACTCAAGGGTAAGAACAATGTCAGTGAGTTTAGCTTGAATAAGAACTTAGTAGTGAATGCAACATTAGCCCAGGGTCAGGACTAAACTATGGGTTATATTGTGCTATCAGTGTTGAAACAGAACACCCAGGCTGTGTCTACACTGGCATGATTTTGCGCAAAGACTTTTAATGGAAAAGTTTTTCCATTAAAAGTATTTGTGCAAAAGCATCCATGCCAGTGTAGACGTTCACTTGTGCAAGAAAACTCCGACGACCATTTTAGCCATCGGGCTTTCTTGCGCAAGAAATTGATGTTACATGTCTACACTGGCCTCTTGCACATGTCTATGTGTTCACTTGCACAAGAGGACTTGTCCCTGAGCGGGAGCGTCAGAGTATTTGCGCAAGAAGCACTGATTTCATACAGTAGAACATCAGTGTTCTTGCGCAAATACTTGCAGCCAGTTTAGACAGGCGGCAAGATTTTGCGCAAAAGCAAGTGCTGTCTAAACTGGCTGCAAGTATTTGCGCAAGAACACTGATGTTCTACTGTATGAAATCAGTGCTTCTTGCGCAAATACTCTGACGCTCCCGCTCAGGGATAAGTCCTCTTGTGCAAGTGGACACATAGACATGTGCAAGAGGCCAGTGTAGACATGTAACATCAATTTCTTGCGCAAGAAAGCCCGATGGCTAAAATGGTCGTCGGAGTTTTCTTGCACAAGTGAACGTCTACACTGGCATGGATGCTTTTGCGCAAATACTTTTAATGGAAAAACTTTTCCGTTAAAAGTCTTTGCGCAAAATCATGCCAGTGTAGACACAGCCCCTATGTTACAGTTATTGTACTGTTTTGTTTTAGTATATGTTTGTGGGGCATTCTGCTTTAAAATCCACAGCAGGATATGGCTGATAGTAGGGATATAGGAAGCTCAGGACAAGTCAGACAAGAACTCCTTCAAAATAGAAAGCAAAGCTTCTCTCCTCCCTCCCACTCTCCCACCTTCCAAGGCAATGGATTTAGAGGGCCTACGGGCCAGATGACATCACATTAGTAACTCGGTCTCTTGTGCATGAGTACTCTAGATTTCAATATGTGAAAGGGATATTCATATGATTTAGTGTGAAGATGACCCATTGGAAAGAAGTTGCTTAATTCTAATAACATGCTTCGTAAACTGGTAGCAACAACAAGTGACAGAAGACTCTGGTGTAAAACATCTGGTCCCTGTTTATGGGCATACCAAACATGCTAGAAATTCCAGGGCAAAGTACAATATACTCAATAGCCACTGGGCCAATGGCACCTGTGCTCAGGGGCCCCAGCCAATTGGGGGCCCCTCAAAAATAGGCACCCCATGTTCAGACCTGCTCCACCCACCTGGCCCTTCTGCTGTGGAGCAAGGGAAGCCCCAACCCCACTCCCCAGCAGGAGCACCAGGCAGGAAGAGTGGAGCAATCCCCCATGTCCTGACCCCATTTTCTTGGCAAGAGATTTGGGGGAAGGAGGACTGCAGGTAGAAAGGGTGAGGAAGGGCCACACTTGCTCTGGCCCAGGGCCCCACAAAACAGTAATCCGTTTCTAACTTGCGATCATTTCACCCACCCTTCATTTTTCAAAGCTGAAAGCTGCAGCGCACTTGCTTTCATTCTATATTTATTCCATTTCTAGGTGTACCTATTGCATGCTGAGTTTCTTAGTGCTTGTAATTATATGTTACGCTACTGTAGGCAGCATGTGCATGAATGACATTCTATTATATGCCAACTCACAGAAGAAGAATTGCATTGACAATATATATGAAGTAGACTTAAATAGTGGTGAAATGTAGCTGTCTAATAATTGTCAGTTTAGAAACTGATACAATTCTGTAGGCATGATTCTCCCTGAAATTACAAAAGCATCCCTGATGCAGTTTTGAACAAATAATTTAGTGCCTAATCTCCAGACCCAGTTCAGGCCTGGGGCTTCAGTGACAATTTTACCTAAGAAAATGCTGCAGGCCTGGGCTCTTTAATGGGCCAGAAGAACAAAACTTGAGCATTATCTCATCAGTAATCATTGCAAGAATATTCTCACACTGTACAAAATGCAGCTCTGGTACAAGGGGATGAAACTCTCATTGAAATCACTGGGAGCAAGTTTATGTCACACATCGGCTCTGTATGTCCAAAACCACATGTTTCTAGTTCTGGCTTAAGCATCTATATTGTACATATGTCAACGTGTCCTAATCCAGCCAACAAATATCTCACATTAAAGCAAAAGAGATACAATGTGTAAATCTGGGGTGAAGCTCTGTCCGAACAGTGGGATTGTTATCATTCTTGTGACTGAGAAGAAATGCAGACATTGGTGGTACCTCCAGATTTATTTCTTTTAAAATCTGCTAGCTATCGATTAGTCAATATAGCAAGAAAACTCAAATAATTGTACTAGCACCTCTCCTAGTGATGCTGTAATCTTAGCCTAATGCTAGAGAGTTTTGTAAAAGGTAGAAGAATTGGTTCTATCAGTTAGTTCTCATCATGATTATCTCATCAGTGTTGGGTACAAAACTTTAGTTGCCTATTTTTGTCCTTTTGCAACAAAGCACAGTTAAACCAATCTGTGCCTACACAAGAGACACTTTTGATAACTTCTGCACCAATGTAAATCTAAGACTTGGAACTCCATCTCAGAACTTGGGTTTTATTGCAGTATGCAGTATGCTGTGTGCAGTATGTATACAGCAAAAACTGTCTCTGCAAACAAGTGGCTGAATCAGTAACAACAGGCAGTTTGTAAAAAACCTTTTTAAACAGCTTTCTTGTACCCTTATTCAAACAGTGGGGTAAGTGTCAAGATAACTGAGAGGATGCAGGTCTCCCATAAAAGAGCTTTCGTGACACACTCACCAACCATGCTAAATTGCACAGACACTAATTTATTTCCCGTCATGGCCTACTGGTACATTTAAAACAAAAGTTGAACATTAACATTAAGCCAGTGTAGTGCTAATTAAACGATACTAGAATTAAATCTTCCTGTTATCCCCAGGAAGGTTTCACTAGCATTGTTAGTCCTCAGAGGAAAGATCATTGTAACCCAGCTCTGTCCTGGTCAGCCACCTCAGGAAGTGAAGGTGTAGTCTGGCCTCCATGTTCATTCAGGGCCTAGTCCAAAGTCCATTGAAACACATCCTTGATTTCAATGGGCTTTGTAGCAGAACCTTTGCTCTTGACCTGTCTGTGGAATTGTCAACAAAATTTCCAGTTGCTGCTAAATGGGAGGGTGGAAAAATGTCTGCTAGGATAAAGCTCACTTTTCACATAGGCCCTCAAAGAACCATGAGGTGAAAAGAATTCTGCTCACTGTAGGCTATTTGCATAGAAGTTACATTCTCCACCCGAGAGGTATAGTCAGTCTTACTTAAATCTCAGCAAATAAATCAAAGTGAGTAATTTATCTGATTAATGTATTATCTTTTCTGACTTATGAATTACTGGGATATCTGCAATCCACTTATGATTTTCACAGATATTTTCATATTCAAAATTATTTACAGCACAATTTCTGGAAGTAATTCTCAAGTTGTGTATTCATCATGTAACGATTCAGTATCTGAACTTCAAATGTTGTGTATTAATTCTGCTTGGACACAGAGGGCATCAGACAGTGTCTGAAGAAAAGAAAATCATCATAGAATTAAGGAACAAGCTGATGCAATCTAAAAACAATTTCCAGTTATCATTGGAGAATGGGTGAGGTCCCAGAGAACTTGAGAAAGGCAAACATAGTACAGTACCTACCTACCGTTAACAAATAGAACAAAAAGGACCCAGGGATTATAGACCAGTCAGAGTAAGTTCAATTCTGGGAAAATACTGGAATAAGTTATTAAAGGATCAACTTTTTGTAAGCAAATAAAGGTAACAGGATTATAAGGAATAGCCTGCATAGATATATGAATATCAAATCCTTCACAGGCAACCTAACTTCTTTCTTTAACAAGGTTATTGACCTAGTGAATGGGGTGGGAGAGAACAGTAGATATGAAGTATATTGATTTTAGTAACTTTTATGAGGTAGGAGAATGTTATCTAGATGAAATTGTCATCAGGGTACACAGCTAGTTAAAATTTTTTTACAAAGAATAGTTATCAATTTTATTTGCTACCAGGCTGAAAAGGTATGTTTTGTGGGGTCTGTCAGGTGTCAGTCATGGGACTATCACTAATCAATAGTTTCACTAAAGATCTGAATAGTTAAACTTTCAGGTGAGGCCAAGCTTCCAACATTGGAATTAAGAACGGGTTGGACAAACAGCTGTCAGAGAAAGTCTAAGTTTACTTGATGCCAGCGTGATGCTCTGACGCAGTGGCGGACATAGGGCAGGGTGAGTAGGGCGGCTGCCCCGGGCCCTGTGCTTCAAGAAGCCCTGCACATGCACCGTGTCAAAGGGGGGGGGGGGCGCAAAATTGTGCTGCCCTGAGCCCCACAAAATCTTCATCCGCCCCTGCTCTGAGGTGTACCCAGGCCAGTAAGGGATTGTGTTACTTCCTGCTCTGGATGGTTTGGTGCTGTGCTGTTTTGGCTCCGTCCCCTGACACTAGCCACCTGCCCATAGTATAATGACCTTGCCTTGGAGTCCACCAGCCTGATTTATGCCTTGTGAGGTGACAGCCCTTCCTCCAAAATCATTTTACCAGCCGTGTCTAGTCTCTTTCACTGAATACTCACAAATTATTTAAATTCACCGCCACCAGATAAGACAGAACACACATCAGCCTGTTAATTTAGCTGAGGACTTTACCCTTCAGTTCAATACACAGCACTGAGACAGGTTAGTGAGACAAATAAGGTTATTAACAAAGAATAGATATTTAAGTGATAATAAGTAAGCATAGAAGACATAGATATGCTTACATAGATACACAAGTAAATCAAAACACATTTTCTAGTGACAAACTTAAATTCAGCACAATTATAATCTTCATCTTAGCAGGTTTCCAGCCCCACTTGGTTTTCAGGTCAAGAGGATACACTTTTCATAATCCCAAAGGGTACTCCTCCCTCTTTGTCATCTAGGGAATGGATGCCAAAATGGACTTCTGATTCTGCATATATTTCTCAAGGGCTATCGTATAGGCTTCAAAAGCCAGGAAATCTTGCTGATGTGTTAGCTCCATCCCCTGTCATGATCATTAAACAGGCTTTTGTCACACATTTAGCTTGATGGTTTTGTGTACTTTATATGTAAATGTTCTTTTATTGTCCTGGCTCAATTTATATTGGAGATACAGGAAAATAGGAAAAATAACTTTCCTTTGTTTAGGACAGGCTGAGCCTATGCATTGTTTGTAAAACATCTTTTAAAGAACCATTTTTCCAGCATATCTCTCTAATTATTTACACACTGCCCACACATACCTCCCATAATAACTTAATGGCTAACTTGTTACTGGTTTGCATAGGACACCTTAAATGACAACTTTTAGATACAGAGTGTGACAATTTTATGCTATCATTTTGTTCCCTGATTGGGCAATTGTCATTCATAGAATGAGGTTTCTGATATATTTATTGGTTCAACATAACTGAAAATATGCCCTTATTTGTTTCTAGGGGTGTGTCTAGACTACATGGCTCTGTCGACGGAGCCATGTAAAGTGGTTTACTGGACATAGTCAATGAAGCAGGGATTTAAATAATCCCCACTTCATTAAAATAAAAATGGCTGCTGCGCTGTGTTGATGAGGCATACCGGAACAGTTGACAAAGGCTTCCCTTGTTGACCGCGCCATGTCTAGACTGTCGCGCTGTGCCAGATCAGCTCATTGTTGGTACGGTGCGGCAACCATTTTTATTTTAATGAAGTGGGGATTATTTAAATCCCCACTTCATTGACTATGTCGAGTAAACTACTTTACATGGCTCCGTCAATGGAGCAATGTAGTCTAAACACACCCTTTTGATGAACCTGCCCACAGCCACAAGCAGAGTCCAGTTACCATGGTTTTACATAGGATGGCAAATCCTTTATTATAAGGTGAAATGAAATAACAGAAAGTGAAGTTTATAACTATGAGAAAAATGCTTGACAATCTCCCCTAAAGTTTATAACATTTTCCACCCTGATGTCCAGACTGCTTAAAGGAACATTTACAATATTTTAGCAGAAGGAAGAACTAAAAAGACAAACATTTTAAAACATATTCCTGCTAAATTCATAAACTAAGGTGAACTGGTAAACCACAGGCAATTCAATCAATTAGGAGTTACAGCATTGCGGGCGGGAAAAAGAACACTTTATTTGAACAGACTGTACTTAATTTTTTCAATACACAGGAAGTCATCTTTCATGTAACATAGCAGTGTATGGCAATCTACAGTAACAATGTATACACAGTGAAGAAATACTTGCTAATCTGTGACATAAAGATTTTTGTCCAGTCACTGGAGCAATGGGTATCTTTGCAAAAATGTAAATTGTTATATAAGACAAATAAACCTCGATTTTATTTCAACGATAAAGTCTACTTTACTTGTAACAAATGACAATAAACTCTACTTTCTTCTTGCTCCTCGACCAGAAGGTCTAAATACCATACAGTGGACCAAATTCTTTTTGCATTTACACCAGAGTAAATCTGTAGTAACGATATTGACTTCAGTGAAGTTATTTCATTTCATATTTACTCTAACTGGTATAACTATGAGCAGAAGTCTGGATCATTCCACATGACTTCATCATCTCTGCACATAGACTAGGCTGTCAGCATATTCCTTGACTCTCACTTGGGAAAACAGGTTCAGATATCTCTTTAGTATTATCCCAGCTCCTCCAGATGAAGAGGGCTGAGTGGTTCTGACATCTACACTGGGGAGGGGTTGTTGTAGACTGTGTGGGCGGAAAAGAGGAACAGAGAGGGAGGTCATGTGGGTGAATGGGACTGTCGGAGAAGCACTCACCATTCCTTCATTTATTCTGTGAAATGTAGTTGGAATACAAAGTTGGGAGAGCCTTAAGACATTCATAGCTAGGAATCCACCTGAACAGTGCAACTTCTATCAGAAGCTACAGCTGCCTCAGACACACAGGACTCTTCTGGGGAACGCCAAGATCTGGGGTACCTCTGACAGCCTTTTGAAACCCTGCCCCACTGACAAGACAGTGTAAGGGGATCTCCAAGAGGGGATTGTTTGGGTATTTCCTCGTCAGAGCCTCCCTCCTGCAGTTTTGTATCATGAGAGGACCCAAATTTGGCTCTTTGCTAGGAACCCTATGCGGATAAGGAGTGGTCTCCAACCTTTTTAACTATAAGATCACTTTTTCAATGTAAGTGCAATGTAAAATCTATCTCAAACCCAAAGACTCTTGCCTCGCTTCCTTCCCACCCCTTCTTTGAGGCTCTGCCCCTGTGCCACTCCTCCTCCAAGGCCTCAACCTGCTCACTCCATCCCCCTTCTTCCCCAAACCTCAATCACTTTCACGAGGCATTAGCAGGGGTTCAGTGTGTGGGAGGGGCTTTGGGCTTAGCCCAAGGTATGGGATTGGGGTTCAGGAGCGGTTTCAGGGAGCAAATGCTGGGAAGGAGTTTGGGTGCAGGGGGACTCACGTCTGGGGCAGGAGGTTGGATGCAGGAGGAGGTTCAGGGCTGGGACGGGTTCAGGAAGCAGGCACTGGCTAGGCACCACTTAACTGAGATGGCTTCTGGGTGGTGGAGCAGTGGGGTTAAGGCAGGCTTACTCCTTCCCTGGCCCTGCACCACTCCTTAAAGCAGCTGGCATGTACAGCAATGGCACCATGGTGCCGTGTGCTGCCCCTCATCTACAGGCACTGAGCCCACAGCTTCTACTGGCCACAGTTCTGTTATTGATCAATGAGAGCTGTAGGGGTGGTGTCTCCAGGCAAGGACAGCATATGGAGACCCCCTGCTCTGCCTTTCTCAGGGGCTGCAGGGACATGCCAGCCACTCCCAGGAGAAGCAATTCCCATTGGGATAATTACTCCAGCCACGGCAGGTTCAGCATGTTAGAACTCACTACTCAAATAATTCAATTTAAGCATAAGGGAGAAATGAAAATTATGAAATGCACAGACCAGTCAAAAACAACACACTTTGTTATTTGCATTGCCAGGCTCCCTTCATCTCCTTCTCTCTGTGTGGAGATAGGGTACAGGAGTGGGGGGCGGAGGAACACCCTGACATCAGCACCACCTCTTCTCTCTCCCACATCCTGCACAGGGCTGGCTTTAGGAAGTGCGGGGCCCAATTTGAACAATTTCTATGGGGCCCCGCAGCAATTTTGGTTGAGCAAAAAAAAAAAAGTCACACAAAAAGTCCCCCGCCAACACACACATACCTGCTCCCGCGGTGCAGGGAAACCCTGCACTAAACTGACGCCTTCTGTGGCGCAGGCAGCCACCACACTCCTCCACGGCCAATGCCCCCTCCCACAACGTGCCTGGCATACTTCCAGGTTCAGGGCATGGGGCCCCTTTAGGCACGGGACCCAATTCTGGGGAATCGGGCGAATAGGCCTAAGGCCAGCCCTGATCCTGCACATCAAGCAGTAGGCTCTCGGGGGGCAAAGGAGGGATGGTGCGGGGCAATGATTGGTATGTATGTATAGCAGCAAATCCACCAGCCAACCTGCCTCAGCAGATATACAACAGAAACATCATTAAAATTAAAGTACTGGTGGCCCCTGATCTTACAGGCACCCATGAGTGGCTTTTTGCACATGATCTGTCACATTGTCACTTATGAGTAGAATTTGTACTATGAAGATCTTTCGACTTCTTTATTTGTTCTAAATCTCTTCTTTCAGTCTTCTTCCTTTTAATATCTTTTTTTATTAAACTTTAAAATGAAAAAATCTCAGGGCAGTGAAATCTCAGATATTTCACATTCTCATGTTGTGTCTGTTTTTCAGATTTGCTGACAGACGAAGTAAATAAATAAATAGAGAGAACTGCTTGCAGGCCTGGGTTTTATCTACCTCACTTCCCTCTGGACTGAGTGTTTATGAAGGAGTTTCAAACCCCTGGAGTTAAGGACTGATAATGGAAACATTGGCAGATGCTTAACCATAGCTCTCTCTGCTACCTCTGCATGCCTTTTGCCTGGCTGGGTTTGCTGTATCCGGTTTCACTTCCATCTTCAGCTACTCCAAGACATTTTTAATGTCTAGAAGCTGCTGATATTTTCAGGCCCTTAAGTCTGTGGAGACATTGACTTGTACTTGGTGATGTATGAAGCTGCATGCACAGTGAAAGACTCTGCCTTGCAAAACTGACTGCTTATCTGGAAGGCTGGACAAGTGCCGGTGATATGTCTAATCCTGACTTTCCTGACACTTTTTTAAAAAGCTAAGAGTCAGTGTTCTATCAAGAGAGTCTATTTCTCTTTCAATCATTGGCTTATCCCTATATTCTGAGACTAGAGATGTTAAACTAATTGACTAGCTGATGGAATTTCCATCGACTAATTGATTACTAGTTGATAAGTGGGAGAATCACAGTGAAGTTAGCTCCCCGCTATGTCTACATACACAGTTTTTAGTGACATGGCTGTGTTGACACAGCCGTGTCACTAAAAGTCAGGCAGCGTAACCACTGTTTGTCTTCACTTTTGCAGATAAAAAACGTTCATTCCCCCATGAGCAGTTCAGAGAGAAGAGAAAACATGGATGCTCCCTGCTAGTCAGTGAAACCACTAGATCTGAAATAAGTTGGGCTAGATGGTGGAACATGCCATCATAGTCAAAGGCAGTATGTTGAGAGCAGCTAAGATGTCAGCTATACAGCAAATCTTAGAGCTGGTTTGGTTCAATGGTTGTAGTGTTGGTTTGGTCCACTGCACAGCAGTTTTGGGGTGATGCCATGAATCAAGACTATTTTGTAATGTTGAGAAACCCTCAGGTATTGACCCCTTCCCTTGTCACCACCTGCCAGAAAGAGCAACATCATACCTTCAAAACAAATCCTTATATTTCCTCACAGTTGTTAGTAGTAACATCATGGATTAATAACACTGAAAGAATTTCAAACTTATAATTTACTTTCTATTATTTGTGCTGGATTCTTATTTCATGTTAATTTTTTCACTACACTCAGTCTGGACACTGAAAATGACTTAGGCAATGTGTACGTATGGGCAGATCTGTGTCCCTTTGGAAACCCTTTGGAGTCAGCTGGCTCCAGGCAGGTCTGCCTGTGTACATTCCATTTAGAAAGGGAGCCCTGGTGAGTTTCACATTGTGTTTAATCTGCTTTTTTCTTCCCAATCTCATGCCTTATAAAAACATGTTTTTATTAAATCTTAAATATATGTGTCATTTTCCACCTTAAATTCAGACTCAGACAGCCTGTCTCCTTCATAGACTTCAGCGAAGACTTGCTGTCTTACCTAATCAAATTTTCAGACTGAATTTTCTGAGGGTCTCATTTCATTAGATCTGCAGTCATTGGTAATGCAGTGAGTAGGAGTGATGGCTGTCAACCACAGCTTTACTTCTGACTGAGCCCACTAGATCTCCTGCAAAACAGATTCAGATGAGCTGTCAGAACAATGTTTTTGAACCATGGTAAGAAGCTATGTTTCCTGAAAAGAACCAGTGTTGAGTGTATATTTTCCAAAATGCACAGTATTTTGCTGGGGCGCTCAGAATTGTGACCTAGATTCATATTTGGTCTCTGTTAACAGAAATTCAAATTATGTAGGATACTTTTGGTCAAGTGAAAAATGTTTACTATGAAGTTATAATAAGCACAACTACTGCTTGATACAAATATTATGGAACATTTCTCGACTTCATATGGATTATTACTTTTTAACATATTAAGGTATATTGGCTTTTTCCTTTATGTCTAGGCTGATAAATACAGTTACATGCTGAGAACATCAGCCTATTTAAGACACAATGATTGTATCTGAAAACATAGCGTGCAGAAGAACAAGCTAATAAATCACAGTTGAGTAAGTTAGATGAATAGGAAGTGGCAGAATAGGCCTGGTGCATAAAAGCTGAGAGCTATTAGTCCAGACAGACTGGTATAAGACAAAAATCTAGTAAACAACAATTATTAATTTATTGTATTATTTTAGTAAGATTAGGTGCTATACAGGGCCAGGAGTTATTACATAGAAATGATAATTCCTTAGGGTAAAAATCATCTTTACATCCCTCAGTCTTGGGATTGTTTTCCTGTTACACTATTTTTCTTAAGGTAAATATAAGGCAAAAAGCTTTTTCATAGATTATTTTCTTCCTGGCTGTGATCTAGATAATTACTTGGTCCTAGGAAAATCCCTAGTAAACTAAGAATGAATTTTCAAGTGGGAATGAGTTGCCATTCCTAGTTCTCTGGGGATCTTCCATGGTCTGGTAACTGTATGGAAATAAAGGTGAAATACATGGAAATTAAGGGCTGGATCCCTCAGACATTTAGCAAGCATGAGTAACTAGTCAAATGTGTAGTTCCATGAACTCAGTTCATGCTCTCCCGGGATGACAGCCACAAGAGCAGACTCTGGAGAGGAAATTATCTGTGGAAAACCCTTGATGCAGTTTCTTCCTGATTATTCTATTGGGGTCAGAGCTAACCTTAGCCCCTTGGTTTCTGCACAGGCTAAGGGGCTGTACCTCAAACACAGAGAATCTTTGGGATGTCAAGATCTTCCCAATGGAGACTCTATGCCTCTACACTGACTTCATGTTGGGCTGGGTGGGGCTGTGCTGGTTCAGGGAATCTCTGTTATAGGCAGGGGAGTGATCTGTCCTTCCTCTTCTTACTGCACAGCACATTGTTGTTCCTTTCCCTTAGCTAAATCCGTAATCCTGTGCAGCTCCCTTATGAGAGCTCGGTGGAGTGGGCATTGCTACTGTGTTGATAATCTTCCCATTCCACCCTGCGTGGAAATGGAGAGAGACATGTGTGGATTAGAGGAAAGACCTTGTGGGTGGAAAATCCAGGCCATTTAAATGAATTAGTGGGATTACTCATGTGAGTGTTTACTTACAGGCATAAATGTTTGCAGGCTCAATCCCTAGTTTTATATATTCCTTCCGCCTTAGCCCTGACAAAGCAAGGAATTATTCACCAGAGACAGACATAAGGTTTGGTTAGATTAGGAACTGGAAAGCAAGTAGAACATGATATTTAAGAAGGAGGCACCGCGGGGGCAGTTGCATTCATTCTGGGATTATAGCATCAGTTAGTTACATCTGTTGGTTTTATAATTTGCTGAATGATTGTCTTATTTTACTGTGCTTTTGAAAGCAATTTAAAGAGCTTTCAATTCAAATATATACTTTGCAATGATTTGCATTCCCAGTTATTTGGCATTAAATGCATTATAGTTCCAGTAAGAGTGGAAGGAAATGACATATTTCACACTCCTTAAGGTTGAACCCTCAAGATGCTGTGTTTCAAATCTGTCCCAAGATCACAAAAACTGCATGTACATCTGTTCATTCAAGCCTTAATTTTTGTTGTCTGCAGAGTGCTGCTCTGGTTTTCTTGTTTTCTTATTCCTATTGTAGGCATGGTTCTTACTGGCCATAGTGAAGTGACATTCGTAGGAGGAAAAAAATCCACATCTTCTATAATTGTTTGCAGGGTTATAATTGTGTTGGTTCCAGGGTATGAGAGACACAAGGAGGGCAAGGTAATATCTTTTTTTTCCGACCAACTCAGTAGCTCAAACTTGTCTATTTCATCAGCAGAAGTTGGTTCAATATTACTCACCTACCTTGTCTCACTGGTTTTCAGGAAGAGGCTTCCTTTGTTCTAAATAAAAATTGCACATATTGTTTAAAGAGTTATTTTGATTGACTACTATTAGCCTGGTGGTAACCAGAAGCATCATCCAAATAACCACACTCACTGATCATTTCCAAATGCCATAGTGATGCTGACCTAACTGTGGAGTAGATGCAGTTTGGTCAATGGGGAAATGCTTCCGTTGACCTTGCTTTTGTTGCTCTGGGAATGGGTGTTCCTACAGCAATGAAAAAACCCAAAGACCTGTGTTGGGTTAAGCCAGATCCACATTATAGGGTTAGGCTGGCATTGTTATGTAACTATAGATATACAGCTGTAGTTCCTGCACTGGAGACATAACCAATCACTTAACACCCCACCCCCAACATTACCGTAATAGAAATAAGTAAAAACAGGATAATCTGTAAAACCAGGCAAGAATTTATGAACATGGAGCCTCTGACTCCTATTATGCTGCCTTTTCCCCCTTTTGGTGGAATAAAGGAGTCATAAAAGCTTTCATAAACTAGCATCTGGGGATTCTCCCAGCATGCAGGAGCTAGTGTAACTACACTTGCAGCCAACCTCCATGAGCTGAAAGAGGAAGGAAACATGGCTGAAACGTGCTGCCAGCCAATTCTTACATGGAAGTAAAATGGGCTAAACCAACAACAAACATTTTCCTAATGCTATTTTTTCATTACAGTGATTGCCAATGGATGTTGTCTGATTATCTAATTTGTTGTATTTTGGGAGACAAAGTGCTCCATGTGATTGTGAGTGCATAGAGTGATAGTCCATGAAAATATCTTTGTGAAGATGCTGACCACCTATTATTTACTTCTGTGCTTGCTGGCTGCTTTTCTTTGAAGCGATAGAAAATTCTACCTTTCTTAATCTCACAAGGGTTAAGTTCCTGCTGCAAAAGTCTCCAATCTCTGACTTCATGCATGCATGGCACTAATACATAATCCAGTTGGATGAGGACTGTCTCTGATCACATTGAACCCATTCATCACATCTCAGTACAAATCCTGTGCTTGGAAAGTAAGAAGGAATCACAAAATGTTCTAATACTTGGGGCTGAAGAAATAAAACAATATAGGATATCAGACTGTGCAAAAAGGACAGATCACAGGTCAATATTTGTTATAATCATTCCCCTAGTACAAAAGTTGTATACGTGGCAGTAATGATGCACCCTTTTTTGCACTGCATGAAATGTTATCTTTTGGTCCACCAGAAAGCATGATTCTGACACAGATACCAGAAACCAATTGTCCTGCTCATACTGAGTCATGTGCTACTTATAGGCATTGCTTTTCCCTCTGCTGGGAGAAACTAGTGAAATATAATTATGAACTCATCATGGAAATCAATAAGGAAGGATAACATACGGTCATGAAGCAGAGCCCCATTGTTCCACTCTCATTCATTGCCAACAACATTTTCTCCGCACAAATATTTTCCTTGAAACAGCTGCAGTTGTGCAATAGTTTAGCTATACAGTACACACATGTAGGGAACCAGGATGTCGTTTACGCTGCAAATTCTTGTTAGTGTTTTAGTTTGTTCTCAGTTATGGGAAAGAAAGGAAGTCTGAAGAGCTGCTGAATAATTATCACTGTAAATAACCAATCAGTAGCAATGCACCTGGGTAGGCTACATCAGTTCATACTAGAAACAGTGGCCAGTCTGTTACTACTAACCATCAATGACTTTTCTCTCACTGCCAGGCTGCATAGCCAATCCTTTGTATATTTGATGAGGGCAAACAATGCACATACCCACACAAACAGGAATGTACATATATGCATGATGCTGGATTTCTTAGCGAACTGGTGTTTATTATTTACTGATCACCCAAAAATGCACTAGGAATTCTCCAGAGTAAAGAGACTGATATGGTCCATACCCTAAGATGCTTACAGTCTAATTTTAGACATGATGCAATGTTGGGGAGTAACAAACAACAGGGAAGGATTAGGGTGCGGGTTACAGCACTGAGCCAGTGCAGTTATACTGTGTAGGCATGTGTACATCCTGAAGACTCAATGCAAATTTTTAAATGATTAATTGTTACTGACATACTATCAGAGAACCAGTCTCTTCCTCAAACCTGTACTACAGTCGTTAAAGCAGGCTTTGCGACAGCTATTCCTTGTAGCACTAGCCATACCTCTGTCAGGCATGTAACCTGGCCAGTTTAGAGCAATGGCACATTTCAGTCATTGTATTGTTTTTCTGGTTGTTACAGACTCTTATATTTCCCAGTATCTCTTCAGAGTTTCATATGGCTCACCCCAACTACACATGTCACAAGCTAATCTAATGATCCAAAAGCTCTTTTGAATATGATTAACACAATGTGCGTTTTACTGGGTAGTTTAAGCCAGACATTTAAGTTTCTGCTTTAGGATTTTATATTGCCACCTATCTCTGTAGCTTCTGACCACCCATCTGTATTTTTTATATGGTTATTGGTGTAATGGATAAAAGGAAGGAGTCAATGTGACATATCTTGATTCTAGTAAGGGTTTTGGCAGTCCCTCATGACACTGTCATGAGCAAAGGAAATGTGGTCTTGAGTAAATGAAATGGTTGCAGAAATGGTTGCAAAACAAGTTATCAATGGCTTGTTGTCAAGCTGTGAGGGCATAGTTAGTGAAATCTGGCAGAAGTTAGTCCTGTTCCACTACGAGTCAATATTTTCATTAACGACTTGACTAATAGAGTGTAGATCATGCTTTATAAAATTTGCAGATGACAACAGTCTGGGAGGGGTTGCAAGCATTTTTGGGCATTGAATTGGAATTCAAAACAATCTTGACAAATCAGAAATTTATTTTGAATGCAACAAGATGAAATGTAATACAGATAAGTGCAAAGTACTATATGTAAGTAGGAAAACAAGGCTACTATCTTTTTGGGTATATTAGCAGAAGTGTTATCTATAAAAATCTGGAGGTAATTGTCCAACCTACTTTACACTGGGGAGGACATGAATGGAGTATTGTGCCAAATAATGGACACCACGTTTTAAGAAAAGCTTGGACAAATTGGAGTGAATCTAGTGGCGAGCAACATAAATTATAAAAAGGTTTAGAAAACCGGATCTAAGTGGAAAGATTAAAAAACTTAGACATGTTTATGCTTGAGAAAAGAATACTGAAGAGAGACCTGATAGGCATTTCCAAATATGTAAAGGCCTGTTACACTGAGGTTAGATTTTAGGAAAAGCTTTCTGACTGTAAGGGTAGGTAAGCTCTGGAATAGGCTTCCACGGGAGCTTGCAGATTTCTTCTTACTACAGTTTAAGAAAAGATGGAAAAACACCTGTCAGGGATAGTGTGTTTACTTGACCCTGCTTGCATGCAGGAAGGTGGACATGATGACCTCGTGAGGTCTCTTCCAGTCCTATGTTTCTAGGCTGGTATAAAATTCATGGTAATAGCGAAGTTCCTAGAGGTTTTCATGATTTCTCTTTTTGAGGTTAGAATGCTACATAGGATAGAATTTATGTTTTCTTAGGTGGTGGGTAAATTTTTTACAAATGCCTGGAATTTAGGTGCCCAAATGTAGGGTATTAGGCTTCAATTAGGCGCTGCTGGAACTGAAGAGAGGTACCATTCACCTGGCCCCAAGCAACTGTGGTGAGAGGGGGTTGAAAGGAGTTCTCTCTCCCTGAGGCAACCTGCACCCCAAACATCTCATCCCTGTCCCCACCCTAGAGCCTGTATGCCCAGGCAGAGCCCTCATAGCCCTGTGCTCCAAACTTTGACCCTGACTTGAGCTCCCTCCCACTCCAAACCCCTCCGGCTAGTGCCTGCCATACATCACCTCCATGTTGGTGCACATAGCAAAATGAATTCTTCACATGGGTGTAAAAACAAAACAAAACAAAAATAAAGGGAAGACCACTGGCAAGGCCTTTTTGAAAATGAAGGTTTGCAGGATTCCCTAAAATGGCCATATTCTGAATTCCCCTAATCTTTTCTGAAAGTCCCTTCTGTCAGGAGACTATGAAATCATTAGGGTAAAGATGAAACGATAATTCTTCTAGCACCTTCCATAGCTGGCTCCCCTTACTCGGGAGTGCATTATCCACAGCTTGCACACACGTCACCCTGGCTTTCAGCTGTGCATTGTCCCATAGGACTACAGCTGTCTCAGTGATTCATTGATCTCTACTATAGCTGGAACTTTAAAAATTAAGAGAGAGATTTAAGCTGGTATCAGAAGCTGCCTGGAAGCCTGGAGAGGGGCTTGAGCAGAGAGCCATGGAGAAGGCAGGCAGTCACCTTCTGTACCTGATGGAACCTGCGTGTTGTCTTCACAGTCAGCTTCAGCCACATGTGCTGGAACTAAGGGAACTGCCACAGCCCTGGCTGGGAGTGGTTTCTATGGTATAGAGGTTTACAGTTTGGCTCAATGGATCTCAGCACCCCTACTATGTATGTTGATCTAGCACCTCTGGCTTCATCATCATTATCATTGCATCTGCTGCACGGTGTTTTCACAAAAAAAAACCATCAGGGAGCAACTGATATAGATCCAGGATGGTGGGGTGCTTAACACGCTCTACAATCAGGTCATTTAGACTGAGGGCTACCTATGGCCTTAGGAACCTAACTTGGTCTTAGTATGATTTTTTTCTCCTTTTTTGTTAAGAGCAGTTCTATTAGGCAAATGGCTTTGCCGATCCTCAGGGCCAATTGCTTAAGGCTAATATTGTGTATTACTCTGTAATCTGACCAAATCTGGTCCACATTTCAGCTTCAGTTTCCTTGAATTCTGCCACAAAACTCGTGAGACCAATCCCTGTGTATTATAGGTTTGTTGTTAATATTTATAATGTATTAAGTGTGTAATTATGTGTTAATTGATATTATATATAATGTATAATATAATATATACATATACATATGTATAGACACACATAACTGCAGAAAACTCTTTGATCCATTTTCCTGGATTGAATAAGAGCTTGGAAACAGAACTATAATTATAGAGGTATTTTATTAGAGAATTTATCTAAAATACAATATTCATTTCTTCATTAAATTATTACATATATTACTTTAGTGGAAAGATACTCTGTATTATATCTATAATAATCTATATATTTTATAGAGATTTAATTTAAGTCATTTTGTATTTTTAAAAAAACCCAACACATTAACATTAAGACATAATTGAGGTTAATGATACCATGGCTAAAAATGTAAAACAATTTTAAAAATATTTACACTTCAGTTTCTTAATCGTCAATATTAATTTGCTTTTGCACTATGTTGACACTACTTAACCTCTTAAATGGCATTTAAAATGTTCAAATTATTCTATATTTATGTGCTTCCAAAAAAGCTTCACATTACTGAGTACAATTAGTTATATGTACTATTACCTGTAGCTGAGGTTACTTAAAATGGCTTATTTTGCTATCATTATGTGCTTTGCCAAACAGCTTAAGTGCCAGTCACAGCAATCATCATCAAACATCACAAAGATTTTCTCCCTCCCCAACATATAGAGACCCTTTTTCTCTAGGGTCTTTCACATTTCATTAGCCAGAACTTCAGATGCTGAATGGAAGAAGTGAAATATCTAGGAGAAGAAATGTTGCCAGTGCACCTCTAGCGAAGGTTCTATTTGTGCTTAGCAGAAGGGACTCTTTCCTCATAGACAGAGCAATTTCCTACGAGCTCAGTGCTTTAGCTTATTGGAATGAAGCTCTAACTTCTCTGCTTTTCAGAGGCTGGCAGGGGCGCCAGTTGTCCATCATATTGTAGGGGGTTTCATTCTCAGTACTGAAGCAAAGGCCACGGAGTTTGCACAGCTGGAGAAAAAAGAAAAATCAACATTAATCTTCAAATGCATCCTCATGCCTCCAAAGACCTGTTTACAGTATATACTGTGAGCGTAGAGTTGCCAGATGGTTTCAACAAAAATACTGGACACACTTGACATTACATCACAATCTACATTACATCTTATTTAGAAAATACCAGACATTTATATTTTCTCATTTAAATTTGCTCAATTTCTTTCCCAAACAGAAAGCTCAAATACTGGACTGTCCAGTTCAAAACTGGACACCTGGCAACCCTAAGCCAGAGACAATGCAAATCTTAGGCAATGGGGAAAGGTGAGTGGATTAAAGACATTTCTAAGCCATCACCTCCCTAGTGTTTAATTGGTGTGAGAGGAGATGTATATTAATTTCGATTGGAATGTACAGTAAGAATGTGAAGGCCTAATCTAAAGCACAATCTGCAGTTTCATAGCCCGCCCCCAAATAGAAATGTTGTGCGTTTAATTGTTCCATAACATCTTTCTGTTCCATAGGTGCCTTATGACGGCTAGGCCCTGAAGTATCTGAAGCAAATCTGTGGTTGCCCAAGTAAGACATTTACTATACACAGTGCAATTCATCTGCTTCCATTAAAAACAAGTCTCACTGTGCCACACTTGAGACAGGAAACTCTCTAGATGTGGTCCATAGGGAGTTACCTGCCTATATGTGATTTTTACACATCCTTCAGCTAATTCAGAATGGCAAAACCCAGCTTTCCAGGTCACCATGTGGATTTATTGCAGGCACTCAGCCATTCATGCTGCTTTCTCATGTGTAACACAGGTCATGCAAGTATAATTCAATGCAAGTGACCAGCAGGTTAGAAATAGTCCTCATTTTAGTTGACTGATATGGGACATTATGTCTGAGAATACACAGCTAAACAGAAACTGCTCACAGAAGTTTGAGATAGGGCTGCAGCATTTTGTAACATTCAGAATGGCTTTGTGACATAAAATCATGCTGTACTCTGATTTCTGCATAAAGGCATCTCACAGGTGAAGAGCTGCCTTATGAGTGGCTTTTAACTTCACCGAGCGGAATAGTATGTGGCTCAGAATGCTGAAACACGGTGTTCCAATAATTAATCATTCATTTCAGTATAGTAATCCTTATTCCTTTGCTATCCTAAACAGCTTCCTGCTCTCCGGACAAAATTCAAATATACCTATCTTTAGAAAAGCAGCTCTCAACTGAGAATTGAAGTCCAGTGAAAACATTCCCCAAAAGATACTAAATTTTAGGATTTCCTTTCTCCTTCCCCCAAACTGTTTTATGTTTTTTTTTTATTTGTTCAGCATTTAGGATTGAAAAATACATGATATGTGCAGCTTTGGTCTTGAATAGTTGTCTTTGAAAGGTGCAATGTGATAAAGAGAATTTGAGGATGGCGAGAAATAGAGGATGACTTTCATAAGACTGGCCATACTGGGTCAGGCCAAAGGTTCATCTAACCCAGTATCCTGTCTGCTGACAATGGCTAGTATCAGATGCCCCAGAGGGAGGTAACACAACAGGTAATTCTCATGTGATCCCTCTCCTGTCCCACAAGGGAAAATACTCATTTATTCTGAGTATTTCCCCTCTTCTCTCTCCCATATCCCCTAGAGTAGTAGTAGTAGTTCTTGCGTCTTTAAACAAAATGTCAATCTTAAGACTCACGCCAAAGCATCTTATTAGTAGCAACAGATTCTATACTTTAATGAATATTTCCAATAGTTCATCTTCTTCCTTTCCCCTGCACTTTTATTTAATTATTCCCAGCACCAGCTCACGGCTTCTTTTCATCTCAACTCAATGAAGAAACACAATTATTTTATTATTGTTAGAGCAATAGCCATTGGTATAATTGATTTAAGCCTTTGAGGGTTAACTAAAGCCCTTCAGACATGGTTTATATTTATAGACTCGAAGGTCCTATTTTTATCTTCTTAGCTAAACCACTGCAGACCTGAGGATGAAACTTGAATCTAAATAATTTCATTAAGGAATGGTACACAGAACTAAAGCCCAGAGACACTCAACTTCTCAGTGCTCTACTTTGCTACAGCATTTGCCAGTGTCATCAAGCTGCACAATATAATAATTTCTTAAGATAAAATGCTAACTTTTGGAATTTTCTGCATTCCAAGAAATGGTATTTCTACTTTGCTCCTGACCTGAGTAGCAGCAAAGTCCACTTCAATACACATATGAAACGCAGTTGCCAGAGGGGGAGAAAATAACCATTTCAGATATGCATATTGAACCAGTGATTCATTATGCTATCTGCTTTTTCAAAAAGCTTTGCTATCATACTCAGTTCTATTCCAGTAATGTAAACTGAAGCTTTAGCAGAAGATCCCACTGAAGACTAAACCAAAACGAAAGTATATTTTGACATAGAAAAAAGCTTTAGCTACTGAAGATTTACCTGTTCTGGGCTGACATGAACGGGTTCTCTCAGAACATGCCAGATAACGCATTCAAGTAGAGGGGGAGTGGTCAGTGAACCTTGGTAAGTCCAGTAATCCAGGGATGAGGGAAGCAGTTTCATGGGATCAAAGTTTGTGAAGGAAGCTTGCTTGCCCTAAGAAGACAGAACAGCCTGTTAAAACTGTGGTGTAAGAGGAATTGGAAAATACACACCCTGCTTGCCTTAGTGGAGCTAGTTAAGGGAGATTTGTTATTTCTTGCCAAATGTGTCCCCTGCTTGAGAGAGAGAGAGAGAGAGATGGATGCTAATTCTGCACAATACTGAGGCCCTCCTACAATTTACTAATGTCTGTTGGAGTTAAAGTTGCTCAGCACCTTCCAGTTTTGAGCCCTCAATTCTTGTTTCAAATGTCTAAAGTTACTGCCTCTTCTCAAAATATCCAAAATCTATGTCTTACACACAGATGGCTAAAGAGATATAGCAAATATAAAATTATTGATCTGATTCTGCTACATAATGTTAATGGCTAAACTCTCATTGACTTCAGTAGGAAATGGATCCTGCCTTGCATGATTAAAGATTGGCATATTAAAAATGCAGAAAGAGCTTTCCTGTCACCTTTGCGGCTGGGGGCCTAATATGGCAATAAATATTGGGGGGGATCACAGGAGGAAATTTGAACCCAAACGTGTTATTAGTGTAACTCATTTGATTAATGCCAGGGATGAATCTGGCCCTGTTCAATAACTGTGGACACCACTGCAATTGAAAGTCACAAGCACACCATCATATTGAGATGAAATCATTCACATAAATCCTTTCCAGTTGCAGGATAATCTACTTGCCTCCTATTACCCTAATTTGAAAAAAGTATTTGAGCTCTCATCAGGGTAGGGATTACATAGGCACCAATGCTGATGACATGGAGAGAGCTGTTCTATACAGTAGCACTTGCATATGGAAAGCAAAAGTAAAGAAACACAATTTTGAGCTTTGAAAGAAGACTATAAGAAAGCAGCTGTGCTTGCTGTCAACTGGCACAGAGATCATGCACTACCTTGGTTTGAATGGAGTCCAGTGCATCAATAACTTTCTGTATCCCAGGCCTGGCACTTCCCACCTGTAATACAAACCACAAGAAAAGAAAGCATGTAGATGCATACATCATGGCTTAGATTTACCACTGCAGCTGAGTGATGTCACATGTTAAATTACATCACCAGTGCACCAATTAGAGATTTCTCATAATGCTGATTGATTAAAGTGGCTGTTCTCTCACATTGTAAAGAATATGAAGTTTGACAGCACAAGTGGCTTCCATGGACTAACCTGCAGAAGTCAAGGACTGTGGGACAGAATAAAATGATTTTTTAATTATATGTAAATTTGTTAATGAATTTTAACTGTTCATTTTTCAGAAGATGTCAGATTTAAACTGCCAACTTGGTAGCACAGTAAAACAAATCAGATTCTTTAGCTGGTTGTGTATTTCTTCACCTCTGTATTAAGCAAAGGTAATTCATCTTGCACAAAATACACCACCACTTTCAGGTAGGAATAAGAGATCCTCCGGAAAAGGGCTTTATTCCGGAGGATCGCGCCAGTCGAGACGCTTTTTTCCGGCTTTTCCCCAAGCCGGGAAAAAAGCGGCAGACATGTTTATTTAAATCCGCGGGGGATATTTAAATCCCCCGCGGATTTCCCTATTCTGACTTACCTGCTTTGCATCCCTTTTCCGGAATTTGGGGCCAGTGTAGACGTAGCCCTCTAGTATATTGGTATCAAGGACCATAGACCACTATATCTTATTTCTCTTCCTAAATAGAGGGATTTACTGAGTATACCTTAATGCCAATATAACTCTGGTGGATGTACCTCTTTAACTCTATAGTACTGTTAAAGCACTACAGCTTCTGGGTGTAGACAAAACCTTAGATTTTAAGCTTTCTGGGTGGGGAAAGTGTTTTAGTCTTGTGTTTGTAAAGTAGCTATCGTGATGGAGGACCTAGGCATTAATACAAACAATACATTACAATAATAATAAGATGATTGTTTTAACTAACCTGCAGAAAAACGCCTACCACACACAATCCATCAGGATGTTTCACAGCTTCTCCAAATTTACCATACTTTGTATTCCAGTGAACAAGGTGAACCTAAAGTCAAGAATAAGAGATGTTTATAAATAGTACATTCCATCTAATGGAGTATCTCATCTAATAGATGGCCATTTTTACTAAACATTATCACAGATTTTTTTACTGCTGAAACTTTACAAGTTTTGAATACAGTTATATATAAACTTGTTTCATCATTGAATTGTTTTTATGTCGCATGTAGAAATGTATGCAATAGATAATTATAATGCATAAAATGTGCTTCTCATGCTTATTTTCAAAAAATGTTTCTGAATGCAACAGTTATTATTGGACTTTATCTTGTAGTTTTTATTCTGGCAAAACTCCAGTTGGCTTCAGCCGGAATTGTGCATGAGCAAGAAGAGGAACTGGCCTAATTATTTAAAATCTGTATATTCTGTTACTTCAGATTATAGGGCTAAATATGCTTTTAATGCACACCCATTGACATTAGAGGAGTTATACTTGCTTACATGCAGGCTGAGTTTGGCCCACAAATTAGGGAATGCCTTAAGAAAATGACAGCTCCTGGAATGCTTTGGAGAACATTCTGATTGGAAATGTACCTCCACAACAGTCTAGTTGGTTTGCTCTCCTTCTTTGTTTTTGTTTTCTTAATTGTTTCTAGGGCTACTAAGATGACAAGATGATTTTGATTCTTCAAAAGCTCATCTGCTCCTGCTGCTTATTCTTCATTTGAAATCGTAACAATCTGTGCCATCATAACTATCTGCACAGGAAGTCCAAGCAGCTAATTATGGTGCCACAGGCAGTATTTTATAACCACAGGGATCCAATCCTGCAAGATACACAGGGGCTCCTAAAGCTGAAACATGCTCAGGACCTTGTGAAGAAGAAGCAGGGCAAGTGAATTCTCAGGTCAGTTTCTGGACACACGAGGGATAGGAAAAGAAAGAATGCAAGAAACTACTTCTTCCATACTGCAATGCAAGGACCAGCCACAATCCCAATCCTTGTGCTACTTTAGACCAGGTCTATACTAGACCTGGAAGGTTAGCTTAAGGTATGCAACTCCAGCTACATTATTTATGTAGTCAACATACCTTAAACTGAGGTTGGCGTCATCTTCACAGTGAAAGGCCGATGTGAGAAAATGCTCCCACTGGGTTTCCTTACTCCTTATGACTGCATTGGTGCTGATGGAGGGTTCCCTCTGCATTTGATTTTGTAGGTCTTTACTAGACCCACTACATCAAATGCCAGAAGATTGATCTCCAGCACAGTAAATAAATAGACGTGGCCTTAGTGAAAGAATTGGGAGACTCCACCACTGCTCTTAGTGCAAGACTGGACTGAAATGGGTGGGATGAGAATTAATCTAGGACCTCATTCTCCTTTTGTTCCAGGAAGCACAGTAGAAGTGAGCATGGGTCCAGTAGTGTGTGGCAAAGGGTGACACAGCTATGGCTCTACCATACAGTTCTGTAAGGTACCTGGAGGCATGCTGGCCATGACAACTAAAATGTCTGCTTGAGGTCCCACCATTGCAAACTCCTTTTGTTTACTCATTACCATAGACCGTGACTTGAAAACCATAATAAAGCCATTAAGGAGCCAAAAGCCTTATCATGTCAGTGCAAGCACTTTGTTTTTTAACAAAGAGACAAGGAAAACGGGAACCTATGATATACAGATGTGCAGGGAATAGATTTTTTTTTCCCCGGCACTTCCCAAGAGTCACTGAGAGTGCAGGGAACAGCCACATATCCCTAAATTGTTTGTTTGCTTCTGTATCCTCTTTGAAATGAAGTGGCTGCAAAGAAAATGAATTCTTTTTACAGTGAATACCATGTCTCATTCGACACCATCCAGCACTTTTAGGTTGTATCAACACAAGATCGTGTTTTACCATTTCCCACCATTGCTATTATACATGCCACTCCTGTGGTGTGAGTGATGTAAACCAGCAGCCGACAATTGTCATGGTCTTACACTGCTAGAGCTACTGGCATTGCTGCCAATGGGGAGAGTTGTGCTGGTGGGAAATGTTAAGAGAAAATACCTAATGTGGACAGTCCCCTAAAAGAAAAAAAGCAAGTCTTACCTCAGCATCATATTGTTTGCCATCCACAGTGTGCTCAGAACCTTGGCCTTCACAGGAACCCCAGTGAATGTGAAACTGAATCAGTCTGTAGGTTCCTGTCAGTGCTCCGCCTCTCAGCACTGCAAAGTAAACAGCTTCCATCAGCATTTGCCTCACCTCCTTTGTTATGGAGCTTTATTCTAAAACAGAATACTGAACTCAGGGGCTTCTAAGGGCAGGTCTGCACTACAAACTTGTATTGGCACACAGCTGCACCAATGCAGCTACACCTCTGTAGCACTTCTGGTGAAGATGCTCTAAGCTGATGGGAGGGGCAGTAGCTACATTGGATTTGTTATGAAGTAAGTGTAATATAGATCTAGACTAAGTGAGACTGCTTTTTGTTGCTCTGCATGTTACCACACTACTCTGGATTACTTTTTACAATACAATGCTATTACTAGCCTTTACCTATACCAGACATCTAAAACCTTAAATGCCTTTAATGTATGAAATTCATGGGCAATTTACCAGCCATACTAATATAAGATGATTGGACTGGATTTAGGAAAGGTCTGTGATAAACTTTTATGTCATGACACAAATGAAAAACTCCAGGAGGATGAATAGCCAGAATTCTAGGGCCATATAGAAATATTCCACTCAAGTGCTCTTAAAGGCCTAACTCTCTTTGCCTTCCTCATGCAAATTGCCCTTTCATTTTAGGCCATTTACTTAGGCCTTGATTCTGAAAACACAGTGGGGAGCCCAATGTTGCTGTCCTCCAAACTAAGTATGAGTAAAGGCCAGCCACAGGCATCCGTGAGGTTAAATGCTAGGCTTAGCCTTCCTCACTAAAATAAATTAAATTTCAAACCTCTAGTGCAGCGTTTCCCAAACTATGGGCCGCAGCCCGGTACTTCCAAAAATTCATGAATATATTTACTGGTCCTCGTGTCAAAAAGTTTGGGAACCCCTGCTCTAATGTGCCCTCCACCTCGCTCTTCCCCAAACTATTTGTAAACTAGAGGGTGGCACATGAGTCAGCTCTGAGGAGCCACGTGTTTGGAAGAGAGGGTATGTCTACACTACAAAGTTAATTCGAACTAACAGACGTTAGTTCGAATTAACTTTAATAGGCGCTACACTAGCGCTCCGCTAGTTCGAATTTAAATCGAACTAGCGGAGCGCTTAGTTCGAACTAGGAAAACCTCATTTTATGAGGATTAAGCCTAGTTCGAACTAGCTAGTTCGAATTAAGGGGTGTGTAGCCCCTTAATTCGAACTAGTGGGAGGCTAGCCCTCCCCAGCTTTCCCTGGTGGCCACTCTGGCCAACACCAGGGAAATTCGTCTGCCCCCCTGCACCTGGCACGGATCGAGCCACCCACCCGATGCCCCCAGCCCTCTCCCTCTTCCCGGGACCATGCTGGCGGCTCCCGGGAGCTTGTCCTGGACCGCAAGAGGCGGGCACCCACCTGGGCTAGTGCAGACATCATGGACCTCGTCCACAACCTCTGCACTAGGCACAGGAAAGTGGCCGGCTAGGGCAGGAGAGCTGCCAGCCTGACCACCCAGGAGCAGGTGTGCATGAGAATCAAGGGGGTCCACTGAGACCCCCGACCCTGAGCTTACAATGGCCGTCCTGGGTCAGACCAAAGGTCCATCTAGACCAGTAACCTGTCTGCCGACAGTGGCCATCCCTAGGGACCCTGGAGGGGATGGACCGAAGACAGTGACCAAGCCACTTGTCTCGTGCCATCCCTCTCCAGCCTTCCACAAACCTTGGGCAGGGACACCACTCCTACCCCCTGGCTAATACCACTCCATGGACCCAACCTCCATGACTTGATCTTACTTCCCTTTAAACTCTGTTCTAGTTCTAGCCTTTACAGCCTCCTGCAGCAAGGAGTTCCACAGGTTGACTCTTTGCTTTGTGAAGAACAACTTTCTGTTACTAGTTTGAAGCCTGCTACCCATTCCTTTCCTTTGGTGTCCTCTAGTCCTTCTTTATGGGAACTAATGAAGAACTTTTCTGTATGCACCCTCTCCACCCAACTCCTGCTTTTAGAGACCTCTATCCTGTCCCCCCTCCGTCTCCTCTTTTCTAAGCTGAAAAGTCCCAGTCTCTTTAGCCTCTCTTCATCTGGGACCTGTTCCCAACCCCTGATCATTTTAGTTGCCCTCTCCTCTCCCAGCCTCTCTCTTCCCTTCTCCCACCTCCTTTTCCCAGTCTCCCCCAGTTTTGTTCAATAAAGACAGATTCCATTTTGGAAGAGACATTATCTTTATTTTGTACATCAAGAAGAGGGGCTAGGGAAGGGTAAGTGGAAGGAGGTGAGGGAGGAATGGGGCACGAGTCCCCGATGGGGAGGACTGGGCTGTCTCTGCGGGCTTCTGGGGGTGGAAGCTCTCCTGCAGCCCCCCAATTGCCCCCTCTTCCCAGATGGCAGCCTGCAGCAAGTGCAGCCGGTCTGATGGTCGCGTGCTGTGATGTGCCCAGTGTGGGCACTTAGGGCACTCCAAGCCAGGACTGCTTTGCAAGCGGGGCACCCCTGAGAACTGTCTGTCCGGGGTGGGGGTTGGGACCCTTTAAGCACAGCCCTCGGCTAGCCTGAGACAGCATCTCCACGCTCTAAGTCCTCCTCTGATGCCCTGCCGGCACAGCTTCCGGCCATCCTTAAGCCCGGCTCAGGGTCCACTTAATGTGGACATGCTAGTTCGAATTAGCAAAACGCTAATTCAAACTAGTTTTTTAGTCTGGATGCGTTAGTTCGAATTAACGTTGTAGTGTAGACATACCCAGAGGCACTTAGTTATGAACTCCCCTATTTGGTATTGCTGTTACTAATAAAGTAACTATCTCCTAGTGTAACCAAAACACTGAGCAGTCCTCTCATTTATGCAGGATTGGGCTCCCCACATTCTCTATCTCACTCATTGATTTTTAACCTTATGTTTATAGTCAGACCAGTCCACCTTTGTGAGACGCAGGATCAAGCTCTGAGCCAGGAAAATGCTCAGATCAGAGAAATTATGTCTTCATTGTGCAGCAGCCAGCCCAGAACAGGCAATAAGTAAGCCTACTGAAATCAAAGGAGCAAATCGTGTGGATAAACAGAGAAAGGTTAAGCCAAACTGTTCTACTGCATGTAGGCCTCACAATCTAATTCTTTGTTTAAACTGGTATTATCTGAAAAGCAAAGGTATTTAGGAATAAAATTTGAGATGATATATACCCTACAACCCAATTTTATACTTTCCAAGTGACAAGTGTGCTAGCTGTTACTGTAAAAGTGCCTGGATTATGTACCTATTACCAAACAAAATAGGTTAATGTAATGAAGATGCTTTTCTCTGTTGCAAACAGTCCATGTCCATGATTGCTCCAGTGTGTGCCTGTGTAAGAGTATGTAAACTGAGTGCCGATTACAATAGGCCACTATCTGTTCAGGCTAACATAGCCCTTGACAATTAAGGATGGGGGAAATTACAGTGATGTGAAAGGAACGGCTCAAGACTTTAGCCCCGGGAAAATGCAATTTAAGAGGTATACAACAACCTTTGCTTCCTAATTTACAGCTTTGTAGGTGTAAAATAAGTTTTGAAAAACTTGGGTACAAAGGGCAAAACACCCCTTTCTGCATCTGGACACATGCACTGTGGCTCTATTTAAGATCTCTGCATGTCTAAACCCCATGTGATGCACCAGCCAGGGGAAGATAGGCATTCCTCTGTCTAACTCACTTGCAGGGCCCAGCCCTGTTAATGTAGTCTGAGGCCACTTACTGGATTGGGCCCCACACGGGCTCACCCAAAATAGCTGTAACCCCCAAGGAGATTGCTTGGACTCCCTGTGGGTTGCCAGGCAGACTCTGGCCCTGGTAGGGAGGGGGAGCCAAGGCAAACTCAGAGTGCCTCTGCTTGGATTCCCGGGGCTTTGTCTGCTGGCAGCTCAGGGAGAGGCACTCTGAGTTTGCCTTGGCTCCCCCTCCCTACCAGGGCCAGAGTCTGCCTGGCAACCCACAGGGAATCCAAGCAATCTCCTTGGGGGTTACATAGCTATGGGAGATCTTTCATAACTTTGAGTGTAGGAGGATACTCACATGGGCTTGAACCCTCTTTGAACTAGGAGGAGATGAGAAAAGGGATCTGCTCCTTCTTATGTGTGTGGCCTAACCCCTGGGCTATGGGCCATTTTGATATGGGATACCCTTGTTCTCTCCTGCTGAAGCTATCTCACTGTGGCTAAATACTTATGGGGCATTAGCACCAGAGTGTCCCAGATGAATGTTCTAACTACCATAATATAGAGCAGGGGTGGGAAAACTTTTGGGGGGGTCAGGAGTCACTGCTCCATAGAAAAATCAGTCAGGGGTCACACACAAAAAAACCCTCACTGCTGACTGAGAAGCAGAAAGACACTCCTCACATCCCCCTCACAAACCAGAGCCTCGGGGTGGAGGGGCCCAGCCTAATAGATTTTGTGTGCTCCAGCCCCATGATTGGGCAGCAGGGGAGCTGGAACACCAGGCTCTCCAGTGTAGGGGGGAGCATGAGCCTCAGGGGCCGGATCCAGGCAAGCCAGGGTTTCCCACCCATGATACAGAGTCACTTTCACACTTGCTCTTGTTGCATAAATTGCAAGGTTTCGTCCCCTTGGAGGCTAGTCTGATTTACCCCAAGAAGAGAGTCACACTTTCAGGCTGGGTCCAACTCAAGTTTATTGGTTGCAACCACGGTACGGCTAAGGAACTCAATGTTCAAATCAGAGCCGACCCCCAACATCTCATATGCAGGGGTTTTTATAGGGTTAACATCCTTCCTGGTTTAGGTGCCTTAACATGATAGGTTACTTCATTTTTGACGTTTAGCATTCCTATAGGTCAGGTTAATTTTCCAAACGAGGTTAAATACAGTGCCTACTTGCTGACTTTGCGGTTACAGCTGTATTACATTCATTCACTCTTGCTGAACAATGGGCAAGCCATACTTCCCTTTTCCCTTTCCTGCTTGAGCCGGTCACAAGTTTAAAGGATGTGGAATCTATCCATATCTCTACTTAACAGAAGACTGGTTTCACCTCCCCTCGTCTCCTTATTATAAGTTATTACCTGTGACAGGCCTTGACCTTTGTCATGTCTTACTCCTATACAAATAGCAAATATATCTAAGCATTAGCAATGTATGTATATTGTACGTGCCCCTCATAGGGGAATCAATGGCTCCGGGGGATTTGACTTCCCTTTTACACATCACTCTCTCCCTCTCTCTGTCCCAATAGATATTTAATTATGTAGCCACCAGGGAACAGCTGCAACAAGAAAGACTTAAGGTACCACATATCAGAATATCCCATAGTTCAGTGGCTAGGGAACTTAACTTCACATTCACATCCTTTCTTCCACAGAGGGGAACAGAGGAGATATGAACTGGGGAATCTGCTACATCCTATGTGAATTAAGAGGGAGCCCTTTTTCCTTTCCCTTTCTTCCTCTTCTACCCCTTGAGCTCCATGCAAAACAGCATAGCTGTCTAACTCTGGGAAAGAGTTTACCGCTGAGAATCCCAAGGAATGGGTGGTGTTTCCTTGTAGCCTGGACTTATGTGCCAAATTCCCTGAGGAGGAACAGGGCTTAGGATATTATCTTGACTTGGCCATTTCCTATTGGCTAGCTTAGGCAGGGAGTGGTGTTCCCCATAAGCTGTGTACTTGTGTGACCGCTCAGAAGAAGCTCCAATGCTGCCTAGCTGATTAACAGAGTGCCCACAACTAGGCTTTGTGTTTCTCCTGGTGGTGCACGTTCACACATACTTCAGTGCACATAAAATTTATTCCACCCATGGATGGGAAAGTCCACTCACGGATGGAAAAGATTAGTGGGAACATTGGCAGAGAACTATCTTGTATGCTGGCTTTAGTGGATACCATTCTTAGACATCTTTCTCCCATCATTCATTGTATAATGAGCCCTATCTCAAGGCTTTATGATTCCCAGTGATTTTCTAGGCATTGGAAACTAGGCATGGTAACAAGGACACAATTAAGTTACTTTGGGAATCTAGTCTGATATTCCTTCTTTGGCAACTGAAATCGAACCACAGAACTCCCACCAAACATTTCTCTTTGTGAATCAATATTCTATTTTGGTCATTGTATTTTCAAACATGTTAATCAATGCTGAACAGATCATGCATCATCCTACCTATTGCCAAACTACATGGTGAGTGCATATAATGTGTGAAGACAAAGTGAATTACTTCCAATGGTAGCTAGACATGTATAGATTTTATATTATATATAACTTTTTAAAAGCCATCATAAATTACGAAGAATGGTTGTTTCAAGCAGAGCACTATAAGTTATAACATTTTAAGTAAAAATAGTGTGAACGTGTTTCTTTTCTAAAAGAAGTAACTGTTTGTTTTTTCAAAAAAAGTAAGGCAAAAATCAATTAGTCCATATATGCCAAGATTCATTTAGTAAAGGGGGAATTGTTCTAAAAACAATGTTGCTTTTTCTTTGCCCAACAGAGTAGTTGTTCATAAGATATAAAAGGACCAAGATATCCTACATTCTTAGATCCCATATAACATTTTACACATTTGTGGAAGGTTGATTAGCTGCTATTAATCAATGGAAAGTGTGTTAAATCCACCTGCAGCATGGCTTCTTTAGGAATCTTGATAGGATTTTATAAAACTCACAAGATAGACAACAATCTCCCAACAGTTTTTGTTTACTTTTTCTTGTTCTGTGGTTCTCAAATCCAGTGCTAGCTTCTTTTGAGTCACAGCCGAACATTCAAAAATAATTAAATTGGTGTGAACAAATATCAATTCAGCAGGTTTAATTAAAAAACAGCCCTCATGCTAATATATATTAAACAGTTATTAATGTTTGTTACCACTTATCAGTGATGCCCGCCAAAGAACTAAAGTTTAAAACTAATCTGACATGTGAAACATATGTCAGAAATTCATTTCTAATCAGCAATTCCCTTTTTAAATCCTTAATAAATGTCAGTGTTCCCACAATGTAACAGCTGCCGGAAGAAGTGCAAGAGCGTTTACACTATGAATTTTCTTGTTTCATCCTTTTCATTTGCAACTAGAAACATTCTGAAGTCCAATCTTCTTGACTCCTTTGCTGAATGCTAGGAAAGTTTAGATCCAGTTCTGAATTTCCTGGCTTTAACCCATCTCTTTTTGAAACTGATTTTATTTAAAATCTATGTACATAATACCCAAGTATGTATGTCTCCTGGTCTGTGGCCAAATTATAGGAAGTAGCTGTGGCAAACAGAAGGGAAGAGTGACTGTGCAAGAACAATACCTCCCCACTGAATATCAACCTGCAGCCCCTCTATGGGTGCACAACATAAACTCAAGTACGTGTGAGCAGGAGAACATTGCTAGCTGGATGTGAGATGTAAAAGGGAACAGCCAATCTTGGTCACATGTTCCTTTCTCAAAGTCACATATTCCACACTCCTATTGTGCCCAAGGCTCATGTGACAGATGATGGGCTACAAATGTGATTTTTTTCTATTTGATGACAACATGAGAAATATTAATGTACATTTTGGGGCACTTCATTTACATTTTGAAGTGAGTACTGTGTGTTTTCGGTTTTGAGACAATGTTGAGCAGAGTTGAAAGACAGCAGTAATAATAATGGTGATAATGATGATGAATACCTCCAAGCAACTACATAGAAGTTAGCATTAGAAGATCTCAAAGCACTTTAAGAAAACAATAAAAGTGCGTTGACTTTAATGATTAAATCCTACTCATTTTACTCATGTAAAAAGACCCATTGATGCCGCTGGGATTCCTTGCATGAATACATTAAAACTGGATTTGGCCTAACACATTTCCTGGTAAGATTGTAGAGTGTGTAGAAATAAGAGATTTTGTTGATTTAGGAGACACAGTCAAAGGTTACAAGGGCCAGGCCATTCTACTGTAAGAAAAACAAGTTTTATTCAGAAGTTCCCTCTCCCATATTGACTTCAGAGCATTAGCAACTTTGGCCTAAACTGTGTGGGTGCGACTAGACTGGCAAGATTTTGCGCAAAAGCAACTGCTTTTGCACAAAAACTTGCCAGCTGTCTACACTGACCGCTTGAATTTGCGCAAGAGCACTGACTTTGTAATGTACAAAATCAGTGCTTCTTACGCAAATACTTTCACGCTCCCGATGGGGGAAAAGCCCTCTTGCGCAAGAATACTTGCTCAAGAGGGCCAGTGTAGACAGGGAAGAATTGTTTTGTGCAAAAAAACCCGATGGCTAAAATGGCAGTCGGGGTTTTCTTGTGCAAAATCGCGTCTAGACTGGCCACGGATGCCTTTTGCGCAAAAGCACTTTTTGCGCAAAAGCATCCTTGCCAATCTAGATGCTCTTTTGTGGAAATACTTTTAACAGAAAAACTTTTCCATTAAAAGTATTTCCGCAAAATCATGCCAGTCTGTGGGTAAAATGGATGTTATTTAGAGAAGAGTTGGGTCCTTGATGTGAAGCTTTGTAGGAATACTGTGGCAGTACTGCCAGGATTTCAAACATTGAGGGGATCTTCTCATTATAAAGAGCAAAGCCCTAATTTGTCTCATTCAGGGAAAAGCTTTTCTTGGAAAGAATCCAAAAAGCTACACTGCAAGATTCCATCATGAAATAATTCAGACATTGTAAGAAATCCTCCACTTATACAAATCAAACTGGTAGGAGATAAAGTATTCTAAGGCTTGTTCATCTGAATATATGCAGAAGCAGGAAATACTGCTCAAATGGAAATGGGTAAAAATGAAACATTTTCCTACATATGAAACAATAGAGTCATCCAAGCAAAATGAAAGTACACTGCTCAAAAGTCTATGGAATTTAGTATTTAAGTCAGTCTTTTCACATAAAAACCCCAGCAGTAACAGAATACCAGTTTTATTTAGCCTTTTCAGATAACTCTCCCCCACACAATCTGCTTTTTCCTATTGAAAGCTGTTGATTTTATATCATGTCGGTATAGGAGATAGAGACACACATTGTTTATTGTTTAGCTATAATATGTAAATATAAACACAGTATATATACACTGCCATATAGACAAGTGTATTTATGATAGGAAAAAAGGCTGAGGAGATAAAATATATTAAATATTACTTAAAACATGCCATATTGTACTATAACGGATGAGAAGTACACTAAATAGCATGTTCACGGGTTCTGAGTACATATGTAGGAGAAGAAGCTTCCCCAGCTGATATACTGAAGAGTTCAGCCAGGGTGAGTCATAATCCCTTGAAGGGCATGTCTACACAGCAGGGCTAAAGCCGAAATAAGCCACACAATTTAAACGACGTCAATTGCATAGCTTAAGCCAAAATAGCTTATTTTGGCATTGTCTATGCAGCAGCAAGTCTGAGAGGGAGCACTCTTCCTCTGACTTTTCTTACTCCTCATGAAATGAGGGTTATAGGAATTGGAGTAAGAAGTCCTCCAGCTCGACATTATTTTGACATTATGCCGAAATAATTGCTTGTTGTGTAGACGAGGACTACCGTGAAGACATAGCCTAAGGCTGCCAATATACAGGCTAGAATGTCACATTTGGGGAGACGTTGCACCTTTTATTTTATCTCTCCCAAACATCCCTCCTAAGAGAATATATCACAATAAGCAGAGAGTAAGGCAGGCCCAATGGTTCTGAATGGATGAATTAGCCTTGTGTTGCAAGGCTGTTGTGGGAAACTTCCACAATACATTTCACCAAAAGAAAAACGTGTGACCGTTACTGCTGATAAACAGCCTCATCTGACTCAGATAGAAGCCATTTGGGAAGCCTGAGATGGTGGAAGGTGTTTCGAGGAGATAACATTAAAGAAATTAAACACTCCCAATATGTGCCACATTTGCACAGACTGCACACTGGCAGCGTGACAGTGATCGTGACTCACCCTGACTGAACTCTTTGATATGGTCTGAGTGTCAGCTAAGGATAGCTCACCCTGTTTAAGGATATAAGGCTACTCCCAGAACATCATGACCAGCGTACTCCTCGTGCCATTAGTAGCTAATGCAGTTACATATATGTGGGGAGGCAGAGGAGACAGTCATGTGTAAATACATATATACATCCATGCTTATACATGTACACACACATCTCTATGTGTTTTAATTATATATAAATAAAACAATAATTCACACATACACAATGGACTCATGGCATGAGAAGAAATCTGAAGAACAGTTTCACCCAATAGAGTTTTGTCCTTAAGCAGGGATGGGTTCTCCCTAGCTTATGCATAGACCATACTGAAAAGTTCAGTCCAGGTGAGTCATAGTTTTTCATTTATCTTATCTACCAAAAACACCCCTTCTAATCTATCAGGCTCCCCAAACAGCTTCTAACTAGAGTTGCCAACACACCAGGACTGCCCTGGAGTCTTCAGGAATTAAAAATTTATGTTTCATTAAAGATTATGTCATCTGATCAAATCTCCAGGAATATGTCCAATCAAAACTGACTTTTTTAGCAGTACAGTAGCCAAAAGAGGCTTCTGTTTTCAAGGGGTACAGTTAAACACATTTCCTTACAGTGAAACCATTTGCAGATACCACTTGTACATGTTAAACACTCAGAAATCCTTAAAAATCATTAAGAAAAATGTCAGTAAAGTGCATTGCTGTTAACACAGGAGAGTAACAAATTGAGAATACCAGGCCTCTATGGGTAAAGTTCACCAAGGCAAAGCCCAGTGCAGCACTTAACTCCTACATTATCCCTGAGCAAGGACTTTATATAGGTTTTAAATTGTCAGATCCTGTATGCATCCTCTGCACTGGGGTGAATTTCCTCCTGTATGAGATGTTCTTACATTGATAATTGCCATATTATAAGCATGAAGATTATTTCAACTTATATTGTGGTAACAATATGCTGCCCTGTATCCTGGCAGCTGTATCTATGGAACAATCCTAGCAACTGTCACTAAAAAAGTGCACTGCAAAGTATTACGATAGTACCAACAGGTGTTTATTTTCCTCTGACATCTAACAGATGATGAACTGAACCATAGGAAGGCAGGGTCCCTTGCCCCAAAGAGCTTATAAGTCTTTTACACCTGTCAGTAAATGAACATATGAAAGAGGGTGAGGAAAGGGATATATATGTCAGACAAACAGAGTAGACATGGGGATGACTGTATGTAGTTTTGTTGGAGCCACATTCGTCCTAATAGGAGGTAATAACTTTTTTACTGGACCAACTTCTGTTGGTGAGAAAGACAAACTTTAAAGATTACACGGAGGAGGAGGAGGAGGAGAAGATGAAGGAAAAGAAAAAATCATCCCAACAGAATATTGGGCTGCTCAACTTAGCTCTTATACGTTGGCTAATTTCTTCCACTGTCATAGTAGAAGCAACTCTAAAGAAGGGAGCTGAATGAAGTGAGGAGAGTTTCCTTGCACTATATGTGCCCATACCAGAATTGATTTCTGGCCAAAAGATTTAGTTTAAAACATAACTAAAAGGAATAATATAAGGACTACCTACAGCTAGGAGAGCACTGAGGAAGTTCTGATTTGCATAGGTACGTCAGTATCCTCTCCATTTCTTTAGCCACAAGAGTGCTATACAGTCAGTTCCCCCTTGTGATTACTATATGTCCAAGCCAACATTTTGAATGTGAAGATTCTGGACATATAATGGTGACATGTAACATTGGGCAATAGCTAATGTTATACAATCAGTGTTTGTAGACCTAAAAATAGACCTCATGTGTTGATGGCAGTGTTCAGAACATCTTATCTTAAAGACTGCAGACCTGTACGTTTCCTTCTTATACCGAACCTCACTGTAGCGGGAAATGGAAAAACCCAACAGTGACACAACTTTCAGTGTAATTCACTGCAAACCAAGCAGTGCCTGGACACTCTCTCCTAGGATAATAAATAGTTTTTGGTTTATTTATACTGAGTCATAAAGAAATAAATATGTGTGAATGGTGCCCCTCACTGCTTCATTATTTTTTTTTTATAGAAAGCATCACCTGAAAAAATGTGCTTAAAATTATGTATGAGATTCTTCTATGCTGTACTAGTATCAAAGTTGGCCCAATATTTTGACCTCCTAGGAATGGCAGAGAAACTTTAAGGTATAATTTTGATTGTATTTTCATAAAAATGTTCGATTTACATGAGTATGTAGCTTGGCTTAGAATATTTTCTCTATCTTAAAAGCAATCATATATAAAAAGAAGAAAATATAGCTATCAAAGAGCCGGCCATAATGAAAAATTACCAGTCTATTTACTATTTGCTACAGAATTTTAAGTGAGACTTTCCAATTAAATTATACCATATTTATAGAAAAAATATTAGTTTACATTATGATTATAAAACAAATTCATAACTGATATGATCTTTGCTTCTATCCGCTTAATAAGCCTGAGATTTTCTACAAGGTATAGTGATCATGACTGTGAGCAGTGCCATTGAAATTAAGACTCTATGCATACTGTGCAAACATTTCTGAGGAACGCTTATATAAAGCAGATGATAAGCAGATTCCAGGTTTTCTTGTCACTTCTATTTAGCTGTTCTAAGTCAGTTCTCAACTTTGGTTCACCAGTTTCTTGCTGCCATTTAGTAATAGTGAAAGTATAACTATTTCCTTACGAAAGGATTTAAAGTGTCTGTAACTTTAAATAGGTGCAAATATCTTCTTTAACAATAGGGAAAATCCCAAGAATAAGGTGCACTCATTATGATATTTCAGGACCTGATCCTGAAAATCCTAAATACTGCATACAACACTTAGTACCATGAGAAGTTGCATTGATGCAGCTGGGTTTCTGAGACATCAGAATGGATACACTGTAGTCTTTAAAGTAGTCTCTATGGTATCTGTAGGAAAGAGACTATTTGCCTTTATTTAATGTGCCAGATATTTTAAATCCCATTGCTAGAAAATACATATACTTTCACTATTACTAAAAGACCAGAGTATGCCTAAATAGGATTTTGGAGTGAACCTCTGCACCTAGATAGACATATTCAGGATAGCAGGGCTCACATGAATACTATATAGCTGTAAAGACAGGGCTTTGAAATTGTGGTGCAAGCTGTAAAGCTTAGGAAAGGAGAGCACTTCAGAGTCTCTCTCTCACTATCCCAAGCCACAACTTCACACAGTGGCCACATAGCTATTTTTAGAGTGCTAGCAGGAGCCCTGCTACACAAGTCTGTTGACCCAGGCTAGGATACTCACTACTTCTTCCAAAATTATATGCAGACACAAAGAAGCCAATTGAAATGCTCCACTACAAGAATTAAAATGAATGAAGAGAAAATAAAAATAACCAAAGAGGGATTTTGTATCCTTGTTGGTACAATCAGTCTTGGAAAGCTTTCTGTAAAATTGCTAACAAAGATTATACATAAAATGTCCATACTAAAGGATGATCATGGCTTTTTAAAATAGAAAAAAACTTTTCGGTAAAATAAATGTGGGCATTTCATTATTTACAGCATTTCTAAGACTGAACTAGTAACAGTAAAATACTATGTATCCACAGATACAGTAAAATACTGTGGACACACTTAAAGTCCAGAGACAAATCCTGCCCATCGGATTCATTCCAGTAATCCCAAAAATTTCAGAACTACACTTGTGAGTCAGGGCTGCAGAACTGGCTGAAAGCTTTTATAAAACTTTTTTTTTAAAGATTACTCTCAATATTTAGTAGTTTCTAAAATTTAAATTTCTAAAGCTGATTTTCACAAAACTTTATCATTAGTTTAGAAATCTTAAGTCATTATGATACAAAGGAGTTTTATTAGAGTATTGAACATGCTTGAGATATTTTAATAATGAAAACAGACCTTGATCATTTATTTTGCACCTTTGTTATGCTGCACAATACCTGCATCTTCCAGCAAGGGGAAAGGAGAATATTTTGTTGTATTCACATTTAGGCACTTGGCAAGTTGAGCAGAAAACACATTCAATGCATTATATAACAAATCATGGTGTGCTTACTATACGAAGTCCCATAAACATAAATGGGACTTCTCACATATATGGAACCCTCCAAGAGTTATGCTTTATATCAAGTATCTGCATATTGTGATCTCTAGTTTCTATTTATTTTAATGATTTTATTAATAATGACCACATTAAATATTGTCTAAATCAGAGAAATATATAATGATCACAGGGATGCAATTCCAAAAGTTTGTATCCAAAAATATGGCACTTTTTGCTATTGCGCCTATTTTTACTAAGACATTAAAATCTGCACCTTTAATTTCTTGGACATGATCATGTAAACTGTAAGTACATGCAAACTTCAGTCACAAGAGTATTGCTGTTGACTTCAATGAGATCAGTGACAAGAGTCAAGTTATGCACATTCTTAGGTGTTTGTAGGATCCAGGACAGTGGGACTACTTCTTTGCATAAAATTAATTTTGTGTGTGTAAAATTAGTCACAAATCAGGGCCTTACATATTACTTTATGGTGTTTTATTATATGAGGTCCCACAAACATAAATGGGACTTCTCATGGAAATGAGCACTACACCCTTAAATATTTGCAGGATCAGGTCCTTAATTTTTAACATAAAAAAGGACAGCAGATAAAATACATTCTTATATTTTTTCTCAGGCTTGCTACATTATATTTAACTGGGAACTAGTAAAAAAATACTGCTCAGCATCAGAATGCTATATAAAGGAAATGCAGGAAATGTAACCAAGCAGAAGCTTTATATTGTGTTGTAAAATTAAACTAACTAGTTAAATGCATACAAATGAAGCAATTAAGTGTGCAGCCAGCTAGATTTTATGTATGCTGATTTTCAAAGGACTATCAGAGATTGCAGAATCTACCCTCAGGTGAATTTATACAGATATCTGTATAATGTTTTCTTTTTTTTCTAGTCCAGTGCTTAATGATTTGTAGAGCTACTGTATTTTCATTCTCATCCCCTTCTGCCCCCACTCCTCCTACAAGCTGTAGCTGTGTGTGAATCACTCTCACAGAATGGAGATATTTCATTTCTGTGCTAATTTTTTCATTAGAAGTTTTTCTTCCAAAGGATATTTATATGTCCTGGCAGTTTACTGTCTCTGCGTTACTGAATTTAAATGAAATTTCTCAAAACGGTATCTTTTTTACACACAAGCACACACAAACACACTCTCTCTTACACCTGATTTTCAGAGGTCCTAAATACCTGCCCCTCTCCTCATTGACTTCAATAGGAGTTGTGGCCCCTCTCATTGACTTCGATAGGAGTTGTGGCTAATCAACACATGAAAATCAGGACTAATATGTATAGCACGTAATGGTTTAATTACCTAGCAAGGGCCTGATCTTGCTTCATCTGACTTTAACCTGAGAAGAATAGGGCCCTCCTGAACCATTGGATAGCAAATCTACTTTTTATAATTTATCATATTTCCTACTTCTCATTACATAATTAAAATTCACTAAAGATCTGAATCTACATGGTGCTGAGCACTGTCAACTTCAATCAACTTTAACAGGTCTTAAGAGTTCTCAGCAGAGAACTGAGCACCTAGAAAACTGAATCAGAATCACCTTTCAAAGCAAAACAGATATCTGTACTATGGGGAAGCTCTGACCGAATTGTATATCCTTGCCTATACTCCTGTGAAATATTTACCTATCCCTTTAGTCCCATTTACTTTAAAAGCAGGTAGGAAATATGTCTGTGATTTTTCATGATAGTTTTGAGCAGCTACAATACTGCCTGGGTATGAATACACACACACTTTCTACAGGCATTCATGATTTGTTTTCAGCGCCATCCCCTAAATGACATTGCCAAAGAACTGCTTAGGAAAAACAGGGCACTTGCTCAAGCAAGTTAAATCAGGCAGTGTCTAGAAAAGGCAGCTACTGTCTCTACAGAGGATTGTTTCCCCCTTTTTAAAATTAAAAATAGAGGCACATTCATTGTAGCAGGGTGGTGATTTCTGCAAATGCAGCCAGCTGATAAATTACAGTGAGGAAGCAAGCCGGCAAAACCCTTGCTCATACAAGTAGTCCTGACTCATGCAAATACTCCCATTCACTATGGGACTGCTCCTGTGAGTAAGGACTGATCATGTGAACAGAGGATTGCAGGAGCAGCCCTTGTCAGGACAGTACAATGAAGAGGTTCCTGAAATACCACAGAATAGCTAGCTCTTTGTGAACTGTGTGGGAATGTTTTCCATGTATCTCTATCTTTATCTAGGAAGCCAAGAGTCAGGGAATGCCAGGGCTGATGCTGATTTAAATTAGAGAATATCAAACTGACATTTCCTAGCCAGCCCTCTGTTTCAATATTGACCTAGGGAGATGCTCCCCCCTTTTCTGCTTTATATTGCTGGCAGCAAAAATATAAAACTAAAGAAGCTATTTCCACATAATTTCAAGTTGCTAATTTTAGTTCTTTTACTATTCTGTTGTTCTTCTCTTCCTGAGCAAATCCTGCCTTTTATTGGGACCATTTGACAGATACCACTGAAAGCTAGCCTTTTTCTGATGAGAAATACACTTTGTCATCCCTGATCAATTACCTTACTTCAGTCTATTGCTCATTTGATGCATGATCCAAATCCTACTGAATTCACTTAAAAAATTCCCTTTGACTTCAATGGTCTTTGGATCAGGCCAGGTCAAGACAATACAGAAAACCTCAACTTCTTTTAATTAGAGCAAAGGATGCCTAAATGAATGGATATAAATATTCCTGGGTTGAATCCTGACCACAGTAAGGTAAAAACTGCCCCTGACTTCACTGGGACCAGGATTTCACTACATAGTTTTAGCAGAAGGTAAGGGAGAAAGAGTGTTAAATTCCCTCTTCCCTTCTTTCTCCTAGTAATGTCCAATCTATGCCATTTTCAGTCCCTTAAAGGAGCCAGTACAAGTGAGGACTCACCTGATTTGTCGGAAGAGTCGTCAAACTCCACATTGAAAGAGTGCCCATTATTGACGATGTTCCTAGCTGTGGAGGGGTCATAATTGAAATGCAAAGGCTTCAGAGAAGAGTCGTACTGGGCGGACGTGGTGTCAATATCAATGGGGGATTGATACTCCCCATTGGCAATGGGGAAATCCTCATGCCAGTGAGCAGGTCCTACAAGAGAAAACACGGACAGATCCAATGTGAAAAAGATGCAGGCAAGGCACTGAGGGTGGGAATCATTTATCACAAATGCGATAGAGTAGTTAATGCTAGAAGTGGGTCTGCAGCTTTTAACTCTTGCATTGATATTTAACGATGCACCTATCTCCGCCAGCTCCAGTCCTTGCCACATAAATCAAGGGTAGAAAGATCCTGAGGACTGGCCTTATGGATTCTCTGTTTCTAGGGCATTATAGGAGTCGTGAAAGGCTGCTGCGGTGCGGACGGAGGGGAGAAATCCTGCACTGATTGCCCATCCGGCCCCGCACAGCATGGAGCAGGGGATGGGATGTGCAGGGCACAGAGGTCTGACCTCTCCCGCCGCCGGCCATGGGATGCTGTCACGAGTTGTGAAGCAGCCTAGAAACCAGCGGCGGCTCCAGCCTCCCCCTCCCTAGTCCCGGTCTCGTAGAGAAACTTCCTCCCGGATGGCAGAGCCACCCTGGGCTGAATCCCGCAGCGGTCCGGGCACGCACCCCGGGGCTGGAGGAATGCGGAAAGGCCGGGGCCGCACACCTGCGCGGCACTGCGGCTGCATCTCCCCGGAGCCAGGGACTGCGCGTCCCCTTCCCCACGCCCAGGTAGAGCGGTCGGGGCTCCCCTCGCAGCCCCCGGCCCGGGTACGCGCGGAGCAGCTGCCCTTGGGCTGCCGCGGGGTAGATCGCGCTGGGGCCGGTCTCTCCCCTCCGCGGCTCCTGCGGCAGCCGAGCGCTCCCGCTCGGGGCAGGACGTGCCCCCGCCAGCCCAGCGGCGCCGCCGGGGCAAAGAGCAGCGGGGCCCGCGCTGGCTGCGGCAGGTGCGGCGGAGCGGGCAGAGGGAGCCGGCGCCTCCCGCGCGGCGCTCACCGTTGTGGCTGGCGTAGCCCCAGTGATGGGACATGGTCTCGCTGGCGGCTGCAGGACGGTGGCCCCGGCGCGCCGAGCGTCAGGGGCTTTTATAGGCTCCCGCCAACTCCATGCCCCCGTGTGCGGCCGGCGGGGGGAGGGGGAGGGCGACTCCTGCTCCGGCTCAGCCCGCGCAGGGGGCGGGGAGAGGCAGGAGCCCTTTATAACCTGCCGCCGCCGCCGCCGCCACCGGCAGACCGGCACCGGCACCACCGCAGCAGCCGCCCATCCCCCTGCTGGGCGGCCGGCCGGGATGCTGGAGCCAGCGGGCTGCCCTCGCGCGCGCTGGGGATGGACCGGGAGCCTCTCTCCCCCTCCCCCCCCTGCTCCGGGGCGGCCCCTCACCTGCAGCGCGGGTGCGCCAGATGCCCTGCCCGCTGCCCTCGGCTCAGCCCCGCGGTGACCTTGGGACGTGCGCGCGGGGCGAGCTGCGCTGCGGCAGGGCGGGCGAGGAGCTGGAGCTGGAGCGGCAGCCTGGGGAAATGGGGAAAGGCGGGGGGGAGGGATGTGAAGTTGCTGCTGCTCCCTGTTGGGAGCTGAAGGGAAAGGTGCTGCAATCAGGGCATTTATTTCTGGAGAGAGACATTTAATCCTCCCAGGCTCAGAGTTTTCCGGAGGTGCCAACATTTGAAAGCAATTACTGGGGATTTGGAGGGGGATTTATAATAGTCTCAACCAATTTATTAGAGGGAAACAATTGTAACATTGAAGAAGGGAGGGGGAAGGGCCCTTCTGAGTAAAGACACTACTTCATCATTATTTGGTCGCATCCAGAGCATGATGGACTGTGACTTTTCCTGAAGTGGGTCTACACTGTGCAAGTTTACAACATCTCCTGTTTGTATGGACACAGTTAAAATTAATTAAAATGTGGTATATCTACTTTGGGTGAATAAATGACTGACCAGCCTAAAATAACAGCACAGGACTGGTAAACTAACCCAATGAGTGTGTGAAAATAAACCTAAAGCCGTAGAAAAAAATACTTATGGTGGGTTTCTCTACATAGCTCTGCACCACAGTAGTTAATTGCTGGGCCTGAAGGACACAATCCTGCAAACCAAGAGAAATGAACAGGTTTACTCACATGAGTGGTCCCATTGTACATGAAAGTAGTGAAGCTACTTGTGTGTTTAAAGTAATTATGTTCATATGGATTTGAAAGACAGGGCCCAATATGAATAATTTTAATGTCTTGTTGGTTTGGACAACTTTGCATCAAAAGGGCACTGCTATGCTATCCCAATTTCATAATCAAATAAGTTATAAACCAACATGCAAGGAAGAGTAGTAATTTTGTTCTGTCTGACTAAGCAACATGGACCAAAATCTGTTGTTAATTTCTCCACTGTAACACTCCATAACACTAGAATGATATGAATTATATTGAACATAACACATTTGTCCCATGCAGTCTTTCTGTGGAAAATGGGAAAAGGGTGTGCATATAGTACTTACTTTGCTTGGAAGAAATACAGACATTTCTTACCCTTCTTGGAGGATTATCAGAAAATATTTGAAAGATTACAACTGATTAACAAAGTATGCATGTTCTTTTACACTTGTCTGGTTGCATTTAAGTAGAAGTAGAGACCCCCAAAACACAAATGGGAAAGCAAAGCAATACATGTAGCAGTAATTTGCAAGTGGCTGTAATATATGTTATGTACAATACAACTGGAAATTTCCAGGGCACAAATCCACTGGGAAATCCCTCAGTTATTCATTAAAGCCCCTCCTCCCCCTTTGTACACACTTTTTGTGGCCTAGTATTTTTTCTTTCCATGTTTATTGACACTCTCTCACTTAAATGTGCTTATTTGCACATGGACACATATATATAGACACACAGAAACATGTGTATGCATGCACCAACCATTCAAAAAATAACAGAAAGGCATTCACTTTATGCTCTAGTCTTGCTGAACAAGGCAAGACTATAATGTCTAGATATGCCATATGGCTTCTTTCATTACTCAGAGTTTAAAAAGAAATTGGAGGCTGATCCTGCATTTTTTCACATGAAAGTTTCTATTGATTTCAGAAGGAGTTGCATATCCAAAACAAGTACCAGCTCAGTACCAATACTATAATAATGTTGGGCATGGCAAGCTTCCTTAAGGATCTGTTTGGGAGTCCTGTCAGGGCAAATGAAATGATTCAGTCAGTAGCAGTACCAGGGGACTAGACTTTATTATTTCCTTTATCATCCTGTTCTGTAATTCATCAGAAGGTTATTGCTACCTTATATCAGGTATGTGCACACACACACAGAGGATCCGTATTTCTTGCAAAGTAAAGCATCAGAGTGCTCTGCGTCATCTTGCATGATTATGACCTCCTATGTAGTGGCTACTTCAGACTATGAATAGCCCAATGGCTCTGCCTTTGCAGGGCATGGATGTAGATTCCATATCCCCAATTGACCTGCACTCCAGCTGCATAAAACCTGAACTCTCAGGCTCTTTCTGGGTCTAGTGAATTTCACTCATGAGTAATTCTACTGAAGTCACTAGAGAGATGCACATGCCTAAGGCCTACTTGCATGTGTACCGTGTGCAGTAGGTTCTTAGACACTGCGGAGATGGCGACAATATAAGTCAGTAGATTAGATAGTAAAAGGAATGTAGTCATGTGATGACTCACAGCTCCAACTTTAATGTTTCCAATAGAAGTTGCAATAGATTTAGGAGTGAAAATAGCATCAGTATAAACATATTTTTCAATTTTTTGTCATTGCTGGCAAGAGTGCACAAAAATTATAACATACATTTGTTCTTTTTAGTAGAGCATCCCCCAGCTATTGTAATAAAGGTCTTAGTTAAGTTATGTAATTAGATGTTTTTGTCTATGCATGTGTTTCCATTTCTTTGGGTTTTGCCAATAAATACTGCTGGGTTTGATTGCATCAATACAAATACAGATACAAGCCTCATCAAGAACAACAGATGGATTCAGTAGGAGCAAACTGTCCTTTCACATCAGGTGAAATTCACTCCAGTGCCAAGAGCCAGCACAAGGGTTTCACATCCCTTATTTCTCATTTACGCCCTATATTGAAGACTTACAGCCAACACAGGCCTTGTTGCTGGTCTCTGCACAGGAATGGTTTTTTCCCTGCATGGTTGTAGTTTCATAAGTGCCCAGTTGTTTTCCCTACATTATTCTAAATGTTGAATATTCCATCAGTCTCATAATCATACATGGTAGTTTATAGAAATACTTTAAGTCTAGTACCCATCCAGCTCCCATATTAGTCAATTTCAAAATTGACACTGATTTCACTGGAAGTACAAACAAGTTCCTTACATGAGACAAACCCAAAGCCAAACTCAGGTGAACAAAGGTAACAACAAATGAAGACACTATAATTCATGTTATGATGCAAAGCAAGATTTTGAATTTGGGACCAGAGCTCCACAGAGAGTCCTGTGTCTGACCCAGGATGCAGAAGCCTGATTTGCAATATAATCCAGCCCAACTATGCTCTGTGTCACCTTACAGCTCCTCTGATCCAAGTAGGAACCAACCAAGTGCTGAACAAGAGCCTAAAACAACTTAGAGATGTCTAATAGTTGCTCTAAATTATACCAGCATGACTGATTCATTCTATCTATACTTATTTCTGCCATTAGCCATGCCTCAAGCCTCTCTTTAATGCTCTGGCATAGGGGAATAGGTAGAATGGCATACAGGCAGTGTCTGGAAAATTCCCTTTTGGACAGAAAACTGACAGCCTAGGCCTTTTTAAAAGTCTAGCTATTGGTTTACTGTTTGTCTCCAGCTCCAAAAGAATCTGAGTATTTCCTCAGATTTCATGCCCAGATGTGGCAGAAGGATCCAGCTGTTTAAAAATAAAGTTCTCAAGGAGCTTTAAAATAAAACTGGGGAGTTCAGAAGTCTCAGAAGGGTAGTCTGTAATTTTAAAAACAACAAGTAGGCCTGCGGATCTCAAGGCATGTCGAAATAATAAGGCGGACATCCACATTATCAAGCCTGTTGTTTTGAAATACAGGGCTTGTTATTTTGAAATAATAACTTCTGCTTGTGAAGAGGAATAATCTTATTTCAAAATAGTTATTTCAGGAGTTATTATTTCAAAACAATTTATGTATGAATAACCTGGTAGTGTAGACACAGCCTTAGGGTATGTCTACACTGCATCCCTAGTTCGAACTAGGGATGCAAATGGAGACAATCGAACTAGTTAATGAAGCGGGGATTTAAATATCCCGCGCTCCATTAACATGATCTCGCCGGCGCGCTAGTTCGAATCACAGCTGATTCGAACCAGGAAGTGCGCGCCGGGATGTGTTAGTTTGGACTAAAGCCCTTAGTCCGAACTAATGTTACTCCTCCAAAAATGAGGAGTAACATTAGTTCGGACTAAGGGCTTTAGTCCGAACTAACACATCCCGGCGCGCACTTCCTGGTTCGAATCAGCTGTGATTTGAACTAGCGCGCCGGCGAGATCATGTTAATGGAGCGCGGGATATTTAAATCCCCGCTTCATTAACTAGTTCGATTGTCTCCATTTGCATCCCTAGTTCGAACTAGGGATGCAGTGTAGACTTACCCTAAGAGACTAATATATATATATATATATATATATATATATAGTCATGAGCTTTCTTTACCGACTAATCTCTCAGGGTATGTCTACACTACCCCGCTAGTTCGAACTAGTGGGGTAATGTAGGCATACCGCACTTGCAAATGAAGCCCGGGATTTGAATTTCCCGGGCTTCATTTGCATAAGCGGGGAGCCGCCATTTTTAAAACCCCGCTGGTTCGAACCCCGTGCAGCGCGGCTACACGGGGCTCAAACTAGGTAGTTCTAACTAGGCTTCCTATTCCAAACTACCAGTACACCTATGAGGAAGCCTAGTTCGAACTACCTAGTTCGAGCCCCGTGTAGCCGCGCTGCACGGGGTTCGAACCAGCGGGGTTTTAAAAATGGCGGCTCCCCGCTTATGCAAATGAAGCCCGGGAAATTCAAATCCCGGGCTACATTTGCAAGTGCGGTATGCCTACATTACCCTCCTAGTTCGAACTAGGAGGGTAGTGTAGACATACCCTCACACTCTCTTTCCTATTTTTGTTGTCTGTTGTCTCTCAGGGTATGTCTACACTACCCTCATAGTTTGAATTAGGAGGGTAATGTATGCATACCGCACTTGCAAATGAAGCCCGGGATTTGAATTTCCCGGGCTTCATTTGCATAAGCGGGGAGCCACCATTTTTAAAACCCCGCTGGTTCGAACCCCTACCTAGTTCGTGCCCCGTGTAGCCGCGCTGCACGGGGTTCGAACCAGCGGGGTTTTAAAAATGGCGGCGCCCCGCTTATGCAAATGAAGCCCGGGAAATTCAAATCCCGGGCTTCATTTGCAAGTGCGGTATGCCTACATTACCCTGCTAGTTCAAACTAGCAGGGTAGTGTAGACATACCCTCACTGCTACACAACAACATATCACTATTATTTGCATAGTGTCAACATTGTGTCAGGTGCATTATACACAGAAAAGAAGCCAAGGCACCTGCTTCAAAGAGAATGCAATCAAAAAGGGAAAGCATAAATGTAAGGGGATGGGAGGCCCCAATTATCAGTGCACCTGAATGGTGGAGTAACCATGTCAGGTTAGTTTTCTTTTTTTGTTTAGATCTCTTTCCTTTGCCCCTTCCTCACCTATCACATTTTAATTAGTCAAGTGAATTTAATTTTTTTTTACATTGCTGGCTTCTGTTTTTTTCAGTGCTGCCTTCCACATAGACAATGAAAATAGGATCACCAGTGTCATTTTCTCATTGTCCTGCCTACTTTCACTTTCAGCATTTAGGTGGCACCACATAGTATTATTTTTAAAATAAATTGAATCTACAGACAATTTTAAAAGGAAGCTTGACTAGTAATGTTTGATTTAGTTAACACTTTATATTTATGTAGCCAAAGTTTTACCCCTAAATTGGAGATGCCCCTTTAAAGAAACTGCACACAAGTTTCAGAACACAAACACTTTAATGGGTATCTGGATTTTAAGAAAGCTTTAGATCTGGCCAAATTTTTAGTACAGACCATGATGAGTGGAGACAGCTTTGTGATTCCCTAACCTTGGCAGCAGCTGATTCCTTGTTCAACTCCTGATACAAATTAGAGCAGTCTCAGTACTGCTCTAAACTGTGTAATTTATAATGGTCTAGAGGCCATTTTGTCAACCCAGGATTTTTGGAGCTTAAGTTGCTTGAGAAACTTCCATTTGTACCTTATTATATCTCCAAGAATGTCCTCTACCCTAGGAGATTGCTGGTAGGGGTTGCAGGAGACACAATGTAGAACTATGTATGTCAGCTTTCTGCCCTTCTCTGATGCCAAATTTTCCCATACTTTTGAAAGCTAAGTCCACTTTAAGGAAAATTAAACAAATCATGTGCTGCCTTCTCTACAGTCTCATCATGTGATGTTAAAGACCCAATGTTTCCTCCACTCCACTCCACTCCACTTCTCTTTAACCTAATCCTTCACATCTTCTTCCACTGCAGATAACTGCTACAGATCTTCATGATATACTTTCTATTTGTTCACATGCTTTGATGAATAGTGAAACAACTAAACATCAACATTATTAAAGTACCATAATTGGCACCTAAGTCAACTTCACATTTTGAAGTGAATGGGATAATTTGCTGTTGTTGCAGGCTCTCTGCAAACTGAGGCAGACATCATACTTATTACACTTGTTCTATGTTTTCAAGGTTTTCTTTACAACAATACTTAATCTGCAACTGAAGAACAAGTGAGAAATCTATCTGTGATACCCCCAGGGTTAGGAGGGCTACTCCTCGGAATACACTATCCAATACAAGCTGAACAGAGTGGAGCTGAGGATTTGGCTCATCATAGATAGATAACATTAGAGCTATGTTGATCTGAGTTGATCTAATTGAATCTAATTTAAAGCAGACTCTAAAGATAACCTGATCTAATTTGCATACTTCTAATACACGCATCACTGTAGTATCTGGATGCAAGTTTTGACATTTCTCCCAATATAATCCAGAGCCTTTTTTATCCAGATTTTTGGCTCAGATACATCTATTGTTTTCATCTATTACATGGTGTTCAGAGATATTTCTCACATATGGAGCTCAAAGAATTGCTATTTAATAAGTATTAGCATCCCTCAATCCTCTTAAAGATTCTGAAAAGATTACTATTATCTCAGGCTTTGTATATTTAACTGATCTGAGAACAGTGACAGATCATTGCAAAAAGACCTGCAAAACATACATTGTGTACATTGTGCACAAAATTGCTTGCAATGCCAGATAACAAATGAAGCTAACTCATGTGCAGCTGCCACCCCTTTTGGATCAGAACATGCAGAAAATTACTTTCTTCTTTATGTTCTTAACTTTCTTCTAAAATGGACTGTTTGGGCTAAAACTGCCTCCCAGCAGATCTGGAGACCTGCACTGCTTATGTGAATGGAATTCATATTGAATTTAGAATGTCAGGTCACTGTGATCCTCTGTGCAAATTGAGTCATTATAATATTAGCATGCTACTTAAACAAGTGGGTCCACTACAGTCTTTTCATCTCAGCGTCCTTCTAAATTACTCCGTTACCTTCTTTCCTCCTGTCCTGACCTCCTTCTCTTTCCATGTAACTTACCCCATCTAACTAGACCAACCAACCCAACAGTAAAAAAATAAAATATCAAGGTACTAACATGATGTTTGCCACCAAGATTTTGTTCATGCTGCTTACGTGTTCTGCCCTTGCCCCCACCTTGTGTCTGTTAGGACAGTATACTCTTCAGGGTAGAAACTGTCTGTTATCCTATGTTTGTACTATAATTAGCACACCTTCTCAGTTGACTCTGGGGCCTTACCATAATAAACACAATCATTATTATTATTATTAGTAGTAGTATTAATAATAACAACAGCAACAAGGAAATGTAACTGACAAAATCCTTGGGAATGAGTTGTATGTCGTCCAGGGCTTATTGTACAATCCCAAGACTTCAGAACTACTTCTTTTTCTGCTACTATTGAAATCTCAAGCTAATCTAGGCAGAGATCATGTTCACTGGTTCAGCAATGAACACATTACCAGTGTTTAACAAATAAAAATAAATAATGATGAATGCACATGTGATTTCATAGGTTTAATAGTATGCAAGAGAAAGGATATATAGATACTGCCACATTCCAAGACCTGAATAGTGCTAAATACATTTTAAAATCTAGATTTAAAACTAACTGTAAAGTTGTAGATCTAAATTTAAAATGAGATTCAAACAGGCCCAGAGATAGGAGGGGTAAAGGGGCATTTGCCCAGGGGCCTGAGCAATTTAAAAGAGCAGCGGAGGGTGGGTGGGGAAGGGGAATCTAACTACCAATGCTGCAACAGTAGTGGTGGCTGGGAGCCCTGGGCCCTTTTAAATCACCCAAGCAGACTGCAGGGCTTCTAGGCTCATGTGGGGTGGTACCGTGACAGTGAAGGCTGCTGGGTGGGCATGTGGAAATCCTAGCTGAGCTAGAAGAGCATGCCCAGCAATGCAGACAGCAGCTCACCAGACACCAAAGGTACAGCACCAGCGTTCCTTCTAACCTTTTCCGTTCATGTGAAGAATAAATGTTATGTGAACCAAGCCATATGCATCTGTGCACCACTAATATAAACACATGCTGCCGGCTGTGGGCACAGTCGGTGCTCTGCTGATCTTGACTCTCTCCTGGGTGGTCACCCAAGCACTCAGCTGTCAGGGAACACTGCGCAGTACCACCCACATACAAGACAGACTGTGTCCATGTGGGCACAACTTGTGTGTCCATGAGGGCCCATTGACTGTTCTGTCCTGGAGCCAGGTCAGTGGGCCTGGATTCAAGATTAAAACTCCTTTGAGCTTTCTGATAGATCACCATTTAACGTTAACTATTATTTTGTGCCTTTTCCTAACAAACTCTTTGGCAAATGGTCTCCTTTGCTTACCTTAGCAAAAACATCTTCTAGAGTATTACCTGTGTCCTTTTTTGGAATAACACCATGTAGCAATTCTTTAATCCCCTTTCTACTGCAGTACTTTAGCAGGTGGGGTGCAGGAGCAGGCTGAAGGTGGGAGGTCTGGTCAGGAGGTCGGGTGCAGGAGCAGGAGGAGGGTGGGGGTTCTGACTGGGAGGTAGGGTGCAGGAGCCGCCTGGGGGCGGGGTCTGGCTGGGATTCTGGCTAATGGGACCTGCAGGGGAAGCCTCAGGGCGGACAGTTTCTTGCGCTGCTTTTTTCCCAGCTGACCGGAGGGGGAGTGGCAGCACATGGAGCTGCTTTCTTCCCTCACAAGCCAGATCCAGTCTGCGAGGCTTCAAGCTCACCCCACTACAGAGGGAAGCCAATTTTGTAGGGATGGGGGTGAGCCTGCAGCCCACCTGCAAAATGGTCATGGATCACTAGTGGTCTGCAGACCTTACTTTAAGAACCGCTGCTCTAAAAGGATTAATATACAACAGTCTACTACTTTAAATGGAGTAATCCAAACAATTCACAACACTGGGTTAGTTTTAATTAAAGAATAAAACACGTTTATTTAACTACAGATACATCATAAATAAGTATAAGGCATTGAATTTAGAAATGGTTACAAGAGAAATAAAGATAAAAATATTTCTAAACTTAACAAACTAGAGTTGGTTCAAGGTGAAGTAATTTACCACAGGTTCCCAGTATCAGTGCTGACCAAGTTTTAGGCCAGGAAAGTTCCCAAGTCCACAGGCTGTTTCTTTTGGCCTCTTAGGTAGAAAAGAGTGAGATGTGTGTGTGTGTTGGGGAGGGGTGGTGGTGAGAGAGAATTTGGGGTGGTTTTGCCCCTCACTTTTACATTTCAGTTAACCTTTGAAATACATTTTCCCAAGGGTCATAACTAACTAAAAGTTCATTCAAACAGTAAACAAACACTTCTTTTTTATTACTATTTGTATATGTATACTATTCCTTTGGACTCAGCTAGGTCAATTAGATGGTGTCTGATAGTGAAAGAGAATGCAGATTTGTTGCCATCTCGCTTTGCTAAAATGTAGATTTTCCTAGTCACCCGTCTTCCCTTTCTGAGGACCATGTTTACCAATTATATATACATTGAGGTAAGCACACATTGCTTTGTTTAGGACCTTCTTGATCAGTCCTGCTTAATCAGGGCTACATGGATTTAAACATGTGCTATCAACATCAGAGGGAACTCATAACTTTATATGATGCTGCTATACACATTTCATCATGCTATTACTGATCAGTGAATTAGTTTTCAAATGATACCTCACAAGACATATTTTGTACGATTATTGCAATTATGTGTAGGATGTCAATACAGGGGTGCCTTACCATACAAGCATCTTAAACAATCTTTTCTCTGCACTCCATTGTTATATGAAGAAAAGTTTACAGTGCAAAAATAGAACATGATTTCACTAATCTAATTAAGGAAGAATCAACTGTCCGTAATGAAAAACAAACACAAGACAAAGTATCACTTATGTTTAATCTTTTCATAAATAAACTCCATTGTATGGGATTTGACTTTGTAACAAACAAAACATTGGTTATTGTACTTCTAATAGCCTAGACAGATTTAACATCAGAGATGGAACATCACTTTGTTGACAGAGTATCTATCTGTCAACACTTCCTTTTTATTACTATTTGTATATGTATACTATTCCTTTGCACTCAGCTAGGTCAATTAGATATAATCATTTACCCATGGTCTACACTAAGGGATAAATTCAAATTAAGATATGAAACTCCAGCTACATTAATTGTGTAGCTTAAGTTGAAGTATCTTAACTTGAATTTTGGCACTGTCCACACTGTGGGAAGTTGAAGGGAGCACACTCTCCCTTTGACTTCCCTTACTCCTTGTAGAATCAGGACTACTGGTATCGATGGGGGTGGCCTCTCAGTTTGAATTAGCGTGTCTTCACTAGATCTGCTCATTCAAACCCCAGAAGATCAACTGCGGCTGCTTCAATTTTAACTGTAATGTAGACATAGCTGTTACAAAAATAGGTACAGATTATTAAGGTAGCAACAATCACACATTAGATTATACATCTTATTTCTCGCTCCAAACTATAGTCCTGTTAATTTCTCAGTGACCAACACTTTCTGGATTTTTCCTAACCATGAATTAGCTTAAAGTTCTCTTACACTTCCCAATCACCTGCTCTCCCAAATCATCTCTCTCTCTAGGTCGCCTGCTCCTGTGCTTTAGTTACCCTAAGTCTTTTCTGAAGCAAAGTAACCAAGCCTTTCCTGCAGCTTGTTGGTTTCTGTCTCAGTCCCATTCTCATTTCCAGGTGGCCCATCAGCCCAGGCTTTCTGGATTTCCTGTCCTCTCTTCATGCTATAATCCAGAGTAGGCCTTCTCAAGAACAGAGGTAGCTCCACAGCAGGAATCAAGTCATATCTCTGAATTCTCTCCAAGTTCCATTATTGTCTTCTTACTTTAAGAAATCTTCCCCCACCACTAGTGGATAATCCCTATAGCCCCTTTGTCTTAGTGTTCTCCCTCTATCACAAACTTTTTTTTTAGAACCCTCAATTAACACCAACTTGGACTTTTTTCTTACAACACTCTTGGCTTTAGTTCTCATCAAAACTTCCCAGCTTCTTTACCTCATCATTACTAGAAGTGTGTTTGAAGCTGGGAAGGGATTTTTAAAATGTAAAGGGAAAAATGAGCCACAAACACCGGCTGGCTTCTAAAATCCCAAAAAGTCTGGGGCTTCTTTATCAGTCAGGAAAAGCAAATATATTCACTCTTCACAAGTGCTAATCTTGCTTTCACTTCCATTATACCCAGGTTTAGACATTCCAAAGAAAGGCAAACAAACCCTTTAAAATTATAGGTCTTAAATACTGCACCTTATTCTTTTCTCCTTTATGTCAGTGTAAATCAGGAATAACTGATAAGATTGGTGGAATTACATTGGTGTAAAACTAGTGCAAGGACGTTCCAAACCCAATGGAACTACTCTGATATAACACCAGGGTAAGCGAGGGCTCTGGTGGATTATGGATCCAGTCTGATCATCTGTCTTCTCAGCAAATCATAAAACCCCATCTGCCTTCTTAAAATGCTCCTGCCATGTACTCCTGACTCGTTGCTCTGACAGTGCTACCACCTGCTCTCCATCCTGCACACTGACCCCAACATTTATCCTTGGATCATCATTGTCTATTTGCCCCTTCCAAATTCAGGGGCTGAATCCACTAGATTAATCCAAGGCTGAGTAAGAGCACAATCAAATCAATGGTGTTGCTCTGAATTAAACTGGACCACCCTGGTTTTACAATGATCTAATACGAATCTGCCCAAAAAAGTGACACGGGGTATAAATCAGTGCAGAATTTGGCTCCTGCATAGACAAAGACTGGAAAAATAAAGGATAGTGGAAAGTCAGCCTATCTTAGTGAAGTGGAAAGAATGAATTCTGGGGGAGGGAAAGAAAGAATGGAGCGGCAAAATTGCCCCCAAAATCCTCCTGTTATACAAAGAGAAACATTCAATACACTGAAGAGAATAGGTACAGAGCCCCCACCCCAAAGTTTCATAGCTACACAGATTTTTTTTTCTCATTACATGAAAACAACTAACCTCAGGCTGCAATCTAACCTTCACTCATATTCTTTCTGCCTGAGAGACACAATCGAATGAAACGAGCAGTTGAACATTTTCCCACTGGCTGCACTAGGGTAATATAAGGACAAGCTCTTTGATTGTCTTAAATATTAGTGAAGAGGTTGCTAATGAGCAATGTGGAGTGAACATATTTCTCATCTTGTTAAAAGGGACTTCCTTCAGTTTAGACCAAATTTAGGTCAATCCATCATGCACAAACGTTTTCACTTTTATTACCGAGAGCTGATAAACTCAGTCAGGATACAGAGGCTATAGTAAATATTATTTGTCTTAAAGAAAGAATTTGTACACCACTTTAGGCTTCATCTTGATTCCATTTGATGCTCTTGGCATTTTCTGGTTTAGAAGAATGCCGATGATTTGACACACGAGTTGTTTCTTCGCATTTTTTAAAGTGTCAAAATACAGCAAAAAGTACTGTGCACCATAGATCTGCTGGGCATGGAAGCTCGGCGTAGCTGGCTGTGCAGAGGCCTTCTATAGACATCTGAATTGTTATTTTTATTGGCATGTCAGCCTTTGCAACAGAAAATATATTGACCTGGTGCAATGATGGATTCATCCTTTCTGTTGACCAGCATTGAGACATCAAATTTAAATCTCTTGCTACTTCACACCCCTCATCTCACAGCATTTCATTGTTCAGATCTACCAACGCAATTTAGATTTTAATTTATCTAAACAATGGAGCTGATTCAAATTTTACCTACACATGTTTTACAGCTTCTGGGTTAGATTCTGGCCCCATTTAATGAAGTCAGTGGCAAAACTGCTATTAACTTTAATGTGGCCAGGAATTCATCTTCTGTATGTCAACTCCTGATTTACACTTGGGTTACTGATATCAAACTCAATAACTATGAGTTTTGTGGGGTGTAATGCACATTTTACAGGATGGCGCTGTTTGGGTAATATAATAAATAATAAAAACACTGAACTATAGCATATACAATATACGTCTGCATGAAATATCTACATTTCCTATTTGCAAACATCATTGCTAAGAATGATTCAATTTAATCGTAAATTAAAATGCTTTATAGTAATTGACGTGTGCCACTATGCAATGTCTTGCAATGCAAACACTATTGTCAGGTAAACTATCTGATCTAATATGGGGAAGATCCTTGCCTTCTTTTTGTGGATGGCAGTGCAATGTCTACTGTACCTTTTTGAGATGGAAACCCAGTGCCAGCCTGAAATAAACACCACTGCTGTTAAACATGGGACACAGAGAGAATTTTTCTATAATTTTAACTCATACAAAGGGTTCTCTGCTGCCAGGATAATTTAGTGACTGATCCTGCACCACTGATGCCAATCAGCATTTCCCTTTAAACTTCAGTGAAGGCAAGACATTAGTTCTGTTCTTGTACTTTTGCTGCCATCTACAGACCAATATGGGAAAATAATATGTGTGGGGATACAACATTTTATAATCTCTCTTTCTTTTCCCCTGCACAACCACTTTGGTACCTGCCATCAGACTCTGGGCTATATCCTATATGATTCTATTACATATTAAATTGCACAGAAGAATGACACTTGAAACAGAGTGATCCTTTAAAACTTGTTCTAAGACAAACAATTCTCACATGTACAAGTATTTTATGTAATATTGTTGTAGCTGCACTGGTCCTAGGCTATTAGAGGGAAAAGGCAGATGTCCCTTTCATTGGGACAACCATCTTTCATTGGAACAACTTCTGCTGGTGTGAGAGACAAGCTTTAGATCTTACACAGTGCTCTTCTTCAGGTCTGGAAAATGTACTGAGTGTCACAACTAAATACAAGGCACAATGGATTGATTAGCATTAGTAGTTAACAGTTATTTCAAGAGTCATACAAGGAAAGCCAAATAAGATTTGGTGGAAGGGCATTTGTAGATTTTAATCCTCACTTTTTGATGCATGGACAGGGTGGCTGACAGACTTTCTAGGCTGGGCAAGGTGTGTGGGGCTGTCTCTGGACCCTTGGAAGGGGCGAGACCTCAGATGGAAGGGGCAGGGACTCCAACAGCCAGCTCTACAGCCCCACCCATTTCATGGGGCTCCAGCAGCAATTTGAAGGACCTGAGATTCCAGCTGCTGACATTGTTGCTGTAGCAGTGGCCAGGCACCCCGGTCGCTTTTTAATTGTCAGGCCTCAGGGCAGCTTTCCCCTTTACTTCCCCCTGGTGGTAGGGTTGCCAAATGGTTTCAACAAATACCGGACACACTTGACATGACATCACAATCTACATTACATCTTATTCAGAAAATACTGGACACTTATATTTTCTCATTTATATTTTCTCAATGTGTTTCCCGAACAGAAAGCTCAAATACAGAACTGTCCAGTTCAAAACCGGACACCTGGCAACACTACCTGGTGGGCCTATGCACGAGGCAAGTAGGCAGTTGTGACTACAGTTAAGAGGGAGATGCAGAATGGGATAAACTAAGGGGGGGAACAGGCTGAACTGAGGGGCATGTGGGGGCAGGGAGGCTGGCTGAAATTGTGGGGGGGGGGCTTGTTGGAATGGGTTGGGGTTCTGGGACAGGCTGAACTAGGGGTAGATGGGTTGAATGGGAGGGGTGGATAAAGGACTGGATGAAGGAGTTTGAAAGGGACTGACCTGATGGGAAGACTGTATTGATTTGGAGATTAAGGGCAGAATTAATTGCTCTACAGGAGGTGAGGTTCCTACAGCTGGCAGCAAAAGCACCTTTTCCAAAACATTTGGGAGAATGGGCAACACAAATCGCTGCTGACACACACAGGGGTTGAACGTGGGCAGGGGATGTTAAAAATTCAAGGGTCCATCCCAATTTAATCTTTGAAAACAATTCTCATGATTTTGAGGGTCTGACTCATGATTTTTGAGTTGGCAGTACCACAAAATGCACAGAGAGACTTGATTTGTGATGGCAAATGATTCATGTTTGGGACCAGATCCATGACTACAACAGCATCAGATGCATCATCTCTCTTCTGCTATCATCTTGTAAGTGAGAGGCAGATGTGAGGGACAAACACTGTACTCAACCTCATGGTAAATAACAAGTGAGATTCCCCCTTTTACTGAATTTAGTAAGCAAAGGAATGATCTGGTCCTGGGATATTAAACTCAGAAATGTGCAAACTCTGTATGCTTAGTACACATTTTATAATTTTCATAAGCATTACTCTTTGAAGAAAAACATGATATATATTAAATATAATAACATGTTTAAAATATATTATTAAGGTTGTCATGCAAGCTACTAGGCAATGCAGAGTTAAAGAATTTTTTTTTTCCTAATATCATGAATGGAATAAGGACAGGCTCATGTTATTCTTAAAATAGATCCTTGGCTTGTGTTTCACATTAACATTTTATACTGAATCGTTCACACACACAGATAAATTCTTGGCTAATAATGTGATGACATATCCTGCATAATCTAGTATTTCTCAAGGTGTGGGGTGTCAGGGCAGAAGAATGCATTTTGCCATAGGACTAATCAGAGAAATTCTGGCTCAATTGGCTCCTGGAGACTTAATTAGAATTGATCCAACTGGGTTTTCTCCAGGCTCAGAAGAATCAGTTACCTGACTTTACTCTCGCTTCCTTAGAATTTATTACCTCATTTTATTTAGACCTAACAGTTTTGACCAGCTGAAAATCATTCTATGTCATCAGGGCAAAGAAGCTATTAATTCCATTTTTAAAAGGTCAGGCTTATGTGTTATAAAGTGGAGGTGAAGCAGAGGTTAAATTGAAAATTCAGAGTGAGCCAACAGCTCATCTAATTCTATCATCTGTTTTCTTGTAGGAAACTAGAGTTCATGTGCAATTTAAGGTGAAATGGCATTATTAGAGCTAAGTCAGATCAGTTCAGAAAAGTTGGAGCAGAATACCTGAACATATGAGTTTTGGTAGGATCAAGGGTAGTACATGACCAAATGAGAAGGAAAGGCTATTAGGAATGAGGATTTTCTTGACGCAGAGGTCCGCAAGTAACATCAGAGTTGGGACAAGTGCCAATTAGCAGATGCGGTGATGAAATATCTATCATATTTTAGAAATGCTATGTCCTTGGAATCACAAAAAAACCACAACAGTATCTTGCAGTACACATAAATGGCCAGGGTTAGGTAACACAGTTTTTATCCATCCCTAATTTATACAGAGATGTATTAGGAGGACACTGACAAGTATTTTTGTCTATGTTTTTTTTCTTTCACCCAAAATTAGATGTAAAGCCCCAAACAACATTTCTTACAAAAGAGTTTTTATTAATGTTGCATCTCTCAAGGCTAAAATGCTGTTACTTCAAGTGGAGTCATACAATCATTTTTTATTGCTCTTGCTTCCATAAGGTAAGTCCAACAGAGATGGTTGCATACAAATCTCACTGACATTAGGATCAATTGTGCAAGTATTGAGAAATGGAAAGATAAAGGTACAGCAGAAAAAACGGGGACTAAATATCTCTGAGAATGCAACGGGATTATAACAGAATCTATCCACTTTCATTCACTATTTCTGATAACACCTACAAATGCAGGAAATTAAAGAAAATCCTGGGATTTCTCTAAATTAATTTCATTTCAGTTACTTTAGACTTAAAATTAAAGATGACCTTCTAACAAGAATAAGCCAGTAGTTACAATAATTAAAATAGGTACTTTTTATACTATCTCTTTAATTTGATCTGACATCTTGATTTCAGTTTTCAAAATAAAATTGTACAATATTAAACTCTCAGTTCGTTAAAATCTTCACATTCTTAATTATCAATGGGAATTTAGTGAGTCTCCATTTTCCAATATGAATACAACGGAGTAAACGCTGTCCTCTGTTACACCTGGTATTCTCTATTGGATTATGCAGTACAACTGACCACAGAATTTGACATGTTGCCCATTTTACATTCAAATACTGATTGTTTCTGTTAACTGGGAAACTTTACAGTGTGGAAAAAGGCAAACACTAAAGATCATAAGGATAATGGAAAAATGCCTTTTCTAGCCATTAGTAACAATTCCATTTTTCTACCTTAGAAATAACCATGTAAATGCTACTGTTAAAGCTCATATAGCTGTTATTGAGATCCAAACACAGACGCTACATTTTCATGTCAAGATTAGAATTTGCCTCAAGTAATTTTTGACCCCTCAGAATTAGAGTTGGTGATCCATCACATCTCATTATTCAGAGTTATGGACTGTTAAATGCAGATCTGCATCCAGAGGAAGAGCAGTAGAGGGCACAAAGCTAACTAGGCACTGGGATGTAGGCACTGCCTCACTCAAAGACACCCACTTTCGGCACAGAGTTTATTGGAACGAAGCTCTCACCATCCTGAAATGCCGAGGTTGAGGAGGGCGCCAGTTATCCACCAAGGGGCGAAAAGGCTGTGTCTCACCATTCACGGAAAGGCTACGGAGCTTTGCTATCTGCAAAGAAGCAAAATAGCAACTTCAATATGGAATTAACTTGGGGCAAATCCAGGGCCTAATGGACTAGCTACCAGACCTGCTCAGGCACCAGAGGTTGGGGAGGAATCTTCCTATATAGTCACAGGAGCCACTGCATAGAGTCTTCTGCAATCAAATAGCTGGAATAGTCCCTTTTGCATCCTTACATAGTAGATTTGTGCAGTAATAGATTCATCAGTATTGCATGGCTTCTTTGGCCTACTCATGTCCATTCCCTACAAGTCCTCAGCCTAAGGAGTTCTGTCATGCACTATTGGTAGCAGCCCTGGCCTGCCCCTTGCACTGTGGAACTTCAGTAAAATTCTTTTGCTGTGAGGTTGCCCTCCAGATCAAGGATGCAAGGGGAAGAGTACACAGGGTAACATGAGTCACAGTGACACCTGATCTTCAAAATAGTTAGTTTATATTTTAAAAAGTGTATCAATTGTATATTATGAATCTGAAACACAGTGACAATTTCATCATGAACCTGAAGGCTCACTCTTTGTGACTTTCACATTTTTCACAGAACTTAAGGCCAGAAGGATGCACTAGATCACCTTGTTTGACTTCTTGTATATTACAAGCTATTAGATTTTACCACGATCCAATATAAAAGCCCAAAGACTAAAGCATTTTAGTCCTTTAAGGTTCGTCTACACTGCCAGTTTTGCCGGCAGTGAGTATGCAAATGAGGCATGGATTAACATATCACCACACCTTATTTGCAGTTTTTGCGCAAAGGGTTTTTGCAGAAAAAAAAGTAGTGTGGACAGGGGGTTTTTTGCACAAAAACCCTGTTTTCCGCAAGCTCCTTATGCCTCTCCTTGAGGCATTTGCATACTCACTGCTGGCAAAACCGGCAGTGTAGACGAAGCCTTAGAGACTAAATCATGTGCCACAAGCAGAGAAAAGGAAAGCTCAAGATGTCCCCAATGCTGTTGCAGTGGCAGGGAATAGATTAGGTAAGATATGCACCAATGATCCCATCATGACAATCATATGCCATGCTGAAAAAGAAGGCAAACTCTGAACCACCTACTCCCCCAAATCTCTACCAATGTGGTTGGAGGAGAGGGGGGAGATTAATTATTTCCCAGCTCATGGGCAGCAGGTATGCTAGACAGAGGAAGGTACTGCCTCCCCGCCCACGCTCTACCCTCAGAACACCTAATGTAGGCATACTGGGGATGGAGTATTGCTGCCCCTGAGCACCTGCCCTCCCTGTGCTCTGGGGCCAGAGAAGCTGGGGCATCGCACCCTCTTCCCTCCCCGAACTCTGGAGAGCCAGGGAGGGTGGGGGAAGCGCTCTACCTGCCCTCCCCATGTTCTGGGGCAGTGCTCCACCCACCCTCCTCTTGCGCTGGGGCCAGGGAGACAGATTGGATCCCATGGGGGGTGGGCAGAAAGGGTGGGGATGGAGGTGTGTCTGGGGTTTTGCCTCCCCCAGTCCTACCATCACCCACTTCCTTTGTCTCGGCTGTTCAGTACGACCCTTGGCATGGGGAAGAAGCAAGAGTGGTTTAGCAAGGGTTTGTTGCTAGCACTTCCGAAGTAGGAACACAATTCTATTTTAGAGAACACAGTCATGTGTCTCCTGTTCCATGTGAAATCTGGCTAGTGCAGTATAAAAGGAAAAGACACAGCAAGTAGTTAAAAAAACCAAATAGTCCTGTGTCACTCAAGATCATCTCATCTGAAGAGGTGGGTTGTGCTCATGAAAGCTCATGATACTATGCATATATTTTTGTTAGTCTCCACAGGACTACTTGTTGTTTTTTCTTAAGTTACCACTCATAATAATTCTGTCTGTAAAGCAGAATGACAAAGCACCACACATACTATGTATCCATTTTGTAGAAATGGTCAATGTCTTAACGAGCAGATCGGGAGGGGGGGAAGGGGGGAGCTTCCTGATGGCTGCTCAGAGAACAATTAATTCCCAAAACTTGTTACTGACAGTATTTAGAAAAAAAGAGCATTGCCTGAACATAGCAGTGGTCAGAAACGCATCAGATGAAGTTGGATCAATGATTCAACACATAGCTGTTGCATTCTAAATGAATGTCACACTAAGAATTTCACCCATTAAAGGAGGGGAGAAGAGGAAGTTGATGTTTTATTGTTGATGCAACACAGAGCTGTTCCCTAATAGCTATGCCTACACTTCAGTTCCAAATAAACCCTTCCATGATCCTCTGCAATGTAAACACCTGAGTCAGAAATGAGGCTCTAAACAGACTTCTTGTTGAGCTAGAAAAGCTGACAGAGCCAATTTGCATTTTGCATGCAAGGATAACCTTCCAAACATCTAGTACCTTTATATTTTCATACAAACAAGGAAAAATAAGAAAGTCACCTCCAGGCCAACTCTGCATTTGAATGAGCAATGTAAAACAGAGTCATACAGGAGCTTGTGTCAGCTTTTATCTTTAGGATTAAGGTTCAAGTCAGACCTGAGTTCTGGTGAGCTCCCCATACTCCACTTATTCAATTATTTTTTATAAACTAGGCAGGCAAAAAAGTATTGGGACATAATGATTGAAAATAAAGTGCTGCATGATATACTGATGCCAGTCAGGATCTATATGGAGTTTTGACGATGCCTATTTTGTCTTATTTGTACTGTAGTCATAAAACACCTTAAAATCCTAGGACAAGAAAATATGTTTACATGTCTCTAATATGTACACACATAACATATCACTTACTTGTTGTTTGACTCAAATAATTTTCATGTTTCCCCTGAGTCTTGTACTGTAATTTGTGACATTCATTCAGTGTAGACGGCTGAGCACAAGAACAAGTCTAAATTACAAAACTGACCTTTACATCTGAGATCATCAAAGGGGTCATTGGTCATTTTTGTCCAATTTCAATTATGTAAGCGCCCTTATGGGTGTATTGTAGGGTGAGGAAATTTACAAAAATGTTTATTTCTGGTATGAGAATGACATGTTAAACCTGAGGCCTTCGGATTGGAGAAATGGAGGTTCCCTGAAGTTGTTGCTTTTGTTTATTCAAATTTAGCCATGAATATTTCCAGAAATGTGTTCAAAAGAATTACAAAATTTGCATTAATTTCTTTGCTACTGGCTGCCACTTACAATGGGTGGTGTTATTTTATGGATACCATTTTTTAAAAAACTATTTCAGCTGTTAAAATATATGTACTATGGATTTTAGGGAGTAATCTTTTGAAATATTAAATAAAAGGAACATTATTCTATATTAAAATAACTTTATGGCTGTAAAATGACCCCCTCAAAAGTTTGGAAATGCCAAAACTGGGGTTGCATTACAAACAGTTTCTACTTAGATGACCACATGAGTGGTTCTCATTTCAATAGGTAAATTCCCATTCAGGTACTCTCAACTTCTCACTACTGTTGGAGATGAGCCACATTCATTCTGATTTATTTAGCACTGATGTCACAATCCCATTTCTATATCCTGAGGCAGTGAGTTGTAGCTCATGAAAGCTTATGCTCTAATACCCTAATAAATGTATTAGTCTTTAAAGTGCCAGTGGACTCCTTGTTGTTTTTGCTGAAACAACTAACACGCCCTGTAACACACATAGCCTATGTCTACACTAGCGGGTTATTGTGCAAGAACTCTTGCACAAGAACACATCTACACTGCCATGTGTTTTTGCGCAAGAGCACCCATGGCAGTGTGGACGCTCTCTTGTGCAAGAAAACTCTGATGGCCATTTAATTTACACTTATTAGAAGAGCGTAGCTCTTGCGCAAGAAGCCCTCTCTTCCCATGCTTTACTGTAAATCTTGCGCAAGAGCGGGCGGGCACTGTGGATGTTCTGTGGAAGAATGGCCATTCTTGTGCAAGAACCTGCCAGTGAAGACATAGCCCTAATGTGTAATGAATGAGACAGTAGACTACTAAACTTTAATTAGGTTGGTGTTTGGGAAGTGCAAGCTTTAGGTTTTGCAAGAACCTATGACAATAACTTGTGTGAGCCACCTCCAGCTCTATTATCTCCTACAAGGTGGGGTTAAAGTAAAGGGGAGAGGAGAGAAAAAGGAAAATTGAGGGAAAACTACCCCTTTTCTTCAGCTGGTGTGTGAGAAATACTGCTCCTGTTTCAATCTACAATAGCGATGATTACAATCAGTCCCTTCCACATTGGTAGCCACAAACCCCTTTCTTTTACTCTCTGATCACCTCCTGCTTCCCTGTGTCCCCTTCTATACTTTCCCAGCCTGTTAGAATCTCACTGATTTATGCTCTACATGGCCACTGGTGACCTGACCCTGCCCAGTGACATGGTCTAAGAAGTTAGGAGCCAGAATCAACAATTTTCCAGATGTGGAGAGTAATGTTGTCACTAATCTTTTCTAGCCATGTGTGGATATTTTTCCATCCATGTGCAGAATAAATGTTTTATGTGCACCAAGGCATGTGTGAATGTGCACCACCAGTAGAAACAAAAAACCTAGCTGTGGGGGCTCTGCTAATCAACTGGGCAGCATGTGAATCTCTCCTGAGCAGCCACACAATTGCAGCTTTCAGGGGACACTGGTGGAGAGGAACTAGCATGAGTGGCTAGGTTCACAGGGTATATCTACACTGCAGCTGGGAGTGTCTCTCCCACCTGGATAGGTAGACTCACAGCTGTGTGGACACTGTGGCACGAGTGGAGGCTTGAGCAGGCCACCCAAGTTCAGACCCACCCTAACCCCTGAGTCCAAGTCTGAGGCTCTGCCAGTGTTAAAGCATTTGCACAGCTCTTGTTAGCCTGCTAGTGTGAGCCCTGTGAGCCCTATCTTCAGGGCTGGGAGATTCACTTCCCACTGCCATGTAGGCTCATCCTCAGAGGTGTAGAGTCATGTGCAGTCCTTTTAAGGGGCCCAATAGTGTTTCTACTGATGCCAACTGACAAGGTTATTAACTGAAGGGCCCGATCCTGAAGTTCAGTTTTTATTCTATTTTAACAGTCTTTACTCATGCAGTTTCCCATGGACTCCAGTGGGATTTTTCCTTATAGAAAGGGTAATGTTGGGACATGGCATATGAGTAAATAATCCAAAACTATGAGAGAACTGTGACAATGAGGAAATTAACATCCAACTGAAGTTTACCTGGTCTGGGCTGACAATAATAGGTTCCCTCAAAAGAATCCAGGTAACACACTCATCACAAGGAGGTTCAGTGAAGGAGCCATGGTAGGTCCAATAGTCCCAAGATTTAGGGAAAAGAATTGATGGATCAAAGTTTGAAAAGGGAGCCTCTTTCCCCTTAAATAAATAAAACAGAAATCTCTTTAACAACACTAGTGAAGACACCAATCTTAATTAAATAGAGAGTCACATTTGCGTGGAAGAATGAAATGTCCAACAACATGAAAGAGGTGGATTTTATCCTTTCAAACATTTAACTTACTTTTCCAGAAATGACCTCTAGCCCAAGGCTGAAATTTCCCCCCAAAATAAAATAAGATGCTCTTTATCAAAGTGCTCACTGATATAATTAAGTGTTGTAACTTCTCATAAACTCATGTCGCTATAATGCACTGTTACCTAACAATTGTGACTATGCACAAAATATTCATGTCAAACGTACTAGCCCATCCTATAATTACATATGTAGATAGCTTTGTTTAGATTTATACTTTGCCAAGAAAAATAAGTATAATAAATAAAATTCAAGATGCTGTGCATTTATTTTGATTCCTTAGCTCATGTTTTCTCTGATTTTCTTAAACCGTTTCTGTTTCAATATAGTTATGGCCCAGTTTGGGACTATTGTGATATATATCACAGTGGATTCCACTATCCAAAATTGAACATTTATATTTCCATTGTTACTAAAACAAGATTTAAAATGTGATAGGCAGCAATGTCCCCTCTAATTTTTTCCATCCATTTGCAGAGTAAATTTTGTTAGTTGTACCAAGGCATGTGCAGATGTGCACCACCAGTAGAAACACATACTGCTGACTGTGGGCACTCTGCTCATCAGCTGGGTAGCACTTGAATATTTCCTAGGTGGCCACCCAAGTGCTCAGTTTTACAGGGAACACTGATAGGCAGTCTCAATTGCCACGAAATGGGGATTCTGTCACTGTTGTCTTTTTAAACATAATATTTTTCAGTGTTCAATCTCTTCACTTAGGGTATGTCTACACTACCACCCTAGTTCGAACTAGGGTGGTAATGTAGGCAACCGGAGTTGTAAATGAAGCCTGGGATTTGAATTTCCCGGGCTTCATTTGCATCTCGCCGGGCGCCTCCATTTTTAAATGTCCGCTAGTGCGGACTCCGTGCTGCGCGGCTACACGCGGCACGGACTAGGTAGTTCGGACTAGGCTTCCTAATCCGAACTACCGTAACTCCTCATGAACTGAACTATCTTCTGTGGGAATTCTAAATATATAATGGGACAAGTATAGGACAAGGCCCTTAGATCATTAATTATTTAAATAAATAGATTTAGATTTTGCAATGATTGTGGTTGCTGATATGAATAAGAGCTAGTTAATGCCTACTACGCCCACTGGCATGTAGGGCAGCAATGAAGGTTCTCCATTTTTGTTTGTCTTTAACCACTTTCTCTAGTTTGTCCCAGTTGTAATTCATTCTCTTCATGTCTGCCTCAACAGTATGCCGCCATGTTGTCTTGGGCCTCCCACATTTCTGTCATCCTTCAGGCGTCCAGTGAAGTGGCGTCTGCCTCCCTTCTCATCATGTGCCCTATCCATCTCCAGCGTCTTCTCATAACGATAGTGGTCATGTCCTCTTGGTGGCATCTCAGGAGCATGTCGTGGTTAGAGATTGTTTTCGGCCAAAAGATGTGAAGTATCTTACGAAGGCTGGTGGTATGAAAGGATGAAAGCTTGGCATGGTCGCACTCTGTCATCCGCCAGCACTCTGAGCCATATAGTAGTGTTGATATGACACAGCTCTGGTACAGCTTAAGCTTGATGTGGACACTGTATTGTGTAGATTTCCATACATTGTTTATACTCCCAAGGACATCTCTGGCCTTACTTAAGTCTGCTCTGGATGTCTTTCTTGGTGCCTCCATCATGGCGGATGATGCTGCCTAAGTATGTAAAGCTGTCTGTGCTGGGTAAGTCTGCATCATGTATCTTGATTGGTGCTGGTGAATCTATATTGAGAATCATAATCTCTGTTTTATTCTGGCTAACTCTTAGTCCAATCTGGTATCCAAAGGTGCATAGACATTGTGTCTTTTCCTGCATGTGTTGATGGGTATGGGAAAGCAATGCAAGGTTGTCTGCAAAGTCAGTGTCTTCCAATGCGGAAAAAGGTGTCCATCTGATACCCATTGATGCATCTGCTGTTGTTCTCCACATCACCCAGTCAATCACCATAGTGGAGACATGACGCATCCCTATCTAACCCCGGTCTTAACTTCGAAAGACAGATTGCAGTATCCCACGCTACATGTGAAATTGGTGTAAAAACTCTTAATGAGCTGGACCACTTGTAGAGGGATTCCGTAGGCTCTCAGAATGTGTCAAAGGCTCTCTCTGTATGCTGTCTAAAGCCTTCTCAAAGTCAACAAAGTTTATGTACAATTGTCTCTGACACTCTGTGCACTGCTCTATGATGTTTCTCAGGGTGAAAATCTGATCTATACATCCTCTTCCCTTGTGAAATGGATTCCCCCCAATGGATCACTACCTTGTCATGCTTGGGGGGCTTGTGTGTCTCAGTTACCCCTAGAGATATGTCGGCGGGGGCCTCTTGCTCCTGGTAGGATCACCCATGCTGGACAGGTAGAAGGATACAGACCAGACTAAGTGTGATTCACTGGTCCTCCAGGTTGGGGGTTCAGCTCGGGCTAATAACCCTGACCTAGAAAAAAAATTGTTATGGAAACAGCAACGAAGAATTCTCCTACAACTTTGTGCAATGTCCTCTCTGGGGACCTGTATGACTGACCGTAGTGAAAGACGTGAGGAAGCTACTGCCACAATGATGGGCACCAAGACAAAGACCAGAACTGGATTCTGAAATGTACAAACCATGTACGATATTGGCAAGTTAGCACAAATAGTCTCTGAAATGAGACGATACAATCTACACGTCCTTGGTGTTAGTGAGAATAGATGGACAGAATCAGGGAGACTGAAGACTTCTGCAGGAGAAACAGTGCTTTACTCTGGAACAGATGATGACCAGCATCATGAGGGAGTGGCCATCATCCTTAAGAAGGGGATTGAGAAATGTTTGCTACAGTGGAAACCTGTCCACAGCAGATTGATGAGGGTCAGACTGAAAGGAAGACAAGCGAACATCACCTTGATCCAGGTTTATGCTCCAACCAATGACAATGGTGAAGAAATTAAAGACATCTTTTATGAGCAGCTTCAGGAAGAAGTGGAGTCTACACCACTCCATGATCTTACCATCATCATGGGTGATCTGAATGCCTACGTGGGAAATGACAACACACACTATAACAGGGCCATAGGCAGACATGGGTGTAGCACCATGAATGATGATGGTGAGAGACTTGTAGGGTTTTGTTCCATCAACAATCTGGTCATTGGAGGGACTCTCTTCCCACATCGCAACATTCACAAGCTGACTTAGTTTTCACCAAATGGCAGAGACAAGAACCAGATTGACCATCTGATGATCAACGGTACATGGAGATGCTGCTTGCAAGATATGAAAGTGAGGAGAGGAGCAGATGTTGGTAGTGATCACCACTTAGTGATGGCACTTGTGAAACTTAAGCTGCAAAGAACAGGTATTGAGATATCCATACAAAGACACTTCAGTGTTGAAAAGCTACGATATGTCAGCGCAAAGACTGCCTTCACCATTCAACTGAGGAACAGATTCCAAGATCTGCAAGATTTAAGAGATGACGTATATACCAGTATCAGATAAAATCAACATGGCATGGGAACAGATTGCATCTGTCTACACAAAGAGCAGCAAGGCCTGTCTGGGTTTCAAGGATAGGAAGAAGAGGAAAGAATGGATTAAGCCTGATGCATGGAAAGCCATCAAAGAGAGATGGAACATAAAGAAGAGACTGGCAGACGCCAAATCAGCCAGAATTCAAGAAAGATACAAGCAGAATTACAGAGAGGCAAATCGAAAAGTAAAGAAGTTAGTGAGGGTAGACAAACAAGTTTTCATGGAGGACCTTTCAACAAAAGCTGAAGATGCAGCTAATCAAGGGGAGCAAGGAAACATGCACAGAGTCACTACGCTTGTTTGTGGCAGGTATCATGGCAGGACAAGCGCTCTCATTAAAGACAAACAAGGGCAGTTTGTCAACAGATAAAAAGCAAGAAGCACACTGCACAGAACATTTCAGAGAGGTTCTGAATAGACCACCATCTGAAGAAGAAGTGGACATCCAGGAAGCTGAAGAGGACCTTGATATTAATATTGATCCACCAGAGAAAGAAGAAATCAGTGCAGCCATCAGCTCCCTGAAAAATGGCAAAGCTCCAGGACCTGACAACCTGGACGCAGAGTTTTTTAAAGCAGACCCAGAACTTGCAGCCACCATTCTCCAACCACTGTTTGTAGCAATTTAGGAAGGACAACGGATAACCAAGGACAGGACCAAACAAGTCATCATCAAGATTCCTAAGAAAGAAGCCCTCAGCCATTGCAACAATTGGTGTGGGACCCTTCTATCCGTACCCAGCAAGATCCTAGCCAAGGTCATCATCCAGTGGATCTCAGATGCTGTTGACAAGTCTCTGAGGAAAGAACAAGCCGGATTTCGCAAGGGAAGAGGATGTATAGACCAGATTTTCACAAAGAAACATCATAGAGCAGTGCACAGAGTGGCAGAGACAGTTGTACATAAACTTTGATTTGAATGAGATCTGCCAGGCAATTAATTGATCTAAAGCCCACGGAAGTCCGTGGGGCGGGGGGACTCTCAGGGAAGTGAGGGGAGAAAAATAAAGATATTTCAGGCTATAGACACCAGTGTGCTCTGGCTCCTCTGTTTTATTGGAACAGTGCAAAGCAGCCAGAGCAAACTATTGAATCTGGTTTTCACTATTGCAGGTCTGCAGCTACTCAGTCTATCAGAATAAAAACTGTTCTGTTACCTTTGTTTTAATACCATTTATTTCTTCAAGAATTCTTTTCATCTCTGGCTTGGGAGTTTCTCCTACCTGTAATACAGGAAACAAGAGTTGAACAGTAGTAACGACGGCTACTTTTTTCATCATTATAGGTTACAAATGCATGAAAAATTGAACTTCACCCATCCCATCTGTCAGTTTAATTAGCAATATTCTCAAAGCATCTTTTATTGAATAACAACAAAATGTTGCACCTGTTGGGAAGAAACACCCTGAACAATGTAAGAATCAAGTAATTGCTCGATTTTTGATTATAGTAGTATTTGCTAAAACAACATACAAGGCTCAATCATGCTCCATGAAGTGGCTTGTATGACTCCCATTTATTTAAGTGGGTGCACGGTGGGCTTACAGTATTGACTATAATTTGATGCAAAAGAAGAATTTCTCCAAATTAGCAGTAAATTAGTTTCACAACACACATAATTTTTACTTATAACAAAAAGAAAATGTATAGTTTTTTAAAGGGGAGGGTGAGGGAGCTAGAGGTTTTCTGATAGCTGCAGTTCCCAACATACTCTGAGGAAAGAAGAGGACAGCTTGCAGGAAACTCTTGAGATAAGCATCAGGTTGTTTCTTCCTCTGTAACCCTGGGCTCAGGGGAAGGAAGGAGAGTGGGTGTCTGGGCTATTGGGGGCCATATCTAGGCTCTGGGTGCAGAGAGATTGTAGGTGTCTAGCTGCCAGGCTGTGCTCTGGGGAGAGAAAGGGGGCCAGAGAAACAGAAACTTGGCTGTAATAGGGTTTTCTTGAATCTCTACTCCTGTGGGAATTGTTGTGTATGTCTGTATTTGTACAGACATGTGTTCTCAGAGGTATTCTGAAATAAATTACCAATGTAACCGAAACTGACATGATAATGTGGTGTTATTTTGACAAATAAAATTTGCAGAATTTTATAAGATTGTGCACAGAATTTTTAATGTTTTGATACAGAATGCCCCCAGGAGGAAATAGTCCAAAGACAGAACAAAAACATCTACTTACTTGCAGAAAAATGCCCAAAATAGCCACACCATCATAATTTCTCAAAGCTTCAGCATAATTACTGTATTTTGAATACCAATGTACCAAATGAAGCTGCAACCAAACAAAATTAAATGTTAATAAATACTATTCTGCAATAACCAGCCACCAAGGGCCTAAACCTGCATTCTTTCTGCATCCTATTGAAAGATGTTTGGGTGTATTAATATGTCCTGAACCTCCCACAGCTCTGCCACGTGCGTGTGCTTTTTGTAGCAATTGCTTGTCAGCTATTTTGGTTTTAAATAAAGTGTAAAAATTAAAATAGGGAGACTGCACAAAATATTGGAAAACTCACTCATAATTAATCAGATCATATAATAGAGGAGATGCTTAACCATACATATAAATATGCATATGTACAATACATGAGGTAGCCACTGATTTATTTAATCTCAACTGGATTCTCAGGTTAATGAAATTCTAAAAGAAGATTACTATTTCATTTGTGCTTTATAAATTATTAGTCTGTAGCTGTCTGTTCTACTCCCAAGCCTGCAGTAGCAGGGAATGGACAAGGTGAGCCCATAATTATTTCCCAGTTCTACTTTCTACAATACTATATTTTCAGGATTTGTTTCAACATTTATTTATCCTTCCAGAGGACTCCAGACTACCTATATAATTCCTAATATCACTGTGGTATTGGGACACATCTTTACGAAAGCTGGATAAGTAACTGATTTTGCAGCTCGGGAGCAACTCCAAAAAGTATTTTTTTAAAACTGATTTGAGTCAAACCAAATGTGAATTTTAGGTTAATTAAAAGAGTGTGTTTTGGTCTGTTCTAAAGCAGGGATTTACAGCCAGGTCTTCCATAACCCAAGAAAGTTCCCTAACTGCTGAGGGGAGAGGTAGATATGTTGGAGGGCAGAGATAGGGTCCAGAGCGACCTAGATAGATTAGAGGATTGGGCCAAAAGGTTGATGAGGATCAACAAGAACAAGTGCAGAGTCCTGCACTTGGGACAGAAGAATCCCAAGCATTGTTATAGGCTGGGGACTGACTGGTTAAGTTGCAGTTCAGAAGAAAAAGACCTGGGGATTACAATGGATGAGAAGCTGGATATTAGTCAATGGTGTGCCCTTGTAACCAAGAAGGCTAATGGCATATTGGGGTGCATTAGGAGGAGCATTTCCAGCAGACCTAGAGAAGTTATTATTCCCCTTTATTAGGCACTGGTGAGGCACCATCTGGAGTATTGCATCCAGCTTTGGGTCCCCCACTACTGAAAGAATGTGGACGCATTGGAGAGGGTCCAGCGGAGGGCAACCAAAATGATTAGAGGACTGGAGCACATGACTAATGAGGAAATGCTGATGGATTTGGGTTTATTTAGTCTGCAGAAGAGAAGAGTGAGGGGGGATTTGATAGCAGCCTTCAACTTCCTGAAGGGAGGTTCCAAAGAAGATGGAAAGAGGCTGTTCTTGGTAGTGATGGATGGCAGAATAAGGAGCAATGGTCTCAAGTTGCAGCATGGGAGGTCTAGGTTGGATATTAGGAAAAACTATTTAACTAGGAGGGTGGGAAAGCCCTGGAATGAGTTACCTAGAGAGATGATGGAATCTCCATCCCTAGAGGTTTTTAAGTCCCAGCATGACAAAGCCCTGGCTGGGATGATTTAGTTGGGATTGGTCCTGCTTTAGGACTAGATGACCTCTAGGGGTCTCTTTCAGCGCTATGATTCTATGATTCTATGCTGGGCTAATGGTTATAGAGGCAAAGTAAACACACACTACCACCCACCTTCTTTTTGCCATTCTGTGATTGATCAAAAGTATTTGTGTTAAATTTATAAATAGTTTCATGTCACTTGAAGCTTCATCTTTGGTTGAAATTATTCATCCAAACAAGTTCACTCAGCTCTAAACTTCATATAAAATATATATGGTATCATTGCAATCCAATAATCTGATTAAATTTAACATTGTGATTTTTATATTAACAAAGAATACCAAAAAACACTATTCAATTTACCTAGGGTCATGGTGGATTCTCTGTTATTGACAATTTTAAAAATAAGATTGGACTCGTTTTCTAAAAGATATGATGAGGTTCACACAGGAATTATTTTTGGAAATTCTCTGGCTTTTATTAAACAATGGGTCTGACTTCACTACATGATCACAATGGTCCCTTCTGACATTGGAATCTATGAATCAATGAATCGCTCTCCCTGAATGTGGATATAGTAGATTGCTTAGTTTACGTTTCTGTTGGTGCATCACGTTATTATAAAAGCAGCACAGACCAAGGCCTTCAACTGAACTCTCACAAAGCATCTTTCACTACGTATGTTCTTCTACTTCGTACAGGTTGAACATCCCAAAATCATGACCCTCTGGTTCAGCAATATCTGTGGTCTGGTCTGGCCAGGAGCCCAGTAGCAGGAGAGCTAGCAGCTGGGAGCCCTCCTAGACTGGGAGCCTGACAGGGCTGGCAGCAGCAGGGCTGGGCCTGGGTTGGAGCCCCAGCAGTGGAACCTCAGTAGCGGAGCTGGGGCTGAGACCACAACAGCCTGGCAGGTGACCTAAGGCCACGGGAGCCTGGCTGGAGAGCTGGGGCCAAGGCAGTGCAGCAGAAGGTCCAGTTAGGGCCAGCAGTAGGGAGGGGCAGTTGGCTGGGGTGGGGAGGCAGTGGCAGGGGACCTCCCCTGGTCTGGCAAATTCCCTCATTCAGGACCAGCCAGATTCTGAGGATGCCGGATCAAGGAGGTCCAACCTTTACGAAGACCTAGTAGTCAAATCTTAGTCCTGAAAACAAAAGGAAACGGAAAAGCCCCTTGCTTGGTGGAACACACCAGGAGTTTGAAGAGATAGAATTTGCCCATTTAGCCTGCAACTACGAAGTAGCATACCCGTGCAGTTTGATCATGGGAGGTATTACTCAACATAGGGAGGACAGAAAAATCCATTCATGATCCCTACCACAAGGTTTTGGGCCAGTGGATCTATTCTATGCATCTGGTCTGCCAACATTTCTCCATATGGCAAGCAGTTCAGAACCACCATAAACTCGCTACCATGGCATGTATAGAGGTTTCAAAGTGGGAATACTTGGAGGCTGCAGCAAAGCTTCTCATACAGAGAAAACATGGTATTTCCATAGTAGTTTGAACCTTGAATTCCCAAGTGAGATGTGGATAGATGTTATTAATTGGTATTTGAGTATAGGTTGAACCTCTCTGGTCCAGCAGTATCCATGGTCTGGCAGGACCACAGATGTTGCTGGACCAGAGAACCCTGGTGGCTGGGAGAGCAGTCTGGCTGGGAGTCAGGCAGCTGGAGGGCCTGTGACAGGGGGCCTGATGGCCAAGGCCTGCAGTACAACTTTGCTGGTGGTCCAGGGACAGGGAGCCTGGAAGCCGGAGGGTGGCCACAGAACCTGATTGGCGGCCAGGAAGGGAGCCTGGCCAGCAACCCAGAGGAAGCAAGCCTGGCAGCTGGGGCCAGCAATGGAGCCCTGCTGTCAGCCTGGGGACAGGGAGCCTAGTGGCTTGGCAGCAGGGAGCCCAGTGGTTGGGACAAGCAGCAGAGCCAGGCCAGCAGCCGGGGCCAGCAGCAGAGCTGGGCTGGTAGACAGGGCTAGCAGCAGAGTTGGGCCGGTGGTCGGGGCTGGCAGCAGAGCCAGGTCAGCTGCCAGAAGGGGGAGCCTGACCAGCAGCCTGCAGGAATGGAGTCCAGTGGCTGAATCTAGCAGTGGAGTCAGCTTCCAGGAGGTGAGCCTGGCCAGGAGGCTGGCAGAGCCCCAGGAGAGCCTGGAAGCTGGTAGCAGAGTGGCTGGAATTGACCTCCTCTGGTCCAGCAAACTCCCTTCTTCAGGACCAGTCAGGAAGGTCCAACCTGTATTAGGAAGAACTTAGGCACTCAGAATACACTCAGAGTCAAATCAAGCCATTAACTTGTTTAGTCCATAATACAGTAAAATCTATTTTTGACAACAGACTGATAGATTTAAAAACTCAGATATTTAGAATTGGAAGTTATTCTCCACCACAATGCATCAGTTTTAAAGTACATACAGTTTTGGACTTCAGATGATATAAATGGCCCTTAACAAGCTTCATCAGTGAAAATACATTATGGGACTATAATTTTGAGTGTATTTAGGCCAATGCCAGAATCTATTAATGATACTATATAAATAAAACTAGTAAGACATGATAATTTTACAAGTTTGACAAAAACAAAACACTTTGCCACAAAAAGCTGTGTTCGCTGCAAAATGGTGAATTTCAGGCACGGGCATATTTATAAAAAATTACAATTTTACCCCAGGGGCAGGGGTTTGTATTTTTGATGCAAAGAGCTGTGTTTATCATCAGAAATGATTCACAGAGGTTCACATTTTTGACGAGTGACTGAAATAATAGGTTCCATACATGTACCAATAAATATAAATAAATACTTGTTCGTGTTGTCCTGTTGCACAATAATTCCAAATTTCAGTTTGTGCCATATACTGATACATAAAAAATGGGTCCTACCTCTGCTGCATATTTCACTCCATCCACATTGTGCTCAGAGCCATGGTCATTAGAAGAACCCCAATGAAAGTGAAGTTGACGCAGTCTGTAGGTACCTGGGAGTGGTCCACTTCTCAGCACTGTAATTGATAATTCACATCACTATTTGGCTCAGAATTTTTTCAGAAAGCTTTGCTTCAAAAGAAAGGTGCATGTATTTACCAAAAAGGAGTCAACACTTGGAAGGTACTGAATGCCTTCTGCAAATTCAAATGATTTCAGTGGGAGATGAAGGAACTCAGCACCTTGCATCACTCGGTCTATATCCTCCTATAGCGAGGATACATAGGACTATTTGATTACATAGGTATAGACAAGAGGTCAAACCACAAAATGTGATGCCAGTTATAGAACATGTTCCTTTCAAGTCACAGCAACATATATTGCAGTTTGGGGATGAAACATGCTAAGAATGGCCCACTGTCCTCTAGCAAATATACTGCTGAGGAATTAACACAACTATGCTGAGCATTTGATGGGAATCTCTCTTGTGAAACTTGCCCTTGAATAGTCATGCAGTACTACAGGTGTTGTAAAAGTGTCATGAAGTACTACCAGCCTTGCCAAAGCTTTTTGAATTAATATATTACAATCAGGATATGTCTACACTAGCCCCCTAGATCAATCTAGGGAGGCTAATGAGGGCGACCGAAATTGCAGATGAAGCGCGGGATTTAAATATCCCGTGCTTGATTTGCATGTTCTCGGCCGGTCGCCATTTTAGAAATTGACTAGCCCGAAGTAACTGCCTGCGTCTACATGCGGCAGTGAAACGGGATTCCAAAATAAAGGCCTAACTTGAATTAGCTGGTATTTCTCCTGCAATGAAGTTAGTCAGCATAATCAGTTGCCTCTGGGAGAAGTCTATTTCCTAAAGAAAGGGCAAAAGAAAAAGTAAAAATAGATGAGTTAGAGCAGTGACTACTGAGCATTCAGGCAAACTTTTTCCCTACAGAAGTTCAGTAAATGTCATTCCCATTGCAATATGGCACAATAAATTAATGAGGCATTATTCCAAACAATAGGAAGATTTTGTATATAGACCACTAAGAACAAGGTAAATGCCATTTGACAATATTATCACAGTGACTAGTCAAGAATCCATACATGTTCTAGACTACATGGCGCCATCGACAGAGCCATGTAGATGAGTTTACTAGACATAGCAAAATGAAGTGTTTCACGAGGCATAAAGGATCTGACGACAAAAGGTTCTGGGGTCGGCTGATCCCTGTCTAGACTACCGCGCTGTGCCGACAATCAGCTGATCAGCACAGCGCGGCAGCCATTTTGATGTAAATGAAGCAGCGATTATTTAAATCGCTGCTTCATTTTGTTATGTCTAGTAAATTCATCTACATGGCTCCGTCAACGGAGCCATTTAGTCTAGACACACCCATACTTTCCAGCTAATAGGTTAGGTGTGACCCTTGAGGCTCTGATCATCCTCAATACTCACTAACTTTCATGGAAGTTAAAGATGTTCAAAAACTTCTATAAAGGATTTGGCACCTCATAGGATTGGGTCTATATACGTTATGTAAGGACAATTACATTTCTACATATGAAAAGATAGCAAATAAGTTCATGCTCAGCTCTTTTCTGAAAAGTCCTAGAAATAAAGCATCTAAAGGATATGGAAGGAGGCCATCTTCCTTCTATGTGTTCTCCCAGACAATGAAATACTGTAGACAGTTTTTCAATGGAATAAGTAGCAACTGTCAAGGTCATTGATTGTCATTGATTAAAACAGACTTGTAAAACCAAGTAATCCTGTTTGAGGGGAAATAACACAGTATTTTTTCTTATGAGCTATCGCTGGTCATTTTAAATCTGGCACCAGGAGAAACTAAAAGTTTCATGCCTCAAAGAAGCGTTTCTGTCTCCTTTAAATAGGGATTAATTTGTGCCTAACTGATTTTGATCCAGGCATAAGGACATTAAAGACTAAGGCTTAACTTTAATTCATAGGTTCCAAGTCAAGAAGGGACACTGTGATCATCTAATCTGATTTCCAGTACAACACAGGCCACAGAACTTCACCAAAAAATCAAAGAAACATGTCTGATGGAAAAAAAGAGTTTCTCTCTCTTTTTTTGGGGGGGGGGTTCATTTAGGGATATAAATGACTAGTCAACTTGATTATCGGGTAGTCAAGTAGTGACTTGACCAGTCGCTTCCCCCACTCTTGCTGCCTCTATCACAGAGAGGAAAGTGTGTGGAGAGCAGGAGCCGGTGCTAGGGGGAGCTGGCTTAAAAGTGGGGCCAGAGAGGCAGAGGCGCCAGGCACCTCATTTAAAAAGCAGAGGTGCAGAATCTGGGACTGAGCACGAGCTGGGAATCAGCTGGGAATTCCCAGCTTGTGTCCCGTAGGAAAAGGGACCCTTTATTTTGTTTCAGCTTGAGGAACCAAATTCTTTAAAACTGTTCTGTTCCTGTACTGCAAGTAATGAAAGGATTAAAGCTCACTTCCATGTGAAAAACAACAACAGCCTGGCATAGTACATAGGAACAGAGGCTAAGAGGCTGTGTCTAGAATGGCCAGTTTTTCTGGAAAATCAGCAGCTTTTCGGAAAAACTTGCCAGCTGTCTACACTGGCTGAATTTCTGCAAAAGCACTGACTTCCTACTGTAAGAAATCAGTACTTCTTGTGGAAATACTATTCTGCTTCCGTTCAGGAAAAAGTCCCTTTTGCGCAAAGCTTTTGTGCAAAAGGGCCAGTGTAGACAGCTCAGATTTGTTTTCCACAAAAAAGCCCCGATCGCGAAAATGGCAATCGGGGCTTTTTTGCGGAAAAGCGCGTCTAGATTGGCACGGATGCTTTGACATGCAGCACACAAGTGAAGGTTGAAAATTATCTTACAGGCTGGATATTACATCCTTTTGATCTCCTTCTTTCTTAGCTTGAGTATAACTATCCCAGCCACAGCACTGGAGATGTCCTTTTTCTTCACTGAACTGCTCTGATACATGATCCCGGATAGTTAAAGTAAAACTTTTCCTATCCATGATAACTGCAATACTAAGTCCAACCTGTCACTGTTAACCTAACAGTGAGTGTGGTCTGTAGATGCTAGGCATTTCTGTAAATTCTTCTGGTTACGCACCTCATAATTTACATAAGACTATTTTTATTATTATTTATTTGCTTGAGAGTAGTGCTTAGGGGCTGCAGTCATCATCAGAGCTCCATCATAAATGCTCTTTATGGTCCCTGAAGAGCTTACAATCCAAGTATGCAATGAGAGACTACAGGTGGATGCAACAAACAGATGGTGGGAGAAACAATGAGAAGGCCCCAGGGAGCATAATTAGCAGTGATTATGGAGGTCTTTAGTACACTGCCGTTACATTTCATTAATGATGTAGTTTGATGTAGCTCATTAATGACAGAATTCCATTGCAAATGCCACCAACATTAAACTAATAAAGAAAATAATTACACAGTAGGAAAAAATGCTAAGCGATTTCCATGAAAGAGATTTTTGTTTTTGCTAGAGAACTAATCAAAGTCCCATAACTATTCCCAGTCTGTTGTGTGCTTCTGTTTTTTTATTTTATTGGATAATTCATCTTGTATTCATTTTGACTATAGATTTGTTTTCATGAATCCATTAATGTAATTAAAAAAAACAAAGAGAATATGCATACACACTTAAATATTGAAGAGCATTGAATCTATTAGCAAATTCTTTCATACTAATTAAAATTGCCATTAATAGCAAAATAGTTGAAGTTTACAGTGCAGTTTGAAAATAACATCTTACATTGTTCCAAAAGAGGCTAGTCTTTCACTCTGTAACATAAATGGACAATAATTTCTTTTCCCCTTTTTTAGCTTCATATTTCACGTACAGTATTACAAATAAATGGTACATTCTGCAGACCTTACATACAAGCATAAGTACTGCTGCATGGGGTTCAAATTGGAGCTGGTAAAAAAATTAGATTTGTGGGAAATTTCAGCATTTAAAATTTGTTTTTCTTTTGAAATGTTTTCTTTCCAAAATTGAATGAAATGGTAATCTATAGTACAAGGTAGAGTAGCAATGAAGCCATGGGTAGCATGGACAACAGCAGCAGAGGCACTGCCAAGCCATGACAAATACAAACTCACCTGAAACCTTTTGGCATTTACTTGGCACAGCTAAGCCATAACTCCTCTATCACTACCCCTGGCACCACAGCTACACTGGTATTTATACTTGAGCTAACAAAATGAGAGCCAGTTCGAGTGTACATGGACATGAGCAGGGGAAATACCCCTGAGCTCAGAATATAGACAATAATCTTAGAAAAAAGTCAATTTTGAAAAATGTTAATTTCAGAGTATCAAAATTTTGTGTTGGAATTGTGTAACTTTATTCCAATTTTACTGTATGAAATTTTGCGTTTTAATATTATTTTTACATTATTTCATAATATATCAGATATTATGTCATGAAAACATTTCAGGTTCTTCCACCAAAACAAGTTTTTCTAACAAAAAACTGGTTTGACTACAATTTTCCTATCAGCTCTACTCCAAGTAGTAGATATCTTTTCTAAAACTTCCTGAGATGCATTGGCACAACAACAAGATACTTTGTGAACAGAAATTATGGCTGTCTGCTAGTCTGTATTAAGGATGTTAAAATGCGATTAACTAGTCGACTAGACGATGGAATCCCAGTGGGGGCTCTTCAAAGCATTTCAAAGCCATGGAGGCTGGGAGCAGGGGGGACTAACAGTCCCCCACTGACCCCAGGTTCCATGCTATGAGCTCCCCTGCCTCTTTGAATCACAGGGAGGCAGCAGATTCAAAGGGGCAGTGGCCACACAGCTGATCATCTGTGTGGCGGCTGCCCCAATGAAACTGCTGCCTCCGAGATTCAGAGAGGAGGCAGGGGAGCCTGGGCTCAGCTGGGGACTCCCCAGCTGATCCCTAGATCTGGGGAAATGCTGCGGGGAGCCAGGGATCAGCTGGGAATCCCCAGCTGACCCTGGCCTCCAGGGCTGCCCCTTTGAATCACGCAGAGGGGGTGTTTTAAAGGGGCAGCCCGCTGCACAGTTGATCGCAAAGGCTTATCAGATAGTTGACTAGTCTTTAACATCCTTATTCTGTATTCAGAAATAATCACTAAAAAGCTCTACAAAGATGGAAGCAATTTTTGAATCATTTGATTTTCTTGATAGAAACTTTCCTATGAAGTACAGCCAGCAATATCAGTGTGAAATCCCAGTTTTTTTCAGAGATGCTAAATGCTGCTAGTATTTGTTTAAAAGTATCAGCATGTCTTTTCAAAGCTGTGTTAACCCTGAAAAGCCACATATGATATGTGCAGCACTTTGCATGACACTGTAAAGAATTTGTGGGTGAGAAGATTATTAAGAGTGATGATACTTTGAGAGTGTTAATGTTTGCTTCAAGGGAGTTCATTTCAAATTGAAGTTTCTCCTCCCTTTTCTTTTGTACTTGAGGACTCATTTAGCAGAAATACTAAAGACCTAATCTTTCCTAAAGGCTTTCCTCAGGCAAAAAAGAATGTCACTACCATCAACAGGAGTCTCGCCAGTGCAAACACGGTAGGATTTGGAGACTAACATTGTACATATTTTTTCTTCAAAAAATAGTATGCTCAGACTTTTAAAAAAATAATACCTTGCATTTACACAGGTTTTCCAGCAACAGAGCTCAAAACCTTTCAGGTAAAATGTGCTCCCCGCAGCTTGCCCGAGGACTAAGGCTCCATGTGAATGGAGTGCAGTGCTCCTGGGGATGTGAAATCCACCTTCCAACCAGGAGCAACCTTCTGTGGCTGCTGTGCAGCCTCTCTCAACTTCCAACCTGAGACTGTAGGTAGGGGATGCTATACAGCAATCAAAAACTCCCTGTGCAGTTATTGCAGTTTTTGGATCACCCCCAGGATGGCCTTTTGAGTTGATATTCAGGGCCAGTGCAGAGACACTTTTTGCAGATCGCATATTAGCATACAGGGCACATTCTGTCCTCCAAGAACTTCACAAACATATATCTGTAGAATGTCTTCAGTTAAAACCCAGACTAACCTGATCTATCAAAGGTGTCATCAAACACAACTTTGCAGGTTCTCCCGTTGTTCAGTATGGTCCTAGCTCCGACAGGATCATACCCCACAAACCAAGGCAGAAGAGAGGGCTCATAATGGACCTCTTTGGAATTGATTTCAATAGGTGACTGATTCTGTCCTTTGGCAATAGGATAATATTTGTGCCAGTGCTCGGGTCCTAGAAAAAATGCAAAGGAATGTCTTGGAAAGCTGACATCTGCTCAACACAAAGCCACTGAGTGACACGCAGTTCTCCTGCATTTACACCCCGCCTCACCGCTGTGCTATTCGCTCCCGGGTGGGTTTTTCCCGCCTGCGGCATTCGCGGCGCTGGCCGTGATGCCAGCCAGAAGGAACTGCCCCCCCGCACAGGCGATGAATGCGGGCTCAGCCCTAGGGCTGCGCTGGCCCTGCCCCTGCTCCTCGCCCGGGCTGCCGCGCTCCCTGCGCCGCGCGGGGCGGAAATCTGGCTGGGACCGGGGGCCGAGCTGCCCGTAAAGCCCTGCCCCGGTTTATTCCCAGGGCAGCAGACGCTGCAGGAGGCAGGAACCGGCCTCACCCATCCCCCACCCGCCTGACTCCCGGCAGCGCCCGCCAGAGCAGCGGGCCGGGCACGTGTGTGACAGCACCAAGCGCGCTTGGGCGCGGCGCTGCAGCTCCCGGCCTGGAGCTGAGGGGAGCGGCCGCGGCGCGACTCGCCCTGCCCCGACCTCACCCACCGTTGTCAGTGTCGTAGCCCCACTGGCAGGATTGCTGGGCCATGCTCGCGGCGCGGGGTCTCAGCGCTTCGTGCCCGGGCTGCAGCGCTGTGGCGCCGGCTCCGGCTGGGGCTTTTATAGGCTCCTGCCAGCTCCATGCCCCCCGGGAGGCCGGCAGAGGTGGAGAGGGGACGCTGGGCTCAGGGGGCGGAGAGAGTGACCCCGGGACTCCCCTGCTTGGCACCGGCCCAGCAACAGCCGGGGGATCAGAGCAGGCACGTGTCTGTCTGCAGCCAGGGCCCCGCTCGCCAGCCCGGGAGAGCTCGTGCTGCCCCGCGTCCCTGCCCGTCTGGGTCGCACCTGGCAGGTGTGTCCCCGTTTGCGGCTGCGTCGTCTGCCCTGGCTCCGGGGAGCCCGCAGCCCAAAGGGATCGATCATTTGTATTTGTAATTGAACACAGATGGGAACGGGGAAGGGAGGCGGGGGACACAACTGATGCTCAGTCGGCGGCATCTACGTTTCACCCACCCCTCTCCGGGCTGCCCCGGGCTGGGAAATCAAGGAGCCCGCTGAGCGACCTCGTGGGATCAATTCTTTACGTGGAATTTTCCACGGGAGCTACACAAATCACTGCACAGAGCTGTGTGCGGAAGGGAAGGGAGACTAGCTTGTATTGAACTATTTGACTCTCCCTTGCAGTGGAGGGTGATCACAACATGTCAGTAGCATTAAAAACAAGAAGCGGGTAATGCATTACAAGCAGGAATAAACAGCTAAGAGTGCGGCTGGACTGTGGCTTATTTCAAACTCAAAGTGTAACTTTCTTCCTTTGCACTTCAGTTATTCCAAATCAGTTTTCACATATAATGCACATAAATTGAGTAAGTGCATCTGTGGCAATACAGAACCCATGTAAGTGTTTAAGACTTGTACTATTAAGGTCAGGGCTGGATTAAGGGGGGAGGGGCTAGCCAGGCAGCTGCCCCGCGTGCCAACCTATGCGGGGCACCTGATAGCAGCTGTAAGGGGCACTGCGCACCCGGCCTTAGAGCTGCCATCAGGTGCCGCGCGCCTGGGGCTGGAGGCCACACGGTGCCCCTCAGAGCCTCCATCAGGCACTGCATGCCCGATTGCAGCTGTAAGGTGCACAGTATGCCGAGAGGGCAGGCCACGCATGTGCCGTGAGTCCGGGGACGGAGCCGTGCATGCGTCATGTGCCTGCTGCCCAGGGCGCAGGAATGGCTCTAGCCAAGGGTTTGTGAGTGACCCTGTTTTAATGAGTTCACCAGAAGTGGCTTACACTTGCTGGGGCCATGCCTGAATCCTAAGCCCCATTGCCCAGGACTGAAACCTGAAGGCTTCATCAGCAGGCAGGACCGTCCTGGCCATAGGACAGTTTGGGGACACCACCCCGGGTGCCAGGCTCTGCAGAGTCTTTCAGTGGCCACCCCAAGTGTCCTGTGGACAGGCCAGTCCCCAATAGTGAGGTTAGCCAGTGATGCCCAGGGTGACCCAGGGGATTAAATGTGGGGCCTGGGACTGGCAGCAGGGATTGACCCCCTGCAGTGGTAGGCCTTTCACCCTAATCCCCTATCCCAATTCACAAACCTCTCCTTCACCCAAACTCTCTCTCAGACCCCACACTGTTTCCTTCACCCCAAACCTGAATCCCAAGCTCCTTTCTGCACCCAATCACCATCACTATCCAGATCCCACATCTTCTTCATAGAAAAGTGAAGCCCTTGAACTTTTACCAAAATATGAAAGTGTCCCCCTATCAAAAATTATTGCCTACTCCAGTCTAGTCCATTTAAAAATCTAACTAAGTTATTGGATCAATTGAATTGTGGGGAAGAATGTTCCACTATTTAATGATACCTTGAATAGAAAGTATTACTTGCCACTTTAAATATTTACTCCTACTTTTAAGGGCCAGGTGATTTTTGTATGATAGAATTATTAACAGTGCCTTAGCATGTAATATGGCCTGACAATGAGCACTGGAACAATGTCTTATTGATAGTATTTCACATATGCTCTCTATCTGTGCATGACTGTTATTTTACATAGAGTTACATATGGGGCAGAGTATGTACATCTCAGAAAGAGCTAGGTATGTCAAATTCAAAGCATATTTATGCAATAGTGTGCAGTTCCACTGTGCTTTATGACAGAGGAATGATGCTTACTTAATGATCAAAACATTTCCTCAAAGATTTTCCAATCAAAAACCACTAACACAAGGGGGGGGGGGAGAGAAACAAAAAGTGATGGATGGTTTTTACAGCCAGAAAGCTTCACAGAACAGGTGAGGTTTCCCATTTGTTAAGGAATGGAAAGGGAACTTGACATGAATACTCAGGAAACCATAAGTTGCAGCAAGAAATAAGGTAAGAGTAGAGAACAACAGAAAGAGACATCAGGTAATTTTTTCAAGACTATCTGAGTGGCCTAGAACAGTCTCCCAAATGATAGGTTGTGGCCATCCATGAGTTGTTGGAAGGTATTAGATGGGCAGAGTGGGGTAGGAATGTGAGCCCAATCCACATTTACCCCCTAGTGGTGGCTCCTGTACCACTGGGCAGTGCCTGGCTCCCCATTCCTGGAGCCGTGACCTGAGGCACATAGACATAGCACTCAGATTTGGCCCCAGGATTTATCTCCCTTCCGCACCAGTCCAGGATTAGAGTAATGGTGGTGGGTTGTAGGATGCTGCTTCTGGTAGTTGCTGCTCCTTGAGTAGAGAAAAGAGAGGAAGAGAAGGAGAAGAATGCTTGCCTACGACTTTGCTCCCCTCTAAATTCGGACTCATGTTTTAATGCCTATATCAACCCATGAGAGTGTACTTGTCTTTAGAAAGGAACTGAAGTCCAAATGGAAAAGTAGATTAAAATCAGTTATTTAAATCAACACTTTCCACTTAGTGATTTCAATTGCCTTGATTTAAATCAATTCATTTTAACCCCATGAACTATACAATAGGGACATGTAAGAGCCATATTGTATGAGACTATGTTTGATTAAAGAATTATGTATTTTTATAAAACAAAACATCAACATCTTATACTTGAATGGCATGTTTCTTTCCAGAATTATTTATTTTGTGTTTCAGTAGGACTTAAAGACTCCAAATAAAATCAGATCCAATTATGCCAGACACAAACACATACTAAGAAACAATCCCTTCCCCAAAGACTTAAATTCTAAATAGACAAGATTGACAAAGAATTAGAGGGGAATCAAAGACACGGGACTTATCCAAGGTTATAAAGTGGTTGGGCCATCTGGGAATACAATTCAGATCTTCAGTTTACTACCCCTTTATCACTGGACCACATTGCCTTTCCAAACAGCATCACAAAAGTGGATAAATGTTATTATCCCACTTTCCTGATGGGATAGAGAAGTTAAGAGATTAGTTCCAGTCTTGCTTGGTGGTTCCTAGCCCTTTGCTATAAACACTCAACTTTCTCTTTCTACTGTAGGTCAGGGCTGGGCAAAATACGGCCCGGGGGGCCAGATCCGGCCTGCCAACCCATCGGCTCCAGCCCGTGGACCACCCTGCTGGGACCCTCAGGCTTCCAGCTCCTGTGGCTTTAAAGTTCAGTCAAACAGCTCTCTGGTCTGCTCTGGCTGGTTGCTTCCAGCCCATAGGAGCTGAGCAATTGGCCTGGGGGGGATGGAAACAACCAGCCAATAGGAGCCAAGAGATTGGCCTGGGGGATAGAGGCAGCACAAGCCTCTTTCCCCTCCCAGGGCTGAGAGCCACATGGAGAGAACAAACCTGCAGCTCTAAGGGTATGTCTACACTAGCCCCCTAGTTCGAACTAGGGGGCTAATGTAGGCATTCGAACTTGCAAATGAAGCCCAGGATTTAAATATCCCAGGCTTTATTTGCATGTTCCTGTCCAGTCGCCATTTTTAAATGCCACTAGTCCGGATTAACTGCCCGCGGCTACATGCGGCAGTTAAACAGTAATTTGAACTAAGTCCTTAGTTTGAATTACCTGTTACTCCTCCTGGCGTGTAGCCGCGGGCAGTTAGTCCGGACTAGTGGCATTTAAACATGGTGACTGGACGGGAACATGCAAATAAAGCCTGGGATATTTAAATCCTGGGCTTCATTTGCAAGTTCGAATGCCTACATTAGCCTCCCTAGTTTGAACTAGGGGGCTAGTGTAGACATACCCTAAGTGATATGGGGCTGCAGCAGGCAGGGAGCCCAGCCTGCCTTGGGGGTGCTGCTGTCCAGAAGATGCTTAGTTGAGCACCTCTCAGCCAGAGCCTGTCTCTGGCACCACTGCCCCTCTCACACACGAACTCCCACCCCCAGGTCACCATCCAAACCCTTTGTACCTCCCTACTCCAGGTCTCAACTCCCTCCCAGACCCTGTACCCCCTCCTACACCTCTCCCGCCAGGCCAGAATCCTCTCCTGCACTCCCTCCCAGACCCTGTATCACAACCCCCTCCTTCACAAACAGACCTCACACAGTCTCCTGCATCCCAGTCCCTTAGCCCGTGCACTCTTCTGTGTACCCATGCTGGACCTGACATCTCCTCCACCAACAATTATTGCCTACCCCAGCTGTAGATAGTAGCAGAAACTGAGGATGTGAGGAGACAATACAAAACATCAGGATTTGGTATGCAAAGTTTAAATATTTCACTTAACAGAATTAAAGTATGAAGTTCAAGCAGTCATACCATCAGTTCAAAAACATTACAGGACAAGTTCCGTCCTTCTAACACAACAACATGGAAATATGACACAAAGAACACCTTAATCTTACTAACTAGATGACTGTTACAGTTTTGTCATTGGGATTCACTCTCATGGCATGCACAGTTAAATCCATGTCTCAATTCAAGAATGAAAATATGAGCTATCTGCCTTTATACACTTTGGCAGAGTCTGATTTAGCATAATCCAAGAATGAAAATCTGACCTAAGCTGTTTGCTTTTATAAACTGTGGACATGTCTGCTTTAAAATTCCAACAGATTGGCACCTCTTCTCTATGAAGGTACACATTTAAGTCTCAGGCTGACCTTGAATTGTACAATCTTAGGTGCACAGTCAGTCATCTGGGAACAAAAAAGTACAGGGGCTCTGAGAAGATTGGAAAAAGGCTTCAGATTATAAAAAAGTAAGTATTCTTTACTGCTCATTAGTGCTAATGGATTTGCCAAAATGCTAAATACCAAAATACATACATGTGAAAGCTGAAACTAATGAAAAAAACCTCCCTTTGTAAATCTTAATAAGGGTCACAACTCACAATATTTCAATCTCTTAATTTTTGTTGTGATGAGTGTGCTTAAGCATTTGAGGAATGACATCTTTTTACTAGAATGGATTGTGGGAATAGCTGCTTGTATGCAAATATATTTTTTATTCATGTTCTTTCAGTACTATAGACCAAATCCTGCTCCCTGCCTATCTTTTGTAGGTGCATAGTAACCAAAATGTATGAGAGCAGCTGACATGGTTCTGCTGAACAGGGAGTGAAAGGACAGTTTGTAAAGAAGCTACACTGAGGGAATCCACTCCCAGGAGAGTGGAATTGAAACTCTGAGGATCCACTGGCCAAAACCTCTGTGTTGTTGTTATTGGTGATGGCATCAGTGGGGATGGTGACTGATATAATCCATACAGCCGCTGGTGAGTGTGCTTATATTTCACAGACCACAAACAGAGAATAGAAGGAGTGTCCTATTCCTATCACCTCTTACATAGCTCCTTTGGATAAATCCCTTAGCTCAGACTTTGTTCTGGGGGCTAGGAATTAACACTAAGTCATTGATTGATTAGCAGACTTTTGTATTTTCTCACTCTCCATTATTCAAATATCCTAACATCATTACCATAAATAACACCTCATTTTACAGACATATAAATGACAAGTTTCCTAACCTAGGAGACAGCAATCTAATAATACAATAACACTTTCAATGCAAAAGGGCAAGGCATAATGTCAGCTAGGAAAGGCCAGTTTCCTTCTCAGACATAGACTGTTTGGACTCTAGAGTTTTGGACAGTTATCTTTCTTAAACCTTGTGTAATGCTAACTACTGTTCATCTGAGGACTATGTTAGAACCAATGAAGAAAAGAGCCAGGAAGCTCATCCTGGATTGGCCAGCTAAAGCAAGATACAGGGGAGACATTCAAATGTCTAATTGGAAACCCACATATGTTCACAAGTATGAGTTTAACAATGATTATATTTGGCAGCAGCATAGACATGGAAGCCCTATTCATAGTCAGATCTGTCACACATCTGCCAAAACAAACAATGCAGTATATGGAAGTTATGTTGAACTTACAGAGCACAAAGATGCATCTAATAGTCCAAGTTACAATTCTTCACAGGGATCAGACATGAGCCCTAGCAGAACAGTTGCTCAGACCCTTTCATCTCTGGCCTCAGAAGCTTCCCACACAAAATGCTTGACTGAGACCATGAGTAAGAGACTATAAAAACCATTGTTCAGCCAGGTTTGAGGGTCAAATTGCATCCTGTGGAGATTTTTAACATAAAATAGCATAACTGTATAAAATTCATCCCAGTTCTCACACAGATTATGCATATGCAAAAACCTTGGAGTCCTCATATTTTATTCAAAAGTAAAGGATAAATGTCTTTCTATATAAATTAATTATTACCATGACATTATACATTTCACATTATTGGGTTTGATTGTTTTCTCAGATTTTATATTGTTTTCATGATTCCTATTATAAAAATGTCATATGATTTAGGCACAAATTTAAGAAGCCTCAGCTCAAGGCACCACTGACTGCTAGAAAGTTTCACTCACTTTCAGTTCGAACTAGGGAGGCTAATGTAGGCATTCAAACTTGCAAATGAAGCCTGGGATTTAAATATCCTGGGCTTTATTTGAATGTTCCCATCTGGCCACAATTTTTAAATGCCACTAGTCTGGACTAACTGCCCGCGGCTACACGTGGCGGTTAAACAGTAATTCAAACTAAGTCCTTAGTTCGAATTACCTGTTACACCTCATTCCACTAAGGACTTAGTTCAAATTACCGTTTAACTGCTGCGTGTAGCCATGGGCAGTTAGTCCAGACTAGTGGCATTTAAAAACGGTGGCTGGACGGGAACATGCAAATAAAGCCTGGGATATTTAAATCCCAGGCTTCATTTGCAAGTTCGAATGCCTACATTAGCCTCCCTAGTTTGAACTAGGGGGCTAGTGTAGACATACCCTAAGAGTGTTTTCTGGTCCATGGTCTACTCTAGAGGATACATTTTAATTAAGATATGCAACTTTAGCTATTCTAATTGGTTAGCTTAAGCCGAAGTATCTTAATTTGACCTTTGGCACTCTCTCTTTGACTTCCCTTATTCCTCGTGGAAGCAGGACTACCAGCATTAACCAGAGTGCCCCTCCCAGTTCGAATTAGCATGACTTCACTAGACCCACTAATTCGAACCCCAGAAGATCAACTGCGGCTGCTTCGATCCTCTCTGTAGTGTAGACATGGCCTGAAGAATCTCAGTCCTCTTGTGTTCCTTCAGCAGAATAAGATTAAGAAGAAATAAGGCAATGATGTCAAAAACTCAGCACTAAAACTGAGAAATACATCTTTTCTGTTTGAGAAAGGAGAATCACTCATATCAGCTTACCCTTTATTACATGCCAGCATTTAATGCATTCTCATTTTTGTTTTTTAGCACTTGCGTATAAAATTGACCTGTTGAAATTCTAATTCATAAATCTTAGCACAGACATTAATCTCTCAGAAATAGTTTCTTCTTTACCTTCTGAGAGACAGCAATATTGATGAGATCAAATTCCATTTGGAGCTGCTCATTGTTTTTTAGTTATTATAAACAGACATCTTTAATCGTCTTGCTTAGCAGAAGCTTAACGGGACTTTTAATATGCTTCATACAGAAAAAGAACCCTTATTGAACCATTTATTTAAGTAAAGGATTTTTTTCACTGAAATAAAAAAACCCATTGATTTTCTTTCATTATATTTTTTAAGATGAAGGTTTGAGCAATCTATTCCATTAAGAACTATTCCACAGGAGAACTTTCAAGATTTTAGCTTTCCAATGAACTACACCTGATTTCATTGAACAAAGTAGGATCACAGCTAAGTGACAAATGTTGGATCAGTAAAAGTATTATGTGGATTCAGTCACAAATCAACAAGCTATCTTGCTTTATATGGCTCTCATTTTAAGCACCCTGTTCTGTGTCTACATTACATCCCTCTTTCGAAAGAGGGATGTAAATAAAGCACTTCGAAAGTGCAAATGAAGCAAGGATTTAAATATCCTGTTCTTTATTTGCATAATCATGTCCCAGCGGTCTTTCCTGAAAAAATGAGGAGTACGGGATCTTTCGAAAAAGGGTTTTTTTTTAAAGAACCGCGTCTAGGCTGCAGTTTCACTTTTGAAATACCCTTTTTCGAAAGACCGCTGGGACGCGATTATGCAAATGAAGTGCAGGATATTTAAATCCCCGCTTCATTTGCACTTTCGATTGGGCTCATTTACATCCCTTTTTTCGAAAGAGGGATGTAGTCTAGACGAGCCCCAGCTGGTGCCTTTCCTTTTCATCATGAAATTACATGGAAAAGTAAAAGATTCAATACCTTTAACTGAACTGAAAAATAATCATAAAACGTTTTTGGCTGTATTCCTAAAATCCCTTCTTCAAATGTTGTCAGTAAAGGACTTTTTCAACCCAGAAACTTGTTATGGCTTATTTGTTCACCGAAGAACTAACATGTCTACTTCCATTTTTTCATGGGGCAAACATTTGCTCCAAGTCAAGAAATTAAGCTACTCCAGCAGTTATTATTGATTGTTTAAGAAGTGACCAAATATGAAAGATTAAGCAGAGGATAAATACCTCACAATTTGCAGCTGTGTTGCAAATTATTTATTGTGTTAAACCTCTCTGATATTTAATTCAATGCACTATCCAACAGGGCAGTTTCCAGAAGAGAGAAAAACAGCATAACAAATTCAGTTTGGCTCATTGTCCAGTGACTTAAAAATGTCGAAGTACACTAAAAGCAGTGTTATGTGGCACTGTACCACCTGGAAAGCTATATAAACTGACATTTCTAATTTTCATTGAAAGTCTGGTTTATAGTTCAGTTGGCATGGGGCTAGCAGGCTCCCTACCTAGCTCTCTATGACTCCTTGGAGGTGGCATCCCGACATATCCCTGTTGCTCTTAGATGGATGAACAGCCATGAGGGATTTGGGGTGTAGGACTGGGGATTGAGATGTGGAAGGTGGTATAAAAATAGTTTGGGTGCAGGAGTTGGCTTGAAGCACGGATTGGGGTGCATGAAGGGTTTTGGGATGTCAGATTCAGGGGTCTTACCTCTCATGGCTCCCCACAAGTAGTGACCTGGTCCTGTTGTTCCTAGGCAGAGGTGCTGTTAGATGCTTCACTCCACCTGCAGGCGCGACCCCCACAGCTCTCATTGGCTGCAGCTCCTGGTCAATGGGAGTTGTGGAGGCAGCACTTAGAATGGGATGGGGTAGGGTTTGTATTCAGAGCCACCTAACTGCACCTCTGCCTCGAAACAGCAGGTCCCTATGATGAGCACATCCCAAATCTGGCACCCTGACATCCCTCCTATGCCCCAATCCTAGACCTGCAACCCACCCCCACCCAAACTCCCTCCCTCTTAGTTAACTGGAATGTTTGATTTACTATCACGTTCCTTTCTCCCAACATGAAAGATAAAAAAAGCTTTTACTGTATTTGCATATTTGAACTTCTTCTCCCAACCTATAGGGCAGTTTCTGAGCACACCCCAACCATTAGTGTCTTTCTCTTTTCATTCACTGTATAGCGAGCCTAAGTGTCTAATTTGGGCGTTGTGACTCCCATGATGTTATTGGCATCAAAAGCAAGGCATAATAATAATGAGCATCGCCACCCCAGAAGTCCTTTGGGAATCTATCAGCAAGTTTAAGAGTAAGATTTTCAGATGCATCTAATGGGATCTGCATGCTTTTGAAAATCCCACTTTCCATGATTTGCCCATGGTTACGCAGGGGCCTATGTAGAAATGGGAATTAATCCCCTAAGGAGCTGGAACTAGGAGTATGAGGGGTGCTTCTGCACTCCCTGTCTTGAAATGGTTTCCAGCATACACAGGGTTTGTAGTTCACTTCAATGGCTTTCAGCATCCCCCACTATACACATTGTTCTAGAACCCCCACCAATCTCAAATCTCCTGAGTCCCAGGGTAGTGTCTAAATCAGAAAGCTGTGCTCACTCCCCTAGGAACATATCTGCATGCAGTACATTGAATAATAGCACTGTAACAGATGGACTTTGATAACAGATAAACATTTGTTTCATCAGAAAGATCAAATTTGCAAAGATTGCAGAATTGGCAGCAAGCAGGGAAGTGGAACTAGAAGAGGAAATGCATAAAAGTAATCAAACTGAGCCAAGAAGAACAAATTTCATCAGCATTGTTGCTGTTTACATATAAAGAATGTTGGTTAGATAAAAAAAACCCAGAGTGTCCACTGAACACAGTCAATAAACTGTATGCTGAATATTTCACGTCTTATAACCCATTGTTGCAAAATTACAGTAGATTTGTCAGCATACTGATGACTAAATGAAAACATGAGTTAACAAGTCAATACATTTGCACTTCATTTTTTAGGTAAAGACTGAATTCAGCAAAATTCTCCAAATACAGGTGACATGACATAGGAAAAGAACAGCTGTTTACCTTATAGTAACTGTTCAAGAAGTCCTGTGAGTGTGGATCCCACTGGAGGTGCACTCACCCTCCTCTGCACAGGAGTTTGGAAGTTCTATCAATAGTGCCCAGTAGGGCCTTTCAGACCCTCACATTTTCCTCCAAAGTAATAAACAGCACAGTGATATGCTGCTACTCACTGCTCAGTTTCTTCACTGTCCAGACTCCCATGAAGAGTCTCTGAGCTATGGGGATGGAATCTGCATGATCTTGGAGCTCATTAAATAACAAACCAGTGAAGAAAAAAGGAACACAAATTTAATAAAACAAACTGGAGAGCTTCTATAGCGAGCTGCTACATAGTACAGTGTTCCCAACTCCTGCCTTGAGGGCACGTTTCTGTATTTATAATACTGTTCTGTATGAGGGAGCGTCTCTAAATTATAATCTTCTACAAACATGGCTGTACATCAGTGTTTCTCAAAGTGGCCCGTGAAACCACTTTGAGAAACATATTAACTGGCCGCCCTGGTTTGTTTACTTACTGGTGCCGCAGCCACGGAGCCTCGTGGCTCCCATTGGCTCCAGTTCACAGTTTGCAGTCAAGAGGCGTAGCAGGAAGTGGTGTCTTGGCCCATGCCGCTTCCCACAGCTCCCCTTGGCTGCAAATGGCCAACTGGAGCCAATGGGGCTGTGAAGGTTGGTGTCCACGTTGCTGGTAGGTAAACAAATTGGTGCCGCCAGTTAGCATGTTTCTCAAAGTGGTTTCATGTATCACTTTGAGAAACACTGCTCTACATTATTCCATTAAAGAAAAACAAATTAACTCATCTATCTATCTATCTATCTATCTATCTATCTATCTATCTATCTATCTATCTATCTATCTATCTATCTATCTATCTATCTATCTATCAGCAGATAACATGCATCTAAAAATACACACATGCAATTCTCTACTCATGTAGTACATTTCCATAAACCCAACGTGTCAATTACCTAGAGAAGAGAGGTTACCAGCATATCACTCTTGAGCGATTCTTTACCTTTCACTTTCCTCAAATGCAGGTTAGTAAGTCACTGCAAATCCTTCAGGATGTTTAATCTTCCATTCTCAACTTCTAGGTATCAGACTTTTATTTAATTGAGCTACATGACAGGACCAGTTGTTTTAATGACAGTAGATAGTCTGAAATTAATGGAATAGATGACTGTGGAAAGGATTAAATTGCCTCTCATTTGTCCATAAGAAAAGCATTGTGATGGAGTAGTTGGCCATCAAGGGCAGAAGCACCAAGTGGTAAGCCCACTCCACCACCTGATATGGTCCTGATAATTCAAAAGGTCCAGTACAACAACTTCTTGTCCTTCTGCTCCTGTGTGGCTCACTATTTAAATGCCTCTGGCATCCTTTTTTTCTGGAGTTTGGGTAACTTTCCACTGCTCTCCTCTTCTCCCTCCCTTTGGAGGAGTAGAGCTAAAATTTTCCAAGTTTTCCAGGAATGTAGCTACTTTGCATAACTTTTGCTTGGTCAAAGCACCATTATTAATGGCAAGTATTCTCCATTTACCCTACAAAATTAGGATGTGAACACATGAACATCTGATTTCTCTTGTTTGCCTGGGCTGAGCCCCAGTGATAACAGGTGCACTTTCTAGTTGCCCATACCAGCCTGCAAACCAGCAGTGTCCACTCCATGCGAAATTACTTGTCCTTAGCTTCACAGACATTGTAGAAGGCACACAATAATAGCGACCACATTGGCCTTGTTGGCTTCATCATCCTGCCTTAAGCACACCAAATGCACTCTGCCACTTTCTTGCAACTGCTAAGCATGTAATCAAACCTTCTTTTGCCACGCCCTCTGAGGTTTCTAGTATGGTTTCATGAGCCAGGATAGGAGACGGTTCTTTAAAATAGCAGTGGGCCCAGATTATCCTATTGAAACCATGCCATTTGGAGGGAAAGTGTTTGTCCACAAAGGTAAGTGCCAGATTTACTCAGAACTCTGGTAATGTGCACCTTTCTCCTATATCCCATGCTAATATATTATGAACCTGCTTCAGCGGTTGACCGAGGCCTGCATAATGATATAGCAGTAACCTGTGGTTGATATACTCATGTGCTTTTTGCAGTGGGCAAATTACTGGCACAAGAGTGCCATCGATGGCCCCAGTGCAGTTTGAGAAGATTATCCTCTCCAAACCAGCTATTATGTCAGACACATTCATGATGGTTGCCACCCAGGGACAAGCTATGCCTAAAAACTCCAGTACCAGAGTTGAACTCTGACAGTTAACTTGCCAACACCAAACTGGTCAGCCACAGACCTGAAGCAATAGTAACCTGCTTCTAGACTGGTTTTGCATGTCTCATGCATGTCTCAGGACTGGAGAATTCAGGCAAGCTCCTCACACTGCTCCACTTCACTAAGCCTGTCTATATCCTGCATTAACAGTGCAGCTGCAAGATAGAAAAGCCCTTCCACCTTGGTTAAATTCATGGCTTGAAACTAGCTGCAACAAACAAAAACAAGGAGTGTGCTTAGCAGGAAGTGACTCCTGCATGTAAGTTTGTTGGTTAAGAATGCTTCTGCACAGGATTTGGAAATTACAGATACATTCTCCCACAGTGTACCATGAACCAAGCCCTATAGCAACGCCAGGAATTGAGGCACTATGGTCTTTGGGATACACCCCCAGAAATCCTAGTACTATACGTGTGTCAGAATAGTGCCAGTGTGGACATTCTCAAGCATGCAAGCAAGCACAGATTCACATTCATGAGAACAGAAGGTAGATACTCTCTGCAGTGTAGACATACTCTAAGAGGCAAAATAAAGCAGTTTCTCTGTGGAAACTTAACAAGGTGAACATAAAGTAGATCTGAATCAATGCATATATTGAATCAATAAACAATTAATGCATGAGACTTCTACAGTAAAAGCTTTTTCTCCATTTAAAGTTAGCTTTCTGTTTTGATGCAGTGAGCTGCATAGTCTGCAGTATGTTACTATAGTTTTTGCATAGGGATTTGAATGAATGATATTTGTGCTGAAATCCAAATCGCCATTCAAGAATGAAAATCCAAGCTGAGCTATCTACATGTGCAGTTTGGAACAGCCTGACTCCAAATAATCCAAGAATGAAAATCTGACTTAAGCTGTTTGCTGTAATAAACTCCTAACGTGTCTGTTCTGAAATTCCAGCAGATTGGCAGCTCTTTCCCACTAACGAAAAATGTTATGTCTTACATTGACCTTGACTATTATAGTCTGACATGAGTATACTAATATCTGAGAACAGTTCAAACCAAACAATAAAAACGTTCAGGTGAAGCCAGAAAAATGGAAAAATACGGAATCAGAGTTTCCATCAAAACACTCGGAGGATAACATTACGCAAACTGAAATATGGGAAAAGTCTTACTTTGCAGCATACAGGAGTTTAGAAACTTTTGCCTTTTCCAAACAACTTAGTGAAAGGATGGTAAATGAACTCCAGGTAAATTACACAGTGTATCACAACCCAAACCAAACAAGAAACAAGTAAGTGATGCAAACTACCAGCTTAAGAAATTTAGGAGAGGCTGATGGTGACTGACTTCCCATTCACTCTAGAATCAAGTCAGTGATGATCTCCTAACCGCTCCTTCTAGGAGATACATTCCCAGTACATTCTCCCTCTGAGACAAATGCCCTGCAATGAGCACCCCATAAGAATCTTCCATGCCGTACATTCCTCCAGTCTATGAGATGTCTCTTCCCCATGCAGCTCCTGACACCCCAGGCATGCACTTGAGATATTTGCCCTTAATGGAGCTCCAGAAATTCTCCTCCTTTGAATTATCCAGACAGTTTGTAAGCCCCGTTTGAGAAAACCATCCACTATAAATCCACCACTTTTGAGACATATCATCATGAGCTCACATGTGAAATTAAGCCCTTTTCCAAGAACATTCCATTTTGGTACATTCACTACTATTTAGTTCATAAGGAACCAGAGAGGTCCCCTGGGTTTCCTCTGCTATAAAAAGGGCATTTGTTCCCTGAAACATAGCTAAAGCTTCAACTGGACTGAGATAATGTAAATGCAAGGGGAAAACCCTCTAAATTAGGTGAGAATAGTAAGAGCATATTAATTCTACTCCCTTTTTCAACATTCAGAATATAAATGTGACCAGACACATCTTTTTTAAAAAGCAGACTACTTGAGAATGACGAGAAGAACATGGAGAAGACACTATGGTGCATCTGCACTGTACCTGTAGCTTGAAATAAGCTTCACAATTTGAGTTACGTAAATTGCCTAGCTTATTTAGAGTCAATTTCAAAATACCTGATTGCGAAATTTGGTGCAGTCTACACAGCACTTATTTCGAAATAAATTGCTATTCTGAAACATCCCTTACTCCTAATGGAATGAGGTTTACACGAATGTTGGAATATCGAGCTTGTTATATTTCAAAATAATGGGCACACTCAAAAGATGCAAAATAGCCCCAAAGAGCACTGCAGTGTAGATATAGCCTAAATGTCACATGTTGAAATCTTAGCTCCACTGAAGTTTGGAAGTTTTGTTGTTGTCTTTAAATGAGGCTAGGGTATCATCCAGTATGAAACTGTAGCTGAGAAAAACAACTGTCTCTCTTATACCAAAAAAGATAACCTGAAGTTTGGAAGCAAACTTCAGCAGTATAAGGAGATTGGTTGCATAACCCCATGCCTTCTCAAAAGCCCAACCACCAGCAGTGAATAATGTACCAAGAAATAGGAGAGGGGAAACAAAAAAATACATGAAAATGAAAACCTTCAAATCCTCATGTCACAGATCCTAGCAAGCACTCTGTCCTGGCCACCCATTATATCTGCTGGAAAGGGAAGCCAGGCCTCTACGCTCTAGATCCCTGGAGTGTGTTAAATTTCTGCATCCTCCACAGTTTCAGCACTAGTTCCACTTGACCTGACATATTTCCCAGACAGTGACTCTCAATTGGTTTTCCTCCTCCACAAGGGTGGGGCTGTGGAGGAGGAGGACAACGACGATGAGGGGGAAAAGGAGGAGCAGGCCAGCCTGGACACGATGCCCACAAGCCAGGAGGTCGTCAACTGCCTGGAGTTGGTCCCCTACCCCCGCTCCCAGAATGTCTCCCAGGGTTTGGACGAAGTGGGGAAGGTAGTTCAGATGTGTTCTATCACTTTCCCTACTCACACCTGGCGGCAGGTGGTGAGCGGCTGCACGCCCCTCGCTCAGCCTTCTTGGCCTGGGGGTTGCACAGCAGCCTGTGCATGTGGGTGCACATGGAGCACCAGTCCGGAGCACTCAGCCCCATGACACTCTCCCAAAGGAACCCCTCGCTCCTTCTCAAAAGGCTCCTGCACAGGCCTGCCTTACTCCAGACTCCATGGAGGGGATGTGGGTGCCATCAATGCCTCCCCCCCCCACAGCTGGGAAAGCTCGCGGTGGCAAAGCTAGCAATGATGGGGTTGACATCGCCCAGGGTGATGATCCTCCACAGCAGGATGGTGTTGATGGCCTTCACCACCTACAGAATCATAAAAATATAGAATCATAGGGTGACAAAAGCCCTCAGGAGGTCTCTGAGTCCAAGCCCCTTCCCAAAGCAGGACCAACCTCAACTAAACCATCCCCAGCAGGTCTTTGTGAAGCTGGGACTGAAAAACCTCTACGGACGGAGATTCCACCTCCCACCCACTAGGGAACCCATTCCAGTGCTTCACCACTTTCCTAGTAACATAGTAAAAGAGTCATACCTGTATGAGCACAGCCACGACAGTCAATCTCTGCACACCAAACTGGTTTCCAACGGAGCAGTAGCTGTCCGGCATGGCAAGCTTCCAAAGTGCTTCTTGAGGGAGATGGTGGGTCTCGTGCAGGTGTCCCATCACTGGAGAGCAGGTCCGAGCCACTCACAGAGCCTCAGGAAGGTGGTCTTCTGCATGCAGAAGTTCTGGAGTCACTGCTGATCATCTCACCACTGCATGACAATGCTATCCCACCAGTCAGAACTGGCGCATGGGAACGGTGTGCAGGGGAGGAGGGAAGGGAATGTGGTGCAGGAGGAGAGCCTGGGCTTGGGTGAGGAGGTGCCCTATTCCAGGCTGGTCGTCATCCTCCTGCAGCACCATGTGGGCAGGTCTGCATAAACTGGAGCTCCGGTTCCAGGGTGGAAGTGCTGTGGCATCCACGAGGGCAACCAGAGCATGCGGTGTGAGTTTTCTGTCCCTTGAAGAGGTAGGCTCTGAAGAAGAGGAGTGTGAGACATGGCTGTAGAGAGGAGCCCCTTTAAGCATGAATCTCAGATAGCCTCAGGAGGCAGCTACAGGAAGTGACTGCTGTCCCAATGCCCTGCCCAGAGTGCTTCCAGGGGGCTTTAAATGCAATTCAGCCTCCAATCAGTGTGGATGCTCTGTTTTGATGTAATTCTGCACTATTTCAATGGTGCCTTGTAGTGTGGATGCTTTATTTTAAAATAGTTATTTGTGAGAGCAAGGGGGAAACTTTTGTAGTTAAAAGCTGTATGTTGTACTTACAAGCTGTATGTTACAGAAACCTTTGAAATATATGCTGGTACGTCTTCTTTCTTAGACTTTGATTTTGCATAGTTATCTTCACCATGCATTTTTAATTTGGGCACTTCTAATTGGGCATTTTCTATACTCCCAGTTTTATACAGAATAGGCTCTAAGGGTATGTCTACACTACAGAGTTAGTTCGAACTAACGGACGTTAGTTCGAACTAACTTTAATAGGCGCTACACTAGCGCTCCACTAGTTCGAATTTAATTCGAACTAGCGGAGCGCTTAGTTCGAACTAGGTAAACCTCATTTTACGAGGATTAAGCCTAGTTCGAACTAGCTAGTTCGAATTAAGGGCTGTGTAGACCCTTAATTCGAATTAATGGGAGGCTAGCCCTCCCCAGGTTTCCCTGGTGGCCACTCTGGCCAACACCAGGGAAACTCTATGCCCCCCTCCCGGCCCCGGACCCGTTAAAGGGGCATGGGCTGGCTATGGTGCCCGTGCCAGCTGCAAGCCTGCCAGCACCCAGCCAGCAGACCCTGCACCTGGCACAGATCGAGCCACCCACCTGATGCCCCCCAGCCCTCCCCCTCTTCCCGGGACCAGGATGGCGGCTCCCGGGAGCTTGCCCAGGACCGCAAGAGGCGGGCACCCGCCTGGGCTAGTGCGGACATCGTGGACCTTGTCCACAATCTCCGCACTAGGCACAGGAAAGTGGCCGGCTTGGGCAGGAGAGCTGCCAGCCTGGCTACCCAGGAGCAGGTGTGCATGAAAATCAAGGGGGTCCACTGAGACCCCCGACCCTGAGCCCTGAGCTTACAATGGCCATACTGGGTCAGACCAAAGGTCCATCTAGCCCAGTAGCCTGTCTGCCGACAGCGGCCAACCCTAGGGACCCTGGAGGGGATGGACCGAAGACAGTGACCAAGCCATTTGTCTCGTGCCATCCCTCTCCAGCCTTCCACAAACTTTGGGCAGAGACACCACTCCTACCTCTTGGCTAATACCACTCCATGGACCCAGCCTCCATGACTTGATCTCACTTCCCTTTAAACTCTGTTCTAGTTCTAGCCTTCATAGCCTCCTGCAGCAAGGAGTTCCACAGGTTGACTCTTTGCTTTGTGAAGAACAACTTTCTGTTACTAGTTTGAAGCCTGCTACCCATTCCTTTCCTTTGGTGTCCTCTAGTCCTTCTTTATGGGAACTAATGAAGAACTTTTCTGTATGCACCCTCTCCACCCAACTCCTGCTTTTAGAGACCTCTATCCTGTCCCCCCTCCGTCTCCTCTTTTCTAAGCTGAGAAGTCCCAGTCTCTTTAGCCTCTCTTCATATGGGACCTGTTCCCAACCCCTGATCATTTTAGTTGCCCTCCCCTCTCCCAGCCTCTCTCTTCCCTTCTCCCACCTCCTTTTCCCAGTCTCCCCCAGTTTTGTTCAATAAAGACAGATTCCATTTTTGAACACAATTGTCCTTTATTTTGTACATCAAGAAAAGGGGCTAGGGAAGGTTAAGTGGAAGGAGGTGAGGGAGGAATGGGGTATGAGCCCCCGATGGGGAGGACTGGGCTGGCTCTGCGGGCTTCTGGGGGTGGAAGCTCTCCTGCAGCCCCCCAATTGCCCCCTCTCCCCAGATGGCAGCCTGCGGCAAGTGCAGCCGGTCTGATGGCTGAGTGCTGTGATGTGCCCAGTGTGGGCACTCAAGGCACTCCAAGCCAGGACTGCTTTGCAAGCGGGGCACCCCTGAGAACTGTCTGTCCGGGGTGGGGGTCGGGACCCTTTAAGCGCAGCCCTCGGCTAGCCTGAGACAGCATCTCCACTCTCTAAGTCCTCCTCTGATGCCCTGCCGGCACTGCTTCCGGTCATCCTTAAGCCCTGTTCAGGGTCCACTTAATGTGGACATGCTAGTTCGAATTAGCAAAACGCTAATTCGAACTAGTTTTTAGTTCTATACGCGTTAGTTCGAATTAGCTTAGTTCGAATTAACTAATTCGAACTAAGTTAGTTCGAACTAACTCTGTAGTGTAGACATACCCTAACTGAATGCCTTTTTTAATAGCTACTCAGCAGATATTATAGCAAAGTATGCTGAGACATTAGGTATGGAAAGTATTCTTTCTGAATTCACTTCTCTGTTTCTTTTCCTACAGCTGCTGTGAAGTCAGTGTTTCAATTATAGATCTTACACACACTGTTGGGCAATAAATCAACAATTATCCTCCATTTATTTTAGAGCCAGAAGCATTTGTTTAGCTATAAACTCAGAAATGCTGTGCTTACTGATGGCTAGGTCTAGCTCTACTGTGACATAAAAAAGTCACGTTTTCTAAAAAAGTGCTTTTGTTGATGATGTGTTATCCCAAAATTATTTAGCTTATATGTATTTAAGATAAATCTATATGTATGTTACGGTGAACTATTCTCTCCTTCCTCCTCTACACTGAATATATTGAAAACTGTACATAAGCTTTTGTTCTTGGCACACTCCGATGGTCATAATCGTTGTTCAAGAAGATGTTCTGAATGGAAACTACATTCAGGGGTGCTGCAACAATTTGCATAGTGGGGTTGCAGTGAGCCTTTGAAACAAACTGTAAACCCTGTACATAATGAAAAGCACTTCCAGCTGGGGGCACGACAGCACCCCCTGCATACCTAATTCCAGCACCTATGCTTACATTGAAAAGTATTGTATGGAATTTGACACTACAAAGGTTACATGAACTAGTGTACCGCTTCAAAATCCAGATGTGGATCTTGTTGCTATGAATTTGATTACTTTCTTGCAAGAGTTTGTCACAAGCTTACAGTCAGTCTCAGTTTGACTGTGTTTAGGTGCAAGTAAAAATGTTGGTAATTGGTAAGTCCTACTGTGAGCATTGCAAACATACTGCAGAGTAAAGCTTTCCAAATGACAAAAGAGATACTATACTTCAGGGAAGAAGGAAATTCTAGGTTGAGCACTTTTAAGTTAACCTCAACAAGCGAAGTTTGGTACTATAAAAAAGTGACTGGTATGCTGAACCCCACAAAATTTGATTTCCTTATGTCTCTTAATCAAGTGCAAAGTGAACAGATGAAAATCTGAATTGAGGCATTGCTTGACATTTATCCAAATGATTTAGAGCCAGAGCTTTTTACCAAAATGTATCAATTTTCATAATTTATGAGATATTGTGACATGCAGGACACGAGTGGTGGTGGATGATCAAATTTTTCAGGACAACGACCTAAGTAATGTCTTCCTGAATATGCTTGTTGTGTTGAGGCTGTATTTGAGTGTACCCATTGCCAACTGGGAAGCAGAGCAACCTTCTTCTAAGATTGATCTAAATAATCTTCCCTCTACAAAAGTAGTAAAGAAGCTTAATGCCCTTGCTACTATCATATCAGTTGAATGGAATTTATAGCTGTTAGAGGAAACATAACTGAATTTGCAGTATTTAAAGCTGGCAAGATGTCACGTAAAACATGCAGCGTTTCAATTTTATGTTTATTCAGGCAGTACATAAATTGTTCGTTGCCTTTAATTTTCTTTTCATTTTTTTCAGTAGGATACATGATTTGTTGATTGACATAAGCTGGGTACATTTTTGCTTTCATTAATACCATGTTCATGAAAAGAGGGTCTCCAGAAACCATTAGCCCTCACCATTCTTGTTAATCTAGCCCTGCCAAGGCACATACACAGAGTAAGGGAGAGTCTGGAAGTGGTGTTGTGTGTAAATGGGGGAAGGGCTCGGATAGTCTCTCACCTGCCCATCTCCCAATAGCCTTCCAAATTTCCCCCTTACTTCCTCCTCATCCACTCTCCCTCCCATTTCATTCCTCCCTTTCTCCAAACTCCCGCCTAGTCCCTTCTTCATTGCTCCCATTACCTCCTCACCAGTCTCTCATGCCACTTCCTCCTCCTGCTGTAACCATGTCCTTGAGCCAGCAAGGGAAGTAGAGGCCACCTGGCTGCCCGATGTTTGCCATTACAGTAACCTCTGGTGGCCACAAGGAGCCAGTGCAGCTGCCTACCCACAACTTCTGAATGCAAGTGCTTGCACTTGGGATGTGGATAGTTGTGGCAGGGCTGCTAACAATGGGAAGTGTTTATGGCATTTGATTACTGCATGACATTTACCAGGCCTATTGTGCATCATTCATAGCACTTCCCAAGGTTGGTAGCTTTCTTGCCTCACTTCTAGAGAAAATTCTTGAAGTCTTTAAAATGTAATATAGGTGCATTACAAGCTATCCTGGCAGAGTTCCTTTTATCCAGTGTTAATCTGCAGATAGATTGAAACAACTCTTTTTTCCTTGAATCCAGTCTGGATATTTACAAGAATTTTTGTTTAGCCTGAAATTCCTCCCCTTTTAGATCTGTAAGTTATACTGCTCTCAAGGAGCTTTTCTGTGTCATTGCTCTAAAGGAAGCTCCTTACCCCAAATTAACTAGCTTGCTCCATCCACTTGGGTAATACTTTTTCCAGGTTAAGGGCATCCAGCACCATAAAGATTAATGAATACAAATGCAGCACAAATTACATATTTAAATTATTTTGAAAATTGAAATTCAGGATATAACTTGGTCAGTTCTCCTAGAGATACAGCAAAGGATGAATCTGAGGGTATGTCTAGACTGCAAAGATCTTTTTCTGATACTTTTGTCAGAAGAGGCTTTTCCGAAATTTAGCCCGTCTTCACTGGGCCAAATTTTGGAAAACAACCCTCTTTCGAAAGCCCCCTTCTTTCTCGTGGAATGAGGAATACACAGGCTTCTGAAATAGCACGTTTGCTCTTCTGCAAAAAAAAAAAAAAAAAAGCAGAAGAGCAAACGCATTCCCTGGACATGGCAGAGTTTTTTGGGATACCTCTGGTATCCTGAAAACCTCCTGTAGTCTAGCCATACCCTGAATGAAGATGTGATGTAAATACAGTCCATGAGGGCTAAGATGCTAAGATGGAATAAGACTAGAATAAGGAGATGATGCACAGTCAAAGAAAGGCAGAAGAAGAGACCCAAGGAGCCTTAATGTTCTGTGGCAAAATCTTGAGCTCCTTATTCAGCTTTCATCCAGTCCTAATGTAAGCAGACTGCTGTTGAAGTTAATGGAGTCAATGAAGTCAGCCTGAACTAGGACTAATAAAAGCTGAGGGCATAATGCCAGATGTCAAGTGCCTTTTGTTATATGAGCATTCTTTGCTCAGAATGAGGACAATAGGAGTGGGGGTTGCTCAGCAACTTGCAGGATCAGCTTCTCAGCTCAGGACTTCAACTGGTCCAAGACAGAGTAAAAGTCCCAGCTTCCATTTTCTTGTCTGGTGCAGTATGTGTACAGCAGAAAGGTGTGTGGATAGAAACTATTTGTTTCTTCTTGCTCTAATGTTGCAGGTACCTTTACTAGGCTCTCTTATTACAAGTAAGTGGGCTGCATGAGTGGCCCGTCTTAATCTCAGTGGGCCACAAGATTGTCATAACTAAGATGGTCTCCTTGAACCGTAGCAGCACTTTGATTGGAGAGGAAGTATATGACTCTCACAGTCAATGTTGAGTGCAATCAGCATGCACCTCACTTCATGTGTCCCTGCTTTACATGTGTGTTATTTTAGCAAGACCAATAGGGAAAAACAACATGAATCTGTGGAATCTGTAAACCCTATGCATGAGCAATAATTTAAAAAATGTCTTGTGGACCACACATAAAACCCTGATGGGTTACATGCGGCCCTCGGGCCACAGGCTGCCTACCGCTGTTCTAGGACATTTCTCAATTAAATCATAGTTGCATCTTAAGGGAGATTCTAAGAAATGAGTTGTGCCTATGAAAGATCATGATACTATCTACATTTTGTTAGTCACTAAGGGTATGTCTACACTACCACCCTAGTTCGAACTAGGGTGGTTAATGTAGTCATACAAACTTGCAAATGAAACCTGGGATCTGAATTTCCTGGGCTTCATTTGCATGTTGCCGGGCACCGCCATTTTTAAATGTCCGCTAGTGCGGACTCCGTGCCCACGGCTACACGCGGCACGAACTAGATAGTTCGGACTAGGCTTCCTATTCCGAACTATCTGTACGCCTCGTTCCACATTCCATGTTCCACGAGGCGTACAGATAGTTCGGAATAGGAAGCCTAGTCTGAACTATCTAGTTCGTGCCGCGTGTAGCTGCGGGCACAGAGTCCGCACTAGCGGACATTTAAAAATGGCGGCGCCCGGCAACATGCAAATGAAGCCTGGGAAATTCAAATCCCGGGCTTCATTTGCAAGTTCGTATGACTACATTAGCCACCCTAGTTCGAACTAGGGTGTTAGTGTAGACATATCCTCAGTGCTGCAGGACTATCTGTTGGTACAGTAGTGATAAGCAGCAAATGAACATATAGCAGACAACAGAAACAGGAAACATTTTACAAAGTTTAGGTTTAATGTGTTCATTACTCAGAGAAACCAATCTCACCAAACCAGTTTCCTTGGAGTGTCTTTACTTACTAAGGAAGGGCTACAATTAACCCTCAATGAGCTCTGAATGTCTTATTTTTCATCTCAAGACCATGTCTGTTATTTACAAGTGACACTGAAAATTTGAATATTGAAGAATTGGCTCCCCCTAGTGGAGTGTAAGTATGGAATACTGGAAAAAACAGCAAGCAACTTTCAAAGAGCAACTATCATCATTAAGTTAAGTCATTGCTATATTTCCTTCCAATAAAATAATTATTTATTGCAAAACTACTTTGTGCCTCTAACATGGGTATAGCTGTGATAGTGTGAGCTGCAAAGGGATTAGCTACCCTGACAATCTACCTGTCCAAGAACTAATATGGGTATGTCTCTTTGGAATTTATATCTCCAGCTGAAGGGTAGACCTGCTCAGTGACATATGGATATTTTAGCACCAGAGACAGTTTCTTCATGTAACTATTTGTAGGTGGAACCCAACCTGGGACCTCTGGAGCTTAGTGTAGGAGCCTCTACAGCTTGAGCTATAAAGCCTTGTTCCTCTAATATGAGCATTAAGGCATGCTTAAAAAAAATAGTTATCGATTAAGAATTTTTTTGTAGAAAATAGGAAAGTGCGATTATAATAGAAAATGGTGTTGTTACTAAATGGTCTCTTGCCATAGCATAGTTAAGATTGGCTCTAAAATACAGTGAAATTGTAAATTTCACTGAAATTAAAATTCAGTTTAATCATGTTGTTTAAATATGTTCACTGACATTCATCAAAATAAACAATTCATGCTGGGTTAGCAATAACCTAGAATGGCTGGGGTTTCTGTCAGCAGAAGTCCACTCACTGTGCAATTTCATTTTTATCCCGAATAATTAAAACTTTCAATAAATTATGTTGCTCTTAAGACATGAGGTGAATGGATCACAGCTGCATTGTAGAAATGACATACTCATGCCAAGAGAAAGGATGTGCAAGATGTTCTGGGATCATTCAGAGCTTTCTAATTTGCAGCACTGCAGTTAAGTTTTCACCTCCTATGAATGGAATGTGGATGGAGAATTTTTGTGTCTGAGGAGAGAAAGATTGAAGCATGGCCCTCAGTTTGGAAGTGAGGATCTCAGGCCCAAATCCTCTAAGGGTATGTCTACACTACCCCCCTAGGTCAAACTTGGGGAGGGTAATGTAGTCATACGGAGTTGCAAATGAAGCCCGGGATTTGAATTTCCCGGGCTTGATTTGCATGAAGCCGGCCGGCGCCATTTTTAAATGCCGGCTAGTTCGGACTCCGTGCCGCGCAGCTACACGCGGCACTGAGTCTGAACTAGCTGGCATTTAAAAATGGCGCCGGCCGGCTTCATGCAAATGAAACCCAGGAAATTCAAATCCCGGGCTTCATTTGCAACTCCGTATGACTACATTATCCCCCCTAGTTCGAACTAGGGGGGTAGTGTAGACATACCCTAAGAGACTTAGATGTTGCAATATGGGTTTCCCAGTTCTTAGGCAAGCACTTGGGCTACTCGACTGTAGGATCACTCATCCACTCCCACTGTGTAATTAGTTATTTGTGTAAAGGCTTCAGTGGGAGGTAACCTCTGAAAGGGTACATGGTTCACCACCCTGGTGGTCACAGCTCTGGAGATCACTCTGCCCAATAGACAGTCTCTGGCAGTTAGGGGAACCTGGAACTTTCTGCTCCACCAGGTTCTATCCCAGGGACCTGTGAGGTTTGTCTGGTGCCATGCACCTTGAGGTGCCTCAAGTCAGCCTCCCTGGGTTACTTCCTACCTTCCTTTTTCCTGCACTGGACTGCTAGATTTCCACCTAAGCCCTAGTTTGCAGGCTGCCTACCCTCTTCTGACCCACCCTGCCCTGTCTGGCCCCAGCTAAGCTGTCTGGCTCCCTTTTATACCCTGCATTCAGTTGGATCATGCTCAGCAAGGGCAGAGCACCAGGACCTTCTGAATCCATAGCTGCTCTTTAACCTTTTGCTGTGCAGTGTGGGGGTTATAGTCCCTGCCACCGAACTCCATATCAGAATATCCCATAGCCCACTGTGTAAGGCACTGTCTTGAGAGGTGAAATGTTCTTGGTCCTCATTAAGCAATGTGAATAAATGAACCAGGGTTTTCTATATCCGCATATGAATTCCTTAACCTCTGTGATAATTATAAGGAAGGCTTCCTTCCCCTTCCTCTCTCCCATTTTGTGTGCAGTTAAGCATGCTCGGAGCACACCTACTAGAGGGGGCCCTTTTGGTCTATCTGCATGTAGTGTGAGGATCATGCTAAGGTTAAGATGTGAGATAGGCATCTGGGCTCATGCCCGAGGCAGCAGTTTGTCTCTCAGTGGCAGAAACTCAGGCACCTCAGGGTGTTTTACAGTGAAAATGTAGGTGTCAAGTGAGCTTAGGCAGCTATAGGTTCAAGGAATAACTGATCAGGGATTTTGCGCATCTCTTTTTCCGATAGATCAATGTAGTCTAGACATATTGACTGGTCAGTTTGTAAATATGGTGTTCATAACATGGAGTTTCTACTGTATCTCTAACAATCACCCTTTTGTAAGTCCCCAGTAATTGCTTTCAAATATTACCATTCTGGCTCACTGTCTGATAAGATTAAATGTCTCCTTCAGAAATAAATGCTCTGATTGCAGCACCTTTTCCTTCAGCTCCCAATAGGGAGCAGCAACAACTTAACAATCGATTTCACCATATGCACACAAACTGACAATGAATATTTCCATTGATAATAATTGAAATGTATAGGTAAGCAAGGAAAATGCTGCATGTGAAATTAAAGTTTGATTTAAGGATATTTACTTTGTATATGTTGACATATTATGTTGACAGTTTGTGTTTTAAGTGTTTATTCAGCTAGTTCAGTGCAATGACTAATTAATTTAAAATAAAGAAAAAAGCAAGTAAGTTGAAAAAAGTAGGAAAGTGTATTGTCACCCTTCATTATATGAATAAAATAAAACCACATGTAAGACTGTGAGATCTGTAAGTTCTAAAATCTTGATGGGGCTGGTGATCAGAAACAGTTCAGTTTATTAAACAGAAAAGCATTACCTGGAATTAATGAACTTGTTATTTTTGATTTCAAGAGATGTTTTATAGCCCTTTTTCTTCTGTATCCATCAAACTTACAGTAGTTTTATCTAACTAAAAAATTAAAAATAATGTGTGCATTTTAATTGAATTCTAGATTCCATTCACACAGAGCTTGACACAAATTACATTCATAAAATATTAATCATATAACAAAGAAGAAATGCATCATTCATCATTTTCTAACATGTTAAAAATGAATTTAAAAGCTGAATAAATATTTGTGAAGATATACAATTGCTTAAATAAACATGGCTAGATGTGGGCTCTCTACTATATACTGCATTGTCCTAGTTAGCACAAAGTACCAAATTTAGAGTAAAGGTTATATATAAATCAACATGCTTTAATCAACCAATGGTTATCCACTTTTCTTTAGAAAAAGAACTAAAAAGTGTAAAATAACAATATTTAAATCAATGTTTTCTTACCCACTGTTAAAATTGTGCTTAAAATCAGTGAGTTTAATCAACCCATTCTGCTTACATCTCAGTTCTCATATCTGCTGTGTTTGTGACTGACACAAATGGTCAGTCCTCCAGATTTATAGGCTTCTACCTTTGATTTACAGATATTAACAGCTGGCAAAGATAAGGGCATCATTAAATATTGATGCGGGAGTTAAAGCCTTTCAGCTGTACGTACAGTAATAACTTATATTTGTTATAAATTATTCCCACTCTGAAGCGTGTGCACATCTTTTCACATTGGCTCTCCGTGTGTACTCTCTAGGACCTACTCACTGCATGAGAATGTCCTCAATACCAACAGAGAGTATCAGTCCACCATTGATACTAACTTCAGCTCTGCCAAGTATGACTCTTCTCAGAAGTATTTAAATTTCAGCCATGACACCTACACATCACAACCATAATTTACTGTCAGACATCAGTGGAAATTGTCCACTTAATGTAATCAGTGCTAAATGGATAGCTAAGTTTTACCCCACTCCTCAAATTATTACTAATAACTTGCACCATTAGAGTACTTTCAATAGTCTTAAAACAGTGCCTTCTGCTTTGTTGGGAGATTGCTGGGCCTGTATTGAATCAGAGACTGGATCACCCACTAACTAACCAGCATTTCAAGCAATATCGAAAGGGAAGTAAACACTGCTAGCTAAAGTCGAATTAAGATGCGCAACTTCAGCTACATTAATTGTGTAGTCGAAGTCGAAGTGGCTTAACTCGGCTTTAGGCGCTGTCTACACTGCAGGAAGTCGGAGGAAGAACACTCTTCCTTCAACTTTCCTTACTCCTCATGGAATGAGAGTTACAGAAATCAGAGTAAGAGGTCCATTATTTCAAAATTATTTGGAAAGAACGGTCTTGCTGTGTAGATGCTCACTCTATTATTTTGAAATAGCCTTTCACAATAACGTTGCTGTGTAGACATGCTCTAAGTGTTCCAAATCTTACCTGTCATAGATAGATCTCTACAGTAACATCAGTGGTTAGGACAACTACAGGACATTTCTGCACAAATATCCCAAGGAAGCCTGAATTTTATCCTTTCTAAATGGGGATGGTAGAATCAGGTCATGCATCCAACATTATGTTAGAAACACAATACTACTACTACTAATAATAATAATAAACAACCCCCAATGCATTCTAAAAAGTTTTAGGGATAAAACTTGCAAAAATAGAAAATATAATCTTAACTGTGGTTAAGAACAGCAGAATGAAAGTATAGAAAAAGCAGCTTATTCTTGGTTACAGATCCTAATTGTGCAAATATTCCTGCACATCTGCCTGTGTGCATGTGAATAGCCTCACTGAATTCAATTTTCTTTGCCACAAACTGGCTAAAATTGAGTTCTGCAAATAGACTAGGACTATCAACTAGTGAGGATTTATATATTCTTCCAGTTTATAAAATGCACCTTTAAGATGAGGTAGCAGAACCAGAAGGAGAATGAGGGGTAGAAGGAGTTTGTACCCTCAAAATTTTTTTTTGGGGGGGAGGGAGGGTGGCCGTGTATGAGACTGGGACACAGAAGAGCTGGAGCAGCTGCCATGTGATCCAGAACTGAGCCAGAGCATAAATAATATGACCTGGAGAGGCTGGAACAGGAAGGAATCACTCAGGACCTTTCTGCACACCCTTACCTCCACTGAGCCTATATACCTCTTCTCCTTCTCTCTGTCCATCCCCTCCCCATTTGCAGAGAGCTTCCTCACTGTCTCTATACATGAAGACTCATAGAAATGTAGGGGTAGAAGGGACATTGACAAGTCATCCTCTATTGCCCCCCTCCCGGCCCCGGAGCCCTTAAAGGGCCACGGGCTGGCTACACAGTTTGTGCCAGTTGCAAGGCTGCAAGCACCCGTGCCAGCAGACCCTGCACCTGCCACACCATGAGCCAGCCACCTGATGACACCCAGCCCTCCACTGCTCCCCAGGACCAGCCTTGCGGCTCCCAGGAGCCTGCCCGGGGGCGCAAAAGGCGGGCGCCCGCTTGGTCAAGTGCGGAGATCGTGGACCTCATCGAGGTTTGGGGGGAAGCCTCCAATGTCCACGATCTCTGCACTAGCCACAGGAACGCGGCCGTCTACGGCCACATGGCTGACAGCCTGGCCGCCAGGGGCCACCAGCGCAGCCGGGAGCAGGTCCGGTGCAAAATTAAGGACTTGCGGCAGTCCTACTCCCGGGCCTGCCAGCCAGGGGCCGACCTGGAGGCCTGCCCCCACTTCCACGCCCTGGACCGCCTCCTGGGGGCTCATGCCGTCCCTGCCCCCTGGGACGTGATTGACCCCGGGGCAGAGGGCCCACTCCTGGAGACGGAGGAGGAGGAGGAGGGCTCTGAGAGCCAGGAGCCTGCCGCCAGCCTGCCCAGGACCCGGGACCCCCGAGGCACCCCACAGAGCCGCTCGCCTGTGTCGTCTGAGGCCGGGGAAGTGTCCACCTGTGAGTACCATCGTGTTCCCCTTATGTGTACGGGGGGCTGGGGTGAGAGGGAGCCCTGGGACCGTGCGCCTGGGCCTTGCCCACCAGGAGCAGCAGCTGGGGATCCTGCAGGGGCCCTGGCCTTGCAGAGGGGAGCTGGGTTTCACACACCTGGGCCCCTGGGGTAATTGACCGCTGGTCTTGTTGCACCACAGCTGCAGCACCTGGGCCTGCAGGGCGCACCACACCACCTGCAGCAGCTGCCCGTGCCCGGGCAAGCAGGAGAGCCAGGAACGAGGAGGAGTACCAAAGGCGGCACCTCCGGTTCATGGACCACCAGCTCCGCACCCAGGACCACTGGGTCCAGGAGGACCTGAGGCTGCACCGGAGGAGTCTGGAGGCCCTGGAGGAGCAGGGCCGTGCCCTGCGAGGCCACCTCCAGAGCCTGCTCAACCACTTCCCATTTCCTCCTCCCCCTGCTCCCCCTGCTCCCTCTAGTCCTCCTGCTCCCCCTGCTCCTCCTGCTCCCGCTCCTGCTTCCGCTCCTGCTTCCTCCACACCCCCTGTCCCTCCTGCACCCCACTCCACAACCATTTCCCACCGACGCCCCCGGACCCGCAGTGTGGTAGAGAGAGGCAGCCGGACTCCCACCCCTGAGCTTTCCTTTCCCTTCCTCCCTTCCCTCCCCTTCCAGCTCCCTCGTCCCAGGTTTTCCCCTCCCCTCTCCCACCCTCCCCCCTTCCTCCCCGCACCCCACTTATGTTAAATAAACAGACGTTTTTGTTTCAAAAACAGGTGCCTTTATTTTACAGTAGGTAGGGAGGGGAAAGGGGAAGGGGGGTAGGGTGGAAGAAGGCCCCAGTGGGGCATGCAGGGAGAGGTCAGTCCTCCTCCTCCACCAGGAAGCTCTCCCGCAGGGCTTTCCGGATCCGGACGGCCCCCTGCTGGGCTTCCCGGATGGCGTCAGTGCGGGGCTGACCGTAGTGTCCAGCCATGCGGTCAGCCTCAGCCATCCAGGCTGGCAGGAAAGCCTCCCCCTTTCGCTCACACAAATTGTGGAGCACACAACATGCTGCCACCACGGGAGGGATGTTGTGCTCGGCCAGGTCCAGACGGGTGAGGAGGCATCGAAAGCGGGCTTTCAGTCGCCCGAAGGCCCCCTCCACCACGATGCGGGCCCTGGTCAGCCTGGCATTGAAGGCCTGGCGGGAGGGATTGAGGTGCCCCGTGTAGGGCTTCATGAGCCAGGGCTGCAGTGGGTAGGCGGCATCCCCCACCAGGCACACGGGCATGTCCACGTCCCCGACCCTGATGTGGTGGTCGGGGAAGAAGGTCCCGGCCTGCAGCCGCTGGCACACGGAGGAGTTGCGGTACACCCGGGTGTCGTGTGCTTTGCCGGACCATCCCACATTAATGTCTGTGAACTGGCCCTGGTGGTCACACACGGCCTGCAGGATCACGGAGAAGTACCCCTTGCGGTTCACATAACGGGACGCCTGGTGTTCCGGGGCACGGATGGGGATGTGCGTCCCGTCAATGGCCCCCCCGCAGTTGGGGAAGCCGAGGGCGCCGAATCCCCGGATGACGGCGTCCGGGTCGGCGAGGCGGACCATCCTGCGGAGCAACACCCGGTTGATGGCCTTGACCACCTGCGGAGAGAGACACAGCAAAGCGCCAATCAGTGGGGCGCCCGGGTGGCTGGGAGCGTTCGTGCCCTGGCAGTGCCCCGCGCCCCACTCCCGGTAGCAACCCCCCTGGCGGCGTGTAGTACGGCCGGGACAGCCCGACCCCTCCGGTGCGGGGCGCTTTCACCTCCTCCCACCCCCCCCTTTGTCCCTGGGGCGGCCCATCCCCTCCTCGCAGCCCCCCTCCCCCTCGGCTCGGTGGCCGACGAGTGCCATACCTGAATGAGCACCGCTCCAACGGTGGATCTCCCCACGCCGAACTGGTTCCCGACGGATCGGTAGCTGTCCGGCGTGGAGAGCTTCCAGAGGGCGATGGCCACCCGCTTCTGGAGGGGGATGGCGGGCCTCATGCGAGTGTCCCTTCTGCGCAGGGCAGGGGCGAGCCACTTGCAGAGCTCCAGGAAGGTGTCCCTCCTCATCCTGAAGTTCTGGGTCCACTGTCGGTCGTCCCAGCGCTCCAGGACGATGCGGTCCCACCAGTCGGTGCTGGTGTCCAGACACCAGACGCGGCGGGGCACGCCGGTGCCGGGGCGCCTCTGCGGCTCCTCCACGGCCCCCGGGGCGGCCAGGCGGAGAGGCAGGGGGATGACGTTCACCAGGTGGTGCCAGGCAGCCTCGAGCCATTGCTGGCAGGCTTGCAGCAGCAAGTCCAGAAAGTGCACCAGAAGGTGCAGGGCGAGCTGTGGCTCCATGTTGCCACCTGCGGCGGCCCCCCCGAAGGAAAGCACCGACACAGACGGGCACAGAGACCAACACTTTGCTGTCCCTCGGCGAGGTTGGCAAGCAAGCAGGAAAAGCTGAGAACCGGCTGTCCAGGGGGGGTCCCTTTAAGCTCGAGCCTCAGAGATAGCCTCAGACAGCAGCCACACAAAGCAACTACTGACCTGATGCCCTGCCAGAACCGGTTTCAGCTGCCCTTAAATGCCCCCCTGCGTCCAATCAGTGTGGACACGCTAGTTCGAATTAGCAAAATGCTAATTCGAACTAGTTTTTAGTTCTAGACGCGTTAGTTCGAATTAGCTTAGTTCGAATTAACTAATTTGAACTAAGTTAGTTCGAATTAGCGCTGTAGTGTAGACGTACCCTGAGTGAGGACCAAGAAATTTAAAATATCCATGACAGATGTTTGTCTAATCTGTTCTTATCCAAGGCAACATGTGGGAGGGGCAAGAAGGGCCACATGTACTTCCCCTGAGGCCAGGGGGGCACATTTAGCAGGGAACAAGTTGTGAAAGAAAAACTAGTGGCAACCAGCTGGTGTGGCTGCACCATACCCAGACCTTCCACACATCTGTCTCTCTCGTGGTCTATGCGTCCCCACTAGAGGGCAAGGCTGCAGGTACAGATGCACCAAAGGAGCTGCTAGCCTCATGTTCCCCGCCCCTATTCCCAATGACATGGGAATGGAGAAAGGACAGGGAGAATGCAGGGGACCCAGGCTGGGGGGCATGGTGGTCATGTGACTTGTTTTAGCTGGTACCCCCTTTTATGATCCTTCCATGAGCTGCAGATACTTGGACACTTATTCCAGACCTTAGCAAGTTTTTTATTAGTATCTGACCTATATATCCTTGCTGCACATTAACATTGTCCTAAGTTTGATGGACAACACTCTTTATAACATTCCTTAACATATTTAAAGAGTTATCAGGTTCCTTACTCAGGCTTCTTTTCTCAGGACCCATCTAGACTGGTGCTTTTATCCCGCAAAGCCCCGAGCCAGAAAAAAGCGGCAGACATGTTCATGCAAATGCTGCGGGGGATATTTAAATCCCTGTGGAATTTGCAATTCTGAAGTGTCTCATTAGCATCCCTTTTCCGGAAAAGGGTGCCAATGTAGACACAGCCGAGGAGTGTGCAATGGGGAAGCCTCCTGATTCATACTGAGAAAGTAAAACAATCAGCTATTTATCTTAGATGCCTGTATATGACTGCAAGAAGCCTGGGAAATAAACAGGAAGCACTGGAAGTCCAGGCACAGTCAAAGAACCATAATGTGATTGGAATAAGAAAGACTTGGGGGGGCATAACTTGCATGAGGGGAGCACTGTCATGGAAGGGTATAAACTTTTCAGGAGGGACAAGCTGGGGAGAAAACATGGAGGAGTTGCACTGTATGTAAGAGAGCAGTATGATTACTCAGAGCTCCAGTATGAAACTTGAGAGTCTTTGGGTTAAGATTAGAGGTGAGAGCAACAAAAGTGATGTTGTGATGGGCATTTGCTATAGACATCAGACGAGGAGGATGAGGGAGATGACACATTCTCTAAATAACTAACAGAAGTTTCCAGATCACAGGCTCTGGTTTCCATGGCAGACTTCAATCATTCTGACTTCTGCTGGGAGAGGAGTACAGCAGTGGCCAGGCAACCCAGGAAGTTTCTGGAGAGTATTCAGGATAACTTCTTGGTGCAAGTGCTGGAGGAACCATCTAGGGGCCTTGCTCCTCTTAATCTGCTAAATGGGGAAGGCAATCTAGTGATGTGAAAAAAGCTGAAGTACTCAATGCTTTTTTTAGCTCAGTCTTCATAGACAAGGTCAGCTCCCAGACTGCTGCACTGAGCAGCATGGTATGAGGAGGTGAGCAGCCCTCAACAGTGAAAAAACAGAATAAGGACTGTTTAGAAAAGCTGGACATGCACAATACATAGGACCAGATCTAATGCATCCGAGGGTACTGAGAGAGTTCTCTGATGTGATTGCAGAGACATTGGCCATTGTCTTTGAAAACTCATGGATTGCGGGAGATCCTGGACAATTGGGAAAAGGCAAATAAAGTGCCCATAAAAAAGGGGAAGAAGGAGAATCCAGAGATCTACAGAGTGGTCAGCTTCATCTCAGTTCCCAGAAACATCATGGAGCAAGTACTCAAGAATCTATTTTGGAACACTTGGAGAAGAGGCCAAGTGATCAGGACAGTCAACATGGATTCACCACAGGCAAGTCATGCCTGACCAACTTTATTGCCTTCAATGATGTGATAATTGGCTCTGTGGATATGGGGAAAGCAGTATTTGTGATATACCTTGACTTTAGCAAAGCTTTTGATATAGTATCCCATAGTATTCTTGCTAACAAGTTAAAGAAGTATGGTTTGGATGAATGGAGTATAAGGTTCAATGATAGTGATCAATGGCTCAATGTCTAGTTAGCATTCAATTTTAAGTGGAGAGCTCCAGGGATCGGTCCTGGGACCGATTTTGCTCAACATCTTCACTAATGATCTCAATGATGGGATGGATTGCACCTTCAGCAAGTTTGTGGGTGACACAAAGATGGGGAAAGAGGTAAATACACTGGAAGGGATAGGGTTCAGCGTGACCTAGACAAATTGGTGGATTGGGCCAAAAGAAATCTGAACAAGTTCAGAGTCCTGCACTTGGGATGGAAGAATTCCAAGCACTGCTACAGGCTGGGGACTGATGGACTAAGCAACAGTTCTGCAGAAAAGGACCTGGGGATTACAGTAGAAAAGCTGGATATGAGTCAACAATGTGCCCCTGTTGCCAAGAAGATTAATAGCATATTGGGCTGCATTAGTAGGAGCACTGACATCAGATCAAGTGAAGTGATTATTTTCCTCTATTTAGCATTGGTGTGGCAACATCTGGAGTACTGCATCCAGTTTTGGGGCCCTCACTATAGAATGATGTGGACAAATTGGAAAGAGTCCAGTGGAGGGCAACAAATATGATTAGGGGGGATGGAACACATGATTTATGAGAAGCGGCTGAGTGAAGTTGGCTTATTTAGTCTGAAAATGAGAAGAATGGGAGACGGAATTTGATAGCAGCCTTCAACTACTTGAAGAGCGGTTCCAAAGAGGATGGAGCCAGGTTAGTCTCAGTGATGGCAGATGATAGAGCAAGGAGAAATGGTATGAAGCTGCAGTGGGGGCAGTCTATGTTGAATATTAGGAAAAACTATTTCACTAGGAGGGTGGTGAAGCACTGAAATGGATTACCTAGGGAGATGGTGGGAATCTCTATTCTTAGAGGTTTTTAAGATCAGGCTTAACGAAGCCCTGGCCTGGCTGGAATGGTTTTGTTGGGGTTGGTCCTGCTTTGAGCAGGGGATTGGACTATATGACCGTCTGAGGTCTTTTCCAGCCCTAATCTTCTATGATTCTAAATTACAAAAAATATTGCCGGGGTAGTGGGTGAGGGGTACAGCGGCTGTTGCCCTGTATCATACCACCCTTATTTCTGTGTTGCTGCTGGCAGTTGAAATGCCTTCAGAGCTGGGTACCTGGCCAGCAGCTGCCACTTTCCAGACACCCAGCTCTAAAGACAGTGGAGCAGAGAAGCACTGGCAATATTGGGGTGCATGTTCCTATTAGTATGTACAATAATTTGCTATCACTTTTTTTTGGAGCAGAGTTGTTATCACAGCCTGAAATATTTTCATGGGGGGACCAGCAAAAAATAAAAGTTTGAGGACCCCTTGTAATAGAAGATCAGCATAACTGGATATACCGTATCCTTGATAGACCACCAAAAGGCTACATTTATTTCACATCTCTGCCTTTGCAACAGAAAACATACCGACTTTATACAGAGATAGGTCAACCCTTTCTATTGATCAGGGTTCCAGTTTTGATTCCCCCAGAAGGCCACTCCACGTAAAGATGGAAAGTATAATCCTTTTAAATCACTGGTGTTACTTTCAGCAAATGAATAAACATAGATGGCTACGTCTACACTGGCATGATATTCCGGAAATGCTTTTAACGGAAAAGTTTTCCGTTAAAAGCATTTTCGGAAAAGAGCATCTAGATTGGCAGGACGCTTTTCCGCAAAAGCACTTTTTGCAGAAAAGCGTCCGTGGCCAATCTAGACGCGCTTTTTCGCAAAAAATCCCCGATAGCCATTTTCGCGATTGGGGCTTTTTTGCAGAAAAGAAATATCTGCTGTCTACACTGGCCCTTTTGCACAAAAGTCTTTCGGAAAAAGACTTGCCCGAATGGGAGCAGCATAGTATTTTCGTAGGAAGTCAGTGCTTTTGTGGAAATTCAAGCGGACAATGTAGACAGCTGGCAAGTTTTTCCGGAAAAGCTTCTGATTTTCCAGAAAAACTGGCCAGTCTAGACACAGCCTAAGTGTATTCAGTGACCGATCAGACACTATGTACAGGTTATGTGAGAGCATTCAGAAGACCACAGTGAAATGCATCACTAAGCCAAATCCAGTTGAATCAAAATGTTAGAATTGTCACACTAGTTGAATGCTTAGGATTCAAGACAGGAAGGAGGATCACACGGCTCATTTGAGAGATGATATAGTTATGAATCATAGGCTACATGTTGCTCATAATATAACAATGCATGCCCACCGCAAAGCCGTAATGGAAACCAAAGCTGTTACACTTGAGGAAGCTTCTGCCAGGTCTGATGCAACCTTCTTATATAAACATTTGCATAGCCTCATGGATGACAAGAAAGGTCATTCACTTAGAATGGTCAACTCCAGTTCTAATCAGTTTATCATTACAGAAGCAGAGTGTATGGTGCAGTTGCTAACTGTACCCTAACATTTAAATCACTGCCAAGCTGACCTATTATGCCCCCACATTATCCTTTTTTCATATCATGAATTAAATAAAGACATATTTGTGTTATTTTTATGAGACTATCTTGGTTCATGCTGACTTGTTCCACCCTAACATTGTTGAATATTTGCTTGTTGTATTGAATTGCACAACAACAGAGATGTCTAATAGTGTATCTAAATAGCTGCTAACAGTGTGAAAATATATCCTGCAGGTATGGGGTATCAGGATCGAAAAAGGCATTTTGCATTAGCTCTAATGATTGGTTCCAAGAGATTTAATTAGCACTGACCAAAAGCCAGCTTTTATTCAGGCTTGCGGAAATTTATTAGCTGACTTGACTTCAACCTCACAGGATTGACTGAATACCAATCTATGTCCTTAGTGCAATGAAGCTATTCATTCCATTCTTAAAAGTTTAGGTTTGTGTTCTGTAAAGTATGGAGATGAAGTAGTGGCAAAGAGGAAATTTCAGTGACCCAACAGTCCAGCTGGTTATATCGTGTGGTTCCTTGCAGGAAATTAGAGTTCACTTATAATAGCATTATTAGAAATGAGTCAGATCAGTTCAGAAAAGTTTAAGCAGAATACTTCTGAATATATGGGTTTGGTGGGATCAAGGATAGTACATGTTAAAAAGAGAAGTAAATGCTATTAGGAATGAGGCTTTTCCTGGAACAAAAGGACCCCAGGTGCCAATTGGTACTACCCTGATGAAGTACCATATCTTTGAGGTACTATTGGAGTCACAAATCTCTCCACCATGATTGTATCTTTAAGATCAAGCAAATAGCTAAATACATTGGGTATTGCATTCTTTGTCCATTTCTAAGTTATACAGGCATGTGGTGAGGAGCTGTACTGGGCATTTGCTACCCTCTGTTAGAAGCTCTGCCCAATGGAGACAGTGGCCTTTTGTGGAAAATAATGGCAGAGAAGTTAGTCCTCCAGGAACTGCTTCAAGAGGATGTCCAGCATCAACTATAGAGGGAACCAATGAGAACTGGACCTACATCAGTTGGAAGGGCTTGGAGCAGACAAAAGTCAAGAAGGCCCCATGGCACTGTAAACTAGCCTGCAAGAAGCAATTCTGTCCAGAGTTAGAGGAAGTATTTTTCCTATCTTAACCCCCAAACTCAGTTGATCAGCCAAAGATTGTTTTTGTTTACTTTGTGGAATGTAAAGCCCAGGTGGTTACATTGAGTTGAATATCAGTTTGACTGCTGTAAAATTATAAGGAGTTTGTTTGTGAGATGGTCCACTGGCTTAGAGAAACCCATAACAGATGCATTATGGAAGACATTGACAAGTCTGTCTGTTAAATATGTGTCTGTTATTTTTCTTGTCACTCAACATTAGAAATGAAATCAAAACCAGCATCTCTGATTTAAGTATATTTATTAATATTGGGTCTGCTAAGGCAGAAGTGGTGTTACTTCAAGTGCAGTTATGCAGTTCTTTTTCATTGCTCTCGCTACCATAATTCCGACAGCAAAGGAAGAGACCATCATAATCAATTGCTTTTAGATACTGAGTTAAATTCTGGTCTCAAACATTTACACACAAATGTCAGAGACATTACGATCAAATGCATATGTGGCAAAATTTGGCCTTGATATACGTAAGGAAAATGGTATAGTATTAAAAATGGAAATGACATTACTTTCAGGATGCTAAAGGGCTTTCTACCAATTCTATGCTCTTAGTTTGATCTAACAACTTGATTTCAATTTTCAGAATAAAATTGTACAATATTAATATTTCAGTTTGTTAAATTCTTAACTTGCTTTAATTATCAGTGGGAATTTAATGAGTCTCTATACCCTCCAGAGTTTTATATGAATGCAATGATTAAAAATCTTTTCCCAGTTACAGACAGGAGTTCCCACTGGATTACGTTAGTACAATTGATAATTTAACCCATATTGCCCATTTTAAATTCAGATGACATTGTTTCTATTAGTTGGAAACCTTTATAGTCTTCAAAACGTGAGCACTGAAGAAAATAAGGATACTGGGGAAATGCCTTTTGTAGCTATTAGTAATTACACCTTTTTTCTTCCATAGAAATATCCATACAAATACAATTATTAAAACTAACATGGCTGCTATTGAGATCCAAACATTTTCATGCTAAGGTTAGATTCCACATTTTCATGCTAAGGTTAGAATTTGCCTCAAGTTTGATTATTTTTAAATACTTCTCAAAACTAAATTAATAGATCCATGACATTTAATTACTCAGCATTTCAAAATGAGGAAGAGCAGTAGAGGGCACAAAGCTAACTAGACTTCAGGATGTAGGAATTTCTTCACTTGAAGACACCCATTTTTAGTATAGACTTTATTGGAATGAGGCTTTCACCACCCTTCCTTTCACAGGCTGAGGAGGGCGCCAGTTATCCACCATGGGGCGCACAGGTTCTGTATCAGCATTGATGGAGAGGCTTCGGAGCTTTGTCATCTGCAAAAAAGAAAAATAACAATATCAGCATGGAATTCACTTAGGGGTAATTTAAGGCGTGATGCCTAGACCGACTAGCTGGGCCAACCACTGGGCTAATGTATGGAGACTACTGCGGGCTAATGGCTGGAATAGTCTCTGGGGATTCTTACACAGTAGATCCGTTAAGCTGTGGAAACCTTTGAACATGCCTAGCCTCTTCATGACAGATCCCCACATGTCCTTGCACTGAGGAGCTCTGTGATGTGCCAAGGATAGGCAGCCTTTGTATGCCCCTTGTGCTGTGGAACTTCAAGGGAATTTTTCTTCATGATCAGGGAGGCAGGATAAGAGTACAAAGGCTGACAGAAATCAGAGCGACAGCTGGCCTGTAGAGTACTTAATTTTGAAAAGCAGTAAAAAAGTCATCTGAATTAGTAATCTGAAAAATAATAATAAATCCATAATGAACCTCATGGCTCACTGTATGCCATGTTCAGAATGTAAGGCTGTCTTATTAGGCTAGAGAAAGAGTAAGAGTGATTTAACAAAATTGTATTAAATGAAATAATGTAATTCTGTTGTAGAGAACACAGACACGTGGAGTGACTAGGCTCTGAGGCTCTCATCAGGGCTGGGGAGAAGAAATTCTTTCTTAAACCCAGAGAGTGACTGCCATAACCTTTGTGGCCAGTATGCTACCATCTGTGGGGTAAAAATAGCCTGGGGGTCCATTGTCTTGAGCCATCCACAGGCTCAAGGTGATGGGGTGCAGAGAGCACTGGTTTGCAAAGTTCTGTGACATGCAAGAGATGTGGACAATCTATGCAGGGGCCCCAAACCCTGTCCCCTTCCATTCGGCACAAGAAATGCAGCATTTGGTCCTACCAATAGAGGCTACAGAGGAGGTGTCAGGATTTGGTCCTGTAAGAAGCCCTTAACGGCTGGATTTTCCAATACATTTTTTGCTTCACTAACATGCTAAGGCACAGACTGTATCTTGTTGTCATGTAGCAGGAAGACTCAATACCCATGGCAGCAAATATTACTAAATGGGATGCTCCCTCCTGCAATACTTTGAATGGGTTTGGAGCAGGCCATTCAGTTTGTTTCTTTTATGCTGAAAAAATTAAAAATAAAAAAGTCCGGGTTAACTTCTCCTTGTGTGATACCACAAGCAGCATTTTCCAGGTCCTTTTATGACTTGATAACATGCTCTGGCTCTGCACCAGATAGCCAATGTATCCAACTGCTGCTGTACCCCCATTTGCCCTATATATGAATTTGCTGTAAAAATCCAGGCAGGCCACAGGGTTGTAGAAATAATACAACAAAAAGTGGATTGCGTAATGATGCACAGCCTAATGTATATCGGAGAGCACATCTTTCCAAGTGCACCAGTTGCACATTGGACAATTTGGCCTTCAATGTCCCAGTCATACAGACGAAGAACAAACTTGACCTCTTTGGCAAAGGGACTAGTACTTACAATTACTGTCAGCAAGCCTAAACGTTAGCAGGCTTCTAAGATTAGCGAGCTTTAAGGGTCTGATCCTGTGAAGTTCTCTGAGATGATTGTCACTTACACAGCATCAGCTCTTTGGGGCAGAGACTGTCATTTTTTTCAGTGTTTGTACTGGGCCCAGCTCACTGTGGCCTTGATCCATGACTGGGGCTCTTTGGCAGCATAACCACAAATAAACAACAAAGCACGGGCTACAAGTATAATTATTTTTTAAATGATCAGGCTGTCTGTTTGAACTGACTGAAGTGTTCACAAGTTACACACAAGCCCTGTTGGTTACTGGAAGAACAATTAATGCCTGGATGTAGCAGTTATTGGAAATATATCAGATGAAGTTAGATCAATGATTCAGCACATAGCTGTTGCATTAATTTCACAGTAAAATAAACCCATAAAGTGGGGGAGAGGGAGAGAAGAAGTTGATATTTTTATTGCTAATATTGTTGATATTTTTACAGCAACACAGAGCTGTTTGTTAACAACTATGCCTTCATGAAAGTTCCAAATAAACCCATATCTGATACCCTGTTATGCAAATAGCTGAGTCAGTAAACACTAACAAGAGTTGTGTTGTTGAGTCAAGAAAGCTGACCAGAGCCAATTTGCATTTTGCATGCTAGGAGAAGCTTCCAAATATCTAATACCTTTATATTTAGGTGCAAACAAAGGGAAATAGGGAAATGACCTCCAGACCAGTGCTGTCTTTGAATGAGCTATGAAAATACAGCTCTGAGATATGTAAATATAGTCATTCAGGAGCTTTTGTTAGCTTTCACCTTTTGGCCTAGGTTTAAATCAGCCCTCAGTTCTAGTGATCTCACTGTATTCATTTACTTCATTTTTCAGATAATAAGCAGCAACAAAAGTATGGGTCAGAATTTGGAAAACAAATTATTTTGTGATATACTCATGCCAACAGAATATGTACGCAGTGTCAAAAATGCCTGCCAGGGTTTATTTGTATCACATTATAAAACACTTTGAGATCCTGGGTGAGAAGTTACACATATGTAAGTACATACCTGTATATATAATCTAATAGATACATAAACAGTCCCTTAAATTTTCATTTTCCTACTGAGTCATAATCTTGAAATTTGGGACACTCATACATTGTGGACTACTGAGTGTAGGAGCAATCCTATATTAGAAAATTGATCTTTACATCTGAGATTGCCAAAAAGACCTTTGGTCAATTTTATCAGCTTTCCACCATTAAAATTTACAGATATATTTATTTATCATCAAGGACTATCATCTTGGGTATGAAACCTTCAGATCAGTGAACTGAAGGTCATCCGAAATCACCACTTCTGCCTACTAGAATTTAGCCTAGAAATTAGGAATGCGAAGTTTTAACCAGATAACTGGTAACTGGCAGGGCTGGAACAGCTCCCCACTTGTCGCAGGCAGGGATGGGGAGAGGGTGCCGTGGACAGGCGCTACTTCAGCATCCCAGACAATGCAGCCCCTGGCCGTGGTGGGGTGGGACACAGGCAGGGGATGCTCTGGCCTGTTAGAGCAGCCCCTGCATATGGGAGAGGAGGGAGGACGTTCCAGCCCAGCAGCAGGGGTGGGGAGATGCTTGGCCCCTTTTTATAAGTTAACCGATCAAACAATATGTTTAACTGGTTAGCCAATTAAACAGGATTTTACATCCCTACTAGAAATGTAATTTTTACATAGAAATTATTGCAAGTTTCACAGTTGTCTTTATTTTCCACTGCTTCCTAGAATGTGGGGCAGGTCATTAAAGGTCACATTTCTTTGGAAACAGTATTTCAAATAGACTGATATTAGGGAAGAATCTTTCAAAATATTAAATAAAAAGTAAATTTAAAGGAAATTATGGCTGTAAAATGAATCCCTGAGAAATGCCAATCATAAGGTTGCATTTATGATACCGTTTTTAATTAGATTATCATAAGAACCTTTGTTTCTTTCAGTGGGTAGTGAATGAAACAACTGTTCACTGTTTAGTATTAGTCTCACTCATCCTGCCCTCATTTGCTGCATTCCACAGTAAAAGTGTAATTTTTTTCCTCAGTCTTCATTCAAGAGTAAATGGTGATTTTGCTCAAACTTTAAAGAGGAAAAAAATTGACCTGGGAAATGTTCTGCCTGAAAGATGAACGCTGGAGATGAATGCCAGAAGTGGACATTTCATGGAGATATGCTGAAATTTGCTTTAGTTCAAATTCAAAATAAAAACAAAACATTTAAAAATACTCTGGAGCATGGGTTCTGGGGCCATCCCTTTGGGACACTGCCAAGGGGGTCACAGATGCTAGAAGCCCTGATGTCCCCAACCCTGAGGAGATCCTGTCTCTGAATAGGGGACAATGGGCTTTTGAGGAGCTGTGAGCCTGACAGCCAGGTTTCCCACTGATCCCAGGCTCTCAGCTCCCACTCAGCTCTCTAGGGGTTCTCAGGACAAATTTTGTATGGCCTCAGAGTGGGGCCACCAACTTTTGCTTGGGGCCACTCTCATACTTTTCCATAAAAAACTTCATTAGCTTTAGGAAAATAAATATGCACATATACATGTCCAAATCATTGCAGTTTATTTACTGCTAGCTAATAAGCCTATTGTGAAAAGTGATATTAACAATTATACAAGTATCACTTTTCACAGATGTACTCGGCCTGGACAAGCCCGGGGACAAATTAAGCCATGAATGGAGGGAGGAGTGCTGAGGGAAGCTGTAGCCTGAATCTTCATAGCTGGAGGATGGAGCCCAAAACTGCCCAAAGCCAGAGCCAGCCTCCTCACAGTCAGAGCCTGTCCCTGCCACCCCAGGACTGAAGTCCAAAGCCTAAGCCCCACCACTCCTGGGAAGGTGGGTAACTTGCCTGCCACCTGCTTCTCCAGCATTAAACCCCAGATGTCTCCAAAGCCAGGAGTGGGCCTAAGCCCTGTTGTTGCCCCAGCAACCAACACCAAGCCCATACATCCAGGAGCACCAGGGAGGGAAAGAGGCTTCTGTTTGTTTCCTACCCTCTCCTCCCTGCCATAACACCCAGGAGGCCGTGTCACAGGAAAAGCCCCTGTGAGAAAAGCCCCTTTGAGAAACGTGGGCTGTTGAGGAAAAAAGAACCTAGAAGCTTGGGCTCTCCAGATGTGACCAGGCAGGCTGCCAAGAAGCCAGGCAAGCAAGCTGGCTGAAAACCAAGCAGGGCAGGCAGGACTCCATTAGAACCCTGCCTGGGTTCTGTTAGAACATCATCCAAGTCAAACTATCTCTGCCATTAATTTAGATTGCAACAAAATGGCAAATTCCAACAAAAAGTTTAATTTTATTTCTTCCAACCAGCTCTAACTGAAAATCCTTTAAAATTTAAATGGTTTAAACATCCATAACTTTAACTTTTGCTACATGCATCAAGTGTTCTGCTGATTTATCTTGCTGTGGAAGTATCTAGGTTAGTGGCTTAAACGCTGATAAGCTTGATGTGTGAGCAGTACAGGCTTTAGCTTCAGCAAGACCCCATGTGAAGTTGGGTAAGCCACATTCAGCTCCATCTACTGCATTCAGGGGTTAAAGTAAGAGGAGAGCAAACAGAGAGGAAAGGGAAAGGTACTACTTCTCCTTGCCGATGTGGTGAGAGCTCCTTCTTCTCTTTCAATCTACTGCACCTTGCCTTACAATCATTCCCCTCCACATAGCCCTAAACTCTCACATTCACTTCCTGGTCACCTCCTACCTCCCTGTGACTACATCCCTCCCCCAGCCTATCACAACTGATTTATGATACTCTGTCCATGGTATCTGGTGGCTTGATCCCTCCCCACTGACATGGCCTAAGTAGTCAAGAAGGGGATCCAACAATTTTCCAAAATGATTTTCCAATTGAGGAATTTAACTAGAGATTTAGATCTCTTCTGCCACCTGCTGCCACTGGCATTATATAATGACTGGGAAGTAGGGCACTTGGGTTGGGTGGCTATGGAACAGCTGGCCCAGGGAAAAGTGGAGTCCTATACAACTCTTTTCAGAGTCCCAGTGGTGTTCCTAATAAAGCCAGATGAGTAGTTTCTAATTGAAGAACCCAATCCTGTAATTCAAAGCTCTCACTTTGTTTTAACTCAATTACTCATGCAACTTCCCACTGACTCCAGTGGGAGCTTTCCTTATTGAAAGATTAAGGTCAGGGAGGCACATAAATAAATCATTTCAAATTGTGAAAGAATGATGACACTAGGGAGGTTAATGTCCAGTTGAAGTTTACCTGGTCTGAGCTGACAATAATAGGCTCCCTCAGAAGAATCCAGGTAATGCACTCTTCACACGGTGGTGTAGTGAAGGAGCCATGGTACGTCCAATAGTCCCGAGATTTAGGGAAAAGAATTGACGGATCAAAGTTCTGAAAAGGAGCCTCTTTCCCCTTAAATAAATAAAAATAAATATTGTTACTAACACTAATAGAGAGAGGAATCTTGCTTAAAGAGAGACCCAAGTTTCCATGCAATAATGGGCAAGGATGATATGTAATGGGTTAATCGTCTCCTCCTTATATGCCCTGCAATTTACTGTTCTAAAAATGAGCACTAACCCAAGGCTGAGATTACCCATGTAAATAAAATAAGATGTACTTTATCACACTGTCCACCGCTGCAAATAAAGTTTGAAACATCTGACAAACTCATATCACCATAATGTACATTTACCTAACCATTAGGACTGTACATGAAATATTTAGGTCCAAGACATTTTTAGTAACTTGTCCTATACATAAATAAGTAGAGTTAAAGAGCTTTATCATCTGCCAAGAAAAAATAAGTGTAATAAATACAATACTTCAAAATAAATACACAGTATCTTGTAATTCCTTGTCCCATGCTTTCTCTGCTTTACTTGAACTGTTTCAATAGCTACAGCACAATTCTACACTGCTTTGAAATATGTGTGGTGGCTAGCTTTCACTATCCAAACCTGAACATCTTCCTTTCCATTATTACTAAAACAAGGTGTAAAATCTGATAAAGTTAAGGAATCTCAGGTGCCATTTAAGGAGGCTAGCTTCACTGCTGTTTTTTTTACCATATTAGATTACTGTGTTCACCTATTTTCTTAAGAACTTTTGGTTATGGTTATGGTATTGAAGCTGTTGTTTATAAAGGTGTTTGCAAGAGTAAGAAATGAGTGGAATTTTAAGGGCTGTTGTCTTTGGCAGAGCAGAGAGTATAGGAGAGGGTGATAAATGACTCAGGATTGGATAAGTAGGAAGAAGTAGAGTTATATAGGGACTAGAGCAGAGGTGGGGAATTTACATTGCCTGGATCCAGCCCCTGAAGTTTGGGTCGGGGACTGAAGAGCCAGTGTTGGTGCTCCCGCTCTGAACCTCCCCATCTTGCCCAGACCTTCCACCCCTACCTCACAGACTGACCTCTTAACTCCAGCCCATTCCTGCACCCACCTTCGCAACTAGTCCCCACACCACAAATCCACTCCTGCACCCTATCATCCTTCCAGACTCACCAACCCCCAACCCACTTCTGCATCCTCCTTCCTGCCCTGGTCCCACATCCTTATCCTGCTTTCCAGGAGTCCTCTCCCACACATTGAACCTCTTATTTTTGGCCAGACCCAAAGCCTATGGGGGACCACAACATCTACTAACCTGTCCCCACCCCAGGCTCTGCTATGCAAGGAGAATGTTTAGAGTGTCTTTCTTCTTCTCATTTGGGGGCCACATCAATGAGGTTTTTTTATTATTTTTTTTTTGCTTCGCACTTTTGCACAGCCCCCAACTGATTTTTTTGTGGGTCAGTGGCCCCTGGCCCAAAAAAGGTTCCCCAGCCCTGGACTAGAGGATAAAAAGAGAGAAAGAAGTTTAAAGTTGAGGTGACAGAGAGTAGGGAGCTAGTGGAGAGGTTCAGGACTGGATCCCACATATCAATTGCAGTACTCATGTGCTTAAAGGCAAGCACACACAGACTAATATTTTTAGGAAACATCCAGTAGTTGCATTCACTTCCAGTGTTAAATAAATCTAGACCTAATACTATAATTCTTATGCAAACTAAGCTGCCTTCTGTGGGAATTCTGCCTATGGAAGACCCTTAGGTAACTATCTCATTAATTTGAAAAACAGTTCAGGATAGGCTTTGCTGTCATATTTGTGCTGCTCTCAATGATGGCAGATCCAGAGCTCATTGAAGTCAATGGAGGATCTTAGAGAAGTGAGAGGAGGAATTACATTTCTCCTTAAAGAAAAGAACATACTCTGGGGCTGCTTTGTGTTGCTGGAACACTGCAAAGCAGACCAAACAGACTTGCAAATCTAGCCTTCTGGATTTTGTTACTGCATCCACCTAGCTACCTTTATACAATAAAATTGTTTGGTTACCTTCGTCTTAATATTATCTATTTCTTCAAGAATTCTCTTCATCTCTGGTTTGGGAGTTTTTCCTACCTATAATGGAGAAAGCATGAGTTGAATAGTAGTTACAGCAGCTGAATTTGTTTTCCATATCTCACGACTGCATGAAAATTCAATTTGACCCATCCCATCTGTCAGTTAACATTCTTTAACCATTTTGTACTGAAAAACAACAAAATGTTACTTCTAATGGAAGAAAAAAAACTGTCTAGAAGGCTCAGTCATTATCCAGTTGAAATGACTAGTATAATTCCCACTGATTTAAGTGAGGCAAGATGGCATGTACACTATCTTATAAACTTGATGTAAAAGAAGAAATTCTGATGATTACAAGTAAATTAGTTTTACATCTTACACAATTTTTACTTATAACAAACAGAAAATGTATTCTTCCATTAGCATGTATATGCACCATGTTAATTTTCCTACCAAATGCATGCTTTAGTTTTTGTGAGTTTTATATAAAGGCAATAAGATGTTCTCTGTCTTATTCTCTATCCCTTTTTTAATGATTCCTAACATTCTCTCTGCTTTTTTAACTACCACTGCTCATTGAGTGGATATTATCAGAGAACTATCCACAATGACTCCAAGATCGCTCTCTTGAGTAGTTATATCTAAATTAGCCCCCATCATATTGTATGTATAGTAGGGATTATTTTTTCCAATGTGCATTAGTTTACATTTATCAACATTAAATTTCATTTGCCATTTTGTTGCCCAATTACTTAGTTTTGTGAGATTTTTTTGAAGCTCTTCACAGTCTGCTATGATCTTGACTATCTTGAGCAGTTTAGTATCATCTGAAAATGTTGCCACCTCACTGTTTACCCCTTTCTCCAGATCATTTATAAATAGGTTGAACAGGCTGGGTCCCAGAACGGACTCTTGGGGGACACCACTAGTTAACTCTCTCTATTCAGAAAATTTACCATTTATTCCGACCCTTTGTTTCCTGTCTTTGAACCAGGTTTCAGTACATGAAAGGACCTTCCCTCTTATCCCGTGAAAACTTACTTTACTTAAGAGCCTTTGGTGAGGGAATTTGTCAAAGGCTTTCTGGAAATCTAAGTACACTATATCTACTAGATCCCTCTTGTCCACATATTTGTTGACCTCCTCAAAGAACTCTAGGGCTGCGTCTAGACTGGCATGATTTTGCGGAAATACTTTTAATGGAAAAGTTTTTCCGTTGAAAGTATTTCCGCAAAAGAGCGTCTAGATTGGCACGGATGCTTTTGTACAAAGAGCTTTTGCACAAAAGCATCCGTGCCCAGTATAGACATGCTTTTGCGCAAGAAAGCTCCGATGGCCATTTTAGCCAACGGGCTTTCTTGCACAAAAAATTAAGGTGCCTGTCTACACTGGCCCTCTTCTGCAAGTATTCTTGCGCAAGAGGGCTTATCCCTGAGTGGGAGCGTCAAAGTATTTGAGCAAGAAGCACTGAATTCTTACATTAGAATGTCAGCGCTCTTGCGCAAATTCAAGCAGCCAGTGTAGATAGCTGGCAAGTTTTGCGCAAAATCTTGCCAGTCTGGATGCACCCTAGTAGATTAGTAAGGCATGATTTCCCTTTACAGAAACCATGTTGACTTTTCCCCAACAAATTGTGTTCATCTATGTCTAAAAATTTTATTCTTTACTATAGTTTCAACTAATTTGCCCAGTATTGACATTAGACTTACTGATCTGAAATTGCCAGGATCACCTCTAGAGACCTTTTTAAATGTTGACGTCACGTTAGCTAACTTCCAGTTATTAGGTACATAAGCTGATTAAAGGATAGGTTACAAACCACAGTTAACAGTTCCACAATTTCACATTTGAGTTCTTCCAGAACTCTTGGGTGAATAACAACATCTGGTCCTGGTGACTTGTTACTGTTAAGTTTACCAATTTGTTCTAAAACCTCCTCTAATGACACCTCAAATGACACCTGGGACAATTTCTTACCAGGATTTAACTTCCACTTTTTAAACTATGTTTTTTTGTCTCTCACTATTTCTTTTCCTTTGTTGTTTACCCATGTATTTTTTTGTTTGCTTACTATATGTTTGGGTTTGTTTTTTTTAATTTGGGGTATAAATTTAAATATGGTGTCTTTGAAAAGTTTCCATGCAGCTTGCAGAGATTTTACTTTTGTCACAGTATCTTTTAATTTCTGTTTAACCAACCTCCCTATTTTTGTGTAGTTCCCTTTTCTGAAATGAAACAGTGTTGGGTTGCTGAGGAGTTTTATCCACCACAGGGATGTTAAATTTTATTACATTATGGCCACTATTTCCAAGTGATCAAGTTATATTTACCCCTTGGGCCAGAACCTGTGTTCCACTTAAGACTAAATCAAGAATTGCCTCTCCCCTTGTGGGTTCCAGAATCAGCTGTTCCAAGAAGCAGTCATTTAAGGTATTAAGAAATTGTATCTTCGCATCCTGTCCTGAGGTGATTAATAAAGACTTAAAGGGTGATAATATAATGAAGGCCATCAGCATGGGTTTATGGAAAACAGATCCTGTCAAACTAATTTGGTATCTTTTTTCATAAGATTACAAGTAATAGTGCTGATATAACATACTTAAACTTTTATAAGGCATTTGACTCAATTCCCCATGACAATTTGATTAAGATACTAAAAATACAAAATCAACATAGTGCATACTAAATGAATTAACAGCTGGCTAACTGACAGGTCTCAAAAGGTAACAGAAAATTATCATCAAGCAGATGTATTTCTAGTGGGGTATTGCAGGGATACCCCTGGAAGACAACATAAAATCATTGAAAAAAATTTACATCTTCCACAAAGACAGGGGAAGTGCAAAATAATAAAGAGGAGAGATCACTGATCAAGCAAAAGCTCAATTGCTAAATTCAACAGGATTCTTATTCAGATACATGTATGACACTCACATGTATGAATGTTATGGATGGTGCTAAAAGTCTATTTTATCGGTGAGAGTGCACTAAATTTATATGGATTTAGGCCTAATATAATCCCAATTTATGCTTCATTCTGAATATTATCCTCTCAATAGGTATACAGCTGACAAGTAAAGCAGGCTAGCAGAAGAATAGAGGTGTGCAACAGAATAAAGAATGAAAATTTCCAAACTCACTTGAAGAAAAATGCCCACGACAGCCACTCCATCAGGTTGTTTCAAAGCTCCAGCAAAATTACTATATTTCGGATTCCAGTGTACCATATGTAGCTTGAACCAAAGAAATGTAAATGTTATAAATCCTGTTATAAAATAAAAAGCCATTACTGGCCCAGACCTGCATTCCTTGTGAATCCAGGTGAGAGCTTTGAATGCATAGGGAATACAGAATTGGGCCCCACAAAATCCTGCAAATGAAGGCAAAGTAAAAGATTTTTCTTGATAGAACAGAAGTTTGGAAGGACAGAATGCTCCCACTCAACCCCCTAGTAATAAATGAGATACCCATGAAACTGGACCATGGCTGATACTACAAAGCGTAAGGGGGAAAGAAGAAAATCACCCACAGCCTGCATGCCTTCCCCTGCCCCCAAGTTTTTGGCCATAGGATATATGATATTTATCTTGCCTGCCACCATTTCTTCCAGATGGGAGTTGTTGTAGAGCCACAATATATATTGGAAGAAACACTAGCAGGCTACTACATGAATCCACATAGAGAGTAAACATGCTATTTCTATGGTAGTTTGAGACTTACATGTCCTCCTATATATGAGATGGAAAGAAGGCAGAATTTGTTATTAATTTATTGTGAACAGAGCTTAAGCCCACACTGATTACACACTGGGTCAAATTCAGCCATTAACTACAATGAGTTTGTCCCATAACAGTTTGTGTGTTTACACCAAAATATCAACAAATATTTATTTAAAACAATTCTTGAGAATACACTAATACATTTTAAAAAACATATTTAGAATATGAAGGATATTCTCCACTCCACCACTTTTAAGGTAGATTTTGGACCTCAACTAATTGAAATGTCCTTGTAATAAAGTCCTCCCTTCAACTGGTAATGCATCTGAAAAAATAAATCCTGGGGCTCTAATTTTACAAATAATGAAATATATACCAAAACCTACTAGGTTATGTCTACACAGCAACATTATTGTTAAATAAATAGCATTATTTCAAAATAGCATAGTCTAGGTCTACACAGCCAGCAGTTGTTTCAACATAATGTCAAAATATCGTCAAGCTGGAGGACTTCTTGCTCTAAATTCTATAACCCTCATTTTGTGAGAAGTAAGGGCAGTTGGAGGAAGATTGCTCTATTTTGAAATCAATGCTGTGTAGACAGCACCTAAACTCTAAATAAGCTATTCTGAAATAATCTACGCAAGTGACAAAGCTCAATATGCGTAGCTTATTTTGAGTTAAGCCCTGCTGTGTAGATATGCCCCCTAGTGACCCATAAAATCCAGAAAAAAATTACATTATTATAAGTTTGAGAAAACATAAAATACTGCTACCAAAGTTTTGTTTGCTGCAAAAAGATCTCACTGAAAATGGTGATTTTAAGGCAGGGGCATGTTTACAAATATTTATAGTTCTGGTAGGAGGCAGGCTTGGGATTGTATTTTTGTTTATGAAAAGCTGTTTTTGTTGGCAGCAATGATTGACCACAGGACTAATTTATGAGTAGTAACAGCAATAACATATTTCATGCATAAATCAATAACTACAAATAAATACTTGAAAAGGAAAGTAGTAAATGTTGCCCAACTGCCCAGTGCACTAGAATAGACAAAACTAGGTCCCACCTCAGCTGCATATTTCACTCCATCTACAACATGCTCAGAGCCGTGGTCATCAGAAGAACCCCAATGAAAGTGAAGCTGACGCAGCCTGTAGGGTCCTGGGAGTGGTCCACCTCGCAGAACTGCAATTGATAATTTACATTTAACATTAGGAACAGACCTTTTTAAGGAAACTTTGATTCAGTACAAGAGGACAAACTTTTAAGGTCATAGTTTTCCAAAACTGAAGAAACTGAAGAAATTCATACCCTTTGAGATATTTCATCTTCCAGGGTTCCCTCAGTTTTAAGAAATGCAATGCAATTCTACTACTCTGATAGCAGTAGGATATATACCAGTTTTACAGATGTTTTTCTGATATTTCCTTAGACTTTGTCCATAGAGGCTAAGCGATTTAGTAAAAGACTCAGATCGCCACAATATTTTTATTAAACTGTATTAATCTGGATAGGGCAGTCAGCATTCCAAATTCCCTGGTCCTACTTACTTCAGAGAAAACAGAGGCAACGAGACATATTTTGACAATACCAGTAGAGGTCCCTTCTGACCATTTCTAGATAAGGATATAATCTCGCAAAGGTAGTTTTACCTTATACTACCTTTCAATTCTGGGCCTGTTTTGATCAGTCACTAGCATAAAATAAGCTCCCAGCACCATTTTCATTTTGACTTAAGGCATGAATGCAACCCATGACTCCAGAAGCAGAAAACTAATAACCCAAGCTAGTGCTGCAGTCCCAGAAGACCTTGTCTGCAGAACACTGAAGTTCTGACCTCCAACAATATTATGGAGGCTCAACGTTAACATTAATACAATTCTTAAATCCTCTAGTGCATAAGCACTATTGGTCTCAAATTAATACTAAATACCAGACATGCTGGAATACCTAGGGATAAAAATTGTGCTAAGTACAAACTGACAGGCTTAACTTTGCAGTTTGTCTTTACCTGGCATGTGCCTTATCCACTAGGGTACGTAAGAAAAACATTGTACTGGCCTTTAGCTGTATAATTCTTATGCGTCTTATTGACTTCAGTAACATATAAATAAACCATCATAAATAATTTGCAGATACATAAAGCCTTTTATAAAAGGATCTCAAAATGCTATGCAAAGATAAATAAATATTTATCTGTACATAATATAGTGCCTAGAAACCCAAGACATGGACCAGGCTAAGCGCTGTACAAACACAGAACAAAAAGATGGCCCCTGTCCCAAGGAGCTTTCAGGCTAAATATGGCAAGAGACAACAGATGGATGCAGAGAAAAGGGGGAATGCAAGGAAATCATGAGGCAGGCAGTGGTGTCATCATACCAGCAGACTAACCGTTTTAAGTTTTTGGTAGTCATCACGTCAAAGAAGCATTTGGAGGAGAATTTTGAAGGTGGATAATGAATTAGCTTTGTGGATGTTTATGGTGAGCACCTCTTAAGCATAAGGGGCAGCATGAGAGAAAGTTTGAAGGTGCTGGCTTAAAAACGGAACAAAAGGGCAATGGAAATAAGTGTCTTAGTCATTTGGCAGCAAGTACTAACAGTTTGATGGTGAAAGAGAGATAACAGATATGGTGGAATTATGTCATAAAAGGCCTTGAAAGTTAAGATAACATATTTTATGAGAGAGAGAAGGGGGAGCCAGTGAAAAGATGCAAAGATAAGGAAGACATGATTAAAACAACAGACTAGGAAAACAATCCTTGCTGCAACTTTCTGAATGCATTTGAGGAGGGCAAGAGTGTATCTGTGAAGGCCTAAGAGAAGGATATTGCAGTAGTCAAGACAAAAGATGATGAGAGCTTGGATGAGTGGTTCTGCTTAAGGATGTTAAAGATCGATTAATTTACTAGTTGACTAGTTGATAGGCACTTCTGCATTCCTCCTTTGAAATATACAAGAGCCCCAGTGGGGGCTATTATGTATTTCAAAGTTGGGACTCTGCGTGCAGCCCAGGCCAGCGGGAAGTCCCTCTGACCCTGGGCTCCACACACTTGGAAATGCACAAGAGCTTGGGGGAGTCCTCCAAGCTCTTGTGCATTTCAAAGAGGAAGCACTCACGTGGAGTCCACAGTCAGCAGGACTTCCCGCTGGCCCCGAGCTGCACATGGCATGTCAGCTTTGAAATGTACAAGAGTCTCCAGCGGGGGTGCTTGTGCACTTCAAAGCAGCAGCACTGCATTGACCCTGGGATCAGCTGGGGACTTCCCAGCAGACTCCGGGTTCCGGGGAAATGCCACACGGTGCTCGGGTTCAGCAAGGGAATCCCCAGCTGACCCCAGGCTCCACGCGGTGCTGCTGCTTTGAAATGCTGTGACAGCATTTCAAAGGGGCAACACAGCACAGCTGATCCCAGGCTCAGCTGATCCAGGCTCAGCTCAATGCAGTACTGTTGCTTTGAAATACCGCAGCAGAGCTTAAAAGGAGTAGAGCTGCACAGAGCTCAGGATCAGCTGTGCAATGCTGCTCCTTTGAAACACTGCCATGGTTTGAAGCCCATACCCTGGGTTCCATGAAGCACTGCCACTTTGAAGTACACCCTCTTCCCCCCCCTTTGCTGTCTCTATCTGATAGACTATCTTACTGGATAATCGACTAGTCCTTAACGTCCTTAGTTCTGCTGTGTGGATGGATAAGAACAACTGCACATAAGAGATGTTATGCAGGAAGAACTGACCAGACTTAGACCTAGCCTGGATGTGAGGATCTAGATAAGGGTGTGAATCAAAGATGGAACCCAGGTCATGTGTCTGAATGACAGGCAAAATAATGATGTTGTCCACACTGCCTGAGAAAGCAGGTAATAGGGAGATCTAAGGTTAAGGGGAGAAGAAGGTGAAGATTAGTAGTTCTGTTTGTGCCTTGTTGAGTTTGAATTAATAGCTATGAATCCATGAGATGGTTGAGAGACAGGCCAGATTTTAATCTCAACAGGAAAAGAGAGGAAGATATGTAGGTCACCAGCATAGAGATGGTAGCTGAATTAGTGGTATAGATTAAATTAACTATGGATAAAATGTAGAGGGAGAAGAGACAAGGACAAGGACATATCTCAATGGAACACCCACAGGAAGTTGGAAAGCAGATTCAAAGGATCCTCTGAAGGATCCCATTTCAATTTTGCATACGGGGAAACTGTGACAAAGGCTAAATGGCTTACCAAAGTCAGACAGCAAATCACTGGCAGAGCAGGAAAATCAGTTAACAACTAGATAATGTTGTATCCCTGTAATGTGAGATGTGGGTCTAGAATAGACTGTAGCACTTTAAAAAAGTATCTTTTGATTTTTGGTTCTCTCTAACTTACAAATGGTTTGGTTAACGTTCTAAAGGATTAGAACAAAATCAAAGCTGTTCTTATGCCAGATTTTTTTCAGGTTAAAAACAGAGTTTCTAATTATTATTTTTATCCTTATTTTTTCTATAACTTCAGAACTCAACAAGTGAACATTCATTTATCAAAAGTTGTAAAATATTCCTCATGAAATGCATATACAATTTTTACTTTAAAATTCAGTTGCTATCAGGATTATGCATGGACTTCTTCTAAAGAGAAACATTCCTATGAAGAGCTATAATGCAACAGTGGAAAGTCATGCAGGAACACAGAGGAAGTTTGCAGGAAAATATGTCTGAACTGTGAAGCTCCATGCTCCTGTCCTGCAGCTGGCAGAAAGTCAACAGCAAGAGGATGGCAGTGCAGATGGCCAGAGAATTTGCACATGGAGGCTCAGGGGAGACACTGGTGCCTTCCTGGGGTAACTTTAACCTTGGAACAATCAAGGTCTATTTCCAAGAGAATGTACTGTACATAACCACTCCTGCAATAACCTGACTAGCTCTAGCGTACCACAGCTCAGGAAGGATGCTGATAGACTGTAGAGAGTTCAGAGGAGTCAGAGAATGACTAAAGCATTAGCAAACATGCCTTACAGTGATAGACTCAAGGAACTAAATTTATTAATACTAAAAACCAGATGATCAAGGGGTGACTTGATCACAGTCAGTATGTACCTACATGGAAAACAAATACTTATTTATGGGCTTTTCAATCCAGATGAGAAAGATGATCCAGTGGCTGGGAGTTGAAGCAAGACAAATTCAAAATGCAAGCAAAGTATATAAACTGTAACAATCAGGATATTCCTTATTTTAAACACAAATTGTCCAGGACTTTTTCTCCAAGCCCCTCACATCGTTGCCCATTAATTGTAACTGTTCTTTAACCAACAAAACTCTCAATCCCAAAATTCAAATTTTGAATAGCACGTAGTTCTGATCTAAAGCTTAATTGATCCGATTCTGTGGATCCAACCTAGGAATGTAAAAATTTGTTTAAAATGGTAACCATGTAACCAATAAAATTCCTATCGGTTACATGTTAACTGTTTTACCTGGTGATATACAGCCCGCTGTGGGCTCTGCATTCCCAGAAAACGCCAGATCCTGGAAGCTGGCTACCCCTGCTGAAGGCTCTACTCCTAATGCATAGCCCACAACAAAAGCAGTCAGCTCCCTGAGAGTGGGGCCCTGGTCCTGGGAGTGGAGCTGGCAGAGCCCTTGATGCCATTGTAGATATACTCTGGGATTTATTTTGGGGGTGCTTTGTAGCCTGTGCTACACAACAGGTCAGAGTAGATGATCACAATGGGTCTTTCTGGCCTTGAAATCTATGAACCTGTGAATCTATGAGTACTTCCACTGCTGTCTTTCACTTAGTTTGGGCTTTAAAAAAGTTGTTTAGAAACTGGCACATTAGAAGTATTGCTGGCAGAGATGGCATAATGCAGGAGAGGTACTAAAAAGTACATAAAAATATACTTTTTTACATATCAGAAGGGTAGCCGTGTTAGTGTGAATCTGCAAAAGCAAAGAGGAGTATATTTATACCTGTATATGCCTGTATATTTATAACTGCATCTGGAATTTCCACTACATGCACCTGACGAAGTGGGTCTTTGACCACGAAAGCTTATGCTCCAATAAATCTGTTAGTCTATAAGGTGCCACAGGACTCCTCATCACTTTTTTTACATGTATTTGCAATGTACTGTCTCGTCCTGATATGTATACCATAGAAAGCTTCATCAGATGCCATTTATGTGTGGCTATAAATGGTCATAGATATGGGCATGGCCATGTTTACTGGAAAATTTAAGAAAATGAAACAATATCTAAATGTTGTGATTTGAACTTATTTATATTATAAGAATTATATTGTTATTTTGGGTAAAATCCTGAGGTCTTAATTTATTATTGTTGTTATTTAACATTTATATATTGTTCCTTAGGTGGAGAATGAAGACTGAGCTCCTGTTCTAAGGAATTCAGAATGGAGGCTGAATTCAATAGGAAGAAGGACATCTGGATCTGTCCTATTATTAACATTATTATACCCTGAACCCCATCCACAGATGCATCTGCAAACACAGATCTGATAAGCAGTGTGAAATGAGCATTTTTCTGCCCATACAATGTTCTAAAGTTGACCTTCTTTAACCTGTCACTTTTTCTCTCTCAGATCAGAATCAAATACATTGGCCTGGTCTACACTACATGGAAAGGTAGAAATAACATACACAACTCCAGCTACATAAATTACGTAGCTGATGTCAACATAGCTTACATCGCGTTTCCATGCCATCCATACAGTAAGGGTACATCTACACAGCAACATTATTTTGAAATAACTAGCGTTATTTTGAAATCATTTAGTCCACGTCTATACAGCAGGCAGTTATTTCATAAAAATGTTAAAATACTGTCAAGCTGGAGGGCTTCTTACTCTGACTCCTGTAACCCTCATTGTATGAGGAGTAAGAGAAATCAGAGAAAGAGTGCTTTATTTTGAAATAAGTGCTATGTAGATGCTCCCAATTTTGAAATAAGCTATGTAGCTCAATTTGTATAGTTTATTTCGAGTTAAGCCCTGCTGTGTAGATGCACCCCAAGAGACTGATGGGAGCAAATGATCCCATTGGCTTCCCTTATTCCTCTTGAGATGCAGGAGTACCAGAGCCCTTTGAGTTCGATCTAGTGGGTCTTTACTAGACCCGCTAAATCAAACCCCGGAAGTTCGATCCTGGCAGTGTCGATCTTCTGCATAGTGTACCCTTAGAGAACAGTTAATCTGTGTGAAATTCAGACTATCATCAAAATCTCTTTACACCACCAAGTATGGCATCAACGCTGTATATTGCTTGTGGCTAGGTATTTTATATATTAACTAAAGTTATTGTTAATAAGTAGTAGTATTTATTTGTATGACAATACTGTCTCAGGACTGCAGTCATAAATCAAGGCTTGGCAGTACTAGACAATGTACAAATACATAAATGAAGAGCCCTGAAGAGTTTAACACCAAATAAAAAATGAGAGACAATGACAAGTGGATGCAATGTACAGATGGATACATGTGGCTCATCAAGAATAGAATTCCAATGCAAATGCCACCAAAAGTAATCTAATGCAAATAAATAAATAATACGTTAGGTAGAAATTATAAATGATCTTCAGGAAGTAGATGTTTTCCATATTGCTAGAGAACTAATCAAAGTTCTGCTTCAACTGTTCCCAGTCTTTTGTATAGTTATGTTTTTTATTTTATTGGATAACTTCATATTTAGACATATTTAGACTTTGGATTTGTGTTCATTGAAAGAAAATCAAAATTAAGATGCACTCTGCACTTAAATACATAAGAACATTGAGTCTCTTAGCAAAATTCCTCTCACTAAGTATGACTATCCCTATTAACAATACAGTAACAGTAGCTGAAATTTACTATAGTTTAGAAACAACACCATACATCTAGACTACAAGCTTCTTTCGAGAGAGGCTTTTTAGAAAGAGCTCTTTTGAAAGAGATCGGCCAGACAGCCACAAGAATTTCGAAAAAGCCATCTAATTTTTCGAAAGAGAGCACCCAGCCAATCTGGACGCTCTCTTTTGAAAAAGCCCTGTTTGCGTTCAAGAATGCTTTTTTTCGAAAGAGCTCTTTTGAAAAAAGGCTTCTTCCTCATAAAAGCAGGTTTACTGCTGTCGAAAAAAACGCCACATTCTTTCGATTTAATTTCAAAAGAACATGATGGCAGTCTAGATGCAGGTGAAGTTTTTTTGAAAAAAGACACTTTTTTCAAAAAAACTCTGTAGTCTAGACATAGCCCATATGTTATACTACTATATGGTTGGTCTTTCACCCCATAAAATGTGCATACTTGCTCTTCCTTGCTGTTGCTTGGCACGTATTACAAATACATGGCAAAATCCTGCAGACTTTACATACAAGTATGAAGACTGCAGCCTTGTGTCCAAATATTGTATATCTTTTCCAAAGCTGGCTGAGGCATTGGTAATTATTGCTAGTCTGCCTTCAGGACTACGCACTAAAAGCTTTGCAACGATGGAAATTTAGAACCATTTGATTTCTAGAGATGCGAAAATTTAAGTTGCAATATTATTCATCTGATTCCTTTTTAGTACAGTAGTTAAGAAATTTCACAGCTTCTTGCAAGTTACTTTTTTCTATGAAGTGCTGAATCAATCTGAAATTTCAGTGGTTTAGTCAACAGATGCTAAATATTTCTAGCACTTGTTAAGCAGCAGTAGTATCTCTAGTCAAAATGTATGGCCACTCCAACAATTAAGAGTCACAGAATAAATATGCAGCATATTGCATGCAGTGGTAAAGTATTTGTGGATGACCAGGTTAGTAAGAGTAATGATTAATAACAGTGCTAATGTTTGCTTTAAAGAAGCTCATTTTAAACTGAAAATTTTCAGCCTTTTCCTTTTGTTCTTGCAGTCTAATTTAGCAGAAACAGCATGGGCTTAATCCTGCTATCCTATTAAGTAAAAATCTCATTTATGTCAATGGGCATCTTGCTTAAGCAAGGACAGTGGGATTTGAGGTTTATCTATGTAACTGCATTGCTTTACACTTTTCAGAAATGGTACCTTGCCTTTCCAAAGCATTCCAGCTGTGCACCTGAACACCCTTCATTGAAAGCCTAAGGATTTGGCTCAATATTAAGTGCAGAGTGACAGAGAAGGGGAAATTCATCTTCAAACCCAGGGCCAAGATTCCATACCTGCCCATACCAAACTCCCCCCCCCCCCTGAAACTGTAGGTAAGCACTGCTATAAGAGTCACAATCTTCCTGCTCCAGTTGTGTTGAGAACTGGGGCAACTGGATCTTCTCAAATGCAGGTCATAGTTTATCCCCCATTCTAGCCCTAATGTGGCCTTCTCTGCTGGTCTTTGTAGAGACCCTTCGGCAGTAATTAGCAAGCAATACACAGGCTGTCTTCCAAGCACTTTGTAACCATTAACTAATTCAGAATAACTTCTTAAGATACAAGTAAAACTAACCTGATCTATCAAAGGTGTCATCAAACACAACTCGGCAGGTTCGCCCGTTGTTCAGTATGGTCTTCGCTGCACCGGGATCATACCCAACAAACCAAGGGGGCAAAGAGGGGTCGTGCTGGACCTCTTTGGAATTGATTTCAATAGGTGATTGATGGTCTCCACTGGCAATAGGGTAATATTTGTGCCAGTGTTCCGGTCCTAGGAAGAAGGCAAAGGAATGTCATGAAAATGTCTTCCGCTTGGCCCCAAAGCTGACATCTGCTCAACACAAAGCCACTGAGTGACACGCAGTTCTCCTGCATTTACACCCCGCCTCACCGCTGTGCTATTCGCTCCCGGGTGGGTTTTTCCCGCCTGAGGCATTCGCGGCGCTGGCCGTGATGCCAGCCAGAAGGAACTGCCCCCCCGCACAGACGATGAATGCGGGCTCAGCCCTAGGGCTGCGCTGGCCCTGCCCCTGCTCCTCGCCCGGGCTGCCGCGCTCCCTGCGCCGCGCGGGGCGGAAATCTGGCTGGGACCGGGGGCCGAGCTGCCCGTAAAGCCCTGCCCCGGTTTATTCCCAGGGCAGCAGACGCTGCAGGAGGCAGGAACCTACGGAGCAGCGGGCCGGGCACGTGCGTGACAGCGCCGAGACCGGCTGCGCGCGGCGCTGCAGCTCCCGCCCAGGGGCAGAGCAGGCGCCGGACCGCAGCGGCCGCGGGGCGACTCGCCCTGCCCCGACCTCACCCACCGTTGTCAGTGTCGTAGCCCCACTGGCAGGATTGCTGGGCCATGCTCGCGGCGCGGGGTCTCAGCGCTTCGTGCCCGGGCTGCAGCGCTGTGGCGCCGGCTCCAGCTGGGGCTTTTATAGGCTCCTGCCAGCTCCATGCCCCCCGGGAGCCGGCAGAGGTGGAGAGGGGCCGGGGCCCGGGGGAGGGGGGTCTGGCCGGCGAGCAGGGGGCGGAGAGAGCGATCCCCTGGAGTCCTCTGCTGGCCCCACCCACCGCCCCGCGGGATGGGATACAACTGATGCTCAATCGGCGGCATCGGCATTTCCCCCGCCCGCTCGCTGGGCTGCCCCGGGCTGGGAAATCAGGGACCGCGCTGAGCGATCTCGTGGGATCGATTCTTTAAGTGGAATTAACTGTCCATGGGAGCTGCAAAGAGCGGGGTGATAGTGGGAGCCCTGCTCCTGACCCGGACTGTGGGGCGGGGTAACGTGCATCGCCCTTGCTGCTTGGTTAGTGCCTGAGAGCAGGATTGATCGCCCTGGCTGGCTTCGCTTGTTCCTTCGTGGCGTTTCACAAATCACTGCACAGAGCTGTGTGCGGGAGGGAAGGGAGACTCAAGTACATTGAAACAATGATCCTGCAGTAGAAGGTGATCGCAGAAATGTCCACAGTAGCCGTGGCTTTTGCTTAGGTTATTTAACTGCCAGAACAAATGGCAAAGGGGACTGGGCTGGAATCCCTGTGGCATATATTTAAACTTCAAAAGTACAACTCTCCTTTCCACCCTACTGATTCCAATCAGTTTAAACCCACAGTACAAATAAATTGAAATATAAATATATGCATCAGGAGCAGTGCAGAGCCCACATAATTCATTCCATGAGTTATGCCATTAAGGGGTTGTCCTTGGCTTACTCACTAGCTTTAGCCAATACTCTCAATTTCACTATTCTTATTTAGTGTTTCATGTTTCACCATTCATTAGTAAATGTTGCACTAATTTTAAAAAAAAGTTTCTATTTTTTTTTAAATTCATCAGGTGGGAAAATGGTCCTTTAGAAACAGGGGCAATCTTAATGTATTCCTTATAGTGAACTTAAGGGAGAAAATGCTAGAGGGAATTTGAGAAAAGGAAACAGACTTCTTAAAGCTACTGTCTCCCTCTCCCCCTACCACTACCTCTACCCCTGCATGCATGTGACAAGATAGACATCTTTTTCATTTCTAAAGGATTTAAAAATATATGTGGAAAGCATAAATTTGTCATTTCCATTTTTGAATAAAATAATCTTTCTTCCCACCTCTGCTCCAGCTGTCAATGTAAATTGGTCAAATTGTTTGGCTGGTTGAAAAAATGCAGAGAATTGATATGTCACATTGGATAGACACTGTCACATCACTGCAGCTGTCCAACTGTACAGGCTGAGATATAGAAGTTACTCTATGTTATTAACTTCTCTCCACAGCACAAAAATTAGGGTACGCTGTTCCTCTTTTACCATATTTGACAGCTGCTTCCATTCCTCTCTAGGTTCTGGTAGGAGGAGATAGATGGCTGTCTGCAGTATGGAGATGGCCAGTGGAGGGCCAGTTTGCAATGGTAGGAGTGCCCAGATGGGAACAGTACTTCATAGAGACACAGATTCAGCAACATACCGCCCCCTCTCTTTCTCCCCCCCCCCCCCCACACAGACAGGTATGAGTTTGCTTTAATCTGTACATAGACTCTACAGTGTCCTATTGACTTCACAAACAGCCTATCTAAATCAAAACAACATTGAAAGTGAATATCCACTTTTCTAGCTTTTTAAAAATCACTACTTCCTATGAAGAGGAATCTGATTAAGCTGCAAAATCATTACATTGTAAGAAAGGAAGTCTCCAAGAACTCCTGAGCCCTCAGTGTGTTGCTGTGTCCAAAGGGGCTAATGTGATCCTTTGTATGTGTAAACAGGAAAATATTGAATAAGAGTAGGAAGGTTATGTGAGCTTTGTATTGGCCGACCGCTACCTAAATACTGTGTTGTAGTCTGTTAATCGCAGTTCAAGGAATATGTTGATAAATTTGAAGAGGGTTCATAGAAGAGCCATGAGAATGATGAAAGAACTGGAAAACATGGCATACAATGAAAGACTCAAGGAGCCCAATCTGTTTAGTTTAACCAAAAGAAAACTCTGGGGTTATCTGATCATAATCTACAAGGGTCTATATGGGGAGCAGAAATTTAATAATAGCAGGATTTACAATCTAGTAGTCAAATGTATGACAAGATCCAGTGGCTGGAAGTTGAAGCAACATAAATTCAGACTAGAAATAAGATATACATTTTTAAGCTTGAGAGTCAGACCTGTCAATGGGTGAAAGGGGAGGAGGAAGGAGCAACTGCCCTAAAGCCTGGCGATTCAAAAGTGTCTGGGGGCCCCAGTCACTTTTACTGTGGCAGTGATGGTGGCTGGAGCCCCAGGCCCTTTAAATCACCACTGAAGTGCCATGGAGCACTCTGGGGCTATGTTTACAAAGCAACATGTTTTTGAAATAATTAGTGCTTTTCCAAAATAACTTTAGTCTGCATCTACAGAGCAGGCAGTTATTTTGAAATAGTGTCAAAATACTGTCAAGCTGCAGGACTTCTTATTCCAACTCCTGTAACCCTCAGGCTGCGTCTAGACTGGCGAGATTTTGAACAAAAGTAGCCGCTTTTGCGCAAAATCTTGCCGCCTGTCTACACTGGCCACGAGTATTTGCGCAAGAACACTGATTTTGTACTATACATAATCAGTGGTTCTTGCGCAAATACTCCGATGCTCCCGTTCAGGGATAAGCCCTCTTGCACAAGTATTCTTGCGCAAGAGGGCCAGTGTAGACAGCCAAGTTAATTTCTTGCGCAAGAAAGCCATCAGAGCTTTTTTGGCCATCAGAGCTTTTTTGCGCAAAAGAGCGTCTACACTGGCACGGATGCTTTTGTGCAAAAGATGTCTTTTGCGCAAAAGCATCCGTGCCAGCGTAGACGCTCTCTTGCGCAAATATTTTTAATGGAAAAACTTTTCCGTTAAAAGCATTTGCGCAAAATCATTCCAATCTAGACGCAGCCTCATTGTATTAGGAATAAGGGAAGTCAGAGAAAGAGTGCTCTATTTTGAAAGTGCTGTGTAGATGCTCCTGATTTCGAAATAAGCTATTTTGAAATAAGATATGCAATTGACGTTGCTCAGTTTACATAGCATATTTTGAGTTAAGCCTGGCAGTGTAGATGCATCCAGGATGGCTTTGTGGGGGATTCTCCATCTCTGAACTTTTTGAAATCAACATTGGATATTTGAATTTAAATATGAATTAATTTAGGAAAGCCTGTGGCCTGTGATATTCAGGAAGTCAGACTACATAGTCACAATAATCCCTTCTGTCTTTAATTAAGCTATTAATTTACTCTGCAAGAGGGGCCTTTGACTTTGGAATTAATTTCATCCACCATTCAGTCTGAAAGAGCCCAAATCTGTTGACCTTGAGGGCACATTGCAAAACTTATCTGTTTTCTCAGACGTTTGGATAGCGGGAGGATAGAGTATGATGAGACTGATGTGGGATGAGTGGATTTATTTGTTCAGTTGCTACAACTGGATGAGTTCTTTCTTTCTGAGCATATACTGATTGTACTGGCTTCTTGTATGTTTTGCATTTGGAAATATATTTAAGATGGTGTGATACCTACTGCTGTTTGGCAGGGTGTTCTTTATTGGTATTTACAAAAAAAATAATTAAAAAAAATATTCCATTACAGCAGATGTGATGTTTATATGGAAGAAAGTTTCACAAGTTATATATCCCTCATATTAAAAAGGATTCTCTTCTGGTTTCTATATGTTTCCACTTACTTTCAAAGATCATATTGTTAATGTGCTCATTAGCAACGGATCACCACAAATGGCGGTAATATGTCCTGATTGTGAGGATTGGAAAGGTGCCCCATAAACGATAATACATGTTCTTTATTTATGCATGATTTTTATTTATGCATGATTTTTCTTTGGAGAAAGTATACTCTTTGTGTACTTCTCAGAATTAAGTTTAAGCTTTTTTTCTTCAAAAGAAATACACCCAATAGAGAATTTATTAATCCAATGTATACAGCAGCATGTATGTCCACAATGTTTTACAAATAGTTACTGATGCTATGCAATGACAGAATCTTACATCAAAGATTTTTCAGTGATGGAATATACGTAGACAAATGTTCCTAAAACCTAACACTTTAACTATTGCTTGAGATGACAATAATAAGATATCAATTGTGTTAAAAAGAAAGTCAATTAAACCTGTTCAGTGTTATATATTAAACAATGTTAGAAAGGGGGCATTTTAAAAAAGAAAATGTAAAAGGAAAACCAAACTGGATACAATATTTTACAAGATATCAATAATTGCTAAGGAACAAATTCTGTCAAATATAATATCTAGGGCATGATACAAAGCCCACTGAAGTTAAAGAAAAGACTCCCTTTGATTTCAATGAATTTTGGTTCAATCCCAGAAATAAGATGGCAATACAAGCTTTATAAATATTGATAGATTAGATTAGATTAGATTAGATTAGATTAGATTAGATTAGATTAGATTAGATTAGATAGATGCATCTTTTATGGATTTAAAGTCAATCAGTCTATGTACATATAACGAAGATTTTGGCATTAAGCTCTATGTAAGAAATTAGATATTTTTCCTGGAGTGTTGCAATTTTGTTGAAATTTCAGTGATTCAAAAGTTCAGCTGTTTATCTTCTCTGTAGATATCTAATAGAGTGCACAGGAGAGTCTGTAGTGTCTGGATACCTATATCAAAGGTGAAATAAAAAAAATACAGATTGATTTTTGCCCTTGAAAGCAACATCACATGAATTCAACACAAAGCACCCATAATTTCTCTAACTAGTTGACTACCATAGTTTTGCAACAGGCATTCACTTACACAGCATGCACACTGAAATCCAAGTCTCAATACAAAAATGAAAATATGAGCTGAGCTATCACAGTCTGATCTCAGAATAATCCAGGAATGAAAATCTGATCTAAGCTGTTTGCTTTTATAAACTTTGGACGTGTCTGCTTTTAACTTCCAGCAGATTGGTGGCTCTTCTCTACAAAAACAAAGCTTTATGTCTCTTGTTGACCTTGAATTTTACAGTTTAAGGTGAATATTCGGCCAACTGGGAACAGATAAAACTGAAGGATATCAGAACAGTTTGGGGGAAAAAAGCAGCTGACTAAAGGGAAAACCAGTATTTTTCTGCAGCCATCAACCCTAATTGTCTTGCCAGAAATATTAATGTGAATACCAAAACACATATACACAAAAGATGGAACTAATGGAGAAATCTCCCTAATTAAACCATAAAAATGGTCCCAACTCCCAATCTATTTGTATCTCTTACAATGTTGACACTTCTGTGTGAGGTGAACGGATCACGTCGGGCATGATCTGTATTAGAAAGTTGTTTAGGAATAGATGCTCATGTGCACATGTATTGTTCATCTGTGTGCTTTCAGAACAACTATGAGACACATCCTGCTGCTCCCATCTTGCACAGTTGCTCAAGGACCACAGAGTATTAGAACTTACTGCCATGGTTTTGCTGCATGGGGATTGATGGGCAGGTTGTGAAGAGGCTTCACAGAAAGAATTCACGGCCCTTACATGTCAATGAGAAGTGCTCAACCGAGGCACCCTCCAATAGAGTGCACAGGAGAGTCTGAGTATGGGGGAGTGCAGAAGATTGGATCTGCAGCCATGAGGATCCACTGTCCTAAACCCCTTTGGTGTTGGTGATGACGGCTATAATCTATAGCAGCGGCTATACTTATGTTTCATAAATCACCACCAGATAGCAGAAGAGAATTCCATTCATATCAGCCCTTACATAGCTTCCTTGCAAAGTCCTTTTACTTGCACTTTGCTTAGGGGACCCAAAATTAGCACTGTCATTGATTGATTACCAGAATATCACTTCTATCTTTTGCCTCTCTTTTTCATTATTTAAAGTGCAGCATAAATATATGCCTCCCTGTACAGGCACATGAAAGACAAGATCCTTAACCCAGGAGCCAGCAGTCTAATTTGGACAAGTACACTAACAGTTCCAGTGTAAGTGACCAAGGGATATTGCTGGCTAGGAGATCAAAGTTGGAAGGGTGTGTTTCCTTCTCACACACATTCTATTTAGACTTACAGTTATGGATAGATATTCTTCTCTGCAATGCTAATCACTGTTAGAATGAAGACCATGACAGAACCAGTGAAGAAAGAGCCAGAAAACTCATACCGCTTTGGCCAGCCAGAAAAAAGACATAAAGAGAGCCCAAATGGCTAAATTCACAAAGTCTCAGGTGCCTAGCCTCCCTGTGCAATGAATGGGGAGAGATTCACAAAAACCAGCAAGCCAAGTGGCTCCCTGCCTAAGTTAGCTAGTGGACTATGCCAAGATCAGGGGTATGTCCTAAGGTCTGCCCATCTCAAGCATTTTGGTGCCCAAGTCTGGACTGAAGGTAGGTGCCACTCTCTGTTTCTCTGATTCTCAGCTGCTAGCCATCTCTTTCATTCGGTGCCTACACTGTCTGTGAAAGAAGCTGGGAAAATGAGAGGGATACCAGAGTGAGCAAGCATGCACTTAACTTTTAGCATGAATGCGTAAGACCTGGGATCCAGTCCTCCTGCTCCAATGCCTTTTTCATTACTGGGTGATAGCAGAACCATTTTAACAGATAAGCCTGCTATCTGACTAGCCCATGGCTCACAGGGGTGGGCACTCACAAGAAAGGTGGCAAATTACTGTTCAAATCCCTTCTCCCCTTCAAGGGAAGGGGAGACTGGAATGAGTAATCTCTCACATCCAAGGGGACTACCAAAACTATTGGGCTAAAAACTATGATGAGGGTTCCATTCCATATCCGTTTTTTGTGAGCTTTCTTTTGGGGCCCAATTCAGGAAGTGAATTCTCCGTATACATCCTGGATTGGGTCTTGCAGGGCGAGATAGCAATGCCCATCTTCCCACAGTTTGCACATTGCCTTGTTGTTTTTGTCTCCCAGACACCTAGGGTACGTTTACACAGCAGTGTTAATTTCAGAATAACTGATGTTATTCTGAAATAACATAGTGTACATCTATATTACAAGTCATTATTTTGAAATAACGGCGAGCTAGAGGATATCTTACTCCAACTCATGGTAACAGTCATTTTAGGAGGAATAAGGGAAGTCAAAGGAAGAGTTTTCTTCCTTCGACTTCCTGCTGTGTGGACAGCACCAAAACTCAAGTTAAGGTATTTCGACTTAATATATGCAATTGACGTAGCTAAAGTTACATAGCTTAATTCGACTTTAGCCCTGCTGTGTACACATACCTTTAGACTGAGGCTGCAGCATGTATGAGCAGAAACATAGGTACCTTGGGAACTTTGATGGCAAAATAAGGAATGGCAGTTGCTAAGAGAGGTTTTGTGAATACCAGTAGGGCCTGAGGGATTTAGGCATCCAAAGTATCAATTAGGCACCTAAATCCTTTAGTGAAGCAAGCCCCAAAATGCCTAAGTTGAAAGCCATATACTTTCCTAGATACCTGATTATTATATTTGGCAATAACAAAGACATAGAAACCCCGTTCACTGCCAGATTTGCACCCACACATCTGCCAAAACAAACAAAGGATTATATGTAAGCTATGTTGCCCTTATAGAGTGCAGAGATACACTTAATATTCCAAGGTACTCACTTTTTTTTTTTTACAGAGATCAGAAATGAGCCCAACAAAACAGCTGCTCAGACCTTTTCATCTCTGGCCTCAGAAATTTCCTACTACTATGTTTGATTGAGAACATGAGTAAGAGGCTATCAAAGCATTGTTCAGCCAGGTTGGTGGGTCAAATTGCAGCCTGTAAAGATTTTTAACATGGGACTATGTAGCTATATAAATTCATCGCAATACCTCACTCAAACTATGTGAGAGCTTCAACCTAGGACTCCTCATATTTCTTTTATTAATTAGCAAAGGATAGTTGTCCTTCTGATATTAATGTATTATTATTACCATCACTTCATACATTACACGTTGCTGGGATCTGGTCTTCTGCTGACAATGTATACTGCTTTGGTGATTTCTATTATGAAAATGTCACAGGAGAAGCATCAACTCCCCGTAATATTGAGCTAGAAAGATCAGGTAATTGTAAGACTGGCCTCTACGGAATCTCATTCCTTGTCTGTTCCTTTGAAAACTCACAATTGAAAAAGAGATATATATGTTTTTGGTTTCACAAAGAAATCGCTGGTTTCATCTTCCCCTTTGTTATATGCCATCAGTTAATTTATTATCTCACTTTTGTTTTTAGCACAACATGCATATAAAACTGACTCCTACTGCAATTTTAATTCATAAATCTTAGCACAGGCGTTAATCCCTCAGAAATGGTTTCTTCCTCACCTACTGAGGGACAGAAACATTTATGAGATCATCAAATTCCATTTGGAACAACTCATAGTTGTTTAGTAATTGTAAACAGGTGGTGTTAGCAGTCTTGCTTAGAGGCACATTTAATCTACTTCACACAGAAAAAGAACACATAACAAAGCCATTTATGGAAATAAGAGATGCATTTTTAGTACAAAAAGGAGAGCTATACCTACTCCCCTTCTAAATTGGTTTCTTCCATTTCATTCTTTTTTAAATGAGCAATTACTTCCATTTAAGAATTACTACAAACCACAAGACAACTTTTACAATTTTAGCTTTCCCATGAACTTTACCAGATTCCATTGCAAAACAAGAAAAGTTCACTGTGAACTACAGAATATGGTAATATTTCAGCACCGAATGAAAAATGTAGAATCTAGGGGGAAAAAGTCATGTGGAATCAGTCACAGTTGGTAAACTGCCTCACATTGTATGGTTTTGATGTATTATTGTCACCCTTTTGCCTTTGCATTTTATCATGAAATGAAGTGAGCAAGTAGAGAATGTGATATCTTTAACTGGATACTTGCAAATTGTCATACTAAAATGTTTTGGCCTTCTCCCCAAATATCCTTTCTTTAAATATTGGCAATTAAGGACCTTTTTGATTCATAAGCTTGTTATGGTTAATTGTCAACACAAGAGCCATCTTGTCCTCTTCCCCTTTTTCTTGGGAGCAAACATTTTCTGCAAGTAATGAAATTAAGATAGTCACCCAGCAGCCATCATTGATTATTTAAGACATGACACCTTGAAAGCTTAAGAAAAAGGTAAATATCTAACGAATTTACAACTGTGCGCAGCAAATATTTATTCTGTTAAATCTCTCCAGTGCTTACACCAGTGCACTAACAGGGCAGTTTCCAGAAGACATAAAATATCAAAGGTCAGCAAAACAAGCTCAGTTTGAATCACTGCCAAGTGATTTTAAGAACTTGTAAGTATGTAGGTATATGAAAACCTCCTCAAATCCTAAATCACTGCAGTATCTGGAGAGACCACAACTATTAATAAATGGACCCATTTTATATATGGGGAAATGAGACACAGAATGTATAAAAGGTAACATCTTTAAATTCCTAATGAGATTTGTGCTCCTAAATCACTACCCCCTGCCTCCCCTAAACCCTGTGGCGATGGTGCTGGGGGGAACCAACTTTTAAGCTCCCCCTAGCACCAGCTCCTGCTGTATATCAGAGGCAGCAAGGGGGGCTTTTGCTTATCAGACAGTCGACTAGTCGCTTACATCCCTAATCCTGGCCTCCTTCCCTCAGCAGCACAGAAGCTTCCTGGCTCCCTCCCTGTCCACATTGCATTGGGCCGCATGCGAGGTTCTCCCCACCCCATGTTGCATTGGGCTCCTGGATCCCCCTACATCCCACAGAGTGCTGCAACTCTCTGATCCTGGAACATCCGTGGTCTGGCAGACCAGAGAGTCCCTGTTTGTAGAACAGCAACCTGTACGAATACAAGCATTGGTGCTAAACTGCTTCTCTGCTACAATACTACAGTCACCCATAAAAGTGTGTTTCAATAGGTCAAACAAATACACAGATCATGCATCCCTGCATTTCGGAAAAACAAGATGATGTGTAGTATAGTCAGTGTGGATAGGTTTTAGCTACATTCTCATTATATATACATGTATATCTGAGTATGAGGAACCCATTTTAGGATCACAATATATTTCAAGAGTCTACTGAATATCTGTCATCTAAGTGAAAAATCAAAACAGAAGAGTCAGCACTAGTTAACAGTACATAGATGTGAAACACTTATTGGTGGATTTTGAATCAATAGGCAACTTTCCCTCTTAGTGGGATGCAATAGGCAAAATCCTGCTCAACTTATCAAAGTAACCCAACTGAGGACAATGGGGCTTTTTTCACTTGAATAAGGTGAGCAGGATTTGATACAATATGGATATTGGCCCTGACCCTTGGCTGCACCCCAAATGAGCGCAGTGCAATTAGAGGAGAGGGATATGCAAAGGTAGCTTGTAGCCACTAATCATGGGTCAATTGCACACTGAGGCCAGTCCCTAAGCATAAATTAAAACAGACCAAAGGCTGCTGTGATCAAATTTATATCAATTGTCAACAGCTTCCAGGGGGTCAAAATGGCAGCGGAGGCTGGATGATTTACAGAGAAGTCCTGGTTGCACCTCTTACAACAACCAGGAGAGGGGAGATCTCAGTTACAACACTGCAGCTACGTCTACTTCTAGAAATGCTTTTAACGGAAAAGTTTTCCGTTAAAAGCATTTTCGGAATAGAGCGTCTAGATTGGCACGGATGCTTTTCCGCAAAAGCACTTTTTGCGGAAAAGCGTCCGTGCCAATCTAGACGCGCTTTTCCGCAAAAAAGCCCCGATCGCCATTTTCGCGATTGGGGCTTTTTTGTGGAAAACAAATCTGAGCTGTCTACATTGGCCCTTTTGCGCAAAAGTTTTGCGTAAAAGGACTTTTGCCTGAACGGGGAGCAGCCTAGTATTTCCGCAAGAACACTGACAATCTTACATGAGATCGTCAGTGCTTTTGCGGAAATTCAAGTGGCCAGTGTAAACAGCTGGCAAGTTTTTCCGGAAAAGTGGCTGATTTTCTGGAAAATTGGCCAGTCTAGACACAGCCTGCCTGTATACCCTTTGAGGCTCCCTTTACACTGGTGTGAGCTTGCCTTGCGTACTTGTTTTAAGGCTACTTTGCAAAGTGAATGTACTACAGTGCAGAATATAGCCCAATATTCTCATAAAATAATCTAGACGTAATTATTCAAAATGTATTACAAAGATAAAGTATCCATTTTATGTGACAGCTTTTGAGAGAGAAAAGAACATAACAGAATGGAAAATGATTACGCAAAATAGGAGTGGGACTGTGATAGTTCATGGCATGTTGCACATAGCATGCCGGCAGTTCGAGAAAGGCATGTCACGCTGTGTTTTTGATTGAGGAATGCCATAGTTAGGAGGCATGTCAGAGCCAAAGAGCCAGATTGTCATTGCCTTTAACTTCACTGAGGTGCATGCCTGGATATGGAAAGCATGGTAGGCGTGGATGGAAATCCCGTTAACAGTCAGAGCATGGTAGGAAGAGCTGCCAAACCAGAAAGGGCAGGATACGAGGATAAGTTCTTCTGCCTTCATAACCCATGGAGCTTGGCCAATTTATTCACTTTTTTTTTTTTTTTTTTTTTTTGATGAACAGCAGAATCTACCACACATAGACAAAGATTAGACAAGCCTTTTCTATCCCTTTTTATTTCAATAGGCATAGAGTGATATATTGTCAGCACAGTATGTAGCAGCTGTCATGCCAAATCCCATCAGAATTATACTAGTTCAGCAATCAGTCCATCATCTCCGTTAATTTTTACTCAATGTAAGGTAAATTAGCCTGAAAAAAACAAACTTTGGAGTTTACTTAGCACCTGCAATTAAGAGGCAAATAAGAGCGTTTTCCCTGTGAAATTTGATTAAGTGAACATATAATAAAGAGAATATTAGAATCAATGTATACATCTAAGCAATGAATCAATTAGTACATATGGGACTTCCACAACATAAGCTTTTTGTCCATTTAAGGCATAACTTCCACATTTGACACATTGAACAACATAATCTCTGTAAGTAGGTGACTATTACACATTTATCATTGGGATTTGCTTGCATGACATGCACTCTGAAATACAAATCTCTATTCAAGAATGAAAATCCGAGATGAGCTATCTACTTTTATACACTCTGGCACAGTCTGACTCCAAATAATCCAAGAATGAAAATCTGACCTTTCATAAGATCCAGGCGTCTGCTCTGAAATTCCAACAGACTGGCAACTCTTCTCTACCAAGGTACAACTTTATGTCTCTTATTGACCTTGAATGCTACAGTCTGACAAGAACATTCAAATAGGTGAGAACAGTTCAACTGAAACAACAGAAATGTTCAATTAATGCCAGAAAGACTAATAAGCTATGGAACCAGAACTGTTAAAACACACTGATGACATTATCCGGTGGAAATAAGGGGGAAAAATTACTTTGCAGCATATATATTGATACAGCAGATTAGAAACTTTTGCCTTTTCCACCCACCTCAGTAAGGGGATGGTAAATGAAAAGAGAATGCCCCAATAAAGGCAAAGCTGTATAAAGAATGTCACAACAAAATCCAGTCGAGATACATGTGAGATGGAGCAAACAACCAGGTTCTTCTCTAGCTAAGATATTTATGGGGAGGCTTTCCCAATGCTCTCTAGAGAGAACAATATTGTGGAGGGGAGGTCAGTAGTGGTCCCTTAAACTCTCCTTCATGTTCATTCTCCCTATGAGATAAATGCTCATCCATAAGTAACCTTTAAGAGATTCAAACTCCATACATGTTCCGTTCATGGGACACCCATTTCTCCATGAAATGCCTGATATGCAACATATGCATGTTAACTCTTAACTGATCACAAACATCTGTCTACAGACTCAGCAGGAGACCCGTGCATCTCTAATCACTCCTTCGGCGTGTCCTTTAGAAGATACTCTTCATTCCCCTCTAACTTTCTGTGCAGGCTGCACATGGCTCTGTCCTTGATTACAGTTCCCTCCTTTTTTCTACTTTATCTCTGGGTAATCTCATCTGTAAACACAAATTCAACTCTATGCTGACAACTCACATCTCTTTCTCTCTATCTTCCAGACATGTCTCTTTCTGTCCAGACTAAAATCTCTGCTTATCTCTGCACATTCCTATGAATGACCTATGGATGTCTCAAACTCAGCAGGGCTAACACAGAGTTCTTAATCTCGCCCATCTCCATCAAAGCATCCTACCAGTAGACAAAATCTTGATTACTGTAGACAAAATCTTCAAGCCTACTGTTCACTCAGCCCCATAATCTGGGAATTGTTTTTGCTTTATACTTTTCTCTAGATCCTTATATTCAGGCTATGTTTAAATGCAGTCTTGCTCTTCTGATATCCATTCATAATGCTTTTGCAAAAATCATTCTCCTAGCTTCTCCAGAGTTTACATTTATGTAAATGAACTGATGTCAGTGGAATTACTACCAATTTATTCCCAGCAGGATTAGATTGTGGATTTAGGGCATATCTGCATTATAGATGCATAATGTAGATGTCTTAATACATGCCATTGGAATAAAGGTTAATATGGTTCAATATATCCAGTACAGCAGTGTTTGTTGTCTGTTCTCTCCCTTATTCCTACTCTCCTATGATTTTTCCCCGTCTATCCTCATTTCCTCATCTTGCTTTTCCTTTCTGAACATTTTTTCCTTTTGCTCTGTGATGGACACCATTTTGTCGTCCTCCCAGCCCTCCATTTTATATAAATTACATACACACACACATACACACCAGCCAGAATTGGTACTTGGCACTAGCTATGCCTGAAGGCTGTTCCAACATAGGTTTTCCTTGGATGCCTACCAGCATCTCTCTCTTTGAAGGCTGAAGAGCTTTGGGTGGAGTAACACGTGTTCAAAAGAAATTTGCAACACTCTGGAAACTGGCAGCCCTACCAATTTGGCTGAGAAGGGAAAAAGACTACCAACACTGTCTTTAAACTTTATCTAATCTCAGATGTGACCTTGGCATATCGGACTTACTAGGCAGACACCCACATTTAATAATGTTCATATATGTTTATTTCCTTGCCATCTCTCTGGCAAGTTTCAGTGAACACTAGTCAATCAGATGTCTGTCACCGTAAATATTGTAATTTCAGTGGCACTGCCCACATGCTTAAAGTGAAGCATGTGAAGTATTTTGGGGAGTGGACCAAAGCACCCAGGACCTTGCAGGATTGAACCCTGAAAGCATAAGAACACTGATAAACTTTTTTACACTTTCATTGTTTTACATTTGGTCATGGGACTGTTTCAGACAATGGAGTATTTTCTGAGTGCATCACCACATTTCCTGGTAGATGGTTGCTTCACCCTAAGAATATGGGTGGCCTTGATGTGCTGAACCATTGTGGAGCTAGGAAATTTGGGCTAGTCACTGTAGTTGGAGTCACTATAGTTGGGGCACTCTTTGTGTAGCATTTGCACAGAGTAACAGGGAGAGGAAAATTTGAGTAGGCAGCAGCAATGTGCCAAGGAATGACATCAACAGAGTCCCTCGGTTATTAGCTGTTATTACTAGGCCAATGACAACAGAGATAGGACTATGCTATGTTGTAATTAAGGGTAGATATGTTTTATATAGGCAGCAACTTGAAATATATACTGGTACTGCTTTTGCATGGCTATCTTCACTATTAATTTTTCTTCTGTGCACTTCTAATGGCATTTTCTAAATTTCCACTTTCATATACAATAGGCATGCCTTTCTTATACTACTCAGCAGAAACTATAGCAAACTACCCCAATACACTAGGCATAGAAGGTATTCTTTCTGAACTTACACCACTGTACTTTTTACTAGAGCTGCCATTAAATCAGTGTTTCAATTATAGATCTTACACACATTGTTGGGCAATAGGTCAACAACTTTCCTTTGTTTTTTCCAGGACCAGCAGCATTTGTCTAGCTGTAACTTTAGAGAGGCTGAAGATACTGATAGCCACACTAAACTCCACTGAGACAGAGAAAAGTATGTGTTTTGTTGATCTGCTCTCATTAGCAAGAAAGGAAACTTCACAGGATAAAAGCTCATAAAGTTTGGGATTTAGATGTGGAAGTCAGGACCATTAAAATGACTACATACTTGGGCTATGAAAGAAGGGAGGTTCATGGTACTTTAATACATATCCTTCCTTCTCTAATGATTGCACAGTGGCATTAACTTCAGTCTTATGATGCTAGCCAAAAGAATGTAGTTGGAATGGAGAAGAGGGATATATAGGAATAAAACAGTGGTCACATAACTATGTCCCATCTCTCTTGGATCATTTATAGTTAGGGTAAATAAAGCACTAGTAGAAATATTGCCGAATAATCCTGCATTGGCAGGGAGATGGACTAGCTGACTTTTCCAGCTCTAGCTTCTATTACTTTACACTGTGATTCTATGAATCACGAAGAGCAGCACCATGGACTCCAGCTGGACTATACTTTAGTCTCTAGTAATATAAACTGCACACACAAAACCACACGGGCACATGCAAACAAGTGTATGAGAAAAATATATACTTTCTGTATGCAAATGGATATGAGACTTGTGCTACAACAAAAAATTAAATGTGAAGATTTTGGATATCAAGTATATATTTAGATACACCCCTTTCAAACACATATTGAATTACAGTTGAGTTTTCCAGGCTGCATGGTAAGTAGAGGCCACCAGAAGTCTGGCCCTGCAGTAGCCTCCGGTAACTAGGAGAAGCTGGTTCAATTTCCTATCCACAGTTCTGCATAATGCAAGTGCTTGTGGTTGGGATGGGGCAGGAGTTTCCTAGATAGATGAGTCTCACACTAGATGAATGACACTTGCAGGCATTTTCACCACTGCTGGTGAATATTTTTCTCTGCACCTGAACTCTTGCGTATCTCTCTGCCTAAAAGCTCCATCTTTCAAATATAAATGTTACTCAGGCTTTGGCCCTGAGCCCCAGCAAGTCTCAGCTAGCCCTGGTGACAACATTAAAATGAGGTTGCAACCCTTTTTGGGGTCCTGACCTATAGTTTGAGAACTGCTGGTCTAGAATATTCTGTGATGTGGTGACTAGCATGTGAACATTGTTCAGATTTGGTTTGCAAATTCGAGCCCACCAACATTTCATGGACCTCATTTTGACATGCACAAATAGAATAACGGAAGTAGTGGCTGCCATGAGACCCACCAGACCTAAAAAGAAGATTAATTTTTGGCTTTCATAATGATGACTCTCTGAAATAGATTACACTATCGTCAGAAATCTTTCCTCTATAAGGAAAGCCCTTGAAGCTACTGAATCCATTACCAATCCCATAAAAAAGAATTATTTGCATCAAATAGAGATTTGGAATCTTCACGTTTAGAATTAGTCCTAAATACATAAGGGTACGTCTACACTAGCCCCCTAGTTCGAACTAGGGAGGCTAAGGAGGGTGACCGAAATTGCAAGTGAAGTGCGGGATTTAAATATCCCGCGCTTCATTAGCATGTTCCAGGGTGGTCGCCCTTTTGGAAACTGACTAGCCTGGAATAACTTCCTGCGTCTACATCCTCGTGGAATGAGGTTTAACAGCTAATTTGAGTTAAGGGGTTTACTTTGAACTCCTGTGTCACTGCCGCATATAGATGTGGGCAGTTATTCCGGGCTAGTCAGTTTCCAAAATGGCGACCGCCCGGGAACATGCTAATGAAGCGCAGGATATTTAAATCCCGTGCTTCATTTACAATTTCAGTCACCCTCATTAGCCTCCATAGTTTGAACTAGGGGACTAGTGTAAACGTACCCTAAGAAAGGAAGCTAGAAAACTGAATGCAAGTCAACATATCCTCACACAAACTGACACCACCAGTCAAATATCTAAGTATAGGTAAATACATACTTTTGCCAACCAATCTATGCATGAGAGTGAGGAAATAAGGAAGAGGGATAGATTTAACTTTCAAAACCAAAGCTTCTGGATGAACATGTTGAACTTCCTTACATCTAAAACTGAATGGAAACCTTCATGTTTTCTATGCACCAGGAAATATCATAAATAAGAGCCTTCACCACAGATTCTGGCTACGTCAACACTGCTTCCCTCTTTTGCAAAAGCCTGTGCAAATGAAGCACAGATTAGCATATTGCCGCAATTCATTTGCATAATTAATTAGGAGACGTTTCTGTGCAAGAGGTTTTTGTGCAAGAGCCATTCTTCTTGAAAAAATGAGGAAGGAACAGCTCTTGCACAAGAGGGTGTTTTTTGTGCAAAAAAGCACTGTGTAGATGGTGGGAATCAAACAAGGCTTCCTGCCTTATGGAAATGTTATATAAAAAAGGAAAGGAAAAATTATTGTCTTCATCTTGCTTCACTGCTGCCTTCCCAACCCAAAGAGATACTTGAAAACACATGGAAACAAAAGGATTATGACTGAATAGGTGGAGGAAGAACTGCTGGACTCAAGCCAAGAAACACATGGCCTGTGAAGGACTTAACCTGAAACAATAACTAGGATGAGAAGTTATTATTTGTAACCTGTTTTTTTAATGAATCTTGTTTAGATTGTATGCTTTGTATTGTTTTCTTAGTAATCTGCTTTGTGCTGTTGACTGCCTTTTTGACTACTTAAAATACACCTTTTCATAGTTTAGTTAATGAAGTTATTTCTGGTTTATAATATAACGGAGATAATGTAATTTCTAACTGGGGGAGGCAAGACACTGTGGCTACATCTACACTGCAGGCTTTTTGTGCAAGAACGGCCATTCTTGTGCAAAAACTTGCAGAGCATCTACACTGTACGCGCATTCTTGCTCAAGTTAATTTACAGTAAAGTGTCGGAAAAGAGGCTTCTTGCGCAAGAGTTATTCCTCTCCCCGTGAGGAATAAGACCTCTTGTGCAAGAGCTCATGTGCAAGAAGGCAGTGTGGACGGGCAACAGGGGTTTCTTGCGCAAGAAACCCCTATGGCTAAAATTGCCATCAGAACTTTCTTACGCAAGAGAATGTCCACACTTCCATGGATGCTCTTGTGCAAATGCACATCTTTTGCGCAAAAGCACATGGCAGTGTGGACGCGCTCTTGTGCAAGACCTTTTGCGCAAGAACTCATGCACAAAACAGTTCTTGAACAAGAAGCCTGCAGTGTAGACGTAGCCTTTGTGTACCTTCCTTCTCATTGAGGAAGGAAGTAAACTTCATTTAACTGTACCCCAAAGTGAAGAGGAAACATACATGACCACAGTGTCAATATTTTCTTGTCTGAATCTGGTTCTGCATGGCTGAAATATCATTCACTGACATTGTTTGGAACACGTATGGATGCACAAACCTGCACAGTATGTGAATATATAATAAAAGACATTATACTGTAGTGAACATTTCTATAGGAGTGTAAAACTCCACAAAACTTCATTACGATTTAGGTTCTTTTATCAAAAATTTCAAATCTACAGAATTTGGGGTAGCACAGATGAAACAATATATTTCAGAACTCATGGAGAGTAAAAATGATTGCCAATCTCTTGGTAGCTATAGATATTTAGCACCACTAAAGATGAGATTTAAGCTCTTCTATGGTTGTCTCAGTTTTTTTAGTGGGAAACCCGGTAACCTTTATGAGTATCCAAATGAGATTATCACCCTAATGCCCAAGAAGTAAAGGAATATATCTGAGAAATGAAAGAATGCACAGTCGGATTATGAGAATCATATCCTTCAAGTTAACAGTATAAATCTAGAATAAGGGAGATCAGATATGGAAAGACTTTCCTAATCACTTCCTCTGAGTATTTTAACCGAAAGTGTTCTAGAATATGACCAATGAACTACGTGAACTCTGTATTATCTTCCTCTTTCCGGTTTCTGTTAACAGGAAACATTTCTCAGCTGTCTTTTCATGAAAATAGCATCCCCGTCTACACCTTTGATTGAGAAACCATGTGAGTACAGCAGAAAAGACTTTGCAGAAGCACAGATGACACAGTATAATTCAGATACCAGAGCATGAACTCATGGACCCTTGAGTTCTGTTTTTATTGTGACAGAAAAATCCAGTGAATCCAGGAGGAGTTGAAATGAATACCTCCCCCCCCCCCCCCCGCCTTTTCTAGCTGCTGGCAGAAATGAGGTGATAAGTGAATGCTCAGCACCATGCCATGAGAATCATAGAATAATAGACTCATAGGGCTGGAAGAGACCTCAGGAGGTCATCTTGAGTCCAGCCCCCTGCCCAAAGTAGGACCAATCCCAACTAAATCATCCCAGCCAGGGCTTTGTCAAGCAGAGACTTAAAAACCTCTAGGGATGGAGATTCCACCACTTCCCTAGGTAACCCATTCCAGTACTTCACCACCTTCCTAGTGAAATAGGTGGGGGAGGTCTAATATCTAAACTAGACCTCCCCCACTGTAACTTGAGACCATTGCTCCTTGTTCTGCCATCCGTCACTACTGAGATCAGCCTCTCTCCATCCTCTTTGGAACCTACCTTCAGAAACTTCCTTTGGGAAGGTGAAGGCTGCTATCAAATCCCCCCTCACTCTTCTCTTCAGCAGACCAAATAAGCCCAAATCCCGCAGCCTCTCCTCATAGGTCATATGCTCCAGCCCCCTAATCATTTTGGTTGCCCTCCGCTGGACCCTCTCCAATGCATCCACATCCTTTCTGTAGTGGGGGGCCCAGAACTGGGCATAATACTCCAGATGTGGCCTCACCAGTGATGAATAAAGGGGAATAATCACTTCTCTAGATCGGTTGGCAATGCTCCTCCTAATGCAATCTAATATGCCATTAGCCTTCTTGGCTACAAGGGCACACTGTTGACTCATATCCAGTTTCACATCCACTGTAATCCCCAGGTCCTTTTCTGCCGAACTGCTATTTAACCATTTGGTCTCCAGCCTGTAACAATGCTTGGGATTCTTCTGTCCCAAGTGCAGGATTCTACACTTGTCCTTGCTGTAAGATATTTTAACACTTTGGGGTTTTTTGATTGTAAAATAAAAATCTTAAGTGTAATAATGAACTATGAGATGGGACTTGGTCTCACAAACTAAGTTTCAGATTCTCCTTCTCTATCTGCTCCATACTGTGACTCAGCAGGGCCAGAATGCTGCAGGTGAGTGATTGATGGGAGATATTTAAGTCCCTGGATGATCAGGGCTTTATTTTCTTTGGACTGAGGAGATGTTAACACAGGATAATTAGAGCAGCTGGGGCCAATTAAGACCCTACCAGAGACCTAATAAAACACCCCTGTTCTAATCAGACAGGAGGAGGGGAAGGACAGCTAACTGTAGTTTGGAGGGGCACTGTCTTGACCAGAGCTCAGAGTACCAGGAGAAGGAAAACCCTGTCCAAGCAGAGCAGCAGTTCTCCCCAGCACAAAGGATATAAAGAAACCCTGCCCAATGGGAAAGAGGGTAAGAAGCCAATGAAGCTAAAGAGGTTGGGTCCTGGAGTAGGGGGTGGATCCAGATTTCTTTCCTGTTCCCTTTCTCTCCCTCCCCAGGGTACTGGTGGAGCCCAAGAATAGGAGCACGTGTGGCACCCTCATCCTCTACACTAAAAAAGACCACGGGATTCTTCACAATAGCATCAGCCATTTTCCACAATACACCATAATAATCAGAAAGGCATTTGGAATTATCACTACAACACAGGAAGGAATTTAGTCATAAATTTAGCTATCTGGTATGCAAGAATGGAAGCCAAATCTACAGGTTTGTATAGTGCTGCAGTGAGTTCTTTACCCAGACTGCTTCCCCTTCCACTATGCAGATTTCGTCAGGGTCAGGACTTCTCTGATCTTTACTATGCCTCCTTTGCACCAACATCTGTAACTTAAAAAGTTCTTTCTCTGTGACAACTGCTCTTCCAAGTGATCCTATAGTGTCTGGGGGTATGTCTACACTACAGCGCTAATTCGAACTAACTTAGTTCGAATTAGTTAATTTGAACTAAGCTAATTCGAACTAACTCATCCAGACTAAAAAACTAGTTCGAATTAGCGTTTTGCTAATTCGAACTAGCTTGTCCACACAGAGTGGACCCTGAACCGGGATTAAGGATGGCCGGAAGCAGTGCCGGCAGGGCATCAGATGAGGACTTAGAGCATGGAGCTGCTGTCTCAGGCTAGCCGAGGGCTGTGCTTAAAGGGACCTGACCCCCACCCCGGACGGACAGTTCTCAGGGGTGCCCTGCTTGCAAAGCAGTCCTGGCTTGGATTGCCCGGAGTACCCACACTGGGCACATCACAGCACACGGCCATCAGCACAGCTGCACTTGCCGCAGGCTGCCATCTGGGGAGAGGGGGCAATCGGGGGGCTGCAGGAGAGGTTCCACCCCCAGAAGCCCACAGAGCCACCCTAGTCCTCCCCATCGGGAGCTTGTACTCCATTCCTCCCTCACTTCCTTCCACTTACCCCTCACTAGTCCCCCTTCCTGATGTACAAAATAAAGGACACGTGTGTTCAAAAATAGAATCTGTCTTTATTGAACAAAACTGGGGGAGACTGGGAAAAGGAGGTGGGAGGGGGAAGAGAGAGGGTGGGAGAGGGGAGGGCAACTACAATGATGAGGGGTTTGGAACCGGTCCCATAGGAAGAGAGGCTAAAGAGACTAGGAATTTTCAGCTTAGAAAAGAGGAGATGGGGGGGGATATGATAGAGGTCTATAAAAGCATGAGTGGGGTGGAGAGGGTGCCTCCAGAAAAGTTCTTCATTAGTTCCCATAATAGAAGGACTAGAGGACACCAAAGGAAAGGAATGTGTAGCAGGCTTCAAATTAGTAACAGAAAGTTGATCTTCACAAAGCAAAGAGTCAACCTGTGGAACTCCTTGCTGCAGGAGGCTGTGAAGGCTACAACTAGAACAGAGTTTAAAGAGAAGTGATATAACGTCATGGAGGTTGGGTCTATGGAGTGGTATTAGCCAGGGGGTAGGAGTGGTGTCCCTGCCCAAAGTTTGTGGAAGGCTGGAGAGGGATGGCACGAGACAAATGGCTTGGTCACTGTCATCGGTCCATCCCTTCCAGGGTCCCTAGGGTTGGCCGCTGTCAGCAGACAGGCTACTGGGCTAGATGGACCTTTGGTCTGACCCAGTATGGCCATTGTAAGCTCAGGGCTCAGGGTCGGGGGTCTCAGTGAACCACCTTGCTTTTCATGCACACCTGCTCCTGGGTGGCCAGGCTGGCAGCTCTCCTGCCCTAGATGGCCACTTTCCTGTGCCTAGAGCGGAGGTCATGGACGAGGTCCACGATGTCCGCACTAGACCAGGCGGGTGCCCGCCTCTTGCGGTCCAGGGCAAGCTCCCAGGAGCCGCCAGCCTGGTCCCGGGAAGAGGGGGAGAGCTGGGGGGCATCGGGTGGCTGGCTCGAGCCGTGCCAGGTGCAGAGTCTGCTGGCTGGGTGGTGGCAGGCTTGCACCTGGCATGGGCACCATAGCCAGCCCGTGCCCCTTTAATAGGTCCGGGGCCAGGAGGGGGGCAATAGAGTTTCCCTGGTGTTGCCCAGAGTGGCCACCAGGGAAAGCTGGGGAGGGCTAGCCTCCCACTAGTTCGAATTAAGGGGCTACAAAGCCCTTAATTCGAACTAGTAAGTTCGAACTAGGCTTAGTCCTCGTAGAATGAGGTTTACCTAGTTCAAACTAAGCGCTCCGCTAGTTCGAATTAAATTTGAACTAGCGGAGCGCTTGTGTAGCGCCTGTCAAAGTTAATTCGAACTAACGTCTGTTAGTTCGAATTAAATTTGTAGTGTAGACATACCCTGTGACTATTTGAGGAAGCTATGTACAACTTATGAATTCAAATTGATTTTATGAAATTGCTATATCAATGAATTTCCTGGAGCTGTGATACCAAGCCTGATGATGTATGGCTGATGCTACAACTCCCTTCCAGGCCAGGGACAATGGAGAGTCATTAACTGTGTTTCAAAGGGGTAGCCATTAATCTGTTTCAGCAAAAACAACATGGAAGCCTGTGGCAACTTAAAGACTAACAAATTCATTAGGGGATGAGCTTTCATTGGCTGGAAGCCACTTTTTCAGATATGTCTGACTTCTCATTGTTTTTATTAACCTGAGTGGATCCCATGCAGACACCTTGGGACAATGGCATGGCTGTTTCAGCTGGTGAGATAAAAATAACAGTTGTGGATCATGCAGCATAGGCAGTGATGCTAAGAAGCTTGATATCCAGGGTCAGAGTTTGTGTGGCTAACCCAAGCTACCACTTGTGCCACAACATCCTCACTGCTATTGATAACTTGCTAGCATGGGTGGCTGTTATGCTAAGCGGGGAAAGGCATCGCCTTCCCAAACCACCAGTCTGGCCCCGCCCACACTCTGCCTCAGAACACCTACTGAGAGTGGAGTGTTGCTGCCCCCAGGACCCACTCTCCCCATGCTCCAGGGCCAGGAAGGTTGGGGCCACACATTTCCCCACCTCCCTGTGGTGTGGGGAGGGTAGGGAGTGGTGAGATGGCCTGGCTCCCATAGTAGGTGGGGTCTTGGCAGAAGGGGTGGTGATAAAGGTGCCTCCCCCAGCCTGACCTTCACCCACTGCCCCTGCTTGTTAGTGAAGTGGAGCTACCTACCCAGGCTAGGAGGCATTCTTCCCACCTGCAGTTTAGGCATGCCCTGGAAGTCTGACTGAGTTAGGCGTACATCAAAACTGACAGCATGATCATGCAAGGTACTGACTGCCTCCTGTGATATTTTGAGCATATGCTACTCTTGCTGAAATAACAGGAGTAGAGGTTGCTCAGCACCCTGCAGGATCAGCTCCTCTGAAAGGAGTTCAGGACTTGGCCAGCTGGGCTCATACTGGGCAACCACTAGACATCTAGTTAGAGAGGGCATGGAACCCAAAGGCTAGGAAGTCAGTGCTGCCATTTTCTTCTCTTGTGCTATGTATGCATAACAGAAAGGATTGTGGAGAGAATTCCCCTAAAACAACCTATTTATTTGTTCATGCTAAACTCCTGTGGATACTTTATTTTGGTACTTAGAAATTCCCGGAGCACGGGTCTTTCACAGTTGCTGGAGATGGCAACAGAAACAATGTAAGTAGGGTCTGAACCAGAGAATATTGGGAGATTGAGACCAGAACTTCTCTAATGCTGGTTTTAATGTACATTTAATGGGAGTGTGTATGGCATTTAGTTAGTAGACGGGGCCAGCCCGAGCCATTCGTGCACCTCAGGCCTCAGGAGCGTGGCGCCGGCCCCGGGAGTGAGACGCATGCGCAGTCCCGCCCCCGGGCACATGGCACCCCCGCCCCCCGGGTGCCCGGCACATGCGTGGCGCCACCCCGGTCGCACGGAGCATGCGCAGTGCCACCCCCACCCGGGCCAGCAGCCCCGCGCAACGCCCCCTACAATGGGGCGCCCCGGGCAGTAGCCCGGTTGGACCGTACCTTGGGCTGGCTCTGTTAATAGACAATAGGCTCTTGTACTGGTCTGGTAGAGTAGCGGTGAGCAACAAATGAACATATACCAGGCAACAGATACTGGAATATTTTTACAAGTCTGGGTTTCACTTATTCATTACTCAGAGTATCAACCTCATAAACAATAAATTAATTTCCTTTAAAAAGGCTTTATTAGTGAAGGGCTACAATTAAAACCCCAGTTCTGAATATTTCTCATTTGTGCTTCTTACATCCTTTTGTGTTACTTACGAGTAACATAAAATATTTCTAGTAATAGAGATGTAGCTGTGTTAGTCTGATCTTGCTGAAACAAAAGAAAGGACTATGCAGCACTTTAAAGACTAACAAGATGGTTTATTAGGTGATGAGCTTTTGTGGGCCAGACCCACTTCCTCAGATCAAATTCTGGAAGAGAATATTTCCATATTGAAGAACTGGCTCCCTCCAGTGGTGTGTGGGCATTAAACATTTTTGAACCATTAGCAGACAATCTTCCAGGAGAATTAGAAAACTAATGACATTAAATAAATTTCCTTTGAATAACTCAGCCAAGATTGTAAACCTCTAACTACTGTGTTGCTCTTCTAATGTGAGCAGTAACATGTGCTTTAAAACGGATATCCTTAGCGAAGAAAGCAGGAAACGGGGATTATAAAGGAATATTGAAAAGGTACTGAGCAGCCACTTGTCCTAGTATACTTAAGATGGGAGTTATAGTACGGTATGTAAATACTTCAGTTAAATCACACTGTTCTTGCATATTCATTTGCATTCATCTAAACAAAGAATTCATGCTGACTTGGCAATGACCCAGAAGGGCTGGGGTTGCTGTCAGCAGAAATCTACTCAGAGCAATTTCATCTTCCTCCCAAATAATTACAGCTTTCAGTAAATTAATTTGCTCACAAGGATGACATGAGGTGGATGGATCACAGTAATCACAGTGCCACGGCAGAAGTGACATACTTGTTCTGAGGAAAAGGATATGCATGGTGCTCTAGGATTATTCCCAGAATGGTCCTGCCATCCACATTTTCCTTCCAGGCAAAGAGACTCAGTGAGGTTGATTTCACATGATGCATATATGCAGTAACACACTTAAAATTATGTATAATTGTAAGCATCTGAGTAGTCTTTGACACTTTAGCAGGACTGCTCACATACTTAATGTTACAGGAATGCTGAAGGGCTTTGCTAGGTTGGAGATGTAGTTCTGGACCAGCTAGTCATATAAGCATTTATAGCAATCGAAATTTGGAATTTCACTCTTAATTAAATTCCATATCTAAATTCTCTTACCATAAAGTTTGGGAGAGATTGCTGAATGTTGCTTCCTATGCTTCCTAAAATTACCCCTAAGTGAGCATATTAAGGAAATTGTAGAAGTGAGTAGCCATCAAATGGAAAAGAAAGGATGAAATATAACATGTAAATATAAAGCACATATCAATACTGGAGAAAATTCCAACTCTGCCTAATCAAAGAGGATGCCTAGAATGTTACTTCTAGGGCAAGTCACTTATTGTACTAATTTCAAAACATGTCATTTTAAAGCTTTAGTCTTTTACAAAACACAATTAAGATGCAATCTACAATACAAATAAGCATCATGTCTGTAATTGGATTAGAGAGAAATTGAGTCTACACAACACCCTTGCTGTTATTGTATTTACAGCTTAAACAGGGCATCAGACTACATTGTGAGCCCAAAAGTCCCAGACTCCTTTTACAACATTTGAAATAGCTACCAGTGTCATCCCACTCAATTGCAATACCAATGCCCTTTATTCAACTACTTGTGCCCAAGAGGATAAAGAACATCTCACCCAAATTTCTCTCTTGTCAAAGTCATGCTGACTTGGCTCACCCTTTCAGTTCTATTTAAAAGAAGAAATCCTCAAAAATATGTAAACAGTACTGAGCTAGTTTTAAATGTCAGGCTTAATCACTGTGCTATTGATTCCTATGTAATCATATCCTTCACTGTCCTGTACTAGCCATGTTTTTGCTTTGTTTACTGAATAGAAAGTTAAACTACAAGATTATGCCGAAAATCATTCGGTGTGAAAAATTATTTCCTGAGAACCCATCCTAGTCCATCCTAAACTAATGCTCTTCACTCCACACATACCTCATGACCAGGGAGCCTAGTTTTCTGTGTTAAACCCAAATTCCGATAAAAATATAAAAACCTGTGATTTTTCTGTGATTAAAATAAAACACTCAACTCTAATTTCCCTAAAGTTAGGGTGTGTGTGTGTGTGTGTGTGTGTATGTATACTGTATATATATGTCAGCTGAACACAATGTTTTATTGATATATTTACAATTTTTAAGCAAGTCCAAAGCCTACCTGTTTAGCACTTCCCATGTGTTCTACAGGTGTCTGTCTTTGATCATAATCTACAGCTTTGCTGTATACAGTACAGACCAGCACATTACTATCAACATGACGTCTGTCCTTGCCAGTCGGTGATACAGTCTCCAGGTGTGATTTTTCTAAAAGCATCTTTTAAAAATGAATGAAATTTAGCATCTTCTCTTAATGTTGAAAACTTTTTAAAAAAATCACCCCTGGAGACTGTATCACTGACAGGCAAGGACAGATGTCATGTTGATAGTAATGTGCTGTTCTGTACTTTATACAGCAAAGCTGTAGATTATGATCAAAGACAGACACCTGTAGAACACATGGGAAGTGCTAAACAGGTAGGCCTTGGACTTGCTTAAAAATTAATCACCTTTTGAGGCGGAAAGTAAATTTGACATACATTAAAACATGGACCCCCCTTATTGGTGTTTCATAAACTTTATAGGCTGGGAGCAGTTTATTGGAGTTTGTTTAGCTATGTAAATTTAAAGTGCATTCAAAAATTAACCACAGGAGTGGAAGGGTGTGCACATTAAATAACTAACACCAGTACTTTCAGTAAAATGTAGTTAATATGTGTTCATTTTTTTTTTACAACATATAAAAGCTAAATGACATATTAGGTCACAGAGATCCCCTTGAGACTGTCATTTGATAGGCTGATAGTTCCACTGAGCCTGCCTACCTCCCCTCCAGGGCACCCCCCACCAGGCTGTTCTGCTGAGCCAAAAGCTCTGGTCTCCCCCAGCAAGGCACAGAATTGGGATTATAGCCCCCGCCAGAACAACACAGACACTGAGAACAGCTCAGCTCTGGGAAGGCTCAATCAAAGGGATTTGACATGGCACCAGGTGCATTGCCCCACTGAGTTCAAAACCACAGATAGATCCATATGACTCTGCATAAAAGTTTTCCACCCAGCAAGATCATATATTCTCCCCCTTTATCAATGAGAGAAAAGCACAACTGTTGTCCCCCTGATAACAGTTATTTATATTGGGTTCATTAATAAACAAAAGTGATTGTATTAAGTACAAAAAGTTGGATTTCAGTGATTATAAGTGATGAGACAGATCAAAGTAAGTTACTAAGCAAAATAAAACCAAATATGTCAGCTAGGCTTAATATGCTAAGAAACTAGTTACCTGCAATTTCTCATCCTAACAAAAGCGACGAAGAGTCCTGTGGCACCTTATAGACTAACTGAAGTGTAGGAGCATAAGCTTTCGTGGGCAAAGACCCACTTCGTCAGATGCATGTGACATGCATCTGACGAAGTGGGTCTTTGCCCACGAAAGCTTATGCTCCTACACTTCAGTTAGTCTATAAGGTGCCACAGGACTCTTCGTCGCTTTTGCAGATTCAGACTAACACGGCTACCCCTCTGATCCTTCATCCTAACAGTAGTTTTAATCATTTTTCTCACAGACTAGGCAGCCTCCTAGTTCAGGCTAGATCCTTACCTCTATTCAGTCTTACTTGTTTCCAGGAGTCATTATGGTAGTAAGCAGGGAGTGTCTTGGTGTCTCACAATTGCCAAATCCTCTATTGTCTGATTCCCTAGATTTTGTCCAACGCAGGAATACTTTGTGTTCATCTTCAACCCTTTCACATCCCAATGGAAAAGTACCATATTCAAAATGGGTTCCAATATCCAGTGATCTGGCCACATCTTGACAGGCCCAACCATAGTCCAGGCTTACAGGAAATACAAGAAATACCGATCATTTTATTGAACAGCAGGTAATTAAGTTCCTTAAGTACACTTGCACACAGATTAATAAACAGGTTTATATTTCTTATTTCTAACTTCAAATACAGGAATGATACATGCACATAGATAGAATATACACATTCAGGGGATTACAAGTTCTTTAATAAGAGGCTACATACCCCATTTGTCATAAAGCATATTTGAGTTATTCCATAAAAATATGGAGTGCAAGTCATACTACAATTCTATGTAAAATGAAAATTCCACATTATTCAGTGGCAAGAAGATTCCTGGGATCTCTGCTCCTCACTAAATGTTCCCTTTGCATTCTTATCCAACTTTCATATTTGTGAAATTATTTCATGAGGTCCTTCTTTCAAGCTCCCTATCATTCTGCTGGCATTGATCTCATGTTCTGTAATACCTTATTAATATCAGTATTTCTTCTGCAAGCTTCTCAGGGTTAATCCACCACTCAAGAAATGCTAGTCACACAGTATGGCACAAGCATGCTGGGCCTTTATGTAATGAATCCAACCCACCCTTCACTCACACATCTGTTGTTTGTTTCTATTTAGATTGGAAGCTCCTTGGGGAGAGGGAAGATGTCTTTCCAAAGATCTGTGCAGCATCAAGTACACTGCCAGCCTCTATCAGATAGAAAATAAGTATGATAAAATACAAATAGTAAATACTAATGAGAGAAGAAGAAATCATCTCAGAGTAAGAAAAAAAAATTAGTCAGAGAACTGTCTTGTTGAGCAAATCACTCTACTTTCAGATTAAGCTTTTTTAGAAACTCACCATACAGACAGAAACATTTAAGAACAAAGTATAATCCGCAAATGTGTATATAAAATAATCAAATACCAAACATTTCAGTGTTGAGTCTTTTTTCTAGCCCAAGAGTAGATGTAAGCAGCCCTCAGAAATCAAGGCGTCATTGAAAGAAGATTCTCTTTCAGTCAATCAATAAAAATGTCCATCTAAACTAATGCCACGTATACTGTTTGCTTTTAAGTTTTATTACGGTAGTTGTAGTAATATAAATTACATTAATTTAGAGCTCACTGTGGTGTTGGGCAGAGGACTAGTGAGGTCCGTACAAGCTGCTAATGTGGCCCTTAGTAAAAAAATAAATGTCTTACTACTCTGGGCAAATAGCCATTTAATTCCTTAGTAGTAGCAAATAAACATAAGAAAACAAGTTTCAGAGGGGTGGGTTGTGCCCATGAAAGCTCATGACACCATCTACATTTTGTGTTAGGGTACGTCTAGACTACATGCCTCTGTCGCCAGAGGCATGTAGATTAGGCTACCAGACATAGTAAAATGAAGCGGCGATTTAAATAATCACCGCTTCATTTAAATTTACATGGCTGCCGCGCTGAGCTGACAAACAGCTGATCAGCTGTTTGTCGGCTCAGCGCGATAGTCTGGACGCGCGGGTGTCGACATCAAAGGTATTTATCGACCACCCAGGTAAACCTCATTCCAGGAGGCATACCTGGGTGGTCGACAAATACCTTTGATGTCGACACCCGCGCGTCCAGACTATCGCGCTGAGCCGACAAACAGCTGATCAGCTGTTTGTCGGCTCAGCGCGGCAGCCATGTAAATTTAAATGAAGCGGCGATTATTTAAATCGCCGCTTCATTTTACTATGTCTGGTAGCCTAATCTACATGCCTCTGGCGACAGAGGCATGCAGTCTAGACGTACCCTTAGTCTCTGAGGTGCTGCAAGACTATTCCTTGTTTTATAAGAAAATAAGAGTGACCAGAAATGAGGGATTCAGATTGTGGGAGTGGACTGAGGTCTGGGACAGGGGGTTGGAGTGAAGAAGGAGGTGTGGGCTTTGGCTGTAGATGTGGGCTCAGGGTAAGGGTCACATACCATTCTCTCAATGACTTTAAAACAATGCATATTGCTTCAGAGAGATTTTTACTCCAGACTTCAAAGAGAAGCTTCAGAATTGTCATTCATGCTTAAATTTGACACTTTATGTACTGGTCTCAACAAAGATGCTAATTATCTCACCCATTACAAAGATACCTTCCCCAATTATCACCCCTAATGTCATTACCTCACAGACACTAAACTTCCCACTCTGTTCAAAAATTTGATTTGTCAATTTTATATAATTTAGCTAGGCCAGACTAACATGGCTGCATCTCTATCACTTTCCAATACAGACACCCTGCCCCCTGCTGCTGAAGTGGAGACCAACCCAGTTGTTTGTTCCTTTCATTCCTTTACATTATTTCAAGGCTGTCTACACAAGGAATAGGGCTGAATTTTTTTTATTGACAATTAAGTTCAGACCAATAGTCTGCCCTATGAACATGGACTCAGACAACATTCTGTGATCCACAGCCAGCTCATGTGTTTTACTCTTTTAAATCTATGAGTGAAGTAGCATAACTTGATGTTACAGATTATGATTTGCATATAAGAAGGGTAGATACCATTTTCCATTTCTAGAACTGCAGCAATCTGGGGAAAGCAAGTAGTTTTCATTCCTGGCATGAACACCAGTTTAGGGTTTTCTGGATTGTCAGAACTGCATGACCCACTGTTGCCATGAGAAAGGAATAGATATAGTGATTTAAAATATTAAAACATTGCAATAGTTCTTACATGTAATGTTTGCTCCTGGCTAGGTATTCATTAGTTACATGCCATTCATGAGTTACTTCCAATGGTAGAGAGTCTTCTTGGATGGTGTGAGAATCAATGAATGCCTTCATTTCCTTCCAACAATTTGTATTGCATTAATTCCTAATAGTCCATCACATTTCTGCATCTTGGTAGGCAGAGTAGTAAACCATTCATCAGTACCATATTTGCAAAAACAGTAAACAGAACTACTACAAGTTTTGGTCAGACACAAACAGATCAGGGCATGGTATCTTCTACAAATGGCAGAGGTGATTTAATGCTGTTCCTATGAACTGCTTCAGATTCCAGCAGCTATTTATGTTTGCTAAGGAACAGTGATTGTTAAATTACTGTTGCCCTTTTCCAAATTAATAGATTTTGAATGAGCCCCTGCAAAAACAGGAAGACTATTGAAAGACAGCCTTTGTATGAAAGGTGTGTTGGTGAGGGCCACAAACCATCAGATGAGTACAGTGGATACACCATTATAGTTTATTATTCCTGTAGAGATAGTATAAGTTTTAGAGATTCCCATATTTGACATGGGGAACAGCTGACTAGGACTGATAATCGCTCTATTGCTGGTATAAATGTAATCTGCCCAATGCACACTCATGCTCAGGCATATGTGCGCATATTTGTACTATGCAGTTGTGAGTCATACACATACACATTTTTTTCCAGTACCATTTAAAACTGACCCCCTACCATAACAATGTTACAGTTAAGTTTGAATTGATACTCTGTCTAAACTTCATTTTCAACACATCTTTTATTTGGGGGCTTTTTGGTAGAAGTTTGAAACATTTAAGACAATTGAAATAGGAATCTCTTGCTCTGTCTCTAAGGCTGTGTCCAGACTCAGGGGTTTTTTCGAAAAAAGTAGCCTTTTTTCGAAAAAACTTCCCCTGCGTCCAGACTCAAGCCGCGTTCTTTCGAAATTAATTCGAAAGAACGCGGCTTTTCTTTCGATGGCAGTAAACCTCAATTTACGAGGAAGAACGCCTTCTTTCGAAAGTTCCTCTTTCGAAAGAAGGCGTTCTTCAATGTAAATAGGGCTTCTTCAAAAGAGAGCATCCAGACTCACAGGATGCTTTCTTTCGAAAAAGCAAGTCGCTTTTTCGAAATTTCTCCGTGCAGTCTAGACGCTCTCTTTCGAAAGAGGCTCTTTCGAAAGATGCTTTCGAAAGAGCCTCTTTCGAAAGAGGCTTGCAGTCTAGACATAGCCTAACACACAAACAGGCACTATATTTGATGAATGAAACTGGTTTGGGTAATATAATTAAAAGGTGCAGCAAATAAATATGAAAGGCAGAGTGACCTGACTGAAAAAGTCTAGCATGATACAAGGCCTTCTGCAGATATTCATGAAATAATGGCCCAGAAAAGCACACATCCACACAAATTTCTCTGTGTGTATGCGCGTGTGCATATGCATTGCAACAAATGGGATTTGGGGGTTTGTTTCACAGATAGCATACAATTTCCATCCTTTTACGGACAAAAAAGATCCCAGAAACAAAATCATTTAACATAGGTGACCAATCACAACCAAAAGGTAGAGCTTAAAATGTGAAAAAGAAACATGAAAATAAGCTGTACATTTTTGCAGACATCTTAAAAGCAATATTTTTCCATGCAAAATGTAACCCCAAAAAGCAGTAGTAATGTCATAGGGTTGTTTCAATTGCACAGATGTTTTAGGGATTTGCAATCAGATGTACATGCCAAGTAAACAACATTTTATTCTCAATAGTTCACCCATTTCAAGCAAGCAGCAGGGGGCAGAGTTTGCTGCTGAAAAACCTTCAAGTACTAGTATTTCTAAATCTGCCTCATAATGAGACACACTAACATAGGATTTGCACACCCAATATCTCTATTTTCCTTCAACACTGATGTCCAGCTGTGGCTTCTGAAGATGAAAACATACGTGACCTGGCAAATTATCTGGCACTGTAAATGAGGGGCAATATCCTTCCTGGCACATGTAACTATCAGCTTACACATTAACACTTCAATAACTACAAGGTTATCATTGAACATAAAGGCAAATAGTTTATATAAGCTCCTTTAACACTGAATTTCATAGGTTGTATATGGATACCTTCTATTGGCCAAATCATGTAGTTATTTGGACTGAATAAAATAAAACATTTATTGACTCATATGCTATGTGCGCCATATTAGGTTATTTTCTGTGACTAGAAATCTGCTGTAGCATTTAAGTATGTTTAGGTTAAATTTAATAAGTTCCATTAAATAGACACGAGATACACATTGACATTAGATATATCATGTTGCTGCTTGCTCGAAAATAAATGGGATATCATGTAGCCAATAAAAGATCTGATCAGACAAATGCATGAATGCTTACTATTTTCACATAGGTTTTATTTTTCTTTGCTTCAAATTCTGGCTGTCCAGCGAGGGGCATATGAATAGGACAGGGAACGACTGTGGGGATCAATATTCTATGTGTGTCCCCCTATATAAAAATGAAAAGAGGCAAGGACTTGCTGTGTTGTTGCAGTCAAATGCCCAGATAATAAGGGGCAAGTGCTTCTGTCCTTAACAAAAGCAAAACTCCTTAGTGAAATCAATAGCTTTACTTTCAGAATGAGCTGCAAGATTTGGCTCTATACATATTTTCATTTGTGGCTTATTTTATTATTCATAAACAAATTTTATTTTTTGTACAGAATCCCTCTCACTCCCCACTACATTATGTTGAAATATGCTGAGTACTCTCAACTTTTTGATGCAAGGCCCAGAAAGTCAGTGGAAGGTGATGATGCTGAGCAATTTGCAGGGGGCAGGATCAGGAAGGTTGTGTCAAAAGTTTGAACAGGGCCTGATCCTGCTTCAGTGAAAGTTAACATCCATTAGCAGCTAGGGAGCAGGAGCATATGCCACATAATAGAAGGGGAGCTGAAGTTTCTGTCGCCTTGTCATTTTACAGTAGCTTTAGAGGAAGGATCATCTGACATCCCCTAGGGTATGTCTACACTACCCCGCTTGTTCGAACTAGCGGGGTAATGTATGCATACCGAACTTGCTAATGAAGCCCGGGATTTGAATTTCCCGGGCTTCATTAGCATAAAGCCGGCGCCGCCATTTTTAAAAGCTGGCTAGTGCAAACCCCATGCCGCGCGGCTACACGCGGCACAGGCTAGATAGTTCGAACTACGTAGCCATTCCGAACTATCTGTACTCCTCGTGGAACAGGGGGAGTACAGATAGTTCGGCATGGCTATGTAGTTCGAACTATCTAGCCCGTGCTGCGTGTAGCCGCGCGGAATGGGGTTTGCACTAGCCAGCTTTTAAAAATGGCGGCGCCGGGCTTCATTAGCAAGTTCGGTATGCATACATTACCCCGCTAGTTCGAACTAGCGGGGTAGTGTAGACATACCCCCATTTACTTTGAGCAGAACAATATAAATAATAAAAAAACTGTTATTTTATTGTAAATATAAACAAAAATTAAACAATACAAGCTGGTCATGACTTTTTTGTAATTTTGATGAAGATTTTTGGTGGCAATTTCTCAAAAAAATATGGTTTTTTATCCGGTACATGAAACAGCCATTCTACTTAGTACTCTACTATTTTTATCTAATTTTTATGCTTCTAGGCCCCAGCACTACAAGCACACATGCATATGTCTAACTTTATGTGTGTGAATGTCCCATTAAAGACAATGGGTGTATTCATATGAACATAGTTAAACACATGCATAATTGTTTGCAGGATCAAGATCTCAGCTGTTAAGATTTTGTCCACACTGGTCTAGGTAGCATGGGTCTGCTTCTGCTACTGTCAATGGTTTATTTGCCAAAATGTTATATTTCTTAAATCTTAGTTTGCTTAAAAAGTGCTAACATGTTCCTTGACCCACAAAGATAGGCCCAAAAGTTGAGGTATTAATTTATGGTGGATGGAATCTAAGCTTGTGGTCTAGAAAGTTCCCTAGGAATAGCAGTTCTTCTGCTTTTGAGTCCAATACCTTTTTCAAAGAGTGCCTTTAAACATCTGGGGTACTTCTAGACTACATGCCTCTGATGACAGAGGCATGTAAAATAGGCTATCCGACATAGTCAATGAAGCGGGGATTTAAATATTCCCGGCTTCATTAAAATAAAAATGGCTGCCGCGCTGTGCCGGCTCAGCTGATCGTCGGCACAGCGCATGAGTCAAGATGTGGATCGGCTGACAAGGGAAGCCTTTGTCGACCGCTCCTGTAAACCTCGTTTCACGAGGCATAAGGTAGCGGTCGACAAAGGCTTCCCTTGTCGACCGATCCGTGTCTTGACTCACGCACTGTGCTGATGATCAGCTGAACCAGCACAACGTGGCGGCCATTTTTATTTTAATGAAGCCAGGGATATTTAAATCCCTGCTTCATTTACTATGTCGGGTAGCCTATTTTACATGCCTCTGTTGGCAGAGGTATGTAGTCTAGACGTACCCCTGATGTCTTGTGTGCATTAAGAGAAAGAACTACTTTTTATAAATGCTATTTTTCTATTATATTTTCTTCTTATCCTACTGCTGGCTATTTTTCCTAGTGGAATGGTAAATGTCTTTCATTTGCTCCATAGATTATCATTAATACCAGGTTATTAAAAATGGACAAAAAAACCTGTAGATCTGACTCAGTCCTTATCTAAGTTGCCATAGAGTCCATACTTTGAAAGAGGTTTCAAAACTGGATGCACTTTTCACTATTTATATTGCTTCTACTATTTGTATTTCTCAGTTTGTTTGTAGCCAGCTTCTTCTCATTTTCTTTTCCTGATTTTCATACAATAATACAATACTGCAATGTTTGGACAGTGAACAACATGATAAAACATAAAACAGCCTCTTTAAAAATATGATATTTGACTGTATATTATTTAAATAATGTATTGTTTACAATTTGTATTACGTTTTGTAAAACCTTTTTAATTTGGGGTAAAGTATATGGCACTGTCCCTTTAATTCAACTCTCTTTACTCACATTACTATCATCATCATTACAAATAATTTGTGGTATAGATAATGAGTTAGACTGGGTACCCATTCTGGGCTCCTCAAAGAATAAGAGCTCTCCTTTGCACTCCTGTGTAGGTTAAATGGACCATAGGTCCACGAGCTCAGCAGAAACTGTGTCTGCTACTTCCCCTTCCTGCAGCCTAGGGTGACATGTACAAGGGAAAGAGTGGAACTTTGGTTCTGCCTGCCTGACAAAAGGGCTAGCACATATTGAGTTGATATCATCATTAAATGTTTGCATAGGCCAGAGAAAATTACTTCCCTCTACCCAGAACAAGGTAGAACCCGGGAGGGAACTGTGCCTTTCGGGCAATTCTTTCCTTTTACTGCTCCTGGTGCATCACATACACATACACTTTAGCCCTTAGTTATCTGTAATCTGAGGCGCTACATCTGTATCCAAAAAAGCTTTCATTCATCATTACTTTTTATAATGATCATTTTTCCATAGATTTTCCTAAGAACATGGTGGTATGAATAAGCTATCAGAAAGTATCTTCCATTGTTTTCAGTCATTCTTGCATGTACTTTGGTTACCTAATAGGAAATATCATCAACAAATAAACAGGAAAACCCTGATAAAATTAAAAACAACCATTTGTTACCAGTTACTGTCTTTAAGCAATTCTTTAACAACATCGCTGCAATTACCAAGGCTTTGACTTAAACCAAATACAGTTTCTTACTCATGTGTAGACATTTTGGCTGTAGGTCAATATTGCCAACCACAAAAGTTCAAAAAGCATAAATGAGATTTCCCCCCAAAATTATTAGGTTGGCTTAAAAATCATGAGATTCTTTAAGATGATACATTTATTGAATCATAGAAGGTTAGTACTGAAAGAGACCAATTTTTGCTTCAAATATTAAAGTTTTTTTTCTTTAGCCATGAGGGCTAATAACTTACTTAAAAAAAATAAAAGCTGAGATTCCCAGCAACTGGGGAAGTAAGAATGTTAATATGAACAACAATATCACAAAACTAGTGATAAAATCGCAAGAGTTGACAAGACTGATAGAAATAAATTTTGAAGTTCACTGAGAGGGTGTAAAAGGGCATGCACCAGTCGGGGGAATATGAACCAGTTGTTTTGGATTTCAACAGACAAAACAGTTGTCCTGTCAGTCATGAATGGCCCATAGCATTAAATGGGTGTTCTAAGATTACTTCAAAGATTGGCAGATGAGACATGGAAAGATCAGACCTCACTGAAAGTTGGCTGCTCCACTAAGGAGATCTTTTTACTGAGTGTCTGCCATGCTCACCTCGCACAGAAAGAATATTTTTCATAGCCAGAAAATTGTCGTTAATTATCTGATATAGTAAAAGATACCTTAACATGCTTTTCCAGGTTGTATATCCCCCTGTATCTGTCAATTAGAGTAAGATCTATGTTTCTGGTGGCTCTAATTCCTACTAATGTGTTTCTTTAGCTGTTAAAGAATTAGAGAAAATTTCACCCAAAACTCTTCCATTCTTATTTAATTTCTTAAGATGTGGTTGCTCTGATGTCCTATTAGAGCAGAAGACTGTTTCATAGATAGAGCCAGCAAAATTGGCAGATCAAAATGGGTTTCAGAACTCTCTATAGGAGAATACTATAAAGTTGGTTGTCTGCTTTTTCAATGATCTATTATTTTACTAGAGAGACTCTGGGTTTTCAACCTCTGGTACAGTGGATTTGCTATAAATCTCTCCATATACATATTTCTCATTGGCCATCTTAGCATACAGGTAACATGCAACACAGGAAGAGTTGGGTGTGAAATGGAAGTCTATATTTTATACATATAGTGCGAGTGAATAATTTTTTCATTTCTTCCATTATTTAAGGGAATTATATTGATTTTCACCTATTACAATATACGACATAGACAATCTTGGAATCAACATGACAAATTCTGCAGGCTATGCAAAGAAAAATAACACAACAGTATCTTGTGTGCCTGTCTTCAGTTCTGGACAGCTGCATGATTCTGATATCAGCAGTTTACTACCAAAAATGGTTTGCAGCAGTAACAGAAAAACATAAACAGGTTCATGTTTTTGCAACGCAGGATGACAGGGCAATGTTTAAATATGTTATGTTGAACCTTATTTTACGTAGAAATTGTTACCTTGAAATTCTGTGCTTATTAACAACTGGAAATAAATAAACAGCACAACTATTTAATTATACTGTGGTATGGTGAAGTGCAAGTTTATTATACATGAAATCCTACAGATAGGCATTTAAAAGCCGGATCCTGCAACTTTTACTCAAGCAAAATCCAACTGGTTTAGCTTTAATAAGAAAAGCAGGATCAGGCCCAAATATTTTATTATAAAAAAAGAGCTTCACTTTTATTGATCTGAAACCACTTGATAAATGGTAGGTTGACACTATAAGCCCATGTTCAGAAAAGCAGTTTAAATTCCATCCCAATTCAGCCCCCCCTTAGCTTGAGTGCTGTCCAGAATAAGGGACAGGATCTTGACTTAGGACCATAATGACTAGATTAATGTTTGAGAGAAATATCTAGATTGTTTATGAATAAACATTTATGGTACAGATTTTCTTGCAGAAAATCCATACAAAGTGGGTCTTGAGAAGGATATCTCAGTGAGGACCTCCCCTCCCTAGAAAACACTACAGACCCTATCCCTAAAATTATTCCCCCACATGTTCAAGTCTGGGTCCATCTCTGCTATATTTGGATCCACGAGAGTTGGTCTGGACCTGAATTATTATTAAGAAGAATATTATTTTGCATTATAATTAACACATTTGTTAAACTATTTCAACTGTCTGAATTATGTATTTTACATTACTCAAAGGTACCAAAGCCAATATTTTAAAAAATAAATGCCTAAAGTTAGGTTCCTGAGTCTATATTTAAGACATCTAAATAAATGTCTGGGATTTTTAAAAATGAAGAACTCTCAGCTGCTCCCACTGAATTCAAAGACAAATTTTGGCCTGTGTCAGATACCTTTTGCCAACCTTTAAACAAATACAAGGGTCTAACTTTTAAAATCTTATTGGTCTCTTATAACTTAACATGTTCACTGAATCAAAATGGTAAGGATACATAGACTGTAAACCTCTGTTCTTTTTCTTCCAAACCCCCACCCCCTCTCTTTTTCCCTCTTTCTCTTTACCCATTTCTAGTGTCATGAGATCAGGTGACTCTATAAAATCTGATTATAATGTATTGCCAAATCCCTTACTTGGTGATGTATATAAACACCCCAGCCTAACGCAGAAATTCTGTAGTGAAGAAAAGCACTGGCCTCATCCCAGAATCAGCAACTACAGGCACCACCAATTTCTCTTTGAAGACAATATCTTGCAGTTAGAAGAACATGGCAAGTCTAAACTGGAGTTATGAAGGTGACAATGGTAAGAATAACTTTCCCTAATAGCAAACTAATTTAACTGACCAAGATGGGCTCTTTCTTTTCTTTTTTGATAAAAGGAGACATAAATCCATAAAGGAGACCATATAGAGTGATACATTTTTTTATATTTAAAGAGGACTAATCTACAACTTAGACAGGGCTACTATAAGATTGGTGCATAACTCACTGGATAACCATTCCGAGAGTAGTTATTAATGGTTCTCAGTCATGCTAGAAGGGCATAACAAGTGGGGTTCTGCAGGGGTCAGTTTTGGGACTGGTTCTGTTCAGTATCTTCATCAATGCTTTAGATATTGGCATAGAGAGTACGCTTATTACATTTGTAGATGATACCAAGCAGGGAGGGGTTGCAAGTGCTTTAGAGGATAGGGTCATAATTCAAAATGATCTGGACAAACTGGAAAAATGGTCTGAGGCAAATAAGATGAAGTTTAATACGGAGATATGCAAAGTACTCCACTAATGAAGGAACAATCAGTTTTACATATATAAAATGGGAAGTGACTGTCTAGGAAGGAGTACTGCAGAAAGGGATCTAGACGTCATAGTGGATCACGAGCTAAATATGACACTGTGGCAAAAAGCAAACATGATTCTGGGATGCATCAACAGGAGTGTTGTGAGCAAGACATGAGAAGTCATTCTTCCGCTCTACTCTGGGCTGTTTAGGCCTCATTTGGAGTATTGTGTCCAGTTCTGGGCACCACATTTCAAGAAAGATGTGGAGAAATTGGAGAAGGTCCGGAGATGAGCAACAAAAATTATTAAAGATCTAGAAAACATGAGCTATGAGGGAAGGCTGAAAGAATTCAGTTTGTTTAGTTTAGAAAGAGAATACTGATAGGGGACTTGATAGCAGTTTTCAAGTATCTAAAAGGGTGTTACAAGGAGGAGGGAGAAAATTGTTCTCTGTGGCCTCTGATGATAGGACAAGAAGCAATGGGCTTAAACTGCAGCAAGGGAGGTTTAGCTTGAAAATTAGGAAAAACTTCCTAACTGTCAGGGTGGTTAAATACTAGAATAAATTCCCTAGAGAGGTTGTGGAATCTCCAAGACTGGAGATATTTAAGAGCATGTTAGATAGTCATCTGTCAGCAATGATCTAGATGGTGCTTGGTCCTGCCCTGAGGGCAGGGACCAGACTTGATAAGCTCTTGAGGTCCCTTCCAGTTCTAGTATTCCATGAGTCTATGATTATTTTTACAACTATTCAAGAAGAAACCACCACAATTTGGGAATTATATATTAAAGCTAAAGTAGCAATTAAGAACTAAATGAGATTATTTGTGTCTGTCTAGGACCAGACCAGTGGCACAAATTATACCCAGTTGCCAATGGAAACCTTCAGTCTCCTATTGACATTAAAACCAAGAATGTAAAAAAAGATCCATCTCTGGGGCATCTCCATGTCACTTGGAATTTGAGCACCTGCAAAGAGATTGTCAACATTGGACACTCCTTCCATGTGAACTTTGAGGACAAGGATAACCGATCAGGTTAGTGAACAGGGTTCTTTTGTTTGTTTTTACACATTCTTTTTTCTTAACCTTGCCTAGAAACAAAAGCAAATGGACGTTCAGCTCCATAAATACCCATTCAAATGGGCTCCCAGATTTAGAATACTAATGCAGTGATATAACTTGACTCTCCATGGAGGATCTGAAATACGTCATTTTAAAATTAGGATTTGTTGGCAAGTGCTCTATTATTACAAGCAAATTTAAAATTGGCCAGATTAATCAGATTTTTCCAGGTAGTAAAATATCCACAGCCATGGCTGTGTTCTGGTGAGTTTCCTATGGACAAGACTCTACTCAGATTTGAATTACAGAGTTAGCCTTGCTTTATAAAGGGAGAATAAGGTACTATTTGACTATTCTAATTTGCAAATACTAATACAATTCCCTGAAAGAATTTTCAGGCAAGAAATTCTTAGTGTGATGGTTAAGCAACTGCAGATTTCTATCTGCCAGTAGGACTGAACACACCTTTGTATTTTGGTAATGTACATATCATTGACGGTGACCTACAACATCACTAACAAGAACATTTTACCTTAGCTTTAAAATATGGGTAAAACTAATATGTTAGACTCAGAGTATCTTATGTGCATTACTAGTTTTTCTTCTTGCACAGAAAGGCAATTAAGATCTATAGTGGCAGAGTCTCTTCTGCCCGCAGAAGGAATGGATTGAGTGATCTAATAGGTTGTTTCCATCTCTCACTCTTGGAATCCTAATCCTGTATCTAGTGAACTGCTGCTACTGTAATGTTTCCCTGGTTTTTGTTTCCTTGCTTAAGGAATTAATAGTCTCTGTTCATGTACGGTTTACATAAATGTTTGGGTTGAATTTGACAGGCATGCTGTTTTACTATAACTAAGCCATAATATGTACATATCACAGTTTTTATTTCTAAAGGCTTGCATTAAATCATGAACAATCTTATTTTCAATTTTCAAATAAAAATTACATGTTACGGTAGATTAATAATAGAGCTAATATTCTGATTGTCTATATGTTGGTAAGAAAGTTTTTTGATGTGATGATACCTGTGCTGTCTGTCTCCAAACTTGATCTTAACAAGTTATTTCATTTCTGTGCAGTGGTGACTGGTGGACCTCTCACTGGAAACTACAGGCTGCAACAGTTTCACTTCCATTGGGGCCGGACTGATGATTATGGCTCTGAGCACACTGTGGATGGTAGAAAATATGCCTCAGAGGTAGAGTCAATGAAACAAAAAGGAAAGGTCACATTTTCAAAGCTTGAGTCCTAAATGGATATATGCACATGTCAAATTTTCTTGAAACATCTGTATCTGTGTTTTCTGCTTGGGTAGTTACATCTGTTTGCACAAGCAACAACCTGCTCTGCATATGCAAAGGGGATTTTGCAGGTGAAAGTTAGGGCTTGAAGCCAACATTTTCAAACTTGTTTGCCTAAATATCCACCAGCACCAAAAAGAGGGCCCAGTGTTTCAACTGTGTGAGTTTTCTTGTGAGCAGTCCTATTGGCATTAGTGGAGCTAACGAACCACATGCATAACTCTTTACAGAATCAGACTCCAGCTGCTTTGCACGGGGTCTGATTACCCAGAGCCCCCACTGAAGACAGTGGGAGCTGGACATGCTCAGCAGCTCATATATCAAGCCTAATGCTGGTTGCTGGACTTCCTGTGGCTTTCTGTTAGTTCTTAAGGAGAATAGCAGTAAGAGGGCAAAGCTGGAAGAAAATAAGGGAAGGAAGGGAACTGAGACCCACTTTTCAAGGAATGAAAGGCTCTTGTGATGTGACTGCTTGTGTTTGCTTTCCCTTATCAATATGCCAAGAACAACTTATTCAGTGTTATCTTTAGCAAATCTTTAGATTTTAGACGATTATTGCATATAATGAATATAATGAGAAGACTAGAGCATTTGTTTATAATTTAGGCATCATCGCACAACAATCTTCCTTAGGAAAAATTTCCACTGTTAACGGTGCTATAGCTATCTCACGTATGCAGCCCAGATATGAAAGGGGCCTCCCTTTAGAACTGCTTCCTGCTATAATTAGATAATGAATTTGGACTGTGTTTGAGCAATACAGTCCCTATACAAATATGTTTTACAGATTACTTTGAATCAGACATTTAAAATATTTTTTTTTAAATAAAGCTGTTGCAGTTGAAAAAAGATGGCAATTTAGCTTAAAATCATAGCTGGGAAAAACTTTCCCATTTTTACTTCTTTAAACCAAAAAAAGTATTCGTTGCATAATTTCTGTTACTGATCTTCCACTGCCATTTTTAATTAAACATACCACTTGTTCTGATTTATTGATGGAAGATACTATACAAGAGACGGACAATAAAATGGCAGCAATTTGCCCTGGTTAGTCCCTGGCAGACTGCCGCTGCTATATTTCCCTGGGTCTCCACAGGGATGGGTGATTGCAGCTCCCATTGGTCACAGATCACCATTCCCAGCCAATGGGAGCTGTGGGAAGTAGCACAGACTGGGACACCACTCCCCACAGCTCCCATTGCCAGGAACAATGATCCACAACCAATGGGAGCTTCAAGTGCCTGTACCTGCAGAGTCACAGGTAAATATAGCAGTGGCGGCCCACTAACCCTGGGGGTTAACCCTGGTTTTATCACCCAGAGTGGGCAAATACTGGCCCGTGGATGGGATCCAGTGATCTAGATCACGAGAAAGTTATTTGCCCACCCCTGTGCAATAAAACCAGGTTAAACTGCTATAGTTACACAGTTGCTAACTTATTCTAAAATAATTTCATGTGAATTAAGAACTTCAGCATATAATTTCTAAGAATTCCAGATTTCTAAATATGTTATTATCATGTGAAAGATGCAACACTCAATAACAAGGTATTATAGGCAAAAACATTGGTGTTGAACAGAAGGTACCATAAGCCCCTTTTCAGCTGATATTTAAAGGAAAAGACACTAAAATATCTGCTTCTTGTATGTACTAGCCTCTAAATATGCCTGCATAAATCACAAGCATAACTGTTTGTCACGCCACTAGCTCCACTGCTCTCCATGATGGACCAGTAGTTCATACGCACACTGCCAATTGCAGATTCAAGCCCTAAGAATGTAGTTTTGGTTTGCCTCTAATGTTGTTGGCTTTGGTCACTATTTCTCCTTCATTTGCTTTTTAGCTTCACTTGGTTCACTGGAATTCAGACAAATATTCAAGTTTTGCTGAGGCTTCTGATAAGCCTGATGGCTTGGCAATCATTGCTGTTTTTCTGCAGGTCAGTTACACGATATATTGAAACCCCCTTTTATCTCTTTTGTTTCCCCTTTTATCAATGCTTTATATATTATCTGATCCACAAACCACAGTCCATTCAGAAAGGGGACAAGACAAAGCAATATTATCTCTATTTAGAGACCCACAGCCATGTTGACTTTCCTTTGATTTCAGTAGTCTGGTTATTTTTTTTCAACCCCAAATAGTGAAATGGGCAACTCATTATTAAACTCATTTTATCATGCTTCCTCTGAAGGATAAAAAACAATTTTGCACTGCGGAACCTCTGAGTTTATATTTCTGAATACAGGCAGTCCCCGGGTTACGTACAAGATAGGGACTATAGGTTTGTTCTTAAGTTGAATCTGTATGTAAGTCGGAACTGGCGTCCAGATTCAGCCGCTGCTGAGCAGCGTCTGGGCTGTCCGCTGCCCGCGTGCTCTGCCGCTTTGCTTCCTCTCCCTGGTCTGCTGGAGACCAGGGAGACGGCCCCGTTCATAACTGCGGATCTGACTTAAGTCAGATCTGTGTAACTCGGGGACTGCCTGTATTTGGCCTACTCTTTGTTTTACTTTAGTTATAAGTAACTAACTATAGCTTTAGCCTAAAAAGTTACACAAGACACATCCCATTTATTGCTGTTTTCCAAAATTTTCTCTTCCAGAGCATGGGAAGACATTGTATTGCTATGTGTAACTCAAACAGAACTCAAGTAATTCACAATAAATCTAAAAAAATAACTGAGCCAAAATTATATTCAGCTTTTATGAGAGGAAGCATGATCTTATGGTTAAGGCATTGAATGAGGCATCAGAAGACCAAGGTTCTGTTCCCAGTTTTACCACTGTTGCCTTGAAAAAAAATTCTTAAGTATGCCCTGCCTCAATTTCCTTATCTGTGAAAAGGGATGTAATTATACTTAGTAGAGCTGAGCTAACAGGATTTACTTAAGTAAATTGCCCTTACTCACCCTTTTGTTTTTCCTTTCCATACAAATTTGTGAGATCAGCTTTTATTGACATAAACCTTCATGGAAAGTAACTTTCAAGTCAATCACATGTGCAGGTATTACTGGAAAACAAACATTAAACTCAGATGCATAGATATCCAGGCCTGACATGAAAAGAACAGTTCACAATAAATCCAAAAAAGTTAAAATTAAATTAGCAAAAAAAAGTATTGAATACTTTCAAAGAAAGAAGGAAATTGAAATCACAATAACAAGAGGGTATGCTTGATAGATACATTAATAATTACTGACTAGATTCTGTTGCCATTACTCAGACTCTGGGCTCTGCTTGGGTCCATCAGCAGACTGGGCTGTGCTCCCCTCCTAACCGGTGGGCTCTGCTGCCAGCCCCGCCTCTGGGATCCCTGCTCTTGGGCCGCCAGGCTCTGCTGCCCCGAAGCTAGCAGGCTTCCAGCTCCACATTCCTGCCATGGGGCCCTAGTCCTGGCTGTCAGACTCCACTGCCCCCCAGCCGCAGGGTTCCGCAGCCAGCCCTGCACTACCAGGCCCCTTCATTGCTGGGCTCCGCTGCCCCAGGGCCTCCAGACTCTGCAGCCAACCCATGGCCATTGGGCTCCCTGCTCCCAGCCACCAAGCTCCTGGCTCCACTCCCAGCTGTAAGCCTTCTGGTCCTCTCTGGTCCAGGGGCTCTCTGGTCAAGCAACATCCATGGTCCTGCTGGACCACTGTTGTTACCAGACCCAGAAAGTCCCAGATTAGAGAGGTTCAACTTATGGTTCCACTTATTTCAGTGGGACTACTTGGGAATTAACACATTACTCCACACAAATAATGGTGTCATCCTGATTTTATGAATGATTTGCTTAGCTTTAAATCAGGGGTGGGGAGCCTTTTTTGGATTGGGGGCCATTGACCCACAGAAAAATCAGCACACAAGTGAGAAGCTAAAAAAAAAAAAAAACCAACCTCACTGACCTGATTCCCGACTGAGGGGAAATACACACCCCACATTCCTTTCACATACCAGAGCCTCAGAGACAGGATCCTGGCAAGTCGGGGGCTGCATTTGGCCCTAGGGTCTTAGGTTCCCCCAACCCCAGCTCTAAATTTTTGCTTTCAGAAGAGGCTTGCTAATTTATAGTGGGTTTGTGAGGCTAAACTAATTTATATTTGTAAATCATATTGAGATCTTTGAGTAGAAGGCGGAATGTTAATATAAAATAATTATATGTTTACGATTCAACAATTTTCTCACTATGTTTATATTTGAAGGTTGGTCCTCCTCATGAATGTGTACAGAAAATTGTGACGGCATTAGGTTCGATAAAGACTAAGGTAAACATCACTGCATGGTCACAATACTTTAGAGTAGGATACTGATTTAGAACTCTGGAAAATGTTAGTTGTGTTCCTTACCTTATGCCAGTCTGAAATGTGATGAGATTGCTTTGCATAGCAGTTCCATCTGTATACTTGCCATATAAATTCAGAGATCAACTGATCATCTAGGGGCAATATTGAATGTCCAGCTTAAATTGCCTTTCTGAGTCTAGGAGTAGACACACACATTATGACCTTTATAAAATTGCAAAAGAATAATTTATAGTCTTAGTGCTCAGCATATAAGCTGCCAAAGGCCTCCTGTAAAATAAGAGTTGTCAGTTCCCATTAACTTATTTTAAGTGTATCCATCCACTTAAAGTTCATCTTTAGCATTTAGCACCATATATCCATCTACTGACTGGATTTAGTTTTACCTCATCTCTACAGTTTATCACATAAATACATGCTGTTCAAATGTTCAAGTAAAACAGACTATGAATGTCAACACAGTTAAGATATAGCATGTATGTCCCATACAGTATTTGTGGAAGGCTATGGCTTTGATCTTGGGAGGAAGTCAGCAATCAGATCCCAAGCAAAGCACTTATGTATATAAGTAGTCCTGTTAAATTCAGGACCACGGTGTTCATCACCTTGCAGGTTTGGTCCCATAGAACACCTGTATTTTAAAATGAACCCCCCTCTTTCTTATAATGCAAAAAATCTCCACTCTTACTCTCAACTATTATATAAACAACTAGCCAATTAGCCCATCATAAGACAGGATTTTCAGGTCTCTTCTCCACGTCGGTCTTCTCTCCTGAGCCTCCGGTCTTTCACTCCATCTCTCTCTCTCTATCCTCCTCCTCCTACTGCCTCCCCCTCTCTCTAAGCTCTTCTCTGTCTTCTGCCTCTCTCTCCATCACTCTCTTTCTCTTCTCCCCCTCCTGCCTCTCACTCTCTCTCCGCTCTCTTCTGTCTCCATCAGGGATACACGCTCGTCCAGGCCCCGCCCCCTGGGCGTGTACGTCACTGCCTGCCCCACTTCTCCTCCCACCATGGCGCTCAGCTGACTTCTGCACCACTCAGCTGGGCCGCCGCACAGGAGCAAGCAGCACAAACGGCCTCTTTCTCTCTTCTCTTCCTACTGCCTCACCCTCTCTCTCTCTCAGCTCTCATCCGCCTCCTGCCTCTCTCTCCCTCTTCTCCCCCTCCCACCTCTCACTCTGTGTTTCTCTTCTCCTCCTCCTGCTGCGTCTCTCTCACTCTCTCTCTTGCTGTCCTCTGCCTCCTCCATTCTCCTCTCTGTCTCCTCCGCGTCCTCTGTGTCTGCTCTGCTTTCCTCCTTTTGATTCCAGTGCCCTTTCCTGATGTCAGAGATGCACACTTATCCAGGCCCCGCCCCCTGGCTGTTCCCTCTGGGTGGCGCTGTTGCCTCCCACCAAGGTGCTCGGCTGACTTCTGTGCCGCTCAGCTGGGCCACCGCGCGGGAGCAAGCGGCGCAAGTGGCCATTTAGGCCCTGCGCTCCCCGTGCAGCACCTCCATGCTGCATGGGGAGTGCAGACCCCAAACAGCCACTTGCGCCGCTTGCTCCTATGCGGCGACTCGGCTGAGCAGCGCAGAAGTCAGCCGAGCGCCACGGCAGGAGTCAACAGCGCCGCCCAGAGGGAATAGCCAGTGTTTCAGAGTTACAGAGTCACAGACACTGGGCTGCTATATATATGATAACTGATTGACATATACTCTTACTACCATTCTCATTAAATGAAATACATTTTCCACAGGGTAAAAAAGCTCCATTTACTAATTTTGACCCATCAACTTTACTTCCTGGATCCTTGGATTACTGGACCTATCCTGGCTCTCTGACTCATCCTCCTCTTCTTGAGAGTGTCACCTGGATTATCTATAAGGAACCTATTACTGTCAGTTCAGAGCAGGTATAGTACTACAAAGAAAACAAGATTTTTCTTCATAGAGAACACAGAGGATAGTATAATCTAATTGTGCACCATGATTTGTTTATTTTTATTTTTCTCATTTTCAACATCTAAGACATGAAAAACCTTATGTTATTTTTCACTTTATTTCCTATATGTCTGTGTAACTTTATGCCATGAAAGTGTTGCCACTTATTATTCTAGAGGTGGGTGCATGTCACCATGAACAAAGTCCTTTCTGTGTAAGTTTTGTATACAATTTTATAAAGAGCTTTTGGATCTTTTGGGATAAAAAGTACTGAGAGCTCATTTATTAACAACTCATTAATACATAGTAAGAGATCTTGACACTGAGGCCATTAACGTGTATGCTTGATAGAAACCTGACACAGTTTGAACCCCTCTAGTCCAGAATTCTCTGGTCTGGCAATATCCATGGTCTAGCATGATTTTAGCTAGCTGGATGTCCGCTTATCATGGGTGTGGCCAAGTTTCCCACAGTCCCATACATTTTTACAGCCACCAGTTCTGGCTCTCAGTGTTCTGTGCCGTTATTGAGCTCAGTAAACATTTGTCTTATTTACTCCTAAATGTCTCCTAAGAGCCCAGCAAGCAGTGTAAGTGTTGGTAATGCTGCTAGACAATATTGACCTCCCATAGCCTGGCAAATTCTCTGGTTTAGCACCAGTCAGGTCTTGAGGGTACCGGACTAGAGAGGTTCAGCCTGTGTTGCTATTTTAAGGGAAAATATACTATTTGCTTATTTCATTTATTTTCACTTGTCTTATTAGACCATCACTGAAACAGAAAGGTAGCCAGTGAGATAGAGTGCCAGAGTAGAAAAGTTCAACCTGTACAAGGAGTTTTGGCTAAAAAAGCAGTTTTGTAAACCAATATTGGGGCAAAGTAGTAAGGAAACTCACAAAAAGTTGTTTTCTTTATAGAACTGATTTATTACACAGATGCACCAGCACCATCACTGAATATCTGATAGATGTGTATACTTTCCAGTGACAAAGGTGATAAAATGCACTAAGTGATCAAACAATTTGAATGGGTATCTAAAAGTATAGATCCTAATTCATAACTGTGTCACTCCAATGTAATGCTGTCAGAATTCCGCTGATAGCAGTGGACTTCTTATTTCCATTTGTTGATGATTGCTTTAATTATAAGATTTTGGATTAAGTGCATGAACAGAAAATACTAACTATAGAGCCAGCCTAAGAAATATTACTTCTTTTTAATACATGGCATTTAGGTTGGAAGCTAACTGTGTCTCTTTTCTCCTCATTTAGTTGGCCCAATTCCGTAGCCTCACAGTGACCAATCACCGACTTCCCCAGCCACTGAAGGGCAGACAAGTGAGAACCTAATTCCAGGCAATTAAGAATTACGCAGAAGTGAAGATATTTTATTAAAACCAATATATCTAAACAGAAGGCCATGTAACAATTCACAAAAATGATTTTAAAAAATGAATCTCTGTTTAAGATAGAATGTTCATATGTGTTGCCATTGACTGTAATGTATTTGCTGGAATAAATTTGTGTCTTATACATTGTGAAGCAAATACATTTTAATGTGTGGTTTTTACCTTGAGTATTTTAAAATATTTTGGAATAATCTTCATATTTTTACTACTTGTTTTAAATAGCCTAGATATTATGGTGATGAATAGCAAAATAATGCTTGGAATAAAATAATAAAATAAGTCAGTATTCAGACATTGCTAACTAATCAAAGATTTTATTTAACTATAGTAAAATCTATTAATTTTTGCAAAGAAGTGCTGTAAAAGTGCTAAGTACATGTTGAAACTCCGGAAAAGGGCTTATTTTCCGGAGAATTACGTCTAGACTGGCACTTTTCTCCGGCTTATTCCCAAGCCGGAAAAAAGCGTCGGCCATGTAAATGCAAATGCCGCGGGGGATATTTAAATCCCCCGTGGATTTTGCTATTCCAAAGTGTCTCATTAGCATCCCTTTTCCGGAAAGGGATGCCAATGTAGACACAGCCATGAAGTATACATCTTCTGAGAAAAAGAAAGCACTGATAGCTTTCAGCTTGGACATACTGAACTTCATTTCTATCTTCCTTTTTTTTTATTTTTTGAGCAGGCAAATGTCATTTTAGCGTAGCCCTGTTCAGTTCTCCCAAAATACACCTGTTTGTTTAATGGAAAAAATGACATGGCAAAGGCCATCATATTCACTGGATTGCCTACCTATCCTTTTGGGAAGGGGTTATCTTTGTGATAGTAAAACAGCTTTGTGGTGTTTATTGTATTTTATAAATGCACACAAGGATTGTGATGGATGTATATTTCAGAAATAAAAACAAATCCAGTAAAGAACTCTAATGCACACCATTAAAACTTGTTTTGATCATCCTCTGTTTACATTTTCGTGAAATAAACATGACTACTTTCTTCAAAACTCCATACAAATCAGAGCCATGGAGTTTGGACCTGGATTTGGATCACAGTTTAAATTTTCCCAAAATGTGAACATGAGAACATAAGAACATAAGAACAGCCGTAATGGGTCAGACCAAAGGTCCATCTAGCCCAGTATCCTGCCTACCGACAGTGGCCAGCACCAGGTGCCCCAGAGAGGGTGGACCGAAGACAATGATCAAGCGATTTGTCTCCTGCCATTCCTCTCCAGCCTCTGACAGACAGAGGCCAAGGACACAATTTTATCCCCTGGTTAATAGCCTTTTATGGACCTAACCTCCATGAAATTATCTAGCTTCTCTTTAAACTCTGATATAGTCCTAGCCTTCACAGCCTCCTCTGGCAAGGAGTTCCACAGATTGACTACACGCTGTGTGAAGAAGAACTTTCTTTTATTAGTTTTAAACCTGCTCCCCATTAACTTCATTTGGTGTCCTCTAGTTCTTCTATTTAGGGAACTAATAAATAACTTTTCTTTATCGGCCCTCTCCACACCACTCATGATTTTATAAACCTCTATCATATCCCCCCTCAGTCTCCTCTTTTCTAAACTGAAAAGTCCCAGATGCTTTAACCTTTCCTCATATGGGACCCGTTCCAAACCCCTAATCATTTTAGTTGCCCTTTTCTGAACCCTTTGTAGGTGCATTTGGACTTTAGTTTCTGGCTCATGGTAGCGATATGTCCAAGCTATAAAGTTTGGCTCTATATCCAGATCCAAATTTTCCTAAGGTTTGGCTCTGATCCTGCAACTGGCTTCCCGTAAGTGAAATTTTATATCAATATAGAGTTCTATGGAAATCATAGATGTTCTGCATAAGTGCAAAGGTCCAGTCAGCTGGATCCAGTTACAGGCTGGGCACCTGTGTGTGTCTATGGTTGCATCTACACTTTACCGTTATTTCGAGATAACTAGCGTTATTTTGAAATAACAATGTGAGTGTCTACTCAGCCATTCCGTTATTTCGAAATAACAGATGGCTTATTCTGAAATCTGTAAACCTCGTTCTACAAGAAATAGCACCTATTCCAAAATAGCTATTTTGAAATAAGGCACGTGGAGACACTCAACTGCTGCTGTTTTGAAATAGCCCCTCACTAGGGCCAGTCTGAGTTATTCCTCCCCATTGCCTTCTGGGACTCTAAATGAAGATAACACATCTACATTAGGGAAGCCTGCTTTGGACCAATTTTAAGGGTCCCCTGCAGTGTACACATGCTATTTCAAAATAAGCTATGTCGGAATAAATATTCTGGAATAGTTTATTTCAAAATACCCGTGCAATGTAGACATACCTATAATATATGTGGCGATAAGCAGGTGGAGAAAATCAAGTCACTGTTCACTTCAGGCCCAGCTCCAACATAAATTGCACCATCCTGTATTTCCTATGGAAGGGGACATGGATCAGCATTGACATTGAACTCCCAGTCTGTACCCGGCCCTACCCAGGGAACCTAATGATACAATCAGTGAACCAGATTCAGTGATGAATCCTGATCATGTGCCCCCTCCCCCATGGCACATTGAACATATGCTAAGAAGTTCCTTCGAGTGAATTCTTCCAAAAAAACAAAACCAAGCAAACATAAAACAGATGGGAAATACTAAATGGGACTACATATGAAAACCAAAGGAACTAATGATGACAACCAAAAATGACACTTACTCTTATAACGTATGTTTTACTCTCATAAAATGTAAAGAAGACTAAATAATCTTGATAATGTAATCTACCTGGCAAATGGCAAACCACTTTGTCTCAATACTACAATCACTAGTGACATGTCAATCTGTTATCCTTATAGCAAAGGAAGAAAGCAATGTATCGGACTCAGGGATCATATTCCAAGACATTCAATTCACATAATAAGATGTATAATGATATATTTTGCAATCATATACATATCATATACATATACAATATGACATTTGAAGTAGAGCTTTTTTTTTTTTAATCCACTGCTCCACTGCTCCACTCATCTGAAGAAGCTCCACAAAAACTCATGATATTATATATACATTTTTTTAGCCTCTAATATACTACAGGACTACACATTTTTTTTAAGGTTACAAACTCACACAGCTGCCCCTCTGAGACTTCTAAGATAGAGATAATTATTCAACCTGTTCTTGTCTGAACCCAAACATAAAATTCACATAAAAGAGGTGGTTAGGAGAGTTTGCAGAAATGACAAGTATTATTGCATAAGAACATAAAACCAGCCATCCTGGGCGAGACCAAAGGTCCACTTAGCCCAGTATCCTGTCTTCTGACACTGGCCAATGGCAGGTACTTCAGAGAAAATGAATGGAACAAGACTCATCAAGTGATCCATCCTCTGTATTAAAATACATGAAACTATCAAGACATATGCCAGTTATCACTGCCACCACTTTGCTTGTATATTGCACCCTTTTTCTGACACAATCATGTTGTCTGTCTTTTTCTATTGTAAGCTCTTTGGGGCAGAGACTGTTTCTTGCAATACGGCTGTTCTGTGCCTAACATCCTGTGGGTGTTAATGTAATATTAGTAATAATAATTTATAAAATGCATATTTTCCTCAATATCTCTGTTAAGACCAAATAACATTTAATAAAATTATATGATTTCTGAGATTAAACATCTTGGATGCAGGATACAGTCTGCATGCTCCTAGGAAGCAAAAATCATAAGGCGGGGATCATTATTATTATTCCTAGATTTAAAATCCAAAGACACCATTAGATCATTAGATAGGGCCACGATAACGTGGGTGCATAATTGGCTGGACAACCGTAGTCAGAGAGTTGTTGTTAACGGTGCTAAATCCTGCTGGAAAGGGATAACAAGTGGAATTCCGCAAGGGTCTGTTTTGGGACCCGTACTGTTCAATATCTTCATCAATGATGTAGATATTGGGATAGAGAGTACGCTTTTTAAGTTTGCAGATGATACCAAACTGGGTGGGGTTGCAACTTCTTTGGAGGATAGGGACATAATTCAAAATGACCTTAGCAAGTTAGAGAAATGGTCAGAGGTAAACAGGATGAAGTTTAATAAAGAGAAATGCAAAGTGCTCCACTTAGGAAGGAACAATCAGTTCCATACATACAAGATGGGAAGCGACTGTCTAGGAAGGAGCATGGCGGAAAGGGATCTAGGGGTCATAGTGGACCACAAGTTGAATATGAGTCAACAGTGTGATGCTGTTGCCAAAAAAGCAAATATGATTCTAGGTTGTATCAACAGGTGTGTTGTAAGCAAAACTCGTGAAGTCATTCTGCCGCTCTACTCTGCACTAGTTAGGCCTCAGCTGGAGTACTGTGTCCAGTTCTGGGCGCCACATTTCAAGAAAGATGTGGAGAAATTGGAAAGGGTACAGAGAAGAGCGACAAGAATGATTAAAGGTCTAGAGAACATGACCTATGAAGCCAGGCTTCATGAACTGGGCTTGTTTAGTTTGGAAAAAAGAAGATTAAGGGGGGACATGATAGCGGTTTTCAAATATCTAAAAGGGTGTCACAAGGAGGAAGGAGAAAATTTGTTCCTCTTGGTTTCTGAGGACAGGACAAGGAGTAATGGGCGTAAAGTGCAGCAAGGGAGGTTTAGATTGGACATTAGGAAAAAATTCCTAACTGTCAGGGTGGTCAAATATTGGAATAAATTGCCAAGGGAGGTGGTGGAATCTCCCTCTCTGGAGATATTTAAGAACAGGTTAGATAGACATCTGTCAGGGATGGTGTAGGCGGAGCTTGGTCCTGCTTTGAGGGCGGGGGGCTGGACTCAGTGACCTCTCGAGGTCCCTTCCAGTCCTATGATTCTATGGTTCTATGATCATCTAGTTTGATCTCCTGTATACCACAGGACTTAGAATTGTATCCAGATATTTGTGTACTGCGCCCAGTAATTTGTTTCTGACTAAGGATATCTTCCAGAAAGGCACCAGTCTTTATTTGAAGACTTTAACAGATGGAGATTAACTACTTCCATTGGTAGCTTTTTGTAGTAGTTAAATCAAAACTAGTGAGTTTTGAATTCACAACATCAGTTTACAAGACTAATATTCCAATCCCCTGAATTTATTATTATTTTCATATTAAGAACTTAGGGTGTGTCTAGACTACATGCCTCCTTCGACGGAGGCATGTAGATTAGCCAGATCGGAAGAGGGAAATGAAGCCGCGATTAAAATAATCGCGGCTTCATTTAAATTTAAATGGCTGCCCCGATCTGCCGATCAGCTGTTTGTCGGCAGATCGGGGCAGTCTGGACGCGACGCACCGACAAAGAAGCCTTTCTTCATCGGCACAGGTAAGCCTCGTGAAACCAGGCTTACCTGTGCCGATGAAGAAAGGCTTCTTTGTCGGCGCATCGCGTCCAGACTGCCCCGATCTGCCGACAAACAGCTGATCGGCAGATCGGGGCAGCCATTTAAATTTAAATGAAGCCGCGATTATTTTAATCGCGGCTTCATTTCCCTCTTCCGATCTGGCTAATCTACATGCCTCCGTCGAAGGAGGCATGTAGTCTAGACACACCCCCTTAGAGAACACTGATGCAAAAGAGACTTTGCAACCCATGTTTGGATTCTGCAGAGAAAAGCTCTGAACACAGCACTGTGTGGCATGGCACAGCTGATCATATGGAGAATGAGTCAAAAAGAGGTGTCACTTCACACATTAGTCATCTCTTTCTGCCTGATGATTGCTGCTCAAAAAACCAGTATAAATCACTTGTTTTTGACCATCTGCATCCCCAGATGGTTAATCCTTAGGGGTTAAGTATTTTTCAATCCAGCAAGTAATAAACACTTTAAAATCAGCACAAATGAAACAATACCAAAAGGTTCACTAGATATACAGTAACTGTAATCAAATGTATTACAATAATAAATCCATTGGATAGATAAATCTACCTGCTTTAGTTTATGTCACCACAATATATGATGACCCCTCCTTTTTTTTAGAGACCATCAGTGACAAAAGAATATCATTCTTGTTCAGCAAAGTGCTAAAGAGATCACCTCACTGGCAACAAAAGGCCTGATCCTGTAAGGTGTCCAGTTCCCTGAGTTACCATTGACTTCAGTGAAAGTTAAGCATGCTCAGTACCTGGAGGATTGGGCTTACAGAGAATCAGCTCCCAGCATAGTGGCTGGGTCTCACATTGCAAGCCTGTCCAGACAATCTGAAACCTAAAAAAAATTTCAGAATGCTAATGCCATGTGGAGGTCAGTGACAGCAGCAGCACTTTCTGGTCTTGTATCCTGGAACAAAAACTTTCATCACTGCTAAACTATCTATACCCGACTCACTTTTTATGCCTGTTAGAGTCACTTCCTATTGTGTCTAGAAAGCACCATTATTATTTATTAATAATAGAACAAATATAGTATATTTGTAAAAAAAAAATTTCATAGTAAAAAAAATACTATGAAAGGCACAGTGATGGGCTGCCAATATTTTAACAGATGACACCTACAAAAATATCCTCCCTTTGCTTGTGATAGGACCCTTTCACTGCAGTCAAGTTTGCTTCCAGAGGAGAGGACTGGAGAATCTATTCATTTTATTTCCTTTTTAAAAAACAATGCTTTCTCATAATCATAAGGAGGCAACACAGCATGGCAAATAAGACTTTGTTCAGGGTCTCAGGGCCTCCTTCAGGTGCAAGCGCCTTTCCTGGCCCATAGAGGTGTTATTCTTTGCTCCTTGTGCCACCACTAAGGAAACTCACCTAATACACTTTTCAGGAATCATCCCGGGAAAGAGCAAACAGTGCAATCATTGCTGTGTGTCCTCTGAATTTTCAGCTGAGGGAAAGAAAATCTTTCCATCATAATCAGGCTCCACTGGCTTCTTCTTATGGAAAATGAATCAGCTCATTCCCCAACTCCCCTGGCCGGGCTTATTAATGGCAGTATGCTCGCTGTCTCTGATTCTAGTTGCTTTGACAAGTAGCCTAACTTTACACCATCAGGCAAGGAATGGAATTTATTTCCTGAATATCTTAAGAGGCCATGTTGGGATGAATTATCTAGTTCGCCTGCATGAGATCAGATCTGATTACGTAATAGCTCAATTATATCTCCTCTTTGAAGTGAAAGCATGCAGGAGAAATGCCATCACACCTGGAACAGAGCTTCCACTTTGTGGTTACTATTACCTTGTGATCTTTACACAGTTGCCAGACAATTTCAAATTGAGTCTGTTTCCATTACATCACCCAGGGTAAAGCTTGCAACTTGGATTCCTGTGTCACTTGGTCAAGGAAAAGAAAGGCTAAGGGCAGGGGGGAGACTTCAGCCTGCTTTCAATACTTCTTGCCACTGAAAGACTTGCCGACCCACACAAAATTGTTTCCTATTTCATTAAATCATAGGATTGGAAGAGACCTCAAGAGGTCATCTAGTCCAGTCCACTGCACTCATGACAGAGCTAAGCACCATCTAGACCCGTGGTTTTCAAACTACAGATCATGACCCAGTACTGGGTCATGTTGCTGCACTGGGATCAGATGACCAGTAGGGGTGCTAAGGCAGGCTACCTGCCTGTCCTGGCATTGCAGACTGCGCTGCGTCCCAGAAGCAGCTGGCAACAGGCCCAGCTTCTAGGTGGGGATGGGGGTGGAGAGTGCACAGGGCTTTCCACACTGCCCCTACTCCAAGCACTAGCACTCCCATTAGCTGGGAACCTGCTGCTGGCTGCTTCTGGGGCGCAGCATGGTCTGTGATGCTGGGAGAGGCAGGAAATCTGACTTAGCACCCTCACTGCACCACGGACCAGGAGCTGCTGAATGTAAACCCCTGATGCCCCAGCCCTGACACCCCCCCTCACAAAACCAGAGCTCCCTTCTACATTTCAAAGCTCTCATCCTCAGCTCCACCCTGGAGCCTACACTCTAGTCAAATTAGGTCACAGACATCAACAATTTTCTTCAACTGGTTCATGAGAAAAAAAGTTTGAAAAGCCACTGATATAGACCATCCCTGACAGGTGCCGGTCAAACCCCGTCTTCAAAATCTCCAGAGATGGAGATTCTACAACCTCCCTAGGCAGTTTATTCCAGTGTTTAACCACCCTGACAGGACATTTTTTCTAATGTCCAACCTAAACCTCCCTTGCTGCAATATAAGCCCACTGCTTCTCATCCAATCCTTAAAGATCAAGAACAATTTTTTTCCCTCTTCCTTGTAACAACCTTTTATGTACTTGAAAATTGTTACATGCGACCCCTGACATATGACCGCCCGACTTATGAGCCCCGCATTTACAACCGCCCTGTTCCAGCCGCCGCCTACACCTGGCACTGGCCCCAGCTGGATCTGCAAGCAGCTTGTGCTGTACCGCACCGCCTCCACCTGGCACAGTCCCCGGCTGGCTCTGGGCACAGTGCACTGGGGACTACAACTCCCAGGAGGCAAAGCGGGCCAGGAACAGAACCCTCATTTTACCATTATGCCTATGGGAAATAAGGGTTCAACTTATGACAGCTCGGCGTACAATGGTTTTCCAGGGATCAATTAGGTTGTAAGTGCGGGGATCACCTGTATCATGTTCCCTCTCAGTCTTCTCTTCTCCACATTAAACAAACTTAGTTCTTTCAGTCTTCCCCCACAGGTCATGTTTTCTAGACAGATTATTTTTGTTGCTTTTCTTTGGATTTTTCTCAATTTGTCCATATTTTTCCTGAAATGTGGTGCCCAGACCTGGACATAATTCTCCAGTTGAGGCCTAATCAGTGCAGAGTAGAGTGGAAGAATTCTTGTGTCTTACTTAAAATAGTCCTGCTATACAACTCAGGATGATGTTTATTTTATTCGCAACAGTGTTACACTGTTCACTCATATTTAACTTGTGGTCCACTATGATTAAGGCTGCAATTTAATCACAGAGGTCATGGAAGTCACAGAATCAGTGACTGCCAACAGCTTCCATGACTTCAGCCTGCAGTGGTAGGGAGCTGCAGCATATCCCCGCAGCCCACTGGGGCAAGAAACAGTGGGGTGTCCCCTCTGTCTCTTGCAGACACCAGAGCTACAAGCACCTGAGGAGGGTGGGACTACCTCTCAGCTCCCAGCCATCCCGGGTGGCAGGGGAACCCCTGGACTCTTGATCACCAGGTATGGTGCAGCATTGGAAACCTGAGCTCCAAACAGGTGGTGGTGGGGATACTCCCCCTGCAGCTTCCTGATGCCATGGGGAATGGGTGAAATCCCCTAGCTCCAGACACCAGAAGGCCATGAGGAAATCCCCCAGTTTCTGGCCACCAGGAGCAGTGGGGATATCCACTGCTCCTAGCCACTGTGGCTGCCAGAGATGGTGGGCAGCTCCAGGCTGCTGTAGAGGAACCCAAGGTTCTAGCCCCTCTAGATGGCGGGGAACTCCCACACTCCCAGTCCCCCTGGGCAATGGGGGATTCCCGGAGGTGTAGGTAGCCAGGGTATCCCACAGCCATCAACTGCTACAGGAAGCTCCTACTCCCTGAAGCAGCCCCTCTTGAAGTAGTGTGGGGATCAATCGAACCCAACTTGGTCAGGGATATTTTTAGTAAAAGTTAGCGACAGGTCAGAGCTTCTGTGAATTTGACCTGTCCATGACTTTTACTAAAAATATCTGCAACAAAATCTATGACCCTTATATCTCTTTCTACAGTACTCCTTCCTAGACAGTCATTTCCCATTTTTATGTGGGCAACTGATTTCTCTCATTGTACCTTGCCTAGTCTCCCAGCTCTACTGGTAGGACTGCTGCTGGACCTATCCTCCCATCCCTTTGTGATGGTCCTGCCTCCAAGCTACATGCACATTTTCTCTGGGGTGACATTTTAACATTTTATCTCATTTGGGCATATCTGATTTACACACGGAGAATGGAGATCTGATGCCTGGCTCAGGAAATCACAATACCTGAAGATCTAGTTCTAGAACGGTCCCTGGATCTCCAGTCCTAAACATCTACAGCAGGATTAGAAGAGATGGGTCAACATAATTTTGTTATAGAATACATATTATTATTGATGCCATGGCCACAGGGTGTGACATGCCTAGCATTATAAAGCTCTTTTAATATGTAAGTCTTAAAACACAAAGGTGGGTATGTATAATTATTCTAAGTTTATAGGTGGGAAAATGAAGGCATGAGATGTTAAGCTAATATTCTCAAACCTGGGTGCCTAATGCTGAGCTCCTAAATCTGCATTTAGTCATTTATAGAAGAATGGCCTGGTTCCCAAAGTGAGCCCCTGCAGCTACCGTGGTTTCAGTGGTAAGTTGGGCTGAGCTCCTGTGGAAGTCAGGCCTCTTCCTTTTTAAATGCCTAAATACAGATTCCAGAGCTTAACTTTGGGCACCTCGGTTGGAAAATGTTGGCCCCATGTGCCTTGGCCAAGACCACAGAGTTCGTTGGAAAGCTCAGAAGAGATTGCAGGCTCCCTGCTCTGTGTTTCACTGAGACCATACTTCCATCTGCTATCTCACTGTCCTGGGCAACCTTATGAAATCATCCTAGTTAAGGATGGACTTTTTCCTGTTTACTCGGAATGCAATACACTACTACACCGTGGGTTTTTTTCTGGAAGTGGAAATGCAAATGGAGTGCTCATTTGCATATCTTCTTAGGATTTTTTTTGCAGAAGAGGTTTTTGTGATAAAAAGCCATGTGTAGTTGGGGCTATTTGTCAGAAAAAAAACCTTTTGCGCAAGATCCCTTATTCCTCAAAAAATGAGTTTTACAGGCTCTTGAGCAAAAGACAAATTTTCTGACAAATGGCCCCGTCTACACAGGCTTTTTATCGCAAAAACCTCTTCCGCAAAAAGGATTGGAAGAAGATATGCAAATGAGAATGTGAAATATGCAAATGAGTGCTCTATTTGCATTTCCCCGTCCACAAAAAACCCACAGTGTAGATGTAACCTGAGAGCCGCACCTTTGGTAATCCTTGTTAAAGACAGATTTAAGTAACGAATTCAACATTTAACACCACTTGCTGTCATTTTTACTCACGACTAGTACACTGAAGAACCCTCATGAAACTTCTGGGTTTTTTTTACTGTTATCAGATATGTGGAGTGTCCATGAAGTACTTCTCATTTTGTTATCACGCTTGCTTCTGCCCTGCACTTTGATGTCTATGTTGCAAAGTCAGATTGGTTCCTATTGGCTATATTGTGCCCTCACAATTCACATGCAACTGACACAAAGAGTGAAACCCTGGCCTCACTGAAGTCAATGGCAAAACTCTCATTGACTTCATTTGGGCCAGAATTTTACCTTATGAGTAATAGAATTCGGGTCTCAAACGTAGCTCTTTACTAGTCAAACAAAAAGGTATGGTGTACAATCAGCCCTGTCAGGTGCACTGTTTAGAGGAAAAATCTTAACCAGTCCATATGTGATTCCTGGTTTAAAAGTGAACTGCAGTTTATGAGTGTGCTGCTCTGGAGGGATCCCAGGTTTAAATGCCTGTATTTCATTATTTACCCTCAAAACAAAACAAGCCTGGCAAATAGGGTGAGGCACTGTGATGCGAGTGTACGAGAACATTTGCCCATTGTTCACACATCTACAGTTAACAGATCAGTTAATAGAGGTGCACAGTTCACTTTCAAGCAAGGAGTCGCATGAACCAGTGATGATTTTTCTTTTCCTCTGTACATTGGACAGTTCTGCCTACTCAGAATGTCCTTGTGTTTGTCTCACGAGCAGGATACTAAAATATCTTCATAAGGTTCTTTGGGCCAGATCCATGTAAATGGAAGTTCTGTTGACTTCAGTAGAGCTGCACAAATTTATAACAGCTGAGGATATGATGCAGCTTCATGTGGGTATTGGAGACAAAATATGACCCTTAGTCTACTTTCACGTTACAATAACCAGGAAATAATCCATCTTTGCAACATGGACATATGATTGCAAGGCATGAGCACTCATGATATCAGGACTGAGCAGTGCTCCAGGATGCACACCACACCTATTTGATAGTGTAAACAGTGTAGAGACAGCTCAGTGTTCTCTGCTGATAGCCCCAGGAGGCTTGTATCGTGCCTCTGCTAACCTGGATAACATTTTAAACAAAATATCCTCCTCCTCCTGCTCAGTTAGTTCCTGAAAGATTCTCATCTTGTCACTTATCACTGTGAAACCTGATTGAAGAGGTTTGCCCAGATGTGAGCAAGGTGTTGGGGCATGAAGTTGCACGGTTTAATGAGGAGAGCGTGGTTCACTGAGGTCTATGAAAACAACACAGCTTGTGTACAATAAACAGGTTTTACATCATCTGAAATCCATGAGTTATTTCTAACTTACACTGGTGTAGCTGAGAGGAGAAAGACGTCTTTTGCTTGCTTTAAAAGGGCGGGATTCTGCCACCCTTCCTGACTGTGAACTTTGCTTACTGCATAAGAAGTTAGAGTGTAGTCAATGATGCAACACTTTTGTAAAAGGAGAGCCAGATCCAGAACATGAAAACATTTTTTTAACTTACTTGTCAATACCCGTGTTCAATATCTGATGTCTCCTTTTCTAATCCTTTTGGCCCTTTGAAGTTTTACAACTGTTGCAGAGGAAATATGAAAACCTGAGTTCCAGATTGCATGTTAATCCTGTCAAACCTACAGCTGCAAGTCAAGAAAACACACAAATGTCATTGCTGACTCTTCATATTCCAGTGTTTTATGGTGTTAGATATACACTGTTTCCTGCTGGCTGAAATGGTAACAACTTGTGGCTTCCGAAGAAGAAGGATTGCTCCTCTTTTATCATGAGACACAGGCAGATAGCAGGTTTATTTAAATGAAATCTCCATTCTCAATTTTGCTAATTCTCTCCACAGAAGCACTAATCATTGTGGACTCATTGCTTATTCTCTTCCACCTTCAGTTGCAACAATATCCAAGCTCAAGCAAAATATGGGGCTTAAGCATGTGGCAGGTGGAGAAGACGTGCACACTCTGACTTTAGGGTCTTGCAGACGTGCACCCCAGCTAGAGGACTTTGCAGGGACACTTCAGATGTGTCTGAATTCTTTATCTAGGGTTTGTTAGGAAATATGTTGTAATCTCAACCAAATTCTGTAAATGATATATTAGAGGTGCATGTACATAAAAGTGTGTGCAGTTGTTTGCCTAACTTTTTGTGTGTGTGTGTGTGTGTGCACGCACATTTACTGCAACTTCAAATTGGGGATTTGCACTTGCAAAAGGCCAATCGGGGTCTAAATGGGCAATTATGTGGGAAAACAGCTGATACTAATTGTTCTTGCAAAGTAGGTGAGCAGTTGCATTCACATTCTGCACAAAGAATCATCCATAACGCAGCCCATCAAACCTGCACATATATTCTTACAATCTGAGATCTCATTTGTTCCTGTCTTTTTAAAAGGTGAAGCAAAATGCAGGACAATGTAGCACTTTAAAGACTAACAAGATGGTTTATTAGATGATGAGCTTTCGTGGGCCAGACCCACTTCCTCAGATCAAATAGTGAGGAAGTGGGTCTGGCCCACGAAAGCTCATCATCTAATAAACCATCTTGTTAGTCTTTAAAGTGCTACATTGTCCTGCATTTTGCTTCAACTACCCCAGACTAACACGGCTACATTTCTATCACTATTTTTAAAAGGTCTCGCAATTCACCTTTAAGAAAGGAAATAACCCATAAGCACAGGCACATCCTTAGTCCTTACATCATTTTACACTATTTCTCCCCATGAGATTAAACTTAATGTAGTGCATATATTTTCCCAGACATTGTTACAAGTCTGACACACTGACCACTACTTTGTTTGCAGTGACACCTACTGGTAGAAACAGGCTGCAAAGACTAAGAACTGCCCGCTACCTATTGTGTTTTTTCCCTCTCCATGGGAACTCTTCTGTCAGGCATTTATGCCCAGTTGAAGTCTCTCACTCACTGAGTTAATATAAAGCTATTCATTATACTTTTTGCAGATTCATTGTCTTCCCTATCATGGAAAAGATGGGTGATCCTGCCACAAGAATATGCATCACAAAATCTTGTTCAGATAGTAATAATAATGTAATACTCAAAAGTGTGGTAGGCACTTCCCACAAATAAGCAGATATGGTCCCTTCCCTGAGTAACATTCTGTCTACTTACCTACCTGCCTGTCATGGTCTTGGTTTCCTATAGGCCAGTGTCAGATACCTGCAGTCACCACCAAAGTTCTCACTTGGAAGTTTTGCCTCTGGGTATCCTTCCCTCCATTTCCTGGTACAAGGACCCTGGCTTTAGGAGTGGCAGGGGGGCGGGTCTCTGATAGGTATGGTCAGTGTTCTTCAAAGGCTGTTGCAGAAAGTCCCATTCACCACAGCCCCACTTCAGACTGAATTAACAAACTTAGCCCATTATCCTGGTTTCTACATCACCCCCTAGCAGCCCATATCACCATCCTCCCTAATGGACCAGTGCCTGGAATCTGAGAGGCCTCTCTTGGCAACTTTCACAAGACCAGACCAAAGCATATGCAGCTGGAAGTTGTCCACACTCACACCTCCAAATTGTCTTCTTCCCACCGCTGGCTTTTGAACTAACATTCTGAAGTGGGTCATAGCAACACAATGGGCGTCACTGAGTCTTTAGATTTCAAGTCACTCTGGGTATGTCTACACTGCAGGCTAAAGTTGAATTAAGATACACAACTTTGGCTAGGTTAATTGCATAGCTGAAGTTGAAGTACCTTAACTCAACTTTTGGTGCTGTTTATGTAACCACCACCAGGCGGATTTGAACCTGGGACCTCTGGAGCGGAGTATAGGAGCCAGGGCCAGCTTTAGGAAGTCCCAGTCTCTTTAGCCTCTCTTCAGATGGGACCTGTTCCAAACCCCTGATCATTTTAATTGCCTTCCCCTCTCCCACCCTCTCTTCCCCTCTCCCACCTCCTTTTCCCAGTCTCCCTGAGTTTTGTTCAATGAAGAGAGTTTCTATTTTTGAACACACGTGTCCTTTATTTTGTACATCAGGAAGGGGGAATTAGGACTGGGCTCCTACATCTCATGTTCAGAACTGACTAGGACACTTATGACCAAATTTTCAAAGGTGTGTAAAGATCAGATAGATATCTTTGAAGATCCGAGTTGGCAACTGTCTCTTTAGGAGCTGAATTACCTTTGAAAATCTGAGCTTAGATTTCCAAGTCCAATTTTCAAAAATGACTTTAGTCACTCAAGTGCTTTTGAAAATGTTAACTGGGGTCCTAAAGAGACAAAAATAGACAAAAGGCAAGAGATATGGTATTCCTTTTAAAAATGTGTGACATCTATTTTTAACTACATTTTATATTATTTTTCCTCCCAGAGGCAACTGACACCTCCGACCCCCTCACTATGCCACTGCCTGCCCCCTGCAGATCTATCATCTTATGCATGTGCAAGATCTGTGAGAGCCGTCCCATGAATCTGAAGTTAGTGTCTGTGGCACCTGCTTTTGGGTGGTGTCTCAATACTGCCACATTCACCTCCAAAGAGGGGGCTTCCCAAAGAAGGCCCATGCTGCAGACCCCCCAAGGCATCCACAGGTCCAGTCTCCTTTCAATGGGCCCACTTCCCAGGGCTCATTGATCTTGGATCTGGCTTCCATCCCCTCTCCAACCTTTGCAACTGCCCAGAGGTGCTCACCTTCCACCTTATCCATTCCCACCTCATTCACCCCACAAGGACAGTTTTTGCCTCACTTGTCCTAGGGACTATTTTACCAAGATGTAATACAAAGTTTCCATGTAAAAGGACTCACTACAAAGCTAAAAACTTCAATGAGAGAATGATTAATACAGAGACATGTCTACATCTGCTGCAGGGAGACACCTCTGCCTGCCTCCACCCCTCTCCCCCAGGGTCTACAGCCCCTTTGCAAAGCGGGCGAGTGAAAGGAAAGAGGCTGAGGCCCATCAACGGTACTGAAGCAGTCATGAGCAAGCCATGCCCGGGAATCATTGTCCTGTCCATTGCTAGTGCAGTGTTGCTTCAGGCACGCTGAAATGCAGTCACCTCTAGGGTGGGCTGGAGGGCTGTTTAACACCTGCACAAGGTTTCAGGCAGGGGGCAGTGCAGGCTACCTTCCTGCAGAGCCCCTATCAGAACTACCGTGCCCTCTGGCTTAGGAAAAGAATAAACAGGAGGATTGGAAATTAACCCACCCAGTCTCACTTCCCCTAGGCAGAGAATGAGCCTACGTTAGGCCCCAGCTGGAGTATCATGTCCAGTTCTGGGTGCCACATTTCAGGAAATGTGGAGAAACTGGAGAAAGTCAACACAAATGATGAAAGGTCTAGAGAACATGAGATATAAGGCAAGACTGAAGAAATTGGCCTTGTTTACCTTGGAAAAGAGAAGACCGAAAGGGGCATGAGAGCAGCTTTCAAGTATCTAAGGGTATGTCTACACGACCCCCCTAGTTCGAACTAGGGGGAGGTAAAATAGTCATACGGAGTTGCAAATGAAGCCCGGGATTTGAATTTCCTGGGCTTCATTTGCATAAAGCCAGTCGGCGCCATTTTTAAATGCCGGCTAGGTCGGACCCCGTGCCGTGCGGCTACACGCGGCACAGACTAGCTAGTTCGGATTAGGCTTCTTATCCGAACTAGCTGTACACCTCCTTCCATTAAAGAGTATCATAAGGAAGAGGAAGAAAAACTGTTCTGCTTGGCCTCTGAGGTTAGGATGAGAAGCAATGGGCTTAAATTGTGGCAAGGGAGGTTTAGGTTGGATATTAGGAAAAACTTCCTGCCTGTCAGGGTGGTTAAACACTTGAATAAATTGCCTAGTGAGATTGTGGAATCTCCATCACTGGAGATATTTAAGACCAGGTTAGACAGACACCTGTCAGGGGTGAGCTAGGGAAACTCAACTTTGGAAGCCCCAGGGGCCACACTGATACCTACAGAACATGCTGAGGGCCTCAACTTAAGTGTGGTTGCATATACAAGCAAATATATACAAATAGTTTCTCTCACACTGACAGGTATGAATACAAAGATTAAAGCAAGACTACGCAACACACAGGCCCCATTTCAGTCAGTTCTGCTGATATTAATAAAATGCAATATTTACCCGATTTCTACCCATGTGACAGCACTTTTCATGAGCAATGACAGTCCAAGAATTTAACTACTAAAACACATATCAACAGAAGATCGTTACACTGACTACCTTTTTGTTTCGGCTCCCACTCGCCGGCCACGTGTTGATTCCCACATAAACCCAAACTGCACCGCAGGGCACAAACAAACTGGCTGTGGGCAGCATACCAAGTTATTAATAAATATTTTTAAACCTTTCCCTTTTCTCTCTGCTGCCATGTCTCCTCTCCTTGCTCCATCATCACCCCTGGTGCCTACTGCCCCCCAACTCCTCACCCTCCTCTGCTGTCTTGACTCCTGACCTTCTCACTGCCCTCAGCCCTCCCTCTGTGTCCTCACACGACTTGCTCCATCCCTACCTTTCTCATGCCCACCCCTTCTTTCAAGCCCACTCCTCTCCTCTCCCAGCATCACCCTGTCCCCCCCTCCCACTGACACCTCCCCTCCTGCCCTTTCCCTCATTGTCTGCACTTGGCCCCCTGACATTTGTCTCTCTTGCACTCTGTCTCTTGATGCCTTCCCCTTTCTTACCCTCCCCCCAAGCACCTTCCCCCAAGCACCTTCACCTTCTCCTTTCCCTCCCCCTCAGCCCTTTCTTTTCCCTTCCCTTCCCCACCCCTCCGCCCCCACCCCAGCCCCTTCCCTTTCCCCTTCCCTACCTTCTGCCTTCCACATTGCGGGGCCAAAGTCTGCACTCAGCCCCAGAGGCCGAACAAGGAGGCAGCCCTGTAACATGCCTCTGAAGAGTTTTAAAATCCCGGGTCATGACGTCACGTCATGCCCGGGCGTCCTCCCCGCCCACCTGCAACGTGCATGGAAGCAGCAGCAGCAGCAGCCAGTGAGGTGGAGCCGTGCTGAGCCACACATGGCAGGGATGGTCCAGGGCCAAGGGGGATGCTCTGGGGGCGGGGTGGGAGGACGCGCGGGAGGGGGGGGGTTGGCGGGGCCCGCTCCAAGCAGAACCGGGAGAGAGACCCAGCTCCACATATTGGTGGAGCAGGGCCTCCGGCTCTGTAATTCGCCGGCACTTCCGGGTTCAGGGGCGTGGGGCCCCCTTAGGCATGGGGCCTGATTCGGCCGAATAGGCTTGAGGGCTGGCCCTGATAGGAGCCTCTTCCCTCTGAGCTAAAAGCCAGCTGGCTCCCAGTCCATACTGTAGAGGTCTCTTAGTCTTAACTGTTGCTGTGATCTAGGTACCACTTGCATTGCTCAGTAACCACACTAGGGCTATGTCTACACTGGCGCGATCTTGCGCCAGAGATATGCAAATGAGGCTAAGCGTGGACTATCACCGAGCCTCATTTGCATATCTAATGAGCTGCCATTTTTGCGGAAGAGGATCTTGTGCCAGAATGAGCTGTCTATACTGCCCCTTCTTGTGCAAGAGGGTTTTTCTTGTGCAAGAAGGGGTAGTGTAGACAGTTCCTTCTAGTACAAGAGCCTCTTCCACAAAAAAGGTGGCTCATTCGGTATGCAAATGAGGCTCGGCGATATTCCACGCTGATCCTCATTTGTATACTTCTGGCGCAACAGCCTGCCAGTGTAGACATAGCCTAGGTGGGTTACATCGACACTGCAGGAAGTCAAAGGGAGAACACTCTTTCTTTGACTTCCCTTACTCCTTGTAAAATGAGAGTTATAGAAGTTGAAGTAAGAAAACCATTATTTCAAAATTATTTTGAAATAACAGGCTTGCTGTGTAGATGCACACTCTGTTATTTAAAAATACGGTGAGTTATTTCAAAATAATGTTGCTGTGTAGACATGCCTCTGACCCTTTACCCATATTTTTTTACTTCCACATACTTCACACTTAAAAATAATAATACCCTAACATTCTACACACTGTTTGGCTAAGAAATCCTATGAATTCTAACGCAATCATCATTATAGCACCAAAACTCCTCTGGGATCGAGGTCCATGCCATCAGAGGACAAAACAGTCAACAAAATTTCAGTTTAATTTTATTGACCTAACAAACTATACAATTGTTTTCAATGTATAAACACCAAACAGAAAAGTTCAATTATTTGCCCTGCCTTGCTAATAAGAATACTGTGTGTTATTTTTACTATCTACCATGCAGACTAGCAACAATTATTAAGTATCAATGACAATGACACAACATGCAGTCATTGCCTACTCATCATATCAGAATAACCGGACAACCAGAAATGAGCCTTTTTGGTCAAAAATACAGCAATTTAAAACAATATTGTTTTGATAAATAAGCTGTTTTCTGATAGGCTTAATCACAAAAAACCATTCATTCCCTATAAAATGAGTAATTGTCACAGTAGTGTAATGCATTCTTAAATTATCTTTCTCCTATTGTTATTTTAATCAACAGGTAAAGTGGAAAGGTAGTTATAGAATGCTATCAGTGAATAAATATATCTCACTTTGCTTTTCTTCTTCCTCAGTTTTACCGGTAAGTTGGCTGTGTCCTCTTTGCATTGGCATTGATCCAGTAGTGAGGGAGGATGACTTTGGTCCCATATCCTACTGCACTGACATAATTCCTGCTTAAGGTTTATTTATTTATCCATCCATTCAGGTTTATTGTAAGAGAATAGTATTCAAACACGGTCCCAATAACTGACAGCAGACATCTCTGCAGACTTCCCTAGCTTTCGATTTTTTTCTTGTTATTACCAAGGTCCCATGTATTCTGTTGCAAACCGGACCTAAATTATGTAGGAAGGTCCTAGTTTTCTGCAGATAACTAGTGCAACATACTGGAAATTCTGCAGTAGATTTAAATATTTTAAAGCAAGTGTTTTGATTAAAGAAATATGATACTGAACAATCAACTTTCTTCAATAAGCCTTATATTACTTTGACCTTTGACATGGGAGGCATTTAGGATTGTGGGATGCAGTTGCATATTTGTTGGCTAATGTTAAAATGATCCACAGTTCAATAGCTAACTGAGGCTACCTCTACACAGCTTCCCTCTTCCACAAAAGCTTATGCAAATGAAGTGTGGATTAGTATATTGCTGTGCTTCATTTGCATAATTAATTAGGAGCCGTTTTTGCGCCAGAGGCTTTTGTGCAAAAAGGCGCCATCTACACAGTGCCTTTTTGCGCAAAAAAACCCTCTTGCGCAAGAGCCATTCTTCCTCATTTTTTCAGGATAGACTGTCGGGCCCAATGGGCAGTGATCAATGGCTTGATGTTAGGCTGGCAGTCGGTTTCAAGTGTAGTGGCCCAAGGATTGCTTCCAGGGCCGGTTTTGTTCATGACCTGGATGAGGAGATAGATTGCACTCTGAGAAAATTTTCAGATGACACTAAGCTAGGGGGGACAGGTAGATATGTTGGAGGGCAGGACAGGTTCCAGAGTGACCTAGACAAATCGGAGGATCGGGCCAAAAGAAATATGATGAGGTTCAACAAGGACAAGTGCAGAGTCCTGCACTTGGGACAGAAGAATCCCAAGCATTGTTACAGGCTGGGGACCGACTGGCTAAGTAGCAGTTTGGCAGAAAAGGATCTGGGGATTACAGTGGATGATCAACCAAAATGATTAGGGGGCTGGAGCAGATGACCTATGAGAAGAGGCTGAGGGATTTGGTCTTATTTAATCTGCAGAAGAGAAGAGCGAGGAGGGATTTGATAGCAGCCTTCAACTTTCTGAAGGTAGGTTCCAAAGAGGATTGAGAGAGGCTATTCTCAGTAGTGACAGATGGCAGAACAAGGAGCAATGGTCTCAAGTTGTGGTGGGAGAGGTCTAGGTTGGATATTAGGAAAAACTATTTCATTTGGAGGATGGTGAAGTACTGGAATGGGTTACCTAGGGAGGTGGTGGAATCTCTATCCCTAGAGGTTTTTAAGTCTCGGTTTGACAAAGCCCTGGCTGGGTTGATTTAGTTGGGGTTGGTCCTGCTTTGGGCAGGGGGCTGGAGTTGACGACCTCCTGAGGTCTCTTCCAGCCCTAGGATTCTATGATTTGATGAACCCAAAGTTCCTTTTCTATGCCACCTTCTGCTCCCTCACTACAGTGGTTGTCTTTGGTCAGTGAGAACCCAGGACTCAGACATGAATCTTGTGAGTTCTCTTCCCACTTGAGGAAGAAGCCACTTGGCTTTCTCTGCCATCTGAGCAATTGCTCTGGGTGGTCATCTCACCAGCCACTCTTCCTCACCACCCACGCTCTCTCCAGCAGTTCTTCCTCACTGTCCCCAGCCAACTGCTTACCACTTTCATCAGCCACTTCTGTCAGTCCCCTTTTGCTGTCAGCTGGTTCTCCACTAGAACCTCTGTAGGTCAGTATCCTCATTTTTTTAAAGCTCTCAGCAGGTTGGACAGAAACACTGCCCCCATCAAAAGTGATTTCAGCTGTTATTGAGTACTTAAAATCACAAATGGCTCCCAATGAAGCCTATTTAGCTGTGTCTTTGAACAGTAGGGAGGAACTAAGGACCCTTACGGACAGTCCACTCCTCTTGGCTGGGACACCTGTCCCTACCCCTCTTAATTTTATAGGGGTCTGGCATTTGAGCCCCTGGTTTAATAAGGATCTTTCAGAAAAGGGTAAATCCCCTTATTTGGAATAGGCTAAGCACAGTTCTGCTTTCCTCTATTCATACAATAAAGACAACAACGCTGATAACATTTCTTTAGACCTGCAATCAGTACTAACATGATTTGAAACCCAACCCCTGCCAAAGTTGATCACTTTGAGCATTACTGCTATATCTGCTGGATCTCTTGGCAGAGTAGGTGTGTTCATGTAAATGCAGTTGGGTCCTGAAATCTCTCCCATCCCAGCCTGCACATTCAAACCCTGTTTGCAAGTGGGCACAAGGATGTTTTTCTGAGAGTCATGCTCTCCAGATCATCATATAAACCACATATTAGCTTACAGTAGTCTTATAATAGCGTACTAACAACATTTTCAGCCAAAATTACTTGCTAGTCCATGGTTTTAGTGAACACAATTTCGGTGGTGATGGTTATTGTTTATCAAAGTGTCTAAGAGCCCCGGTCATAAATGGTCACTGCCCCCAAACAGCTTACACTCAACATATAAGAAAACAGACCACAGATGGCTAGAGCCAGACAAAGAATGACAAGGAAACAATGCAACAGTACTGGCTAGCATGATAGGCAGCGGTATCAGGGCACCAATGTCAAGTTTTTTGGAGGGATCAAAGAGAAGTTTGGGGAGCATTTTGAAGAGGGACAATGAATTAGTTTCATGGAAGTTTATGGGGAGCTCCTCACTTAAGCGAGAGCAGCATGGTAGAAAGCACAAAGGTACTTGTTTGGAATTTAAGAAGCAGACAACAGAGGCCGGCATTAAGCCAGTCAGAGCAAGTGACAAATGATAAGCATGGTGGGAATAAACCATAAAAGGGCAGCTTATGTTTGATGGGCTAGAGAAGGGGAAGACAATGGAAGCATACAAAGACAGGGGTGACAAGGTCAAAGTGATGGCTACCAACTTATTTGTAGCAGCGCTGTGAATGGATATGAATGGGGCAAAACTGCACTTGTCCAGGCCAGAGAGAAGGATTTTACCACAAGATGATCAAAGGTTGCCCAAGTGTTTTAACTGAGTGGAGGGATAAGAAAGGCCGTATCTTAAAAAACGTTATGCAGAAAGAATCAACAAGATTTACAACTAGACTGGAGGTGAGGATCTAGAGAGAGGTCCAAGTCGAAGATGATGCTCAGAATATGGGCCTCATTTACATACAGGATGAAAGTGCTGTCTACAATGACAGAGAAAGGAAGAGTGTGGGAAGAGGCTGGGGGATGGAGTGGGGCTACCGATGTTGCTGGGCCCTTGTGACAGACCCCATGGGATAGGAAAAGTCCAATACCTGGGCCCTGACAGGGGGCAGCTCCCAGCCTCTGGGGTGATGGTTAATAGGAAGCACAGAAACTCTGTCCTGCATGAAGCCACCTGGGCTGGGACTGCTGGTCCCCCTCACATAAGCAGCAGTGGGGTCCTCTCCACTGGACAGAATGGGAGTGCCCTCACCTTGGCCCCTGAGCTTCAGCCAGTCCTTCCCTCGCACCTTGGCCCTTCTACCAGTAGTCCTAGCCCATGTACTCCACACTCCCAGTCAACTCCAGGCTGCACATCCTGCCTCACACCACTCACACCCCCAATCCATCCCAACCTGTATCACTCACCCAGTCTCCACACCCTCAGCTCTGCCCATAAACACCCGCCCCCCCCAGCACAGTCTGCACCTCCAGCCCACACCCCTCACCCACAGTCCAGACACCACCCCACCCCATACATTCCATACCTCCAGCCTGCACCTCCCCCGTCCCCCGACCTTTCTGGATGTGCTCTTTGCTGTCAGACTCACAGCGGTCCTGGTGGTAGCACCTCCCAATCCTGGAGACAGTAGAACCGAAGTGGCAGCCAGGGCCGACGTGGAGTTGAGTGGGTTGCTGCACTTGTGACCAAAGCCCTTGCAATGCCACTAGGAGTATCTCTGAGTCACCCAGCACTGAGTTATGGCCATGGCAATGAACTTAGCTGTGCTGGGGGTGGGGAGTGGGAGCGCTTCCTCAGCAGCCTGGGCGGGGGGGGGGGGGCTGTTTCTCAGAATCCTGGCTACCTCCTCCCCTAGCCACTCTTGCCAGCCCCATGCCTTGTCAATCACAATCTGTCATTCTGGGCAACTGCCTAGTCTGCCTATAGCTGCATTCTTGATTCAGTATCTCGCGCTGTTCAAACAGCTTCCGGGAGTTGGGCAGCCAGAACCAAGTAATAACTGTCCCGGGGCTGCTCTAAATTGTGCCAGTGTTGGAACTGGCCTCTGACAGCCATGAGAATCATGAAGCTCCCTTGTCTCACTGAGGTCCCGTGCCAAGCACAGCTGAGCTGGAGCCAAGGGCCTGTTCAATTCTGAAAATAAGTCTTGTGACAACCAGCCACCCAGCTATGTGTCACTTCTGACAACTCCAGTTCTCAGCAAATGCCCTTCATCTTCTGGGAAACCACATTTCACACTTCTTGGTATCAAGTGGCAAACACATATGGAGACAAACACAAATAACATCTCTAACAAAGCCAATGCTACGAGGCAGAGAAGATCTCAGTTGCTGTATGTCTCAGCAACAAATAGGGCATCACAATATTTTAAACACATTGTATTAAAATAAAAAGTGCCAATGACTGGATGACCTAAGATTGCCCAAGACATTTCACAACTTATTTTCACCTAATCTGTCTTTGGACAGAACACAAACTAGAGGGGCATGTCTACGCTGGGGAGTTATATCAAAAAAACAAGGTGAGCATCCACACTACCAAGCCTGTTATTTTGAAATAAAGGGCTTGTTATTTCGAAACAATAACTCCTACTTGTGAAGAGGAATAAGCTTATTTTCAAATAGTTATTTTGGGACTTATTATTTTGAAGTAACGTATTTCGAAATAACCTGGTAGTGTAGACATAGCCAAGTTGAAAAGCAAATGCTGACTCTGAACCACAAGCTTGGCTGTAGGCATCTAGGCAAAACTGTAGGTTATCAGCAAACTCCAAGACACATTAACAACATTGGTTTTTATTTGATAAAATCCTTACAAATATCAAACCAGTGTATTGACTCCACTATTTATTTTAAATGCAGGAAAAAACAAACTAAAAGATTTTTTATTTCTAATAAGAACACACACAGCAGTAGCCTTATTATTCCTGTCCTCAGGCAAATCATTTAATCAGCGCCCTTTACACCACGTTTAAACTTCATTCGTGACATTCTGCAGCTACTCACACAATAGGGAAACATACCAAATGCAACATCAGGTCAAAAAAGAAAGTGAAGAGACATACACGCCAGCAATTAAACTCCACACACACACTTGTCATTGTCTTTTGATATCTATCTGTGTCCTCCTGCCTATCCTGGTTAGCGGGGACTGAAAAAAAAAGTGCCTGCAGGTTTTACATTTGGCCATTCTTGTCCACAACTCCTGCTGTTGCATTGACTGTATTGCTTCTCCCACGATGCGTTTTCTTTTTCTCACTGCTGAAATACTGTATTACAGTGAAAGGACTTGCAGCAACAGAAGCAACATGCTCCCCTGGTTGGAAGCACTCTACTAGAGTGGAGGAGAGGACAATAAGACACATCTATCTATCTATCTATCTATCTATCTATCTATCTATCTATCTATCTATCTATCTATCTATCTATCTATCTATCTATCTATCTATCTATCTATCTATCTATCTATCTATCTAACCTAACCTAACCTAACCTAACCTAACCTAACCTAACCTAATCTAACCTAAATCTACTTATTTATGGAGGAATACAAGCAACTCAGGAACCTCTGCTAGGTTGGCTTTGCTCGTACGATATCCCCTCAATTTTCTCCTCCTGGAGAATGGATCAAAGGACCAATGGAAGAGGCAGCTTACAAAATCCACAGTCCTAGAAGTCTTGGAGAAAGAAATGCTCTGTTGCATAGAAGGGTGGCTTTCTTGCTATGTGGCTACTCTGACACTTCCTCCCAGCAGTCCTGCACGAACTGTGTGACCACTGGCTGATTCTCCCTTGACTTCACAGTTGCAGCCCCAGACAGAGTCAGGGGAGTTACCACCACTTTGTGTGCCATTAAATCCTGACTAGATTTTTTTAGAAGAAATCCACAAGGGCAACCGGCAGGTTGCAGTAGAAAGTGGGTGGTCCCTAGTTCCACTCCCGTTAGCCTCCAGTTCTGTTCTCAAAACAAGACATGGCACCAACTCTGCAGAAGACCAGTGGAGAAGTGCTGAAGGAAAAGGGTTGAGAACAAATAGCTACTGAGATCTGGTTCCCTTTGCTAGCAGAAGGGACAGTTTAGGCCATATTTTTTATATTTTGAGGGAAATTTTACATAAACTGCTTTCTACAGCTAATTTCTTAAAAACAAAAGAAGAAAACTGACAATCAAAAGCTTAAGCTTCCTGTTCATGGGCATTATGGAACATGATCACCTTAATGTGCCCTGTTAACTGGGAATTGTGAATGTGGGAGTTCCTTAACTTTATCTAAAAGTAGGTTTTTTTGTCATGTGAATGAAATGTAATCTGACATCTGACAGAGAGCCCTGATAATGGAGCAGTGCTCCAGCAGGTACATGGGAGCATTACACACCAGAGAAACACAATATCTTCAGCAGCATGGGGTAAGAAGAGGCAGGGCTGTCTTCTGAAGTGACTAGTGCACACCTAAATGTTAGGGAGTGCACTTCAAGCAATATGGGATCACATCAAATCCGTTCTACAGACCTGTGCTCCAGACCAGATAATGGAGAGAGGTTTCATGCATCCTTCTCTCTTGCATGCCCCTGTAACTTCCAGGAACTGTCTGGCTTACATGAGATGGAACTTGGGCATGCAGAATCCATATGATATGATTGCATAGTGCATATTAGCATCATATTTCTAAACCATGCTGCAATATACTATATCCTATCACACAGTCAAAACAAAGGGATTGTAATACATTCATAAGCGCCAACCCTCTGGATGCTCCAGGGTTGGAACACCCATAGAAAAATATTAGCGGGTGCTTAGCACCCACTGGCTGCCAGTTCCTCTCCTCCTGTCCACTGCACCTCTTTCCCACTGTACCCTGCTGATCAACTTCTCTCCCTTCTTCCCAAAGCCTCCTGCCCACTGCAGTCAACTGTACTGCAGCATATAGGAAGTGCTGGGGGGGGGGGGGAGGAATGAGGCAGGGCAGAACTTAGTGGGAAAAGTCATGGTGGGTGTGGAGCAGGGATAGGAAGAGGCAGGAAGAGGGGGCACCTCGGGAAAAGCAGGGGTTTGAAAACCCAGGGGCCAGTGCCTATAAATATATTTATATCCTTTATGTATGGTTAAATGTCATTGTGGATCCTATATTTTTTGGTAAATCCATCAGCTTAAACAGGATCGCTTTGCTTATGATCAATAAAGAAATCCCACCAACTTTGAAATACTAAGTTCTCCTTCAAAATTAAAGGAAGATACCAGTCTAGACCCTGGCCTAAAGAAAGATGAAGGTGATAAACAAAACAGCTTAGTCCTTCAGGGAGCTATGTATCCTCAATTGTCACTGACATCACAAGGAGCTGAGGGTGTCTAGCACCTTGCAGAAGTTGCTCAGCACTCAGAGTCAATATGTATGACTGCATTCACATGCACAGCTGGAAACAAAGTTGTTCAGTAAGCTCTGCTACAAACACCAGCACCACCAGGCATACGTACCAACAAGGGCAAAATCCATTCAAACCAGTTAAAATTTCCCCAACTGCTACCAATCAGCACTTCTTTGTCCTGTTGAAATAACTGCATGGTAACTAAATACTTAAATAATACTTATTCATTAGACACAAAACATATTATTATTATTAAAAACTAATGCAGCCTCCTAAAGGGTCTCAGCAGTGGCTGATTCTTGCTTTACTCCTTTAATTCCTTCTGACTTCCCGTCCCTTTAAAGGTTGTGGTGGCCGGTAGTTTCTCAGCATACAGCAGGCTGCCTCCCCCTCAGCAGTACACAGAAGGCTGCGGAATTTGGCTAGCTGCAGATGAAAAGAGGTATAAAGTTCAGCAGAGAATTGCCATGCTAATACTAAATGAAGGATTCTAACGAATAAACATGAACACACTTGTCACTTTTATTTCACCAAGACGTATGGGGATCATATTTTCTAGAGCACATGTAGAATGGCAATTTTGTCAGATTAGCCCTTATTCCTGTTAGCTACTATTTTTCATTTACACTTTGTGAGTGTTATTTCGGGCATTATCTGAATATAACATGGTATTCGCTCTATTTTGAGATCCAAAGGCCAACATAATTCCCACTGATTTATTTGTTCTTAAGGATTGCCTGGGAATCAACATGAATAGGCAAATAAAATCTTGTTATATGCCCTCATGGTGCAAGAAATATCACAATCAGTGAAGAATGATGGATGCTGTACTTAAAAACACTGCTCCGGTTACCATTTTTATGTTATTCACCCTAGCACACGATAAAAAGCAAATAATAATACTAGACATGTGCCCAAACTGATATCTGATTCAAATTTTCTCTCACAGAAATTCAGGATTAGGAATTTTTTAAATCTCAGTCCAAACTTCACAACGTGGATTTATTTCCACAATAAAGCAAACTGGAATGCCCAGCGCAAATTACTATCTGTCTTTGATTCCAGATTTGAACCTTTGTAATCTGTCCTTCTGTGGATAGTTATTAGTACTAGCTTGCTTCAGATTTATTTTCCTTATGTAGATAACATTAGTAGGGCAGCACAAAAGTCATTATTCTTCTATTGGCTATGTGGTATGTTATGGCAGGATCACTGTTTGAGGGAAAACAAACATCCCTCAGAAAACAGGCATTAAAAATAAAGTGGGTATTAAGAAAGTTATCTGGGATAGGCAACAGAGGGAAGAAAAAAATCACTGATGACTAGATTCTGTCACCTTTCTTCACATATCAAGTAGAACCTTCCTCCTCAGTACTCCCACTGATTTCAATAACCATAGGTCACTGTCCTTTGCTTTAGGCTGTATCTCAGAAGTACAATTTAGCCCTAAGACTATAGAGTGCCCATAGGGCATTGGGTCTGGCCAGGAGTGTTCCATTTGGGGGGTATTACTATGCTTCAGAGACTATGCCAGCACAGTCATGTTATCAAAGCTATGTTGGCATAATCACTTAGCACAGATGTAGCCTACACCAAAAGGAAGAGATTTTCCCAGTGCTATAGGAAAACCTCCCCTCCAGCAATGGAAATATTCTTCTGTCAGCATAGATATGTCTACACTAGGGGAGGAAGGCCAGGAGAGAAGTTTTTTTTCCCATATCCCTGATCACCATAGCTATGCCCACCTAACTTTTAAGTGTGAACCAGGCCTTCATGTCTCATCTCAGGCTTGTGAGCTCCACACTCCCAAGTAGGCAAGGGTATGTCTACACTACCCCGCTAGTTCGAACTAGCGGGGTAATGTATGCATACCGCACTTGCTAATGAAGCCCGGGATTTGAATTTCCCGGGCTTCATTAGCATAAGCGGGGAGCCGCCATTTTTAAATCCCCGCTGCTTCGAACCCCGTGCAGCGCGGCTACACGGGGCTCGAACTAGGTAGTTCGGACTAAGGTGCCTATTCCGAACTACCGGTACACCTCGTTTCACGAGGAGTAACGGTAGTTCGGAATAGGAACCTAGTCCGAACTACCTAGTTCGAGCCCCGTGTAGCCGCGCTGCACGGGGTTCAAAGCAGCGGGGATTTAAAAATGGCGGCTCCCCGCTTATGCTAATGAAGCCCGGGAAATTCAAATCCCGGGCTTCATTAGCAAGTGCGGTATGCATACATTACCCCGCTAGTTCGAACTAGCGGGGTAGTGTAGACATACCCCAAGAGAGAGTGGCATGCTAGGCTGCTTTTCTATGGTTACAGTCTGGATTCTAAGCACAGAGAGCCACCTGCAGATGCATCCTCCTCATGGAGCTCTCTAGAATTAAGCTGCCTGTCTGTGACCCTAGAAATATGACTAGAACAACAGCACTAGGAGGGGATACAGAATGAGAGTCACTGTACCCACACCTCTAGGGCACAGACAGGACACAGACCAATCTCTAAGTTGGGGTGGAGAGAAGTTCCAGGTACAGGTGAAAACCAGAGAGGGTTGGAAGGGGTTATACTGGAGAAATTCAAAGTGGGGGAGGAGACAGATGGGTAACTTAAGAGGGGAAGGGAAGGGGAAATGGAGGAACTCCAGAGGGAAGTTAGCCCAGGAGGATGGGGTAGGGATGGAAAGGCAAGGAAAAACTTGAGCCAAAGTAGATGAAAATGATTGATTGACAGTGGCAGGGAAGGGAAATGTATATAAACAGTGTGGAGATATTTATGCATTACTTATGTAAATCAGTATAATTTACATAATACATCCAGATTTCCAAACTCACATCTTTTATCATATCTGTCAGTGTCTCAGTCCACAGAATAAAAACAGAAACTACTTGACTCATACTTGTAAATCATTGGCTAGACACATCACTGACAAAACCCACAGGTAAGGATCCGCAATGTTATGTTAATTGAAGTGTTTAAGTAACTAATAACATGGCACACTCAATTAAGAAAACATATCTTGGAATAAATACATTTTCATTAAGTAATTAGTTAACAAAAAAGTAAAAAAAACCAACAACAACAAAACTCTTCCTTTGAAATTAATATTAAAAAGTAAGCATTTTTCCCCATAATGTTGTTTCTGGTATTTCACTGGAAGCGTGAAACTGACAATTGTTTCTTTATTTTAAAAATATTTCCCAACTGGAAAAGGATAACATCAATAGAAGAAGAAATTGTATTTTAAGCTTCTAAGCAAAAAATATAAAAATGAAGGGTTAACAAGAAAATTGAAAAGTAGTACCAGTCAGGGGATGAACTGTGACTTCCCTTATGTTTCTATAGCACAGGGCATGCTTTGGGCACTACTGGAAACAAACAATAGGTAATAATGATTTTTGTATTTAAATACAGAACATTAAAATATTACACATTGAATAAGAGAGATAGAATTTGAAATAATGCATAGTAAGAAATGAAGTAATTTGGTGCATCACAGACTGATGCTTCATTCCCTAAAAATGATATATACATTCCTTGTTCCATGCAACATTTTACTTTTAAAATGTCTTAGCTAGAAGATTCAGTCAAATTGAAATTCTGGATCTCGGAAGTTCAGATCTGCTTTTGAACTTGAACAGATATAATAATCATCATACTGAATATTTATATAGTGTCTCTTCATTTTAAAGAGCTTTACAAAGTCCAATATGCATTATGCCTATTTTACACATGGGGGAGGTGAAACACTGAGTGGGTAAGTGACTTGCTCATAATCAGTTGTTCCCAGAGCTCAACATCTCTTGATTCCCTCACAGGAGTCTTATGCACTGAAACAATGGTTTGCATTTTGATCAGAGATTCAGGCCAGTTCTTATTTCTTCTGAACTGGTTCTTTCATTTCTAGTAAAATGCTACTTCAAGAAAATGTTACACATGAAGGGTTACTTTTCAAATGTCCTTTAGACTTCCCAGCTCTTCTTTTAAGTACTTGAACTCTCCTGAGAGACAATGCTTCTAGGTTGAGATCCTGTCCCACTGAAGTCAATGGGAGTTTTCCTTCTGACTTCAGTGGGTCCAGGATTACAATTCTAGAATCACCAGCAAAGAGATTCCAACCAAACTACACCATTTAAAACTCAGCTGCCAGTCATAGAGGGTCACACATTCTATCCATCTTAATCACACTAAGAAGTAAAACAGTCTTATTCTCCTTTATATGACTGCTGGGGGGTTAGTCTGAGCTACAGTCTGGCTCAGTGAGGCTATTCGTTGGCAAGGCTGGTCATGAGAGTAAGGGTGGCATTATCTGGCCAAGAACAATTAATTTTCCTTAGTTATCTATAACACAGCACAGGTAAATATTGAGATGTGATAAGCCACAGGGTTTTAATGTGGCAACTGGAGTAATGATACCAACAGCAGCACGGGTTACCAATTTCTCGTAGTAGAAACTGGAAAATCACATTCCCTTTAGCAATTGCACTACGTAAGAGTATTAAACTCAGTAACCATTGGGTGTCACTGTTGGTCTACAAATATACAGCCAGAAGGTCAATTTTACAACTGTAAGCAATAGGAGAAATATAAAGGGTTGTTTCAAGTGATGTGCTCATCTTTCTCCTACATTCATTTAGCCTGACTGTTAGGAAACACGCTATTAGCTGTAACTACAGTATTTCGATTCACAAATGTTATACTCTTGTAATCCAGGAAAGGATCTGTATTTATTTGCCCATTTACTGACATGGTATTCTATAATGAATGAGTTAAATACAAAAAAAGAATAGTGATGATTTGGAGATGGTAAAAACTATGGAATGAAATGCAAGTGCTTCCTCTTCTCATCAGACCCCTCATATGAAATTAACTGTCAGCTTCTTTAATGCATCTTTCCTAATTTGTTGCTCCCAAAGCATTTTTAAGCTTTCAAAACATTTTATCAATAATAGTAATAATAATAATACTTGATCATTCTGATTCCTAAGGAAATCAACAAAAATTCATAGTAATTTCAAATTTCTCTAGAAACTCAAGACAACAATGTAAAGCAAAAAGTTTGGTAGAGTAAGAAATGTCACAATTAATTAAATATATAACGCTATAAATAAAACATCCTTCAAAGTATCATTTTGAACCATAGTTTAGTTCTTAAAACATTATATGTGAAGGGTTGGGGAGATCAAAGTGTACCTGCTCAGAGGAAACACTTATAGGCTCTCTGACAATTATCCAGATGACACTTTCAAGAAGAGGTGGAACAGTAAGAGAGCCAAGGTAAGTCCAGTAGTCCAGAGAGTGAGGAAGCAAACAGGAAGGGTCAAAATTTGTGAACAGTGCTTGTTTACCCTGGAAAAAGAAGCATGCACATTCTAACCCAGTACCACCACATTTAGTAACCACTTATTATGCAGTCTTGTTAATTTCTTTATGGTGTCATAAAATTTTGTTTCTTTAAAAGTGTCAAGCAGCATCTTCCCCACTAATCTTACCAAATTAGAATTATGGGGTAAATATTAAGATACTGTTCCATTTGTGGGGGCAAGGTTTGCATGGCTCTGGAGGATCAAGGGAATATATCTACACAGTTCATGGCAGTGAGCTTCTCATCAAAGGTTGGCTCTGGCCAACCCTCCTCCAAAGATATCAGAACCTGAGCTGCTACACCTACACAGTTCTATTTACCATAGTAGCATGAGCCCAAGTCTGTTGACCTCGGATGCAATATTCCCTCTATTTTGTCCCTCCATGTGTGGAATAAATGGTATGTGCACCAAGGTACGTGCAAATGTGCACCACCAGTAGAAACACATGCTGTCAGCTGTGGGTGCTCTGCTAATCAGCTGGGAGGCACTTGCATCTCTCCAGGGTGCCCACCTGCGTGCACAGCTTACAGGGAACACTGGGTGTCACATAAATATAATATATTCGGATGTATCCACCTTTGCTTGCAATGTTGGAAGAGCTGGTGGGATAGCAAGCTGTGTTTTCTTCATCTGACATCAGCTCACTCACTCTTCCCTGGCCCATCTATGCTCTCCCTCACCATGTAGATTTCTGGACCATGAGAGAGACTCCTCACAGAGATAACTACCCCCCTCAGATTAAGAAGGGCCGATTAGTGTATGCGAGGCCACTCCATATCATGATCAAAAGGGACATGAGCCTCTTCTTCCCCCATAAAACAAAACTCTCCATATTCTTAAAAAATTCCACAAAATGCGCAATTATCCAGCAGTAATGATCTTGGTGCAAATAGGATTTGTCAGGAATTAAATTGTTACAGCTAATTAATGATCTTCTCCCCTCCTCCCACATTGTACAACAAAACAATTATAATGTGCTGGCTTGTTTCTGATTTTATCCAACAAAAGTGCCACTAAATTGCCCCCAAATAGGGTGAGCCCTTCTTTACCAGCTATAAGGTCTGAAAGAATGTGACTGTCAAGCATGGAAGAAAAAGAACATCAGCACAAGTAGTGGAGAGTTTTAGGAGAGTTACTTTACCTTGGCTCTAATGGCATCCAAACGGTCAGTAATTTTCTTCAGCTGAGAGTTACATTCACCAATCTGTAAAGGCAAGAAGACAAAAATCATACTTTCAAGGGAAGAATCGTAATTCACTTTTTTCTTTACTAATGTTTATTTTCAAGTTTTTCACATAGGGTCTGATCCTGCACCCCCAGGAAGTTAATGGTAAAATTCTGATAAACCTCAATGGATACAGTCAGGCCATTATTAATTCAAACAACCTGACACAAACACTGATTATTCAACAAGAGGGATGTCATTGACTTTGCTGACACTATCTTTTTGTTAGCTGTTTCAGTCTTGAAAGTTAATTTTATTTTTACTTCACTTTTTTGCACCAGTAGAATAAAAGTTATTTTTCTGACCAATGTTTTATAGAGGAACATAAGAACCTCAGGCTATATACATATGAATAAATTAGTCACAACCCTTTTAATCTTAAGTTCCATTAAGCACACTGGAAAATTCACGAATTCATTAATCAACACCCTTTTTAAGCTTAAGTTCCTTAAAGCACACTGGAAAATTCATGAGCATGACATTTCTGTATAACTTGGGCTGAATCAGGTTTCTTAGCACACAGGAGATGTTCATTGGGTCAGGGGAACGTACACTGGGAAGGTGACAACATGTATAAAGAGTAGGATAGGTTCAACATGAATAAGCGGCATAACATATCAAAGATCTCTGCTGACACTGCTCTCTGCAGCATGACAGCTAGAATATAGTCACAGAGGTGAAATTCACCAGTCACCACAGCGACAGAAGACTCCAGGTGAAGCAGAACCATTGTAGTTACAATGTGGGAGGAAAGTGGGGAAAAGGCAGCAGGCCTCCAGGCTCCTGATACCAAACAAAGCTTAGTTTGAATTTGCTTTGCAAAGACAGGGTGTGTGCCTTTTGCTTAGCTTAAGGTCCTGCAATTATATGCATGCAAAGGTCACAAAATTCTTGAACAGCAGGTCATAAGCACTGCTCCAGACCAGAGCTTTAGTATTTTTTAAGTGGCCATCACCGTATCAACTTGACATTGAAGTAGGGGCCACAATGCTGCCAAGCATCCTGTCCTCTAATCACAGGTTAGGGTTTTGTGTTCTCTATGAGGTTCCTTGCACAGAGTCAGTAAGGCTCGGAGATGGGGTGATTTAATTTATACTGAAATGAGCAGCTTATCAAGTGTAAGAGGCACAATTTTGCTCAGAGATTTTAAGGAAATCCTTTAATGTTTGTTTTCCTCTTTAGACAGAAAAGATGCAATTCACCATTGGCACAAACAGCTAAGAGAAGTGGTGAGTTCTCCATCTCTTGATGTCTTCAAATCAAGACTAGTGATTTCTGGAAGATATTCCTTGGAAAAACACAAGGGCTGAGTCTACATTGGCACCACTTTCCGTAAAAGGGATGCTAATGAAACCAGTAGGAATTGCAAATGCCGCAGGGGATTTAAATATCCCCCACGGCATTTGCATGAACATGGCTGCCGCTTTTTTCTGGCTTGGGGTTTTGCCGGAGAAAAGCGCCAGTCTAGACGGGATCTTGCGGAAAATAAGCCCTTTTCCAGAAGATCCCTTATTCCTACTTTCAAGTAGGAATACTTTCAAGTAGGAATAAGGGATCTTCCAGAAAAGGGCTTATTTTCCGCAAGATCCCGTCTAGACTGGCGCTTTTCTCCGGCAAAACCCCGAGCCGGAAAAAAGCGGCAGCCATGTTCATGCAAATGCCACAGGGGATATTTAAATCCCCCGCGGAATTTGCAATTCTGAAGTGTCTCATTAGCATCCCTTTTCCGGAAAGGGGTGCCAATGTAGACACAGCCAAGTTCTTGGATCATACAGAAGTGCTTGGGTGAAATTTAATGGCCTATCATTATAGAGAAAGTCAAACTAGATGATCTAATGATCCCTGCTGGTCTTAAACTCTATGGCTTAAACTCTGTTTTTGTGCAAAACCCCCCTCTTGCGCAAGAGCCGTTCTTCCTGAAAAAAAGAGGAAGAACGGCTCTTGTGCAAGAGGAGGTTTTTGCGCAAAAAGGAGCTGTGTAGACAGCTCCTTTTTGCGCAAAAGCCTCTTGCACAAAAATGGAGCCTCATTAATTATGCAAATGACGCATGACAATAGTCCATGCTTTGCCTCATTTGCATTTTTTTTGTGCAAGAGGGGGCAGTGTAGACATAGCCTATGACTTTGGTGTCTTCCAGGTAGTGCCGCAATCTATTATTACAAACACATTAAAAAATAGACATGTGGGTTTTGCCTTCTTATTTTTGCTGCTGCAGAATTATGGGTAAAGAGATTTTTGTTGCAGAATAACAGTTTTGTTGTTTAAGCTTACAACAGAGATTTGTTAAAAGGGACAAAGCAATCTTTGCTTACCCTTAGAAACACCGCCATGACAGCTAGTCCATCCCGCTGCCGAGCAGCCTCAACAAAACTGGAATATTTGTCCGAGTTCCAATGAACCACATGAAGCTAAAAGGCAAAAGCACAAGTACTGTCAATTCCCACTGTACTGGTGCAGTTACAATTAACATCCAATTGTACTAGTGCTGAGGTTTCTACTTCACCTGTTCATATTCAGACGCATTCAATTTTCCAGCTGCAAATATTTATGTTTATTGAAATCTGGAAATATATAATCATACAAAGGGCAACAACAAACACTGATATGGCTGAGATTTGAAAAAGTATGAGAACGGCAAAATTAACGGGGTTTTTTACATTGCAAATACAGCAGTTACTTTTAAAAATCAAAATTTAGCAACACTTTGGGTTGAAATACTGTGGGTACTCACTGTTCAAAATTGGGAAACACGGCAATTTCATAGGCCAAAACTTTCAAACATCAAAGGCTAAAGTTAGGCTCTTAAATCCACAAATAGTAAAGCTGGTAAAAAAATAAGTGGTGGAATAAAACCATACAAATTTCATTAACATTTTCTTTTCCCCTGCCCTCATTTTCTCAGTCATAATTTCAGCAAAATATGGATCAGTTGTCCAGCTGGTCATGAAATGAGAAGGGATATGGGGAAATGATTTTTTCACAATCTCTCTTTTTTCTCAAAATTTTTATGATTTTTTTTTACCAGCTTTTGTATTTAGCATCAAGTGGCCTGATCTTCAAAGGTGCTGAGCACCTGCAATTCCAATTGATTTCTGACTGGGACTATTTTGTGATAGATTTGTAATGAGCAATTCAACAACACAACACTTGCTTAAAGTGTAATTGCTTGGAAGGTCCACGAAGACTAGACCAAAGGTTGGAAGATACACTCTGACCAGTCCTAGGACTGCCATGATATGGCTAAGTAGAAAAAACAAAGCGATTTCTGACCCAGTGCCTCCCAGCCTCTCCCACCAAGCCATGCTCCCTTCAGTCATGCCCATACTCCCCTGTCAGTTCTCAAGTCTCTATTTAAGGAACTAAGTCAGAGTCAGAGGTCTCTTCTCTTGTGCAGAGTACTGCTGTTCTCTGCACTGCCATGCTGTTGAGTGCACATACAGTAATTGTTAAAGAGCATTTATTAGTATTGTACAAACTTTATCTAATTCATCTCATAAGACTTATTTTCACCCAGAGTCTATCTTCCCTATTTTTCAAAGACGGAAATTCAGCGTAGTTGAAGATCAACTTTTTTAAAGGAGGCTTTTAATTTTGGCCTTGTCTTAAGCATTTCAGACACTGATTTTCAGAGATGATGAGAATCTCTTGCTCCCAGTGACTTCACTTGGATTCACGCCTGTTGAGCACTTTTGAAAGTAAGGCTCTAGGTAGACACACAGAAACTGGGAATTCCAAAAGTAAAGGCCTCCTTAGAAATTGTGAGTCTTAATAGCTTGCCTGAATAAACTGCACAGAAGGCTGTGGGGTCTTCTGGATAAAACAGGAGTCTGGAAGATCTTGGTTCTAGATCCTGCCTCAGACATGGACTTGGTTTTTCGCACGTTGCTTAATCTCTATGGCCTTATGGTCTCCCTATTTGTAAAATGGGTATAATAATACTTGGTGTTGTGAGGCATAATTAATGTTTGCCAAGCTCTTAAGCCTCAAACCAGCAAAGTAAATAAGCATGGGTATGTCTACACTACCCCGCTAGTTCGAACTAAAAGGGTAATGTAGGCATACCGCACTTGCAAATGAAGCCCGGGATTTGAATTTCCCAGGCTTCATTTGCATAAGCGGGGCGCCGCCATTTTTAAAACCCCGCTCGTTCGAACCCCGTGCAGCGCGGCTACACGGGGCACGAACTAGGTAGTTCGAACTAGGCTTCCTAGTTCGAACTACCGTTACTCCTTGTGGAATAAGGAGTAACGGTAGTTCGAACTAGGAAGCCTAGTTCGAACTACCTAGTTCGTGCCCCGTGTAGCCGCGCTGCACGGGGTTCGAACGAGCGGGGTTTTAAAAATGGCGGCGCCCCGCTTATGCAAATGAAGCCCGGGAAATTCAAATCCCGGGCTTCATTTGCAAGTGCGGTATGCCTACATTACCCTCCTAGTTCGAACTAGGAGGGTAGTGTAGACATACCCCATGTGTTTAACTTAAGCATGTGAAAAGTCCCATTAAAGTAAATGGAAATACCCCCATGCTTACAATTAAACACATGCTTAAGTGTGTTTCTGGATTGTGGCCTTATGACTTGTCTACATGGGGAAATAGCACAGTATAGCTACTACAGAATAGCTCCTGTGTGGACAATCTTATTCCACATGGAGAGTAAGAGTGCCCAGTTGGGGAGTTAGTACAGAATAGCTATTATGCTTTAAATTCATACTCCAGCTTATTTAGCAATAGTTTCCCTGCATAGACAAGCTCTTAGGAAAGCTGCCGCAGAAGTCCAAAGTATTATTATTAAGACCAGAAATAGAATATAGGAATTCATACCTCACTTCTCAGTCCAACAGACCATTCTGTGTGCACATGAATGCATATTAGTATTCTGGAGCTTACAATGTCTGCATCAGACCATTCACGATTTTAGATTCACAAAAGCTAGATTGAATAACTTTTAAAACGTTATATTTTGCATACACAAAGAGGAAACAGATACTTTCAGTCGAAATGACTTTTATTGTGAATTAAAAAACAACAAACAAGAAAAGACAAAGTAAAATCCCCACAGATAAAATAACCGCACTACTCCCTATGATTTTGCAAAAACAAACAAAACAAAAAAACAAAACAAAAAACAAAACAGAAACAAACAAGAGTTGTGAGACATTTTGGGGTACAGCCCCATTCTCAATGGCTTGTGACTTCTCTTTTAAGGGATGTATCCCATCTTACCACCGCTCCTGCACTGCAGCTTGCTGGAGAGAACTTGGTTTGGTCAATGCGATGTCACAACACAACTGGATGGTGGTGCCCTCCTGTTTCCAGATGTCCTCTGACTTGGGGCAAGCCATGTCGTCTTCTTTGCTTGTGAATGCTCTTTCTTCGAGCATATGCCAATTTGGCAGAGGTGCTTTCTTGATTTGTTAGAGCATTTCTTCAGGGAGTTCATGACTTGAAACTGCATTCTCATCTCCTTCCGGCGTATTTCTTCTGCATGAATAGTGCTCAGCAGCCTCACTCTTTAATTCTGGGTTCCTTATCCCAAAACCAAAACGATGTATAAAGCGCTTCTTGCAGAAGGTTATCAAAATGACAAGTAGGGGGAAGCTTTTTTAGACTGGCTAGAAATTCAGAGATATTTTCTCCTTCCATTTGGTTTCTGAGAGGGAACTTATTTTTTTTTTCAGCTAGCAATTTGGTTTTGGTACATAATGTTTTTAAGCACCTCTATTAATTCTTTATACTCCATCTCACCTGGTTCCTGTGGAAAACATAAGCCTTTAAACACTGCAAATGTCACTTTCCCCACCAGTGGTAGAAAATTTGATTTTTTTCTTACCACTGTCTTCTATAGCATTTCCAATAAAATACCAACCAGAACTTTCTCTATATATGTCAGATTCTTCCTCTTTTGCATCATAGTAAAAATCTTCCATATTTCGGTAAAATTTAATTTTTATATTTTCTATTTTTTTTACCCAGGAAAACTCTCACTTCTCTGAATTATTGGTTGTTTGAGATCCCATTTTCCTCACTAAAATACTTGTTTTGTTTTTCCCATATGCAAAGAGGAAACCAATACTTTCAGTCTGAATTATTTTTATTGTAGATTAATCAAAAGCAAGGAACAAGAAAGCAAAAAAAAAAAAAAAAAGACTCCTCAAGAGAGCACACACTGCATTTCTCCTCTGTGACACTCTGCACTGAATGGAACACACATAATGACTGCCTGTCTTTGCAGGCAGCATAGGCCTTAGAGATTTAAAGGTGCAGTACACAGAAAACAAAGGCATAACTATCGCATTGCTAAATACACCACAAAGAAAACCCACCCAACTCTTCTGCAAATGGTAGAATCCACAGGTCCTAAGTAAAGGTGATTAACAAAACAACTTTGTAGCTTCTAGGCCAGGCTTATTTTGAGATATAACAATCCCCAAGGAAAAGTTAAAAAATAAAAAAAAATGATTAAAACAATTCTCAAAAATTGAAGTCCTCTAAATGTTCCACTTATAATAGCTTCTCATCTTATCTTTTACCAAGGTCTCCAAATACATTCTCCTTTGGCATAGGATCACACATGATTTCAGGCACGCTGCTCATGTTTTGAAAAAGTTAGGGGTCCAAAATCTGTCTTATACTGGAACATTAGTTATGGCCTTAACTACAGAGAGACTATGGCCTCCATATAATTCATTGCAATGCCTTACCTCTGCTGCATATTTCTTTCCATCCACTGCGTGCTCAGAGCCAACATCATCACTTGCCCCCCAATGAAAGTGAATTTGGCGCAGCCTATAGCGTCCAGTGAGTGGTCCCCCTCTCAGCACTATAAATCAGATAAGAAGAGATTTTTCACCAAGGGAACGAGCATTATAATAAAATCTTATGCTCTAAACTTTCATATACAGAGTACTATTCTAGGGTCCACACTTCTCTGTTTGGATTCTGATGTAGAAATCATGAGGGTGTATTACCTCTATATTTGGCACGGATACGACTACTACTGGAATACTGTGTCCACACTTCAGGAAGGATGTTGACAAAGTGAAGAGGGTTCAGAAAAGAGCCTACAAGAATGACTAAAGCAGGGGTTCTCAACCAGAGATTCAAGGCTTCCTGGAGGGCTGCAAGCAGGTTTTGGAGGGGGCTGCCCAACATGTCTGGCATTATATATTCTCTGGCTCTGGGCAGAAAGCCAAAACCCCACCACATGAGGCTGAACCTTGGGACTCAATCCTTGCCTCCTGGAACTGAAGCCAAAGCCTTAGCAACTTAGCTTTGTGAGGTGCCCAGGCATGGGGCCATGCACAATTTTCCTCCTTGCTATCCCCTAACACTGGCCCTGGGAGGGGGTGAGATGCTGGGGGGATGCAGAGAGAAGGGTGGGGTGTGGTACATACTTGGGGCATCCCCCTCTGGCAGCAATTCCTAGGCAAGGCGGGAAGAGGTCTCCATGTACTGCTTCCCAGAGGCACTTACCCTGCAGCTTTCCATTGGTATCAGAGGTTCTCAGGGTAGAAGCAGCATAAGGACACACACACGCATATCCAGGGCTGTAGGACATACAGGCAGTCCCCGGGTTACGTATAAGATAGGGACTGTAGGTTTGTTCTTAAGTTGAATCTGTATGTAAGTCGGAACTGGCGTCCAGATTCAGCCGCTGCTGAAACTGATCAGTTTCAACAGTGGCTGAATCTGGACGCCAGTTCCGACTTACATACAGATTCAACTTAAGAACCCCAGGCATCCCAAGTCAGCTGCTGCTGAAACTGATCAGCGGCTGATTCCAGGAAGCCCGGGGCAGGGGCTTCCTGTAGTCAGCCACTGGTCAGTTTCAGCAGCGGCTGAATCAGGACGCCTGGGGCAGAGCAGCTTGGGTGCTGCTGGGTTGGTCCAGTAGTGCCGAGGAGCGGCGGCACTACTGGACCAACCCAGCAGCACCCCAGCTACTCTGCCCCAGGCGTCCCCAAGTCAGCCGCTGCTGAAACTGACCAGCAGTGGCTGAATCAGGATGCCTGGGGCAGAGCAGCTGAGGTGCCGCTACGGGACCAACCGGCAGCGCCCCAGCTGCTGTACCACAGGCGTCTGGAGCAAAGCCGTGGAGCACGGGGGCAGCAGGACAGCCCAGACGCGCCGTGGCTGTCCTGCTGCCCTCGGGCTCCGCGGCTTTGCTCTGCTTTGCTCCCCGTCTCCCTGGTCTGCAGACCAGGGGGACAGGGAGCAAAGCCACGGAGCATGAGGGCAGCGGACAGCCCAGACGCGTCTGGGCTGTCCGCTGCCCGCATGCTCCGCCGCTTTGCTTCCTCTCCCTGGTCTGCTGGAGACCAGGGAGACGGGCCCCGTTCGTAACTGCGGATCCGACATAAGTCGGATCCGCGTAACTCGGGGACCGCCTGTATTGGCACCTAGCAGGAAGCTACTTTAGCCCCACTGTGCTACTGGTGGTACTGGCAGGGGCTCCAGGACATTTAAAATAAACTGGGGATGGCAGGAGGCTGGGGGAATATGGGAAAGGGAGTGTGCAAGGGTGTCAGGTGGAGCTAGTGTTACCTACCAGTCCTGTGCTCTTGGGGAGCCAGGGAGTGATATGCATGGAAAACCTTCCCCTAGGCCTTTGCTAGAATCAGACAAAGCAATGAAAAGGCCAGGGAAGACACACCTCAACTAATTAATGAAACACCCCAGCCTCCTCTGCAGTGAAGATAGAACTCATTAGCATACAGAATGGAGAACAGATCTTCCAAGGCAGGAACCGCAGTGAACTATGGGATACAGAAAGTAGAGAAGCAGTGCCTGATGGGAAAACTCTACTACCCTGCTCACACCCAAATTAGTCATTTTCAAACCAATAATTCTAGTAACAATCCTATTGACATCCAAAATACTGAAACTGCCCAGTTGCATTGTGAGCTCCTTCAAGGAACATCACCTATAACCAGGTGTGATCAGTCTCTATTGTCTCACCTCTTTCTCTTTGAACTATTGTCCTATCCCTATAAAAACTCCTATCCTTGCCCCAAGGAAAACTGTTCTGATACCTGGATTTAAACTGCATCAGTTCCACTGAGACTTCATCATCTCCTGTCTGATCGTGCTGGGGGCTCTGCTCTGCTTGTCTCTTGCCCTCTGGACCCCCGGCTAGCATCATCATCTGGGAACCCCGATCAGTGCAAGCTCTGTGGAGTGGTGAGGTCTCTCTCTCTCTCAATCTCTCTCTCTCTCTCTCTCTCTCTCTATCTCCTACTACCTATCTTTAAGCCTAGCCTCCTGACTCTGCCCTATGTAAACTGTCATATGGTTAGCTAGCCCTAACATTTGCAATCAGTTCTAATTAGATTTAATAATGTAACTGTTAGATGTAATATTGTAACTGTTTTATGTGTTTGGCTCCCTATACATATATAATAAATAACTTTCATTGTTAAGCTGGTTGCTTCTCTCTCTTTCTTTCTCTTTTTCTCACTCTTCCTCAAGGGGTGTTGTTTTGGCTTCCCCATTCGCTCTGCAACAACGCTTCTTGTACCCAAGCTAAAGATCCCTGGATTGCCCAAAATCCTGTGGGGTGAGATTGTGTGGTTTACCAGTGAATGACTGTGGTGGGAAAGTGGGGATAGGGGGTACTGAACCTGGGGGCTTTTGAGGATGGCAGTTTAAAGTGCTGTTTAATTCAGCCCAATGAGTCCAAAGGCTCATGAGGGTTCAGTGTGGCATTGCTGTTAACCCAGCCTGCTGAATGCAGGGACTTATGAGGGGTCAGTTTGTGAGTGCTAATTACCCAGTCCTCTCAGATGTGCTCTGTTAGTGGGTGTGAGTGTCTGTGTGTGTTGCTAAGGTGGGAAGAACCCCATCCTGAGGAACCTAGTTCCTGCAGGAGAGCTCCAGTGGGAGGGGGAATTGGCAGCAGGGAGAGAATTCAACTCCATATGAGAGCACACGTAAGCACAAGCAGCACACTGATAGAATTGTTAACCTCCTCCCAGTCCCATAAGAGTAACCCTGATAAATGAGCATACCCCAGAGTATTGGGCAAATCTGGTAACACTAAGGGAGAGGCCCAGCCCTGAACTTTAGTGGAGTTGGGCACTGAACCAGGAATATTTCTGGTACCCAGGTATAACGGGCCCATAGAACTCGCCACCCATATCAGACACTGTCAGTTCTCCTTTTAGTTTGTGCACTTTCTAGCAACAAAGTAGGCAACTAGTTTGATTTGGGCCCATTTTGAATTGTTGTCATGACACTGTTATTTATATAAATAAGTTAGGTGAAGAGAGTTCAGCAAAGATATTCAATATAGATGTACAGCCAACCCTAAACATGTTGATCCTTGTATCTCAGAATGAATTATTTGAATACACACATGTAAACGACAAAAATACAATATCTAAATTAAATAAACAAACAAAAATATTAATAACTCATTAAAAAGATTTACTAATAATTTTATTGGGACCTTTTGATAAGATATTACTGTTCCATTTCTGTTTCCAAAATTTTCATTCAAAATAATGTCCACTGTGCCAAAACTTTCATATAATCATGCTTCTGCTTTGTGAATATTGCACATAGGAAAAAGTATAACAAAGTTACAAGAAGTTTAGAGCAGAACTTTTAAAAATCAACAAGATATAGTAAATGCAAGGAAATGAAACTGTTACCTAAAGAAACTCCTTACATAAGGAGGCTAGATTCTCTTACTCGATTTCTTTGTAAATCTTATTTTGTCCATGCTTACATTTTCTAAGGGCATGTCTAGACTACATGGCTCCATCGATGGAGCCATATAGATGAGTTTACTAGACACAGGAAAATGAAGCGGCGATTTAAATAATTGTCACTTCATTTGCATCAAAATGGCCACCGCGCTGTGCCGTTCAGCTGTTTGGCGGCACAACGGGGCAATCTGGACATGCCACGGTCGACAAGGGAAGCCTTTGTCGACTGCTCCGGTAAACCTAATTTCATGAGAAGAAAGAAAGAAAGAAAGAAAGAAAGAAAGAAAGAAAGAAAGAAAGAAAGAAAGAAAGAAAGAAAGAAAGAAAGAAAGAAAGAAAGAAAGAAAGAAAGAAAGAAAGAAAGAAAGAAAGAAAGAAAGAAAGAAAGAAAGATGAACAGAAACAAACCTGATTTATTTTCTGTGTCATCAAATTCAACACTAGTGGAATGTCCGTTGTTGAGGATGACTTTAGCAGACGTTGGATCATAGTTAGGACTAATAGGCGGAAGACCGGGGTCATATTTGGTTTCTTCAGTTTTGATGTCAATGGGAGACTGACGGTTTCCGTTAGCAACAGGAAAAACCTCTTTCCAGTGAGCAGGCCCTAAAATGCATCAGAAGAAAGTGGGGAAGAAAGGGAGAGAAGGTATTTTTAAATGAATGAATGAATGAATGAAATTGTGTTTGCTATTTTCATAGAAACAAAGGAATTGTCATATGAGAAAAATCAAAAAGAACTCACCTGTATTATCTTAATTAAGTTTGTTTATTTATTTTAAATTTAAAATGATTCTCCACAGAATATATCATATGGCTGTCTTTCCTGGGTCATCGGACAGCTTTCTGTTCTCAACACAGATCCTTCTCTAGTCTAATTGACTAAACATAGATGCAGATTAGAATATTAGTTTGGCACTTTTTTGCTTCTTTCCAGGTACTTCTAGCCAACAGGAATACAGCAGGCACCAGTACATTCAGAAAGTGCAGACGTGTTTAACTCTTCATCTGATGAAATAAAATTCCTTGATGATATCCCGAGAGGCAGAAGCCCTAACAGTGTGAGCCCAATAGATCTACACTGACAGAGAGTGGGGAGGATGCTAAGAGAGCATTCTGCACAGAATTTTCATGTGGGGAGGCTGGGGTTTGAGCCTGACTACTACTATCAATTCTAGTACCAAAGTACCCTTCCCACCTCACCGCAGACACAGACCATCACAGTTCTCACATGACATGTAACAGTAAAAGCCAGAAGAAAAATGGATCCAATTTGTGGTTAAAACAAACACCCCCATACCCAAACCTAGCGTTTGATACAGACACTGTCAGACTCAAGGAATGGCAACACTCCTGGCAATTAAGGCCCGTGACTCCAACGCCAGCCTGTCCTGGATGATAAAAGAGGAAGAGAGAACAACTGGTTGAGATTAACGCCATCCCCTTTCAGAGAAATGCACCAGAAGTCCAATGAATATTAAAGGAACTATCACTCAACAGTAGTGGAGGCTCAAACTAACCTCCCTTTTCTAAGCAAGTTAATTAAAAAATTACCAAAATAAAACTCTCTTTAATGTCACTTATCTGCTGCAAGTATTCTAACAGGATAGGGCAGGGGTTCTCAAACTTTGTAATACCGCGACACCCTAAAATTCTAAATGAATTTGTGACCCCCCCCCCCACCCTCACTGCTCCACGAGTAAAGGGGGAGTTGGGGGCAGTGGAGCTGGCCAGGGGAGATCGGGCAGGGGAACGGGCCGGTGGGAAGTAGGGCTGGCGGGGCGGGGGGGGAGGCGGGTTGGGTGCAGCGGGGTTGGCTGGGGGACATTGGGAGGAGGAGGGGAGGACTGGCCACCAGAAGCAGGGCTGGAGGGGGCAGCAGGGCTGGCTTGGCAAGATTGGGAGGAGAAGTGGAGGAGAACCGGCCGGCCAGGAGGGGATTGGGGGAGTGCGAAGTGGCCAGCGGTGAGCGGGACTGACCCGGGCACGTGCAGATCCCAGGGGGCTGCCCGTCTTGCGCATAGTCCCGGCGAAGCGCGAGTGAGTTCTGCTGTGGCTCCACCACACACTTGACCAGCGTTCAGAAGCACGGACAGGGCTTCCCCTCCTCCCCAAGGTGTCACTGCAACCAGAGGCTCTCAGCGCTGATAGCGCCCTGCCTCCCAGCCACTCCCCCTACCTCTGACAGGCTTCCGTCGGGCGCCCAGCTAGAAATCTAGAAAATACCGGACACTGCACATGTCTGGTATTTTCTCAATTTTTTTACTAGACTGTCCCAACCCCCCAAAAAAACAGACTGTCCTGCGACCCCCATGGGGGTCACGACCCACAGTTTGATAGGGTATAAGGTGGCTTTGGCTAAAACATGGTAGAGTAACACTTGTTGCTTTGGCGGATGACGCTTATGCAGAGACAAGCGAAGTACTTCCCTTCTCATTCTTCAGGATACCTCTCTCCAGCATTTGTTACCTTGGATCAAATTCTCTTATCCCACCAGCTGCAGAGGTGGACAGAGATTCCTTGAAATAGCTCAGCTTATACTTCTGTGGTCAGGGGAAATTATGGGCCATCCATCCTTAGAGCCCTCACGAGTGGAATCCCATGACAGTCAGTCCTCCATTCCCTCCCCTATTTTATTCAGTGACGAGCCAATGGATGAGATGGTGGGGCTACACAGGTTAAAGTGTCAACAGTATACAGAAGACATTACACTCTTTATCTCCTTTATGAACAGCATCATCTCTCAGTATTCTCTGTGGTTAGCCAATATCTGCATATGGAAGGAGCACAAATGGCTTAAAATTAATCCAGGAAAGACTAAGGTGATGTACTAAGAGGAAATCATTTTGAGGAACTTGTTTCCTCTGTAACCGCATTCTACGTCTATTATTACAGGCATCTGCTCTCAAAGGGTATGTCTATGCTGCACCATAACTTGAAATAAGATACACAATTTGAATTACACAAATTGCGTATCTTATTTTAATGCTATTTTGAAATAGTTTATTTTGTCAGACAGCGCCAAATTTTGAAATAGGGCGCTATTCCCAAACATCCCTTACTCCTTGTAGAATGAGGGTTATAGGGACATCGGAATGGCGAGCCCAAAATAATGGGCTTGTTGTGAAGACGCAGGATAGCTATTTCCATTAAATAGTGTTGCAGTGAAGACATACCCAAGTTGTTAAGTCTGTCTATTGCTTGAGGTCCTTTAGGACTCCTCAGTGCTACCATAAGCCCAAGCTGAGACTGGGAGCAGTCTCACACAAACAAACAATAAAGACCAGAATTTTATATCCCATCCTGTCACTATCAGAATTAGGCACAACAATACAATCATTTATAACTTTTTGATATTACAGTTTGTTATACAGGCTTGATAGAATTTGATTTTACATATTATTTTGACAGATAATACCAATGTTTAATTTTAAGCTTAACAATTTTTATCTATTTAAATGTTCACAGTTGCATAAAACTGTGGAATCAACATCAGACGTAAAATATATACAAAGTAAACATATTTAAATCGAACTCTAATTCTCAACCAGAATTTTTCTTATGTGCCTATCTGTAAATTTCAGTTATTATACATGAAAATATTTTTCAGCAATTTGTCTATGTATTGTGAAAACAGATATTTACTAACATTAGTGATAAAAATACAAGTCTTCCCAAACTATATACAGGAATAAAGCCACACACACTGGAAAAGTTCCAACTGGTATAAAAAGCAGCAGCCCATCTATATAATAACACAGGTGATGATACACTTGATGCACTGTTGCCTATTCAATAGAGAGGCCAGTATGAGATTTCTGTCCCAATAATCAAAGTTCTCTTCATGCCTGGTCTTAGCTACTTAGAAATACCCCCTTTCATTCAAAATGATTAATCAGTGGGGCAGATGCATGCATACTAGGGATGTTAAATATCAGTTAATTGAATAGTCAATTAACCTCATGAAATCTTATCACTCACTCGACTATTCTATAATTCCCAGGGGTGAGGCTGGCAGTCAGTATACACCAGCCCCACTTCCTAGGAACCCCCTGCCACTCCGTGCTGCTGTCTCTGTATCAAGGCAGCAGCATGGGGTGCCAGGCTGGAGCTGGTGCAGGAGGAGAGCCAATTTAAAAACCAGCTCCCCTTCCAGACCAGCTGCCTGTTGCCCCATGCTGCTGCCTCTGATACAGAGGCAGCAGCGCAGGGTGGCAGCATCCCCTGTCCAGGGGAGTAGGTCTGAGCTTCAGAACACGGTGCAATCCAGAACTGAGCTGGGCTGCCTGCCCACCTGGCTCCTAACAGACTTTAAATGCAGAGCCACAGCAGGGGTAGGTCCTGGCCCCGGTGCAAGCCAGAACTGAGTCGGACTGCTGGCCAGCCTACTAAAAAATTCACTAACTAGTGGAGGGGGAAATGCGTGTAGTCTATAGCATTAACTAATAAATTTTGCTTATTGGTTAATCAACTATATTATTACTTCCCCAATGCATAGTGGAGACAATATATTCCTAGGAGCTGGAGCTAGACTGCAGAATTTGTGGTTAAGAAAACTAACCACGGATTTCACAGAATTCACAATTAAACATCAAGCTCATCTTTTTAATTTGTCTTTCCTTCAATAACAGCTTCGTATATCCACATAAAAAACAAACACACAATACTATTTCTCTTTCAGACTAGAAACAAATGTTGCTGCAGCTCCAGCAGGCACAGCGGAGGGAGGGGTGTATGTCCCCCCGGCTGGGGCAGATCTAGGTTTGTCTGCCCCCTGCAGCCCTCAGCCAGAGTGAGGAATACAGAAAACTGTGCACTTTTCCCTTGCTCCCTGACATAGAACAGCCAACAATGTTCCCCTATCAGTAGGGGGACGGAGGGGCTTCAGCTCCCCCTGCCTTCTCTAAAGGATACCTGGGGTGAAGGAATGGGGCAGGAGTAATCTCAGGGGGGCTCATCCCCAGCCAGCCCCTTTCACCTGCCTGGTGACTGTCTCTTTTTTATATAGCTTTATGAAAAGCAATCCTGTTCCAGGCACATCCCATTTTCCTAGCACAACGAAACCCTTACTTACCCTGCTGTAAATTATAAGAGGAAGCTGCATACCAAATTTGGTGATCCTACTTCTTACTGTGTAGGAGGAGTTCTTGAACAAACAGAAGAACACATTCACCGACACACGGACTCTGTCAAATATATAACAGACTCTCTCTAATATATATAGTAAATATTAATAATTTCTAATTTGTAAATAGTTTTAGGCATTTGACTACAAACATAACAAAACTAGATTAATAATTTATTTTGAAATTCTTTACTTACAACTACTTAATCCTTATGTGGGAAAGAATTTCCTTGTGAATTATTGGACCTCTCTGGGCTTGTGACAAATAAATAGGTGTATTACTTATGTATTTGGCACTGTGCAAGCACTTTTGAAAAACTGTGTTTAGTCCTTGTGTGCAAAATTCAAGAACAAAGCTGATAAATTGGAGAGGGGTCAGAGAAGAACCATGAAAATGTGAGGGAGATTGGAAATCATGTCCTGTAGTGAGAGGAGCTCAATGTATGTAATTTAACAAAGAGAAGATTAAGGAGAAACTAGTTCACAATCTGTAGGTACACTCATTGGAAGCAAAAATTTGATAACTAGCTCTTTAATCTAGCAAACAAATATAAAACAAAATCCGAAAATGGCTAAAAGTTGAAGCTAGACAAATTCAGAGTGGAAACAAGGCATATATTTTCAGAGTAACTCGCCAAGGATTGTGGTGAATTCTCCATCACTGGCAATCCAGATTGGATGCTTTTCTAAAAGATAGGTCATAGTTCAAACAGAAATTCTTTCAGGAAATCATACAGCCTGTACTATGCAGGAGTTCAGATTAGATGTTACAGAAGTACCTTCTGGCTTTAGAAAATATGAAAGGGTTTGATCCTGCAATTCTTATTAAAAATAGGTTTGATACAATAAATAAATGGAACAGTGCAAGGCTTTAGCTCAGGGAGGGCCAACCCATTAAACAAAGAGAGCCAAAACAGTGGCGGAAAAAAATGCGAAGTCTCCCCAGAATTATCAAGCACAAAAAAAAAAAAAAGGAGGCTGCCTCTTTAAGACAGCCGCCATCTTGGGCACCATTTTTAAAACCCCGCAGCTCCAACCTGGGGTGCGGAGCCAGCGGGGACTATTTTGGAGGGGTGCAGGAGTGGCTTCGCGAGCCGCACTTTTGGGGGGCAAGAGCCGCATGCGGCTCACGAGCCGCGGGTTGACCACAGCTGCTTTAGCTAGTTGTGCATAGGGTTGCCAGATGGTTGAAACAAAAATACGGAACCCCCCTCCCCAAAAAAAAACACAGAGAAAAAATTCTGTTGAAGGAAAAAAAAGGGGGGAGAGACCAAAGTTGCTGAGGAAAAAAAAAAGACTCCAAGACCATTTTGTGCCGGCAGCCTTGCAGAACCAGGTAAGCATGGAGGCTGGGGGCTGGAGGTGTTGGGAGCCAGGGGGGGTGTCAAGGGAGGGGGAGGCAAGTTGCTGCTCAGTTTAAATCTCTGTGGTAATCACAGGGATAGGATCACTGCTAGAGTTACCAGGTAGTCATTTAAAAAAAAAATACCAGACACACTTTATGGGGAGAGGAGGGAGAAGGACTGGCTGGGAGGGGAGTGGTGCTGGCCGGGAAGAGGGACCAGAAAACAGAGCTAACGGGAGGCAACGGGGCTAGCTGGAGGATATGGGGGCCTGACGGGAAGCAGGGCTGGTTGGTGGGGAGGAGGGGTCGGGGGGAATGGGGCTGGCCATGGGATATCAGGGGAGAGGGGGCGGCCGAGGGAGCTCAGGAGAAGGGGAGAACTGGCCACGAGAAGCAGGGCTGGCGGGGGGTGCAGCAGTGCTGGCCGGGGAAGATCCAGAGCAGGAACCGGCCAGCGGGACGCAAAGCTGGCAGTGGGGATGGGGGGGGGGGGGGGGACTGACCAGGGAAGATCCGGAGCAGGAACCGGCCAGCGGGACGCAGAGCTGGCGGAGGGGGCAGGGAGCGAATCAGCTAGCGGGGAGCAGGACTGACCCGGGTTGTGCAGTTCCTAGGGCACTCCCGTCCTGTGCGATTCATTCTGGCAGCAGCTCCACCACGCACTTGACCAGCGCACAGGAGCATGGACTTGGCTGCCCCTCCTCCTCCTCACATGCAACCAGGGCTCCCAACGCTGATCGCGCCCCGCCTCCCAGTCACTCCCCCTGCCCCTGCCAGGTTTCCGTCTGGCGCCCAGCCAGAAAACCGGGAAAATCTGGATTTTTTTACCGGACAGAGGGCCCCAAAAGCAGACTGTCCGGTCGAAAACTGGACACCTGGCAGCCCGTGCAGCCAAAAGTTTACTTTGGTTTACAAGAAAATGTGAAGACATATGTAACAGATAGGCATCTGCTTTTGTACTTTTCATAAATCCAGATTTTATTTGTTTGCTTCAGCTGCTTTTACACCACTCCAAGTGACACAAAGCAACCATAAACTTGGGCTTTTCAGTGAATCTGGCTAGAAGGTCAAAATGTTTTAGCCTTTATTTTTTCTTATTTTTACAATTTTGTAAGCCATTTACATTAGGGATGTTAAATATTGATTCATTGAATAGTCGAGTAACCTCACAAATTCTTATCGGTTAGTCGATTATTCTATAGTACCCAGGGACAGGCCCAGCAGCCAGCGTGCTCCATCCCCACTCTGGGGAGCTCCCTGCCACTTAGCGTACCAGAGGCAGCTCTCTCACTGTATCAGAGGCAGCAGCCACTCACTCATCTTATCAGCCACTCACTCGCTCACTGTATCAGAGGCAGCAGCATGGGATGCCAGGTGGGAGATGGGTTTGCGAGGGGAGCCAGTTTAAAAACCAGCTTCCCTCACGGGATCCAGCACGAGCTGCAACCAAGCCAGGCTTCCTGCCTGCCCAGCTCTTAATACACTTTAAATGCAGAGCTACAGCAGGGATAGGTCCCAGACCCATCGCAAGCCAGGACTGAGCCAGGGTTCTGGTCAGCCTGCTAAAAATTTACTTGCAAGGGTGGGGGAAAGGGGCCCGAAATGCATGTAGTCTGTATTAACCTATACGCTTTTGCTTACTGATTAATCGACTACACTTTTACATCCCTAATTTAAATGGTCTGTCAATATATTTACATAACTGCTATGGATATCGTGCCTGATAAGCCTACAACTGAATCACATATGAAATGATGGAATAGATATACATGATGGCCAAAGTCATTGCTCAGTGCAAGTAGGTGGGATTACCTTGCAGTTACTTCATTCTTTTCTGAGGCTTGGTCTTGGTCTACACAAAGAACTTATGTGGATATAACTATGTTGCCGAAGGATGTGGAAAATCTGCACCCCTGAATGATGCACTTAGACTGACCTAATCCCCAGGGGACACAGCACTGTATCGACAGGAAGGTTTCTCCCATTGACATAACTACGGCCTTTCAGGGAAGTGGATTAACTACAGCAATAGGAGAAGAACTCATGTTGGCGTAACTAGCATCTTCTGTAGGTGCCACACCGGAGCAGCTGCAACCGTGCAGTGTTGTAAGTATAGTCAAGCCCTGTCAGAGAAATCCCAGAGAGCATTTTGTTAAGAATCCCAGAGACTGTTAAACAAGCAGATAGCAACAGTGGCCAAGATGTTTCCCCCTCAATCTGAAGGTTTCATTCCTTTATCTCGGATGCAGAGCTCACTATACGTCCCCCATGTCTTTGTCACTTCAAGACTAGGCTATTGCAATTCTCCAATCCGTACAGGGCTACACCCTGTATCAACTTGGAAACTGCAACTCGTGAAGAGGGCAGCCATGCACTTGTTAAGAGATTTTGCTCACCCTGATGAATTCATGATACCAGTGCTCCAAAATCTCCTCTGGCTCCCTGCTGGTTTTTAGATGGAGTTAAATGTGGTAGCTTTCACCTATTAAGCCCTAACTGATGAGGGACTTAACTATCAGAGATATAGGCATTTGGGGGGCAAGGTCCAGACGAGGGTATAGATTTATATTTATTGACATGGATTAGTGCTTTGCAGGAGCTGAGTTCAGGATATTCAGTGTGTGAACTGGCTTATTTTATACAGAGTAAGACCATTGGTTAGTACTGGGTTTACATCTTCGATTATTTGTACAAAGCAACTATGGCTTGGTTTTCTCTCCCACAAAAACTTAACTATTGAAGTTACAGAATATCACAGTGCTCTGAAAAAATATCATTTTGAAGGAATGCTAGCACTAAACAAAATAAATTGTTAAAAATGCAGAGTTTAGCATGTACTTTTCAAACAAGATACTGAAATTAACTTATGTTATGGGGGCACTGAAAAACTCAAACACTCTTATTACTTTATTCACAACAGTTTCATTTTAACTGTGACGCCCAAACCTCTTTAATCCTAAAATGGCTTCAATGACTTTATAACTTACACTACACATACAAACATATTCCAAATTAAAGAAATAGCACAGTAAAGGTAACCAGGCCCCATTTGTCAGTAAGGCCCAAATCCTGTCAAAAGCTGAGACCACCTTATTTATGTAGGGTGTGCTTAGCATCTTACAGGACTGAGCCTTATTAAGTATCACTACTGTGCCTCCCTATATTAACCAGATGCCTACATCATCAAATAAGAACTCTTACAAGAAAAAAACAAAGATTAGTGTGATAAAGTGACACTCCCAGTATTACTGATATATGTATATTGGGTAATCTGTGCTGACCATTTTATCCACCTGGATATAGTGTATATCTGTAGCTATATAGCATAGCAATGAGTATATTGTATCTGTTTATTTATATACTGAAACATGTAATGCTTAAAAAAATTCATTTGCTCTCCCAAGCTATGTCAACACTGCACACTTATTTCAAAATAACAGAGTGCACGTCTACATAGCAAGCCTGTTATTTCAAAATAATTTTGAAATAATGGGATTCTTACTCTGATTTCTGTAACCCTCATTTCACGAGGAGTCAGGGAAGTTGAATGAAAAGTGTTCTTCCTTTGACTGCCTGCTGTGTAGACAGCGCCAAAAGCCGAGTTAAGCTATTTCAACTTCAGCTATGCAATTAACATAGCTGAAGTTGCATATCTTAACTCAACTTTAACCTGCAGTGTAGAAGTACCCTCAGTGATGAGCAAAAACCTTCCCCGGCAGGTGGCACCTGAGCCATCAATTTGTTCAGACAGAAACTTTCACTTTTTAAAAAAAGCTTTCATCATTATGGTTGCAAGGATTTCATTCAAAATGTGAACTGAATGTAAACCACTGCAGTAAACCTTCCTGAATCTGCAGGGAGACAGCTCTTTGCTGCTCTTCAAACAGAAACTTTGGCAAGTAGCAGCACGCTGCTATTTGAAAAGCAGCAAAAACACTAAAGCTGGCTCCTTGCAGAATCAGGAATATAAAGCTGCAGTAGCAGAATGAAAAGACAACCAGTTTATAGAAAATACTCAGACTCGTATAGAGCAGTGAAATGGTCAAGAATCATATCAATTTCATACTTCCTCTGCTTAGCAAAGCTCTGAGCAAGAGCAGAGACGGGCAAAGAAGAATCATAAAAAGATGGGGAATTAGAAAGTGTTGCTAGGGCAGAATAGATTAGAAGTACGTAGTTGCTAGGGCAGAGTAGATCAGTGGATATCACCTCTGCTCCCACTGAGGCTGAATGGATGAATTAATGAAGATCTGCCTGTGTAGCAAGAGTGGGGAGCTTTCAAGGGGGGTAGAAGAGAGAGAATCTTGAAGGGGCAAAGGGTGTGTGGAGTTTCAAGTTTATCAGTCCTCAACAGAGCCGGATAGGAGAAACTGGTGCCTCCACAGGTTCCAGGGTCAGAAACCTGAGAGAAATTCCAACACCCTCCCTTTTTCCCAGAAACTGTGAGGGTGGAGGGGGAGGAGAATGAGGGTATCTTATCTGGACCTAGCAGGTGGGGCCCAGAACCTTGTTTTTCAGATCTGATGCTTCAGCAAGGAGGTGTTGTCATTCGTTATTCAATGGGGCATGAGGAAAGAGCGGGAGAATATAGAGTATAATATATAACAATAACAAAACTAATAATTTTTAAATTGCCACATTTCAACATCTCCCAACTATTCTGAAAAGTATATTCCCACAAAAGTTTCAGAAGCGTAGCCATGTTAGTCTGTAACTGAAAAAAAAAAAAAAACCTTAAAAACAATGACTATTTCCACAAATACAGAGAAAAAAAAAGAGGCAGGGAAAGAAGACAGAGACTTGCATAGCAATTCCTCCTGACTGCCTATCTATAAAAGATATAATAGCCAGATAGCTACACTTTTATACTCCTCATTTTACCTATTAGCAGGGGACCATTTTCAGGATTTTTAAAGTTTTATTTATTTTATTAGGGCTGCCTCTCTTCATGAATTCACTGAAAAAATCTTGAATTCTCCTTTCACTTATGCTTGTGTCAGTCAGAAGTCCACTGAAGTCATTTGCCATTACAGATGGGAGAAAAAACAATCCCCCAAGATTAACAAATGAACCTTGATAGTTCAAAAAAGAATGATAATATTGAGAGAAATCTGAAAATGTTTGAAAAAATCACAAGCCCATTCACCAGTGGTAAGCTGAAAGAGGTCAAATTTCACTCTTAAAGGTGTAAATACTGAGCAACTCTGATTTCAATGGAAGCATTTGGGATTTACATCTCTGTAACTGGAGAACTTATCTGATAGCTACAATTAACTCGTCACTTTAAAAATATAGCTGATGTTGACTGTCCCTATTCAAATTAAAGAAGCATCATTCTAGCAGGAATATGTTTGAATACTTTTGTAGGAACAATTGTATTACTTAGCCATTAACCAATAACACTTTCTCATGGATCACAGTACAGGCAGTCCCCGACTTACGCGGATCGGACTTATGTCGGATCCGCACTTACGAACGGGGCTTTTCTCGCCCCGGAGCTCATGGGCGGCGGATCGCCACCCGTGTCCTCCGGGGCCAGAAAAGCTTCTCCCGGTCTCCCTAGTCTGCTGGGGGGGTCCAGCAAAGCCGCTGGACCCCCCCAGCAGACCAGGGGGACATGAGCAAAGCCGCCCAGGCGGCGGGGGTCCCGCCGCCTGGGCAGTTTTGCTCGGGTCTCCCTGGTCTGCTGGGGGGAGGGGCCGCAGCTAGTGCGCCCCCCCCCCCAGCAGACCAGGCTTTTGTTGCGGGACACCTCGGATAGAGCAGCTGGGGTGCTGCCGGGTTGGTCCTGTGGGAACCTACCAGGCAGCGCCCCGGCTGTTCTGTCCCAGGCTCCAGATTCAGCAGCTGTTGAAACTGATCAGGCTGATTCCAGGAAGCTGGGGGCAGAGCAACTCTGCCTCTGGCTTCCTGTAGTCAGCCCCTGGTCAGTTTCAGTGGCAGCAGCTGAATCTGGAGCCAGTTCTGACTTACATACAAATTCAACTTAAGAACAAACCTATAGTCCCTATCTTGTACGTAACCCGGGGACTGCCTGTATACACTAAAACAGTCCCAACTTTCAATGTTCTGTCATTTATCTGCACATGCAACTCAGCCTGCTACATATTCTTTTGAGTTATGCTCCATGTAGCAAAACCTTCTTACAAACACAGCAGTTGCCAAAATCATTTTTGAAGTATAAAGTTCTGTAAGAGATCAAAGAACATCTTCACTGTTTGTGTATCTAGTTTTGACAACCATCAGCCACTCGCAATCTGTCAGTGCATCATCTGGATAACTCTTCTCATATGAAAGAAACAGTTACTGTCACCGAATCACTGCACAATATATTTTTTTCTTTTTATAGGGGTATATTTTGCCATGCCTCACTCAACAAGTAGCGGAAATTGTTTTAGTGGATTTTAGTGGAGATCTTCACAGAGTAAAACATTGCTCATCTCCACTAAAGAGGGCAGATTCTGGCTTTTAGAGTTTTGGTGCTTTGATACCACATTCATAACAAATATGAACCAATGATTGACTGACTGATAGATGTAGAAGCAAAAAGCAGACTGCTGGGAAGCTGGCATTTCTTTTACAAGCACTTTCTTAGCAGTGCTAAATAGGAAAAAACAAAAATTAATGCTGCAAAAATATGAGGGGGAATCAAAATTCCTACTGAATAGATTCTAAAGGTATTTAAAGTTATAATTTAGCAGCTATAAATATATACTTCCAAGTGCAAACGTTTGCAATTGACCATTAACATGAAGAACTATTCTAAATAAAGCCAGTTGGTATATTTCCACTAACAGTTTTAACAGCGCTTGATAACAAGACAATATTTCTTATTAAGGGATGAAACCCCTTATCTCCCAAGAGCAACAATACTCGTTTGCTAAGAAAAAAACCCTGCCTAAGTCCCACTTTAAAGCCTAATTGTTTGAGCCAAAGGTTCTGTTGCACTAACACTGCCTGGCACTAGGATCGGCCTCTCTCCCGTGGCATAAAAGAAACCCTCCCATATGGAGCCGCTCCCAAGCGGGACATCTGTTTGCTGCTAATAGCCAGAACAGCGATCGACTCAAGGACCATTAGTGGGGCAGACCCAGGAAAGCTTTTCAACCTGCTAACTAAGCTCAGGCACCACATTTCCTCTGCTCTCACCGGCAGCTTCCCCACAGCTTCGTCCCCTACACTTCCCAGCGCCCGCACTCAGCCTCCTGCTCCTCGCACCCCCCACTGGAGAGGGCGAAAAGTTGGAGCAAACTCTTGATGCAACCCCGACTGCTGCCCATCCAAGGTTGGCTCCTCTCACTTGGGCTCGTCCCCTACCCCCCTCAGGAGCTGTCCCCTCACCATTGTGCTCGTCGTAGCCCCAGTGCAGCATGGCCACGTCCCTGCTAGTTGGCGAGGAGCAGAAGGTCTGGCTGGCCGGAGCGAGGCGCGGGACGCTCTTGAAAGAGGCAGGCGGCTCCCAGACGCGCAGGGACTGATAAAGGCTGGTTGAGCCCGGGGAGTGGCCACGCGCCGCTTGGGGGGGTAGGGCCCCAACCAGCGCACAGTCACGCTCACATTGCTCGAGTTGCATCCACTAGGATTGGGATTCCAACCACTGATGGGATCATTTGTTCCTATTCATCAGAGACGGGCCTGAACACAAACCCAGGACCTGAAAAAGGCCAACCTTGGGACGAGTTCAGATCTGGCTCCAAACCTTGCGGCTCCCGTCTCCACCATTAATAGTGGCACTTTTGACAGAGGAGATTTGCTTGCTGTCTAATGTTGTTAGGGGATAAGTGTCAGCACATGGTGCTCAGCATTTGGCCTGTTCAGGCTCCTCACTCATGCATCCAGATAAGCCCCAGTCCTTCAACTGTATCCAGGTAGGTGCAGAGCTCTGCCTGCATAGCTCCAATTGCAGACCTGGGCTTCAAACAGAACAGAACGAGTAGCAAACTGATCTCAACTCAGTCAAAGGCTCGAAAGCCTCGAAAGCCTCTCCTGTCAAAAACGAGAGAGAGTCAAGAAAACACCTAGGCTATGTCTACACTGGCGCGATCTTGCGCCAAAGCGGCCGCTCTTGTGCAAAAACTTGCTGCCTGTCTACACTGGTCATGTATTCTTGCGCAAGTAAATTGCTGTTCTACTGTATAAAATCAGGGCTTCTTGCGCAAGAACTATGATGTTCCTGCTCGGGAATAAGCCCTCTTGTGCAACTGTTCTTGCGCAAGAGGCCAGTGTAGACAGGCAACATTAATTTCTTGCACAAGAAAGCCCTATGGTTAAAATGGCCATCAGAGCTTTCTTGCACAAAAGAATGTCCACACTGGCATGGATGCTCTTGCGCAAAAGCACATCTCTTGTGCAAAAGCACATGCCAGTGTAGACGCTCTCTTCTGGAAGAGTTTTTGCACAAGAACTCTTCCGCAAAAGAGTTCTTGCACAAGAAGCTGCTAGTGTAGATGTAGTCCTAAATTATAACACTGGCAAAAGGCGTTGTAACTATCTATGAATGTTATGACCCTAATCACCAGAGTATCTGAGCATACCTCAAGTATTTAAAAATAGAAGTAATCTGTCTGTCTTCCTTTTCAGGCCAGTAAAGGGGCAGTGTGGGGTGTGGGGTGTATCTTATAAGGGGTTAGGTGTTAGTTTTTAGCAAGTGTGTAGTGCTGTTCTGCTGAAGGGAGGAAAAGTGAGGCAGCAGCTTTTAGTAAATATGTGGCATAGACATTTCTCAGTTGTTAAGGGCCAAAATGTGCTATTAACACATCTGACAGCATGTTCCCAAGTTTTCAGAAATCTGTTTATTCATATAATTCACCATGAACACCTGGCCCTGCCAGGTGCAGCTTCATCTCTTATGCCACCTCCATGGTTCAAGACAATGACATAAATAAAATTGCTGAATAAATTGAGGATAAATAACTAAAGGATATTTTACTATACCCAAAAATGCACATTAGCAAACACTAACTATAGAAATAAGGCATCATACCTGTGAATTACAAAATGTACTGTAAAGACTGGCTGCTCTTGTCTTATGTCAACATTGACTGGTTGGACAGCCATCAAACTAGTATACTAGAATATTACATTGGGGAATACCTGTGGTGCCTGAAATGGAACACATGGAACCTATGCATATTGCTCCAACTGTTCTCTTTGAGCCCCAGCCATTTTCACATACAATTTCCATTAATAGTAGTCAGCATGAGTTCGGAGTGAGTCAAGATTGTAGAAACAAGCCCAGGACAATCAGCAGAGGCATTAGCCATACATCTTGCCTTTTATCAGCACAATGGCAGGTATTGTGGGCCTCCACTGTTTGTAATAGTGTGGCTGTGCCTGTGTTAAGTTGTATTTTCTAGAAATCATCTGTTTTACAGCAGCCAAAAGTGTGCTAGGAACTTTACAATAACAAAGATTAGAAGATGTCAGCCTTGAAGAGCATACATTAAAATAGAAATCCTTTCTGCCAAATGAACATAAGAAATGCTGTCTATAAATGAGGTGGCACTCTGTAGTGTATGACATTGTATATCATTCTGCTTCATCACAAACAAACTTGTGCAAAAGCCTGCTGGAACAGCTGTTTAGTTGCTATGCACAACTACAGGTGCGGATTATGGATGACAGAGTAGGGATATCATATGCCCACTCTTTACCCCACATTTTGTAGCTTGTCCAATCCTCATCACTTACTTTTGTTAAATATGGTTCTGCAGGCTGCTGCTGCTACTGACCATAGAATTAGTTTTCACACTAGACAACACAGTTGATTTGTTAGTATAAACACTGAACATCATCTTTTCCTAGAGGTTGTATAGCCATTGTAACTGTATAAATGGGACTATATTAGAACCAAAGATACAGCCCAATCCTGAGCAGTGAGGTAAACACACAATTCTGTTGAGAGCAATGGTAGCTGAAGGTTGCTGGGTGCCAGGAAGTGCAAAATTGGCCTTATGTTCACACTACTCAAGTAAGTTCAATTTTAAGCAAGCTAAACATTCCTGTTCAAGCACTTAATCATACACATAGCTAGAACAGGTGATGCATACAGGATGGAAAATGGAACCAGAAATAAACTCAAGTGAGGCCTGACATGTAGGTATTGCTGATAATGTTTTTCACATTTTTTAAGCAAAAGACATTCATTTTTGAGAAACATAAACCAAAATGGGACCTGAGCCTGCAGAACAATCATAGAATCATAGAATCATAGAATCATAGGACTGGAAGGGACCTCGAGAGGTCATCGAGTCCAGCCCCCCGCCCTCAAGGCAGGATCAAGCTCCGTCTACACCATCCCTGACAGATGTCTATCTAACCTGTTCTTAAATATCTCCAGAGAGGGAGATTCCACCACCTCCCTTGGCAATTTATTCCAATATTTGACCACCCTGACAGTTAGGAATTTTTTCCTAATGTCCAATCTAAACCTCCCCTGCTGCACTTTAAGCCCATTACTCCTTGTCCTGTCCTCAGAAACCAAGAGGAACAAATTTTCTCCTTCCTCCTTGTGACACCCTTTTAGATATTTGAAAGCCGCTATCATGTCCCCCCTTAATCTTCTTTTTTCCAAACTAAACAAGCCCAGTTCATGAAGCCTGGCTTCATAGGTCATGTTCTCTAAACCTTTAATCATTCTTGTCGCTCTTCTCTGTACCCTTTCCAATTTCTCCACATCTTTCTTGAAATGTGGCGCCCAGAACTGGACACAGTACTCCAGCTGAGGCCTAACTAGTGTAGAGTAGAGCGGCAGAATGACTTCACGAGTTTTGCTTACAACACACCTGTTGATACAACCTAGAATCATATTTGCTTTTTTTGCAACAGCATCACACTGTTGACTCATATTCAACTTGTGGTCCACTATGACCCCTAGATCCCTTTCCGCCATGCTCCTTCCTAGACAGTCGCTTCCCATCTTGTATGTATGGAACTGATTGTTCCTTCCTAAGTGGAGCACTTTGCATTTCTCTTTATTAAACCTCATCCTGTTTACCTCTGACCATTTCTCTAACTTGCTAAGGTCATTCTGAATTATGTCCCTATCCTCCAAAGAAGTCGCAACCCCACCCAGTTTGGTATCATCTGCAAACTTAATAAGCGTACTCTCTATCCCAATATCTACATCATTGATGAAGATATTGAACAGTATGGGTCCCAAAACAGACCCTTGAGGAACTCCACTTGTTATCCCTTTCCAGCAGGATTTAGAACCGTTAACAACCACTCTCTGACTACGGTTATCCAGCCAATTATGCACCCACCTTATCGTGGCCCTATCTAAGTTATATTTGCCTAGTTTATCAATAAGAATATCATGCGAGACCGTATCAAATGCCTTACTAAAGTCTAGGTATATGACATCCACCGCTTCTCCCTTATCCACAAGGCTCGTTATCTTATCAAAGAAAGCTATCAGATTAGTTTGGCATGACTTGTTCTTCACAAACCCATGCTGGCTATTCCCTATCACTTTATTACCTTCCAAGTGTTTGCATATGATTTCCTTAATTACCTGCTCCATTATCTTCCCTGGGACAGACGTTAAACTGACCGGTCTATAGTTTCCTGGGTTGTTCTTATTCCCCTTTTTATAGATGGGCACAATATTTGCCCTTTTCCAGTCTTCTGGAATCTCCCCTGTCTGCCATGATTTTTCAAAGATCATAGCTAAAGGCTCAGATACCTCCTCTATCAGCTCCTTGAGTATCCTGGGATGCATTTCATCAGGACCTGGTGACTTGCTGACATCTAACTTTCCTAAGTGATTTTTAACTTGTTCTTTGTGTATCCTATGTAACAATGATTGCAGTGGGACCTGAGAGAGTTCAATATCCTACAATCTCACCCTCTTTTTAGCGCTGTGTGTGGTTGCATATCCAAACAGACCTGTATCTTTATAGAGCGCTCCAAAGACTATTTTCCTCACTTTGATGAATAACATTCTTAAATTGGAAATCTTTCATCTGGGAAGTAGCAAAAGGCATGAGAATTGCACCAGTTAAACAGGAGGTGTCCTGCATTTCAATTCAGATACTTCTAAATGAATGTGTGGTTACAGAGTGGGCAGGAAGGCAGGGCACCACCACAGAAATAATATTTATCACTAGGATGCTGGATTGAGTCAATATGCAAGCACTGTCCATTACCATGTGCTCTCCAAGTGCTGGTCACACCCACACAGCTGATTGATCTCAAGGTAAGGTGACCACCAGATGTCTCATTTTTAAAAGGGCAGTTCTGTATTTAAGCTCTCCTGCAGGTCTGCAAGTGTCCCAACCTTTTCTTAAAAACAGGCAAATTGTTCCATATTTTCTGTTTGCCCTTCATGAGCCTGGTAGGTCCTGCTGTTGGCCAGATCCCTGCATGCCATCCACTTGCCCACCAGCAGCGAGTGGGGGATTGAGTTGCCAACAATGGCGATGGGTGTGCAAAGGGCAAAGCTGCACCGTACAGGGCCAAATGCTTTTCTACTGATTTATCAGCACAGCCCCTTCCATGTGCCAGCTCTTATCCAGCAGTGCCCCATCCCTTATGTTGTTTCTGGCCAGCAGTGACTATGTATTGTGAGCAGCAGTGAGCAGGTGCCAGATGGTGCTGTTATTACTTATGCCTCCTACCATCATCCTTTGCTTGCTCCCCTTCTTGCTCTCTTCTCCCTGCTAGGCCCTTCATTTCTCCCAGCCCCATTGCTTCTCCACATCCCTCTTCATGGAGCAGGGCCCTTCCCAGCGATCCACGTGTACCAGGAGAGATGGGTCTGTCCTGGGAGGCCAGTCCAGTAAGGAGGGTGGAGAGCATCCACCAGGTAGGATCAGGTCTGTTGGTTACCGGGTGAGTGAGGAAGGAGTAGAGGAGTATGTATGGTGCTCTCCCCTGTGAACACTAAAGCCTTCAGAACGAGAAGGTAAATAAACTAATCCAGCTAGGCAGTAGTTATGTTTAGCAGGGATTCAGGCAAGGGGATGTTACACTGAACATCTGGAATGCAAAGTTCTGGTGGCTGTTGACCTCGCTTGACCATAAGGGCTACGTCTAGACTGGCAAGATTTTCCGCAAATGCTTTTAATGGAAAAGTTTTCCATTAAAAGCATTTGCAGAAAAGAGCGTCTAGATTGGCACGGATGTTTTTCCGCAAAAGCACTTTTTGTGGAAAAGCGTCTGTGCCAATCTAGATGCGGTTTTGCGCAAGAAAGCCTTGATCGCCATTTTCGCCATCGGGGCTTTTGCGCACAAAACAATACCACGTTGTCTACACTGGCAACGGGAGCAGCAGAGCATTTGCGCAAGAAGCACTGATTTCAGACAGTAGGAAGTCAGTGGTCTTGCGGAAATTCAAGCGGCCAGTGTAGACAGCTGGCAAGTTTTTTCACAAAAGCAGCTGCTTTGGCGGAAAAACTTGCCAGTCTAGACACAGCCAAGTAGTTTTACCTGGAGTGCTGTGTTGAGCAGAAGGCAAGATAGTCACCCTGCCCTTGGGGGTGCCTGTAGAGGGCACTTGTTTGGTAACTGAAGCAAGGCGTCCCCGGCAGCAGCACCCCCCACTGAAACACGCGGGGCAACACCGCCCCCTTGCGCTCGCTCCCGGTGTGTCGGCTTGGAGCCAGCCCCGTGAATAATCTGGGGACGGGAGCCACTTTGATTAGCGCGCCAGGATTCGCCCTCGCTGCTCGCGCCCCTCCCAGCCTCAGGGCCTCCTTGTGTCACAGCGGCCGCTTCATGCCCGCCAGGCGCGCGCCGGGGGAAGGAGCAGGCTGCCCGAGGCGGCCGAAACCCCCATTGCCCAGCCGCTGCCTGGGAACGCAGGGGCGGGGCTTGCAGGAGCGCTCCTGTGATGACGCGGGGCCGCTGGCGCAGAAGCTGACTGTGCGAGCGGAGCGTCGGGCGGCGGTAAGTGCCCCGCGGGGTCACGTGGCGGGCGGGCGGGCGCCCCTCGTGCGCCAGCTGAGTCGTCGGCCGCTTTCGCTGGGGGAGCGGGGCGTTGCCATGGAGCAGCCCGGCCCGGCTGCCGAGCAGCCTTTGCGCCGCCGGCCCGGCCCCGCGCTCTAGCTGCGGCGCGGCAAGAGGCCGGCTGCGCCCGCCCATTAGTCATGTCTCGGCCGGTCCGGGGGCGGAAACGAAGCCTCGTCCCCGCCTAACAGAAGGAGTCGTGGGGAAGCGCGGGCCGGACTTCGCAGCGCCGCTCCGCTGCGGCCGGGCGAGGAGGGCTCCTGGTCTTTTACCCCTAAGCGCCCGGTCCCGGTTTGCTCACTGGGGCAGCAGGCCCAGAAACCGATTTGATCGCAGAAACCGCTGGCAGGCGCCGCTGCTCCTGCCCGTAGTTACAAAGCGAACAACATTGTTCCCCCCCCCCCCCCCCCCCAGGCCATGGGCAAGAGCAAAGCAAAGGGGCCAAAGGCGAAGAGCGTGTTCCACGTGGCCAAGACCAAATCCCTGAAAGCCAGGAATAAAGCGAAACCCGTCACAACAAGTCTGAAGAAGGTTAGTGCAGCCCCTGCAATCCACATGTGCACTGTGGATTCATTCCTCCTTGGTGTTTTTTAAAACTTTCCTCCACACTGTGTAGTAAAGAAAACAGGAAGGGCTGCTGTCCATGCTGCAGTCCCTAATTCACAGCCTTGAAAAACACATTGTGGGCTATGAACTCTGATATTGTGTGTGATTTTATACTTGTGACAGTTCGATCCATGTTTCTCAAATTGGGGGCTAGGGTTGCCAGATGGTTTCAACAAAAATACTGGACACATTTGACATTACATCACAATCTACATTACATCTTATTTAGAAAATACCGGACATCTATATTTTCTCAATTTGTTTCCTGAACAGAAAGCTCAAATACTAGACTGTCCGGTTCAAAACCAGACACTTGGCAACCCTATTGGGGGGTCCTGACCAAAAAAGGGAGTTGCAAGATTATTTGGGGGCAGGCACAGTATTGCAACGCTTTCTTGCACTGCTGCTTTCAGAGTTGGGTGGCCAGAGTGGCAGCTACAGGCCTAGCAGTGCAAACATTAGCACATAGGGACATGTTGGGAAGGGACAAGAGGATATGAGCTGTGACCATTTCCTCATGTGGCTCCTCACCTGTACCTTCTCTATCCTGGAGGACTGTCGCTAGAAGGATGCAGGGCCCAGAATCACCCCTTCCTCCAATTCAGGCCCCAACTTTTCCTCCAAATCCCCCTCTGCCCACAGGTCCATGGCACTAGTAGCAGGGGTTCCCCACCCCTGGTGCTCACTGCTGGTAGCAGGAAGCAGAGTGATCCAGCCCACTCTGCTCCTCTAGCTCCCAACCACATTGCTCCACTAGTAAGTGCTGGAGTCAGTGTCACCCCTTCCTGCAAGCTGTCAAACAAAACCTGACAAATAATATAGGTTACTGCAATAATTGTTACTAGAGCTGGTTGGACATTTCAAAGCTAGAAAAATGAGCCTGGAGTAAATTTTTGCCAAAAGTTTTTTAGAATGCAGTTTGTTACATTAGTAAGTACAAGAAGCTTCCAGATAGGAATATAAATTTCTAAATGTACTAGTTAACACTGTTCATTAAGGTAACTTGAAGGCAAGTCCAAGAAATTGTTCTAAATAGGTCCAATACAAGCATTTCATACTGCTTTATCTTGTAGGTAGTTATTATGAAAGTCATTTTGCAGCATGTTATTGATTATTGGGGAACATGGTAAGGATGTTAACTAGTGATTAATTGACTAGTCAAACAGTCAATGGAATTTCCATCAACTAGTGCATAGGCACTTCCACATTCCTCCTTTGAAATGTACAAGAGCCCCCTAGTGGGGCTCTTGTATATTTCAAAGGAGGAATGCGGTATCAGCTGGGGAGTCTCTAGCTGACCCCAGCTTCTGGGAAAATGCTGTGCGGAACCCATGGTCAGCTGAGGAGTCCCCAGCTGATTCCGGATTTCGTTCAAATGCCTCAGCATTTCAAAGGGGCAGTGCTACACAGCTAAGCCCCTGAGCTCAGGATCAGCTGTGCAGTGCTGCATGTGGAGCCTGGGGTCAGCCTGTGATTCCCCAGCTGACCCAGGGTTCCATGGAAATGCCATGCTGGAGCCTGATATCAGCTGGGGACTCCTCCCACTGACCCAGGGGCTCCACTGTGCAGCACCGCACAGCTGATCCTGGGCTCAGCTGTTCAGTGCTGCCTCTTTGAAATGCTGAGGCATTTCAGCAGAACCTAGAATCAGCTGGGGAGTCCCCAGTTGACCCTGATTCTACGCTCGTAACTGAATGAGGCAGCAAGAGGGAATCGACTAGTCTTTATCACTAGAACATGGAACTAAACAAGACTTAATAGTGATCCCTGGTTTAATGGGCTTTCATTTTAAAATTAGACTATTGTACTGTACAGGTGATGCACTAGACCTTGTAAATCACTGCACAACTTGGCTTTGTTTTCCAAAAGTGTGCATCACTCTCCCGAACTGCATAATCTGCCACAATTAAACTTCTACAAATATAATAAAGCAATAGCAAAGAATTTTCCAGTACATATTTTCAAACGGTTGAAAAATATATGGCTAAGCCAAAGGTCATCACATTTTACTTTGAGGAGGGTGTTTAAGGGAAGAGACCTCTAAACTTTCTGGCTACAAGTTATAGACAAAAAAAACCAAATTACTCAAAGTGGGAAAATTACCAAAGATATTGAATTAAACAGTGATTCTAAAGGAAAATGTCTTGTGTCACTGGCACCTGAGGATGTTACCAGATACAAAGATAACTTTCAGTGATAAACAGCAGGGAGTTTATATTCAGGAATATCTACAGGTAGAGCCTAATCTCCATTGTTTATAGTACTTTTGTATGTAACAGTAGAACAGATTTGAGAATGCTGTTACAGAAAAATGGCCCATTAATTCAAGTTAAGATCAGATTAGCAGCTACAAATGACAAGTACATACCTGTTTACCTTCCTGCTGGTAGAAATAACTTTCCTGGACTGGTTGCCTCTTCATATTGGCTAAAATAAACTGAAGGAGTGACAGTTTGTCTGAAACATTCTTCTGTTATGTGTGTTACATTTCGAGAAGGAAATCTTTCTTCCCCTTTTATCCTCAATATAACAAGTTACATTTACCAAATAGGTTAAAGCTCTCTGCTAGTGACCCCCATTCATATTAAATTGTATTAAACATTCTATTAAATTCATTCTTTAATTTTACACATTCAAACAAGTTCGACTTCCCTGGTCTAGCACCTTCGGGACTTGAGTCCCGAACCAGGGAGTTTACCAGACCAAGGAAAGTTAATGCTCCCCTGCTGGCACTCCACTTCTGGACTCCTCTCCTTCCAAAGCTGGGCTCCCACGCTGCTGCCCACTCTGCTGCAAAAGTTCCTGGGGATACTGGCTAGGACTGTCTGGCCACTGCCAGCTCTGCTGTCTCTGGGTAATCCCTGGGGCTCCCCGGCCAAGGCTCCCTTGCAGCCACTGGGCCCTGCCAGAGGTTCTCTTGCTGGGGCCCTCCAGCCATGCTGCCACTAGGATTGCCCAGGTTCTCCGTCTGGGGCTCCTCAGCTGCCTGGTCCTGCTGCTGCCAGGAGTTCCCCATCTGGAGCCACCCACTTGCTGCTGGCCAACTGCCAGAGCCAGTCCTGCTTCCACCAGGCATTCCCCAGGGTTCCTTAGATCGCCCAGCTGCTGCCTGGCCCATTGCTACAGGGGGTTCCTCAGTTGGGGAAGGGACTCCCCAGTGGATGCCTGACCCAGATGTCGGGTTCCCAGGGCAGGGCTCCCCCTGCAAACCCTGCTGACATCAGGGTTTCCCTAGCCTGGCTGGGGCTCTGCACCTGCCTCCTGGCCCAGTCACTGCTGGCCCAGCCAGGGCTCCCCAGTCTTGCATTCTTCCAGCTGCTTCTGGCTTCCCACGCATGGCTCTGTCAGACCAGAGAATCCAAGATTTGGGAGGTTCAGCCTGTAAAATTATAGTCCTCCCATTCCTCACTCTTAAGTTGAACAACCCCTTCCCCCACCCCCAAAAATCAATTTGCACAAATGGAAATCAACCTCAGGAAAAATTCCCCGCTTTTAAGTTATCTTGGACTTATAGCAAGGACGGCCTGTATATATATTTAAGCTATGAATAAGTCTTATTAAAATATCTTACTGCATTTGACTAACTTGTGCATTTTTTCTCCTCTAAAGATAAACATTGTGAATGATGAAAAAGTTAGAATGATAAATAAAGCATTTACTGAAGTACAGAAAGAAGTCAAACAACTATCAAAAAGCATTTCATCAAAACCGGAAGAAAGGCATCGGGTAATAATTATATGGGTCCTATTTAATACATCTTTGGTTGTGAGGGTGGCTGCAATCTCAGGTTAGAAAAATTCCAAATTTAGTGTGTAATTTTAGTAAGTTTTTAGCTCTTTACTGGAAAAAAAACCTTCCATGACTCCTTCATTCAGAGGGATCTCAAGTCTGCATGCAACCTTAACAGTTCTGAGGGAGCATACTTCCTCTAATCAGAACAGAAGAGATGATTGAGCATCTCTAGGTTGTTGCCAGAATGAATTTTTCATTTAAGATCTGGATGTTTTGGTTGATTTTTTTATTGGAGAGCTTAGAAATCTATTTTATTAATTTTTAAACTGGAGACCTTGATTCATCGAGTGGACCCTTAACACAAATAGGCATAGAAAATGAAGGTAGTTGTTTTTGCAAGACATCCTGGATCTCTTGGCTGAACCATTTGATAACCACATCAATATTCTCTTTGTAAAAACATCAGCCTCCCCACTTCTGCTCCAATTACAACTTCCTCATCAAAATATAACATTTTGAAACAATTTCTCTCTTTCTGGAGCACTAGGAGGGACCCAGTAATAATTCTATTGATTTCTGTGAAATAAGATAGCATATTAGTCTATGTACAGTAATTACTTCCTTTACAATTTTAGATTTTGTTGACTAGAGCTTTCAAGCCTATCTCCATTTTAGCCATTTATATTATGGACACAGATTTTTGGTTCCTCTAAAGCAGTGTTTCCTGATTTTATTTGGCCACGGAACCCTTTTCAGCTTAAAATAATTTCAAGGAACCCCTAGGGTTCTCAGACTTGGTTGAGCAAAAAAACCTGCAAAATACTCTTGTCTTTTTAAGAGGGGGTGGGGCAATGCCGCATTCTCGTGGAACCCTTACTTTCACTCTGCGGAACCATGGGGTTCCACGGAGCACCAATTGGGAAACACTGCTCTAAAGCATGAAGTATTGACCACTAGTACATCTAGTTCGGCAAATCACATTCCCATTGAGGGTACATGTACACCACAGCGTTATTTTGGAATAACTGATGTTATTTTGAAATAAAGTGCTTGTCTACACAGCAAGCTGTTATTTTGAAATAATTTTGAGATGGAGGACTTCTTACTCCAACTCCTGAAATCCTCATTTCACAAGGGGTAACGGAATTAGAAGGAAGAGTGTTCTTCCTTCTACTTCCTGCTGTATAGATAGCCTAATTCAGCTTTTAGCACTATTTTGATTTCAGCTACGCAATTGATGTAGCTGAAGTTGTTCATCTTAATTGGACTTTTGCCCTCCAGTGTAGGTCTGCCCAAAGTGAATTAGTTATAAGAAATAGAGGATGTCTTGCACTTCAATATACCAAGCAAATCAATTGAACAGACAGCAAGTATTTGTAAGCTTTATATCCTCCCTCAACGCATCTTTTTATACCATCTCAGCTTCCTTCTTTGTAATTTTTTAAAATTATTTTCAGGTTTCTACACACCTGGAGGTTGAACCAGTGAACGTGGATGCAGCTGCAAGTTTATTATCTCAGTTGTAAAGCATAATGAAATATCTATGAATTCCAAAAGCATAACTTACTGGAAAAAATCTGTGGATGGCACATTGAATATTCTGTTTGTACAGTTTTATTAAAAAATCTTGTTAATATACAAGCATTGGCACTCTTTTAATATGAACTACAAACAGATCTTTCCTATAACTTAGGAAAGTGGAATGTCAGAAGTCAAATGTGAGAAACTTAAAGTGCTAAAACAGAAGGCACTTCACAAAATTGGTTCACTGAAACAATTTAACAAAACCCATTTAATGCCCTTCACTTCACAATTTGGCAGTGAAAGCTTTAAAAAAATTGGAGTGAAAGGTTACAAAACATACAGAAATCTGCTTGGCAGTAAAGCTTCAGAAAGAAAACTAAGTGAGAAGGTGGGGTGGGGAGAGGAGGTTGTAACTGATCAGAAGGCTACAAAACATTTTTCACTTTCCTTCTAAAGGAAAAATTGTGGGGTAGTTTAGGATCTGAACTCTGAGTTACATTAATGTAACTTGTGAAAGAATATCAGAGAATATTCTGATAAAAGCCCCTTTTCTTCTGGTATGGAATTTGTGGTGTTTTGTGAAGTAGTTAAGGAAGCAAAAGGAAATACACTCCCAGAGTCAGTGAACTAAGAGGTTATACATTCATTATTTAAAATACTTAGATTATGAAGAAGTCTAGAATGTTATAAAGTTAGAGGTAGATATGACAGCCTGGTTTCTGCAGAATCTAATAATTTAGTATCTGCACATCAAAAAGATCACAGACTCCTTCACTATCATCCAGGTTAAAGTTGTAGTCATCTCCAGGAGTAGGAGAGAGTCGTAAGAGAGGAAAAACTGTAAAACAAGAACAGTACTGTTAATCATAGAATCACAGAAGTTATTACAATTGAAATTTTGCCTTGCAACATTCCGTACATTTCAGATCATTTCTAGCAGAGGCTAAATAAATATTGATGCCCAGTTTCAGTAGTCCAAAATATTACAATTTGCTTTGTTTTGGCACTAGCGGTCTGCAAGCACTGGACTTTACATTGGGGAGGCTTGTGCAACTACAAAGTAAGATTTAAAATAAATAGTGCCTATATATTTAAATTACTTACTATGCTTTAAATGAATTTCCTTTACCATCTTACCTGCAGCAATGCCAGTGCAGTATAACAGAGGTTGGTCTTCTCTGCTACAGCAAAGCAATACTTAAGCAGCCTTTGTGATTGCTACCTAGCAGAGGATCTATTGTATGATATAGCATCCGCTAGTCTAGTAGTTGTCCCTCCCAGTCTTCATATGTATTTGTCTTGTGAGGCAGGGTCATGTTGTTATCCCCTTTTACAGACTGGAAATTAAGGCATGAAAAGACTAGGTGACTTGCCCAAATTCAGAGGGGAAGCCTGCAGCAGGGCAGGCTTGTCCCTGACTCAGTCATTCTTTCTTTCTCTCTCAACCAGATACTAAATTTGGCCCTGAGCCTGCAAAAAATTAACAGACTAGCATCACTTCATGCATGTATAACATTACTCATGTGTGTTTGCAGAATTATCTTGACAGTGGCAGCCAACATGGAAAGTAAAAAGGGAGAGTTGCAGCAGGAAAAAGGCGGGAGTGAAATAGGTCATGCTTAAAATGGTGCTGGCAGGTCATAGGTACCCACTGCTTGGGTGCTTCAGGCTGGAGCACCCATGAAAAAAAAAATAACCTGAGTGCTCCGCACTGACAGGCAGCCCTGCCAATCTGCTCCCTCACCCAGTACCTCCTGCCACGGCCCCGCCAATCAGCTCCCAGATCCTTCTGCTGGCTGCAGATTAGCTGTTCAGAAGCATACAGGTGGTACTAGGGCAGGGGTGGGCAAAAGGGCCTCTGTGGGCCAAATCTGGCCCGCTAAGCGGTTTGATCCAGCCCGTGGAGACCCTGCCACTCCCTCGCCCCCAGGTCCTAAACTGGCCTGGGGGTGGGGGACTGTGTGAAGCCTCTTCCCACCCTGCCAGGGGCATGGGTGCTTAGTGGGAAGGGGGGAACAAAGGGGCTCCCCACCCCCAGACCAATCATGGTCGGTGGGTGGGGAAACCCAGAAGCATCCTGGCCCCGTCCCTTCTGTTTTAGGCCCTGCTTCTTTTGAAGTGGCTCCTGGCCAAAAATTAGTGCCCACCCCTGCACTAGGAAGAGGAGACAGGGCAAGGGCAGGGTGCAAACAGGGGAGGGGAAGACAGGGAGTGGGGGGAAGCCTTGGAGGAAGGGGGGGGAAGAGTGAGGCCTGGGTCTGGCATGGAGTGGGGGTCTAGCATCCCCAGGGAAATGAGAAAGCTTATGCCTATGTGACAACTGTTTTAAGATCAGATATTTGTAATTAATTTTAAGATCAGATTTGAACAAACATCTAGGGAAGTGAGGAGTTCAGATATGAATGACATTTGCTTGAAATAGCAGAGAACTAAATTTACTGAGTCAGGACTGGAAGGGATCTCCTATGTTCCTATGAATGAATCACATTCTTAAAATTTAACTGCTTATTAAAAAAAAATAGGGCTGCTGCATGCTTACCATCTGAAGACATCAGTTCGTCAATGATATCACTACTAATAGTTCCTGTTAAACGCAAAAGCACATATTAATGAAAGTCAGCCTGGATTCCATGCATTAAACAGCTATTGAAATGGAGCAGGTTAGCTGTTAGGCTACCACATTTAGAACTTTAAAGTTTGCAAGAGCTGTAGATATAGTCAGCCAAGCCAGCATCCTACTGGGTTAAAAATAAATCAACCTCCTTTTCCGCCTGGACAGTTTCTGGTCCTAGTCTTAGATTGCAAAAGCACTTATAACTATAAAAGGGAATGTAAGTGTAACGCTGACAAGCAACCAAACCTGGGACCTCTGAAACTCAGTGCATGAGCCTCTACTGCTTGAGCTAAAAGCCAGCTGGCTCTCGGCTAAGGCTGTAGAGCACACTCATTCTTGCTCTCTAAGTGGTCTAAGTGCTACTAGGTGGAGCAGTGTACCACACCCAGAAGGCAATGTGAAGGACAACATCTTTGTGAGGGATGTACTTTACTGGAAACCAGACAGCAACCACAGCCAAAATGGTAAAGAGAGGCAGGAGGGAGAAGGCAAAGGCTGCAATTCATTCTAAGAAACTGCTGGTCTCTTTTTTCCCTGGGAAATCTGCTGCTAGCTTTGTCGGGAAGGAATAAATCAAAGAGAGTCTGCCTACCTGTGGGCTCGTCCATCTTTGCCATATCTAATGAGTTCGGCTTGAGAATACAATTAACATCCAAGGGTAGCAAGGCCTGATAGTCATTTGAGTTAACAGTAGTCTGTGTTGTATCTGTTGCAAGGGTTGTATACAGCAAGGAGTCTGGAAGATTTGAATAAGGGGTTTCTGGAGTAGTGTTCTCCTGTGCACTGTTGTCTACAAAGGCAGGAAAGTGCATATTACAAAGTCTGTTATGGTAAGCTATATGCAGTGACACCTGAATATGGCTGAGTTTTATTGGTAAAACATGGCCAGTATGTGAGATGAGCTGTCTCCTCTCAAGAACCAGGCACTGTTTCTTAAGGGCCTTCAGAAATTTGGCTCACCATGTCTGTAGTAGAGGCAGCAATTACCTTGAGAATCAGCCCAGAACCCTGCTGAAGGCTGCTTCCTAAATCACTTCTGAAGTGTTTCCAGTACAAGATGATAAACTGCAAGTGGAACAATCCTTTTCAACATAAATCTGAACAGAACAGGAAGAGGCTAGTGACCTCTCCCTGCAATTTCCAGCCAGCTGATAGGAAACCCATTGTGGTCAGATCTCAGGCTGGCAGCTGCTAAATTATGCCAACATTTGATTCCCCTTTTCTACCCTGTTTTCTCTAAATAGATCTCTTTTTTGGGGGTGGGTGAGAACAAACGGGACCCACCTGATGGTGTATCTGTAGTACGTGGTAAGTGCTGCCCCTCATTAACGCTGTGCTGCTCTGATGTATTCTCAGTAGTTGCAGTAGGTTTGGGGGGAGTCACTGGTGTGGCAAGTTGAGATGGGGGCTGTGCAATGTCATCAGGTGGAGGAACTGGAAATACCACAGGTGTGGAGGAACTTGATTCTTTATTAATAAGCAGCACCTGGATGGGTCCTGAACTACTCTTTAGACTGATCTGGTATTTCTTTTGTCCATTTTGTCCCTTAAAAGGAGACAGAGGTAAGCAACAGAATTTCTTGTGATTGACAATTAAGCCAAAACATATGCAGGCAGTGACTGACTTTGAAACGTAATGGAAACGTATATTTGCATAGTACAATACTTCTATTTAAAAATAAAATTCTCAAGGTGACATACAATTTTCTAGTCATAAGACCATGCTCAGAGAGTTTTATACAAAATTAATGATCACATACCAGATAGAAAAAACTAATTTAAAACCACTACAAAACACCCTTAAACAATAAGATTACATCACTTCTATATTCTCACAGGCAACAACTGTCACATGGCACTCAAACACAGAGTTCTGTGCAATGGTCCTGTAATTGAATTCAAGCTTTGCTGCAAATCATAGCAGGGTTCTCACTGAAAACTGACCACAGGAACACACAGTAGCCTCTTTATGATATTTTCTCATCTGCAAAACTGACTTAATTGGAACTAATTGTCTCACCACAGCCAAATCCTTTCCCCCTTGATTCAGTGAACACGGGACAATTAATGTTAATGGAGATATTTTTCCTGCAGAATAGTGAACATGTTAAAGAGCTAATTCTTGTGATGCAATGTAGTATGTGCAGGGCTGCTACCATTTGTTATTTCATGAGATTAAGTCATTATCCTTCTATTTTGGGAACAAGCGAGAAGGAGTAAGGAAATGTCCAGTTTGAAGTTAAAATGAAGTGTGTTTCATAAAACTAACCTCAAACCATTTTAGAAGAAAATTCAGGGAGGGGGAAGAAACCCAACAATGCTTTTTATTTGGCAGATACAGGCAGTCCCCGGGTTATGTACAAGATAGGGACTGTAGGTTTGTTCTTAAGTTGAATTTGTATGTAAGTCGGAACTGGTACATATTGTAGGGGAAACTCTAGCCAGACATTTCTCCAGAGCTCAGTTTTATTCTCCCACACCTCACTTCCCTCAGTCCTTTATTCTCAAGCTGAGGTGTCTGCTGAGAAAAGCCGCTCCGCGTCTCCCTGGTCTGCTGGAGAGGGGGGCGCTAGTTTCACGTCTCCCTGGTCTGCTGGGGGGAAGCAGCTAGTGTGAGGTTGCCTCACCCCGTTTGTAAGTAGGGATCCGATGTAAGTCGGATCCATGTAACGCGGGGACTGCCTGTATAAGAAATCTGTGTTCCCCAGTACAAGGGACAGTCTCCATAGATTAGCACTGCAGTTCACATTGTGGTTTTTTATTATAACCACATTGTTTATTTACTGTGCTTTTACTCATTCCTTGTTCAAATTAAAATATGGAAAATCAAATGGACTCACTAGTCTCTTGCAACTCCACAAAATTATTTGCCATCTTTTCCATTTATGTAGCCAGCATGAAAAACTGGCACAGAAATTGAAGATGGCAGAAGGTAAAAACAAGAAACGAAATAGTATATCTTTGCTATCCACCTTTCCTGGCTAAAGTTCTGTTACACTATATGGTTTCTCTCAATGACATACCATATATACTCACCATATAAGCCAAATGTTTTTGGTAAGAACGTGAAGGATCAAAGAGCAAGGGCTGGCTTATCAACAGATCTATGTTGTCATTGTGGATCTGGGATCAGCACACTTTGGCTCCTGGTCCATCAGGGTAAGCAACACGCACATCAGGACATTTTGTTTACCTAGAGTCAGGGGCGGCCCATCCATCAGGCGAACTAGGAGGTCGCCTAGGGCACCAAGTTAAATGGGGTGCCAAATGGTGGTGCAATATTGAGGGGCTTGGAGGTGGGGACGCCAATTGAATGGTTCGCCCAGGGTGCCAGTTGCTGCCAGCTAGTCTAGGGTTGCCCCTGCCTGGAACATCTGCAGACACACAGCCCCTTTGCTTGTATTGCCAACTGAAGCAGCAGGAAGTGGTGGCCAGCATGTCCCTTAGCTTGCACCACTTCCCACAGCTCCGATTGGCTAGGAATGGCGAACTACAAGAACAGGAAGCTGAGGCGTAATCTAATTTAATGTAATCTAACAAAAAAATCCTGTTATAATATTAACAGAGTACGTATTCACATACCTTCAAAACTGCAGTTAATGTTTGAAATATCTATTTACTGATTTTAAAGTCTCATATAATTCTAATGTACTCATGTTTTTTAAAAAAAAATCTTAAAAAATCCTTTCAAGTCCGAATCAGTCTTCAGTTCACCAACCAGTGCATTAACTTTGCTTCAGTTATAGCCGCTGCTGCATTGTTATTGTATAAGTCAGCAGTGTCATCTTCAGACACAGATTCCACATCAGCCTTTGTTGTGCCATCAGCAAATATAGTGCCATTTTCTGACCCATCAAACATATTGCTGATGCATCATTTCCTAAATGATGTTTCTGTCATTTTCAAGGCAAGGGACTCTCATACATCCATGACCCAATGGACAACCAGATTAATTTTGGGTTTCATAAGATTCCTGCCTTTTGCCAACTTCGCCATGCCTGAATACATGCAGTCAGACTACATTTTGCATAGCCGGTCTTCAAATAGTTTGTTTAGGAAGAAATCATCTGGTTGTATAACAGAAGTTAAGCCTCCAGGTTCTACAGCTAAAGTGGTTTTCATTACTTTGGCCACATTTTACCTCATCCGTCTTGTGTGCCCTGAACACGTCCCAAATGAGCATAGCAGATTTCCTGAAGTGCTCACGGTCTCTTACTCCACACTTTTTCCAGCTGTCCCATAGTCCCACTTTCATTCATCCATCCCTTTCCATGTGCACATAGGATGACATCAGCAGCAAATGTCATGATTTTAGGCAAGGTTTTTCTTTTAACAACAACAGGAGGGAACTTTGATCCATTGGCCAAACATGATGAAACTACTGTAAAATGGATTTTTTTCATGGCTAGTGGTTTTAATTAAAGCTCTTTTTTCACCAACACCAGTTTTTAGTATTTTGTCCATATTGCACGTCTTTTAGAATTTAGTACGCCGGCCAGCCCTTCTCACTGTGCCATTGAACGGAAGCTGCAGGGCTTCATGCCTGCGGACGCTACAGGTGAACAAAACATCCCAGCATGGCAGAGACTTACACCAATGGACCAGGAACTGAAGTTTTCCAATCCCTGAAATATAGGGTCGGCTTATGAAAGAGAGATAGGGTTTTCCCATTTTTACCTATCCATCTTGTGGGTCGACTTATAAACAAATGGGCTAATGAATATGTAAACTATTTTTCCTATAGCTTCCTTTGTTGTTCTATGGAAATCTGATTTGGGCTTCAAATTCCTTGACCCAGCCAGGGTTGGGAAGAGAGGAGCTTGTCACTAAAAGACCAGCATTGACAGATTCTGAAAGAAACATCATTGCTTTTTCCCCAAGAGGAAACAACAGCTATTGGGCTTCTGTGAATGGAAGAGAAGCTGGAAGGGGAAAACCCAGTGAATCTTAGTTTCACTGAAAGGCCCAATCACGTTTAGTCTGTGTAGATGTGCAAAAATGCTGTTTACCCAATCCAAACAGTCCCCATCCAATTAAGTCAATCGTAATTTTTTCCTTGTACACAAAGACACAAACTTTGCTAGCTGCAACACATACATCCTTTACCCTCCCTCATGACACATATATAAACAAACAGTTTGTACATACCATTTCAGGTATAGGTACTTCTAATTGAGTACCACAGGGTGCTTGAATTGCTAGAAGTGTGTCTCCTAGTGAAGTAGTAATTTAAGAAAATGTTAATCATATATAATTTTACACATTGTTGGATTGCATGTAGTCAAATGGAATACAGTTCTTCTCTAATGCCACTTCAGCATTAGCTTGATACAAACCCTGCACATTCTGATGTGCTTCAGGAATAAACAGGAATGACAGCAAAGCTTGAAGAAAACATTTCTATCTATGTATTCATAACCACTGTATCCAAGGTCTTAGCTTATGCACCCCCAGAACTCCAGCCTCTGAAGCAGTAACAATGTGGGTGTGGTTGCCTTTCATAGTGAATTTAGACATCACTGGTTTTTTTGTAGCTTACTGTTTGTAATACCCAGGGAAGTCACTTCACTTTTCTGTACCCCCGTTTCCCCATCTATACAATTAAGATAGTGCTTCTTTCTCTCACAGGGTATTATGAGACAGATGGTATGTAAAGTACTGCAGCTATACAGTGACAGAGAAGTGCTAAGTGTTTCTATATTTTTGAACTCTTGTGGGGGGAAGGGTTCACTCCATAGGATATAAGTATATGATGATAAACATTATCTTGAAGTTCTTCCTTAGGCAAAACTCTTAGAAGAGTTAAAATAAAAAGGCATTTTGTTACTTAGTGTTGTTTTCTCAACTTCAGACTGCAGTGGCCCCCTCTTGTTGAAAAACGAGGAGAACCTGAAGGGGAAATCTCTACTAGAAATCTTTGCCGAGTCCCCTGCATCCTTGGGGGGGGAGGGGAGGGGAAGGGAGGGCAAGAGGTTCCAGTTTTTCACTATCCCCAAGCTTCGTGTAATATGAGGAATCCATGGAAAGACCAAGAGCCATCTGTACAAGATGAAAGGTGACCTAGTCTGACCTAGTCTCAGCCCCCCCCCCCCCCCCCCCCCCACACACGTTATGACTTAACAGGAATTATGCCATTTTTTGGTGACAGGACACTCCATTAGGGCCCATGCTTCCTCCATTGCATTTCTGGCGCACATTCCCATTCAAGATATATGCAGGGCAGCAAGGTGGTCATCAATACACGTTTACACTATGCTACTGGTAAGTTCTCAAGGGCTGATGCAACTGTTGGTAGCGCAGTGTTCCAATCAGTGATTCCTAACTCTGATCCCAGCTCCATGGTATAGCAGCTTGGAGTCACCTGATTGGAATCAACATGAACAAGCACTCGAAGAAGAAAAGACAGTTACAGGCTGAACTGCTCTAGTCCGGCACTCTCGGGACCTGACCAATTCTGAACCAGATAATTTTCTGGACCACAGGAGGAGACTATGGTCAAGCACCATTACCAACAGGGTTTGACGAACGGCGGCGAAAACCACTCGCCAGCCCTGTACTGTGCATGTGCACGCCGCAAATGAATTCTTTGTTGAGCCCTGATTACCAACACTTCCTCTGCTTACTAGGCTGTTAGAGGTAAATAGCAGCACAGAACACTGAGAACTAAGACTGATGGCTGTAAACAAACTTTATGAGACCAGAGGAAACTTGACCACACCCATGAAAAGTGGACATTCAGCTAACTACAATCATTCCAGACCACGGATGTTTCTGGACCAGAGTGTTGTGGAATAGAGAGGTTCAACCTGTACCTTTCTTCTCATGACTGGTGTTCTTTGAGATGTGTTATTCACATCCATTCCAATACCAACCCTCCTTCCCCACTGTTGGAGTAACTGGCAAGAAGCAACCAGTGGAGGGATCGGGTCGACAGTGGTATATAAGGACTGAAATAATGGTGCCACTCTAAGGGTCTCTACAGCCGACCCTACATGAACTGCTAAGAGAAAAAAAAGTTTCCAATGCTCATGCATGTGACACGTGCACACTTGATTGGAACTGATATGAAAAAGCACTGGAAGAAGAACTCGAGTCAATATCATCTGGGCCTCATGACTTATAACTGCTTAATGAATCACTGTTCCAAAACCATCTCTACTGACACCTCAGATCTGCCACCTAAAAAGAATGGTTCAGGTATTAAAATCTCCCTCACAACCTTTGCAGTGATAATCAATGAAAAGACTTCATTTAGCTTCTCCACTATGGCTTGGTCTTCCTCAATTAAACCACCTGCTTCAAATATCTTACAAAAATACAGTCTAACAAAAACTTACCATTGAAGCAATTACAGATGTCTTCATGAGTGACGTATGAAAATGTGATTTATGTCAAGAAAATGTTCAAGTAACAAGCTGACATTTTTGCCTAAGCAATATGAAATTGATACTTAGTGTACTTTACAAGAAAAATTGGTGTTCCTACTATGTGTTGTTTAAGCCAGGTCTACATTTTAATTTTTTTTACTGTTATAGTTAATGCTGGTCAAGTGTGAGATCTATGTCTGACATAATGGTGGCAACAGCCCAAAGCCCATAAGGTTGCTGAAATGATATAAAATGCAGAATGTTGCCAATATTATCTATGTCCACATTATAAATGCATTGCTAATATAGCATTCCAGTATAACTAGTCCAGCAAAGCCTTTCCAGCTTAACCTGGGTCTCAGACTATCATTAGAACATTTCCAAAATGTTACTTAAATGTATTTCTCACAGAATACTAGAATATCCTTTTTACTGATAAGTATGGTTAATGTATCACTATGATACAGAATGTTCAAAGCCATCAGGGATCAGCAGCACTTTCTCCATAGGATTCCCCAGGATGAATTCTGCCAGTGACAATACACTCATCAAGGAACCAGATCAGGGGTGGGCAATCATTTTTGACTGGGGGCAGAAGAGACAGGGCAGGGCCAGGACACTTCCATGCTTCCCCACCGACAGACCCTGATTGGTCTGCAAACCTCCCTATATGTGCCCACACCCCTGGCAGTGGGAGGAGACTTTGCTCATGTCCCATCCCAGTCCCCAGGTCAATCAGGACCTGGGGGAGGATAAGCATGGGAAATCTCTTGCTCCGTGCCCCCGCCCTGCAAGAGAGAGCCACGCTTAGAGTCAACCACCAGTTGAGCCCCTTGCAGTGGGGGAGAAGACTTTGCACACTCCTCCCACCCCCAAGCTCTGATTAGCCTAGGGGGAGTGCACAAAGTCTCTCACTCCCTGCCTTCTGGCACGTGGAGCTTAGAGTCAACCGCCAGGATTGACCAAGCGCTACATGCTTCCGTCCCTATGCCCTGATTGGCCTGGGGTGGGGGAGAGGCAGAACTGCCGTGGGCTGGATTCGGCCCATAGAGGCCCTTTTGTCCACCTCTGAACCAGATGCATTTTAGAATAGGTGAGGCAAGCAGTTTTGGAAAAAACCCACAACATCCTGTGTTTATCTCCTGGATTTAATTTCCTAGATTTAATTCACAGTCTATGGGAATTTCTCATAATACAGGTTTAATGATTTTTTTCTGATGCAATGTGGTGCTGTCAGATGATAGTTGTTAACTCTGCCACCATTAACATAAAAGTTATTTTGTAATAAATGTAAGCCACTGAAAACTAACCACCAAATAGTCACCTGCTGATATTGAGAGACAGGACAGAGCACTCTGGAAATATCTCATTGGAAGGGCATAGTAGAGCTTCCAAAAGTACAAAGCAAGTTCTGTTTTAAATATATGTATGTACTTCCATATCCCCAGGGCTTGACAAACCGTGGCAAAATCCACTCGCCAGCCCCACACCGCGCATGAACCAGACCCGCACTGCGCATGTGTGCGCCGCCGGTGAATGGGGCGACTGGCTGAAATCTACTTGCCTGTGGCGAGATACACTGATTTGTCGAGCCCTGCATATCCCCATACACTTACAACATCCTGGAAACTACTTGCTTTCCCTTTCAAATGGGTTCTAGTCAAATTCTTCCTGAAAAATAAAATTTTGGATTTAATCCTTTTACCCCGTCACATACCAGTAATAATGATTTCAAACTGAGTACTCCACATGGCAGTCTTTTAGGACTAGACTTCACTGCGAGACCATTCACAGAGAGAGAGAGAAAGAAAGAGAGAGAGAGGCAGAGACAGTGCCATATATTTTTATAAACTACTGGTGGGACCACCTGACACCATCAGGACCTGAATGATCCCAAACCACAGAGTTTGCGGACCAGGGAAGGTCAAGACTCCCTTCTTGTGCCTGCTCCCTGCTGCAGGCCCAGCAGAGGCTGTAGCCTCACCTGGAGCTATGGCTGTGTTCCTCACCACCGGGGGCCACCACCCATACCCTACTGCCTCTGGCCTGGCAGGGGCTGTGCTCCCTGCCCCTGACAGCTGCTCTGGCCCCACTGCCTTTGACCTGGATGAGGCTGTGCTCCCTGCTGTTCCCACCTGGCTGGAACTGTGCTCTTGGGCACCGACACTGCTGCCTTTAGCCTGGCCAGAGCTGTGCTCCCTGCCACCAGCCCAACCCCGGAACCTGGCCAGCCGGGGATCTCTGGACCAGCAATATCTGTGGTTCTGCGAGACCACAGATGTTGCAGGACCAGAGAGTCCCTGATTTTAGAGGTTTAACCTGTATTTTGAAATTTCTTATACTAGTCAATATTTCAACTATTTTATAACTAATCACCATAGTTTCCCTTTCAAATCTACCCTTTTTCAAATGTAAAAGTTGGTTTGTGAAAGTCGCTTTATGGTAGTGTTTAGAAGTAGAGGCCAACCACTCGAGTTTTTTGTTTCGGGTTTGGAATTTTTTTTGGTTTATTTTGCGTACATTATTTGCGTTTATTTATTATTCAGTTTGCAGTATCACACAAGAATAAAATAGCCCTACATTGCTTTAGATGTTTAATTGCATTCCAATTACTAAATTATTTTGTTAACAATATTGACTATTAAACCACTGTGGAAGAAAACATTGTCCTCACTCTGCGTTTGTAAGCAACAAGTAGCCAGAGGCAGTTTTATTACAAGCTGCAGCGAGGGGAAAACTGATTCAGACGAGGGGGAGGCGGGTGGTGGCGGCAGATCTTCTAATACAACCAATTATGAAGCAGTTTATATACTGTCCGTTAGATATAATAACCAGGGCTCAGCGAGCCCTGCCTGCCAGCCGCACGGAACCGCACGCTGCACATGCGCAGACAGCACCGCGTGGCCGTGCCGAGCTAAAATCTACTCGCCATGGGCGAGTAGATTGCCTTAATTGTTGAGCCCTGATAATAACAATTAGTCTCCTTCCCATTACAAACACCAATGGCTAACAGTTATTTTAGTTCCACCCTGATGCTCCTTATCTCAAGGTCCCTGCCAGAGTCAGCATTCTATCCTTATCTCTGTATGGAGGTAAGAGGCAAAGGCAGCATCTTATTACCGCTCTCACGTTGTGAAGAGTCAGAATTAGCCTTACTCTTGCTCTCTTGCTAACAAGACCAAGGTGGCTGCACGCAAATTCCCTTATTCCCTTTTTCCTGCCTCCACACCTCCACAGGTGGTTTGGTGTGCCCAATCCCACTCCGTTACCAGCAGTCTCAGCAAACAGACTCCATTCAGGTCTTTGCGAAACGACTCAACCTGTGCCTTCACAATTAATAATTCATTTTAAAATGGAATTTTTGCACATGTAGAGTAATTTATTTTCATTCAATGGAAAATTTAAAATTTCACAGCTCATTTGGGCCTTAATTCATCATAGCACTTAAATACATATTTAATTGCTCTGCTGATTAGAAGCCTTATCTGTTATGTTATCTGTACTGAACCAGATTCACTTCATTAATCTGACAGACTACAGCTCTTCTAATCTGTGTATTTAAGCAGGCCCTGGCTTGATAAAAATCACTGATCTGATTATAGCAGTTTCTGTTGAACACCAGAATACAGTGTTAAGTGCTTCAGAATTTCTTATAGACAAGACTGCATGATCCCCTTCCCAAATTCTCTAATAACCTATTTTGTTCAGTATCCTGTAAGAATGCTAGACACATGATTAACAAAGTAATGAGCAAACACTTTAAACAATATACTCGTTACCTGTTTACAGAGAAGATAATTTCAGTTCCAGTTCAAAAGATTTAGATAACCTATCCTATGAACATCTAAAGAAATGCAAACCAGAGAAGAGTATCCTGGAGTATCCTAAATCTAATTTAAATCCACAAACGCAATGAATTTCACCGTTAATGCTCAAAAGCTTCAGAGGGGTTGTGCCCATGAAAGCTCATGATACCATCTACATGTTTTGTTAGTCTTTAAGGTGCTACTAAACTGTTAATGCTAAATGTTTGGATTTTCTGTGTTAAATATTACCCCTGTGTACATTTCTCATGGTTTATTTCCAGATTACCACTGATAAAGGTCACAGAGATTAAAACTTGCAATGATCTATTAAACCAGTGGATTTCAACCTTTTTTCATTTGCAGACCTGTAAACATTTTCAAACGGATCCCTTTGGAAATCTTAGGCATAGAGTGCAGACTCCTCAAGGATCCATGGATCACAGTTGAAAACCACCGTATTAGACCATTCAATGCCTCTTTCTACCAATACCAGATTTTTAAAAAAAATATCTTTCAGTACTTTGTCTACCATGGTTTTAAAATGTCACAAGCAAAGTTTCTTCTCCGTTAACTGTCACCATGTATTCCACAGCCTAATGAATGGTGCTGTTGTCTCATAGCACTGCAAGCTAATTTCACCAACAGTGAAAAAGAAAATTAAAATCACATTGTAACAGAAAATGCCTGAGACCAGTACCATTTCTTCTAGAGTTAGTAAAACCCCTTGGTCACCCAATTCAAGTTTCTTGTCCTTGTTTCTAGAGCAGGTCATATTACATGTATGACTGGTGCTTTTAATGTATGCCTGGTGCTTTAATTCTATTTCACAAATGCACACAATGTATGTCACAAAGGATATTGGTTGTTCGTGGTGTCATCCATAACATTTTTGATGCTTTGCTGCAGCCACAATTTTTGCTGATCCAGCTCTTTTTCTTTTAATTCCAAATCTTCAATTTCTGCTTCAAGATACCTCAGTCTGTCTATGACTTCTTTTGTATTGCAGCCTGCACCTACACCTCTTTAAAAAACGTACAATATTTTATGCAATCATAATATGTGCAATAATCATGTAAAATACATTATAGTCTGAAGCACGAGTCTTGCTTTAAAAAAAACATATGAATTATATTAAATACTAAGAAGTAGTATAATCCCTGCTTTCTTTAGTAGAAAATTCTGAAAATTGTATTAAATGTGGGGTCAATGTTAGGCTTCCTCTGTCCCTGTTTTCCATTTTCAAGGCACATGGTGTTTTCTGTGTTAGGGCTAGGTTGTGTATAAGGATGTGAATGATTAAACAGTTACTGATCGATAAGCACTACTCTTATTGGGTTAACCCACAACTCAGAGCAGATTACGGATGTTAAGGACTAGTTGACTATCCGACAAGCAAATGCTTATCAGACAGTCAGTCGACTAGCTGACTAGTCAATTCCCTTGCCCTTGCTGCCTTTATTATATAGAGGCAGCAAAAGGGTGGGGGAGAGATGGGATACTTCAAAGCGGCAGCGCTGCACATCTTCAAAGGGGCAGAGCCGCACAACTGATCCCCGGATAAGCTGTATCTAAGCTAACTGCCCCTCTGAAATGCTGCCTCAGTGTTTCAAAGCTGCAGCGCTGCATAGCTGAGCCCAGGGTTAGTTGTGCCACTTTGCAACACTAAAAAAAAAAAAAAAAAAAAAATTGAGATTGCCTATCTCCTAGAACTGGAAGGGACCTTGAAAGGTCATTGAGTCCAGTCCCCTGCCTACACAGCAGGACCAAGTACCACCCCTGATGAATTTTTGCCCCAAATCCCTAAATGGCCTCCACAAGGATTGAACTCACAACCCTCGGTTTAGCAGGCCAATGCTCAAACCACTGAGCTATCCCTCCCCCCTAAGGCAGCATTTCAAAGTGGCAGCAACAGGTGGAGACTGGGGTCAGCTGGAGACTTTTCAGCTGATACCAGGCTCCAGGTGACATTTCCACATAGTCCCCAGCTGAACCCGGGTTCTGGGGAAATGTCATGCAGAGCCCAGGATCAGCTGGGGAGTCCCCCACTGACCCTGGGTTCCATGAGGGCGCTTCTGCTTTGAAGTGCACAAGAGCCTCCACTGGGGACTCTTGTACATTTCAAAGCTGGACGCCTGCATGCAGCCTGGAATCAGCGGGACTTCCCGCTGGCCCCGGGCTGCATGCAGAGTTCTCCTTTGAAAAGTAGAAGAGCTCCAGCGGAGGCAGGGGGCCACTTCAGTCCACATGGGCTGGAGCAGCCCCAAATCACTCCTGTTTAAGCAGTTAACCAGCTAAACATAACTTTTAATCGGTTAACTGATTAAATGGGATTTTACATCCCTAGTTACAAGTAGTCCTGTAGCACCTTATAGACTAACAGAAGTATTGGAGCATAAGCTTTCGTGGGCAAAGACCCACTTCATCAGATGCATCTGAAGAAGTGGATCCTTGCCCACGAAAGCTTATGCTCCAATATATCTATTAGCCTATAAGGTGCTACAGGACTATTTGTCGCTTTTGCAGATCCAGACTAACATGGCTACCCCTCTGATACATAACTAGGGATTTAAAGTATCCAGTTCAGTTCTCCAAAGTTAGCTCTTCACTGGGGTGATGGGAGAATGAAACATGTTTTCTCTTAGGCTGAATCTTAGGCTAAGACACTGCCTGCCTGCTTGCTTCTTGGCACTGCTCTGTTGAACTCTGCCACACACATTAGAGCCACATCTCCAATCCCTGCCCAAATTCACCCTGAAATTCAAAGATTTATTTCTTTTAAGTTGCACTTTATAAAGCTGTATAAATTCTAGTGCTCATGAAAATCGACAGATTGAAAATCCTGAAAAGTGAACATTTTAATCTAGACACGATACATCAGTGCTAGATTCCCAAATTGCCCCTCCAGTATGCTGAAAACCTCACACTTCACAGCTCAGAATATTTCAGTTCTTGGCCTTTCTGAAAACAAAGATACCAACTGCAGTGAAGACACTTGGTCATTATGAATTGGACTGAGACCACTGACATAATCACATAGACTACCACTGATTACAAAATAAAAAGGAATGAGGCCAACTTTTTTTCCCCACGAGAATGTGAAAATATGCAGAACTGACACTTCTTACTTCCATTGGATGCTGTTTTTTGACTTTTTCTCAATTAAATCTATGCCTTCCAAAACATTAGTGATGTCATAGATTCTTCTTTTTTGTCTTACAGCAAGAGTATCAGCAGCCTGTTAAAAAAAGAGAGGTAAGTGTCAGCAATCTGCACAAGGCAAAAGACTAGCTCATTAGGCTTCTCAATTGAAACTCAATGAGCTTCTTGGGTACTACAGATTCTAGGTATATGGTTTCTCGAGCAGCAGGTTGCTACCCAAAAGTGGATTGCCAGAACATGTTAAAGAGTCATAAGGTTGGCTGGGCTTGGTTCCTTACTCCATGTTGTGTCCTTGTATGCAGGGTTACTGCACCACTTAGATTTCACCCAGCTATCCCTCTATCATAAGGACAGGGGGCCAGCTGGGCCAGCTGGGCCAAATGTAAGTGGTGCTACAATCCTATGTGCAAGGTTACACTGTCACTCACAAAAATTAGCCACCCCTGCCCTGCCAGAAGGGAGACGTGGCTAAATCTGATCACTTCAGTACACTTCAGCACTGGTGTATATGCAACACCCAGTGTGGAGAACCAAGTCCAGCTGGCTAAAAGGACAGGAAGCAAGAGGGAATAGTGGTGTCACATTCTTCAATAAGTACTGGCCTCTCAATGTGCATCCTGCCCCCAAGTTGTGCAACATCCCATCTTCTGCTTCTGCCCCTCCCACCAAGTTTGCCCCCCAATGTTCCCCTCTTATAAAGCCAGGTGACTTCCTCTCTGTCAGACTACCTTATCCTGGCCCCAGTGACCAAGATCTTCCCCTACCTGTATGTCCTGCCTATTCTGTCCCCGAACTAATTCCTTCCTCCTTTTTTCCTACTTTAACTCCAGGACTTCAAATTCCCCTCTCCCCTTTATCTTCTGCTTCCTATGGGCAGTGCATGCAGGCTATGGTTTTGGGGGTAATATAAGCTCACTATCCCTCTCCAAGACTGCTTTGCCTCCATATCCTTCTACACCCCTCCGTCCCTCCACCCCAATTTCATCACCAGCCTTCCCAGGACACTTCCCTTCCACCTCTGACACAGGCCATGTAGGGGAGACTATTTTTTGGGTAACATCTTAACTCATCCACCCCAGTTGCTGGTAGGGGATGTTTCCAGCTGTTCATATCTGCTTGGAACATCCGGCATCATAGCTCCAAGCCCCACTCTTCCCCTGCATGAAGCCTGGAGGGGGCACCACTAAGTTGCAACAGGTCATCAGGGGTTTACTAATGGTCCTGAACTTGAAAACATTGAGAAACACTGCTCTAGGCATAATTTTGAAGGGAGAAGCTTACTATTCAACAATCAGATACCCAATTACACATTTTTAAGGCCCTTAGTTTTCAGTTTTTACCAGTTTAAAAAAAATCCCCAATTTTACAAAACCTATTATTCAGCCTTTGCAGGCCAAATGTATACCATGTAAGTACACAAAAAGTACCGATTATGTTAAAACACATCTACTGAACGAACTGGATATTCTTATGTTAACAAATTATGTCTAAGTGTAAATGCAAGGCTGTCTGTTAAAGTAAAGCAATGTACTGGAAAAATACACACATGCACATGCATGCATATACATATGTACAGCTAGTGAAATGAATCAGTATTAAACTGCTTTTACTTTCAAAACTCTTACCTATTTGTTTTTTCTTTCCTTGCATCCCTCATTATTAACTGCTGATATTTACCCAAAAGTATGAAATTGAGTTTATGCATCTGTTTTCACCCATATTTTAAAGTTTTGTAACAAACACTGATACATTCTTGAGAAATTGTAAACAAAATATAAACCAAACCAAAAGGCTTTGCACATTCTGCACCACTGTCCTTTAAATCAGAGTCGTTGGCTAAAAGTGCAGCCAAAGTCCATATGAAAATGGCAGGCAGAGCTCTACAAACTATGCTCAGAGAGCATAGGTGCCAGTTCTTCCATAGGTAACTGGGTAATGCCAGGCACGAAAGAGTACAAATGCTGTTCACATCCCAAATATTAAATAACCAAATCCATTAAAAGTCTAAAATTTTCTTTTTGAAAGGTGGAGAATGAGAAGGGCGGTATTTCTCTATAATGACCAAATAAACCCTCAGAGAAGAGAGGGCTAGAAGGGAGTCTACCTCTTCTGGTGACTGAAAAGTTAATCTAGTTCTATGCTGTATTAACTCATTTGTTTTAGAACCACACATCACAGTATAGTTAAAGCTTCAATAAACCAGGGATAGTCTAGCCTCCTCCCCTTCCCCCGCAAAAAATCCGTATGTCTTGTATGATATAAACAGAGCAGCTACCTCTGTCAATAAATGTCTGGACCCCACCACTGGCTCTTCTCTCCAAACTTTAAATAATTGAGGAAACATAGAACAACAAAACAGATTGATTCTTCGCGTGTTCCAATAGAACTGTAGAAATCATAAGACATAACAGAGTGTACTAACTTTATAAGCAGGAAAACTTTTAATCTAGTCCCTTCTATTAAGAATGTAATACACAATTAGAATTGGGTGTACAATTTATTTTGCTTTCATATCCACATTTGTGCAAAAAGTTGCTGTACAGTATTTCTATCTCATTAGTTTCTATGGCTATGTCTAAACTACGTAGAATTTTTGAACCACCGGAAATTTGCATATCTTCTTCTGCTCACACTTTTGAAAGAGGATCTTTCGAAAGTAAAAGTAGTTTGGACGCAGGTTTTTTGGTAAAAAACTCCTTTTTTGAAAAAAACTGCACAAACCTCCTTTTTAAAGGAAGAGTGGTTTTTACAAAAAAGGTTTTTTTTTCCAGAAAAAATGCATCCAGACTACTTACACTTTAGAAAGATCCTCTTTTGAAAATTCTGCATAGTTTAGACATAGCCATAGAAACTAATGAGATAGAAATACTGTACTGCAACTTTTTGCACAAATGTGGAAGCCAATAAACACTTAGCAATAGTTCACAGCTTTGAACAGTTGAAATGTTTCACTAGAGAAATGAAATGTTTATTAAATCTCCAGAATTATCCCCTTCCTTTTAAAGAAGGTTCAATAAGCTTAACGTCTACCTAGACGTCCAGCAAAGACAGAAAGAATGAATCTCATTTTGGAAACTCTCTCTCATTTATGGAATACAACTAAATGCAACAACATTCAGCACTTAATACTACACTAGTTCTATTCCAGAAGACGAATCTGCCAACTAATATTAAAAAAAAAAATCCACAATTTTCCTCCTCTGAGACTGAGGTATTAAGAATAAATGAAAGTAATGAAAAAAAACCCACCATAGGGCTCCCATTCTACTATTGTTTTACTTCAAGTAATGCTGCATGTATTACATATCCTGCTTTTTAAGTCACCTCTAAAAATAGGGAAGGATACTAAACTGCAACAGGTGTGAGGAAGATTTAAAAATAAATCTCAATATAGTCTTCAAACTATTTAGTGAGCGTGCAGAAGACACGAAACTATTTAAATGAATAAAACACTTATACATAAGGATTATGGCAGGTAGGAGGGATCAATAATGATTCAAATGAGTAATTTGATTGAATACTATGATAGTAAATTTTGACCATAATGTACAAGTGAGTTTCATAATTAGAAATACGAAGTTACTAACAAATACATTCAGTATATCAATCTGTGTAAACACATATTAAAAATGGCAAACATTAGAATAAAAAATAAGTCTATTGTACAGCAAAGGCCATACATTTCACTGCAATATCTTTTCCAAAACATAACCAACTAACTGACTTGTCAAAGCAATTGTCCTCCTAGCAGGAAACAAGTTGTAAGGAATTTCAATTAGAGCAAACTGTACTGATTAGTGTTTTAATGAACAAGAAGAAGATATAGTATAAAAAGGAAAACGGGGAAGACAATTTTCAGTCAGGCAGTGTAAGTAAAGGAATGCTATTTCCATATCTTATTCAATACCTATCAAATGAGGGTATTTATGGTAAGCAGGAGTTACTACAGACAATACAAAAAAGAGCATATTGTACTTCCCTGGCTTATTAAACAACTGTGCAACCTTAATTTTGTCACTTCATGCACAACATTGTTTTACAATCTTTACTTATATAAATACAGTATGCACAATTTCTTTCATGAGACCTCTGCCTCATTCAGTACACAAAATGGACTGTGCACACTTGGGGCTGTTATTCCGAAATAACTATGAGACCATCTACACAGCAATTCGGTTGTTTCAAAATAATTTTGAAATAACGGACAGCTTATTCCGACTTCTGTAAACCTTATTCTATGAAGAATAATACCTATTCCAAAATAGCTATTTCAAAATAAGCCGTGTGTAGATGCTCCACTTCTGATATTTCAAAATAGCCCCTCAGTAGGGCCATTCTAAGTTATTTCTCCTGGGGCTCTAAATCAAGATAGCACATCTACATTAGGGAAGCCTACCTCAGACTAATTTTGAGGCTTCCCTACGGTGTAGATGTGCTATTTCGAATTAAGCTATTTCAGAATAACTATTCCAGAATAGTTTATTACGAAATAACTGTGCAGGGTAAACATAGCCTATAAGTATATCCAGTGCTTTTTTTGTGATGGTATTGCCTAGTACACATTATCGGCACCTCCAGATGCTGTACCAGCACCTCCAGTCAGAGTTCAACAACTTTTCCTCTGGATTACTGGCACCTTAAAAAAAAAAAAAAAAAAAAAAAAAGCACTGGATATATCTCTATACCAGCATTTCCCAAACTATGGGCTGCGGCCTGCTACTGGGCCGCAGCAAAAATACTGGGCCTCAGTATGGCTGCTGGGGCGCCGCGTCCCGGAGCCTTGGCCCGGGCTTCCCGCAGGATGCAGCCGGGAGTTCCCACCTCCCAGCTGGCCCGTGCGGCGCCGCGGCTCCGAGCCCTGTCCTGGGCTGCCTGCAGCCGGGAGTTCCCCCCTCCCAGCTGGCCCGTGCGACACCGCGGCCCCCAGCCCTGGCCCGGGCTGCACGGAGGATGTAGCTGGGAGTTCCTCCTCCCAGCTGGCCTGTGCGGCACCGCAGCCCCAAGCCCTGGCCTGGGCTGCACGGAGGATGCAGCTGGGAGTTATGGGCTCCCGGACTGCCCATGCGGCGCTGTGTCCCCAAGCCCTGGCCCGGGCTGCACGGAGGATACGGCTGGGAATTATGGGCTCCCAGACTGCCCATGTGGCGCCCCCAAGCCCTGGTCAGGGCTGGATGGAGGATGCAGCCAGGGTTGCTGGACGGTGGTCTCCATGGGTAAGTGGCGGACTACTTCCTATGGGATTTCAGTGTCTCCTCCAGGGGGCGGGCTCTCTGGGGCAGCACAGTGCTTTGGCAGTGCCAGGGAGCGCAGGCCACCTGACAAGGGCAGGGAAAGGGCTTTGTCTCCCTGGAACCACGTGTATTTTCATGCAGCCAAGCTTGTGTCATTGGTTTTCCTGTCACCTGATACGGCAGCCTCAGCTTGTTTCTGCATAGTGGTGCACGTCCTCTTAGGTTTACTGCTTAAGCTTTCTTCATTTATTTTCAATAACATACCCTTTCATTTTCATCTTCAGTATGGATAAATGGCTGAAGAATGTGACTGTAAATACAACTAAAAAATGTTTGAATGATGTGCAGCCTAGTACAAGTGAGAATAAGAAGATAAAAACTCCTTGGATCTGAAATTATTCTGATGAGTATTTGAAATTTGGTTTTATAAGTGCTGGTAGTGATAATCACTTGCCTTTATGCCTAATCTGTCACACACAGCTATCCAACGAGTGCATGAAACCATCAAAACTGAAACGCCATTTGGAATGCAAACATCCAGAATACGCGAGTAAGCCCATAGATTTTTTCATAAATAAGAGAATGAATTAGCTTTTGCTAAAAAAAGCATAAAAATTGCACTTTCAATTGGCTCTTCAAATGAAAACTTTGTGTTGGCTTCATATGAAGTTTCAAAACTAATAGCCGAGACAGGTTACCCGCATACTGTTGGTGAAAGGTTATTACTTCCTGCATTGAATATTATTACATCCCGCATTTATGGAGGAAAAAAGGGAAATCAGTTGGGATCTCTGTCTTTATCCAACAATACAGTGAAACGTAAAATTGAAGAAATGCTCATTCATCGACTACAGAATTGTCAGTTTTTTGCATTACAAGTGGATGAAAGCACTGATATAGCTGACGCTGCCAATTTGATGTGTTTTGTTAGATATGATTATAAAAGCTCCATTCAAGAAGATTTCTTATTTTGTAAACCACTTCCAACAAGAACAACGGCTGCCGAAATCTGTAAGTTATCAATGATTTTATTATTCAAAGCGATATTGACTGGAAAAAGTGTGTTGGACTGAGCAGTGATGGGGCTTGAGCAATGGCAGGGTGTCATACTGGGCTTGTCTCGCGGATTCGAACTGCAGCGCTAGACTGTGTATGGGTGCACTGTAGTATTCACAGAGAGGCACTAGCTGTGAAAACTATGCCATCACGTTTGAGTTCCACTCTTCAAGAATGTGTGAAGTTTATAAATTATATAAAAGCTCGTCCTTTGAATTCCAGAATCTTTACTTTGTGCAACGAATTAGGAAGTGAACATGAGCATCTCCTACTACACTATGAGATTCGATGGCTGTCGAAAGGAAACATTTTGAAACGACTCTTTGAAATGAAGGATGAAGTTTTATTGTTCTTGGAGCGACCCCCTCCATCAGCAAAAGATGTTATATTTACATTTAAAGACAGGTTTCATGAGTTTGATTGGTTAACAATGGTAGCTTACTTATGTGACATATTTCGTCTTTTAAATGATTTAAGTTTGAATTTACAAGGCACTAAAATTAATATTTTCAAAGTTCACAAAAAAGTTGAGGCAACAATTAAAAAACTTCGTTTATGGGCACAGCGAGTTAACAAGAGAAACTTTAAGTCTTTTTGTATTTTAACTGAATTACAAGAAAAATATGCTCAAACTAGTATCTCAGATGCGATTTCTGTAGCAATCCAAGAACACCTCTTGGGGCTAACATCAAGTTTACATGAATATTTTCCTCCAATTGGTGCCAATAAAATGTGGATTAAGAACCCGTTTACTATTGACACCGAAAATGAAGAAATACTACAATTGAGTGCATCAGAAGTGGATTCATTAATTGAACTTTCCTGTGACTCTGCCTTAAAAGTGAACTTTGATAAACTCTCCTTGATTGATTTTTGGTTGAGCTGTAGAAATGAATATTCACATTTATCTGAGAAAGCAGTCAAATTCTTAATACCTGTCGTCACGCCATATATGCGTGAATCTAGTTTCTCATCTTTGGTTTTCTTCAAAAATAACTATAGAAATAGATTGAATGTTGAACCAAATTTGAGGATAAAGCTTTCTTCTTTTGCTTTCTTCTTTTGCTATGTGATGCAAAACAACATCACCCTTCCCATTAGTTCTCTTTTTAGTTATTTAAAAGTTATAAAGTGCACACAAATGACTTATATTCAACTCATTCAATTATAAATAAACAAACTTTACAACTGTTAAAATTCTACTGGTTAAATTGTAATTAAGATTTATGTTATGTACTGTTATTATTGTGAATAAATAATACACAGTGAAAATGTATTCATTTTTCATTCTTTTTCTTAATATGCATTTATATTTTGGGGCTGCAAAAAACAGTACTAAAAAAATGGATTCCAACTAAAGTAAAAAGTTTGGAAAACCCTGGTCTAGCCAGCTTTCTATCCATCTTACGGTCCACTTATCCAATCCATATTCCCTTAACTTTCTGGCAAGAATATTGTAGGTGACTGTATCAAAAGTTTTGTTAAAGCTGGCACTGACGGCTTAGGGAGGACCAGAAAGTTATTTGCATATTCATCATTTGCTTAATGAATATGCAAATGAATGTTACCGGTCCTCCAAAAGCTTATGAATGGATTTACTGGTCCCCGTCTCAAAAAGTTTGGAAACCGCTGATCTATACTACTAGCCAGATCAATGGGTGGTGATTGATCCAAAAGGGTCGATTTATTGAGGCTACTAAATATATGATAAATCGATCACTGATCACCTTAGCTTCAACTCCGGTATGCCAATTCAACAAGAACTGCAAGGGGAGTCAATGAAGATACGTCTATACAGCATTATTATTTCGGAATAACTCACATTATTCTGAAACAACACAGTGAGTGTCTATACTACAAGCCTTTATTTTGAAATAATGTCAAGCTGGAGGATTTCTTACTCTGATTCACAATAAACCCTCATTTCATGAGGAGTAAGGGAAGTCGAAGGAAGTGTTGTTCTTCCTTCGACTTGCTGTTGTGTAGACAGCGCCAAAAGCCAAATTAAGCTATTTCGACTTAAGCTACACAATTGACATAGCTGAAGTTGCATAGCTTGATTCAACTTTAGCCTTGATGTGTAGACATACCTTGAGAGCATATCCTGTCAACATTAAGTAGATATAAGTATGTTGCCTTCCGTAACATTATTCACGTATCTGAAGTTGTATAACTTAGAGTGATCTTCACCTAGTAGTGTAGACTAGAGATGTCAAAATGTGCGCACACATGGAGCAGGAGGTGGCTCCCCAAGAGCTAGTGTGTGCGGGGAGACAACTTTTAAGCAGGCTCCAAACATGTACCAGCTCCTGCCTACCTCTCCCCGCCACCTGACCTCCCCCACCCTCAGCTGCTCCATCTGTATCAGATGCAGTCACAGCAGGAGAGGGGAGGGAGACAGAGGGGGCTGGTAGCTCCCTGGGAGTTGGTGCACACTGGTAGCCGGTTTTTAAGCCAGCTAGCTCCCCAGACATACCAAGCCCCGTGTGGAACCATGAACTTTAAGGGACAAGTTAGCCATGTACATGGTTACACTTTCACATCTGTTCTGTGGGGCTAGCTAACTCCCTGAAAACATAGCTATGGTATGCCACTTGGTTTCTACTTTTCTTAATAGAGAAATCTGTAACTACTTTACAGTAGCTACTGAGCTAAACAGATGTTTAGTTTGATTGACTGGTCATTACAGTACTAGTTAGTTATTCACAGACTGCTCTAACAAAGTTTGCCACAATTTTCTACTCATACTTAACTACTCAGATAGCAAAATGTATAAGAAACCAGTTGCTGACTTAAATCTAGAAAACCTGCCAGGATGTAGTGAAAGAAGTAATAAAAATTAAACCTGAGCCTTAATTTTCATTCTTCAAATTTTCTTTGCTTTTCTATGTAGGAATCTTGCAGCTTTAAATATCAATCATCACTATTACTACACTACCATGCCACTAAGAGATGCTACATACCAATGAAAAAGTGGACAACATGCAGGCAACTCAGCAACAATACAAGCCAGCCCCAAACCTACAGAAGAACAGGAAAGGAAAAAAAAATTCATGCCCTCACCCCTGTCCCTTGGGAGAGGATCCTGTTTTTGATTCAGTCCCTGCCGACTATAGCCCATTGTTACTGAAAAAGGCGTCTTAACACACTTTTTAGTTTCTCTTTGGAAAGCGAAGGGGGAAAGTCATAGTTGCATGGCTATAGGAAATAGAATGTGCCCATGAGAAAAACTCGTACACTCTCTGGGCTTCAGATCCCCAAGCGTTTTTCGAGTTCAATCCCGACACAGAGACAAGCTTCAGACTCCCTACCCCCAAAACATAAGCCCTCCAATGATGTACATCTCCACTACAAAGACCACCCAGATCTACCACACACAGGGACTTCCCTTCCACATACTCCCCCTTACAGGTGGGCCCACCCATGCAGGGACCCTCCCACGCACCAGACCAGCAAGCTACACAGGTCCGGCCTCCCCCAGCCTCTTCACCGCTCCGCCCCCGCCAACCTCCTCACGCCCCCCGGACAGGTGAGCCCCTCACAGTCACATGGACCCCCCCCCCCCCAGTCGTCCGGGACTTTCCCCCCGGCCCGGCCGGCCACGCACCGCTTTCAGGTCCAGCACGCCGTCTTTGGCCTCCTGCAGCAGCGACACGAACTTGGTCGTGAGCAGCCCCAGGCTCTTCTCGTGCCGGCTGCTGCCGCCTGCCGCCGGGACCCCGGCGCTGCTGCTCACCGCCTCTGCCAGAGCGGCCATGCTGCTGCCCGCGCTCCCCGCGGCCGGCCGGCCAGCGAGCCGGGCTTCTCCGGCGGCGGCTGCCTGCGGCACCACGTGTCCCGGGCGGCCCGGCCACAACAATCCGAGCCCCAGGGCCGGGGAGGCCGCAAGAGGGAGGAAGTGACGCTGCCCGCCGCGGTTGCCTGGAGACGGGCTGGGGGGGGGTGTGGGGGAGGGACGGGGGCTGCCCCACGGCTGGAGAGGGCGGGGAGGGAAGGGGCAGTCCTCCCACGAGCGCTCTGCGCCGGCCGTCCAGCGGGCGAGCAGCCCCCGGCTCCCTAGCGCAGGCCTGGCCCGCTGCCGCAGAGATGGGGCAAGGCGAGGTCCGTGCTGTCCGGGCGGGGGGTCACGCAGCGCTCACCTGGGCTGCTGGAACCATTTTTAGAGAGCAGGGGCTGATGCTGGGACTCATGTATTTGGGGGCTGTTATTCGTGCTTCAAGATGGGTGGGGTGGGGGGAGTGCATTGTGCCCTTGTAGCCAAAAAGGCTAATGGTATACTGGTGTGCATTAGGAGAAGCATTTCCAGCAGATCTAAAGTAGTAATTATTCCCCTTTATTCAACACTGATGAAGCCACATTTGGGCTATGGCTACACTATAGCCTCTTGCGCAAAAATATATGCAAATGAGGTGAAGCATGGAATATCGCCACACCTCATTTGCATAATTAATGAGGCTCGGTTTTTTGCACAGTAGCCTACATGGCTCCTTTTTGCACAAAAGCCTGTTGTGCAAAAATCGAGCCTCATTAACGAGGCGTGGCGATATTCCACCCTTTGCCTCATTTGCATACGTTTTTGTGCAAGAGGCTATAGAGTAGACGTAACCCTGGAGTATTGTGTCCAGTTCTGGGCCCCTTACTACAGAAAGGATGTGGACACATTGGAGAGAGTCCACTGGAGGGCAACCAAAATGATTAGGGGGCTGGAGCACATGACCTATAGGGAGAGGCTGAGGGATTTGGGTTTATTTAGTCTACAGAAGAGAAGACTGAGGGGGGATTTGATAGCAGCTTTTTAACTACCTGACGAGGTTCCAAAGAGGAGGGAGAGAGGCTTTTCTCAGTAGTGACAGATGGCAAAATGAGGAGCAATGGTTTCAAGTTGCAGTGGGGGAGGTCTAGGGTGGATATTAGCAAAAACTATTTCACTAGGGCTGCATCTAGACTGGCATGATTTTGCGCAAAAGCAATTGCTTTTGCGCAAAATCTTGGCGCCTAGCTACACTGGGCAGTATTTGCACAAGAACGCTGACTTTGTAATGTACAAAATCAGTGCTTCTTGTGCAAAAACTCCAACGCTCCACTCAGGGATAAGCCCTCTTGTGCAAGTATTCTTGCACAAGAGGGCCAGTGTAGACAGCCAACTTGATTTTTTGCGCAAGAAAGCCTGATGGCTAAAATGGCCATTGGAGCTTTCTTGCACAGGAAAGCGTCTACACTGGCACGGATGCTTTCCCTAACCCTAACCCTAGGCACATGCCAGTGTAGATGCTCTCTTGAGCAAATACTTTTAACGGAAAAACTTTTCCGTTAAAAGTATTTGCGCAAAATCATGCCAGTGTAGAGACAGCCTAGGAGAGTGGTGAAGCACTGGAATGGGTTACCTAGGAAGGTGGTAGATGCTGCATCCCTAGAGGTTTTTAAGTCCCGGCTTGACAAAGCCCTGTCTAGGATGATTTAGTTGAGGTTGATCCTGCTTTGGGCAGGAGGCTGGTCTCAATGACCTCCTGAGGTCTCTTCCAACCCTATGATTCTATTCTGTGATTCTATGAAGGTGATTTGGTGCCACAGTGGGGATGTGTGTGCCATCTATTGTCTCACTGCAGTCCAGAAACCGCACTGCTGCAAATCCATCCACTGTAAAGTAATGCACATTGGAAAAAATAATCGCAACTATACATACAATATAACGGGGACTAATTTAGCTACAACTACTCAAGAAAGAGATCTTGGAGTCATTGTGGATAGTTCTCTGAAAACATCTACTCACTGTGCAGCAGCAGTCAAAAAAGCAAATAGAATGTTAGGAACCATTAAAAAGGGGGTTAAGAATAAGACAGAAAACATCTTATTGCCTCTACCTAAAACCATGGTACAGCCACGTCTTGAATACTGCATACTGGTCGTTTCATCTCTAAACATTTATATCGGAATTGGAAAAGGTTCAGGAACGGGCAACAAAAATGATTAGGGGTTTGGAACGGGTCTCATATGAAGAGAGATTAAAAAGACTTGGACTTTTCACCTTAGAAGGGAAGAGACTACGAGGGAATATGACAGAGGTCTATAAAATCATGACTGGTATGAACAAAGTGAATAAGGAAGAGTTACTTATTCCCACAATATAAGAACTAGGGGTCACCAAATGAAAATAATAAGCAGCAGGTTTAAAACAAACAAGGAAGTTTTTCTTCACTCAACACACAGTCAATCTCTGGAATTCCTTGCCAGAGGATGTGGTGAAGGCTACGCCTTTACCAGGATTCAAAAAAGAGGTAGATAGATTTATGGAGATTAGGTCCATCAATGGCTGTTAGCCAGGATGGGTGGGAATGGTATCCCCTAGCCACTCTTTCTCTGAAGGTGGGTGACAGTTGGAGGGATCATGTGAGGATTACCTCTTGTGATCCTTCCTTCTGGGCATCTGGTATTGGCCACTGTCAGCCGACAGGATGCTCAGCTGGATGGACTGTTTGTCTGACTCAGTATGGCCATTCTTATGTTCTATGTCCTGTGTATTGTTGAGTGTCACAGCCCTGTGCAACAAGAAATGATTAATGGCCCTACACACTTGAAGGAGAATGTCCTCTCCCCCCCACCCCCGCCCCCGCCCCCGTGGATTTTCCAAATCCAAAATGATTTCCCATTGATCACTAACAATCTGGTGTTCCAATTTACAGAGTATGATCACTACTTGCTTCTCTATTATCAATGCAAATCTCATTCTAGTGCCCCTCTGGTGTAGTGCTGGGGTGAACTTGGCACATAGATCCAGAAATACAGCCTTTTGCATCCAAACGTTCTGCAGCATCTATTCATCACCCCAAACCTGCTTTAGGATGCAATCTCATTAGTAAATGTTAATTTATTGGGTCCTGAAGCAGTGGTCCATCACCTGTAGCTGTTCTGTGCATGCCACCAACAGGAGCAATGCATGGGGGATATGAGAGGGCATATGCCTCCCCAAATGCCATGGGCAGGAGGGCAAGAGGCCAGCAGCGTGAGAGCCTCTGGGCAACCCAGAGGCCTAGCCAGAGGCCTGGCATTGGCAGCAGGGGTCCCCTTCTTCCGCACTCACTGGCAGCAGTAGGGGAAAATGGAGTAACACAGCCCCAGCTGGCTCTGTTCCCCTGCTCCCAGCCATGTTGCTCAAGGGAGGGGGTGGGACTGCTCCTGCACTAACAGGAAGGAACAGAGAGACAGGAATTGCGGGGAGCAAAGTGGGCTGGAGCTAGGTTGCTCTATTTCCCCCTTCCACCGAGTGCAGGGCCGGGGGCGAAAGGCCTTCACTAATCTCTCAGGCCATGTTGCACAGGGAAGGGGTTGGGAAGAGGCAGGGCAGGAGTGAAGGGATGTGTGTCCTGGGAAGGAATCTCATTGGGGAGCGGGGGCTGTCACATGGGTGGTGCCCCTCGATATCCATCTTCAACAGTTGCCCTTGGCCACCAACATGTCCCTTAGTAAACTGTCCTTGAAAGAATTGTCATGTCCCTTGTTGTAATATTTCCTGTGGGGGCTGCAAATACAAAAGGATCATAGGTTCTATATTTGCATAATTAATTAACAGTGCAAAATACAGCAGACTCCATACTTCTGTAATTAATGGTAGACATTGAGAAGTACCACTAGGGTTTGTGAAAATTAAAAAAAGGTACAAAAATTATGGGATATAGTTGCATACTGAGAACTTAACCCGTAGCTCCCTCACTGATCCATTTCTATCCACTGCAATGTACTGGTAAAAATTCCCAAAAGGCATTGTGCCAGCTGACAGCATGTGGCACCTGGAATAAACTATTCATGATTCAACAAAAGCACTCCTGGTGAATATTTATAGTGCTGATGACAGCATGGTTGCTGTCCACTGATGATAATCTGCATTTGTAGTATAGGCACAGTCTTTGATAAAGCTGAGGTAGGCCTATAGGATGGAATCTTCCCCATCTCATTCCCTTAATGGAGAAGCTGATTTGAGGAGGGGTCAACTGATGGGTGATCAGATGTTAACCTCAGACAATCCTCTAAGACAGGGGTCTCCAAACTACGGCCCGCGGGCCGGATGCGGCCCGCGAGGCCCTCTCATCCGGCCCGTGGAGACCTTTTTGTCTACAAAACTTTTGCATCAAGGTACCTTTCAATCTTTGGAACAACATACCTGTGTGAACAAACATTTTCAAGAATGAAATACGTGAAGAACAATTTGAGAACAAACTTGTCCGATGATAATCTCAGGTCACTGTTGATGTTAGGGACAACAAATCTAAAGCCAGAAATGTCTGCTATTTTGGCATCCAGGAAACAATTTCACCATTCACACTAATACAGGTGTTCATGTGTAGTGTATCAATGTGTTATTAAATAATAACTGAATAAAATAATCTTAAATAAATAATTAAAAACAACATCCATGTTTTGATTGTTTTTTATTTGGACCTCAAGTGTGTAGTCGGCCCCCGAACTGCTGTTTGATAGTTAATGCGGCCCTCGGGCTGAAAAGTTTGGAGACCCCTGCTCTAAGAGAAGACAAAGAAAACTGACCGTTCACAGAAAACATCACTCAGACTAGCTGTGGGAAGTTAAATGTAGATTAATCAAATAGTTGATGGAATTTCCATTGACTACTTGATTAGTTGATAAGGGTGCCTCCACCTTTGAAATGTATCAGGAGCCCCACTGGCTCTTATTACATTTCAAAGGCAGAAGCGCTGTGGGGAGCATGGGGCTAGCAGGGGACTGCTTGTGTACTCCACTCGCCTAGTGTTCTCTGTGGTGCTTCTGCTTTTGAAATAAAGCAAGAGCCTCCTCTTGCTACTTTCAAAGGCAGAAGTGCCACCAGTTCTCCACTCCTTCCCCTGCCTCCCTCCCCCCCAAGAAAGTGGTGCACGGGAGGAACCGGCTTTTAAACCGTTACCCCCCTAGCACCAGCTCCTGCTCTCCTGCTCCCTCCCTGCTGCCTCTCTCTGATGGAGGCAGCAAGGGGAGGGGGAAGCAACTAGTCAAGTCACTAGGCGACTATCCGAAAAGCATATGCTTATTGGATAGTTGACTAGTCGCTTACATACCCAGAGATGTATAGAACCTTTTCTTCTAGCACTATTTCCAAAACTTAGTCCAACCAAAGGGTAAAGTAAGGGGAGGAAAGTCATGGAAACCATAACAAATTAGCTTTAAATGAAGCAGATTTTATGGCCACAAAATTCTATTTGTGAATGATGCAACCTCCACTAGGATCAAGAAAAAACCTTGCACATTGGGAATATCTCCACAGCTGCATACCTACATAAAAAATAAGGACAGCCATAGATTGTGTTCTAGAATGCCATGGGCTTGACTTTGGCCACCCCTTTTTCTGTCCATGAACTTTTTCTTAGGACCTCCAATCCTGCCAGAACTAGGGATGTGAAGGACTAGTTGAATAGTCGCTTCCCCCCACCTTGCTGCCTCTGTCAGAAAGAGGCAGCAAAGGGGGTGGGGGAAGGAGGGAGTACTTCAAAGCAACAGTGCCGCATGGAGTCTGGTGCGAGACCCTGGGCTCCACGCGGCGCTGCCGCTTTGAAACGTTGCATGCAGCCAGGGACTAGCTGGGGTGTCCCCAGGCTGCACATGGCATTTCAAAGTGGCAGTGCCCTGCGGAGCCTGGGATCAGCTGGGGACTCTGCTGCTGACCCCAAGCTCCATGCGATGCTGCCACTTTGAAATGCTGCATGGAACCTGATGCTAGGCTCCCCATGGTGTTTCAAAGCAGCGGCACCGCATGGAGCCCGGGGTCAACAAGCAAGTCCCCCAGCCTATCCCGGGCTCCACGCAGCACTGCCACTTTGAAATGCTGCGAGGAGCCTGATGCTGCACTCCCTGCAGTGTTTCAAAGCAGCAGGGCCGCAGGGAGCTCGGAGTGTGAAGGGGAGTCCCCAGCTGATCCCAGGCTCCACACTGCGCTTTTGCCTTTGAAGTGTAGCAACAGCCATAGAGCTGTTGCTACAAAGGCAGCGGTGCTCTATCGATTAATCGATTAGTCGATGCAAAATGTATCGACTATTTGGATAATCAATTACTTGCAATTTAAACTCCTAGCCAGAATGTAAGCACTTGTACAACTTTATTCACACATGCAGTCACACTGAACACTATGCATGTCCTTAAGTGTTTGCAGAATCCGGATCAAAGTTTCCAATAAGCTAAGGAGCCAGATACAAAGACTAGCAATTAGCATTAATGTAAAATATTGCAACACAATATTTAAAAAAAACAAAACAAAAAAAAGAAACCTAAGAGGAAATACAGACTCCCTCTCCTGGTTGCTTACGGCAACCACTTCTCTTTCAGTTACAAAGTTTAAAGTCCAAATCAAAAGGAGGTGTAGACTATGCCTCCAACAAATCAGGTCTCTGTTATTATGCTGTTACTCATTAGAATTGACCATTGAAGTTTTGCTTTGAAGAGTGTAACCTTAAATAAAAAATAAAATAAAATAAAATAAAATAAAAGCCCCAAAAACACCAGAGCCTTTTCTTGTGGATTAAAAAGTGATATGACATACTTTTTAATCAGAGGAAAACATCTTACATAATGATCCTAAAGCGAGTGTTAGATTTATGGAATTAAAATCTAAATATATTTATAATGCTGTGAAAAATAAAATTTTATTTATCTTACCTGCCAAGACCATCTGGAATTGAAATTTGTGCTTTCTTTGCAGTTTCTTCAGTTGGCTCAATTTTGGTGATGACAGTGTTCACCCCCTTTTGTAAAGCACAGAGGTCGGTCCGTTAATCAAAAATGCTAATTTTTAGTTACTTTCAGGAAAGCTGAAAGATTCTGCTTGACTAACATTGTAAGGAATTAGATAGAAAATACTGTGATGGGTCTGGGTCTGTCCCATTCAGCATTTCTCTCTTCATTACCTCATCACACCAAAGAGCAATGCCTTGGGAGTGCAGTTAAGTGGCTGGGATTCCTGCTGCACTGCTGTCTGGTGCACTCTGGCAACTACAATGTAAAGAGTAGATCTATTGTAATGTACATGTCCAATTCCCCTCAATAACAGTCTGGGGTCTTCCACCTCAAAGGTGGGTGCCCTGACCACTGGATTTTAGAATCACACTCTCTGGCCTCACTTTCTCAGATACATTACTTCATTTTTTTATTGTATCCCTTTGGTATATATGGCCATGCCAATTTTCTTCCACAATTTGATCTGAGGAAGTGGGTCTGGCCCACGAAAGCTCATCACCTAATAAACCATCTTTATTAGTCTTTAAAGTGCTACATGGTCCTGTCTTTTGTTTCACTCTCTGGCCTAAGAGCTAAGTATGTATTTACAGTGGAACGGCTTTAACAGAAGAAAATGAGAGAGCTGCCCCCAGTACCATACACACAGCAGAATATCCCATTGCTCAGTGATTAGAACCCACTCCTGAAAGGTGGAAGGCCCCTCGAGGGGCTCAGTGTTCCACCTTTGCCAAATGGACCCAGCAGAAGGGTACTGATTGTCCTGGCTACTTGGATCACAGCAACCTCTATGGTAGATTTACCCACCCCAAACTGATTCACAATAGCAGTCTAGCATTGCAAGCTTCCACAGGTCTATTGCCTGCTTCTCGGCTGTCAGAGTGGGTCTCATTTTGGTATTACTGCACTTCAGGTAGGGAAAGCAATTTGCAAGTGGCCTTATGCATGCAAAAGTTTTGCAGCCACTGATCACGGCATCTGCATGGATAACCAGGGAGAGAAAGGTGTGAAATGATTGTTTGCCATTACTCTTATGGACAGAGGGAGGACATAAGCAAGAAAGACTCCGAAGTGGGGAGGAGGGCGGGTCGTGGAGCACCCACGGGGACACACACCTTTAAGAACCATCGTTACTGCACAGGGTGAGTAACTTCTTCTTCTTCGGGTAGTGTCTCCGTGGGTGCTCCACTGTGAGTAACTTCACAGCAGTAGCCTGATCTAGGCAGCAGGTTCGGAATTAGTGGTTCTGTGCTGACATTAACACCGCTGTGGCTACCGTTGTATCAGTCATGATAATATTTTGTAGAGTGTAATGCTTCGCAAATGTCGAGCTCGAAGACCAGGTTGCTGATCGGCAAATGTCTTTAAGGGGGACTCCCTTAAGGAAAGCAGTTTGAAGCAGCTATCGCTCTGGCGGAATGAGCTGTAACGGTGTGAGGAACGGTGTTGTTTATTTCTCAGTTCATAACATCGAGTTATGCAGGAAATGATTATTTTGGAGATTCTTTGAGAGGAAAGAGGGGACCCTCCTAGAATGGATGTCCATAGAAATAAGTAAGTGGTGGGAACATCGTATTTCTCTAGTTCGTTCAATGTGAAAAGCGAGGGCCGTGCGTACATCCAGAGAGTGCAATCTTGCTTGCTGCTCAGAAGTATGGGGTTTCGAGTAGAACACTGGTAGAATGATGGGTTCATTTATGTGAAATGGAGAGTTAACCTTTGGCAGGATGGATGGTTGGGGGCAAAGGATATCTGCCTGAGGGGTAAAAATAGTATACGAGGGTTTGGCCGATAGAGCTGCCAACTCGCCAACCCATCTAGCGGAAGTAATGGCCACAAGGAAAATGACTTTCATGTTGAGAGTATTAAAGTCACATGTAGCTAAGGGTTCAAACGGAGGATGCATTAGCGTGTCTAATATGAGCTCTAAATTCCAGGAGTCCGCTGGTCGCTAGTGCTCAGGAAAGAGGTTAGTGAGTCCTTTTAGAAATCTCCTCATAATTGGATGAGGAGTTGGGATACCTCTTGAGCAAGAGGTTCATGAGAAGTGTCCCTGAAAAGGGAGGGTGCGGGGAGGTTGGCAGAAGGGAAAGGAATGGTATCACATAACCCGATGTTATTAGTTGTGTGACCCATCGATCTGAGGTAATGGTGACCCAGCGATGTTGGAAGGGCCTTAAACGATGGTGAAACAATGGTTTGGTAACGTTGGCCTCGGGTATCATTGGGATGGTACGCAATCCCTCGATATTCGTGTCAAACTTGCTGTTTGCTTCCCTGTTGTTGAGTTGGCTTGTGTTGTTGGGGGCGACACCTCTGGGGTCGTTGACGACCTCTCTGGGCCTCATAGTGCCTGCTCTGATACGGCGCGTAAGGGAAAGGTCTCTGCCTCTGGTAGGGCATGAAACGCTTGGACTTAAAGGGTGGGGTATACATCCTCAGAGTCCTTAACTTAGTGCGCGTGTCCTTTCTGGAGTGCATAACTTGGTCCATCTTGTCTGCAAACAGGTTTTGCCGATCAAAGGGCAAATCCTCTACTTTTGTCTGGAGCTCTTTGGGAGTCGCCGCCATGTGGAGCCATGACACTCGCCTCATAACAGCCATCGCTGTGGTACGTGCCGCTGTGTCCGCTGCATCCAAGGCAAGGTGAAGCGCTGACCGTGAGGACGTAAAACCTTCTTGTATGACAACCTTTAAAACCTGTCGCTTTGCTTTTGGGAGATGCTCTAGGAGAGGGACCAGTTTGGCGTAGTTGTCAAAGGAATGGTTTGCTAACAAAGCGGAGTAATTAGCCATGCACAGCGACAGGGTGGTGGAGGAATAGACTTTCCTGCCAAAAAGGTCCAAACGCTTGACGTCTTTATCCATTGCGGTGGTCTTATATTGAGGCGCTTTCGCTCTCTGTTGGGCTGCATCAAGGACGAGAGAATTGGGTCCAGGATGGTTGAATAAGAATTCCATGCCAGAAACAGGAACATAATATTTTCTGTCTGCTTTTTTGTTCGTGGGCAGAGCAGAGGCCGGTTTGCCAGATGGAATCAGCTATTTCTAATACTGCATCATCCAATGGCAATGCTATTTTTGCGGACTGAGAAGAGTGTAGATTTCTCAGCAAATGATGCTGCTTATGTTGACCTCACCCACTTTGACGTTTTGCGATTCGGCAATCCTTTTAAAGAGATCTTGAAAGTCTTTTATATCATTCCATCACCCTGGAATATAGTGTCATCAGGGGACGATGATGCGACCTCCGTTGGGGACTGAAAATGAGAGTCCTCTGTATCAGGAGGGAGAGGTACCTCCTGTTGCGTGGAGTCAAGCAGCATGTGTTGATCATCTGAGGGAGTCGGTGGTCTGTCAGGCTGCGGAGAGATGGAGACAGCTGTAGGTGGCACTGGAGACGATGGGGCTGGTGATAATGATCTAGCCGCTGAGTGGGAGTGTGACCTGGGTGATCAATCCCAGGGATCATACAGACGGTACCATCGGTCATCATGGTAAGGTGCATAGTCATAGTGCCTCACATAATGGTGTCCATAATGTGACGACCTGTGATATGATGGTGACCGAGGCGACCTGGAATGCCATCTGGAATATAAAGGCGATGGAGAATAACAACGGCGGTAATAATACCATGGAGGCGAGGTGTGAGAAGAACGCCGCGTGGTGGGTGACTTGTGGTGAGGCACCCTGGGCGAGTGTGGCAGTGGAGAAGGCGGCTCTGGTGAAAATGTCTCTGGTCCTGGGCTGGGGGACAGAGAAGGGAGGCGCTGAGCTCTCTCTCTAAGACTACTGGACCTCTGGATAGGTGACACAGAGTGGAGTTGATCTTCAGGATGGCCCCCGGTGCATCACTGAGTGCAGTAGTTGAAGGTGTTACAAGTCTCAGTGCCGGAGACGGCATCGGTGCCCTGGCTCTCGGTGCCGGAGGCGGCGTAGGTGCCTTTGCTCTTGGTGCCGAGTAGGGCGTAGGCACCGTGGCTGTCGGTACCGCCTGTGTTCTCGGTGCCGGGGGCGAGGACGGTGCCCTGACTCTTGTTGTGTCTAAAGAAGGTTTCAGCACCATGTGTTCCGGTGCCGGAGATGGCGTTGGCAGGATTGCCTTGTCCCGATGTGATGGACGCTTAGATGAGCTCGGCACCGACACACTTCAGGCATGTTTTTCTTTCTCTGGCCTGCAGGACCCCGCTGAACCTGAGGTGCCTGGCTTGTCCACTGAACTCACTCTTGCTGGTAATGAGTAAGACGGGGAGGAAGGTCTTTTCTTATAGGCTGCCTTTGTAAGGACATGACCGGCGGGCTCTGTCAGAGGATCAGGCTGCGGTGCAAGAGCCTTGTAAAAAAGCAGCATTTTCAGCCGCATTTTGCGGTCTCTTCTGTGGAATGTGCCCTTCACCTAAGCATTTGATGCATGCCGAGTGCCCGTCCAAAACGGGGATTGAGTCCCTACAGAGAGCGCACCTCTTAAAGCCTGGGGATCCAGGCATTATGAACTGCTAAGAATAACTAGAACTATGATGAATTTTTTTTTTAACTTTTAAAACTGTACAACTAACTAACTACTAGAATAACTATAACTATGAACACTAACTAACAAAACGAACTCAATCCTGACAGGAATCAAAACCAGCAGGAGAGGGAGCAGTTTTTCTGTCTGTGTCCGTGGACGGTTGAGAGAAACTGGCGAGCTGGACTGCACGATGCAGAAACAGAACGAAAAGCTGCAAGATGGCCACCGCGCACGTGCGGTCCGGCAAACAACAGCTAAAAGATCTCCGATCTGCGGTGCCGGGATGGGACCCGACACCCACAGTGGAGCACCCACGGGGACACTACCTGAAGAACCTTTTTTGGGTTAGGGAACACTGTCCCACAGAAAAATCAGTTGGGGACCACACAAGTGAGAAGCAAAAAAACAGCCCCTTCAGAAACCTCCAACTCTCTCTGATGTGGCCCCCCAACTGAGACACCTCCTCCTCTGGTACTCCAGCCTTGTTGTGTGGGGGGAGGGTAGGTAGGGCTGAGGTTCAAGGTCTCAGGTCAGATTAACTCTCCTGGGGTTCCAAGGTTGGATTTTGTGGGGCCCCCATGCTCTTGGGGTGGGGCCAAAAATGAGGGGTTCAGTGTGGACAGAGCAACCAGTGAGCGGGATCGGGGTGCAGAATCAGGGTGGGAGACAGCGTGCAGGAGCAAACTGGGAGTGTCTGGCCAGGGGGGAGGAGGCAGGAGCAGGGTACTAGTGGGTGTGGGAGGGAAGGGCTGGGATGCCAGAGGCAGACTCTGGCCAAGACACTACTAGTGAGACTTGCAGCTCAGCCCATTTCTTCATCAGGAGACTGCCCTGCCATGTGCTTGGTGACTAAGAGCCTGAGGGTGGGGAGTTGCTTCCAGCACTGCCTGTTCTTGAAACAGGCAGCTTCCCTGGGCCAGAACCAGCCAATGGGATTACGCTGGGGGCGGGAACAGCCATGAGGCACTCCTCCCTCCTCCCTCACAGTGTGTGGAAAACAAACAGGCCCACAGCAGTTTTTCTGTGCTCATAGTGTAGACCAGTGGTCCCCAACCTTTTGAGGTTGTCGGGCGCCAGGGGGCGTGGCCGTTCGCCCGCCGGGCGCCAGGGGATGGGAACACTTGCGCGCCCGGGGGCGCCCCCCCCATAGCTGCATGCCTGGGGGCGGGGCACCCCCAGTCACGCGCCCGGGGCCGGTGCCCCCTCCAAGGGCCACGCGCCCGGGGCCGGCGCCCCTACCCTCAAGCGCCGCATGCCCGGGGCCGGCGCTCCCCCTGCCAAGCGCCACGCGCCCAGGGCCGGCGCTCCCTCCCCCCGCCGCGCGCCCGGGGCCGGCGCTCCCCCCCGCCAAGCGCCGCGTGCCCGGGGCCGGCGCTCCCCCCCGCCAAGCGCCGCGTACCCGGGGCCGGCGCTCCCCACGCCAAGCGCCGCGTACCCGGGGCCGGCGCTCCCCCCCGCCAAGCGCCGCGTGCCCGGGGCCGGCGCTCCCCACGCCAAGCGCCGCGCGCCCGGGGCCGGCGCTCACCATGCGCCATGTGCCCGGGTCCAGGCCAGCCCCGAGCACCTGGCGGGCGCATGCAAATGTCCCCGCGGGCACCATGGCACCCGCGGGCACTGTGTTGGGGACCACGGGTGTAGACATAGCAAGGGAGGCTGCCCAGAGGCTCCCTGCTGGCTCTGCAGGCCCAATCCAGCCATCAGAGGGTGTTATGCCCAGGCCTGCTGTAACACCAGCGCAGGCTGCCTGCTGCAGGGGAAGCACTGGAGGGGAAGCGGGGGGGGGGGGGAGCGGAGGGGGCTGGGCTTTAGGTTCTAAAGAGCCATTTCTGGCTCCTTAGTAAGCCATATTTGGCTCGCAAGCCGTATGTTGCTGACCCCTGTATTAGCAAATGCCTCTGCAATAAATTTCCCTTTGCTCATCCCCAGTAAAGCATGGCCCTGCTGTGCCCTGCATTTGCTTAACTCAAATGCTTCACAGAAGAGTATGTTCATGGCCTTCAGAGATTCGTCCTCATTCCTGTGGATCTTGGATCCACTTTGGACATACTTCAGCATTAGGTACACCAAGGTTAAAATCATCATCATCATCATGTTTGATGCTCAATGAGATCCAGGAGGAGATCCATGTTTAAGCTGCTATGGCATCTGCGTGGATAACCAAGGGAAAAATGGGCATGAAAAGACTGTTTGCCATTCCTCTTGAGCAGGGGAGAAGCGAGAAAATGAGTGCAGTATGGAACACTGACAACATGTACCCAGACCCACCCGCTGCACAGTTTTGGTTCCAGGCACTAAGAACATAACCCAGAATGCAAAGGTATGTAGGCACTATGCACTGTGCATTGTTCTTAAAGTCACTTTGCTGGGGACACGCAACTTAGAACTATCACAAATTCTTGCATACAGTGGGGACATGCACCAACGATGTTACAAAATCTGGTGCTAAAAAGTCAACATTAATAAATTCAACCTTATCTCATAGTGTAGACATGGCTATAGTGAATGGTAGTAGGGATACACTCTGTTGACTGAACAGGTTTAGTGCAGACATGCACCTTTGATTTTATAAAATCTGATGCTAATTTCATAGTGTAGACATACCTTAAGTGAAAGATTTTTGTGTAGGCAGGTTTCTTACCTCTTTTCAGATATTTAACTCCACGTCACCTTTGACTGAAGGGGCTCTCTCAACTCACAAGAGCTCTGCTCCCTGTTGTGTTTCTAGTAATGAATGCCAAAGACAGTTTCTGTCTTTATCTTCCAAAGTTCAGTGACTTAGTTTCAAGAGGTAGGGTGACCTAGGACTGTTCTTCCCTTCCTGAGGGCTTCCCCATCCCCTTGCTGACTTCCTATGTAAATGGGGCTTAGGCTTCTATTAGTTTTGGTCATCATTTTGCTTAATCACATAGACAACATGTGTGTGTGGGGGGGGAGGGAGGGCTTTACAAGGGGTAAAGTCCCTCAAAAGTGGCAAAGGGATGGCCAGCAATCAGTAGGTAGGGTGTCTGGTGCCCACAACAGGGGGTCAATCCCCCCTCGCTGTGCTCCTCTGGCCAGATTGCTCAGAGGAGGACTTTATTGTGAGTATACAATAGTGTCCAAACAAAAAAATCAAGTCTCTGTAGTATAAAATCCTAAGCCTGTTTATGAAAAGGAATTTTTGTACAGTTCTTAACAGTAAATGCTTAATGAGGGCATCAACCATACTTTAGCTGTGCAGGTCATAGCACACTACCTTAGCACTTTATTCTGTTCCTTACGACACTATCCAAACTGAACCTCTTTTAGATCTGTTAGTTCTTCCTATCCATCACAATAGGCCTTCTTATGGCAAATATCCCCAGTCAGGTGAGCTCTTTTTTGAAGCTGGAGCTTTCTGTAATGAGAACTTGGGAAAATAGAAATATGAAAATATGCATCCTTCAAGTGAGGCAGCATACTAGATTCCCAGATCCAGGGAGGGGATAATGGACAGAAAGCTCATGCAAAACTTCAACTTGAGAGACTTGTTAAGGCAATACAGGTCCAAAAATGGCACTGGAGGCCCCCTTTTTGCTTTTGGGATTAGGAAGTAGAATCCTTTTCCTTTCATGCCCAAGGGACCTTCACAACCACCCCCAAGTGCAAGAGGTTCTTAACTTATTGAATGAGAAACTGCTTGGGAGAAAGGTTGCTGCAGAGGGACAGGGAAAGGCTGGGCGGGAGGATCAGCAATGAACTGCAAGGTGTAACCCAAAAATATTATGTTGAACACCTGATGAGCTAAGGTCAGCCATGACTAGGCTGACTGAAATAGTGCAGGCGGTTGAGGAAAGAGGAGGGTGGATCCTGAGATGTAACTGGAGTGTCATCCTTGAGTGTACCCTCAAAATGCCTCCTTCTGGCCTCCTTGGCTCCTACAAGGGCAAGGTTGAGCAGATGGAAGGGAGGACGATGAGCGATGCTGATTAGACCCCTTGTCTCTATCCTTTTTCCTATAGCTGCTCAACTGGACCTAGATTGGGGAGGTGGAAGTAGCAGAGGATAGGCACCTTTCCCCTGGCCTAAAACCAGCTGCAGCTCAGAGCTACTGTGTCCGGGAGAGAGGCACCCCTCCCATGACTGCGGGGGGACGCACCTCTGCCTTGGTTCCACCCAGCCTGAGCCCAGATTGGCAATGGTTGGGGAACAGACACTTATCCTACAGTATATCAAGTATGTTTTTAGTAGTACCTGTTTGTTAAGCCTCAGTATAATTGAGCTCATATTTACAACTGTAAATTCCTGATCTTAAGAACTTTATTTAGACCTTTAAGCTATAAGCTGTTCCATCAGTGTGGACCACGGAATGGCAACAAGAATGCATCCTTTGAAACAAACAGCATAGTGTATGAAAGACATCAAGGACCAGCATCAGGTTTGAAAAGTAATGTTTAGGAGAAATTACAGAACATATTCAGAAACTGATGAGGTAAACAAGATTTCTCTTTTCTCTGAGAGAACAGTAATAACTCATGCTATCTCTGAATGTTAGTGTTAACTCCAGATATGCAAAACGGTCATATACAATATGTGTTATTAAAAAGTCTCTCAACTGATTATGGGTGCAATCTGTGTTTTATTAAAAGGACATGAGCATCATGATTGCTTAACTTAAAGAACCCAACTACACGAAGGACAAGCCTAATTCTTTTTCATATCCTTACTTCATACTTACTCCATCTGCTCTTTCTTAAAAATAATTTTTAACTCACAGTGCTTTTCATTTGTTGATTTGGTTGACCTATTTCTTAGACAGCTCTGACACAAATACTAAGACGTGTACACCACCAGTATGAAAATACTATATAAATCTTTAATACATCTTTGATTCTTGAACTCTTCAAATAAGATTACACAAATAAAAATTCCTCTCTGGGAATCAGTTTTAAAGGAAACTAAAAAGCACAGCAAGTAGTTTGACAAACTATATAAACAATCTATACAATGTCTTTGTTTATGTATATATTTTACATTACTTCAACTCCTTTTATTAAGAGAAGCACAACAGTCAGATTTAATGCATTACACATTTCAGAGATCTTGCTGAATGTCACTCAGTGCACTTGTAAGTCGTCTTATTTTCTCTTCCATTACCTTTTTACTGTTTGCTGTTTCTTGCAGAAGCTGACGCATTTCTTCTTCAACATGGTAAACCTGAAATGATAAAAAGACAAATATAAAAATTCAACCCTCGTGTTAGAATTATATAGGAAATCTATCAGATAGAGGCAGCAAAGGAGGTAGAAGGGAGAGAAAGTACTTTGAAGTGGCAACCTTGGCAGCGTTTCAAAGCAGCAGCGCTGCATGGAGCCCGGTGTCAACTGGGGCCATTTCCGCAGAACCCAGAATCAGCTAAGGAGTCCATGGGCTCCTTGCGCTTTTCAAAGCGGAAGCACCTGCGTGGAGCCTGGAGTCAGCAGGACTTCCTGCTGGCCCGGGCTTCACGTGGAGTTCTGCATTCCTCCTTTGAAATGTACAAGGTCCCCTGTAGGGGCCCTTGTACATTTCAAAGGAGGAATGTGAAAGTGCCTATTGACTAGTTGATGGAAATTCCATTGACTACTCAACTAGTAAATTAACCGGTATTTAACATTCTGAAGGAAAAGTAATCTTGCTTATATTTAACTAGAAGATTTACCCAGCTCGGATCCTCAACTCAAATAATCTTTGTTTTTCTTCATTTAAATAATTGTTCTGGGATTGGTCTGGGGATGAGGGCTGCTCCAGGGAGACAGGACAAACCTGGGCCTCTCTCACTGCAGCAGCTTGGGGCCAGGTGAGAAGTGCCTGTCCATGGCTGCTGCAGCAGGCACAGCTGGGGAACCAATATTAGGGATATTGGTCGACAATCCAATAAGCATAAATGTGTTGGATAGTTGAGTAGTGACACGACCAGTCGCTTCCTCCTCCTTGCTGCCTCTTAAAAGTTGGCTCTCCGCAGCACCATCTCTGTGGGGTGGCCAGGGGCGCAGAAGAGAAAACGGTGTAAGTAGGGGCTGAAACAGTCCCCTGTTCGCGCCGGTTCCTACTGAGGCCACTTTAGCCGCTGAAATGTACAAGAGCCCCATAGTTCCCCAGCTACCCTGCGTTCCCATTGTGGCTGCTTCGGCCCCGTGCTCCCTGCAGCGGCACCCCCCACCTCCTTTGGTGCTTAAAAGCTGGTTCCCCCCCACCACCGTCTCCAGGGTGCTGCTGAGGGGGGTTTAGGGAAACTGCTGTGAAGCAGCCCCTGTCTGCGAACACAGGCTACTGCCGCCATGCAGCCACTGTTCGCAGCAGCCAGGTATGGCCTCAGCCAGGGGCCACTCCACTCCAGTGGCTGCTGCGAATAAGTGGTGGTGCCAGAGCAGCTTCTGTTTGCAGCAGCCAGCCTCGTCTACTATGAACAGAGACTGCTCCAGCACCACCCCATTTGCGATGGACACAGGAACTGTTTAACTCAGCATGAGCTGGTATGCAGCAATCCACACTAGGTGCGACTGCCCAGTGGCTCTTACCACATTTAAAATGCAGAGCCGCAGCACAGGTGGCTTCCAGAGCTGGCATGGGCAGGGACTGCTCAGTCCCAGCTCAAGCCGGCTCCTGGAGCTACCCCCTGCTATGGCTCTGCGGAACGGTCCTACTGACTAATCATATAGGTGATACAATTAGCCTGATAACCACATATTAACATCCTGAACTGATATATATGACCAATATGGCAACAGCAGTAGTATGAGGAAAAGGAACTTTTATGAACAATTGTGCAACATGAAAACAGGTTATAAAAGACGACAAGACTGGGTAAAGCCAGGGAGTTCTCAAAATTTAATTGCACTACGTCCCCCTTCTGACAACAAAAATGACTACACAAGCCCAGGAGGAGGATCAAAGCCGGAGCCTGCTAGAGCCCCACCATCTTGCAGGAGACAGAGCACAATGTTGAAAATTAAGGGCTTCAGCCCCAGGCAAGGGGCGTTACCTGAGCCCTGCTGCCCAGGGATGAAGCCCTCAGGATTTGGGCTTGGGGCTTCGGACCCCCACAAGTCTCTGCCATGCATTGGGCTACTTGGGATTGTGGAAGGCGAAGAGGAGTGCAGGGTCTTGAGCATTCCTTAGCTTGAAGGATTTAGCCTGGTTCAGGTGCCAAAAAGAAGCTCCGAATGGCTTTACAAATCTTAAGTAAAAAAAATTATCTAGTAAGTATATACTGCATTAGTCACCATTTTAACATACAATGTAAATAGAAGCTGAATAAATTTAAAGTTGAACTACAAAACTGCTTAAATGTGTATCCTCTTCGGCTGTGTCTACACTGCACCCCTTTTTCTGATTTTAAGAGGAATAAGGGACCTTTCGGAAAAGGCTTTATTTTCCGAAAGATCCCTGTCTAGACTGGCGCTTTTTTCCAGCAAAGCCCCGAGCCGGAAGAAAAGCGGCAGCCATGTTCATGCAAATGCAGCGGGGAAAATTTAAATCCCCGCTGCATTTGCAAGTCCGACTTGTCTCATCTGTATCCTTTTTCCGGAAAAGGGGTGCAGTGTAGACACAGCCTTCCTGTTTAGCAAAAAGCATAAAATTTAGCGTAAAGGCTACATGTAGTTTAAAGTCAATGGCTACGTCTACATTGGCATGATCTTGCGCAAATACTCTTTAACGCAAGAGTTCTTGCATTAAAGTATTTGTGCAAGAGAGTGTCTACACTGGCATGTGCCTTTGTGCAAGAGATGTGCTTTTGCGCAAGAGCATCCATGCAAGTGTAGACGCTCTCTTGCGCAAGAAAGCTCCAATGACCATTTGAGCCATCGGGGCTTTCTTGCGCAAGAGGGCTTAGTCCTGAGCGGGAGCATCATAGTTCTTGTGCAAGAAGCACTGATTTCACACATTAGAACGTCAGTGTTCTTGCGCAAGAACTCACGGCCAGTGTAGACAGACAGCATGTTTTTGCACAAAAGCAGACGCTTTGGCGCAAGATCGCGCCAATGTAGACACAGCCAATATGTTTTAATGATTACCAACCATGAGAATCAACCCGACTTTAGGAAAACAATTAAAAAGTACAAACTGAAAACAAGTCAAAAATAAATGTAATGCAAGTTCCTGCTTCAAACCACTATTGAAGACCAAGATTTAAATCAACCCATCCTGCTCCCAAATGATTTTTGTTCTTGGAGGAAAATCAGTAAACCTCCACCAGGGAGCAAGAACGCAATCCCTAGCTCATGAAAATACAAGTAACATTTGTAGGAAAGTTTATGACTAATGCACTGGCACAGTTCAACATAGCAGTCTTTTGTAGTTTGCATGCTTCCAATGTCTCATATCTATCACCAGAATTATAAAAGCTATAAAAAAAGGTTCAGTGTCATATAAAATACTTGAGCACCATTTTTCTTGCCTCTCTAATAATTAAGGGATGTTCATGCACTGGATAGTGATTGCATGTTCCTTGACTAAAAGAATATTCCAAGTCAGCCTATTGTCTACGCACTTGTAGGGAATCCATTATTAGGCAAAGGTTAAAAGTTCAACGTCAGTAATGCTTTTGTCAATGGTTAGCCAACACAGACACCCAAAAAGATTACAGGCAGTCCCCGGGTTACGTACAAGATAGGGACTGTAGGTTTGTTCTTAAGTTAAATCTGTATGTAAGTCGGAACTGGCGTCCAGATTCAGCCGCTGCTGAAACTGAAGCAGCAGTGGCTGAATCAGGATGCCTGGGGCAGAGCAGCTGGGGTGCTGCCGGGTTGGTCCAGTAGCGCCCAGAGCAGCGCTATGGGACCAACCGGCAGCGTCCCAGCTGCTGTACCACAGGCATCCGGAGCAAAGCCGCGGAGCACGGGGGCAGCGGGACAGCCCAGACGCGCCGTGGCTGTCCTGCTGCCCTCGGGCTCCGCGGCTTTGCTCTGCGTTGCTCCCCGTCTCCCTGGTCTGCATAAGTCGGATCCGCGTAACTCGGGGACTGCTTGTATAGCATATAACAATATTGGGACAGAAAATACAGATTGGAAGCCCAATAACATTTTATTAAAATACAATACCTTTTCATTTGCTGCTTCAATTTGCCTTTGTTTTTCATTTGCTAGCCGCAGTAATTCTGCCTGATGAGCTGCTAACGTTGACTCAAGCTGTCTTCTAAAAGCATCGTCCATTGAATGAAGTTTTTCTATTGCAACCCTATGATCATATGAAATATATTAATCCTTAAGAAAGCCAGAACTAACTAGTATTAGCTATCCTTCTTAAGATTGTGTGTGCTTTGCCTATTTCTATATTCTTTATTGCTTTATGTAACATGGACATCCAGAAAGATTAAAATTATTTCGCTTCAGTTCTTAGTTCCAATGCTATCTTGTAACAAATCGATGTCCTAGTTCTGTGCTCCATGGAAAGCATGGAAAGCTCTGAAAGCACTCTTGATAGAGAATTGAAATCATATACTGAAACATTAAATGGGTCCAAATGCAAAAACAACACTCCAATATTTCAGTAACAATGTGGGAGAAGAAAAGGAAATTGAAATTCTTACTTATTCTTTTCCCCTCAAATGTACTAGGCATTAAAAGGAAAACCTAAATGCTGGCAATTAATGATAGCTGCTTGTCTGGTGCTGCAACACCACAAATGCAAAGTTACACAAACAGGAATACACATTTAACTCTGAATTAATTTATGCCAAATGGGCCTCGTATCTGTAGATTACAAAATAATGTCTAAAAAAAAATCTTAACTCCTATATAAATTCAGTGTGGTCACAGATCTAATCTCCAATAGGTAGTAACTTCAGCTGAGTAATAAACAGTGGGGATGTCAATGTGTAGTTAAATACCCAATCAACTGATAAGCTTAGGCTTATCTGTTAATCTTATGGACTACAAACATTCCTTCTCTTACTTTATCAGATAGAAAGGGGGAGGCGGTAAAGAGGGCCCAGTACAATGGGGAGCTGGCTGTTAAGCTGGTTCCCCACGAGCACAGGATCTGAGAAGCTGCCTTTCCCCAACCTCCAGTGCTGCTGCTTCTGCTAGAGGCAGCAGTGCAGAGGGTGAGAGGGGACAAGTTGGAGCTGGTATATGCAGGAGCTGACTTTCAAGCCAACTCCCCATACATGTCGGCTCATGCGGAGCCGCCTGCCCTATTCCCAGCGCTGCCGAAGAACAGTCTAGCCATGAAGGGCCCAGGCTCACCACAAACAGAGGCTGCTCTGTGGGATGTAGGCACAGCCTGTCTGTAGGGAGCTCTGCCCTCCTGCAGACAGGGGCTGCTGCTGCGGAGAAGCCTCAGTCCATGGTGAGCTTGGGCCTGCTGCAGACAGAGGCTGCTCCACGGGATGCCGGAGAGCTCAGGCCCCCCAGGCAAACAGAGGCTGCTGCCACCACTCACTGCTGCCTCTGATCCAGCATCCCTGTTGACCACAGAACTCCATGGCGTCACAAGTAGTAAGAGAAGTCAATAGAAGAGTTTCCCCCCATCAACCTCCTGCAGCCTCGACTTAAGGTACTTTAACTCCAGCTACGTTATTTTTGTAACTGGAGTTATACATCTTAAGTAGACTTCTCCCTAAGTGTAAACCTGACCAGAGGGCAAGATTCTGCCAATTATCTCCTTCACAGAAGAAGTCCTTACTCATATAAGAAATTCTTGTGTACATAAAAGCATGTTTGGGATTAGACCAGGCCCAGCAAAACATGGCTTGCAGGTCAAATCTAGACCTACAAGCCACTGGATCCGGCCTGCAAATGCAGCGGGGAGCCCCAGGCAGGCTGCCCTGCTTGCCCTGCAGTCTGCTCAGAAAAGCAGCTGCGGGGCTGTTTCTCTTTCAAAACTGTGATCCTGGGAGATGGTGGGGAGGCTTCAGGCGCTGCGCTCACCTCCAGGATAATCCAGAAACTGGCAAACGGAAGCTGCCTGTTTGAACATCAAGCAGCATGTAAAGCATCATGCCCCTCTCCCCTCCGGCTCAGTAATTCATACAAGCACATGGCCCTGTAGCCTGTGCAGGCATGGGGCAGGCAGGCTGAGAAATGTTTTAAGCTCTGCAAGCAAGCAGGCTGGTTGGGCTGATGGGGGTAAGTCTTCCGGCCAAAGCCTGCTTCTAGCACCCTAGCCCCTTACTTCCCCAACTTCTGCACCCCCACTCAACATACCCAAACCCTCTGCCCCCCTTCTGCACCTATACCCCCTCCCGATGTGGCAACCCAATCCCCTGCCCCAGATCACTATCCCCTCCTACCCTAGGTCACAACCCAAATTCCTGCACCTCAGTCCCCTGCCTTAAGTCACAACTGCCTCCTTCACCCAAACTCCCTACCATACCCCATTCTCCCTCCTGCACTGCAATCCCTTACCCCAAGCTCCCTTTTGCACCCAACGTCCATTGCAGACCCCACACTTCCTCCATTAATATAATGGAAGAGTGCAGCCCTTGGCCACTTTACAAAAACTTGGAGTGCCCCCCCCAAAAAAAAATTATTGCCCAACCCTGGATCAGACCGATAGAAAGTACTTATAACTTCATTATGAACTCTAGTACTATGTACCAAAGTTTCACCTGTCTTGTATGGTGGAATGTGTACAAGTTTAACAAGGAAACCATTATTAGTATTGTGTCTTTACTTCTGAGTTTGAAGGCTTTTGTTTTTCTCTTCAATCAACTTCTTTTCCTTAATATCAAAGGATTCTTTCATTTGTTTAACTTGTGTCTCCAAATGGCTTAAAAGTTCTCCTTTATCTTGCCACTTCTTATTCATTGTACTGAAAATAAAACAGACATGTTCAGGGTGCTTACAGATTCTATCATCTTTTAAAACTGTAAGGGAAAGTGATATATCGATACTTCCCCATTTTCGAGTTCTAATGATCAAAAGTTAGGCTGTGGCCTGCCTACTGAAGTGCTCTTCTCCTAACCAATTTGAAATTTCGGTGTGTCATAACATTTCATTATGCTTATTTACTATATATTTTAGAGAGTTTATGAATCTGTCCATTTGAGAGTACATTTGTTCAAGAACTCCTCCTAAACCCATGGCATCCAACCAGTTCTGAAGCGGTAGCCACTACTGCAATAGTAAACTAGCCACACTCAACCTGCCAAATAGCTACATGTGGTTAGTGGCTAAACTGTTGGGACACCGTGTTCCTAAACAGTAAGAGTGAGGATCACTAAATTTGGTATGAAGCTTCCTCTTAAAGCAATGTCAGAGTGTGGGTGCGCCAGGACAGCGGGATGTGCCTGGAATTCTATTGTTTTGCATGAAATAGAAAGAAAGGGGTGTAATAGCAGGGAGAAACTGGCAGAAAGCCTGTGCAGCCTGGAAAGAAGCCGCGTGGACAGGCTGCTCAGCCCACATCACCCGAGGCCAGACCCAGACTAAAGGCTGGGTAAGTCTTCTAGTATTATCTATTATACATTACCTGTATGCTTTCCTAATATCTTCCAGTTCTGCTTCTTTTTCTTCTAGCAGTTGTTTTAATTCCTCTTTTCTTTCATTTTGCCTTTCTAATTTTTCCATTATCTCTTCCAACTGCGCAGTTTTTTCATCCAATTGTACCTGAAAAGTCTTTTTGATTTCAACATTTTCTTCATGCTGTTTTCTGATCTGTTCATCTCTTTCCTGTAAACCCTATAAAAAGACAAAAACATCTGCTTTGGTATAAATGAGTATAAACTAGCTATAAATAAATGTAGGTTGAAAATTAGATGAAAGTTTCTAGCCATCAGAGCAGTTAAGTTCGGAACAGGATTTCCAATACAAGAAATGAGGGCTGAAAGATTTGCTATGATAAATGAGGAAAAGATTTGAGCCTCAATGGAATTTGTAATAGTAGTTTAACTAAGTATTACCCTATTGCTTCCTGAATGCAAAAGGAACAGAATAAAGGAGAAAATACCTTATATTGGAATATAAGATTTCAATCAAATTTAAACAACAATTTGTAGTGTTTGCTTCATTAAAACATATTCCATGAGACCCTGCCCTACATTGTTCTTCTACATTTCTGGTGAAGTACATAAACAAGTTTCAATGACATGATCACAATCATGTCCTACACCCAATGAAGTGTATGAGAGAGTACCCTTGTTAGACTACTATGGCACTGTCTTTCTAATTTTATTCAAGTCATTGCCATAATTTTCATTCCAACTCTGTTTTTGCATACATACATATGTGCGCGCGCTCGCACGCGCACACACAACTTACTTCTTTTAATTTCTTAATTGTTTCTGTTTGATCTTCCACTATCTTGGTCTTAATTCTTAGGATATCATTGTCACGTTCACTTTGTTTTTTCAGAATCTCACATTCATTGGCTAGAACTTCAATTTTTGCTTCTAGTTTTCCACGATCTTGAGCAAGAGAAGCTCCTGGACAAACATATCAACGTATGACACTGGAGATCATGAAAGCATTTTTCACACAACTTTCAGAAAAGTGAACATTTTATGCCAGTTTAGACATGCTTATAAGACCTGTGTAGAACAAACTACAGATGGAGAGCTTAATACCATTAAATTATGTTCTTATAAGTTAAGCAACACTTACTGTTTATATCTCTGGGAACTTCTATAATAAATTAACAAAAATACTTATAGATCTAAACAAATTTCAAGAGACCACCAGATGGTGCTAATCTGTGCTGCTAGTACAGTGCAGCAAAACAAGCAAGATGATAAAAGCCACACATCTTACTCCAACATTTTAAGTTAGCTATCTTCAAGGACATCTGCAATTTATGGGGGACAAGTGGCATTATATGAGACAGATATCAATGCAGTAAGTAATGCTATTTAGAACTGAGTGAATTCCCTCAAATCCAATGCAATTCTTCATCATTTTATGTGTTACCCTTTTCTCTGAATTATCAACAAGAGTCAATTAAAGTAACAGGTGAGTGCTAACTGGGGATATGTCTACACTACCCCGCTAGTTCGAACTAGGGGGGTAATGTAGGCATACCGCACTTGCAAATGAAGCCCGGGATTTGAATTTCCCGGGCTTCATTTGCATAAGCGGGGAGCCGCCATTTTTAAAACCCCGCTGGTTCGAACCCCGTGCAGCGCGGCTACACGGGGCTCGAACTAGGTAGTTCGAACTAGGATTCCTATTCCGAACTACCGGTACACCTCGAGGGGTTTTAAAAATGGCGGCTCCCCGCTTATGCAAATGAAGCCCGGGAAATTCAAATCCCGGGCTTCATTTGCAAGTGCGGTATGCCTACATTACCCCCCTACTTCGAACTAGGAGGGTAGTGTAGACATACCCAGGGAGTTTAGAGAGGGAGTTCTCCAGGTAAAGGAGAAGCAGATACAGGACTCTTGAGGGAAGTGTGTTTTGTTGTTGGGGCTTTCTTACTGTGTGCTGAGCTTGTGTTTGTTGGTGTGTGATGGTGTGGTTTTTTTTTTTTATTGTCTGTTTGAGTGAAGCTTTAGAGAGGGAGTTCTCCAGGTAGAGGAGAAGCAGATACAGGAGTCTTGAGGGAAGTGTGTGTTGTATATGGGGCTTTCTTGCTGTGTGGTGAGCTTGTGTTTGTGAGTGAGGGTTGGTGTGTGTTCTTTTTTGTGTATTGCTTATTTATTTATGTTTCCCCCTGTGTTTGAGAGTGAAGCTTTTTTTTCCCCTCCCCACTTCCCCTTTGCCCTCCCCCTCCCCTTGATGGAGATTGTGCTGTGATTGGTAGGTGGAAACTGTTGGCTTCTAATTAAAGTTTGAATTCTAGAAGCCTCTGCTGATTGGCTGAGCCTTGGTAGGGGGAGGGGCTTTATAAGGCAGTGGGCAAGCGACCAAGGAGCTTGCGAACAGGTGAGTGCTAACAGGGAGTTTAGAGAGGGAGTTGGGAAGGGGAGAGAGAAGGGTGTGAGGTTCTCTTGCCTTTCTTTTTAAATCCCTTCTCTAAGACAGCAGCGATGGATGGTTATAGGTCTGCTGTTGTTATCTGCACAGTGTGTAAAATGTTTGTCTTCTTCCCGGAAGAAAGAAGGGATTTCATCTGCACTAAGTGCAAGCTGGTCGCAATTTTGGAAGAAAAAAATTAGAGGACTGGAGGTCCAAGTGTCAACCCTACGCTCGATCAGAGAGGATGAAGACTTCCTCGATAGAAGGCAGCGTTTAATCCTTCAAGCACGGAAGGCAGAGGAATCAGAGAGGGCAGTACGTGACCAAGAAGGGAACTGGCAGCATGTAACTTCTAGAAGGGGAAAAAGGCCAGCATGGGAATCCCCCGATGCTATAGAGGTAAGTAATCGCTTTCAAGCTCTCTCCACAGGCTCTGCAGAGGTGAATTCTTTGGAAGGGACCTCACAAGGAAGAAACCAGAAGTGAACACCATCTACTGGAAGGCATGGGATGTGTAGTCCTAGGGATTGGGGTTCCACGTTCATCACCCCCAAAAGAAAACGACGGGCGGTGGTGGTCGGGTACTCCCTCCTAAGAGGGACTGAACCATCCCTCTGCCGTCCGGACCTGGAATCTCGAGAGGTGTGCTGCTTACCGGGAGCTCACATTCAGGATGTGACTAAGAGGCTTACCAAGCTGATCAAACCTTCCAATCGCTACCCCTTCCTGCTTCTCCACGTAGGAACTAATGATACGGCAAAGAATGACGTTGAGCGGGTTACTGCGGATTATGTAGCGCTGGGAAGAAGGATCCAAGAATTCGGAGCGCAAGTGGTGTTCTCGTCCATCCTCCCTGTTGAAGGGAAAGGACTGGGCAGGGATCGTCGAATTGAGGACGTAAATGCGTGGTTGTGCAGGTGGTGTCACAAAGAGGGCTTTGGTTTCTTCGACCATGGGACTCTGTTCCGGGCACAAGGATTGTTAGGAAGAGATAGGATCCACCTAATGAAGAGAGGAAGGAGCATATTCGCGGGAAGGCTTGCAAACCTAGTGAGGAGGGCTTTAAACTAGGTTCGTCGGGGGATGGTGACCAAAACCCTGAGGGGAGAGGGAAAGTCGGATACCGGGAAGAAATTCAGAGAGGAAGGAGCAAGAAAGGAGGACCTCTGTCTCGAATGGAGAAGATAGGGCAATCAACTGGTTACCTGAAGTACACTAATGCTAGAAGCCTGGGCAACAAACAGGAAGAACTGGAGGCCCTGGCCCAGTCCAAGAAATATGACTCGCATGACTGGAGCGCTGTCATGGAAGGGTATAGACTGTTCAGGAAGAACAGGTAGGAGAGAAAAGGAGGAGGAGTTGCGCTATATGTAAGAGAGCACTACGATTGCTCTGAACTCCAGTATAAAGAGGGAGAAAAACCTGTTGAGAGTCTATGGGTTAAGTTTAAAGGAGCAAACAGCAGTGATGTTGTGGTTGGTGTCTGCTACAGGCCACCGAATCAGGTGGATGAGGCAGATAAGGTTTTCTTTGGACAACTGAGCGAAGCTTCCAGATCGCAGGCCCTGGTTCTCGTGGGGGACTTTAATCACCCTGACATCTGTTGGGAAACCAATATGGCAGTACACAGGCAATCCAGGAAGTTTTTGGAGAATGTTGGGGATAACTTCTTGACACAAGTGCTGAAGGATCCGACCAGGGGCTGTGTGCAGCTTGACCTTCTGCTCACAAACAGGGAGGAACTAATAGGGGAAGTAGAGGTGGGTGACAACCTGAGAAGCAGTGATCATGAGATGGTAGATTTCAGGGTCCTGACCAAAGGAAGAAAAGAGAGTAGTAAAATACGCACCTTGGACTTCAGAAAAGCAGATTTTTACTCCCTCAGAGATCTGATGGGCAGAATCCCATGGGATGCTAACATGAAGGGGAAAGGAGTCCAAGATAGCTGGCAGTATTTTAAAGAATCCTTATTGAAGGCACAGAAAGAAACCATCCCGACACGTAGCAAGAGAGGCAAACATGGTAGGAGACCAGATTGGCTTACAGGGGAAACCCTTGGTGAACTTAAGCACAAAAAGGAAGCTTACAAAAAGTGGAAACTTGGACAAATGACCAGGGAGAAGTTTAAAGGTATAGCTCGAGAATGCCGGGGGGTTATCAGGAAGGCGAAAGCACAAATGGAATTGCGACTGGCTAAGGATGTGAAGAATAACAAGAAAGGTTTCTACAGGCATGTTAACAAGAAGAAGGTGATCAGAGAGGGTGTGCGGTCCCTAATGGATGAAGGAGGTAACCTAGTGACAGATGATGTGGGGAAAGCTGAAGTACTCAATGTATTCACGGACAAGGTCGGCTCCTGGACTTCTGCGCTAAGTGATGCAAGATGGGATGAAGATGGACAGCCCGTAGTGGGTAAAGAACAGGTTAGGAACTATTTAGAAAAGCTAAACGTACATAAATCCATGGGTCCGGACTTAGTGCACCCGAGGGTACTGAGGGAGTTGGCAAATGTCATTGAGGAGCCTTTGGCCATTATCTTTGAAAAGTCATGGAGATCGGGAGAAATCCCGGATGATTGGAAAAAGGCAAATGTAGTGCCCATCTTCAAAAAAGGGAAGAAGGATGATCCAGGGAACTATAGGCTGGTCAGTCTTACCTCAGTTCCTGGAAAAATCATGGAAGGGATCCTTAAGGAATCCATTTTAAGGCACTTGGATGAGAGGAAAGTGATTAGGAATAGTCAGCATGGATTCACAAAGGGAAAATCGTGCCTGACCAATCTGATTAGCTTCTATGATGAGGTAACTGGCTCGGTGGACATGGGGAAGTCAGTGGATGTTATATACCTTGACTTTAGCAAGGCTTTTGATACGGTCTCCCACAATATTCTTGCCAGCAAGTTAAAGGAATGTGGATTGGATAAATGGACGGTAAGATGGCTAGAAGGTTGGGCCCAGCGGGTAGTGATCAATGGCTCGATGTCAGGATGGCGGTCGGTTTCTAGTGGAGTGCCCCAAGGTTCGGTTCTAGGACCAGTTTTGTTCAATATCTTTATTAATGATCTGGATAAGGGGATGGATTGCACCTCAGCAAGTTTGCGGATGACACTAAGCTGGGGGGAGAGGTAGATATGCTTAAGGGCAGAGATAGGATCCAGAGTGACTTACACAAATTGGAGGATTGGGCCACAAGAAATCTGATGAGGTTCAACAAGGACAAGTGTAGAGTTCTGCACTTGGGACGGAAGAATCCCAAGCACAGTTACAAGCTGGGGACCAACCAGCTAAGTAGTAGTTCTGCAGAAAAGGACCTGGGGGTTACAGTGGATGAGAAGCTGGATATGAGTCAACAGTGTGCCCTTGTAGCTAAGAAGGCTAATGGCATATTAGGTTGCATTAAGAGGAGCATTGCCAGCAGATCCAGAGATGTCATTATTCCCCTTTCTTCGGCATTGGTGAGGCCCCATCTGGAGTACTGTGTCCAGTTCTGGGCCCCCCACTACAAAAAGGATGTGGACGCATTGGAGAGGGTCCAGCGGAGGGCAACCAAAATGATTAGGGGGCTGGAGCGCATGACTTATGAGGAGAGGCTGAGGGAGTTGGGTCTGTTTAGTCTGGAGAAGCGAAGAGCGAGGGGGGATATTATAGCAGCCTTCAACATCCTGAAGGGAGGTTCCAAAGAGGATGGAGAGAGGCTGTTCTCAGTAGTGACAGATGGCAGAACAAGGAGCAATGGTCTCAAGTTATGGTGGGAGAGGTCCAGGTTGGATATTAGGAAAAACTATTTCACTAGGAGGGTGGTGAAGCACTAGAATGGGTTACCTAGGGAAGTAGTGGAGTCTCCATCCCTAGAGGTGTTTAAGTCCCTGCTTGACAAAGCCCTGGCCGGGTTGATTTAGATGGGATTGGTTCTGCCTAGAGCAGGGGGCTGGACTTGATGACCTTCTGATGTCTCTTCCAGTTCTATGATAAGGGGATGGTTTGAGAACATGATCTTGGTAACTAATTGACCATTCATTATCAGTGGGAAATAGGTCAACGGAGTTACTATAGAGAACTTTCTGGGTGTCTGGCTGGTGGGTCTTGCCCACATGCTCAGGATTTAGCTGATCGCCATATTTGGGGTCGGGAAGGAATTTTCCTCCAGGGTAGATTGGCACAGACCGTGGAGGTTTTTTGCCTTCCTCTGTAGCATGGGGCACAGATCACAGCTGGAGGATTCTCTGCATCTTGGGGCCTTCAAAGTATTTGAAGGCTTCAATATCTGAGACATAGGTGAGAGGATTATTCTAAGAGGGGTGGGTGAGATTCTGTGGCCTGCACTGTGCAGGGGGTCAGACTAGATGATCATAATGGTCCCTTCTGACCTTAAAGTCTATGAGTCTATGAAAGTAGGTTGCACAGTTGTTCCAGCTACCATATGAGATGAGATGTATATTACCCAATACATTAGGAGTACTAGCAAGGCCAATTTTGAATCACCACGCCTGTTCCATAACAACGCTTCTGGCATTGTGTCTGAAACTTAAATTAAATAGATTTAAAAAAGCCACCCAAATTTCATTCCGGCAAGCATAACATTTTGCCAAATATATAAACACACCTGAATGAAAAAGGAGGGCATATTTCTTCTTCTGCAAAGTGAGAACAGGATACATAGAATATTTGTTGAGTTAACATCTTTGAATATACTGAGATACTATGATTGGTTTTATGGATATCTTTACACCATTTTTCTAAGTGTTAATGAACTGTTGCTGTGACATCAAGTAATCGCTTGCACAAAGTAATGGCCTGCACAAAGTAATATCTAGCAAATTATCACCACCACTATGTAAAAAAGGAGAGAGAGAGAGAGAGAGAGAGAGAGAGAGAAGATTGTGACAATATTTTTTCCTGTTGCAATTCATAATTAATGTGCGTTGGAGCATTACATAAAAGATAATCACAAGTGTCCTTCCTAACAGACATATATCATATATAAGTAAAAACAAAATAAAAAAGTCACATGGTCAGGTAATCTGAAGTATCCCTTATTGGATTTACACACTAAAATAAATAAATAAAATATAAAAACCAAGTCAGTTCATTGAGTGAACAGAATACCTCACAAAATTATAATTAGTAACAACTTATTTTTTTTATCTTGGATCTCATATTCTGATGAATTTTAACATTTAACTATGGTATCCTGATGGGTTTATTTTATTTTTCACATAACCAGAATAAGCAACATTGTGTTTAGTGAAAATTATAAACTCAAAAAGTTAACTGTTTATGATTTTTCTGCAAGGTTCCTGTTCCCTGGGATTTTATTACTCATTTGTTGTATATCTTCAATCTGTCCTTCTATTTTAAAAAAAACATACAGTAGTAAATATTTATGCCACTCCTATAAAAAGTAGTCCTTTCTGAGTCAAATAAGAAATTAGGGAGGGTTTGTCTCAGGTAGAGCTATGGTCCACTGTGGCACTATAACTGGTGAGGGAAGAAATGCAAGTGAAATATCTATAAAATTGTTCTTTATGCTGATATATTACACAAAAAACTGTTGAATTTTTACCCTGTTGCACCAATTCTTGTCCCCATATTTTTCTTTCCATTTTTAATCCTTCAATTACAGATTCTTGGGCTGTCAGTTGAGAAATAAGTTTTGATTTTTCCTGTTTAAGGAGTTCAATTTGAATAGTTTTTTGTTTGTCCTCCTCAACCATACTTTCAAGTGTTCGGATTCGATTCTATATATAAGAGTAAATAATAGAGGAAAAACAATAAGTTTCTGTAAGATAAATAGTCAGAAATTCAGTACTATTAACACCATTCAACTATGACTGTTAATTCTAATTAGCTATATTTAAGTGGCTATTCTATTGCACAGGTGTTGTCTGATAAAAATTGGCATCTTTTACCAGCAATGAAGCACAGACGCTTCATCTGTCAACACTGTTTACACATTTCTCTCCCACAAACCTAATTATATAAAGTTTTCTTGTAAATATATATTTATATAATTTAAAGGAAGGTAGGATAACTTTGTAATTAAAAGAAGTTCCAAAAATTCTGAAAAGAGGAAGTGGAAAATTTAGGTTGCACAGCAGAAGTTAATTCAAAGGAAACAAATGAAGGCTGCACTGAGGTGAGCTGTCATCCCTTGAGACATTGCATATAACATGAAACATGCCATGTCCATTTTTCCCATCTTATGAATATGCTTTTATAAAAAAGTATTATGTACTTTTAAAATAATTTCTAAGAATCATCAAGTCTTCAGCAGTTATTCTCTGACAAATTCCATTTGGCATAATACTACAATAAATTTGAGAACCTATCTTCTTTTTGAAAGCAGACTTAATTCAAGTTACTTATTTAGTGTCAAGAGACTGCAGATTGCTATGCATATCTTTTCACTGGCTTCTTGGAAAAAGCTACAAGATAAAGTTCATGATAGATAGACTTATATTTAACAGCTGGAAGGCCTGGTCATAATATTGTTATGGCCATTTGTGATTATAATATTGTAGATAATATTTACAGAGTGTGCTGCATACTAGAGATATAAGCGACTAGTCAACTATCTGATAAGCAAAAGCTTATTGGATAGTTGACTAGTCGCTTCTCCCCGTGCTGGGGGAAACAGGGGGAACGAGGGGAGCAGGAGCTGATGCTGGGGAGGGCCAGCTTAAAAGCCAGTTCCCCCAAGCACCGTCTCTGCAGGGGTAGGGGGGTAGCGGGGACCAGGTGTGAGTTAGGAATCAGCTGATTCCCAGTTTGCGCCCAGTCCCAAACACTGCACTTCTGTTGATTCCTGGCTCGCTCTGGGTCCATCCCCCACCCCCCGCACTGCGCTTTAGCTTTTTAAATGCCAATAGGCTCTTAATACAGTTAAAAGGCAGTGCCACAGCTAACCCTGCTGCAGCTCCCTCGCTTATCAACTAATCGACTAGTTGATTAAACTACATTTAACATCCCTACTAATGTAAATTACATGTAGTTGCTATTATATCATTATGTAATTACTGTAATAATGTTCGTTATATAAATCCTAGTAACAGTACTTTATGCAGTACTTAGCAAGTAAATGAACTAATTTGTGTCCAACCATTTTAAAATAACTGTTCTGCAGCTAAAACACAGTCATTTCTGAGTTTACAAAAAAAAAAAAAAAAAAAGAGAGAGAAAAAAAAATCACAGTATTAGATATTCTCTGAATCTCAGTTTCCAGTAGTTACTGTCATGTACAATTTGTTAACATTGCAAAATAGGAGTGCAATTGTGAGGAATTGTATGAGTGTGTATTTGGCTATAACTGTGCACCTGAGACGTCAATGTGTGACTGTTAAGGACACAAGAATTGAGTTTGTTATGAATACTAATATTGGCTAAAAATGGAATAAGGAAATGCGTAATGTTAATTTTAAGCTGAAATATGTCTAGTATAGATAGGTTCGACACCCTCGAGACTTGACTGGTCCTGGATGAGGGATTTTTCTGAAACAGGGAGGTCTTTTCTCACCCTTCTGCTGCCAGCACCACAGGGCTTCCTGGCTCGCCTAGCAAGGTCATAAACTGGGCTTCCTACTCCCCCTCTGCTGCTGCTCCCCACATGCCAGGCTCAGTTGAGCTGCGTGGGGAGCTACGCACTGGCTCCAGCACCTCATCAGGCCAAGATCCTGCCTCCTTTTTCCCCCTGGAATATCTGTAGTCTGGCCAAACCAGCGAGTCATAGTTTATAGAGATGCAACCTGTATTGTTAATGTTGCAATTTCTTGTCTAAAATACTTTATAATTTTAAAAAAAGGCTTAAAAACATATACCTTTAGATTTGCTGTTGTTTCTTGTTTTGATTTTACTACCTCCGCAATCCTTGTTTTCTGTTCTTTCACCATGGATGTCAGCTCTTGAATCAGAGCTGCTGACTGCTTTTCCTTTTGCTGAGATTGAAACAGGGCACACTTATGTTCTGCTAACTCAGCAGTAACATTTTCAAAACCATCCTTTACCTGTATGATGAAAAGATGTTAATAAAAAGATTAGCTTTCCAAATGTGTCGGAGTTGGGTAGATTGGAAATACAATCTGGTAATCTGAAATAATGGAAGTGAGACTAATTCCATACATTCCGAAAGGCATTTTATATTACTTGATGTATGTTAAATTATGAATGCATGGAATTTACTAAGTCAAACTAAATGAAAAATGTTTGAAATACCATTATCACAAGATTAAATTAAAGCCAATGTTAATCTCTCTCTCTCATATATATAAAAAAACTTTTTCTGCGGGATGAGAGAGTGATGTCATAACATCACTCTGCGTCCTGCAGCCCCTCCTTCCCTGGTGCTCTGTGGCTGGAGGGAAGAGTGAGGGCCCAGCAAGGCCACGGAGAGGCCTCCATCTCCCCTGCAGGCTAGGGGGAATAGTGTGTGGCCTGCGTGGCCCAAAGCCATCAATTGCATGGCCTTCCCCCGTCATGGGGGGAGGCAGCAGCCGGAGGTAGAGATCTGGGGCAGCTGCTGCCTCAGCTCAGCTCAGCCTGGCTCCCCCCAGAAGCTGGGCAGGGGGGAGGAGGGGAGAAGAGAGGACGAGCTGGGGTTGTGTATCCCCAAACAGGGAGGTTCATGAGCGTAGTGAGCAGGTGGCATTGTCCCCTAATAACTTACTCATTGTTGATTAACGAGCAAGGCAAGAAAAGGGTTTTTTTGTTTTTGTTTAAGAGTACAGAATTTTACAATCTCCATGACACTACACATTTTGCAATACACTATCTTAATCTTACCTCTTTAAACCTTTTGGCTTCAATAGTTAAAGCAACACGAAATTCATTTTCTAGCTCCATATACTGCTGGTTTAACATACTTATTTTCTCTTGAAATTCTTTAATACGTTCTTCATGCCTCTGCTTTTCTTTAGCCATTTCTTTTGACAATGCATCTTGGAATTCAGATCCATTCAAAGCAACTCGGGTTTCAAGTTCTCTCCTGGAGTTACCAAACATATGTATATTACATTTAGAATTACAGTATCTTTCAATACTAGGTTTATTATAAAAAATTAAAAACTATGTAATAAGATAAAATCCACGTATTTTCATTATTGTCCTTCAAGTAACACTCAGTTTTTATGAAGGTCAAAGAACAGTGAGCAGATAATCCATGTTTCATACTTCAGTATAACAGCACAATTCCAATAAAGAGGGAAAAACAAACTATTTAGTGGGGAGGGGAACCCCACAGTTGTAATTGCCTAAGGATGCTGATGGATGTTTCCCTTAGCATCAAGCATCAGTTAACATACCTTCATTCTCAGGGCTTGACAAACGGCTGAATTTCAGCCAGTTGCTCCGTGTGCCCCATTCACCGGTGCTTCACGCATGTGCAGTGCCAGTCTGGCGCATGCGTGGTGCGGGGCTGGCGAGTAGCTCTTGTAATTTCTTGAAACTTTAAAAGACTGCTTCTTGGAGCAGCTGGTTCTGGAACCCACAAGGGGGAGAGGCTATTCTTGATTTAGTCCTAACTGAAGTGCAGGATCTGATTCAAGAGGTAAATGTAACTGGATTGCTTGGAAATAGTGACCATAATATAATAAAATTTAACATCCCTGTGGTGAGAAAAACCTCAGCAGCCTAACACTGTGGCATTTAATTTCAGAAAGGGAAACTACACAAAAATGAGGAAGTTAAACAAATTAAAAGGTACAGTGACACAAGTAAAATCCCTTCAAGATGCATGGAAACTTTTCAAAGACACCATGATAGAGGCCCAACTTAAATGTATACCCCAAATTAAAAAATACAATAAGAGAACAAAAAAAGTGTCACCATGGCTTAACAACCAACTAAAAGAAGCAGTAAGAGATAAAAAGGTCTCTTTTTAAAAGTGGAAGTCAAATCCTAGTGAAGAAAATAGAAAGGACCATAAACTTTGTCAAATTAAATGTAAAAATATAATAAAGAAAAACCAAAAAGGATTTTGAAGAACAGCTAGCCAAAAACTAAAAAAGTAATAGCAAAATGTTTTTTAATTACATCAGAAGCAGGAAGCCGTCTAAACAACCATTGGGGCCCTTGGATGATCGAGATGCTAAAGGAGCCCTCAAAGATGATAAAGCCAGAGTGGAGAAGCTAAATGAATTCTTTGCTTCACTCTTCATGGTGGAGGATATTGGAGACATTCCCAAACCTGAGCCATTCTTTTTAGGTGACAAATCTGGGGAAATGTCCCAGATTGAGGTGTCATTAACAGAGGTTTTGGGACAAATTGATAAACTTAACAGTAAGAAATCACTGCATCCGATGGCATTCACCCAAGAGTTCTGAAAGAACTCAAATGGGAAATTGCAGAACTACTAACGGTGGTTTGTAACCTATCCTTTATATCGGTTTCCGTACCTAATGATTGGAAGATAGCTAAAGTGACGCCAATATTTAAAAAGGGCTCTAGAGGTGATCCTGGCAATTACAGACTGCTAAGTCTAACGTCAGTACTGGGCAAATTAGTTGAAACTATAGTAAAGAATGAAATTGTCAGAACATGGATGAATATAATTTATTGGGGGAAGTCAACATGGTTTCTGTAAAGGGAAATCACACATTACTAATCTGCTAGAGTTCTTTGGGGGGCAAAAGAGGGGGTCAACACACATGTGGACAAGAGGGATCCAGTGGATATAGTATAGTTAGATTTCCAGAAATCCTTTGACAAGGTCCCACAATAAAGGTTCTTAAGTAAAGTAAACTGTCATGGGATAAGAGCAAAGGTCCTTATGTGGATTGATAACTGGTTAAAAGACAGGAAAAAGAGAGTTACTCACCTGGTGCAGTAACGTCTGTTCTTCGAGATGTGTGTCCCCGTGGGTGCTCCACTCGAGGTGCTGGGCTCGTCCCGGCGCCGCAAACCGGAGGAATTTTCACTAGCAGTAGCCCCCTGCCGGACCGCGCATGCGCGAGTGTCCCCTTCGCGCCTTTCATCTGAGCGCGGTCCGGTCTCGTCAGTTTCCTCCCAACCGGAAGCATCTGAAAGACATAAATAGAGGCTCCGAAGCAGGGAGGAAGGTGGGACGTGGAGCACCCACGGGGACACACATCTCGAAGAACAGACGTTACTGCACCAGGTGAGTAACTCTCTTTTCTTCATCGAGTAGTGTCCCCGAGGGTGCTCCACTCGAGGTGAGTACACAGCAGTGGTCCAGCGTGACCTGAGTGCTTCGGACCTATCGCTTTCGGGCTGTAGACAAGACAGCCTGAGCTACCCTCGAATCGGAGTTAAGTATGTTCGCAAGGGCATAGTGTTTAGCAAATGTGAGGGTGGACGACCAGGTTGCTGCACGGCATATGTCCTGCAATGGTACAGTGAGCCCTCGCTACTTCGCGGTTCGACCATCGCGGATTCACGACTTCGCGGACTTTTTTCATTACATTATGTATATACGTGAATCCGCGATGGTCGAACCGCGAAGTAGCGAGGGCTCGCTGTATACATGTTAAATATGGTGTCCCTACTTCGCGGATTTTCAACTATCGCGGTCGGGTTTGGAACCTATCTACCGCGATAAACGAGGGTTCACTGTACTCCACGAAGATAGGCAATGGATGTAGCTATGCCCCGGGTGGAATGAGCACGAAGACTGCTCGGAAGAGACTTGTTGCTCAAGGCGTAACATTGCGTGATGCAAGCAACAACCAAACGGGAAATGCGCTGTGCAGAAAGCAGTTTGCCTTTGGAGCGTTCGGCTGTAGAAAGGAAAAGCCGTTGAGATTTTCTAAAGACTCGAGTTCTGTCAAGGTAAAAGGCCAGTGCTCGCCTGACATCTGGGGTGTGTGGACGTACTTCTTCCAATGAGGAGTGAGGCTTCGGGTAGAAAGTCGGTAGAATTATAGGCTCATTTATATGGAAAGCAGAGTTGACCTTTGGCAAAAACGCTGGTTGGACACGCAGAACTGCCGCATGACTGAAGAATTGCGTATACGGCGGATCGGCGGAAAGAGCTGCTAATTCACTTACTCGACGCGCCGACGTGATGGCAAGCAGAAACACAGTTTTCATCGTGAGCATCCGTAGACCACACGTTGCAAGCGGCTCAAAGGGTGTGCGAGTCAGAGCGTCCAATACCAGAGGTAAGTCCCAAGGCTCTGGTGGGATCCTGTGGGCCGGATACAAGTTGCCTAGCCCCTTCAGGAATCTCTTGGTGATAGGGTGGGCGAACACTGAATAGCCGTCAACGGGAAGACGGAAGGCTGAAATTGCCGCTAGATGCACCCTCAGGGACGAAATAGTTAGCCCCGTCGTCTTTAGATGCATCACATAATCCAGTATCTGTTGTATAGACGACAAGTGTGGGTCAATATCCTTTGCCAAACACCACGAATGGAAACGGCGCCATTTGTATAGAGATAGGATTTACGCGTTGTACTGAGTCTACTGTTAACCAATACGCGTCTCACTTCTTAGGAACATAAAAGTTCCGAAGCTTGGAGCCAACTAGGAGCCATGCTGTGAGGTGCAAGCGGTCGATGGCTGGGTGAAGAACCGTGCCGTGTTTCTGGGATAGCAAGTTGGACAGTTGCGGTAGTCGTTGTGGATGGGCTGCTGACATTCTTGACAGCTGTGTTAACCAAATCTGTCTGGGCCAGAAAGGTGCTATCAGAATCACTGTTGCGCCATCCAGTGCTATCTTCTCCAAAACCCTTGGAATGAGTGGAAGAGGAGGAAAGGCGTACAGTAATTGGTGGTGATCCCAGTCCAGAAGGAAGGCATCGCCGAGAGAGTTCGTGCCGATGCCTGCTCGTGAGCAATACTGAGGACATTTCCTGTTGTGTCGAGTGGCGAACAAGTCCACCTTGGGAAAACCCCATTGCAAGAAGATGTCGCGGAGCACTTCGGGATGCAATTCCCACTCGTGCTGTGAGAGGAAATGCCTGCTCAGAGTATCGGCAATTACATTGTCCTTGCCAGGGAGGTATGCTGCAGTTATGGTGATACCTTGTTGAATAGCCCAATTCCACAGGCGCACAGCCTCCGCACACAGGGAGCGGGAGTGTGACCCCCCCTGCTTGTTGATATAATACACCGTGCATATGTTGTCGGTGAGAATCTGTATGGAATGTCCTCGGATGATGGGCAGAAAGTGCTTGCAAGCCTTGAAGACTGCTCTTAGTTCGAGAAAATTTATATGCTGAAGCGATTCCTGGGGCGTCCATAGACCCTGCGCACGGAGCTCCCGAAGGTGGGCGCCCCAGCCGAGTAGAGAGGCATCTGTAGTGATTTGTAGAGCCGGTTTCTGGGCATGAAAGGGGACCCCTGTTAGCATGTTGAAGGGGTTGTCCCACCATGCCAGGGAAGATCGCACCTGACTGGGCAGAGAAACCACCCTGTTCGTACTGTGCACCCGGGGCGTGTACACAGTGAACAGCCAATGTTGAAGACTTCGCATATGGAGTCTGGCATGCGGAACCACATATGTGGTGGCTGCCATGTGTCCCAGTAGTTGCAGACAGGTAAGTATTCGGGACTTCGGAGAAATTGATATTGATTGTACCAGGTCCTGTATGAGTTGAAACCTCTTTATCGGCAAGTATGCCTTCGCGGTTAGGGAGTTGAGTCTTGCGCCGATAAACTCCAGGTCGCGAGTAGGTGTTAGGAAGGACTTCTCGACATTGATTATGAGCCCGAGGGCTGTGAACAAAGCGGTAGTTATAGACACTGCCCTTGTGGCCTCGTCGAGTGTGGGAGCCTTTAGCAGGTAATCGTCCAGGTATGGGAAGATTGTAATATCGAGACGTCGCAGGTAGGCCGCCACTACCGCCAGGGTCTTGGAGAAAACCCATGGGGCCGCCGATAGTCCGAAAGGCAGCACGCGATATTGATAGTGGTCGGACCCCACTGTGAACCGAAGGAATCTTCTGTGCGCCGGGTGTATGGTTATGTGGAAGTAGGCGTCCTGAAGATCGAGGGACGCGAACCAATCCCCTTTGTCGAGAGCCGGGATAATTGAAGATAACATGACCATCTTGAATTTTTGCCTTCTCAGATGTCGGTTGAACCGACGTAGGTCCAGGATAGGCCTCCAACCCCCTGATTTCTTCTGGGTGAGGAAATAGCGAGAGTAGAACCCTCTCCCCAAAAAGGGTGTCGGCACCCTTTCCACTGCCCCTAATATGAGAAGGCGTGACACCTCTTGATGTAGAAGCGTCTCGTGAGAGGGGTCCCTGAAAAGGGACGGGGCAGGAGGGGAGGGAGGGGGAAGAGAGGTGAAGGGGATGACATATCCTGAAGTAATTATGTCGTGAACCCACCGGTCGGTGGATATGACAGCCCAACGATGCTGATAAGGTCTGAGACGATGATGGAATATGCCTTTTGTGATATCCGGAGTCTCTTAACGGGGGTGGTCCGAAGTCCCTCGATCACCCATCAAACCTGCTGTCGGCCCTGCTGCTGGACAGGCGTCTTGTTGGGTTGCTGGCGACGCTTCTGGGGCCGTTGTATGGCCTGGCGCGTGGTGTCGCATATGAGAATGGTCTTTGTCTATTGTAGGATATGTATCTCCTACGTCTGTGGGGGGGTGTACATCCCTAGCGTCTTCAAAGTCGTACGTGTGTCCTTGCCCGAGTGGAAGACCTGATCTGTCGACTGAGCAAATAGCGATTTGCGATCGAAGGGCAAATCCTCCACCTTGGCCTGCATCTCCTTCGGGACAGTGGCTTGGTGCAGCCAAAACGCCCGACGCATGACTAGGGCCGAAGCTGCGGATCTAGCAGCTACGTCAGCCGTGTCAAGGGCGATCTGCAAGGCTGTTCGGGCGACTGTGTAGCCCTCTTGTATCACTGCCTTAAGCATCTGACGTTTGGAATCCAGCAAGTGCTCAAATAGAGGGATCAGCTTCGAATAGTTATCGAAATCGTGGTTTGCTAGCTGTGCCGCAAAGTTACACATCCTCAGAGCAGAAGTAGGAGGAGGAATATACTTTCCTGCCCAAGATATCCAGTCGTTTGGCCTCCTTGTCATTTGAGGGATTCTTGGTCTGAGATGATCTTGTTCTCTGTTGTGCAGCGTCCATGACAAGGGAAATGCAGGACAATGTAGCACTTTAAAGACTAACAAGATGGTTTATTAGATGATGAGCTTTCGTGGGCCAGACCCACTTCCTCAGATCAAATAGTGGAAGAAAGTAGTCACAACCATATATACCAAAGGATACAATTTAAAAAAATGAACAAATATGAAAAGGACAAATCACATTGCAGAACAGAAGGGGGATGCGGGGGGGGGGGGAAGGGGGAGGAAGGAAGGTAAGTGTCTGTGAATTGCTGATATTAAAGGTAGGGAGAGTGGGATGTTTGTCAGTTAATGGTATTACAGGTGATAATTGGGGAAACTGTCTTGGTAATGGGTGAGAAAGTTCAAAGACTTGTTAAGTCCTTGTTGGTAAGTGTCGAATTTTAACATGAATGACAGTTCAGAGGATTCCCTTTCAAGTGCAGATGTAAAAGGTCTTTGTAGCAGAATGCAGGTGGCTAAGTCATTTAGTGAGTGTCCTTTCTGGTTAAAGTGGCAAGAAACTGTTTTCTCTTTGTGATCTTGTCTGATATCTGTTTTGTGGGCATTAATCCTTTGGCGAAGTGTCTGAGATGTTTGTCCAATGTACATAGCAGACGGACACTTTCGGCACATGATAGCGTAGATTATATTTCTGGATGCGCAGGAATATGTGTTCTTGATCTTATAACTCACTTGGTTAGGTCCAATAATGGTATCAGCAGAATGAATATGTGGACAAAGCTGGCAACGGGGTTTGTTGCAAGGGAAGGTACCAGGGTTGGTATTAGTGTGGTATGTCCTGTGGTGGTTGACAAGGGAGTTAGGCTGAGGATGTGTAAAGAGAAACTCCATATCTTTCTGAGAGATGAAGTACTTCTTATCCGACCGCTTATTAGTCGGTAGCGAAGTGGCCGGGGTCTGCCAGATGTCGTTGGCGATCTCCAGTATAGCTTCATCAAAGGGAAAAGCGAGCTTTGACTTTTGGGAAGGTTGTAAATTTTTAAGCAATCGATGTTGTTTCTGTTGCACGTCCGCGGTCTGAACGTCCTGGGATTGTGCAACTCTCTTGAAGAGCTCCTGGAACTGCTTGTGGTCCTCCGTAGTAGACAAGTCTGCAGGGACCACTGCGTCATCCGGCGAGGATGAGGAACGCTGCGCCGGGGAATCAGGGCTCTGCTGTCCTTGAAGAGAAGTGTGTTCCTGCTTATCCTCCTGATATTGCGAATCCAAATCCCCAGCCGAGGATGGTGGCGCTACATAAGGAGCAGACTCGTCCAGACCGTGTGGAGATTGATGCTGAGAAGAATGCGGTGATCGCGATCGCGAATACCTTCTGCGGCGAGATGAATGAGAAGAGTACTCGTGATAATAGCGGTCCTCCCTCCGACTGCGGCAGGGAGAACGGCTGTATCTTCTCAATGTGTCATATCGCCGATGGCAGTCTGTACGGCTTGGGGATCTTGGTGAAAGGGATCTCCTATAGTAGCGTGAGGGCGACCTCGAGTAGCGATCCCGATAGTACCGATGTGGCGATGAACGACGAGGTGACCTATAGTAGGGTTCCCTGGAGGTCGAGTAACGGTGACTGTGACGACGGTAATCAGCATGGGACGAGGTAGGTGAGTCAGGTCCAGGTGAGAAGGTGACACTGTCCGGAGTTATTGATGGTGTCCGGACTCTTGCAGTCTTTTGCTGCGCTTTGGTTGGCACCGAGGGATTGCAGGCAGGCCGAAGAGGTGCTTGTGTCAGAACAGCAAACAGTGGAGAAGCCTCTGCCACTTGAACGTCTGCCACATGAACGGCAGAGTAAAGGCTCGGTGCAGCTTGATCCCCCGAAAGGGTGAAAGCAGGAGGCTGGGCTGGCAGAGACTCATGCGGTGAAGGTGCATCCGGTGCCGATATGCCCGGCACCGAGGAGCCCAGGGCGGCACCTAAGGAAGGCGCTGCGGGTGCCGTCATGGCTGGCTGCGAGCGCGCATGCGCCGGAACTCCCGGTGCCGGGGCTTCCCTTGCCGGCTCCGCAATCGCCGTTAAAGCCGTTGTTGGCACCGACTCCGCTCTCGATCCCTTCTTGGGTGTCGGATCGGAGCTTTTGGGGCAGGCTGTAGTTGGGGCAGAAGAGCTACGGCCCTTGCCTGCCTTGCCCGCGGGGAGTCTCGGCGCATAGCCAGAGCTCCCCGGCTTGCCTGCAGTGGCGCTTGGTGTCCCGTGGATCCTGGGGGCTTGCCCGGGTTGCTCAGGAGATGCAGAGTGCGGCTCGGAGACCCCCGGAGCTTGGAAAGCCTTATTGAACAGAAGGACTCTCAACCTAAGCTCCCGATCCTTTCTAGTGCGAGCTGTCATCTTCGCGCAGTGACTGCACTTGGCTGGGACATGAGTGTCCCCGAGACATTGGACACACCGGGAGTGTCCATCTGAGATGGGGATAGCCTCCTGGCACTGGAGGCACTTCTTGAAGCCGGGTGATCCTGGCATTTTTGAGTCCTTTGTTCTTGTCAATTTCAGTCAGGGAAGCCCTGACCGCCCGCTGAAGAAAAGCGGCTTTTCTTTTCTTTTTTCTTTTTTTTTTTAAAAGGGGGAACTACAACTAGAACAGATAACTACCTATCACTAACCAAACAACAACTAGGAAGGTTTTTCCCTTTCCCCTCAGAGAGGAGAAGGGAGCCTAAACTAACTCCGTCTGCGGCTGCGGACGGTTGGAGAGAAACTGACGAGACCGGACCGCGCTCAGATGAAAGGCGCGAAGGGGACACTCGCGCATGCGAGGTCCGGCAGGGGGCTACTGCTAGTGAAAATTCCTCCGGTTTGCAGCGCCGGGACGAGTCCAGCACCTCGAGTGGAGCACCCTCGGGGACGCTACTCGATGAAGAACAAAGGGTAGGAATAAATGGTAAGTTTTCAGAGTGGAGAGAGGTAACTAGTGGGGTCCCCCCAAAGGTCTGTCTGTCCTAGTCAACCTATTTATAAATTATCTAGAGAAAGGGGTAAACAATGAGGTCGCAAAATTTGCAGATGATACCTAACTGTTCAAGATAGTTAAGACTAAAGCAGACTTTGAAGAGCTTCAGAAAGATCTCACCAAACTAAGTGATTGGGCAACAAAATGGCAAATGAAATTTAATGTTGATAAATGTAAAGTAATGCACATTAAAAAACATAATCCCAACTATATATACACAATACGATGGGGACTAATTTGGCTACAACAACTCAAGAGAGATCTTGGAGTCATTGTGGATAGTTAAACAGAATGTTAGGAATCAATAACAAAGGGATAGAGATAAGACAGAAGATACCTTATTGCCTCTGTATAAAACCATGGTACACCCACATCTTGAATACTGAGTACAGATGTCGTTGCCTCATCTCCAAAAAGATATATTGGCATTGGAAAAGGTTCAGAAAAGAGCAACAAAAATTATTAGGGGCTTGGAACAGGTCCCATATGAAGAGAGATTAAAAAGACTTAGTCTTCTCTTCTCTAAGATGAAAAGTCCAAGGGGGAATATGATAGAGGTCTATAAAATCATGACTGGTATGGAAAGAGTGAATAAGGAAAAGTTATTTACTTACTCCCACAATATACTCCCACAATATAAGAACTAAGGGTCACCAAATGAAATTAACTGGCAGCAGGTTTAAAAACAAACAAAAAAGTTTTTCTTCATTCAGCACACAGTCGACCTGTAGAACTCCTTGCCAGAGGATGCGGGGAAGGCTAGAACTTTAACAGGGTTCAAAAAAGAGCTAAATAGATTAATGGTTTCTAGGTCCATCAATGGCTATTAGTTAGCATGGGTAGGAATGGTATGCCTAGCCTGTTTCTCTGGAGGTGGGTGACAGGGGAGGGATCACGTGAGGATTACCTGTTGTGATCCTGCCCTCTGGGGCATCTGGTATTGGCCACTGTCGGCAGACAGGATACTAGGCTAGATGGACCTTTGGTCTGATCCAGTATGGTCATTTTATGTTCTATATTTCTCAACACTCTGTTGGTTGCTTTTCTATTGGTTGCTTTTCTGACTATAAATTACATACGGGTAAAAAAATAATAAAAAAAATACAGAACTTCTAAATTTGTCCCCCAATACATACAACCATAATTCTGTTTACAAAACATTGCAACAGAATGGAGAAGAAAAGTGAATGTTAAGTATCAGAAGTGATATGAATAAGACATTTTCAGAAAGATATATATGAGGAATATTAGTCCACTACTTGAATGTTCTAGAACTAAGAAAATGTTATTTTAAAAGAAAATGCCAGGATAGAACCAATTAAAACTCTGAGAGCATATGACAATATTCAGCTAATTTCCAGGAAGAATCCTGCACAACATTGCTTGTATTTCACTGACGTATGCTACAATTAGAGTATACAACTGCAATCTCTTTTAAAGCTATTTTATAAAACTATACTATTCAGCAAAAGTTTAATCACAAATCAAGATGAGGATAAAAATTAGTACTGCTTCTTGCACATAATTTGTCTTGTTTTCCGTGCTGAGCTAGCCAAACTGCATATAACAATGTGTGTTAAAACCTACTTTCCCCAAAGGCCAACACAACTGCAATCACTGACAAAGGACTCATCTGCTAGGATTATTCCTGAAGTGAGATGCTACAGGATTTGTCTAATTTTCAATATTTTACAAAATGAAAGACATTTTGTATAGAAACAATTTAAGTTTTGATATGCATTTACCCAGGGCAGAATATATGGTATCTTTTATTCAAGTCTTTTTGACAGTTTTGAACAGTGTCATTGCCTTAACAAATCAAAGACACATTTGAGGAATAAGTATATCCGTAGGGAAGTTTCAGATGAGGGAAAACTGCTGCTCAATATTTCCTTCTCAGCACCTCCTATGGAGCGGATGACAAAATGGAAGCAACTCCCTCTGCTATTGTCCCTAAATCCCCTCAAATCTGCCATTTTAATAGAAGGGCAGAAACAGGACATGACTTCTCAAAATATATTTTTTAAATAAAATGGCTTAGATACAAAACAAGCACATCTTTCCTGGATTCTGCAGTATTTACATGTCCTTTCTGGATTGTGGTAAAGAAACAAACCTGTGCTCTTGGTCTCTTAACATGAGAAGCTCATGTAGATGTTGCACCTTCTCTTTCTGTTGTCGAAGAGATAAGCGAAGTAACTGTACTTCTCTCTCGGTTGCTGAAGCTTTTAATTCTGCCTCTTGAATCCGCTTCATCTGTATAAAATTTATAAAAACAGAGTAACAAGTCTTAAAACTGCCCCCTTTTCCTAAAGTTTTCAATTAGGATAAAAAATAAACACACTGCTTTAATAAGACTGTTACCAGGGCTATTATTTCTGTGGCAAATGCCATGACTGTTATGATATTTTCATAAAAGGCCATAATTTTTGTTACTCCACTAGTCCAATACAGAGCAAGACTTCTCTATGTAATACTAATTTCATATTCAAAGTTGAAAATTTGTACCCCATATCAAATGCAACAATGTTAACTGAGAATCTTCAAAGGGTTTTTAGTACTTTTCTAAAAGCAAAGCAATGTTTATTTACCAATTTACAGAGTAAGGATTAAGAAGAATTAAAGAAACAAAACAAAAAAACCCTACACCTTGATAGACTTATTTACCTCAATTCACAATTTCAGGCAGAACATCGGAGAAATGCCACAATCTTTAGAATACTTGGTGCAGTCTCTAGTAATGTGGACCAATAAAGTCTGTAGTTTACTGATTTGAGTTAAAGTTATTGTCACCAAAAGTCAACTACATTCCATTGTGGATAAGTAAGTCAAGAGTCATTAAGCCAGAGAGAGAACAAGCATGAGAATAAATGATGGATGGAGCACTCACTAAAGATAAAGTCCTCCTGCTCCAATGATTCTTTACTTATTTATCCACAGCAGAACAATTTCAACAGGAGAAACTGAGGGAATCCTTTATGAGGATATCCCATAGCCCACTGGTTAGGTCAATCACCTAAGAACTGACAGATTCTCTTCTTCAAATCCCTTCTCCCCTTCAACCAATGGAGTGGAGGAGAGACTTGAATCAGGTGTCTCCTTTATCCTAGGTTAGCAGCCTAAAATCTCTAGGCTAGAAATTATGAGAGGTAAGTCCCACCCACTAATAGGTCCTAACTGCAAGTGAATGTTTGCAGCTGAGACTCTGAAACAGAGAGAAATGCTTCCCTGCAGCATGGATTTAGGGATTTATTTAGGTGAGGAGGAAGGGCTTAGGACCATCTGCCCCTCTCCCCAGCATTTCCTATTGGCTAGTTTAGGCAGGGAGCCACCTAAACTTTATGGCTTTTGTGAATCCTGTTCTGAGGCACCTATCTCCCTGCGGTCATTATATGGGAAGCCTGAGTACTTAACCCTAGTTGTGGGAATCACAGTGATTTTCTAGTCACCAAGAAGTTACATTTGACAAAGCTGAGCCAGGAATACTAGAACTAAGGGGTGCTGAAAGCTGCAGTAGCACCCCTTGGTTTGAAGTAACAACAGCAACAGAAAATTCAGCTTCCATCCTATACAGGGCTTACAGTTTTGTTTAATGAATTTCAGAAGCCCCACAACAAAATTGTTCTAGACCCACCGTGCTGAATATTGCTAAGCTCCTTTCTAGCCCAAGTTGGAAAACTTTCATTTGATATCATAAGCTTTTGTGGTGAATTCCTTTTCTCTATGTAGTTGAAAATAGTTTTTTCCATATATCACAATATACCCTTTATACCCTTTGATAAGAGGGAAAGATTGGATTATAACCAAAAAAAAAAAAAAAAAAAAGAGTAAAAAAGTAAAACAAACCCCACCTTGATTTTATATAAATAATACACTCAAGACAATATCTTCCTACAACACTGTCTGAAGATTCAGGTCAGGATATGGAAGAGACCGTATAGGTGCTTTTAATGGATGATTTCATTATTTATCACTGGTCTAAGGTGGTGCCTACTTCCAAGATATACAACAGTATCAACTTCTATATTGGATGTCCCCTTTTAAAAAGATTCTTCCTCCAGGTCATTGTAGACACTACCCAGCAGCAGATGCTAAATCCTTCCCTCTCTCTACAGAGCAGAATACTCTGGCAGATCTCTCCTTCAGCTCTTGTACTTTATTCAACTCTAATCTCTGAAGCTTTGTTTTCTGGGGTGCCAAAGCTGTTAATAGTTGATCAACAGACAAAGCACTTTCTTCGATTATCATTTTAAAAAGGAATAATAATTAAAGCAATATGACTTAAAGCATAGAGATGGAAGGGAAAAAAAAAAAAAAAGTAATTTACTTTCCTGCTCTCAGAAACGCAAAGCAGAGCAGTTTTCTCTGGCATTATTTTCTCCATCTTCCCAACTGACACTGGATTTTCATATCAATCAGAAGGTCAAAGGACATTTGTGATATCAAGCAAGTAAGTAATTTGAGATGATATTGTTTTGGGGAAGATAATCTCCCTAACAGATGCCCCATGCCAATATATAAAATCCCTGCATTTTCAAATGGCACACGATCTCCTGCATGCAAACTTTAAAAAAAGAGGCACAGGATCATCTTGGTTAAAGTTTAATTGGCAATGTGTTCCAAAATTACCTAAGAAAGTGTCTAAAGACCAAGTTGCTCAAGCTAATCAAGTTTTGTGGATATATTTATTCTCCGTAATAAAGGCATTATTTCTAGTTCTTCATTTTTGAAAGGATATGCTTCCTCATAGGTCACATCTAACAAATCTATTTGTTATCATTGTTATTGGAAACCAAACAAAGCACAATCGACTTTTGTTGTTGTTCTTTAAATTCTCGCTACATCTCTTGATTTCTTTCACAAAAAGAACCTTGATAAAGACTCTATAATCTAAATGGGGAAATGCTTTTTGGGTGTGTCTAAACTACACCCCTCTGTCAGCATCCTGCACTTCATTTGCATAATGGCAGCCGTCGATTTCTTCAAAATGGGGCTTTAAAAAAAAAACCCCGGCAGTTTAGACAGGGCATTTTCGACAGAAATGCCCCGTGTCGAAAGATCCTATATTCCTCAAAACATTAGGAGTACAGGATCTTTCGACACGGGGCATTTCTGTCGAAAATGCCCGGTCTAAACTGCCGGGGGTTTTTTTAAAGCCCCGTTTGAAAAAAGCGGCGGCCGCCATTATGCAAATTAAGCACGGGATATTTAAATCCCTGCTTCATTTGCACTTTCGATGTTTAATATACATCCCTCTGCCGACACAGGGGTGTAGTTTAGACATACCCTTTGAGATAAGTTAACCATACAATGAAAACACAAAATTAGATTAATTTACAATATGTCATAAATGTCTTAAATTCACATTAACAAAACAAATAACTCTTCAGGAACTTATACCAAAATAATTACCTTTATCAGTGATAATTAGGTTCTCAACCATCGTATTAACCCCCTCAAAACTGAGGCAATGCCACGCTGCATTACAGAAAAGAACTCTATAAATATTCTAGAAAATAATATTCTAGAAAACAAAATGATGTCATTGCTACCAAATAGCAAGAGATTTATTCCAGGATCTTCCCTCCACCAAGGAATTCAAGGGCTTTATGCACCACTAAAATAATTACCTTTCTAAAACAAAAAGAACCGCCACACCAATACATAGGGGAAGAGTACAGGCAGTCCCCGACTTACGCGGATCCGACTTATGTCGGATCCGCAGTTACGAACGGGGCTGCCCCAGAGTACACGGACTGCGGGACCTCGCGGTCCTGCCGCCCGGGTACTCTGGGGCTTTGCTCTGCGTCTCCCTGCTCTGCCCCGGGCTTCCTGGAATCAGCTGCTGATCAGTTTCAGCAGCAGCTGACTTGGGGACGCTTGGGGTTCTTAAGTTGATTCTGTATGTAAGTCAGAACTGGCAGTCAGTTTCAGCAGCGGCTGAATCTGGACGCCAGTTCCGACTTATATACAGATTCAACTTAAGAACAAACCTACGGTCCCTATCTTGTACGTAACCCGGGGACTGCCTGTATTTAGATTTGGTCTCTCTCTTCCTAAAAGGCAGGATTCATACTGGGGACTTGGAGATAATTTCCAGATTCTCAGTAATCCCAGACTGCTTGTAAAATAGTTTGATGAACAGTATTATATAATATATGCTCTTTATGCTGTATAAAAGCCAAAAAGATACCAATGCCTCCTTTGGCCATAGCATCACCATGCTTTTCCACTTCAAGAATGAAAAGCATCTAACACATTATTGCCCATTATTGTTTTGTTGTGTGTAAACTTACAGAGAGGCATGCAATTCATTTCTTCTGACAATAGATACAGGATAACGTCAAAAAATGTGTAAGTATTGCAGTATGCCTAAAACCAGTTTGCCAATTTAAAGAATAACTATTTCAGGTTGCTTACAAGCCTTTTTTAATTATATACTGCAGAAAAATCCCACTAAGTCTAACAAGTAATTGACCCTAAACTATGTTTCTTATACACACACACACACACACACGTTTAATACTTTATTGCCTCCCATTCTTTAAATTTGAAAGAACTGCAATTAAAATTAAATATTTGATCAAATATGCATTTTCACTGTAAATGCTAATTTTTTTTTTTTTTTTAAAGTGAGGCTTGTGACATTTTAAGAGCTCATTAATATCTATATTGGCTTATTAGAGACAATCTGCAAAATATATACCCCTGTTGCTTCTTGTTGTATTCTGTGTGTCTCCATCTTGGATAATGTTTCTTCTAAAATTTGAAGAGCCTTTTGTTGATCTTCCTCTTTATTTCTTGCTTGATTTAACTCATTGGTAAGTCTTTCAGTTTCATTTTTCAGTTGCTGGATATCAGCTTGCAGTCTTGTTTTTGTATTTCTCTCTCTCAAAATCAGTTCCTTTAACCTAAACATTGGTGCAGTAACAAATACATTCCTTTCAATTATATTTACTAAAATATATAATGTATTTATAACAATGTATCCCATCCTATACAAGAAAACTTCAAATATTTTTAATAAGTTTAATTCTGGCAAATAATAAAACACCATGCTGAGCTTTATTAGGCATGTTGATAAGGTTCACTACGGTAATGTTACAATTTCTAAAAAAAATTAACTTGATTTTTCTTTAATTTGATTTAACAAAAGACAGAATCACATCTCACTCTGAAATTCTGGAATAAAGGTTAGTCATCTTAGGTACATTTGTACCAGAGTGAACATCTATTAATGGAAAGAAGAATTGATTCTGTAACCAAAAGAAAAAAATGTGAGGGAAAAAAAAAATCTTCCAAATTCAACATGGATGTTTCAACTTGGGAAATATTTTTGCCTCATTTTTCTTGTGAAGCACGGCCCACCCAAGGCAAAATGACTGATCGACAACTCTAATATTACTCAAGACTCCATTAGGAAATAGAATTTATGAAAATGAGTCCAGCAAGAATATTAAGAGGTTTATTGACTTTTGCTAGTCTGAATGTTAAAAATGGTGCACTTTGTAATGGTTGGGTGTTTTCTTTCATTCAGGGCTGGCACAGGGAGGCAAGAGAATTGAATGCATGTAACTCATTAGAGCCGCATTTCTCAAACTGTGGGTCCCGACCCACCGGGGGTTCGCAAGTAACTTAGAGGGGGGTTGCGGTATCACAAAGTTCGAGAACCCCTGCATTAGAGAGCTAACACTTTGTCCATTTGGAAGACAGTAAAAATAGAGGAACAAACTTTGAAAGAGAGGATTTTACTAAACCAATCAGCGGAATAAACATTTTTCCTTTACCTTTCTGTAGTATACACAGCCATACTCTGAATATCCTTTTCTTCTTTTGACTGTTTCTGCAATTCTTTGATATGTTCTTTCAATTTCTTTTCAGCTTGTTCAGCTTTCCATCTCTTCTCTTTCTCCTGATCCAGTTCTTGAACTAGTGCCTGAACATAAAAATATTAAAAACCAACATTCTGAAAACTTCAGGTTTAGATAAAATAGTTAGCTCTTCTGCTTAATAGCTCTGATAAAAACTGCTTGTACTTTTAGAAAGCTGATGGAAAACCAGGTTAAGTAAAAGAATATTGGGTAAATAAAACATCTACTTCCATCAACAGGAGGAAATGCATTCATCTGCTCAGGGTAGGAAAGCTTAACAGAATCACCTGTCCAACCAACTGGCTCATAAAGAAGGGTTATACAGGTTGCACCTCTATAAACCGGAAAACTCTGGTCCAGCAAGACCACAGATGTTCCAGGGTCAGAATATCCTAGTGCGCTTCAGGGGATGAGAGTGGTGATAGCCCCGTACAATGCAGGTGGGCGGGGGGAAGGAGGGGATGTGGCGACGCATGGCCTAGCTGGGCTTCCCAGGGGAGCTAGGAAATTGGGGGGGGGGGGGGGGGGAGAAGAGAGGGAGAAGGGGAGAGAGGCAGGGCAGGGGATAGGGCCAGCAGTACGGGGGCCTGAAGGTGTTAGATCAGGGAGGACCAACCTGTATCATTACAACTTACTTTTTCTTCTCTTCTACTTATTTGTTTACGCTGCCATAGCGTAAATTTGTAAAAGTCTTAGTAGGAAAAGTGAACATTAACAATTTGCTATGACAAAAAGTGCATAATAATATATTGCTGAAAAGTTTATGTTTTGAGCTTTTTTAATTATTGAAACTTCACTACTTTACAGAACAATTTAGCAAAATGATCCTATTCAAAAATAATTTTTAAATTTTCCTTGGACAACCTTTGTATTTATTCTTGCTCTACTACCGGTGAAGACTAAATTTTTCCATTTCCTATATTGCAAGTAAGAACATACTCTGTAAGTGGATTCCTCTGCAGTACTTGAATTCACACCTTCTGTTTTTCTTATTTGACTCTTTGGTCTTCCCATCAATTTCTTGGCTGATTTTCCCACCACTTCTAAGTCTGGTGTTTCTGAAGCTGAATTTACACAAGAAGAGTTCTCTTTCATTTGAGAATGCAGACACTTTGACTTCAAGAAATTCTGCTCCTCTCCTCTGAAATAATAGTAAAGTTAATATACTTAAAATGTGTACAAAGTTAAATCTCTCTTTACACACTGAAGACATCAAATATCAGCTGCTCCTACAGAGCATCAGAAAACAACATCTGTTGATATTAGAAGCTGGAAAAGTCAATTATACTGAACTGCACATCTAAATTTAAGGGAACAAGTTGTAAACAGAGTGGAAATTGACAATAATTAGATTAACTGTAAAAACATGCCATCCCCTTAGATATATATTTTGAAAACTATTTAATGCTCATCTACAGAAATTCTCTCCTTATCCAAATGTAGCAAGAGAATTTCAGGCATTTGGTTTTAAGATCAAATCACTGGTATCAACTGTAGTAAAAATTAAAATTGTCAGACACATGGATGAATATAATTAGTTGGGGGAAGTCAACATGGTTTCTGTAAAGGGAAATCATGACTTATAATTTGCTACAGTTCTTTGATGGGGTCAACAAACATGTTGACATGTGGGATCCAGTGGATATAGGATACTTAGATTTCCAGAAAGCCTTTGACAAGGTCCCTTAAGCAAAGGTTTTTAAGTAAAGTAAGTTGTCATGGGATAAGAGGGAAGGTCCTTTCATGGATTCATAACTGGCTAAAAGTCAGGAAACAAAGGGTAGGAATAAATGGTACATTTTCTGAATGGAGAAAGGTAACTAGTGGGGTCCTCCAAGAGTCTGTCCTGGGACCCATCCTATTCAACTTATTTATAAATGATCTAGAGAAAAGGGTAAACAGTGAGGTAGCAAAATTTGCAGATGATACCAAGCTGTTCAAGATAGTTAAGACTAAAGCAGACTGTGAAGAACTTCAAAAAGATCTCACCAAACTAAGTGATTGAGCAACAAAATGGCAAATGAAATTTAGTGTTGATAAATGTAAAGTAATGCACATTGGAAAACATAATTCCAACTATATATAAAATATGAGGGGGACTAATTTGGCTATAACTACTCGAGAGAGATCTGGGTAGTTCTCTAAAAATATCTACTCAGGGTATGTCTAGACTGCATCCCTTTGTCGGCAGAGGGATGCAGATTAGGCAGGTCGACACTGCAAATGAGGCAGGGATTTAAATATTCCGTGCCTAATTTACATAAAAATGGCCACTGCATTTTGCCAGCTCAGCACTTTGTTGGCAAAAAGCGGCAGTCTAGAGGAGGATCTGTCAAGAAAGAAAGCCTTTTTCGACAGATCCTGTAAACCTCTTTGTAGGAGGCATAAGGGATCTGTCGAAAAAGGCTTTATTTCCCGACAGAACCCCCTCTAGACTGCCCCTTTTTGACAACAAAGCGCTGAGCTGGCAAAACGTGGCAGCCATTTTATGCAAATTAGGCACAGGATATTTAAATCCTTGCCTCATTTGCAATGTTGACCTGCCTAATCTGCATTCCTCTGTCGACAGAGGGATGCAGTCTAGACATACCCTCAGTGTACAGCAGCAGCCAAAAAAGCAAATAGAATGCCAGGAGACATTAAAAAAGGGATAGAGAATAAGACAGAAAATATCTTATTGCCTTTATATAAAACCATGGTACGCCCACATCTTGAATACTGCATACAGATGTGGTCGCCTCATCTCTAAAAAGATATATTGGCATTGGAAAAGGTTCAGAAAAGGGCAACAATTATTAGGGGTTTGGAACAGGTCTCATATGAAGAGAGATTTAAAAGACTTGGACTTTTCAACTTAGAAAAGAGGAGACTAAGGCGGGATATAATAGAGGTCTATAAAAATCATGACTGGTATGGAAAGAGTGACTAAGGAAAATGTATTTACTTACTCCCACAATATAAGAACTAAGGGTCACCAAATGAAATTAATTGGCAGTAGGTTTAAAAACAACAAAAAGAAGTTTTTCTTCACTTAACACACTTTCAACCTGTGGAAATCCTTGCCAGAGGAGTTCTGGTGAAGGCTAGAACTTTAACAGGGTTCAAAAATGAACTAGATAGATTCATGGAGGTTAGGTCCATCAATGGCTATTAGCCAGGATGTGTAGGAATGTTATTCCTAGCCTCTGTTTCTCTGGAGGTGGGTGACAGGGGATGGATCATGTGAGGATTACCTGTTGTGTTCCCTCCCTCTGGGGCATCTGATATTGGCCACTGTCGGTAGACAGGATACTGGCCCAGATGAACTTTTGGTCTGATCCAGTATGGCTATTCTTATGAGGATTACCTTCTAAAATTTCACCTTTTACATCTCACACTTCACATGTAAAGGAAACTAAGACATAATTAAAAAGCAGGCAAGCACAACCATGAAGAAAAGTGATCATCAGACCTGAAAAGTAGTTATCCAAGGCAGGGGTGGGCAATCATTTTTGAATGGGGGCCACTTAAAAAAAAATGTTTGGAGTGGTTGCGGGCTGCACCAGAGGGGATGGGGCCTTGGGCGTAAGGGGCAGATCTTTTAAATAACAGCAATTGAAAGGGCTCGAACCTCCCCTGAAGCTCCCAGGCATCATGTTAGTGGGGAACAGGAGCTGCAAGCCCTTTCAATTTCTGCTATTTAAAAGGGCTCATTGCTTTCAGCCTCACTATTGGGGATGCTAGAGTATTCTAGTCTTGGGCAGGCTGAATTTTCTTTTCGGCAAGTTGAAATTTCTTATGTGCAACACCAACATTGATGTAGTGTATGGACTCACCAGTTGTTTATGTGCACCCACCAGTATATACAAAAACCCTATATTAATATATATTAAGTAGTCCATAGGTGTGGAAGAAAATATATTAATATGAGGAATAACTGACAAGGAGCAGTGCTTATGATTATTTAATATGAAATCAAATAAAAAATTAACACTATCCTGAAAGAGTGGACCGTGCCACATCCCTTTGAGTAATGCATTACTCAAAGTTCCAATGATCACAGGCAGCGCTGAAAGGAAGATTCTTTACCTGCATTTGGGGTCACTGCAGAAGTACTGCTTAACCAAAATACTAGTACACTTGTTACTTCTCATCTAAGTAGCACTCTGGTCTCAGGGTTTTATTTTTAAAGGGAAACTACCTGCACGTATTGAGGGAAGAACAGAGTTCAATCTCGTGTATCATCACAACCATCTACTATCACATTTCCCACAGTATGGAGCATGACCCTATGTGGGAGTGTGGACGGACCACATTTGTTTGTTCAGAGTCTGAGCTTTCATTAAGAAGTCTTTATTTATTTTTATGATTATGGAAAGACTCTTCAAAAACATGGCAAGTATAATCAATGCTTGAGTTTGCATGGAACCTAAAGCAATATGTGAGATAAACAGTCCTGTCCATTTAAATGGGAATTAACTCAGATGCCAGTGAGGGTATTTCAGCTGTCAGCACTGTTAATTAACCCATCACTATGCAAAGTATGTTGGAAAAGAAAGTAAACATTAAAATCAGTACCGATTTACTCTACCATTTCTCAAAGAGGGGCCCATGAAAGACTAATACTAGGGAAAAAGAGGCATAAGAGAAGAGCTCAAAAAAAAAATCCACAAAACCCTACACCAATCCCAACCATGGATACAGGAGTAACATAAAAATGGGTTAACTGACTGCACTAATCAATAAAGATAACACGAAATTTCTAAAAACTGGAAACTTCATTACTGCTATAAAAATCATCAGGCATCAAGCAGCACTCTTAGTACAAAATTTCAAGTCCGAGTTAAATTAATTCAGGAAATACTCGACCTTTTAATATGAACTTTGGGTTTTCATTGTGGCAGAACTCAAAGTACCTGTCTGTTATTTTGCCTTTAAAATGATTAGCATGATGTTTAGTAGACAAAGTAGATTTACGATAATTAGGGATCTTGCTTCTTTTAGCCACCTTTCTGTTGTTTTCTTTTCCGCTTTCACACTCACTCTCAGAAGTCAGATCAGTGTCTCTCTTTGCTTTGAGAACTTTCAGAGGAGTGCCTGTTCTTGAATAATTAGAGACCTAAGAACAAAAGCAAGTAAAAAGTTGTTAGCCTAAAAAAATTACATAAGTAATTTCTACAAGGATTTTTTTCATGTTATATTTGAAGGATTAGGGTTTATGAAATGGCTTTGATAGACGTAGATTAACTAATGAAGATGCCACAGACTGTAGCTAATTAGTTAATATTTCTTGACCGTTGCCAGCCAACCATTTCAACCCTTCCTTTCATGCAGGAAACTTAGCTATACTGGCAGAACACTGTGTTAGATAATGTGTAATTGCTTACTCATTATTCCTTGAACTTCTGAAGTTATCACGGAAGGATGTTAATGTTGTTTCTCATAAAGAATAGTTAAAATTCTTGACAATTTTCAGTTCACATGAAAGGAAAAAAATTCTCCAGTATAGATCTCTGACAACAGGGTTATAAAGGTGGGGGGAAAGTATATTCATAATTTGTTCCCACATCAGATGAAGGATCTACAAAACTGAAGACCCTCTATCTTAGTTCAGCTGGTCCTCTGAGGATTAGGGCCCAGCACTGCACGAAGTTTTGTGCCCCTAAATCATGCCTCCTTCTGCCTAGTGAAATTATACTGATTCAACTCCCACAGACTTATGTATTTATTTTACCAAGTTTGTTAATAACCAGAGATCACAGAAACTTAAGACTTGAAGTTCCTTCTAGAGGTAATCTACTCCATCCTCTCCAAAGGAGGCAGAATTAAATATACTTAGAAAAACATTTTGTCTAGCATTGGTCTAACTTATTTTTAAAAACCATGACTGACAGCTTGTTTCATTGCTAAATTATCCTTATAGTTAGGAAAGCATTCCTAACACCTACTATAAATCTCCCTTGCTGCAAATTAGTTCGAGTTCTATTCTTGGTGAAGTGGAAAATAACTGTGTCTATTGCTTTTGTGCATTTAGTCAAGATATTGTAAATACAGGCAGTCCCCGAGTTACGTGGATCCGACTTATGTCAGATCCGCAGTTACGAACGGGGTTTTTCTTGCCCCGGAGGACAGGAGCGGCGGGACGCCCAGATGCGCCGCGGTCCCACCGCCCGCGTCCTCTGGCGCGAGAAAAGCTGCTATGCATCTCCCTGGTCTGCTGGTGGGGGAGCCCCCCCCAGCAGACCAGGGAGACGCTGAGCAAAGCCACGGAGTACACGGGCAGCGGGACAGTGGTTACCAGCAGACCAGGGAGACGGGGAGCAAAGCCTCGGAGGACGCTGGCAGTGGGACAGCCGCGGCGCGTCTGGGCTGTCCCGCTGCCCGCGTGCTCCGCGTCTTTGCTCTGCGTCTCCCTGGTCTGCTGGAGACCAGCAGACCAGGGAGACGTGGAGCAAAGCCGCGGAGGACCTGGCAGCGGGACCGCGGTGCGTCTCGGTCCGCCACCCGCATCTCCCTGGTCTGCTGGGGGAGAGGGAAAAAGGGGGGCGCAGCTAGTGCGCCCCTCCCCGCAGCAGACCAGGCTTTTCTTCGGACACCTGTGGTAGAGCAGCTGGGGCGCTGCCGGTTGGTCCCGTAGCACCGCTCTGGGCGCTACTGGACCAACCCGGCAGCACCCCAGCTGCTCTGCCCCAGGCGTCCTGATTCAGCCGCTGCTGGTCAGTTTCAGCAGCGGCTGAATCAGGACGCCTGGGGCAGAGCAGCTTTGGTGCTGCCGGGTTGGTCTAGTAGCGCCGAGGAGCGGCGCTACTGGAGCAACCCAGCAGCACCCCAGCTGCTTTGCCCCAGGCGTCCCCAAGTCAGCCGCTGCTGAAACTGACCAGCGCTGACTACAGGAAGCCCGAGGCAGAGTTGCTCTGCCCCGGGCTTCCTGGAATCAGCCGCCGCTGATCAGCTTCAGCAGCAGCTGATTTGGGGTTGCCTGGGGTTCTTAAGTTGAATCTGTATGTAAGAACTGGTGTCCAGATTCAGCCTGTTGAAACTGATCAGCGGCTGATTCCAGGAAGCCCGGGGCAGAGCAACTCTGCCTCGGGCTTCCTGTAGTCAGCCGCAGGTCAGTTTCAGCCGCTGCTGAATCTGGATGCCAGTTCCGACTTACATATAGATTCAACTTAAGAACAAACCTACAGTCCCTATCTTGTACGTAACCCGGGGACTGCCTGTATACCAGGGACACTATGTACTGTCCTTAACAAAAAAAACAAAACAAAACAAAACAAAACAAAAAAACACACCATCACATAAGAGTTGTAAACAACTAGTCGACTATCTGATAAGCAAAAGCTTATTGGATAGCTGACTAGTCCCTCAACTAGTTGCTTCCCCCCTCCCTTGCTGCCTCTATGAGAAACAGCAAGGAGGAGGGCGGGGGAGGGAGAGCAGGAGCCGGTGCTTTGGGGAGCCAGCTTAAAAGACTGTTTCCCCCTGCACCATCTCCGTGAGGGGTGGAGAGTAGTGGAGACCAGGCGCAAGCTGAGAATCAGCTGATTCCCAGCTTGTGCCCAATCCCAGACGCTGCACCTCTGCTTTTTAAATGTATTAAGAGCAGGCAGGCTCTTAAAACATTTAAAAGGCTGGTGCGCAGTGGGGGAGATCGACGTGAGCCAGGAATCAGCTGTCCCGGCTCACACCAGGTCACCCCTGCTGTACTTCAGCCTTTTAAATGTATTAAGAGCCTACACACTCTTAATAAATGTAAAAGGCAGAGCCACAGCAGGGTTAGCTCCCGAGGCTAGGAGTTAACCCCACTGCAGCTTCCCCGCTTATCGAACAGTCGATTAGTTGATTAAACTAAATTTAACATCCCTATACCACATATACTCTAGAAAATATTGTCCTCCCAGCCCCTATGAGAAGGTAGAGTAAAACTCCATTGGTCCAGCATCCAATGCTCTGGCACTCCTGATGGTCCGGCACCATCAGGAACACGGAAGTACTCTGGCTGCTGGACAATTGGAGCTGCTCTGCACCCAGCTTCCCCGATTCAGCCGCTGCTGAAACTGACCAGCGGCTGATTCCAGGAAGCCCGGGGCAGAGCAGTTCTGTCCCAGGCTTCCTGGAGTCAGCCGCTGATCAGTTTCAGCAGTGGCTGACTTGGGGACGCCTGGGGCAGAGCAGCTGGGGTGCTGCAGGGTTGGTCCCGTAGCGCCTGCCCCTCAGCGCTGCGGGACCAACCCGGCAGCACCCCAGCTGCTCTGTCCCAGGCGTCCCCAAGAGCAGCTAGGGTGCTGCCAGGCTGGTCTCGCAGTGCCGGGGGGGGGCGGGTGCTATGGGACCAACTCGGCAGCACCCCAGCTGCTCTGCCCCAGGCATCCCCGATTCAGCTGCTGCTGAAACTGACCAGCAGCAGCTCAATCAGGGACACTTAGGGCAGAGCCGGACTATCGGAAGGGGGGGGCTATGAGGGGTCTGGGGGGGCATCCCCCCCCCCCAGACCCCTCATAGCTCCCCCTTCTGATAGTCTGGCACATCTGATAATCCAGCACCCCCGGGTCCTAAAGGTGCCGGGTTATCGGAAGTTTATTGTAGATTCAAACTGATTGGGCCATTATTTTGTATCATTAACAACTTCCACAATTCTAGGATTTTATCACTTTTTGTATTTCTGACTGGTTTGTCAAATGTGTCAAAGGATTACAATTAACCTCCCCCCCCAACTTAATAACCAAAAGAGAATTAAGACAGTATAATGGACCAAAAGCACCACACATTTAATTCTGTATTCAAATTTCTATTATCAGATGTATTATCTACAGTTTTTTAAGTTTATGAATAGTCTTACATTGGCCCATCATCACTCGTGGCATCTGATTTCCTTCAAAATTAGTGTACACATGTTAACATACACATTTCTGTCCTCACTCTGTCACACCATCATCAGCCAGCAAGGATTGACTTTTTGTTACCACAGATGCACATCTCAAACATAAAAAAGGCCTTTTTGTGTATACCTTAAAACTAGTTACCTTCTGCAAGAGCTGTGAAATTTGATCCTCTAGTTTTTTTATCCTTATTTCACTGTGTAACTCATTATCTACTTTAGCCTTTTCTGGTTCTGAAGAGGATATTGCTTCTGAAGAATCAAAGGTGCTTTGTGTTGCACGTTGTCGAAACTGAGTTAACACCTTATCAATATGAGGAGTGATCACTCGCAAGTTAACACAACTCTTAAAAAAATACATATAAAAAGATTCAAAAATTATATCCAACACAACAATAATTAAATTTGTACACTGTTTTTACACTTGAAAATAACAGTGAGTACCTGTTCTTCATGGCAGGGAGAACTGGATGAAGCCAAACAATCCAAGAGGCCTTCCAAACACTGCAAATCTGATGAATTCTCTTCTATCAAGTTTATTGGTTCACCAAATACATTCCTTCCATCTAGGACTGTAAGCTGAGGCAAAGTCTGAAGAATAATCTCTCTGTAACCTTTAGGGATGAATTATTTATAAACTTATTTCAATTAAACGTAAAAGATGTCTGCCAGATTCTAGGCATGCTACCATCTTAGAAGTAAAATATATAATACTAAGTTAGACGACCCAGCCAGGAAACATTACAGAACAAAATCCTCCTGGAGGATGATGGTTGAAGCCTTAACTAGACTGGGCTTTTGTGTACTGTTGTAGCTACAGTGAGGTACCTGCACTGAACAAATCCCAGTGTGTGCATGCTACACTAATGTTTGCATGAGAATTGAAAAAAAAAAAATTACCTACCTTGTACGTACTGGATATGTTACAAAAAAAAGATGTATTTGATAAACCAATTGATTTATTTAAAAAATGAAGTATTATCTGTTGTTAAGGAACTGAAGTGATGGTGACTAGAAACAATCTCTTAAGATTTCAGATCCAGAGAATCTCATCCTCTCATATGAAGTTTTTATTCGTATATTGGAAGAGGAAAACAAGTTTTCCTGCTTTTTTTCCCCAACTCCCAATACATTTCTTAACTTTCATTGACTTGAACTACAGTAAAACTCCAATTGTCTGGCATCCAGTTGTCCGGCACTCTGACGAGTCCAGCATCAACTGGAACCCAGAAGTGCTCCGGTCAGCTACTCCACGGCCGGGCCACTGTGAACCGCATACGTGTTCGCGGCCTTGCGCCCTTCCGTCATGGTCTCCAGCGCACACCGCGTCCAGCCTGCACTTGCTAGCAGCTGGCCACTGAGCACAGGCAGCTGCCTTGGGACCCGGACATAAGGTTGGGGGAGAAGAGGGACTGGGTTACTGCAGGGACAGGAAGTGTTTGGCTCTGGAAAAGAGGAGGGGAGAGGGATCGGGTTGGGAGTATTCTCCCCTATAGTACCTCCTGGTTCTCTGGCATATCCGATAATCCGGCACGACCTAGGTCTCAAAAGGTGCCGGATTATAGGAAGTCTACTGTATTTAAACAAAAATGAAGAAAATAATTGTTGTGTGGCAGATGCAAAGATAGTATACCTGGTTGCAGTATTAAGTGTATGACTACAGTATTCTGTGAACCACTGTGGGCTAGGAATTTCATTTCACTCTAAAGGGAAATGTTAACATAGCTCTTCCAGGAACTAAAAACAGTGTGGGATGATTACTGCAGTCCCTGGGATTGTACATAGCTCCAGAGAATTGATCACTCCTGGGGTGGTTGATGTATACTAGTCAAACAGGTACCAGAGGAACAAGAAAAAAGTTATTTTGGGAAAAAAAGGTTTCATTTAATCTGACAGAGGCCTTCTTTTTGTATTCAACAAACAGACTGGACTGATGGTCTCAGGGTGACCTAGCCCTACTGAAGAGTGGAAAGAATTAAACCTGTCATGTTCCCCATAAGACTTATGAGTGACTTATGGTATGTTTAGGTTTTGGCTCAGATCATTTGTCTACATCTCGTTTTGTTAATTTTCTTTGGATTCTTTTGTCCTTTAATAATGCACTCTACTCTGAAAGAGCAGTTACAAGTAATCAAATGACTGTCATAGCCTTGGGAGATAAACTAAAGAAAAGGGGCTGGATGTTTGTCAACCCTGTCTGGAAAAAAAACAGTTTTGGGAAAGTGGACTGCAACCTCAAACCCCTGCTCAGAAAGGAGCTGGACATAAGTGACACAAAGAGTAACTTTAGGATTATTCCTTGAGCAGACCACAGAAGGAGGAATATTTGTTAAAGCTCTAATATTAAGTATGTATTTAAAATTATTTTAACATACTTTGAAATTAAAACAAGCTATTTGTTTTTAAAAGCAAAAACTAATTTAAATCCATTTTTTTGCCTTTTTTGTTTGTTTGTATTTAAATAACTTATTTTTATAATGGAACCTGAGCACAGGGCTCAAGCTTTCCAAATACTAACATTCCTATTCTGCACAGAGTTAAAGCGAATAGTCGACTAGCTTAGGCTTATTGGGTAGTTGAATGATCTACTTTCATTCTGCCCCTCCTTGCTGCCTCTGTACTGGGGGGGGGGAGGGGGGGCACGCTGCCCGGCTCATACTGTCTTTTAAATTGCAGAGCTACAGTGGGGTTTGGGTCCTGGTGTGAGTTGGGACTGAGTCGGTTGCCTTCCCATATCAACTACTCAATAAAATTCTACTGACTACTCAATTAGTAAATTAACCTAATTTTCACATCCCCAGTGCAGAAACCAAACATGGATCACAGTTTAGACTAAAGTTTTTGGACAATATGAACCTGCAGTTCCAAAAGGATACTACAGAAACTGTTTCTTCACCATTAACTACTGACAACTGCTGTGAACACCTTCATGCTAAAGATAATTTAAATATGACTCCAATAAAATGTTCAATATAATATTTATCTAAGACAGTCTTTCTATACTAAGATTTTCAGTTTAAACATGTCATTTTATTATACTACGTATTAAGTTTAATTATTTCTTTTAAGTAATAATTTCAGTTAAGGCTCATCATGTTCTGGACTAGCACCACTAAATATACTGGGACAAACTTAGCTCTTGGTGGATCATAGCTCATTCCTTATGAGATGCATGCACAACTGATAACTCAAGTATTTTTTCTCTCATCCCCAGCATGCAGAACATACAGTATTTTAGGTATGCCATGATACTTCTTTAAGCATGCTGAGAGTACCCCTGGTACAATTTAAGGAGCAGAATTTTTTTTTTCCAGTTCTCAAATTGTCTGTATTAAAATGTGAACACTGTTTCATAAAACTTCTCTCTGTCCATTTGCAACTGACTAAAATCCCTGCCCCAGCAATTAGTATGTTAAAATGTCTTAATCCTATTTAGTAGCAGGAAACAAAGAGGCAACATCAGATGGCCCGCCAGTTCTCAGCTGACTTTTCACAACTGCTGCTCTTCTTTGACAAAGAAACAGTTTGTTTTTGATCAAGCCTTAATATTTAAATAAAGCAATAAATAATAATAGAAAAAATACTTTCAACATGCATGGTACACTGTACAGGAAGAAAGGAAGAAAACTTCAAGATTCTGAGAGCGTGAATCTGGTAGTAGAGAGGTCACTACAGTATGACAAAATTTAGGTTTCTGATGGCTGGCCATTTATAAATCAAGCTACAGATTGGACCTCACTGGTCCAGCACCCACAGGTCCTAAGTGGCCCCAAACAAGGGGATTTGCCAGACATGGGGTGGCCCCTCCACTTGTAGCCATGTTGCCACCAGACTAGGGCTCTAGCCTGCCCACACGGCTCCCTCAGCCCTGCTGCTGCCAGGCTAAAGCACCATAGCCAGAGTTCCACACAGCTGGGGTAGAACTCTGCAGCCACCTGGCCCTGCAGCTGGGACTGCAGCTCCATGCCCAGTGCAGAAGGACGGGGTCGAAGCTCCCTGGCTGAGGCTTGAAGTCCATGGCCGCGGCCAGGTTAGAGTTCCCCAGTCACTGGGGCCAGGGAGCGCCACTGGGGCCAGAACTCCCCACCCTGCCCTCCCCTCCACTCCCCCACACACGGCTCCCAGCTGAGTTGCTGGTGCTCCTTACCACACTCCTGCCCCAGACCTCCCTCTTCCCTCTGCCACAGTGGGCTCTGTGGTCCATGAAGATCCATGATCCAGATGTTGCCAGACCAGGGAATCCCGCATAAGGGAGGTGCAACCCTTACTAGTTGCAGAAACTAGATCACGGGTTTATAAGACACAGAAGCCACAGATATCTGGACAGTAACTAGAGTTCAAAGTAATTATCTATTATATTATTCATACCTGTTATGTCACAGACTGCATTGCTCTTTCCATTTTTTTCTAAAGTAAGATTGGTCAAGTAATGCAGTCCCATCATACACTGGAGTAAATGGTTAATACTACTTATGCAGTTGCTGTGGAGATCAATGTGATTAATTTTATGACTGGCTCCACGAAGATCCAAAAATCCTGTAAAATTTAGAAAAATACACAGCAGTGACTTTTGTTACAGACAAGAACAAACATTTTCCAGATTGGTAAATGATAGCAGAGCTATTTACAATAAAAATAAATTAAAATATTTTACATCCTGAAATTATCCAATATTTGATCCACTTCCCTTCCACTGTTTATTCATTATAAGACAATACTGCTTCAATGTTAACTGTAGAAATGTGAAATGTTAATTGTTAACCTTAATGGGTGATTGGCTCAAATTAACTGTTAACCTGTGCCGTGGACAGGGGGCTGCTCCAGCTCTGCAGGGGGCACGCTATGGCTGGGGGCTGCTGCTGCTCCCAGAGCAACCTCAAAGAGCTCAGGAGCACTGCAGGTAAAGGGGCTGCTCCCACCAGCAGGAAGGAACACTCCACCCCAGCGGAGCTCAAGCAGCCCCCCCTTTAATTAGTTAAACATAATGTTTAATTGGTTAACCGATTAAATGGGATTTTACATCCTTAGTTAAACTGTGAGAAATATGTCAAAAGCGATATTATCAGTTGATTTTTTCCCCCCAAAATCAACTTAAACATAAGAGAATATTCTCATGGCAGATTTATTGTAGTAAATGCAAAGTACACCACTAATATTGCAGTTTATACTCTATTCAAGTACAGTAAAAACTCCAATGGTCTGGTGTCCAGTTGTTTGACTCTCCCAATAGTCCAACAGCAACTGGAACCCAGAAGTGCTCCGGTCAGCCACTCTCACGGTCGGGCCACTGTGAGCCACATGCGGGCTCCTGGCCCACACCGTTCTGCTCATGGTCCCCAGTTCACAAAGCGTCCAGCCTGCACTTGCTAGCAGCCGGCCGCTGAGCGCAGGCAGCTGCCTTGGAACCCGTACATAAGGCTGGGGGGAGAAAAGCTGGGTTACAGCAAGGAAGGGAGGTGTTTGACTCTGGCAGGGGTTGGGAGTATGACCCCTTATAGTACCTTCCGGTACTCCAGCATATCCGATAATCCGGCACCACCTAGGTCCCAAAGGTGCCGGATTATCAGAAGTCTACTGTAGTTAGGGTCAGCTCTAAGAATAAAAGTTATATTTTTGGTGTACAGGCAGTCCCCGGGTTACATGGATCCGACTTACATCGGATCCCTACTTACAAACGGGGTGAGGCAATCCCGCACTAGCTGCTTCCCCCCAGCAAACCAGGGAGATGCGAAGCTAGCGCCCCCCCCCAGCAGACTAGGGAGACGCGGAGCGGCTTTTCTCAGCAGACACCTCAGCTTGAGAATAAAGGACTGAGGGAAGTGAGGTGTGGGAGAATAAAACTGAGCTCTGGAGAAATGTTTGGCTAGAGTTTCCCCTACAATATGTACCAGTTCCGACTTACATACAAATTCAACTTAAGAACAAACCTACAGTCCCTATCTTGTACGTAACCTGGGGACTGCCTGTAAATCAATCCCCTTAAAGAGGGGATTTAAAAATGTGACAAAAAAGAATTATTGAAAAAAAAAAATCAAGCAGAAGATACAGATTCCTGAATAAGGTTAATCACACTTCCTATTTGGAAACAGTTCATTAATAAAGTTTTACTTTAAAAAGCTTATTGTATATTGATGGACATTGTAAGCAGTACAATAATAGAGCAGCTCCTGGGAGGCTACTTTAGTGGATTCAATCCTTCCGAAATTTACATAGCGGTAGATCCTCCTGTTCCACCTCTACCAACTCCTCCTGCTGCTGACCTCGCTCCTGTAAGCATTATCACACAAAGAACCTTACACAAAACAAGGCTCATCACTGTGGAAATAGTGCTCCCTCATGTCTAGTTCTCACTACCCACAATTCTGTAATATGTATATTCTTTGCAGCCACCCAGGGAACAGGGAGTTGAAGGAGGAATAAGTAGGCTGCATAGGAGCCTGGGAATCTGTTGGGCACCTGGGATCTCAGGAAGGAGCTTTGCCAATGGATAAAAAGACCAGGCTCTTCGATCCTCACACTCCATCTTGTAGGCCAGTGAAAGTGCCCCTTTGTTGCTCAGATCAGTGCTGAGGACACTCACCACCAATCTGAGCAAGGGAGTGGACACACTCCACCACAGTAATCACTGCATTGTTGTAAATTGACCTAATATAGTTCAGCTTAACTTTATATAAACACATTTTCTTAGACTTTATTTCTCAAGGTCTAAATCGGGGTGGGGAACCTCAGGCCAAGGGGCCAAATGTGGCCCCCGGCTTGTCTGGATCTAGCCCCCTAGGCTTAGGGGCCCCCAGCATTGGGGAGCCCATACTGGGCCCCCCTAAGGTGGTGTGCAAGGGAAATGTGGGCAGTGTCTCTCTCAGTCAGGGGCCACGTCAGTGAATGGTTTTTGGGGGTTTTGCTTTTTTTAAACATCTTACTTCTGTAAGGCCCAGACTGACTTTTTTGTGGGTCAGTGGTCCCTGGTTTCAATAATTCCCATTAGTAAGAACACACATCACAGATAATCGACTACTGTGCTTATGTTGCTGCCTAGTAATACCTCAGTTGCTGCTGGCTTGTTGAAAGACGACAAACCGATTCCTAGTTGTTGAAAGTTGACAAAAATCATTATGCTAATGTGATGGGATGGCCAGTCCAATTGACAGGGCCACAATGTCTGCTATTTCCATATACAATGGCACTGCACCAGCACAGAATACATCATTGCAGACAAAAACGCAAAGATTTCATAACTGTGCTTTTACAATGACAATGGCCACACTAATACCTTGTGTTTTGATGTCAGAGTGGATGCTTTGTAGATGATAAATATTGCAAGCACCACTTGAAACATCTTCTTTATTTAGTGCCAAAATCATTGTGTACTACTGTTTATTAGGGATGTAATAGTGTACTCAACAAAATGATGAACCAATACATGGGTGCTTATTGGTTAACGTTATTGACTACATGCAACACTCCCCCTATTCTCTCCCCCACAAGAACATTTTTGAGCCAGTGCTTGGGCAGGCTGGCTCTGTCCTGGCTCGTGCTGGGACCCAGCATCAATCCCCTCGTTGGCTTAGTACTTGTAGTGCAGAGCCGCAGTGGGGGTTGATGCCAGGTCCCAGCACGAGCCAGGACTGAGCCAGCCTGCGCATGCACCGGCTCTTAGTGCTTATACTGCAGAGCTGCAGCACGGGTTGATGCCAGTCCCGGCAATAAAAGCAGACGCACAGGCAGCCTGGCTCATGGCGGGACCTGGCATCAACCCCTGCTGCAGCTCTGAACTACATAAGCTTATAGTGCAGAGATGCAGTGGGGATAGTTGCCAGACCCGGCAGGAGCAGGGCTTGAGTGGTAGCTCTACCCCTTTATTGACTAATTGTGTAGCTGACAATTAAGAAATTACTTGTTTCTTAACATCCCTACTGTTAATAGCACACACTTTGAATTAGTTGCCTACATGCTGTGACCAAAGTAAGATGTGATGACTACTCCAGGAAGTTAGCCTAAAGATTCATTTTCAAAGAAGCTTTTCTCTTGCATTCAAAAAGTATCTATAGTACATAAAATACAGGACACAATACTCATGGGCTACTGTGAGGGCAAGTGATTAAAACAGTTATTTGGGACCTTCAAATGAAAGATTTTACAGAACAAAACTATTATGATAATACTCTCCCTAATAACATTCTGTATCTGGATATACAATTCAGACGTTATCAAGTTGGGGAGATTTTGCACTTTACAAACGTAGCAAGACATTGGCAGAACTGAAAATAAAACCCAGGTCTCCTTCCTGCTGTACTATTTTTGAACTCCTCCTTGTTTAAAACATTTTGGATTTTTTTAAGTGAATATAGTGCTCATTGTACAGGACCGATTGACAACACTGTTACAGTACAATGCAACTCAAGATTCTCACTCTGCTTCAGCAAAAGTATCTAAACATGTCCACTAGGGATGTAGAATCCCATTTAATTAGTTAACCAGTTGAACATTAATTTTAACTGGTTGACTGATTAAATGGGAGTGGGCAGGCTGGAGCGGCTCCCAATCCTGTGCTAGACTGCTAGCTCCTAGCCTACATAGGGCCGGAAACAGCAGTGGGAGTGGATAGAGGGCTATCAGCTCTTAGTCTGTGTGAGCTCATGGGCTGGAAGTGGTAGCCCCCTCCCTCACTCTCCCAGATGCCACTTTTGGCTCTATGTGAGACTGCAGACTCCCAGCCTGTGAGCCCACATGGGCTGGGAGCCAGCAGCCTGAGGAGCTGGAGCAGCCCTCTGCCTGCAGCAGGCCGCAGGTGGGAAGCTGCTCCCAGGTAACCCGCATTACCCATTCACATCCATAATCTTTACAATCTTTGATTGCTCTTCTGATACTACCAACATGAGAAAAATAGGCTCATTGCAAATGGTGGTTCAAGTGACAGTGCATCTTTCTTTTAAGATTTTTAATGTATTTCACATTCATTACCATTTAACAGTGAGGTGGTTAGTTTCAGCCATTACTGACCTGGTCAGGATTTTTACCCATGATCTAAACAGATTAAAAGCATCACTTTCCAGTGGTAATAAATTCTTGAGCCATCCAACCTCATACATTTCTTATATTTTAGTTCTTAGTATAAAGCATCTGACCAAATGTCTTTGCAAAGTGTGACAATATCACTGCCAGACCCACTTACCAGTAAGATCATGTATCCGGTTGTATGACAAATTCAATTTAGTTAAATTATGTAGCTTTCCTAGTCCTAAACAAAACGGGGAGGGGGAAGTTAGTGTAAGAGCTTTAAAAAAATACTCAAAGATAAGCATGTTTGGTAAAATAAGAAAAACTATCAGACTAGACACTATCAATGACAAATTACTATTTGTTTAAATTTAATCCAATACATAATATGGGATTGACTTCAAGAGGTTTAAACACATAATAAAGATTATTCTTGAATCAAAGCTCAACATAACTTTCAAGAGGCTCATAAACTGTCAAAGGGAAAGAAAACAAAAATATGCTAACCCTCTACTTTTGTTATCAAATTACAGGATAAATTTAAAGTGCGAAGATTAGTCAGGGTACTTAGTCCTTCAATTTGATGTATTTGATTAGATGACAGGTCTAAATGCTGCAAACTCCGGATATGACCAAGCCCTTCAATCTTGGAGATCTGGTTACAATGTAGGTTGACTGTGTGAAGTTCTGAACTGAGAGTTATCTCCAACAAGCTATAAATGAAAATACCCAGTATTAATTAAGATGAAAGATCATTTACTTATTAAACTTGTCTAAATCTCAAATTAACCAATATTTTAAGGGGAGCAAATCACAATTTGTATTCATCACTAGTTAAAAAATGTTTTTATTCAAGTAGAATAGTTTACTATAGCAAATCAAAATAATGTGCCTTACATTTAAGGTTCTCAATATTTAAATTTGAAAAAAAAAATCACTATACTTATCAGTATCTTTAGTCCTCCTTCTCTAAAAAGTTAGTAGGCCTTTTTTGTATTTATGACTAGAAGTGTCACTTTTCTCACAGTACAGAGTATAACACCAGGGAGGCACGAGTACATACCAAAAAACACTTCAGAACAATAACTAACTGAAAGGCATCTTTTGGAAATGATATTTAACAGAGGACACTTAGAATAATGTCTGCCAGATGTTAAATCCCCTTCCTCCCCACTGCATCTTCAAAGAAGACATGATCACAGTCTCAAGTATAGGCTAGTTGACATGCCACACTTACAACACTACAGCTGCACTACTTTAATATGGACACTAGCTTTGTCAAGAGAAGGGATTTTCCCATTAGGGTAGGTAAACCACGCCCTGAGTGCAGAAGCTAGATTGATAGAAGAACTCTCCTAAAATTCTGTTTAGGCAGAGATCGACCAATTAACTTAACTACTCTGCTATGGGATGTGAATTTTTCACAACCAACTCCTGTAGTCAAATCAAACTAATACACTGTATTTTATAAATACCACGATTAAAACAAAGATTCTCTTCTAGCCACCTACATTTACTACAATGCTGTCATTTGAAATGTGGGGGACAATTGAGGGAAATCAGAGTTTAATAGAGTAATTAAAGGGTTTTTGTCCCCAGAGCAAATTTCTGTCTCTATTTAAAAGCGTCTGTTTGGCTTCAGCCAGGTTATTGCCCAGGATCAGATAAGTATAAATATTTAGTGCTTTTAAAATTGAAGATTTCTAAAAAACAAAATAAATAAAAAAAGAACATTAAGTTAGAAAAGCAAAGAACTAGGCTGTGTCTACATTGGCATGATTTTGCGCAAAAACATGCTGCCTGTCTACACTAGAGGGGAGTTCTTGCACAAGAACACAGACGTTCTAATGTATGAAATCAGTGCTTCTTGTGCAAGAACTATGATGCTCCCGCTCAGGGATAAGACCCCTTGCACAACTGTTCTTGCACAAGAGGCCAGTGTAGACAGGCAACGTTAATTTCTTGCACAAGAAAGCCCGATGGCTAAAATGGCCATCGGAGCTTTCTTGCGCAAAAGAGCATTACTGGCACGGATGCTTTTGCACAAAAGCACATCTCTTGCAGAAAGGCACATCCCAGTGTAGACACTCTCTTGCGCAAATACTTTAACGCAAAAACTCTTGCATTAAAAGTATTTGTGCAAAATCTTGCCAATGTAGACGTAGCCCTATTGTTTAGGCCCTTTAATATGGGCTTGATACCCACGTCTGAAGGCAAAATTTATTGAAGGTTTACTGATCTGCTTACTTTTAAAAGCTGGTTTAGATAACACGCCACTATAAAAGATATGGAGGAGCTCAAGTAACCCTGACAACAGTATCTACGCTTGGTCACATACGGTCTGGAGCTAAAGCGTTAAACAGAAAGTACCGCCTCTCTCCTACACCCCTTAGTTTCTGGCGGTCCCACATTCAGCACTAGGGAAAACTCTTTAACATACATCGCTATGGACGACAGCCCCCTGTAGCCACAGAACATGGCAGGGGGCGTGAAGCGGCTGCGAGGAGAACCCACAAGGCAGAGTCACACAGCTCGGCCCCGCGCGCGACTCTGCTCTGAAGGCGGCGAGCTCGGCTCTGCGTGAGCACCGGCTACAGCGGCTCCCGGTCCGGCCTTCCCACGCGCGCCCGCCTGCGCCACGTGGGCAACGCCACCCCGCGCGCTCTCCTGCGGGCAGTGCCCCTCGCTCCCCAGCAGCGGCTCCGCCCTCACCTCCCAATGCCTTTGTCCATGAGGCTGAGCTCCCCAGGCACGGCGCCGGCGCCAGCCCCCGCCATGCTACCGCCGGCCCAGGGCCCCGCCGCGGAGTCTGGCGCCTTTCACTTTAAATCTCCCACACCCAACGGCATCCGTGAGTGCGACACTTCACTGCTAGTTCAGGGAGCGTTACGACACACTGCCGTAAAGCAACCCCCCCCCCCATGCCACCGACTGTGTGCGATTCCTCCTCCCCTCCCAGTTGGGCGCGTGCCGAGGCCTTTATTTCTGAGCATGCGCGTTAACAAGCGGGACGTGGCTCTGCCCTTGTGTTGGTCACTGGTCGGGGAGCTGCGGCGTGATTGGGAGCCCTGAGGGCTCCTAGTGTAGCGGTGGCCGCTGTAGCCCCTGGTTTGATCCCTGTAATCAGGGAGCTCGTGCGAGGCGGCGCTGTGGTGCCCCGGGTGTAACAGATGAGCATTGCTAATCCTCTGCCTTCAACCGCCAGACCCCTAAATCAGGAGTTTGTTATAGTGACTGTGTAGCAGGAAATGAAACCAGTTTCCTGCTTGAGTAAGAATGTAGATCTATATTTCACTGGTGACAGGGTCAAGCAGGCAAGTAGGAAGTGTAACCCGCCTATTGTTCAGCAAGCGAATAAATGTAACAAATGTAAGAGGGGGAATGGTCCCGCTCTTGTGGGGAACTTTCCTGGCTTCTATACACCCCGGTGAAATGAACCAGCGAAAGGATCTGAGTCCCCGCTCCCACTTTCTTTACTCTACGGCCTCCCTTATCCTGAGGGCTCCCCCTCCACTCTCCTGAGTAGCAGAGCCCTTGAAACCCCAACAAGGCTGGGCCCAGGTTTCCTGGGGCTTAATCCCTGACCTTGTAGTCACTAGGGGCAGGAGCTAGGGTGTCCCCACTCCGAGGTGCTCTCTTTACACTGCAGGCCTTCTTGGCCCAGTGATCACTTCATAAGGTTCAAAGCAAATACAATTTATTAAACATCAACTGATTAAAGAGAATAGAATAAGAAACAATGAGAATGGTTAAATGAGAACACACAGCCCTGCTCTAGCACAGGGACATCAACACAGCAGTCTGCAGAGTGTAAGGACAGTCCACAGTCTCTTCCTTAGAAGCCCTGGATGTGCTGCAAGGGGCTGCAGGCTGGACACGCTTGCACTGGCAGTGACCACACAGCCTCAGTCTCTTAAGTGGCCAGACCCCTCTCCCAGTCCAGAGCCTTTCCCCACACTTTGCAGGTCCCAGTAGCTCACCACATCCAGCTGCAGGCTGTGCTGCTTGGTCAGTTCCAGCTCCTTGTGTTGTTTCTCTGTTCCTTTTGGCTTTCTGAGCACTGCCAGTCTGCTGCTCAACACAGGGTCTGCACTTCTTGGCCTGTCTGTGTCTGGTTCTGTCGCTGCAGGACTTCTTCTTGTACTCCTCTTTCAGCTCTCTGTCTTTGCAGGACCTCTTCTGCACACAGCTTGTTTGTTCAGAGACAGAGCCAGAACAATCCCCACTTACAACCTGTCAGTCAGGCTGAGCTGGAGTGTTGACTGCTTTCCATTGTCTCTGGGGTCTGTCAGTCTCATGAACCCTTCCCCTTCTGAAGCTGGTAAACCAAAAAACTCCCACAGAGTTTTAGTAAGGGGTAACAGTCCCCTTACACAAACAACTGTAACCTCGGAGTCAGCAGGTTTGCATAGTGCAGCTAACCTTATTTGGAGATAAACCTGACTTCCAAGGATATTAGAAGCAAAATAAGGTAACCAATCATGTTAAGGCACATAAACCAGGAAGGATGCTAACCCTATAAGACCCCTTGCTTACCCGATGCTGGGGGTCGGCTTTGCTTTGAGCACTGAGCTTCTTAGCCGAACCTTGTTTGCAAACAGTAAAATTGAGTTGGACCCAGCCTAAAAGTGTGACTCTCTTCTGTGGGCAAATTAGACTAGCCTCCAGGGGATGAACCTTGCAATTTATGCAACATCTGGGGGGGATTTTCCATTTGCATTTAGTTTCTGGAGGCTTTAGGACCAGAGCTCACACTGTCTAGCTTTCCTGTACAATTACAAAGAGGTAGATTCTTAGGGCATGTTTACACAGGGCAAAAGTCGACTTAAGCTAAGTGACTAGAGCTATGTCAATTGCATAGCTTAGTCGAAATAGCTTAATTTAGCTTTTGGTGCTGTCTTCACAGCAGAAAGTCAACTTTCCTTACTCCACATAAAATAATAAGGGTTACAGATGTCGGAGTGATTTGCAGTGTAGACATGCTCTTCATTATAATTTCAGTTATTCCAAAAGAAAGCTACTGTGTAGACATAGCCTTACTCTCCTCCTGTGCCCCCACCCGTAAATTCTTATGTCATCACTTGAATCCAAGAGCTGAACTACTTGATAACTCTGGCACCTGAGTCATGCCCATACCTGAATATTGCACATTTCAAAGATTCATGCTCACACGAGTTTTTTTATACTCTGGGGCTACGTCTACACAGGCGGCTTCTTGCACAAGAACTCTTTTGCGGAAGAGTTCTTGTGCAAAAACTCTTCTAGAAGAGAGCGTCTACGCTGGCATGTGCGTTTACACAAGAGATGTGCTTTTGCACAAGAGCATCCCTGCCAGTGTAGACGCTCTCTTGCGCAAGAAAGCTCTGATGGCCATTTTAACCATAGGGCTTTCTTGTGTAAGAAATTCATGTTGCCTGTCTACACTGGCCTCTTGCATAAGAACAGTTGCGCAAGAGAGCTTATTCCTGAGCGGGAGCATCATAGTTCTTGCGCAAGAAGCCCTGATTTTATACAGTAGAACGTCAGTTTACTTGCGCAAGAACACACGGCCCGTGTAGACAGGCAGCGAGTTTTTGCACAAGAGCGGCCACTTTGGCGCAAGATTGCGCCAATGTAGACACAGCCCTTAAGGCTTGTAATCTGAAATACTAGTACAACCACACATCTATTCAAAGAGTTCCCTACCAACCCACAAATTGTCAGGACCCTCTTCGTTGCTTGGAATGCTAAGTTCAAAGGCTGCTAGCCAGTTCCCCCAATTTCTATGCATGCTAGCTGCCTTGTTTAGGCCAGGACATACCTGGGGCAGGGATGCATTTTGGGAATCCCGGAGTTCAGTTGACAAATAGTGGACATTATAAAAGCTTCATAGGGGTAGCTGAGTTAGTCTGTAACTGGGAAAACTTAAAAAACAACAAATATTCTTGTAGCACCTTAGAGACTAATATCCACATGTTTTCTTAATCTCTAAAATGCTACAAGATTATTTGTTGTTTTTTTATGTTTTTCCAGTGGGCATTATTGTACAGCTATGGGGCATAAGGAGAAAAATGGTTAAAAGTGAATTTTGATTAACCAGCAGTTCAGCAAGTTTGGGTTGTAGTTACTACCAGGCTCTTTATTTGCAAGGCCTGCGGCTTTTTTTATTTATTTTTTTATTTTTTTTAAACAATATCAGTGCGTTGTTAGTGCCCTTTTAAAATACTTTCCTGGGCAGATATTTGACCACACATTTTTTTCACTTGGAAATCTTCACTACATCCTTACTGTGCAACAGAAATACCTGGTGCAGAAAGTGTACAACAGACTTGTGGAGAGGTTCATGAGCCATATTTTCTCATTTTCCTTCTGACTTTACACAGCATGACATAACAAGAAAGGTTTGATATGGCTCTTGTTTATAGCAGTTTATGCAAATTTTCTTTGATAGTCTATGTAATATGAAGGGATATGCTCCAGGATGACAAAACATCGAGATATCCTTTAGGGTTGGCTGTTTGAACTCTGTGGGATGCTGGTTTTGTAGATGTTCTCTGATTTAGCTATTAAGCTAATGACCTATATTTCCTTAGCAGCAATAATACAGAATGACACAGCTGGTATTTGCCAAGATAAATATAGGTTAAGTCACTTAGTAAAAAGGCAGATGTACACTAATTTTGGCAGAGCTCCAGAAAAAAAGCAAATTGCCATGACACTAGTTTAAATGACAATTCAATTTTTTAAATAAAACAGTCTTTAATACACCATGGAGCCCAATATGGCAGATAGCAAACTGACTTCTTTACAGTGGGAACTTAACGAAATTGTGGAAGTGCTGGTGAGCTCCTTTGAGGTCATTCACTAAATGAAAGGAAATTGTAAAGCTTTAGCACTGTATATTACTCATAAGAAATGAACTGAAAAGGTGAAATAGATGGGATGTATTCTTTTTTGACAGATTACTAGAGAACTAACTGCCCATGAGTCTGCATTGAAGACTGAACATTTTCTTCTATCTACATTCTTTCTTCAGTCCTTTCTCATTCCTCGTGCTCTTGTATCTCCATTGAATTACAATAACAAATACAAAAACTTATTTAAAGAAACACTGCACAAAAAGAAATGTTCACTACAGCTTTGGAACTGGATTCTGCCCTGATTTACATCCAGCCACTTCCAATATAATCAATGGGATTGCTTAGGAGATAAGTGATCACAAAATTTGGCCCATAATGCTGGAGAGAGAGAGAGAGAGAGAGAGAGAGAGAGAGAGAGAGTGTGTGTGTGTGTGTGTGTGTGTGAGTGAGTAAGTAAGTAATACAGGAATGTCCCATTATATACATGCCATACATATTTATTAAAAACTATAAAGTTGGTCAAAGTGGATTGAAACAAAAGTACATAAAACTAGGGCATAGTACCTATGCTTCTCTTTGGGTGACTAAAATAGTTACCCCTTCCACACACATCTTTAAGAAAGAGTAAGTCCTGTACATTAATGTAATTAAAACTATACTATTAGAAGGATACAATTATTTCAAGAAACCAGAACTTGATAGTGAGGAATTTCAAACGTAAGCTTTAAATACATTTGAAGGTCAAGAAATTAGAAGTCTGTGGTTCTCAAAACATAAAATCCAGGAAAACTGAAATTGCTCAGTTAAGGTTCCAACATAAATCTTAACTATTACATAAAGTTCCCATGGGCTCAATTTATTGGCAGAAGCAGCTTACTAGTTGGCACTCAAATAAATATAGTTGTTGCCCGTTGAACACTTTGTTTTAATGATGATATAACCTTTCAACCTACATAAAGTACTAGGGAATACTCAGGCTTAGAAACATCCACTGGATTATTTATTATAGTTTCTTATCTTTATCCTGTATCTGGAGCCAGAGCATGAAGTCTCTAGAGAATGGGTGCCCAAACTGGGGGGCATGAAGAAATTCCAGAGGGAGCACGAGGCGACCCAGCCTCTCCGCCCCTCCCCCCCATCAGGTTTTGCTGCCCCGGTCAATTCTTTTTTTTTTTTCTCAATAAGTTTTGCTGCTATTTTTTTTTGCGGGGGGGAGGCGTGAGGGTTTTTCAAAACTTAGAAAGGGGGCATAATGCCAAAAAGTTTGGGAACCACTGCTCTAGAGTCTAGACGGTGGTGGGAAGGTCATGTTATAGAGCTGGGTATCCAGTGCAGGATCAGGTCTTGTGTGTATAATGCGGAAAGGGTAATATGAGACGTTGAGTTAATGTTACAAATAATCATTTTTGGCAGTCAGGTTTGTTTTTTCAGTCGGGACAAGATGTTACATAATCACAACATGCTGTAGAACTGGAATCTTGGCATAAGTAAATTTTAATAAAGATTCTACTTTTATATACTGAGAAAAAGGCAATTTAGTCTTTAATATGTAATGATTCTGCTTTTATATACTAAGAAAAAGGCAATTTAGTCTTTAATAGATAATGATTCTGCTTTTATGTACTGAGGAAAAATGCAATTTACTTGCTGGATCCTTTAAAAACGAATTTTATTTTCTAATTGTACACTCACTGAGGTCCTCTAGTGTTCTGGTTTGTAGCTTCTGAAGTCAACAGTCTCCAGAAGTTTAATTTTCATCAGTTTTGTAGACACATTCTGATTGTTCTCTACCTCCTACTATGACAACACACAAAAATAAAAAGATGTACTTTTCATAAAACTTAAAAAGTTTCATTAAAAATATAGTAAAAATGTAACAAGATAATCTCATTGGGGTTTTCTGAAGCCAGTTAGGAGCATAAATTATTAAATGAAATCTAAATTAATTGTTTTTTTTTCTGTAAATTGTAGACACACCAATACTGTACAGGAAATTAACATAATTTAAGATGAACAGCAAAACACATTAAAAAAGGCAGCATATTGAGATAGTGTCCACCACTGACTTCCCTATTTGTTTGTTACTAGCCTTTAAAACAGCTCCCCATGGGTATGTCTACACAGCAGGGCTAAACTCAAATTAAGCTATGTAACTTCAGCTTAACTCAGCTTTTGGCGCTGTCTATACAGCAGGAAGTCAAAGGAAGAGCACTCGTCCTTCGACTTCCCTTGCTCCTTATGAAATGAGGGTTACAGGAGTTGGAGTAAAAAGTCCTCCAGCTCGACATTATTTTGAAAAAAAGCTTATAGTATAGATATGCAAAAAATGCTGCTATATAGACATACCCTGAGTTCTCTTCACTCTTACTCACAGATTACAGGTCTAATTCTATTCTTTGATCATAGCTCAGTCATACTATCACCAAAGCTAACTCCATCTCCATCTCCTCTTTGGTCTCTTGTGTGTATTCCACTTATGGGTTACCTGGATTAATTGTCCTAACCTTCTATAGCATTCTTTACTGGGAGTGGATGCTTTCCACCTTTTGACCAAGATGACAGTGGCGTCTTTAAATTTTAGAAGTTTTTTTTCTGTGATCCATGAGGTTACATATGTATTTTCTCTTCAGAGATGGGACTGGGTGAAAGTTAAGAATTATACTGCACCACTTCTCTAAAACGAGATTTATTAAATACTAGACAGAAAATAATTTAGCACAAAATAAACAGTTCTCTCAACATATCCAGATTTATCTTCTTCATTGACTATTCCCTGATGCAAGAATAGTATCTTTCAGGGGGGGTTCATTCATGGATTTTTAGGTGGCTGTAGAGCCCAATTAGTGCCCTGAAGATTTTGCCACATAAGTGACAACTGTAATCCTAAAGGAGATATAGTTGTTGGCTGCAGTGTAGTGCCCTTTCTTTCCTCCGTCACTTCTCTGTCTTATGAGCATGTTTGTTCTCCTTAAAGTGAGCTGTAACTTGGTGTATGGAGTGGCACCTCTGCGTTGTGTTCTATGCCGAGTCCCCCCAGTTTATTGAGCTGATGCCTTCCTTTTAAAGGTGTACTTTCAGCATATCTTTGAAGTGCCTCCATTGCTCAGTTTGCCTGGCCACCACAACTGCAATTTCAAATATAGCTTGTAAAATTCAAGCTCAGTTATGGATGCAGTGGTTTTGATGATAGCTCTGCCATTTTGTTTTAACGGCTACAGGGTCTGCCCACAATATATTGGCACTTGAGGCTGGGAGCTCAAATGACACCTCCATGCCACCTTTTCTCCTGCCTGCTTGTTATGTCTCTTGTACCCTCCTTCCTCCAGCACAGCACTCCACCATCTCTGTGCATCTAGAGCAGAGAGAATACATATGCACAAGCAACAGACACAATTTTCTACACTCTGGATCCTAAGGGCACCCCCCCACATAGTCTGGCACCTGAAGTGGCCGTCTCAGTTTGCCTCATGGTAAGGCCAGCCCTGCATGGCTCTATTCAGTGTGCTTGGGAAATGTGTTTACTCCATGTGTTGTGTCAATTTGTGTTTAGTTGCTTTCTAAAACATTCATCCATCGACTATCATTTTTGGTGCTGCCGGCAGTACAGCCTATTATAAAGGTCTCCCATCACTTCCCACTAGAAGAACCCATAACTTTGCTAAATTTAAACTATTTGTGTTGCAATTTTTAATGCTGTATGTATATCGCTGGCTGAATTTTTTGAGAAAATTTCAGTTAAGATGTTTCAACCATCAATCAATGCTAGGGAAAAATATGTTGTTTTTTCCATGTTAAGATACTGTGGTAATTTTTTCCTCTCTAGACTGTTTAGAGCAGGGACTTGAAATAGGCAAAAGGGTGGCATTAGGGCAGGGACATGTCTTTTGAAGTCTCCTGGAAAAATCAGCACAAATTTAATTAAATTATAAAAACTGAAGTTTGCATATCCTCAATAGAAGTTGTGCAGCAAATGAGACAGGGATCCTGCCGTTGGAAAAATGTAAGTGATGATGCATTTAAAAACAATCATAAAGCATATGCAGAAGGTGGTTCCACGGACAATCTTTATTCTGGAATTTCTTAGCTTTTGAGTGCTTGACTTTTCATCCATAATATAATTTTTCAATGTAGTTGATGTGCATAAATGGGGGACAGACTTTCATTTTCTGTCACAGGAACACTTCACATTTGACACCGGGTAACTTATTTAACCACTCTGTTTCAGTTTTCTCATTTGTAAAAACATATTTACCTACTACACAGAGTAGTTTTACTATTAATAGCCGTTAAATGTTTTAAGACCCTTTGATGGAAGGCATTACAGAAGAAAGTATTTATTGTTCATTTATAATGGTGCCAGTTGCTTAATAAAAACCCTCACAACCTGTGAAGTACAAGGTTATACTGCCATTTGATACAAAGTTCTTCTTGCAACACTTAGTTAATCATCATAACACATTAAACATAAAAAATCCCAAAGAAGGCTTTGTCTTCTGAATGATTAAGCCAATCTTCCTGAAGCATTTCACTAGCGTATAAGGTTGGGTTAACTTAATAACACCTCCACAGATAAGATAAATGAATGCTTCTCAAGCCCCTATGATCAGCTGAGAACAGAGAGAGAAAATGGGAAAAGGAAAGCATGACCATCTCAAAGAAGGAGTGAGAAGTACTGAAAATGACAAGATGCAGCTCAAAAAAACTATAGGGTATTTTGATGGGGTAAATTTTATTATAGGCACCATAGTAGGTGCAGGGATCTTTGTGTCTCCCACAGGAGTGCTAAAATACTCCTTACTTAATGTGGGTGTTGCACTAAGCATCTGGACTGCTTGTGGAGTAATATCACTGATGGGGTCCCTCTGTTATGCAGAACTGGGAACTGCTCTACCTCTATCTGGAGGAGAATACAGTCACATAAAAAGAGCACTTGGATCGTTACCTGCTTTCATTTTTATCTGGACAGCAGTGTTTACCAAACCAGCATCAAATGCTACTCGAGCCTTGTTGTTCGCTGAATATGCTACCCGACCTTTCTATGGTACATGCCCTGTACCAGAGCTGCTAAAGAAATGCATGGCTTTGGCAGTTCTTTGGTCTCTGGGGATTCTGAATGGCCGAAGTGTCAAAATGGCTACTTGGGTTCAAACTGTTTTCACCATACTGAAGATGATGGCACTATCTGTAATCGCCATAGGTGGCATTGTCCTGCTGGTTAGAGGAAGAAAGGAGAATTTAGCAAGGTTTGAAAACGCATTCAGTTCAGAGATTCCTGATGCTTCACAGATTGCAGAAGCTTTCTTCCAGGGATTATATGCATATGGCGGTTGGTGGTCCCTCAATTACATGGCAGGTATATCTCCAGTTTTTTACATTTAATGTTGTGGCCAACATTCTTAAGTTTCTCAGATAATGTTATTAGAGCTTGTTTCTGAATGGGAACAATTTAGTCTATTAAGACAAACACTGGCTATATCCAAGGCTTGTTTCTGCATGTGTTCTAAAGATGTGTTGTCCTCTTTCATGCAGTTTATTTGCTTAATGTTCATTTAATTCATTGGTGACAGTAACTTAAAATTTCTTACAGGTACTGTCCTATTGTAACTCAGCTCCCTGCCTGCTCTTTAGATAGCTCCCTGCTGGCTTTTGCTGCAGCTCAGCCAGCTCTTGCTGGAGCTGCGCACAGGGCGCACCTGATTACTTTCACCTCTGATTTAATGTCTCCAGAACTAGATGCATATTTAAAAAGGACAAATGTGGAAAATGAAAGGTTTAATTTAAATCTATATGCAAATACAAATTGAGGACCTAACCCAGTGATATTTCCCTCTCCCAATGCTACTGCAATTATTTACAAGTGGGTATGCAAAGCAGAGTATGAATGTCAAGACTGAGTGTCTTCAGCCACCCAGGGTGCATACCGAAAGCATACTCATGAACACCCTTGAATCATGGGCACCAACTTCATGGGTTTTCTGGGGCTGGAGCACCCATGGAAAAAAATAGTGGGTGCTTAGCATCCACTGACAGTCAGCTCCCTACCACTCTCTTAGCACCTCCTGCCTGTCAGTGGTCCTGCTGATTGACTCCTTTCTCTCCCTCCCAATGCCTAATGTCTGTTGCAGTCAGATGTTTTGTAGCATGCAGGTGGTTCTGGGAGGAAGTGGGAGGAGTAGGCAAAGGGCTTGCTTAGGAGAGAGGGCAGAAAGAGGTGGGGAAGAAGTGGGACAGGGTCTGGTGCTAAGTGGAACAGCTTGAGCACACTTTCCAAGCCCAGAGGAAGCCAGTTCCTGTGCCTTGATTGGCTTATTTTCATGAGTGCATGGCCTATTTCATTTTGCATTGCATTCAGAAACAATTCTTTTAATCATATCCATGTTGATTTGCATAAGAACTGATCATTTCTCTGGGAAAATAATTCTTAAAAAAAGTAAAGGAAAAGAGTTAGGGAAATGTTATAAACATCATTTCTGTGCTATTGATATCTATATCTATAGATATATTCATTTTAAAACATTAAGGAAGCCCTTGTTTTTGGTTAGACATTTGGGGTATGTCTAGACTACATGCCTCTGCTGACAGAGGCATGTAAAATAGGCTACCCGACATAGTCACTGAAGCTGGGATTTAAATATCCCCGGCTTCATTAAAATAAAAATGGCCGCCACGCAGTGTCGGCTCAGCTGATCATTGGCACAGCGTGCAAGTCAAGATGCGGATCGGTCGACAAGGGAAGCTTTTGTCGACCGCTCCATTATGCCTTGTAAAATGAGGTTTACAGGAGCGGTTGACAAAGGCTCCCTTTGTCAACCAATCCACGTCTTGACTCGCGCATTGTACCGACAATCAGCTGAGCCGGCACAGCGCGGCAGCCATTTTTATTTTAATGAAGCCGGGGATATTTAAATCCCGGCTTCATTGACTATGTCGGGTAGCCTATTTTACATGCCTCTGTTAGCAGAGGCATGTAGTCTAGACATACCGTTGGTTATTCCACTTTCCAGTAATATCTTATAATATGAGCAATGATCACAAACGTACATGATAGGTGTTCATGATATTATAGTTAATCATGAACACTGGAACTACTCACATGAATTAGAGTTTTGCAGAATCAAACCATGTACTTCAGTTTTTGTTCTTTAGTCTTTAACATTCCTTGTTAGCTTTGTCCTTTCCTATGAGTCAAATGTTAAACAAACTACTGTATGACAAAGGTTAGTAGAAAGAGGAACATGAAAAATTAGTTAATGTTTTAAAAAATAACAGTGTAGAAACTCTTATTTTAATGAGAATATGCTGTAGGCAAAAGCTTTTCTCTCTCCTCTTTTAAAAAAAGTTAAAATTTTAATTTTGAAGTCACATTAGGATTTTTTTTTGCACTACAGACAACTATTTATTTTAACACAATTCAACACAGGTTTTTTTTTTCATAATGTTCTAATTTGTTTGGATTCATTTACTGTTGCTTCCATACAAAATATTTGATAACAGTTAGAAGCTGCAACTGTTGTCAACCTACATCTGAAATAATTTCTTACAGTGAATTCTCTTCTTTTTTAACAATGGTTTCTACCCTTATCTGCCATGAGCCAATGAATTCAATCTAAGATTAATGCCAGGCATGTTGCTGATGAAACAAAAGTTGGGAGACAAAAATTAAAACTGGGGTTCTAAGTATTCTGCCTTTTGATAGTTTAAAATATCAAAAGCAATTTGCTACATATTAGATGGTTTTTAACTAAAGCCCAAATCCTCCAATTGATGTTGCTTGAGATTTGCCTTTAAGCTCATTAAAATCAATGGGGCTTTGTGGCAGGCAGAGTTGTGTGCAGTTTTGGGTGTAAGATTTTATACAAAAACAGAGAAGATTTTGGGGGGAGGTGGGGAAGAATCTCCCACCACTGCTAGTAATAGGCCACTTCCACATCTCTTAGGGTACGTCTAGACTACAGGCTTTTGTCGACAGAAGTTTTGTCGACAGATATGGTCGACAAAGCTTCTGTCGACAAAGAGCGTCTAGACTACATTCGGTTCTGTCGACAAAGCAAGCTGCTTTGTCAACAAAACCCCGTAGTTTAGACACAACCCTAGATGCAATAACACCGTCTGTCGACAGAACTCTGTCGACAAAAGGCGTTATGCCTCGTAAAATGAGGTTTACCAGCGTTGACAAAACTGCTGAGTTCTGTCGACGTTATGTCGACAGAACTCAGCGGTAGTGTAGATGCAGGTATAGTTTTGTCGACAAAAGTCCACTTTTGTTGACAAAACTCTGTAGTCTAGACACACCCTTAGGCTGTTTGGTCCTTGAGAGCTGCCTATGAACATGCTTTATGCAACCTTTCAGTCTATGCTCTTTTGACTGAGATGAGAATAAAAGTGTCTAGGGTCCAGAAAGTCTTTACACGTTAAGACCTTCTTGACTACTTTGCCTGAGTGATGGTTGTTTCAAAAATGGAGCAGGATGCAGAGAGCATGTATTTCAACAAAACAAGATTTATTAAAAATAAATGGCTGTCTCAACATATACTTGGTTAGGGCTTTGTAAAGCTTTTCCGTTTGTTTGCTTTGTGCATTTAAGAACACTTCATATATACTGTATTTCTGACCAACTCTTACTAAAAGCAGTTACAAGTGTCACCAAGTACTACCTCTGCCAATTTTCATGGTTTCACAGTCATCGTTTTCTTTCTCCTCTGTTACCTTGTGAAGCATACCAGAAATTTGCTCCTTATTTCTATCAAACTTGTCAGGGAAGTGTGCTTTCAAAAGCTATCTTGTGAGTATATTGTTTTATTAAATAAATTATATTTTTCAGAAGAGATGATAAATCCTAGTAGAAATATCCCCTTGACTGTGATGACTGCACTTCCTGCAGTGACTTTGTTTTATTTACTGGTTAACATCTCATACCTGACAGTTCTGACACCTAAGGAAATTGTCTCCTCAGGTAAGGATATATGTCTGTTTGGCTGATGGAAGAGGTAATTATTATAACTATTAATCTGTGTCCATTCTATTGGGGTTTCTAGGGTTCAGCTGAATTCAGGGTTTACATATAGTAAGACACAGGACTTTTCAGTCAGGAGATTTGGCTTCTGTTTTAAGCCCTAAGGGTGCATCTAGACTGGCAAAAACTTGCCAGCTGTCTACACTGGCTGCTTGAATTTGCGCAAGAGCAGTGTCTTTGTAATGTACAAAATCAGTGCTTCTTGCGCAAATACTTTCATGCTCCCGCTCAGGGATAAGCCCTCTTGCGCACGAATACTTGCGCAAGAGGGCTAGTGTAGACAGGCACCTTAATTTTTTGCGCAAGAAAGCCCGATGGCTAAAATGGCCATTGGCGCTTTCTTGCGCAAAAACGCATCTAGATTGACATGGATGATTTTGCGCAAAAGCACTTTTTGTGCAAAAGCATCCTTGCCAATCTAGACGCTCTTTTGCGGAAATACTTTTAATGGAAAAACTTTTCTGTTAAAAAAGTATTTCTGCAAAATCATGCCAGTCTAGACGTAGCCTAAGAGTATAGCTACATGACAGCTGGATGCAAGCCTCTAGCCAGAGCAGACAGACTTGTGCTAGTGGGTGTCAAGCTAACATGCTACCATTTACATGTTTTGTTAGTCTATAAAGTGCTACCAGACCATTTGTTGTTTTTTCAGTATACGTGTACAGACTAACTCAGCTACCCCTTGAAGCTTATGCTACAAATAGCAATACAGGTGCTGCTGCTTGGGCTTTCAAGCCTAGGGTTTTGGGTGAGCTTGAGAGCCTGAGCTCCAGCCTGAGCTGCAATGTGAATAGCTAATGCTATTTTTGTGCACTAGCTCTAGCCACTGTAGCGTGAGTGTGCCTGGCTGGGCTGGGACACTTGCTTACAGCTTTCAAATAGACATTCTTTAACGGAGACTTCGTATGTGACTTTTGTTATGCTTATAAGAAGCACACGGGATCTTTTTCAGGGGGATAAGGCAACACGCCACATTTATTGATAATATAGCAAAGTAGCATATTCATTTACACACACACACACCCATATCCTGCTGATAGAATAGTTACCAGTCTGTTGCTCGGCCCAACCTATTGGCCAGATAGGTCAGGTGCGAGGAAGGAGCTGGCTTCTTGTTAGTCTGTACTGATGCTCCATAGTCTTAGCAGGATGGGAACCCGAAGAACCATACAAGATGCCCGATCCTATATAGGATTTTCCTTCCATGCAAGTCTATGCATTTTGCCTGGTCAGGCCTTAATAAATCATTCAGCATCACAATCAGTTTTTCTGCAACATATGTTTATCTGGAGGTTGTTCTCTCAGTCATCTGCTATCAGTATGCTGATGACCCCTCCTGGGTGTTGTCTTCTGGCGAGACTTGTTATCGGTTCCCTATCAAAGGGTGCTTGCCACTAACTTCAGGGTCCATCAGTCTGCCCCGGTAGTCTGCGTCTTTAATGTGCTTTCACTTAGTTGATAATTATTTGGTGCTTCTGAGTCTCCAGTCCCTCTTCTGACTATTTGAGCATGCAGTGGCCTTCACACTTATCTCTCCTAAAACATTCTCTCTCTCATTCACACAAACAATACATATAGGCTGTGTCTAGACTGGCCAGTTTTTCCGGAAAATCAGCCGCTTTTCCGGAAAAACTTGCCAGCTGTCTACACTGGCCGCTTGAATTTCCGCAAAAGCACTGACTTCCTACTGTAAGAAATCAGAGCTTCTTGCGGAAATACTATGCTGCTCCCGTTCGGGCAAAAGTCCTTTTGCGCAAAACTTTTGTGCAAAAGGGCCAGTGTAGACAGCTTAGATTTGTTTTCCGCAAAAAAGCCCTGATCGCAAAAATGGCGATCGGGGCTTTTTTGCGGAAAAGCGTGTCTAGATTGGCATGGATGTTTTTCCGCAAAAAGTGCTTTTGCGGAAAAGCGTCCGTGCCAATCTAGACACTCTGTTCCGAAAATGCTTTTAACGGAAAACTTTTCCGTTAAAAGCATTTCCGGAAAATCATGCCAGTCATACAGAATTGCAGCATGGAACAAGGAGGTACTTCTAGTCACTTTAACAAACTTACAAAGTCTTTCAACATTAATCTTCTTTTTATCTATTACGAGGCCTTGCCTAATATTAACATCACTATGTATTACAATATTCCGTCTCTTCACTTCAATATGCTAACATCAAACAGAGCTGGAGTAGATTAACAAAGTTGCCTGTCCTGTCAACATTTTGTATTTAAGTTTAATCCAAACCTTTTGCTATAAAATACATTCATTATAACGAACTGACTTATTAGTTACAAAATTCCAGGGCTACACTTTGAGGAAACTTCTTGGGGCTTGTCTATGCAGAGACATTGCCATTATTTAATTTAAATATGCTTAGTAAAACTGGCATGGTTGCAGCCATGTCCCTTCCAAGATAGAGAGAGAAGGAGGGTGAGACAGTATCTTTTATTGGACTTACCTCTGTTGGTGAGAGAGGAAAACTTTTGAGCTTATTCAGAGCTCTTTTTTAAGAAGGGCCAGGCCTTTACATCTAGACTGCAGCACTTTTCCAGAAAAGCAATGCCGCAACCAAGGAACGTGTCCGCTTTTCTGAAAAAAAAAATATTGGAAAAGTGGATGCATTCTTTCGCCATCCCTGTAAACCTCGTTTTACGAGGAAGAAGGGATGGCTTGAAAGAGTAGGTTTTCCCAAAATTTGGCGCTATGTAGACATGCCAAATTTTAGAAAAGCCTCTTTTGAAAGAAAAGCAGAAAAAGATATGCAAATTGCAAACTGCAATTTGCGTATCTTTTTCCAACCTTTCTTTGTAGTGTAGACGTAGCCTCTGTGCTTTAGATCACTACCTCCCTCTTTCACAGGCAAAACTCATTAACGTTTAAAAGTTTCAGAGGGGTTGTGTCCACAAAAGCTCATGATGCCAGCCACATTTTTTGTTAGTCTTTAAGGTACTGCAGAATTATTCATAAATGTTTGTAATCAGGGAGCACCATAGAAAAAGCCTATAAATACATAAAACAAAATTGTCTTATTACAGGCCTATTTAGGGGTTAACTTTCACAATAAATGTCCTCATTCTATAGGAGGCTCTATACTAAAAGTGTCATGCACCTAGTCTTTTCCTCTTCTGCAAAAGTAATTCAGTAACTGTGCTGTGAGTGGGGTAGCTATCACTTAGCAAGCCAGAGCTTCTAATCTGCATGTTCTCAGGCCATTTTCTGATTTAAAAAAGCGGACAACTACAAAGCAAGTCTAAAACCTAAGAGAAAAAAACAGTATTCAAAATTATATACTGAGCACCAGTAAATGGGAGCAATTCCTGTGATGACAAACTATGCCAACTGTTGCTCTGGTCCCAAAATTTTTAGTTCATCTCTCAAACTTGACTATGCATTTCTGCAATTCTTGCAAATTCACTCAATGCCTTTTTCTGTTCAAATCAACTTTTTATACTGTGCACATCGCTGTAGTATTGAATACCTTATGCACTTTGGTTGTTGGCCCAGTAAATAACAGTCAGTTTGCAAAAGGTGCTGCTGGGAAGTAGCCCTTCACATTTCTTTGTGGAATTTCACCATGGGATAGAGTAAGAGTTCTCAACCTTGTTCTTTCTGAGGCCTTGTCAGCATGCTATAAAAAGTCCACTGCACATCTGTGCCACAACGGGTTTTCTGACTATTAAAGCCAGATCCAATGCTATGGGGTAGCAAACAAGGCAATTACTTGGGGTCCTATGCTATAGGAGGTCCTGCGCAGCTAAGTTGCTCAGGCTTTGGCTTCAGTCCTGGATGGCAGGGCTCAGGGTCCTAGGCTTCAGCACTTGCCTCATGGTTTTAGCATTCTGCCCCAGACCCCACCAAATCTAAGACTAGCCCTGCACGATAAATCCCCTGAAACTTGTTTGCAGCCCCCCAGGAACCTCTGTATCCCTAACTGAGAACTGCGGAGATAAAGTACTAGATGATTTGTATGCTGATGAAACACCTGTTCTGTCCCTGCCCCCTGCATACTGGGAGAGTTCCCCAATAGTAGTAATCTCATGTTATATAGAGGGTAACACATTTGTTCTCCCCACTGTATTCTGAACTCATCTCCTGCTTCTGCCCACTTTCACTGTACAGTACCAAGGAACCCTCTCTACCCACCAGTTCTTACTCTGACAAAGCTATTCCATTGAATTGTCATCAGTAGTAAAATGCCTACTGTTTTAATAACATTTTGTTTCCTTGCAGTTGCTGTGGCAGTCACTTGGGCTGACAGAGTGATCCCCTCCGTTGCTTGGGTTATTCCTCTCTCTGTTGCTATCTCAATATTTGGTGCTCTGAACAGCAGCATGTTTACACTGGGCAGATTAAGTTATGCCGGAAGTCAGTCAGGACACTTGCCTGTTTTAATATCCATGCTTAATGTCCACTATTTGACTCCAGCACCAGCCATGATTTTTTCAACCACCATTGCATCAATTTTTATTATCCCTGCTGATCTAATTACTTTGACAAATTATTTTGGGTTTTCTGTATGGCTTATGATTGGACTGACTTGTGCCAGCCTGATTGTACTCCGATACCGGGAACCTAACCTACCGCGACCATACAAGGTAAATGGGAAAAGAGTTAAAAATTGTAACGTTTTATCTTGGGTTATGTTTAACATTGGGGGAAAATTCCTGAACATCTAGTTTGTGAACAGCAATTGTAAATGGATAGTTCACAATTCATTTTTAGATGAAGCTTTGAGTTATTCTTTTGCTGACATAACCCCAGGCAAAGGGACGATAGGGTAATTAATTGTGCTTGCAATGTGGCAAAGAGTTTTTAGTTCTCTTGCCTATAATGCATAAAATGGCAACTGTCTATGTTTGCTTCTTCTAACAATTTGTTTCTTTCACAGGTTTTTTTACCAGTTGCATTTGGGATGGTGGCAGTTTCTTTGTTTTTAGTTTTGGCTCCTATAGTCTGGTCTCCCAAGGTGCAATATATCTACGCCCTTCTCTTTATGTTGGGGGGCCTTCTGATTTACCTGCCTTTTGTACATTTTAAATTACATTTTGATTTTGTTGACAGACTGACTTGTTACTTACAGCTACTGTTGGAAGTTTCTCCTGCTGATGTATATGCTGATGGGAAATATGAATAATAGCAAATGTTTAAACCCTATATTGCTTACAAGCAATAGACATTCTTCTTGAATTCAAGTGTTCACAGTCATGGAGTTAAGACTCTGATTCAGGAAAACACTTAGGCCCAGATTTTTAAAGGTATTTGGGGAATGCAAACTACATGAACATGTAAATCCCCTTTACAAAAGGGATTTAGGTACTTAGGAGTCTAAATCCCATTGACTATCAATGAGATTTAAGTTCCCAAGTGCCCAAATCTCTTTTGAAAATAAGAGTTAGGGCTTGCCTACATGGTGAGTTAGTCCACCTAGACTAAATTATAGAGCGCAGTAGGGATGTTAAAAATCATGTAATAGAGTAACCATGTCACTGCTGAAAATCTCAGCAGTTACAGGGTTACCTGCACTGTGGGTTCTGCAGTATAAAGCTTAGCTTTAAAGTACTGCAGAGCCCACAGCAAAGCCTTCCCGGGAGCAGGGCCGCTAGCCCTGCAGACCCAACTCCTGGGGAGGAAGCTTTGCTGCAGCAGTGAAGTCTCCTCCCCGGGAGCAGAGGAGGAATCCTTTGCCCACCTGACTCCCCGGGAGGCAGCTTCGCTGAATGTAACCAACACCATTAGCCAATAAGCATCCAATTATCAGTTAAACAGTTAGCCATTTCCACTCAAACATCCCTAGTGTGCACTTGTGTGTTGTGCATTAATGGGCCACATGGACCTCTTAGCATGCATTAAAAGTTCCCAACTATTTGTTAACATTGTCCCCTTTGAAATGGAATTCACATCCTTCTCCTGTGGCTTAACTCAAACTCTAGTCAAGCCCTTAGACCATGGTGGGGAATAACTTTTTGCAGAGGAGCCACTTCACCATTTTGGGTAGTGGTTGCGGGCCAGGTCCACCCCTGGAAAAGACGTGGGCTCAGGCAGAAGGGGTGGTTCCCTCCAGGCTCTGCGTGCCCCTGGTGGGGAAAGGAGATTTCTCACCCTCCAGTGGTACCAGACTCCATTGGCCTGGGGGTGGGGGAGTGTGCAAAGTCTCTCACCCTCACCCTGCTAGGGGTGCGCAGCAGCTTCCTTGAACAGCTGGCACTTCCCTCTGGTGCCTCACACCCCCGGAGTGGGGAGGAGACTTTGCACACCCCCACTCCCTCAGGACAATCGGGGCGAGGGAGTGGGGGAGTGCGCAAAGTTATTTGCTGTTCAAAACTGCTCGAGGCTCCCTCTAAGTACCGTGCCTAGATTGGGATGAGAGCAGTCAGCACCTCACATGATTAAGTCCTTTTATGTATATAGAATCTCTTTCAAAGTGGTAGAATCTGTAAAATCAGGAAAAAGTGTGTTTGCCCATTGTAACAGTAGCAAATGTAAATACACTATTAACTGAATACATGCCAGTACAGGTTGTATCTCCAAAATCCAGCACGCTCTGGTCCAGCAACATCCCTGGTCCAGCAGGACCATGGATGCTCCTGGACCAGAGAGCCTGGAGCCTAAGGGCAGGAGGGCCGCTTGGGCTGGGCATCAGAGTCAGCAGCCCAGCTGGGCAGGATGGGACCGGGGCCGGAGCCCCACAGTAGTGTGTGTGGCAGAAGCCAGAGCCTCATAGGAGTGCGGGATCAGTGTCCCTGCAGCAACCCCCGGAGCCCTGGGGCTTCCCCTGGCTGTGTGAGGTTGGGGCTGGGAGGCCAGATCTGGGGCTGCATGGGGCCGGGGTCAGAGCCCCATGGCTTTCCCCAGCTGTGCAGGACCGGGGCTGGGGCTGTACGGAGATGGGGTTGGAGTCCCAGCCCTGAGGCTTCCCCTGGCTGTGTGGGGCCAGAGCCCCATGGCAGAAGCTGGAGCCTGGGCAGCTCAGGGAGTCAGCAGTAATTGGGCAGGGTGGAGGGGAGGGCAAGGTAGGGTTGCCTTCTGGGGCAGCCTGCCAGCAGCGGGGGATGGGCTTGGGGGTTAGTAGCAGGTCCCGCAAATTCTCTCGTGTCTCGACAATGCTGGACCAGGGAGGTCCAGCCTGTATGATCATAAATACTTTAGGGACCCAATGTAAAGTAAATTGTAGAATAAATTGATGTTTTGATTTATTATTATTTTTTTTTTAGTATTAAGTAGTTTGTATTCTATGGCTTCTGGGTTTGAATGCTTTGTAATTTTTGTTTTTTCTGTTTGCCTGACTTGATAAAACCTTTAAAAAACCTAACCTTCTTGCCCAACATTTTTTTTTTAAATTCCAGAAAGAATCCACAGGGAGTGCTTGACTGTTTTAAAACAATACACCCAAATGTTGAAATGATATCTTACTAAATACCAGAAGGTAATAAAAGAGTTGTTTATACTGTTCAATAAATATACACAGGCCGCCCCAGGGATGGACCAGGGTTCTTGCTCCATCCAAGACTCCATCGACCAAAGGCTAGAAGTGTGCTACTTGCTACCAAGTCATATTTCATGGGAAAAAAAGGAACACTTTTCCGTGATTATTTCTTAGGCCCTAAGCATATGAGTCCAGGAATTTACTCTAATAAATGAGCCATTATGCACCACAGTCTCCGCATCATGGTGAAATGAAGTGGTTGCATCATGAGGGTCCCTGGCTCAGAGTGATGGTGATGCATCATCTTGGGTGATGTAGTCCAGCTGGGGAAACTGGGTCAGATGGGGACATGAGGCAATCAAAATGCAATTATCATGAGTCCTAGCAGGAGGATATCCAAATCAAAGCATTCAGATTTTGGAAGTTTTCACTCCCGCCCCCCCAATATTTTCAATCAAAAGCAGACTCTTCACACACAAAAATTGTCAAAAAAACAAATATTCTGTCAAAAACAGTTTTGACAGAAAAAATTTCAACTGTAACTATACAAAATACATACCACAGCAAGTGTAAACCCCTGCTTTAATGTCCAAATAGAGGAAAAAATTCCAATAACAAGGTATAAAATAGCTTAGGGTATGTCTACACTACCCCGCTAGTTCGAACTAGCGGGGTAATGTATGCATACCGCACTTGCTAATGAAGCCCGGGATTTGAATTTCCCGGGCTTCATTAGCATAAGCGGGGAGCCGCCATTTTTAAATCCCCGCTGCTTCGAACCCCGTGTAGCGCGGCTACACGGGGCTCGAACTAGGTAGTTCGGACTAGGGTCCTATTCCGAACTACCGGTACTCCTCGTGAAACGAGGTGTACCGGTAGTTCGGAATAGGCACCCTAGTCCGAACTACCTAGTTCGAGCCCCGTGTAGCCGCGCTACACGGGGTTCGAAGCAGCGGGGATTTAAAAATGGCGGCTCCCCGCTTATGCTAATGAAGCCCGGGAAATTCAAATCCCGGGCTTCATTAGCAAGTGCGGTATGCATACATTACCCCGCTAGTTCGAACTAGCGGGGTAGTGTAGACATACCCTTAGATATTAATGTAACTACTGGGAAAGCAACATGAAAAAGAGACTATTGCCCTTGGCTAAACGGTAATAGATTAGGGGGCTATGTACATTAGTTTCCCATTAAAGTATAATCAGTGGAATGGAATCAGGGTATCTTCTCAGTGTATCTTGTTCATTTTCAGAATGTTCACACCTCCTGTTTCCTGGAACAGAAGTGTTCACAAATGACAGACAGGCAATGCTTTTTTGCAGAATCACCAGCTAAGGTACCACTGCCAATCATCAAGAAACATCTGTCTTGGGTTTCTGTCTCTCTTGGACTTAACTGGAATCTGATTTTTGCTTACATACACTGTTCCCCTTTCCTGCCTCAGCTGCTGGTTTTACTCCTGAGAAACCCTCTAATCCACAGCTCCTGCCCTAGGGTCACATTTAAGATTCCCTGAAAGTTGAGTGCTTAGGCAGCCACCCAGGAAAAAGTCAAATTCTGCCCAGCTAATTATCAGAGTGCATGTGTTTCTTCTGCTAATGCACATCGGCACATGCTTCAGTGCACATAACAAAATTTATTCTGCACATGGATGGAAAAAATTACAGGAAACATCTGTCACATGGCTACAAATTCACTTTTTATCCACTTTTTCTGCAGTGCAAGGGAACCTTAGGAAACATGTATTTGCCTATCCAGAGAGCGCTTTATATCCATAGAATCCCTATCATGATCATCTGGGTTTGATTACTGCATGGAGTTCCTTTAATTCTTTCTAAGAAGAGTTTAATCATGAGTGCTTATACATGAATGACTCATAACATTCATGACACTAGCCTCTGTTGTCACAATTGTTTTTTTTTCTTACATAGAAAAATCAATAAAAGTATTCCCAGAGACTAGAGAAAACAAAGTGAAATTTACTTTAACGATACAAATTCAAGTCCCCACAATAAAGAGGCACTTGTCAGCATTTCCTGAAAGAAGCTAAGATCACCATCTTCCATGGGCCTTGGTTCTGATTCCTGATTTCTCTAAGGATGTTCACTTTTTGTCAAAGAAATAAAATGTGTCTAGAAAATCTCAAAGATCAAATAAGAAGCACCCAAACAAATATGAGCAGGGAAGATCTATCTGCTGAATATCTGAGAAACTGGGGAAGACAAAATGTCATAACTTCCCTCAGACAGAGTTACCTGTACTTAAAATCAAATGTAATATATTAAAATCGGCATAATGCTATATTTTCTACATTTGGGAAGGTGCTTCTAATGCCTGGGATTTAAAGCAGCCATATTGTTCTTTTTCACCAATTTGCACAAAGACAATACCACAGTATTGGCAGTAAACTTATTACTACATATACATTTCTTCTCATTATTAAAACCTTTGCAATGGCTTCCATTTTCCATGTTGTAAAAACAACAGGGGGTTTGACATTCATAGTCAGAGTTTTTCTCCTAATCAAACCAGTAAAACCAAAGACATCTTTGGGATTCTTTGCTGACTCATATTGCTGTAACTAACAACTCCTTTTGGAGTGTTCTTTACTTTGCTTCTGGAGACAAATATTAGCTTTTGTAAAAGAAAATACTGAAACATGTACAAGGTCTGACTGATGGTGGTGGGAAGGATTGTTTTCAACCATATTTATAAATAGTTTGTTATTGGGATATTTCAGTCCATACACATTCTAGTAATAATTTGGAATTTCAAATCCTTTGAAGAGTAATTCATTACATATTTAAGCACATGCATTGTGTGTGTATGTGTGTGTGCTCAAGTGCATGTACATGTGCATCCAGTAGATGGCTCTATGCTAACATAGCTCTCATTACAGGAAGTGTTGGATTCTGTAAAGTCAGGTTACCTAAGATAAATAGTTTTAGACAGTATTCTATTACAAAACTTATAGTACTATAAGAAATTCAGTTCTCCAGCAAAAAAAGGAATAAGCTAAATTTGTCTGAGGATAGTGAAACCTGCTGCAAACCTAAAAATACTATGGGAACAAACCATGTAATTCACTGGAGCCCTCAGAAGAGTATTTGGGTCAGTCCTGGGACCAATCCTTTTCAACTTATTCATAAATGATCTGGAGAAAGGGGTAAGCAGTGAGGTAGTAAAGTTTGCAGATGATACAAAACTGTTTAGGATAGTCAAGACAGAAGCAGACTGTGAGGGACTCCAAGATCTCACCAAACTGAGTGATTGGGCAACAAAATGGCAAATGAAATTTAATGTGGGTAAGTGTAAAGTAATGCACATCAGGAAAAATAACCCCAACTATACGTACAGTATGATGGGGGCTAATTTGGCTACGACAAATCAGGAAAGAGATCTTGGAGTTATCGTGGACAGTTCTCTGAGAACTTCCATGCAGTGTGCAGCAGCGGTCAAAAAGGCAAATAGGATGCTAGGAATTATTAGGAAAGGGATAGAAAATAAGACCCAGAATATCTTACTGCCCCTGTATAAAACTATGGTACGCCCACATCTTGAATACTGTGTACAGATGTGGTCTCCTCACCTCAAAAAAGATATTTTGGCTTTGGAAAGGGTTCAGAAAAGGGCAACTAAAATGATTAGGGGTTTGGAACGGGTCCCATATGAGGAGAGGTTAAAACAACTGGGACTTTTCAGTTTAGAAAAGAGAAGACTGAGGGGGGGATATGATAGAGGTCTATAAAATCATGAGTGGTGTGGAGAGGGCCGATAAAGAAAAGTTATTTATTAGTTCCTTAAATAGAAGTACTAGAGGACACCAAATGAAATTAATGGGTAGCAGGTTTAAAACTAATAAAAGAAAGTTCTTCTTCACACAGCGTGTAGTCAACCTGTGGAACTCCTTGCCAGAGGAGGCTGTGAAGGCTAGGACTATAATAGAGTTTAAAGAGAAGCTAGATAATTTCATGGAGGTTAGGTCCATAAAAGGCTACTAGCCAAGGGATAAAATGGTGTCCTTGGCCTCTGTTTGTCAGAGGCTAGAGAGAGAGGGCAGGAGACAAATTGCTTGATCATTGTCTTCAGTCCACCCTCTCTGGGGCAGCTGGTGCTGGCCACTGTCAGCAGACAGGATACTGGGCTAGATGGACCTTTGGTCTGACCCAGTACGGCCGTTCTTATGGTCTTATGTTATTATTTAATAAGAAAATGTATTTCACAGACTCAGCTACATTTTAGTTTGGGTAATTTTTAGAATTAAACACTGGCAAGTATTAAAGGAAAGCACGGATGGTCTTGTGATCAAAGCAATGATGGGGCAGTTTAAAACTGTGTTTGGTGATTGACTGCACTATAGAGGTCCATTGTGTCTTTGTGCATTTAACTCTGTGCCTCAATTCTCAATCTATATATTTGGGTGTTGTAAGAGGAAAGAAAAATAATCCTTATGAGGTGCTTTGGGTCTATGTCAATGGGAGCCATATAAGTGCAAAACCAGAAGTTAAGGAAACAGTTCATCCAAATACTTAAAGCAAATGTATAATTTTAAGCATATAAAGAGACTCTTCTTAATTATTGGAGATATTTCTGTGCTTAGGACTTATATTCATACTTAAATACCATAATGGATAGGGAATTAAGCTTGTAGATATTCTATCCAGTCCATTTCTGGGTGACAATATAATGTGTCAGCATTACAAGCATGAGTCTGTAGGCTGAATGATTTCAACCACCTAAAAAGTACAGCATTCATTCCGAAATCCTGTGACTGCAGTTTATTGCTGCTAGTATGAAACAGAAAACAGACATAAATATAAAAATTGCACCATCCCAAGCATTCTTAATGTTATTTATTGATAGCCCTGTGTGTGACTCTCATCACTAACCTTAGCATCCACACAGCTTTATTTGTAGCCAAGGCACACTAGGTCCACCTAATCCCATCTTTGTGTTTGTTTACATCCCTTGTTCTGTATTGTTTTACATACTGATATCGACACTGACTCTGTGTAGGTGGATGTCTATGACCTTAATCGGGTCTGTTGTAGTTGCAAGGTCAGAGTTGTAGGGTACATCTACACTGCATGCTTATTTTGAAATAAACTATTCTGGAATAGTTATTCCCAAATAGCTTATTTTGAAATAGCATGTCTACACTGCAGGGAAGCCTCAAAATTACTCTGTGGCAGGCTTCCCTCATGTAGACGTGCTATCTCAATTTAGAGCCCCAGGAGGCACTGGGGAGGAATAACTTAGAATGTCCCTGGTGAGGGGCAATTTCGAAATAGCAGCAGCAGAGCATCTACACATGCCTTATTTCAAAATAGCTATTTCAGAATAGGCATTATTCCTCGTAGAATGACATTTACAGATTTCAGAATAAGCCATCTGTTATTTTTAAATTATTTAGAAAAAGAGGAATGGCTGTGTAGACGGCCATTTCTGACAAAACCTGAGTTACGTCCACACTGTAATCGCATTCTTCTGAAAGTAAATCGAAAGAACAGAGGGGTTTTCCTGGCATTGGTAATCCTTTTTCGACAAGGAAGAAGCCTTTTTGCAAAAGAGCTCTTTCGGAAAAAGGTATGTGAGGATGGGGAAAAGGGAGTTCTTTCGAAAGAGGAAAAACCACAGGTGCCCTGATGGCCACTCTGTCCATAGTAATCACAGCTTAAATGCGAGATAGCGTCCATTCAGTGTGGGCGCTATCTTTTGAAAAAAGCAGATCGCTTTTTTGATGCGCTTCTGTGTGCGAATGCTCTCTTTAGGAAGAAAAATGGTTCTTCTGAAAGAAGCCTGCAGTCTAGACATAGGAGGGACCTGCCTCATATTAATTTTGAAGCTTCCCTGTAGTTTGGATCCACTATTTCAAAATAGTTATTTAGGGAGTTATTATTTCAAAATAAGTTATTTCAAAATAATTTCCTACTTAGCCCATTAGCCCAGATCCTTCAAAAGGTGTTTAGGTGTCTTAATCTCGTTAAAATAAATAGGAGCTTGATTTTTGAGAATCTGGGCCCCACAATTTCCATTGGTTTTATTTGGAGTTACAAGTGGCCCAACATCTCTGAAAGCCAAGTCACTTGTGCATTTGAAATAGGAAGATTTGAATTCTAGCCTTGCTTTCTCAGAACTTCAGAGTGACCATGGCATGCAGCACAATAATTGACATATCTTGGTTAGCTGTGGGTTTATTTCAAGAATTACCACCTCCTAGAGCGATTATAAGGTTTATGGTCTCAAATTCTTTAGGATCCTTGGGAGAAAAAGGCACTATATAAATGTGACACAGTCATCTTATTCTGTGGCTTTGCAGTTGCCCAGAGCGTTTGGGGTTCATCTTTGGAATTACATGATTTAGCTTATAAGAAGATTTCAATTTTCCTTCTCACAAAAGAGGCTGAAATTCGCTGGACTATTTAGTTCTTGTGCAGCCATGAAACAATTGTGAGAGTGGCTACATTTCTGGGCAAAGCTTAAATTAATCAGACAATTTCATTTCAGCTTGTTAAATATATTTTCTCCACAAAGGAAGAATGCATAACTTCTATTCCTGCTGCCATTGCTTCTGAATCTCTTTGTGAATTACAGAGCTTCAGTATTTTCCACACATTCTGCAAGGATTTGCTGTAAAAGTAATTCCTATTAGTATTTCAGAGTTTCCCTTCTAGCTCTTTTTGTGAGTTCTCCCTTCTCAAAATCACCTAATCATTTCACACAGTAGTCTTGAGCCATTTCTAAGCCAAAATGGTTATGGGCTCATTCTGAATTTACTGCTGAAAGCTAGTGAAGATAAACAATACATTAGCCAAAACATGTCAGCTGAATTTTATCATATTTCTTCCATGTCTTGTAAATTCTGACTTTCTTATCTACAGTTTATCCTCATTGCAATGTCAATGGCTGGAATTATTTGGCAGACCAGGCCAAAAGGACCAGAATAGAGTCATGTGTAGGTAGATCTGGTCTCCTAACTATTCTCTAAGGGTATGTCTACACTACCACCCTAGTTCCACGAGGAGTAACGGTAGTTTGGAATAGGAAGCCTAAATCGAACTATCTAGTCCGTGCCACGTGTAGCCGCGGGGCACGGAGTCCGCACTAGTGGACATTTAAAAATGGCGGCGCCCGGCACTATGCAAATGAAGCCCGGGAAATTCAAATCCTGGGCTTCATTTGCAACTCCGGTTGCCTACATTACCACCCTAGTTCGAACTAGGGTGGTAGTGTAGACATACCCCAAGATCTGTACTGATCTTGGGGAATCCATAGGTATGTGTAAGCTACGAGTCTCAAACTCAATTTATTTTGGGCACATTGCCAGTAGTCAAATCCTCCTAGTGTGCCTGCAGGCACCTCCACTCTGGCAGGGCTCTGGAGGGAGCTCCTCCATTCATCCCCTTTTCTGTGTCTTCCGGCCGCACCTCTTCCCCCACATACTTCCTCCCTGTGCTGTCCCCACATAACTTGAAATCTGCCAGGAGCTCTGACCTCCACCATCAATGAATGTGCAAGTGACACAGCTCCCAACTCCAGGTGGGTGAGTGTTGTGGTCCACGCCCTGGAGTGCTGGGTGGGTGGGCATTGGTAGCCCGGAGGCCCAAAGCACTGGGAGAGTGGCATGGCCCTATACCAGGCAGAGTGACCATTGGCCAGCATAAGCCCTGGCCCCAGCAGCCTGGAGTCTCTGGCTGCTCTTGCTAGCTGTGCACAATCAAAGGGGGATGGGAGCTGAGGAACAGCTGCAGCCCCAAGCACCAGGCTGTGGAGACATGGGAGCACCAAAGTCACCAGCTCCATGGCACCAGCCAGAGCAGCAGCCTCTCTGCACTGTCCAGCTCTGCCTCCTCATCTCCAACCTGGCCAAGGGCAGGGCTTTGGGAGGAAGAGGAGAAGGTGGAGGGGTGTTTGGTACTGTCCTCAGGAGTGCCAAGCTGTAGTTAATAAGCTGCAGTTTAGGGGTGGGAGCCTCCCTACTCCACTCATGAGCTTAGGCTTCTGGCTCTACTGCCAAGCCCCACCAATTAGCACCTCGCCCTTCTCCTCAATGCCTCCTGCCAACCACAATCAGCTGTTCTGTAGTGTGTAGAAAATGCTTGGGGGTGGGGTGAGGCCCTGAAGAGGAAATACAGGATGTCAAGGCCAAATCCCCACTGTGGTACGATAAATGCAGAAGTGGGGGCCTGGAAAAGTACTCCAAAACCTTATCTTTCCAGGCTTTGGTATAAAACTTCCCCCCCAAACCTTCATTGTTTACAATATAAGTGCTTTCTTAGCCACCCACCACCTGAGTGGGAGAGAGTGGTAGGAGTCAGGAAGAGAATAGAAGAGCAAGTTCCAGGTGCAGTCTTGTAGATTTTGTGTGTTCCAGCCCTGTGGTGGGGCAGCAGAGGGGCTGGAACAAGTGCAGGTTCCAACCTCATACAGCAGTGTAAGTTCCAAGCCTCACATAGATTCTCTGCTCATATCAAGAAGGGGGATCTTGAACATAATAACAGCTATTAAATAAAACTATCTATATATTGTTCATGGCTACATACTCTGTAATTCACTTTCAGAACACTTTTCTAGTGTTTCATAGGGGGAGAAGGAGAAAATACATTTTGGCTTTCTACACATATTTGGTATAAACCATAATTTGATATCTCTTTAGTACAAATACACAGAATTGTAAATAATACCCTCCATCCTAACAGCAGGGTAAAACAATCTACAGCAATTCTCGCATATTAGAAACATGTTTTGTTTCAGTGTCATGGGACACCTCTGTCACTCTCCAGCGTGCTGCGCTGCCTGGCTTTCTTCTTGATCACATAACCACAAACACACACTAGGTTGTTACCCTTACACCACATGTGTATTTATTTTTCAGTTACATAGTATAACAGAATTCATTGCAGACTGACAGTCAGAGGAGTCTTCCATGCAAATTTCTTTCCTCAGTGCAGGCTCATGCTCTCTGTGCATGCCCTCCCGTGTTCCTCCCATGTGTAACCTCTTAATTAATGAAACAGTTGCCAGCCCTGTGTCAGTATTCTCCCACAGAAACTGATTGTTTGGCTTCAGATAAGCCTGTACTCTTAGTGCAGTGGCAGTCTCAGTGACCAGGGTGCTCCTGATTAGTACCGTGTCAAAATTCAAGAGAATCTTTATAAGAGTTTCGAAGATAAAGCAGAATACTCAGAGATATCACTAGGTCTAGTTAAAACACCTTTATGCAGAACATTACCCAGGTTCTAAGAAGGAAGGCCTGCCTGGGACCAAGTAATGGCCAGCTTTTGCAGTAGAAAGCTGTACGTCCTGGATTGCTGAAAGCTCTCTGCATAGGAATGCCGGAGGAAGAGAGGGGAGAAATCTGTGGGTGGGCTGGAGGGAGGCTGAACTGTAACTCAATACATAATTTGGATCCACTGGCCCAGAATATACGTAGAGGAGACAGTAAGCTTTGATCACTGTGCCACTCCATAGCCTTCATTGGAAGACTCAGCCTGATTGTATGGTGGCTACTGAAGTCATGAAACTAATTGATCTGTTCCTCAGCCCTGCATTTGTTTGGCAGAATTCATAGTTAATCTGTTTACTTGGCCCTGGCTCTCTCTCCTTGGAGTTAGCTCATAATACATCTGATTTCATTGGATTACTCCTGGGATATTTTCAAACTCTCTTACACTTTTGCCCTTCCCAAGTACCCTTGTTCTGTCCTACATTTCTGCAAAAACAACAACCTCTCTTCCCCCCAAAAACCAAAACAACAAAAAACATATCAAAACCCACAAAACTTAATGATAATCTGGGGAGATAGAGAGGGGAATAAGAAAAATGAGCACATAGCTAGAAACCCTGTTCAGCGCACTTAACCATGAGAAGTACCGTATATACCGAGTTTTTCAGCACAGTTTTTGTGCTGAAAAATGCCCCCCTCGGCTTATACTCGAGTCAGCCTCCTGCTCGCGGGCGGGCTCAGCGCGTCTCTGCCACCGGCCGGGTCTAGACGCGTGAGCCTGGAGCTCCGGCGCCCCTACCCCTGCCCTCCTGGCCCTTCCGGCCCCTGCCCTCCTGACCCTCTCAGCCCCCAGGTCCCCTTGTCCCCCCCAGCCCCTGTCTCCTCGTCCCCCCCAGCCCCTGCCCTCCTGGCCCACCCAGTCCCTGCCCCCTCGGCCCCCCAGCCCCTGCCCTCCTGGCTCTCCTGGCCCCCCAGCCCCTGCCTGCCTGGCACCACGGGCCCTTGCCGCATGGGAGGAAGGGCGTTTGGGGCCGTTCGCCATGACGCTCGGGTGCAGCGCTGAGCTCGGGAACAGCTGGGCCAGGAGCCGACTCGGCACCGTGGGCGTCTGTTCTGGAAGCGCCCGGGAGCCCTCATCACGAGCTTGGGCCCGATTCTGGGGCAGGTGCACAAGGACCAGCCACTGCTCCCTGCTCCCCCTCCCCTTCCCTCCCGTCCCCTCCCGTGGTAAAATCCAGCCAGCACCGGCACCCCCCCCCCCGCTGGCTCGTTTAGAGGGGGCTCGTTGGCAGGCGAGGGGGCCGGAACGTGGGGGCTGCGGGGCGGGGCGGGGGCGGCGGGGGCTGAGCTGTGGCCGTGCCTGCAGAACCATATTCTTTTTGTTGACCCCCTTTTCCACTTACAGAGCTAGGTTATTGTTTTTCTTTGAAATAAATATTCATGTAATTTTATTGGTATCTATCTTCATTTTTTACATTTACCAGTAGCTGCCTCATTTCCTACCCTAGGCTTATACTCGAGTCAATAGTTTTTCCCAGTTCTTTGGGGTAAAATTAGGTGCCTCGGCTTATATTCGGGTCGACTTATACTCGAGTATATACGGTAATAAATCTGACATCATTTATCAGCATAACACCAGTGTATTTTTCTCTCTCAACTTTTTTTTCTCACTAATGGGCCATTCTACAGAGTGTCCCCAAGTAGAATGGTGCTATTCGAATAGACATTTATTAACATTGGTGGACACTCATAACAGGTAGAAGAGGAAAACATGTATTAGATCATTCAATACATCTACTGTCTATCCGGGATCATCCCCAACAGCTTGTTTTCTGGTCTAGCTTTATATTACATTATGATTTTTGTTTCAGGTTCAGTAAAAAGCTGATGTATTTCAAGCTGGAGATTCTGTAAAATGCCTACCATTTTTTTTCTTCAAAAGGAAATCAGTGCTAAAGAAGTGATCAGAGGGGGCATTCAATATAATTCAAGGGTAGATAATTCAAAACTGATACAAGGAAGGATTTCTTCAGTTCCCCCCATTTCCAGCTGACCAAAGCCATTGGGAGGAGAAGAGGGACAGTGATGCTGAAAGCTGCTCTAACTCCAAGAGTTGGCTTTGTCATGTAAAGACATTCTGCACTCCAATTATCTATTTCACACTTAAGCAGTTCTAATCTCTTTTACAAGAACAATTGTAATTGCAATGCTTTTCTTGGCTGCTCCAGGAACAGCTTTTGCCAAGGAAGAAAGGCTGGTTAGATGTGCAGCAAACATTAAAGCTGAAACGGATCCTGAGGCTGGGTTGATGAACAGAATGAGTTCACGTAATAGTGAAAGAAGGAATAGGGAGATGATTATTTCTTTTTCTTTTCATGAATAGGCCCAATCTCATTTACAATCATGCTAATTCATCACTTTCAATTTCCTGGTTGTAAATGAGCTCAGATTTCAGCACAGTAGAATGATACCTGATAAAAGGATATTTTTAAGTAGAAATATAACAGGAAAAAGAAAAAATACAGTGTGTTCAGGCTGAAACTCTACAGAAATTCTACAGGCTAAATGCAATTATATGTGGAACATTTATTAGGCAAGCAAAGTACTGTGATTTTCATTCACTCACATACACTAAAGTTTCCCTTTACTGATATCATGCTGCAAGAAAACCCCTTAAAGTTAATAAAGTTGCAGCCTTTCCCTTTAAAAGACATCCTCTGTCTGTTTCATTTTTTCTGTGTATTGTGTATGCAGCATCAGTGTTAAGTACACAGTCTTTTGCCCCTCAAAACACAGATCTCTCTCTTTTAAGCTAACAGATGCTAAAAGTAGCAGTATTGGATTGCGCACACCAGCCGAGAAAAAATTTAATTACAAACATGATGAAATAAAATTTGAAAATAGTAAAAAGCCCACTGATATTTAACCATCTTTATGCAAAATCACTGCTCAGGGGGCTTGAACCAGGTTAACAACATCCTTTCAATTTACCCCCTAATTTTAAAGAGGTATCAGTGAAACTCTTCTAATTTTAATTCTTCCTGATGTTTGACTTGGATCCGGTATTCTTTACTTGTGAAGCTATCAGAGGAAAGGCAATTCTTGATTTATTCCTGAGTGGTGCCCAGGATCTGGTCCCAGAGGTGAATAGCAGCTAAACCACTTGCTAATATGACCTCCTTGGTATTCACTATTATAATTAGGTCAATGTAAGCTGCTTTATATCAAATAATGTAATAAATAATAATAAAGCAGCTTACATTGACCTAATTATGACAGTGAATACCAAGTGTGTGTGTGTGTGTGTGTGTGTGTGTGTGTGTGTGTGTGTGTGTGTGTGTGAAAAAATTACTGTCTGGGAAGCCTAAATTAAGTACTAGGCAAGCTGGTTGAAATTATAGTAAAGAACAGATTTATCAGACACATGAACATGACTTGCTGGGGAAGAGTCACTATGGTTTTTGTAAAGGGAAATCATGCTTCACCAATCTATTAGAATTCTTTGAGAGGCCTTTCATCGATCAGTAACTAGTTAAAGGATAGGAAAAGAGACATTATTAGGGCACAGGAGCAAACTATACCACTGGATAGGAAAGATAGGCAGTATAGCTAGAGACAAACCTGGCTTAACAAGATCTTCAATGAACCTCAAGAAAAATCTTACAAAAAGTGGAAACTAGGTTAAATTACAAAGGATAAATATAAATAAGTATATAGGAGCAAAATTAGAAAGGCTAAGACGCAAAATAAGATCAAATTACTTCGAGACAAAGGGTAAAAGGAAAATATTCTACAAATACATTAGAAACAAGAGGAAGACTGAAGTAGGGCTATCACTCAGTGAAGAAGGAAAAACAGTAATGGAAAATATCAAAGTGGCAGAGGCACTTAATGACTTCTTTGTTTTCATCAAGAAAACAGGTGGGAATTGGATGCCTAACCTACTGAATTTCAGTGAAAATGAGGTAGGATCTGAAGTTAAAATAGGGAAAGAAAAAGTTAAAAATACTTAGACAAGTTAGCTGTATACATGTCATCAGGGCCTGATGAAATACAGCCTAGAATATTCATGAAGCAGACTGACGAGATACCTGAGCCATTAACTATTATCTTTGAAAAGATATATTAGAAGACAGGAGAGATTCCAGAAGACTGGAAAAGGGCAAATATAATGCTCATCTATAAAAAGGGAAATAAGAACAAGCCAGGGTGCATCTACACAGCACCCTAAATTTGAAATAAGATACACAATTGTGTTTTGAAATAGCTTATTTCAAAATTTGTTGAGTCTACATAGTGCCAGATTTTGAAATAATGTCGAGACATTTTGAGACATGCCTTAAACCTTATGGAACGATGGTTCAGGGATGCAGAAATAGCATGCTTGTTATTTCTAAAAATATTTTAAAATTACAGACACATTTTAAAGATGTGGGGTAGCTATTTCATGATACATTCAGTATCTCAAAATAGCCCCGCTGTCTAGAGGTACCTCAGAGAATTATAGACCACTCAGCTTAATTTCTGTACTAGAAAGATAATGCAGCAAATAATTACCAAATCAATTTGCAAGCATCTAACAGATAATATGATGATAAATAACAATAAGCATGGGATTTGCCAGATACAAATCATGTCAAATCAATCTGATAGCTTGCTTTGATAGGGTAACAAGCTATGTAAATGGGGGAAAGCAGTAGATGTGGTATAGCTAGACTGTAGTATGGTTTTTGATATAGTCTTGCATGATGTTCCCATTAGTAACCTAGGGAAATACAGTCTAGATGGAGCCCAATAAGGTGGGTTTATAACTGGTTGTCTCCCAGAATCAATGGTTCACAGTCATGCTGCAAAGACATAATGAGAGGGGTTTTTCAGGAATCAGTTTCTGGTTCTGGTTCTGTTCAATATCTTCCTCAATGATTTAGATAATAGCATAGAGAGTACACTTACAAAGTTTGTGGATGAAAACAAGTTGGGAGAGGTTGCAAGTGCCTTAGAACAGCAATGCTCAACCTTTTTTAATTCATGACCCCCGTGGCCGGGAAAATTTTGGTTGAACAACAACAAAAAAAGGCACCAGGAACATTTTGTTGCAGCCCCTTTAATTTAAAGTGCTTGTCCACTCCCCTGCCACCCCCCCCACCCCCACCACGTGTATGTCAGGATCCACGCTGGGAAAACAAAATGGCAGCCGGCCCAGCACTGCGGCCCCCCAGGAAGACAGCTGCGACCCCCACATGCACCACTGCCTTAGAGGACAGGATTATAATTCAAAATTTTTAGACAAACTAGAGAAATGATCTGAGGTAAATAGGGTGAAATTAACTACGGACAAATGTACATAGGAAGGACAGATCAGTTGCACACATACAAAATGGGAGATGACTACGTAGGAATGATTATTGTGGAAAGGGGTTTAGTGGTCATAGTGGACCACAAACTAAATATGAGTCAACAGTGTGACACTGCTGCAAATAAAGCTAACATCATTCTGGGTTGTATTAACAGGAGTGTTTTAAGTAAGACAGGAAAAATAATTCTTCTGTTCTACTTTGCACTGATTAGGCCTCAACTGGAGTTTTGTGTCCTGGTCTGGGCACCACATTTCAGGAAAGATGTGAATGAATTGGAACAAATCCAAAGAAGAGCAACAAAAATGATTAAAGGTTTGGAAAACATGACCTATAAGGGAAGAAGGAAACAATTGGGTTTATTTAATTTGGAAAAAGAGAAGACTGAGAGGAGACATGATGACAGCTTTTAAGTACCCAAATGAGTCTTACAAGGAGGAGTGAGAAAAATGATTGCCCTTAATGCCTGATGATGGAACAAGAGTCATTGGCTTTAAACTGCAGCAAGGGAGGTTTAGGTTGGCCATTAGGAAAAACTTCCAAACTGTCTGGGTGATTAAGCACTGGAATAAATTGCTCAGGGGAGTTGTGAAAGATCCATCATTGGAGATTTTTAAGAGCAGCTTAAATAAACACCGATCTGAGATGGGCTAGATGAGCTTCGACCTGCTGTGAATGCAGGGGATTGGACTAGATGCCGTCTTGAGGTCCCTTTCAGTCCTACGATTCTATAAAACAAAGGGTCAGAATAAATTGTTTGTTTTTAGAATGGAGAGAGGCAAATAGTGGAGTCCCCCAGAGAGCTGTATTGGAATCAGTACTGGGGAACATATTCATAAATGGTCAGTCCTGAGACCAATCGTTTTCATAAATGATCTGGAGAAAGGGGTAAGCAGTGAGGTAGTAAAGTTTGCAGATGATACCAAACTGTTTAGGATAGTCAAGACAGAAGCAGACTGTGAGGGACTCCAAGAAGATCTCACCAAACTGAGTGATTGGACAACAAAATGGCAAATGAAATTTAATGTGGATAAGTGTAAAGTAATGCACATCGGGAAAAATAACCCCAACTATACATACAGTATGATGGGGGCTAATTTGGCTACGACAAATCAGGAAAGAGATCTTGGAGTTATCGTGGACAGTTCTCTGAAAACTTCCACACAGAGTGCAGCGGCGGTCAAAAAGGCAAATAGGATGCTAGGAATTATTAGGAAAGGGATAGAAAATAAGACCCAGAATATCTTACTGACCCTGTATAAAACTATGGTACGCCCACATCTTGAATACTGTGTACAGATGTGGTCTCCTCACCTCAAAAAAGATATTTTGGCCTTGGAAAGGGTTCAGAAAAGGGCAACTAAAATGATTAGGGGTTTGGAACGGGTCCCATATGAGGAGAGGCTAAAGCGACTGGGACTTTTCAGTTTAGAAAAGAGGAGACTGAGGGGGGGATATGATAGAGGTCTATAAAATCATGAGTGGTGTGGAGAGGGCTGATAAAGAAAAGTAATTTATTAGTTCCCTAAATAGAAGAACTAGAGGACACCAAATGAAATTAATGGGTAGCAGGTTTAAAACTAATAAAAGAAAGTTCTTCTTCACACAGCGTGTAGTCAACCTGTGGAACTCCTTGCCAGAGGAGGCTGTGAAGGCTAGGACTATAATAGAGTTTAAAAAGAAGCTTGATAATTTCATGGAGGTTAGGTCCATAAAAGGCTATTAGCCAGGGGATAAAATGGTGTCCTTGGCCTCTGTTTGTCAGAGGCTGGAGAGAGAGGGCAGGAGACAAATTGTTTGATCATTTTCTTTGGTCCACCCTCTCTGGGGAACCTGGTGCTGGCCACTGTTGGCAGACAGGATACTGGGCTAGAAGGACCTTTGGTCTGACCCAGTACGGCTGTTCTTATGTCTGGAAAAAGGGATAAAGTGAGGTGTCAAAATTTGCAGATGATGCAAAATTTCTCAAGATAGTTAAGTCCAAAGCAGATTGTGAAGTCTTACAAAGAAGTTTCACAAAATTTGATGACAGGACTACAAACTGGCAGGTGAAATTCAGTTTTGATAAAGGCAAAGTAAAGAGCATGAGAAACATAATCCCAACTATACATACAAAATTATGGGGTCTCAATTAGCTGTTGCCACTCAAGAAAGAAATCTTAGAATCATTGTGGTTAGTTTTCTGAAAACATTTGCTCAATGTTCAGTGGCTGTCCAAAAAGCTAACAATGTTAGGAATCATTAGGAAAGAGATAGATAATAAGACAGAAAATATTATAATACTGCTTTATAAATCTATGATACACCCAAATGTGTACCATGTGGCAAATGTGGTCACCCCAGTTCAAAAAAGATACATTGGAATCGGAAAAGATACAAAAATGAGCAAGGGTATTGAACAGCTTCCTATGAGGAAAGCTTAGAAATTAGAAAGACTGGGATTTTTCAGTTTAGAAAACAGATGACTAAAGGGAGATATTAGAGAAACATATAAAATCTTTACTGGTATGGAGAAAGTGAATATTAAACAGTGTTTTACTCCTTCACATAACAAAAGAATTAGGGGTCACCCAATGAAATTAATAGGCGGTAGATTTAAAACAAAAGGAAATACTTCATGAAACGCAGTCAGTCTGTGGAACTCTTTGTCAGGGAATGTAGTGAAGGTTAAAACTGTAACAGGATTCAAAAAAGAATTAGATATGTTAACAAAGGATAGGGTCATTAATGGCTATTTATCAGGATGTGAAGGGAGACAACATCATGCTCTGAGTGTCCCTTGCGTCTGTTCGCCAGAAGCTGAGAGTGGACAGCAGGGGAAAGGTCACTTGATGATTGCTTGCTCTATTCATTCCCTTTAAAGCAGTGGCCCTCAACTTTACCAGACTAGAGTACCCCTTTCAGTCGTCTGATTTGTTGTGCGTACCCCACAGATTCAAATTAAAAAATGATGTGCTTACAAATCTGTCATAAAAATACAAAAGTGTCCCTCCACACTGCAGATTGTGCCTTCTTGGTCTGGCACGCCTGGGACCTGAGAGGTCCCGAACAAGGGAGTTTGCTGGACCAGGGGAAGGACAAGCCTTGGGCTCTCCTAGGGCTCGTCCCCTGCTTGCCTCCTCTGGCTGCCAGCATGTTGACAGGGCTCCACTCCAGGCCACTGACTCTGCTCTAGCTGGTGGTGCTACCTTCTCTCAGCTGGCAGGGTTCAGCTCCTGGCTGGCAGGGTACTCCCTGCTCTCAGCCACGAACCCTGCTCTGGCCACTGGCCAGATCGGCTCCACTCCCAGCCACTGGGACTCTCTGGTCCAGGGTATTTCAACCTGTATTACTAAAAATGGCTGAATTTCTCATTTTAAGCATAATGCTATAAAGAAATTGGAATATAAATATTGTACTTGTTTTTTCAGTGTATAGGATATAGAACAGAATCAATTTTAATTTGTATTGACTTTGCTAGTACTTGTTATGTAGCCTGTTATAAAGCTAGGCAAATTCCTAGATAGGTTAATATACCCCCTAAAAAACCTCTGTGTACCCCAGGAGTATACATACCCCTGGTTGAGGACCACTCTGCTGAAGCACCTGTTGGCCACAGTCAGAAGATGGGATACTGGACTAGATGGACATTGGTCTGACCCAGTGTGGCTGTTCTTATGTACTTCCTAGTCTAACTATTGTGTAGTGTCAGCATGTGCTGTTTAATAGCAGTTCTGCTTCATCCTAGCAGTGGCTATACTTTGCTGATGAGTCCTATAGCTATATAATGAGGCATACAGTTTGTACCAGTAGTTTAAGAATTACAATTGCTATGGTAAATATAATATATTAGAAGATTTACCTGTCATTGCCCAGATCCTTAACTCAATTAATTTTTATATTTTGGAAAATAAAATGAAAATGTACATGCCTCAACCATTGCTAGGAGGTAGGGCTGGGGATGAGAGGTTCAGTATGGAGGCTGCATCAGAGACAGAGGACTACTCTAGCCCTTTCTCACCATAGCAGGTTGGGACCAGGTGAGAAGCACCTCTACATGACCACTGAAGGTCCAGAGGGCATAGCCAGGGGAGGTGTGTATGTCCTGTGGCTGAAGCAGGTCCAGGTTCATCTGTCCCCTGTGCTTCATAGCCAAAATTAGGAACTCAGCAAACCGTGCACTTTCCCCTCACTCCCTGACAAAGAGGAGCAGCCAGCAATGTTCCCATACCAATCTGGAGAGGGAAGTTTCAGCCTACCTCCACCATCCCTAAAGGGTGCCTGAGGAGTGAGGAGCTCAGGATTGGGGCAGTCCCAAATGGAGAGGGGAGAGCCCCCAGCCAGCCCCTTTCATTTGTCTGGTGATTGTCCCTTTTCTGTTTGGTTTTATGAAAAGCAATCCCTTTCCAGGCACATCCCATTTTCTGGGACAACCAAACCCTGACATTGCTTTAAGTTATGACAAGAGGAAGCTGCCTACCAAATTTGGTGGTCCTAGCTCTTATCATTTAGGAGGACTTCTTGAACAGACAGACAAACTCTCTCAAATATATCGTAGATTAGTTATTGTGTATAAGATATATTGTCTTTTACAACTTCATGCTACAACTGTGTTTGAGAGCTTGTATTATAGGAAATACATAGCAATTGCTGATATGAGACTAGAGAACAATTACATTTACAATTAAAAACCAATCACCTTCAAAAAATTCAAAGAGGTGAGTGAAATTTTGGAGGTAGTTGAAACAGACTCTGGCTGATTTCACACATCAGCACTTAGAAAAATTCATTGTCCTATTTACTTTGCATGCTGAGGTTTTTTCTGACTAATGTTGCCTTTTCAGCATTCCAGAAAAGAAGAAGATTGGGAGTTCATATTTAATTGCTTCATCCTGGATTCCCATGTTTGAAAAGACTGCTATCAGAAGGCAAAGACCAGTACCCCATTGCACTATAGAAAGGCCTTTTCCTTTGCCAAAATGCTGATTAAATGTGTTCTGACCTATATTGCTTTTCACATCAGTGCCCTTTCGCTGAAAAATGGAAATAGCCATAATTAACCTCAATGAAGCATGACTTTAAATAGGAATCAGATTTGTATAGAATACTGAGCTAAATATTCTTTTAAATATTTAAAATTCTGGTGGCTGCTGCAACGCAACATGTTGTGTTGTATACTCAGTGTCCCAAAGTAGAAATTAAAGAGATTTTTTTCATGGAGAAAATTGAGGCAAGGGGGAAAATATTTTATTCAATAGTTCAAAGATTTATCTTTAGGTACCAAATGTTTCAAGCACCTTAGGTTAGCTTTTCTTGTACTATTAGTCTAAAGATATATTCACTATGCATGGACTCATATTAAAATACCAAATCTTTATTAAAACCCTACTACAGGGGGATTAGAATCTGAGCCCATGCCTGAATTTTGCAAATGCTCCTTATCTTTATTATATAAACCCCCATACTCCTGAACACTACTAAACTGGATCTGGGTTATTATGATCCAGATCTGAATTTTGCAGCTTTGGCACCATCATTAGTATTTATGGTTGGCTAGTGAAAGCACCAGCTGGAGACAATTAAAAAATAATAATGATTTGTTTTCTCTATTCTGTTGAAGAGTAAACAGCTTACTGCAGTTGTTTTGGCAGCTTGTCCATGCCAATGTATTTTGGAGGAGCTGACTCTGGGAATGAGTGTATCAGATCAATTCTTAACTCATATTGGCTCTGCCAATGGTCTGCTGCGAAGGCACCATTTATGGCATAGTAGCCCCTCCTCCTCCTGGATTTGAATCCCCTAGATTTCATACTTGAGGTCTGCTTTAAGTTGCATGCTCTGGCTCTAACTGCAACAAAGTTTGAGCTGCTTGCGGGTTGGCCTTTGGGGCAGGGAGTTTGTTATAAAAAGAGGAAGAGGTGATTAAAAATAACAAAAGGTTGAGCATTCCAGTAACTGAAGGATTGTTCGATCATCATGAAATCATTGCTGGGTACTTCAGGAGGAGAAAAGATAGGGGGAGCCAAAAGTAGAAATGAGTGTTGTGCTGCTGGGATTTGCATGTTGATTACTGTGTTAAATTTACAAATGTTGTAGAAAAAGGGATGAACAGGGACCAATTCAAAGCTGACTGCAAAGAGCTACAAAGGGATTTCAAAAAATTAGGTAACTGGGCAACAAAAAGGCAGATGGAATTCAGGATTGATAAGTGCAAAGTAATGCACATGGGAAAATATAATCCTAACTGTAGGTACATAATGGTTGTTACCAGTCAAGAAAGAGATCTTGGAATCATTGTGGATAGTTCTCTAAAAATATCTATTTAATGTGCAATGAAAGTTAAAAAACTAAAAAGCTAACAGAATATTATGAATCATTAGGAAAAGAATGCATAATAAGACAAAACACCATATTGCCTCTACATGAAGTCATTGTATGCTCACATCTTAAATACCTTATGCAGCTTTGGTCAACCTACCTAAAAAAAGATTGTTTTTGGAAAAGGTGTTGAAAGGGCAATGAAAATTATTAAGAGTTAGGAACAGCTTCCATATGAGGAGAGATTAACAAGATGGAGATATTTCATCTTCAAAATAAATGATTAAAGGATAGGGGAATAGGTTACAGGTCTAGAAAATCATGAATGGTGTGGAAAAATAGAATAAGGAAATGTCATTCATTGCTTCACTAACATAACACAAGAAGATGACCCGATTCAATTTATAGGCAGCAGATTTAAAATAAAACCTTTTTTTTCTACAACCAGCTTGTGGAACTCTTTGCCAGGAGATGATGGAAAAGCCCAGACTATAACAGGGTTCTAAAAAGAACAAAAATTTGAGGAGGATTGGTCCACCTATGGCTACTAGCCAGAACAGGCAGGGATGGTGTCCCTAGCTTCTGCTTGCCAGAAGCTGGGATTAGGCAACAGGGGATGGATCATGATGATTGCCTCTTCTGTTTATTCCTTCTGAAGTACCTGTCATTGGCCACTGTCGGCAGACAGGATACTGGTCTAGAAGGACCTTTGGTCTGACCCAGTATGGCCATTCTGATGTTCTTATATAGAGCTAAAATGTATCTGCCCCCCTGCTGTAACCCACTAGACCCCACTCCCGTTTCAGAGCTGAGAGAGCTCCCAGGAGTTCTGATGGACTCTGTCTCTCTCTACAGAGTTAGTAACAAAATAAGAATATACATTAAACTTTTAAAGCTAACCAAAGTCCCTTAAGTAAGTTGCCACAAAATGTCAGAATATGTTAGTGTTAAAGCTGAGTGAGTGTAATATTTATTTAATTTTCTTTCTTTTATATAGGAATTAGATACAGTGCTCCGGTCAGCTAACTGCTAAGTTATCTGCCAAAAAAAGTAGAATTTTCCAGCAACTTGGTATCTCTTGGATAGAGGTGATGCGTGTAGGGGAAAGGGCAGATGGGGTTGGTTCCACCCTGCCCCATTTGGTGCATGGCTTGTACTGCACATGCTCAGTAACACTGCTGAAGCTTCTGTCCTCAGTGCCCCCCCATGATTTCACTCTCTTCCCCCCCCCCATCATGATATGCACAGGTCACACACCCCCTCATCTGAAGTGGCACCCCTGGTCTGCTGGATGACTTTTCTCAAGTCATTTCATGTCCCTGTATCTCAGTTCCCTGTCAGTACAACAAGCAATAATACTGTACTCCTTTGTAAAGTGGTTTGAGCTCTACAGATGAAAAGTGCTATATAAGAAATGTTTATTAGTAACATGGAAAGTGCAGAAAATATGGAACTACTCAAGAGTGCATAGAAAACACTGCTGTTCCAAGGTTTCAGTCTGTTGAAAAGGAATTCTTAAATCAACCTGAGAACAAGTAAAGAGGGAATAGGGTGAGAGCTGGACTAAAAAAAAAAAAAAAAAAGTGGCATATGAACATACATAAGAACACAGCCTCCCCTGGCAAGGAGTTCCACAGGTTGACTACACGCTGTGTGAAGAAGAACTTTCTTTTATTAGTTTTAAACCTGCTACCCATTAATTTCATTTGGTGTCCTCTAGTTCTTCTATTATGGGAACTAATAAATAACTTTTCTTTATTCACCCTCTCCACACCACTCATGATTTTATATACCTTTATCATATCCCCCCTCAGTCTCCTCTTTTCTAAACTGAAAAGTCCCAGTCGCTTTAACCTCTCCTCATATGGGACCCATTCCAAATCCCTAATCATTTTAGTTGCCCTTTTCTGAACCCTTTCCAAAGCCAAAATATCTTTTTTGAGGTGAGGAGACCACATCTGTACACAGTATTCAAGATGTGGGCGTACCATAGTTTTATACAGTGGCAGTAAGATAGTCTGTGTTTTATTTTCTATCCGTTTCTTAATAATTCCTAACATCCTATTTGCCTTTTTGACTGCTGCTGCACACTGTGTGGAAGTTTTCAGAGAACTATCCACGATAATGCCAAGATCTCTTTCCTGATTTGTCATAGCCAAATCATACTGTACGTATAGTTGGGGTTATTTTTTCCAACGTGCATTACTTTACACTTATCCACATTAAATTTCATTTGCCATTTTGTTGCCCAATCACTAAGGTTGGTGAGATCTTTTTGAAGTTCTTCACAGTCTGCTTCTGTCTTGACTATCTTAAACAGTTTAGTATCATCCGCAAACTTTAGTACCTCACTGCTTACCCCTTTCTCCAGATCATTTATAAATTAGTTGAACAGGATTGGTCCCAGGACTGACCACTGGGGGACACCACTAGTTACTCCTCTCCATTCTGAAAACTTACCACTTATTCCTACCTTTTGTTTCCTGTCTTTTAACCAATTCTCAATCCATGAAAGGACCTTCCCTCTTATCCCATGACAATGTAATTTTCACAAGAGCCTTTGGTGAGGGACCTTGTCATAGGCTTTCTGAATATCTAAGTATACTATATCTACTGGATCCCCCTTGTCTGCATGTTTGTTAACCCCTTCAAAGAACTCTAATAGACTAGTAAGACATGATTTCCCTTTACAGAAACCATGTTGACTATCGTCCAACAAATTATGTTCTTCTATGTGCCTGATAATTTTATTCTTTACTATTGTTTCGACTAATTTGCCTGGAACTGAAGTTAGACTTACTGGTCTGTAATTGCCAGGATCACCTCTAGAGCCCTTTTTAAATATTGGTGTCACATTAGCTACCTTCCAGTCATTAGGTACGGAAGCCAATTTAAAGGATACGAACCACAGATAATAGTTCAGCAATTTCCCATTTGAGTTCTTTTAGGACCCTTGGATGAATGCCATCCGGTCCCGGTGATTTGTTAACATTAAGTTTTTCTATTTGTTCCAAAACCTCCTCTAATGACACTTCAACGTAGGACGATATGACCTTTGAAAAGGCTGGGGCAAAGCAAGGTTGGGAATGGAGGAGGAGTAAGTGCCTCCTCCACTCCTTAGCAAGTGATGATTGATGTCTAAAACATAATCTCTGGATAATTTAGCTACCAAATTTGAACAACCCTCAACTAAGCATGTGCAAATTGAGATTTAGCATAGGGTTATAACTTGGTCAAATTTGTGCATTTTTCATTAACCAATTTAACAAAGCCCATCCCTGACCAACACCCCTCCCCGCCAAACAAACAAGGTTTTAAAGTTCCTGTCCAAAGCCTATAGATGCAGTGTTTTGTTTTTTTTTTTGAAGGGGGGAGGATTGGGAAGGGGGGGGGAGATTTTAAAAATGGGGAAATGTATTTTCCCCAATATCATTATTGGTAGAGAAGGAACTATTTTTGCTGAAACATTCTAAAAATAAACATAGCCTTAGGCAGACACCTGGCATGGAAAAAAAATCAGCCCCAATGGTTCAAGTTTGGAAAAGTGACAAGCAACTGTCAAAGGATCTTGTAATTAGATGTGTCATTGGGAGGTGGGGTGGAAACTCTCCTTGACTGGGGTGAGGCAGAGAAGAGGAGGGGAAAAAAGGAGAGATACTGAGGATACAGCTAGACTGCGGGGTGGGGTGGGGTGGGGAGGCGTTCGGGATACTGGAGGTATCCTGAAAAAAAACACTCTGCCACGTCCAGTGAATGCATTTGCTCTTCCGCTTTTTTTGTGTGCAGAAGATCAAATATGCTCTTTCGGAAGCCCCTGTATTCCACGTTTAACGAGGAAGAAGGGGGCTTTCCAAAGAGGGCTTTTTTCCAAAATTTGGCCCAGTCTAGATGGGCCAAATTTTGGAAAAGCCTCTTCCAACAAAAGTATCAGAAAAAGACTTGCAAAATACGGAGCACATTTTGAATATATTTTTCCAATAGATCCTTGCAGTCTAGATCAGTGTTTCCCAACCAGGGTTCCGTAGAACCCTGGGGTTCCGCAGACCTTCATCAGGGGTTCTGTGAGAAATCATGGAATAAATAAATACATTTTTTTTCTTACAATGTAAGCTGACATGTACACACACACACACACACACACACACACACACACACACACACACACACAACAGCTCTTTACAAATAAATTTTCTTGACAATAATTTAGCAGTAATTGAATTGCGCTCCCCACTGTAAATTTTTTCTGGCCAAGCAAACATTTTCATAGGTAAGTGCTTCTTTCGTAAGTAGTGTGTCTTATGATGGAGTTGCCAGTACTATAATGAGCAATTGATGGCAAGTTTATTCTCTGTCTCTTCATATGTTGTTAAGAATCATTTTATAAAAGTTCAAATTTTTTTTATGGTGATTCTTGATCTTTTGCAGAGAAACCATTTCAGTAGAAACCAGAAATGTGTAAGAAATCATTGTTACAAATGACAGTATTCTACTTAGAGAAGATAGTACATGGAATTCTTTATTAAATAAACAAATGTTTTAAAAGCTGTCATGAGCTAGCAATATACTGTGTTATTTTTCTATACATTTATCTTAAATGATGACAACAGCTAACTCGATAGCCCATCTTCCGATGGTCTTGATGTCACTGTAGTGGAGCTAAGCACTTATTTTATTCTCCAGCAGTTAGATTATGGCATCTTTCATTACCTTACTTTAAAAAAAATATGATCTGTTTTGAATTAAACCCATTTTTTATCTATTTTCATGCCTTTATGAATTTTGGAAAAGGAATTTTTCCTTTTAAAATATGAAAGCATCATCACTCAGGTAAAGCATAGTGTGTGCAGTAAGACAAGAAGCAGAAACTTTATTAAGACCACAGTGTTCATCTTATATTGGACATAAGTGCTACATATTTTAGAAACTTAGTGACATTTTATACTTACTGTGTATAGCACCTTTCCAAAGTGAAATGCTTCTGAGAGGGAAGCAGCTAAATTGCAATGCAGTATGCCCTGAAGCAGTTGAAAGTGAGGGGAACAGGACATTTCATTACTGACTCTTTTGGAAAGCAATGGCTATTCAGAGCAAACTGGACAATGGCTTTTAAGATCTCATCCGAAGGATCTCTAGAGAGAGCTACATGGAAGTCAGTTGATCTGTCTTACACCTAGTAAATATGGGCAGTTTTAACCCTCCCTCCCCCCAATGGACCAACGATACCACATTTTGGGACTTCCATCTCTCTCTGAGAAATGCCACTATAGAAAGAAGCCATCCAAGTCATAAGGCCACCTCCCATTCACCCAACTATTCTAAGATCCAGAGCAGTAGGCCCTCTTGCAGATTAGAACTATTGCAGCACAAACATGAGGCTCCTGTTGTACCTTCAGAACTCACCAAAAACAAGATTAAAATCCCAGAACCCTCTATGGACCCACATCTAAGATTCTTAGGGTATGTCTATACTCCAACACTATTTCAAAATAACTAGCACTATTCCGAAATACATCTACACAGCAGGTAGTTATTTTGAAATGACAAAATACCGTCAAGTTGGAGGACTTCTTACTCTGACTCCTGTAAACTTCATTGTACGAGGAGTAAGGAAAGTTGGAGGAAGAGTACTCTATTTCAAAAGTGCTGTGTAGCTTATTTCAAAATAGGGAGTGTCTATTTTGAAATAATCTACGCAATTGATGTAACTCAATTTGTGTATCTTATTTCAAGGTAAGCCCTGCAGCGTAGACACACCCTTACATGTAACTTAGATGCTGAGGCTCTGGGGAGAACCCTATGGAGCATTTTAACTACTCAAAACAAACAGCTTGTCAGTGACCCTGTTGAGGAACCACTGATATCTGTCAGAAAGACAGACACAGATTGAATCAGAGCATCTCATAAGAGATGTGAACAAACCTTTTTTAGATGGAAAATGTGACAAATACCTACATGTGACTGGTCACCAGCCACAAATGATGGAGCCCATCATATCTGAGTGTTTCTTTCATTCTTTCACCATGGACCTGAAGGACATTCACTAGCTCATTCTTGCGATGATCTGTTGGTTATCAAATCCAGATATACATTTGTGCTCATTGTTGCCTACCAAGGTGGGGGTGATGGTGGTGGTGGTGGCAGCAGCAGCAAAGGAGAAGGTGGAAGAATTTGCAGGAGCTGGATAAGATATAGAAGTAGGTTTGCCACTTCTGAGGTACAAAAAACAGGACATCCATGATGATTCTAAGCTCATAAAACTGGATAGCTGGCAGTGTTAGGTTTCCTGGTGCAGCTCCCTCAAAAACAGGAATGATACTGGGAAAGTCTGGACAGATGGCATCCCTACATTGAAGTGCCATTTCATTCCCTAAAATCCAAAAGAACTATCATGAGGGAAGCCTTTTCTTTTTCACACATTCCACTTTCCTATGATGTGCTGACCTGTGTTCCCTCTTTCCAGTGATTCTCTCAGATCTCCAACCCTCACTCTTTTACATGGCTTATGGGTTTTTTCTCCACTCACAAAGAAAACTTGTGGAGTTCTCTCATCTGTTCTTTAGTCTATTTTTAAACCCATGTGTTTTATTTTCCATTGTCACATTTTATCTTATGCCCCTGAGGTGGATGAGGCAGAGGCAGTCAGCAGAATAGGCTCGTGTAGTTCATGAGTGTGACCACCTCTCCTCCCCCGTTTCCAGGAAATAGAGAGACAGAGTATCAAGTCTGCGGGGTGTGGTGGGGGGCAGAAAGGGGTATGATTTTTGGCTACAGGCATTCTGATGTGTTAGCTGAGGTTTCCATAAGCAGCAGCCACCCTGGATAATGTCCTGGACACATCAGAGTCAAAGGAACTGTTGTTAAAACAATTGCCAGAAATCCCATTGAGCATCATGGGTTCAAGATGTCACCTCTTCCGTATAATCTTGTTTTTGTCTGCCTTGAGTAGTGATAACAAAGCTTGTGTAAATATTGTGAATGAAGCAAACTTTGTGTGTCTGACTCCTCTTCTAGAAAGAAACTAGCACACTCCAAACTGCCATAAACTATTGCTCAGCTAACAAGCAATAAGAGGCATAGAATCAGGAGGCCATCGAATCCAACCCCCTGCCCAAAGCAGGACGAACCCCAACTACATCAAGACATTGCAGTGAAAGGCAATCCACAGGCCTTTGTTATTCACAGCTGTTTTCTTTTATTTTTCAGAGACTATTTTAACATAAATTATTTGTTTGCTGTTGCTAGCTATTTTAATAGATTGGAGTATTATATTCCAGCTTTAAGAGCATTCATGATTGTTTGAGCAGCACTTTCAAAAGTTCTCATTAAAATATATGAACTATGCTCTATCCAGAACTAAATTATGAAGCAGAGAATGTCAATGAAACAGAGTCTCTTGACAGTTGATGGGCATTTTTTAAACTAATTGCTAAAACTTAAACTATTCAAAACATGTTTTAAAGCCCTGAGCAGCAAACTTCACCATGGGTTTCATATGAGAAAACTGTCCATCATTTTTTAGAAACATAAAGAGCTCATTCTTTCAGGGTCTTAATCTGCTGGCTATGTTATGCACTCTAATTCTACTGAATGTTGCAGTACCTTGACTCAGGTACACCGAAAAGTCTTTTGTCATATTGTTATTGTTCTGTTATCTCTCTCATTCATTGTTGCCAACAACTGTGATTTTGTTGAGAATCTATTGTTTAATGTTTTACTTAAAGCCCCAAGTCATAAAGAAGAAAAGATTGTGATAAGCTAGGTTTGCTCTCTTTAAAGATAAGTTACTAGCTCACAAAGTTGCAGAGAAAAACAAGAAAATGGGCCTGAGTATACTCTGAGCTCAGGAAAAAAAAGATGACAAATCCCCCCCCCCCAATATTTTTAATTATAAATTTCAAGACAATCTTTTTAGAGATCTTACTCATGATTTCTGAACATTTGGAGCTGGCACTACTGTGCAGAGCTTGAATCCCATCACTTTTCTTTGATTCCTTACACTGGGTCACCCTCACCTACTAATATGAATGGAATATGCTTATCCTTGCTCTCGCTGTGAAGAGCTGCCCCATCGTTTTTTACTGTATCCTATCTCACCTCCTTCACTGGAACATTCACATCTGCCTAACCTTTATCTTTGTGAGCCAGTCCACTAGAAAAGAGACTTTGTAGTTTGATCCACTCCTAATTTAACACCCTCATTCCTTATCTATTGTTTTCAAGAAACATTATTTTCTGTGATAGAATTCAGATCAATCTTAGATGTCTTCAACTTACCTAATTGATAAGTGAAAGATGTCTGTAACTAAATCATTACCAAAACTCTCCATGAAAACAACTTAACCCTTATTGACTTATCAATCAATGGTTAATTATTCCATCACTTACAGAACATATGTGGATGATAAGGGAATTTGTCAACAACATCATCTGTTAACTGCAGTGAACATCTGTAGCAACAGGCATTCTTTGTTAATAACCTGTATCTCAAACACAGAACATGTGTTATAAGCAGGGCTCCACAAACTATAGAAAACCCTACTCGCCAGACAAAAAAGGGACTCGCCACCCTCCCCCCAAAAAGTGTTTTTTTTAATTGTATAAATTCCTAATAAGAATAAGGACAGTAATTACTAATACGTTCTTAATAAACATCACCCAAGTTATTAATAAATATCTTATAAACTTCTACCTTTTCCTTGTGCTGCCATGTCTCCTCTCCTTGCTCCATCAGCTCCCCTGGTGCCTGCTGCCCCCCAACCCCTCACCCTCCTCTGATGTCCTGACTCCTGCCCTTCTTGCTGCCCTCAGCCTTCCTGAGACCTGCCCCCTCTACCAGCCCTTCTCTCCCCCCTGTACCCACTCCTCCAGTAGCCCCACTCTGATCAAGTGAGCTACCCTTCCTCATCCCCTCTCCTAACACCTCCCTCTACACACCTGCCCTGCCTCTCTCCTCTGATACTAGTCCCTCCCCTGCAGGTGTCTGCCCTTCTGCTTCATCCCCAGAATCTGCTGGCACCTGCATCCTCCTGGTTCCTCCCCCTTCCCTCACTGCCCCTACTCCCTTTGCCCTCTTTTTCCCTGATACCCACCCCCTCAGCACCCTCTGCCCCCATTCCCCTCATGACCCTGTGCCCTCACACATGCCTTGCTCCATCCCCACCTTCCTCATGCCCACCCCTTCTGTCAAGCCTTCTCCCAGCACCTCCCCCTCCTCCCTCTAGCCCCCAGTGCCCTCACCCTCGCCTCTCCCAGCATCACCCTGTCTCCTCTCCCACCGACACCTCCCCTCCTGCCCTTTTCCTCATTGTCTGCACTTGGCCCCCTGGGATTTGTCTCTCCTGCACCCCTGTCCCTTGGTGCCTTCCCCTTTCTTCTTCTTCTCCTGACCACCTCCCCTCCCCTCAGCACAAGTCCCTTCCCCATATTTTTCCCCTCCCCACAGCCCAGCCCAGCTGCTTCCCCTCCCTCAGGGCCAGCTCTCGGTTTTTTGCTACCCCAAGCAAAACATTTCCTCCCCCCCCCCTTTTTTGTTATCTTTTACACATTTGCATTTTGCAATGGTTTGTATTTTTTGTTTTCATTTTTGTCCCAGCATTTTAGCCCTATAAATAGCAAATACCATTTTCATTCATATTTTTTTCCATAAAGGCAAAGGTGCTTCAAGTGAACTTCCCCTTTCATTTGCTGCTGGGTCACAGCAGCCTTTCCCCTGCCCTGTCCAGCCCCTCCCTCTGGACAAGCACCCCTCACTCCCGACCCACAGGGGAAACAGGGTGCAGGAACAGCACAGAGCCAGAGGGGTGCAGGGAACAGTGTGTGTGTGTGGGGGGGGGGGGGTGAACAGGGGTGGCTCGGGGAACAGGAGGCACAGAGCCAGAGGGATGCAGGTATTGGGGGGAGCAGTATGCGGGGTGTGGTGGAGGCATGGGGAATGGGAGGGGCAGAGGGATTGGGGTCTAGGGGCAGTGCAGGGAACAGGCAGCACAGAGCTGGGGGGGGGAGCAGGGATCGGGGGGAACAGGGTGCGGCATGCAAGGGTGGCACAGAGCCAGAGGGAGAGCAGGGGATCCGGGGTACAGGGGTGGCATGGGGAATGGACGGTGGAAGCCAGATGGGATGCGGGGCAGGCGCAGCAAGCTGGGCGGTTGGCAGGGAGCAGTCTCTCGCCGGTGAGGGGCTGGGGCCGTGGCAGGACTGGAGCCGATGGGGCGGGGCCTGGCTCCTCCGTGTGCTGCAGCCAGCTGCCGGGAACACGCAGCCAGAGCCAAGCTGCTTTAAAATCCCTTTAAAAACCCTTTAAAATCGGCGGAGCCACGTCACACCAGCATCCTGGTGTCTGCCGGCACTTCGCCTCCTCGCGCCGCAGCTGTACACAGGCAGCCCATTGCTGAGACTCACCGCAGTTCCCCCTCCCCGGCAGCGCTCTGCTCCTCCGCCGGCTGGCGGATTGGATGGGGCCGCGCTGCCAGTAGTGCGGGCTTTGGCCAGCCTGTTACAACGGCCCACCGGGCCAATCCACCACTGCACTCGACAGCTGACAAAATCTACTCGCCCCGGGTGAGTGGGTGAGTATTTGTCGAGCCCTGGTTATAAGAAACATATAGTTAATTACGCATGTTCCCTCTCTGAAAACAATTCTCCACAGGTCAATAAAATCAGAGTAAAAGATTATATCTAGTCCATTATTGATTACATAGAAAAACGACGAATAGTCTAACGCTTCAGGGAGTAGCTGAGTTAGTCTGTTATAGAAAAAAACAGCAAGCAAATGGTCTGATAGCACTTTATAGACTAACAAAACATGTAGATGGTATCATGAGCTTTCATGGGTACAACCCACTTCTTTAGATGAATGGAGTATTAAAGTCCAGAACCAAAAATAAATAGGGTATGGTGGAAAGGAAGGGGAAAAAATTGTGAATTAGAGCAATGTTTCTCAACCAGTGGTACAAGTACCCTTAGGGGTACTTTGGAGGATACGTCAACACAACTGAAATTTGGAGAAAACTGAATTTGTTTTAAGTTTAATAGTGCTTTATTATTTTTGTACTTTCAACACCAAAAATTTCATCACCCTCCCGGCTACAATTAAGTTGTTTAAACAAAGGTGTTGCAATGGTAGAAAAAAAATGTGTGTCTGAAAACTATAGGTATTGGGGGTACTTCATAAAAAAAGGTTTAACACTAATTCAGTGTTTCTCAAGTTACAGAAGCTGATAGAGGAGGTGCAAATTGTTCTTAAGTACCCATTGTTTACTTGGTTTTAGTTGATGGCATAGATTACATCACATCAGGGGCTCATTTAACTACACATCCACTAAGGCTGTGGTTCTCAACAGGAACATTGTCCAAAGTCACATGGTATGAGCAGGTGCCACCGTTAGGCTTTTTAATGCTGTGTTCACAAGCACATGGCTTGTCATCCATAGTGTCACCTAGGACGCAACCACATTGTGTTGCCAGAAACTTCTGTCTGAGGCTCTGAGTGTCAGTGTAGCTGCCGCCATCATGCTGAGCGGTTGCTGTGTCATTCGTCCTGTGCTACATGTGCTGGAGGTGGTCCACAAAAATTTTGATTGGCCTGGTGGTCTGTGGACTGAAACGAGTTAAGAAACACTGCACTATAATGTGATCTATGCCATCAAATGCCAGAAATGCCCTTCTAACATGTATATTGGCCAAACTCGACAGTCTCTATGGGAAAGAATGAATGGATACAAATTAACTCCAGATTTCAACGAGAAGCTTCAGAATTGACATTCATGCTTAAATTTGACACTTTATGTATGGGTTTAAACAAAGACTCTAATTATCTCATCCATTACAAAGATAGCTTCCCCAATTATCACCCCTAATGTCATTACCTCACAGAAACTTACCTTCCCCCCTTACCCCCACTCTGTTCTAAAATTTTATTTGTCAGTTTCACATGCATTCATTTTTTTTTTGATTGTATCACTTTGGTATATATGGTCGTGCCGATTTTCTTCCACATATTGATCTAAGGAAGTGGGTCTGGCCCATGAAAGCTCATCACCTAATAAACCATCTTGTTAGTCTTTAAAGTGCTACATAGTTTTGTCTTTTGTTTGGATACAAATTAGATATCCAAAAAAGCAACACACAAAAACCTGTTGGAGAACAGTTTAACCTGCCCGGGCACTCATTAATGGATCTCAAAGTCGCTGTGTTGTTTGAGGCCAATTCCACAAGACAAATACACAGAGAAGGATTGGAACTTAGCTTCATTTGCAAGTTTGGGAGCCATCAAAAATATATGAATAAAGATATTACCTGGCTAGCACACTATCTTCTACACCCTAATGACTTAAGCAGAATTTGCACCTCCTCTATCAGCTTCTTGTAACTTGAACACTCTAATTCACTATTTCCCCCCTTCCTTTCTACCCCCATCCCTATTTATTTTTGCATCTGGACTTTTAATACTCCATTCATCTGTACCCACGAAAACTCATGATACCAGCTACATGTTTTGTTAGTCTTGCAACACCTTACAGACTATTTGCTGTTTTTCAAGTTTTTCCAGTTACAGACTAACTTGGCTGCCCCTCTGAAGCTTTTGATTAGAGCTCTTCATTTGGTATCTCTGTCAACCTAAGTACAAAGAATAAAATTTTCAGTTAGATAGATACAAAGAACTAGATTTGTTGATTTAAAAAAAACTTAGGTTTATACTCATTAACTATATTTGTAAACACACTCTCTTTCCCTACTCCCACACAGAGCTTGGTAACAGGTCACCAAATAATCAAATGGGGCACTGGGTTTTGCTCCCTGAGCTGCTGCAAAGCCAGGGACCCTATTAACCCTGGGATTCCAAGTTTTTTGGGTTTTTTTAAGGCAGAATTACCAGTGTATACGGTTGAATCTGGCCCTGTATTTTTCTCCTATTGGTGTAAGACAGCTGAGGAAAAGTGTATGTTCTATGGATTTAATCTATATCACACTGAATGCAAAAGGAACTATTCTATTGACTTCATCTGGTTTTGTATCCACGTCACTGCTATTTCTCATTTAAGCCACCAGTTTGCTGCTGCTTTGGGAATACAGAAGAGTCACCAAGAATGTTATATAAACTCAGGCATAAATGTCATCTGACAATCAAACAGCTAATCCATTTTAATAGCCCCAAAGGCAAAAGAATAAGGTAAATCATTTCATTTGTAGCTGAGTGCCACTCAGCTGTAAATAAATACTTTTATAGTTTGTAGGAATTGTCTCTAGAGCTTAATTATGATTGACCCGCCTTAGCATTAAACTGACTAAGAAGAAGAATGTGTTTTGCCTTAGCTAGGTGGAGAACTTTGGACACATTTGTATGATAAAGGTTTTGTATATAGCAATTATTAAGATGTAATTCTCAAAACGAATTTTGTCAAAATCAGCTGAGTCCCCTTTGCTCAAATTTCCTCTATGCTCAATCATTTTTAAGGACTTTTAGAAGCCAGTATTTTCAGAAACTGAAGTCCAATGTGCAGAAGACCATAATAATTTAAATAGATTTCTTCTTGATGATGCAGGGTGCCCATCTTGAGAGAAAAATTGATCTACCAAACTGCAAGTGCTTCATCCATATTTACAGCCTGCATACATTTAGCAGCATGTTTTGATATTGCCTTTCATTACAGTACTTTTACTAGGATTACAGCAGAAACAGACTTGGTATAAAATACAAGGCAAGATGTAACATGGATGTCATGAATAATGATTGGCGGAGCCATTTCTAGGTACTTTGGACACAGTAGAACCTGAAGGCATCTGCAGGCTCCTGGATAAGCCTACTTTATATTATTTTGCCACCCACTATATTTAAATTCAGACCAGCAGTATAATTTCTCTGAATTGGTCATGGATGAATTATCACAGGGAAATTAATGCTCAACTAAATATTTTCTTAGAAGCCCCTTCTTTGTTGTAACTACTTGAGCAAACAACTTCCTGTCAAGTGAAGCGTTTTGAAATACTAAAAACAAATCCTCATATTAATACAGCATAGTGAAGAAGATTTGAAGGTGGCCTATAGGAAAGATGAGGTTCTATAGGGGACTGGGATTCAGTACTCTGGGATTCTATTTGCAGTTCTTTGACTGATTTTTGATACCACACAATGAAGTCATTTAAATTCTGCCTCCATTTGCCCATCTTTCGACTAGAAATAATATTGAACATCTGTATCTCTCATGATTGTCGATGCTTACATTTTATGAGGTGCTTTCTTGAAATATACTAAGAGTTCCAGCATGGTTTCTGGATTATGTTATTTTGTATGTATAGTTATTTCATGAGTTAAAGACAGGGTATTCTATTAAGTGATGTCAGAGTAGTGGAAATTACCAAAATAAAAAATAGATACAATAAGAATGGCACTTATCTTGAATACAAGTTGTCAATACTCCTCATTAATCTGTTTTAAAAATGTGTTTTCCAGTCAGGAAGCAGGACTAGTATTGTGATTTTGGTAATTCATCACATACCATAAATAGTTAATATAGATAGAGCTCTAGCTTGCTATAATATTGTTTGTCCAAACTATTTCGCAAATACAGTACAACTAAATTAATACTTTCAACAAGATCAACATCTATTTATGTATGATACCTGAATAGTAAAAGGGTTACATTTTTCAGTTTACTCACAATTCATATTTAAACCAACACTGTTGTATATTTATTTTATATGCTCCTTTAAATTACAACCAAGTGCAACACTCCATTGGCTACAAAGGAAGAGGTCATCTGTTATAGTGGATAAATCAAGTGATCTGTCCTTTGTCACTGTTTGAGAGAAGGTTTCAGATGGAGAACTCTTAAAAACCTTAATGGAGCAATTGTGAAATATGACTGAATATCAGTTTAGGAGACAAATCCTCTCGAGAAAAGAGCAAGTACAATAGCATGAAGCTTCCTGACAGTGCCCTTCTGAAATGTGACACTATTTATCTGTATTTGGAAGGATTCACTTCTGAGAGTGAGAGGTTAATTCATTCAGTGTCCAACCCTCAAACGTCACAAATCCCTTCAACTCCCTCTAATGGGAGGAAAGAATACTAATCACTTCTTAGGATCAGGCCTCGAGAAAGAACTTTAACAGTAGATCCAAGTCACTGTGTAAGGAAATATTCTGTTGAAATATACTCAGGCTTCAGTGAACTGAAACGATTACTATATCAATAACCAAATTCCTTGACTCAGAATCCCTTAGTAAATGAATGAATTTCCTTTTATCCAAGTGCCTCAAGTGCTTTATAATTAAATGATGTTAGAAAAAAGGAATTACGAATGTATGATTAATTATATAGCACTAATAGTTTTAAACCAGTGAACAATGGATCTTTTCCATACTGCTCTATGGCCTCATACAAAACAATGTATAATTTGACAGCGTCTGAATTTTTGGAAATTATTTTAGGCAGCATTCAATTAAAAGTGCAGAAAATTTACCATAATTTTACAGTTCATCTCACTCCTTTTTCTAATGAACTTGTTTCACTGTGCTAGCTATATTGATAGCATTCTAAAATAAAGTGTCAACAAGGAATCCTTAACAGAGGAGGAAATCATTGTTGTTCAATTCGTTTCTCCCCCGCGATTCTTAGATGTATTACATTATTAGTGGAATATAAAACATGTCTGACAATAAAATTCTGTAACATTGCAAACCATATTGAGTAAAATACATTAGTCATTAAAGGCAAGAATTGACTTTTCTCCATTCAGAACCAAAAATTATCAATTTATATATGAATTGGCTTGCTATTTTGTTATACTGAAAACATTCAGTGTAAAAGATTTGAATTCATAACATTCCTGATTTTATATGAAACCTACTCAAGGAAGAAGCTAGTCTACCATAATGTGAAATTTATTTTAATTTTTCTTATGTATCAAATAATGTAATTTATCAGCACCGCCGGGGTTGGTCCTAGGGCCAGTTTCATTCAACATCTTTACTCATTATCCGGATGATGGGTTGGATTGCAAGTTTGCATATTACACTAAGCTGGGGAGGTGGAGAGTGGGAAGAGGAGGTAGATATGCTGGAGAGTAGGGATAGAGTCCAGAGTGACCTAGAAAAATTGGAGACTTGGACTAAAAGAAATCTGGGGAAGTTCAACTAGGACTAGTGCAGAGACTAGCACTTAAGATGAAAGAATCCCAAGCACTGCTATAGACTGGAGACCTGGGCATTACAGTGAATGAGAAGCTGGATATGAGTCAACAGGGTGCCCTTTTTTTGACAAGAAGGCTAACAATATATTGGGATGCACTGGTAGGGTATGTCTACACTTGCACCCTATTTCAAAATAGGGATGCAAATGAAGACATTTGAAATTGCAAATGAAGCAGAGATTTAAATATCCTGTGCTTCATTTGTATATTCATGTTATGGTGCTATTTTGAAATAAAACGCACTGTGTAGATGCGTTATTTCGAGAAAATATCCTTCTCTAGAAATAAGCCTTATTCTTCATAAAATGAGGTTTACCAGTTATTTTTCTCTTGAAATAACACATCTATACAGCACGTTTTGTTTTGACATGGTGCCACAAGGTGAATATGCAAATGAAGCACAGGATATTTAAATCCCAGCTTCATTTGCAATTTTGAATGTCTTCATTTGCATCCCTATTTCAAAATAGGGTACAAGTGTAGACATACCCATAGAGCATTACCAGCAGATTGAGGGAAGTGATCATTCCTCTCTATTTGGTCCTGATGAGGCCACAACTGGAGTACTGTGTCCAGTTCCCCACCTCCCCGCTCCACACACACTATAGAAAGGATGTGGACAAATGAAGAGAGTCTAGTGGAGATCACTGGCAATTATTAAAAGACTGGGACACATGACTTATGGGGAGAGGCTGAGGTACTGGGCTTATTTAGTCTGGAAAAGAGAATAAGGGGGGGATTTGACTACCTAAAGGGGGTTTCCAAAGAGAAAGGAACCAGGCTTTTCTCAGTCATTGCAGATGACAGAGCCAGGAGCAATGGTCTTAAGCTGCAGTAGGGAGAGGTCTAGATTGTAGATTAGGAAAATACAGTTTCACTAGGAGTGTGGTGAAGCACTGGAATGAGTTTCCTAGGCAGGTGGTGGAATCTTCATCCTTAGAGGTGTTAGACAAAGCCCCGGCTGGGATGACTTAATTGGAGTTGGTCCTGCTACAAACGAGATTGGAGTAGGTGATCTCCTGAGGTCTTTTCCAACCCATATCTTTTATTATTCTATGATACAAGTGTTATGATACAGAAGCTTGACTAACATTAAGTAAGGCCCTCACTAAATAGGCTTTTTTATGTTTCTTGCCAGCCATTGACATACCTGGCAAAATTAAATAGACTGAAGGAAGAAGCTATGCTTTCACTGGAGTTACATAAAAGTATTAAAACACTAGCAGTGGTTTACTAGGAGAAGAGACAGATTTAGTAGGAAAAAAGTCCAGCCTAATTTGTGTCTTTGATATGCTTTGAAAGGAAGTTATAGGCAACAAAACATATTACCTTTATTTTTCAGCATCATTTTTATGAAGTTATATACATTTTGAAGATTGCTTGTAGAGGGAAGACAGGTGTACAAGGAAGTGGCTAAAGAGAAATATGAAGTAACTTTCCAAAAGTCCCTGTCCACATGCTATTTTTTAATCATACTTCCTAACCTAAGCAGGGAGAGCGAGACATGAAGATTTAAAACATGTCCCTTTTGTGATGCTGCTGTGTTGCTCAGTGATGGACATTCTAAGTCTCTTTTCATCTTTTGCAATGGACACATTCCTGATAAATGGTTCATCTGCTGCTCCTTTTCCAAAAAAATATATAAAGAAAGGAAAGCCCATCTCAAACTCTTCCTTCTGGATTACCCAGTGAGAGCTTCAAGATTCAAAATCCTGCCAAAATGACTCAGTTTTTCAACCTGTAGTGGAAAGTCTCTCTTATCTGGCACTCTCTGGACCTGACTCGTGCTGAACCAGAGAATTTACTGAAGCATGGGAAGTCAATATTGTCTAGCAGCATTACCAACACTTCCACTGTTTACTGGGCTCCTAGGAGATATTTAGGGGGTAAATTAGAGCTAAATAACAGCATTGAACACTGAGAAGCAGGACTGGTGGCTGTAAACAAACTTTATGGGACTGTGGAAAACTTGGCCACATCCATGATAAGTGGACATCCAGCTAACTAAAATCATGCCGGACCATGGATGTTGCCAGACCAGAGTGTCAGACTAGAGGTTCAACCTGTACTGCTCTGATGAGTCATAGCCCATCCTGGGCTATTGGGCTTATTCTTCATCAAACTCCTCAACTAGTGAATCAGGTACAGCAGCCACCTAGCTATCATCAGAAAGAAGAAGAAAGGAATATTGTTCCCGGGGTAAGCTGTTCAAAGGTCACCCTCTCCAATGCTGAGTAAGATGGAGACAGAAGACCCATCATATTTCAGTACCATTTCATGCCCTTCAGCCAAAAGAGAGTTCATGGCCCAGATTGGTACTTTGGCACTGGCTGGTCACCAAATAGCCATGGACCCAGCTGGTCTGTGCTATCCTTGGTACTGACTCCTCAGTACTAATGCCAGCACCAGGGCACTTTGTACAGACAACGTTGTCACCAAGGTTGGCTTCCATAATGCAAAAGTTTTCAGTGCCAACTTTCTCAGTGCCCAACACATGCTTGATATCAAATGATCTAAGATAATGCAGTAACAGTCAACCTTACCTTCTTCATCTGCTTTCCAGGTGCTACTGCCATGGGACCAGTTACTAATACTACTACAGTACCCATAATGCCTTCTGTTAAGATGGAGAGGATTTTGGAAGTTTCCTAGGACACCTGGCAGGGTACACCCTGCTCACACCCTTCTAATACTTGTGCAACTTGAAAAATGCAATGCTAACCAGAGAGGATGGTAGTACAGTTAATGGCTGGTTTTCCATTTCTTTACCGTACCAAAATGGACATTACTGTAGCTGTGGACCTATCAACAATTATCACTAAGGTTGCCTAAGTAATTCCATTCACTCAGTTTTTAAAAAATTTTCTCCTTTCAGGCTGAAATTTTCCCAAATTGGTCTTTGCCTGAATATTTTTTGTTTTGAAAGTATGAGCAAAGATGTAAGATTATTCAATCTAGCTTTAAGCATTATACACGATACAATTCAATACGCAGGCATGAAAACACACCTCAGTGAATGCATTAAAGTCCAAGTAAAACAGCTTACCTCTCAATGCAAAAGACTGAGTCATCCAGTCCTTTCCTCAGAAATAAATATACTCTGGCCTGGAGCCAACTGAATAATGAAAGTTATTCACGAATAATTATAGCATGAGAAATTGCCAAAGTTTGCAATAAATTTTATTCACAATGGATTATTTGACTAGCTCTGCTGTCTACTGCTATGAATAATTTTTTCCAAGCAGTCAAATCACATCATATATGAAACACACATCTCAATTTTATTAAATTAAATTAAGCATTTCTGCAGTACTGTTCATGATTCACTATAGCAAAAGAAATACTTTATTCTCTGAAGCAGCTTTTTATGGTGTTATAAAATATTCTGAACACCTTTAAAACTATCAAAGGATTGCCTTGGGATTTGTCCACCATTAAATCCTCTCTTTTCTGCATCTCCATTTTTTGTGCTTGTGTTTTATGGCATCCAAGTGACAGTAGTCAATATATTGCTAGATCTGTAAATCATGTAGCTTGTACAGGCAGTCCCCGGGTTACGTACAAGATAAGGACTGTAGGTTTGTTCTGAAGTTGAATTTGTATGTAAGTCGGAACTGGTACATATTGTAGGGGAAACTCTAGCCAAACATTTCTCCAGAGCTCAGTTTTATTCTCCCACACCTCACTTCCCTCAGTCCTTTATTCTCAAGCTGAGGTGTCTGCTGAGAAAAGCCGCTCTGTGTCTCCCTAGTCTGCTGGGGGGAAGCAGCTAGTGCGGGGTTGCCTCACCCCGTTTGTAAGTAGGGATCTGATGTAAGTTGGATCCATGTAACCCGGGGACTGCCTGTATATTGTTCCCGGATGGAATATCTTTTGGAATCAGGGTTTGTTTTACTTTGGACATATGTAGTATAGCTTTTTTGTTTATTAATATGTTCTAATCTAACACCTTTCAGTCTGGAGGATCCCAAAGTACTCTAGTAGTGTGAGAAAAGTTTTCAGTCTATATAATATAGTGAGGGTTTCCAGAAGCACCTCTGTGACTTAAAAGTGCCAGTCCCATTGAAATCAGTGAAACTGAATCTGAGAAAAATTAGGTAATTTAAATGACCAGATTTTGATAAATGTATTGATACCAAAGAGCTCCTAATTCTGCAAAAGACCTCTTTAAATCAATGAATAAGGTGCTCTTAAATCCACCTACAGGACATTGATGATTTGGGGCCCCTGGGAAGGCAAATGAGGTGCTGAATATAGTACTGAGCCCACCTTCTATGCTAGCCTGGGTTCCCTTTATCTGGTCTTGCAGAGCCACATACTAATTCCTACTCCTGCAAAAATCACAGGCAGGGTCACACTGAGCTGCAGAAGTTACAGACACTGATATGAGCTCTGGGAAGACTCAGTTTAAGTAACTTGTCCCAGCATCTAGGTGTTCACCCCTTTTTGGTGGTACAAATACAAAATTATATGAAATTTACCTCTTTCCTCAATGTGGAGGGAAGCATGAATAGCTTCCTGCTTTTCTAGTTAGAAAATACATAAATTGGGCTATATTATAAATTAGAAGTAAGTTTATTAGCTGTAAAAAGATGTATTTTAAGTTGTCAAAGAGATAGTAAACTGAGCAAAGCAGATTCTAAGAAAATATGAAATGTGCAAACTAAGTTAGATTCACTGAAGAGATTGGTTACAAAGAATAATTCCTCACCCTAGAAAATGTTTCAGATAGAGTCATGCACAAGCCAGATATCTTTTTAGCTTGTGTTTAGCAATTCTCTCTCCCCCCCAGTTCAAGTCCTTTTCTGGTGTTTTCAAGTATCAATTTGGGTGGGCATAGGAGAAGCAAACTAAAGACAATCATTAATTTCTTCCCCACCTTGTATAGGCTTTCCATAAGGTGAAGATACTTTGTTTGATTTCTGTACCTTCCAGTGGAACAGTTTGGCAATCCAAGATGAAGGTTAGTATCAGGTGAGCAAGACTCTTTAGCATCTCAGACTATATCTACACTACAAGGTTTTTGTGCAAAAAAACCCAGCAGAGCGTCCATACCTCAAGCACATTTTTGAACAAGAAAAAATACAGTAAATCGACAGGACAAATCCCAGGAAGAATGACTCTTTGCACTACAGCTCTTGCACAGAAAGACAAGTGTGAGTGCTGTATAGGGGTTTTGTGCAAGAACTGGCCTCCCGGAAAAAGCACAAATGGCCTCTTGGACACTCCACAGCAGGCAGTCACAACTCTACAGTTCAGTGGTCCCCAACATTTTGGGGCTGTCGGATGCTTGCGGGCGGGGCCACTCGTGCACCACATGTCCAGTGGCAGGGCCGCTCACGTGCTGCGCGTCTGGGGTGGCACAGCACATGTGCTGCATGCCCGGGACAGGGACCACTGATGCACCATGCACACGAGGCCAGCACCACACACCCAGGGCAGGAGCCTCCCATGCGCCGCGCGCCTGGGGCTGCCACCGCACATGTGCCACACGCCTGGGGCAGGGGCTGCCCATATGCCATGCGCCTGGGGCTGGCACCACACATGCACCACGCACTGGGGGTGGGGCCAGCCCAGATCATTTGGCGGGCACACAAATGCTCCGGTGGGTGCCATGGCACCCATGGGCACCGCGTTGGGGACCACTGCTATAGTTCCTGTCTGCTGGCCCCCTTAAAGCTGCAGGCACCCTGCACAAACATCGTGGCAGGAAATTTGCCCACATGGCTCTGTTTGCAGAGCAGCAAGGTGCCCGAGACACCCCTGGCCCTGCCAGGGAGCAGCCACAGAGCTCTCAGGACTTTCCCCAGAGGCAGCAAGCACCACACCCCAGCCTGGTCATCTGAAGAAATAACGACCCTCCTCAAATTGTAGAGCAAGGAGTCGCTGCTCCAGGAACCCCGGGCCAAGTGCCATAATGCGGACATCTTCACCAACACGGCCACATCTCTGTGACGGCACGTTGGGGGTTCCCCGTCTCCTGCACCCCGAAATGGCACAAACAGACTGCACCAGCCAGTGGAATTGAGGGTGGTTTATTGCTCCTCCAGCACAGTGCAGCACAGATGTAATCTGGTTACAGGAACTGGGCTAGGATGCCTCAGGCCCCCTTGAGATGGGGGAGACTGGGCCCCTAAACTCCAGCCCCTTCCCCTAGGCTCTCCTCCATGCCCTCCGACAGCCAGCAACCAACTCACTAACTTCCAGCCCTGCCCCCCAGCCAAGGCAGCATTCCACCTTCCTTTGTTCCTCTCCATGGGGGGTGTCTGGCCACTGGTTTGCATAGTGACTCATCCTGTTTTGCTGGGTCGTGGTCCCCACGACAGCCAGTGGGGGTTACCCCAGAGCCAGCAGCATAGAAACCAGCCAGGTACCCCCACTACGTCACAGTTCTCCCCCCTCCGAGAGCGAACTGAGCAGGGTCACTCTGCTCGTGACCTAGGGAAGTTCGGGTCCTCTGCGTGGGAACCCGCCCTGGGGACATGGGTGCTCCCCTTGACTCAGGCCGGCCGTGGCGAGGCCCCACATGAGCTGGCTTCCCTCTGTCCACTCGCCGCCCCGCTCCAGGGCGACTGGCACAGGCCTGTCCTCGGGGGTCACACCCACCCTTCCGCTGGCCTTGATCTCTGGCCAGGGTCTCTCGGGCCGGGGCCATGAGCCCAGCGAGCCTTCTCTGGACAGCCAGGGCGGCTTCCACCCCCGATGCTCCATCCAGGGAGGACTTCCCCTCCCATAACTCTCTCAGCAAGCCCAGAGGGTCTATCTGGGGTAGAGACCCCCAAGCCGCTTTCCTCCTGTCTTGGGCCTTCCCGCCCCTCTGGCAGGAGTCACAGGACCGGCAGTACCGCTGCACGGCTGTAAAGATTCCCGGCCAATAGAAGTGCTGGAGCAGCTTCAGCCGGGTGCTCCGGATCCCCCGGTGGCCCCCAACGGGGACATCGTGGGCCAAATACAGCAGCTTGAGGCGATACTTTCGGGGGACGACCAGCTGCCGCTCTACCCTCCATGCCCTCGCCTTCCTGGGGGGGAGCCACTCACGGAACAGGAGCCCACGCTCCTGCAGGAATCTCTCCTGGCCACCTCTCCCCCGGGGCCGAGCTGCACGGAGGCCAGCCTGGTCCCGCAGCCTCTGCAAGGAGGGGTCTGCCTGCACCTCAGCCTGGAATTCAGCTGCTGAGGCAGGGATCGGGACCTGTCCCCCACCTCTGCCTAGGTCCGGAGTCCCAGCCTGGCTGGACCCCGTGTCCACTGGGATGGGACCCTGAGGACGCTGCCAGGAGTCCTTCCCTGGACCCACGTTGCCAGCCCCTCGCTGGCTCTGGCTCCGGGTAGTGACTAGAGCCCGCTGGGATTCATGGGGCCACTCCTCTAGGTCATTCCCCATCAGCACCTCGGTGGGCAAGTGCGGGTGCACCCCCACTTCCTTGAGGCCTTCCTTCGCCCCCCATTTCAGATGCACCTTGGCTACAGGCACCTTAAACGGGGACCCGTCTATGCCCTTCAGGGTCAGCTGGGTGTGGGGTAGTATCCGCTCTGGAGCCACTATGTCGGATCGGGCCAGAGTCACCTCCGCCCCCGTGTCCCAGAAGCCCGTCACCTTCCTACCATCCACCTCCAGGGGTATGAGGCACTCGCTCCGCAGGGGCCGTCCTGCCCCCACCCGGTACACGGAGAAATCCGCCTCCTGAGAATCAGACCTCCCAGGGGAGGTGCACTGAGCATCCTTCCCCTCTCTCTGAGCTGAGGTTTGCCTGCCAGCCCCTGCCTCTGGGGCAGCCTGCCCTTCCTCCCGCCCCAGCCAGTTAACCCTGGAAAGTCCCCGGTCCTGGGACCTGGTGCACTGAGCCCTCTTGTGGCCTTTTTGCCCACAGCGCTGGCAAGTTAGGCTTTGGGCTGTCTCTGTCCAGGCCCTGGCTGGTTCTCTGGGGCGCAGACGACCTGTTCCTTGGTCTCGCCCAGTAGTTGACTCCCTCCGTCGCTCAGCCGAGATCCGGTCTCTGCGCGGTTCCCTTTCTCTCCGGGACTCCCGTTCACACCCGGACCGGCTCTCCGTGAACTCATCCGCCAGTCTCCCGGCCTCCTGGGGGTTCTCTGGCCTCCGGTCCTTGAGCCACAGCCTCAGTTTGGGTGGGCACGCTTCATAGAACTGCTCCATCATGACCAGCTTGAGCAGCTCCTCTGCGGTCTGGGCTCCGACTCCAGACACCCACTTGCGGCCGTATTGCGCCAGGCGGGAGGCCAGGTCCACATAGGTCTCCCGTGGCCCTTTCTGTACCCCCCGGAACTTCTTCCTGTACATCTCGGGGGTCAGCCCGAACTTGTGCAGCAGGGCCTCCTTGACTCGGTTGTAATCCCCTGGCTGTAGGTCCTCCAGCTGACTGAGCACTCCGGCCGCCTCCTGGCTCAGTGCGGGGATGAGCTCCTGCAGCCAGTCAGCTGGGGGAACCCGTTGCAGTCCACAGGCCCTCTCAAAGGAGCTGAGGAACCCGTCTATGTCGCCCACATCCTTCAATTGGGCCACCACGAGCCTCTTCAAGCGTCTGGCAGTCCCGGGTCCCTGGGGCCCATCCGCACTTGGCGCAGCCGGGACCCCGCAGGTTCTCCGCTCTGCCATGGCCAGCTCATGCTGCCGCTGCCTCTCTCGGTCCTGGCGCTCCCTCTCTCGGTCCTGGCGGTCCCTCTCTCGGTCCTGGCGGTCCTTCTCTCGGTCCTCTACTTCCAATTCCCTGATCCGCAGCTGGATCTCCAGCCGCCGCAGCTCCGCTGGGCTGGCCCCTGCCCTAGATGGGCTACGGCTTGCAGGCCTCCCGGGAGACGCTGTCTCATCTCTCCGGTGGGTTCCAGCGCTCCTCCCCCTCTCTGAGCCTGACACACTCTCAGGGGGGGTCTGGCTGCTTCCCCTGGGGACAAGATCCTGGCCCCGTGGCTGGTCATTCTCTTCCAGCTGGGTAATCAGCTGGGCCTTGGTTGCTTTCCGCACAGGCAAGCCCCTCTCTCTGCACAGCCCCACCAGCTCTGCCTTCAAGAGTCGGGCGTAGGCCATCTGCCCGCTGGTCCCCTCGGTGCAGACTCACCAGTCTAGTGCTGCAGCGCCCCACGATTCCAGGAACCGCTTCGCTCTGTCTCCAGCACGCCTGGCTCCAGGGCTCTTGCTTCTACTGCGCCTTGTCGCTTGCCGCTGGGAGCTTCATCCACGGGGTGCAGTGCATCCCACTTCTGACACCAGTGTGACGGCACGTTGGGGGTTCCCCGTCTCCTGCACCCCGAAATGGCACAAACAGACTGCACCAGCCAGTGGAATTGAGGGTGGTTTATTGCTCCTCCAGCACAGTGCAGCACAGATGTAATCTGGTTACAGGAACTGGGCTAGGATGCCTCAGGCCCCCTTGAGATGGGGGAGACTGGGCCCCTAAACTCCAGCCCCTTCCCCTAGGCTCTCCTCCATGCCCTCCGACAGCCAGCAACCAACTCACTAACTTCCAGCCCTGCCCCCCAGCCAAGGCAGCATTCCACCTTCCTTTGTTCCTCTCCATGGGGGGTGTCTGGCCACTGGTTTGCATAGTGACTCATCCTGTTTTGCTGGGTCGTGGTCCCCACGACAGCCAGTGGGGGTTACCCCAGAGCCAGCAGCATAGAAACCAGCCAGGTACCCCCACTACGTCACACACGGCCACATCTCTGACACAGCGAGGTCACCCTGCTCGGACCATGGAAGAGATCCGGGTGAAGGTGAAGGCGCTCCATCAGCAACGGAGGGGATGGCTCGCTCGGGCAGGACCCCACACCTACCCCAACTACAGGGAGCTCCACTACATGGGGGGGTAAGAGAACCCTCTTCCCCCTCCATCGTGGTGGACTCCAGGCCAGAGCAGCCCATAGTCTTGCAGCCAGAGCTCATCCCTGAGGAGACAGAGGGGCAGGTCCAGCCCCACACAGAGGAGGAGAAGCAGTCTGGACATCTCAGGCCTCTGAAGAGGCCTGGGAGGGATCTTTAGGTACATTGGCACGCACGCGCGCGCGCACACACACACACACACACACACACACACACGGCGTGGGAGGTGGGCGCACAGGGTACAATGTCGCACTGGCTGGTCAGCCAGCACATTCTGCTGCAGTCTGTGCACATGCAACCACATGCAGCAGGAGGGTGCAGCAGACGGGCACAGCAGCCAGCCCCTCAACGTGGCTGGGAGCCTGCTGCCAGCCTCATGCATGGCAACACAAATCCTGCCCCCAGGAGGAGAGGGGGTGTAGCCAGCTGCAAACAGGCTAGCCTCAAGGGCATAGGTATGACCCTACACATGCCCTGGAGTGCTGCACACAGCCACATTGGCATACTTGCACATGTGAGGAAGCAACCGCTCCCCCCCACAGCACAGCAAGCCAGGAAGAGGCAGGCTGCACATGGATCCTCTGCTGCTCATCAGAAAATCCCACTCTGGCCACATCTCCCTTGCCTGCCTGGCCATGGTGTGTGCGCACATGCGTGGGGGGGGGGGGGCGGGGGGTGGAGAGGAGGGAAAGGGCAGCACGGTCCTCTGGCCACCTCGGGTCCCCTGAGACACAGGGCGTGCTGTGCTGTGCCGGCCACACGGGGCCTTGCAGTGCAGACTGGTGCAGTCTCGGCTCCTACAGGAGGGCACAGTCACAGGGAATGTGTGCAGGGAGGACTGTCCACCCCTCCCTCTCGTGTCTTCTCTGCAGCCAGACCAGCCTGGACAGAGCCGTGCCACACCACTGCAGCCACCTGCCAGTCTGGGGGATGCAGACACAAGCCAGGCATGCCGAAGATCTCATGCACCATCACATTGGCATCACATGGGACATCCACGGCACCCTGTCATGCAGGCTGACCACTGACCTGGAGTGGCAGCAGCAGGCCTGAAATGACCTGATGGCATGCTGCGACATCATGTGCGGCATCCTGTCCCACATGGGGGGAGGGGGGGAAGAACAGCTGTCTGCTGCTGCAGCTCCTGCATTCCATCCTCCTGTCCTCTTTCCTATGTTTACCCATCTGCCACTCTTGCCATGCCTGTCCTCCCTCTCCATGCCATGCTTCTGCTCCCTCCCTTCCCCTTGGCCATGCCTCCTCCCCTAGTTATGCCTATGGCCCCTCCTCCTGCCCCCCGCTGACCCTGAACCTGCTCCAGCAGCCAGACATGCCCGATCCCGACAAGGCCCTTGCACCTGAGGGGGCTCTAAGCCACCCCAGTACTCCTCCCAGTCCTGATCTCACCTCCTAGTTCAGACAATCCCCTTCTCCCTGTGCCCACTTTCTCTTTGTTTAATAAAGACTCATTTTGTTGTGAAACCAGCCAGGTGTATTTATTGGGAGGTCAGGGGAGGGGCAAGAGCAGGGATCAAGTGGGGGGGGGGGGGCGTGCAGAAGAGAAGATTGAAGAAAGGCCAAAGCCCCTGTTGTGGAGTCCCTGGGAGAATTACTGTGGGTCCTGAGAGATCCTGTCCCTCAGGGCCTCTTGGATGCACATCCCCCCGACTGATGGGCCTGGTGGATAGCAGATGCCTTGGGCTGCTCAAAGCCATAGGCCTCACGAGCAGCAAGAACTCCCCTTTGCTCTCCACTAGATTGTGGAGCACGCAGCAGGCCAGTACCTGCTCAGGGATATTCTGCTCCCTGATGTCCAGGCGGGGGGCAGGAGACAGTGGAAGTGTCCTTTGAGGCACCTGAACGCACACTCCACCTGCATGTGGGCTCTGTTGAGACAGGCATTGAAAATGTCCTTGGATGCATCTAGCTGGCAGGTGTAGGGGTGCATCAGCCAGAGAATTAGGGGGTATGCAGCATCCCCCACTATGCACACTGGCATCATGTGTTCACCCACTGGAAACTCCCTGCGAGGAAAAAAGGTGCCCACCTCCAGCTGGGCACACAGGTTCCTGAAAATGAGGGCATCATGTGCCCTGTCCAACCACCATGAATATTTGTGGGAAGTGGCCATGGTTGTCCATCAGGGTGTGCAGGACTATGAGAAATAGCCCTTCCGGTTCACAAACTGGGCCACTTGATGGTCCAGGGCCTGGATGGGGATGCACGTGCAGTCAAGGCCTCCATCGCAGTTAGAAAACCCCAGGACAGCAAAGCTGCCTATGGTGGCATCCAGGTGCTCCACACGGACAACTCTGCACAACAGCAGGGAGTTGATGGTCTGGATGACCTACAGAAGGAGACAAAAGCCCCCCCACAAAACAGAATGAGAGAGGTTGTGTGATCCCAGTGGGGTGTGCGTGTCCCCCCCACCCCGGGGCTGTGTGAGGCTGAGAAGGCACAAGCCCCTGGGGCCAGAGCTCTCCTCCCACACTGTACAGTTCCCAACCACCCTGTCCTGAGGCTCCCCCTCATGCAACACCCTCCCTGGGCAGGGGCTGCAGCCCATGGTCTTACCTGCATCAGGATGGTCCCGATGGACTTCCCCACCACAAACTGGTTAGCCACCGAGTGGTAGCTGTTTGGGGTGGCCAGCTTCCACAGGGTGATTGTGACCTGCTTCTGGAGTGGAATGGCAGGCTGCAGGTGGGTGTTGCATCATTGGAGGGTGGGTGTGAGCCAGGCAGAGCTCCTGGAAGATGGCCTTCCATATGCGGAAGTTCTGTACCCATGGCTGGTCGTCCCACCTCTCCATGACCAGCCGGTTCCACCACCCCAAGCTGGTGTTCAGTCTCCAGAATCCTCTCTATATGGTGGGCTGGGGCAGCCAGAGTGGAGAGGCTGATGAAGAGGATCTCAGGGTCCACCTCCAGCTGGAAAAGTAATGCTGCTTGAAGCAGGTGATGCAGGGAGTGCAGCATGGTCCTGAGGGTCCATCACATGCCTGGGGCAACTCTGGCTCCATAGCACACAAAGGAGAAGAGGGAAAAAGCTGTGGAGTCCCCCCAAAAAAGCAAAGGGCAAACAGGCGGAACTGCTGAAGCTTTGCTTTCCCAAAGAGGCTAGCAAGCAGGCAGCAGAAATAGAAGTGGTTGTCCAGGGGGTCCCTTTAAGCACACATCTCTGGAGGGCTCTGACAATAGCACTCAAGAACAACTGGTGACCTAAAGCCTGGCTAGATTGGTTCCAGGGGGCTTTATATGTGAGAGCATCCAATAGTGCGGATGCTTTCTTGCACAAAAAGCGCATCACCTTTGCGATGCGCTTTTGAAGTGTGGATGCACTTTTCCACAAAAGCTCCTTGCGCAAGATCTCTTTTGCAAAATGCTTCTTGCGCTAAAACCTTGTAGTGTGGGTATAGCCTCAGTACCAGTGTGGAGTGTCCCAGGAAGACCAAGTCTGTTCAAAGTTCATTGTCCTTGCTGATGGCCATCAGCCTTGTCTAGTTTTTCCATTGTAGTCCCCAAAGTGTCAGGAGTAGGACTGACCCAAAGCAGCAAATATGAAATAGATACATAACTCAATATTCCTAACTTCATGCATACAGATGGGATAACATTCAACATATAACCTTCCCAGTGATATCTTACATGACCCATATTGCATTAAGGACACTGCAGTTATGTCATCGTCATATCATAAGCATATTTTCATAAACATTGGATTATAATGCCACTGGTATTAATATCTAGCCCTCAGTTGAATGTTTCCCAGAACAGCAGAACTAACATATGTACTGCCATGAAAAGTGCCAGCAGCTCTTCAGTAACAAATATAATCAGAAGGTTTTAGTGAAATCTGAAAGAATGTGACTCTCCTCAGTGCTGACTAGAAAACACAGTGGCTTCCAGTTCTATCTGGTTTAGCAAGAGTGAGCTTAGCTGGAGATTGAACTGTGTGTTAGCTCTCTTTATCACCAATCTGCCTGCTTCGTCAGCAAATGTCTCAAGCCTCAGTCTTTGATTGGTACCTGAACCAAAGTAATGAGCCCCAGTTCCTCACTTCCCCAGAGTGTCTAGTCCTGAGTTCCCTCTGTAGTGTTTTGTCCCTCTTACTGGACACTCACACAAATTTGTTAAGTTTGTTGCCTCTAATGCTAGTACACACACCAGCCCATTGGTTTAACTGAGGATTCACACTTATTTCAATATAACAGCACTGAGATAGTTTATAGTAAAATTAAAAATAAATGTAAGTGGAGATAATGTGGTTGCAAACAAAGTAAATTACACTCTGGTATCTAATACTTAATTTTATCAAGTTACAATCCTTGCCTAACCACATTTCTCAGTTACATTAAGCCACTCGCATTGCCAGCCTTTTAGCAAGAGGATCCAACATTCATGAAATCAGAGGGTGCTGTTCCACTTGTTCCCTAAGAGATGGACAGCTAGAGTGTCTTTGTCCTCTTATAGCTTCCAAACTCCAGAAAGACTTCCTGGCAGTGCTATCTGTCCCCCACACTGTGCGTACTAAACTGTTTCATCCACCACCGATTAGCTTAATTACTTTGTTTACCTAATATGTAAGTGTTCTTTCGTTTCATTGCCAGTAAACAAGTTACTTCAACAGGAAAAAAAAAACCCCAGAAAAACACCACATACTTTAAGAATGTATTTCCAGCTTGTACTTACATCACAGTGATATTCCTGTCCAGAGCATGAGAAGTTACCTTTTGGATACATATTATGCCAATAGTGGGTTGGAGGTAGTGCATGTGTCAGCCTCATATGAGTTACAGTATAGAGGGCCTCTGCCACTGGGCACTGAGGGACTCTGAGGAACTGTAAAGCTAACACTTCCCCTCTTACAATGGTGCAGAAGAGTCAGCCACTTGCCAAACTGTAGGCAGATGATCAAAAATGTATTTCTTGCACAGGACATCTGCCACTAGACCATCCCTTTAACACGCACAAATTCCAAGTCATATTCCTGCATTGTGTTCCACTGCAGCTGTTTGGAATCAGCACCTTCATTTGTGCATAATCCAACCAATTGAGAATGCTCAGTTAGAATCCTAACTTTTCTGAACTAGGGCCTTGGCTACTTGATTGCCCATATAGTATCATTGGGTATGTCTACACTACAGCACTAATGCGAACTAACTTAGTTCGACTTAATTCGAACTAAGCTAATTCAAATTAGCACATCTAGGACTTAAAAACTAGTTCAAATTAGTGTTTTGCTAATTCGAACTAGCATGTCCACACTGAGTGGACCCTGAACCGAGGTTAAGGCTGGCCGGAAGCAGTGCCAGCAGGGCATCAGGTTAGGACTTAGAGCGTGGAGCTGCTGTCTCAGGCTAGCCGAGGGCTGTGCTTAAAGGGACCTGACCCCCACCCCGGACAGACAGTTCTCAGGGGTTCTCCGCTTGCAAAGCAGTCCTGGCTTGGAGTGCCCTGAGTGCCCACACTGGGCACATCACAGCACTCGGACATCAGCCCAGCTGCACTTGCCGCAGGCTGCCATCCGGAGGGGGCGTTAATCAAGGGGCTTCAGGAGAGCTTCCACCCCGAGAAGCCCGCAGAGCCACCCCAGTCCTCCCCATTGAGGGCTCGTACTCCATTCCTCTCTCACCTCCTTCCACTTACCCCTCCCTAGCCCCCCTTCCTGATGTACAAAATAAAGGACACGTGTTCAAAAATAGAAACTCTTTATTGAACAAAACTCGGGGAGACTGGGAAAAGGAGGTGGGAGAGGGGAGGGCAACTAAAATGATCAGGGGTTTGGAACAGGTCCCATATGAAGAGAGGCTAAAGAGACTGACTTCTCAGCTTAGAAAAGAGGAGACTGAGGGGGGATAAGATAGAGGACTATAAAAGCATGAGTGGTGTGAAGAGGGTGCATAAATAAAAGTTCTTCATTAGTTCCCATAATAGAAGGACTAGAGGACACCAAATGAAATGAATGGGAAGCAGGCTTCAAACTAATAAGAGAAAGTTCTTCTTCACAAAGCAAATAGTCAATCTGTGGAACTCCTTGCTGCAGGAGGTTGTGAAGGCTAGAACTAGAACAGAGTTTAAAGAGAAGTGAGATCAAGTCATGGAAGTTGGGTCCATGGAGTGGTATTAGCCAGGGGGTAGAAATGGTGTCCCTGGCCTCTGTTTGTAGAAGGCTGGAGATGGAAGGCACGAGACAAATGGCTTGGTCATTGTTTCGGTCCATCCCCTCCAGGGTCCCTAGTGTTGGCCACTGTCAGCAGACAGGCTATTGGGCTAGATGGACCTTTGGTCTGACCCAGTACGGCCATTCTAAGCTCAGGGCTCAGGGTTGGGGGTCTCACTGGACCACTCTGGTTTTCATGCAAACCTGATCCTGGGTGGCCAGGCTGGCAGCTCTCCTGCCCTAGACGGCCACTTTCCTGTGCCTAGTGCGGAGGTCGTGGATGAGGTCCATGATGTCCGCACTAGACCATGCAGGCACCCACCTCTTGCGGACCTGTGCAGGCTCCCGGGAGCCGGCAGCCTGGTCCCAGGAAGAGGCGGAGGGCTGGGTGGCAGCGGGTGGCTGGCTCGAGCCGTGCCAGGTGCAGGGTCTGCTGGCTGGGTGCTGGCAGGCTTGCACCTGGCACGGGCACCGTAGCCAGACCGTGCCCCTTTAAGGGCTCCGGGGCTGGGAGGGGGGCAGACGAGTTTCCCTGGTGGTGCCCAGAGTGGCCACCAGGGAAAGCTGGGGAGGGCTAGCCTCCCACTAGTTTGAATTAAGTGGCCACACAGCCCTTAATTCGAACTGATTAATTCGAACTACGCGTTAGTCCTCATAGAATGAGGTTTACGTAGTTCAAATTAAGCGCTCCACTAGTTCGAATTAAGTTCGAACTAGCGGTTTGTATGTGTAGCGCCTATCAAAGTTAATTCAAACTAACGTCTGTTAGTTCGAATTACCTTTATGGGTATGTCTACACTACAGAGTGTTATGCCAGAGTAATTCTGTTCAGTGTCAGTTTCTAGCTCAAGAATGCAACAAGGTGTATTAAAACTGCACCCAAAATGAAGTTCCATGCGTCTGTGCAAAATTTAAGGGGTCTGTGAAAGTCTAGGCTGTCCAGAACAGGCTTTACTCACAAGATGTTCTTTACCTTATCAAAGCCATCTTGACAAGCCACTCTGCTTGGCTTCCTCTTCTTGCACAAAACTGTAATAGACAGCAGTGGACCTGCACAAATGGTCAGTAATTGTTTACCAAACCTTGAAAGATTGGACTTGCTTTTTTTTCGTCTGGTGTACTGGCCAGTTAATAACATCTACTTTTATGGCCAACTCCCACCAATGCAATTTTTGTTTCTATTTTCCATTTAGTTGTCAAAATCAGAAGTGAGGTCTTCTAGTCGAGGCAATACAACCCACAAGTGTTTGTGATCTGATCACAAAATGCTGAATATTGCTATATTGTAGCTATAAAATCATGCAGTCTTGTAATCTTTTTAACACCTGGCTGGCAAGCCTCTGAAAAGTGTCTGCTGCATTAATCAATCCAAAAAGTAACATAACATCAGTAACACTTTTTTTTTTCCTGGGCATCATCATAAAGGAATCTTCCAATGACCATTCACCAGGTCAGTTGACCTCAGATATTTTGCTTTGTCTAAAGTTTTCAGCTTATTTTTAATTCTGGGCAAAATTAATAAGCATCAGGAACTGTGACAGCATTACTTTTGTATAATCCACAAAACCTAGGAGTGTTGGTTCCTAAGAAAAGTACACAACAGGTGAGGTCCAGTAGCTGTCATACTCTGACTATCCTCATATCTTGCATAGTTTGCATTTTGTCATGAATCCGATCCTGCACTTTGCCAGTGGTGTGGTATGCCCTGCTACGTTCAGTCTAGGATCCCACAGTATTGATCCTATGAACCATTTTATGAGTCATCCCCTGAGCATGGTAAAAAATATCTTCTGGGGACTTTGTAACAGCCAACATTTCTACCCTCTCAGTCTGGATAACTCTACATAACTCAGTGCTCCCAAGTAATGAATTATAATGACATTCAGTTATCAAATCAATGAGTTGTGATGTCTCCTACTCCCCTTCAATTCAAATCAATGAGTTGTGATGTCTCCTACTCCCCTTCAGTTCAACAAATCATATTCACTAAGGTGTCTGTTGTGAAGCCTATTTCCATGCACTGTCAGGGAGATAACTTTGCTGGGAATCCTTTTATATCGTATTCTTCTTCCTTAAACCTCATAAGATGCATCTCATAAGTTTTGCAGTTCTGTGCCATTTTACAGGGAGTAGCACTAATACTAAATCCTTCAGCTCAAATGAGTGTTACAAGCATTCCTATCATACCATGCCTTGTGCGCTTTGACTTTGGTGGGGTTAGTTGGAACCACTTCCATCATGTACATAAAAAGTTACAAGGTGGAGGGAGAAAAATTCTTATAGAATAGTACAAGCAGCAATGGGCTTAAATTGCAGCAAGGGACATTAGTAGGGCTCGCCAAGCCATGGCAAGCCCCGCTCGCCAGCTGTGCTGTCCGGTTTTCTGCACATGCGCAGATCATTCTGCACATGACCAGATCACCAGAACCTGGCTCTTCCGGGTTGTAATCTACTCGCCACGGTAGAGTAGAAATTCCTTGAAAGTAGGAATAAGGGATCTTCCAGAGAAGGGCTTATTTTCCGGAAAATCGCGTCTAGACTGGTGCTTTTCTCCAGCAAAAACCCCGAGCCGGAAAAAAGCAGCAGCCATGTAAATGCAAATGCCGCGGGGGATATTTAAATCCCCTGCAGATTTGCAATTCCGACTCGTCTCATTAGCATCCCTTTTCCGGAAAGGGATGCCAATGTAGACGTAGCCATTGACTGGTTCCCTTTCTGATTCAGTGTTTGCATCCCAGGACTCCCTGATGGGACCTCTGGATCTATCACCTTTCTCCATACAGGAGATCAAATAGAGCAAACCCTGAGGACCCTTGGGCAATGTACCTATAATATTTGATCCTAGTCTCTTGCCCATTTGCATACATTCCAAGCACAGATTTACTGTCCATTGAACCATTCTGTGAATCCTTTTCTGACATTGGGCAGCCTTCAGCTATTTTATACCACACACTTTCTAAATAGGTAGGATATAAAATTTAAACCTGTGATCTGTCAAGACCCTCATTAGGCTCTGATACAGGGGCTGCTTCTGGATATCTAAGTGGCATAATCCATTATCACCAAAATATATTTTTCCTGTTTGCAAAATTGATAAGGAGGAAATGGGGATGCTAATGACCATGTAACCCCCCCAGCTCAGAGAAAGGCCAGGGCATCTCCCCTCCCCAGCTCTGCCCTCTTTCTGCCTTTCCTCCCCACAACTAAGTCAGCCTGGGGGACTAGCAGGAGGGGTGCCTGGAACCTGCAGCAGGGATCCACCCTCCTCCCCACTCATGGGTGTCAGTAGGGGAAGTGGAGCAAGGCAGCTCCAGCTTGCTTCTCACTGGGCAGTGCGGGGGCGGCCTTGCTTCCTCCCATGGCCTAGCCATCAGCTTATCGGTTTCCATTACTGTTACATTCAGGCCAGGAGCAGCTCTGGCAGGGGCTGCTGGCCCTGCTCCTGGGTAGGCTTTGCTGCAGGATCTGTAGTATAACTTTTAATAATTCTACTGCAGGGCCTGCAGCTCATGTAACTACTAGGATTTTTAACAGTTATATGGTTATATTTTTACATGATTTTTTTATATCCCTAATATAGATCAAAAGAAGGGAGTTACTCTTATGAAGTGTTGGACCAGAATTAATGAGGACTGACTGAATCAGCCTCATTAACACCGGTCCTACTCTTGATAAGTAACTCCCTTCCTTTGATATGCTAATCTATATATACACATACACATATATCCCTACGTCTGATTTCCACTGCATGCATTCGATGAAGTGGTTTTACCCATGAAAGCTCATGCCCACATATATGTGTTAGCCTTTAAAGTACCACAGGACTTACTTTTGTTTCTGCAGATACACAGTAACATGGCTACCTTTCTGAGAATTTCTATTGGGGTTACAATGACTCTGCACCATGAAGAAAGGGAGACAGGCATGATGCCAGTGTTAAAATTAATATTTTGTCAGCACAAATTATACTCCTTTTAAAACTTCAAGTCTATGTAATTTCCTTGGTGCTTTTAATATTAATTATACCAAGCACAGTATCACCATTTCTACACATCTCACTCCCAAGGAAAGCAGAAAGACTTAAGTCTACTAATGCTTCTCCATCTGATAGTTGCTTTAGGGACATTGACAGCCATGTTTTATCTTCCCATTGCTGATGAACAACCCAATTTGTTTTGCTAAGTCTGCCCAAAGCTGTGTGTTCCATTAAGTGGCGTGTTTAACTTATCAGGACAGGATCATTAGCAAAAACATGGTAATCCATTTATGATTTCTTAATTCCTTAGTTACCTTCTATGGTTACTTTCCTCATGCCATATTAAGTGACCAGTGCAAATAGTGGGGACATAATATACGCTTGCTTTACTCCTGTTGTCACTGCATGCCATTGGCTCATGTTTCCACCACATATGAACACACATTCAGCATCATATTATAGGGCTTTCACTATTGTTTTTGCTGTTATTTTGCTGGCATTTGTACTATGCCATAATTTTCAGAAGACCGTCTTTGTGTATACTGTTAAAAGCCTTCTGGAAATTTTAAGCTTTATCACAAGATGTGTCTGCCTCAATACTGTTCTCAGACATTATAGAACAATATTCATTGTATTCTCTCAATGGACTAAAACCTGCATCTTCCTTTCTACACTGGAGATTTGTTTCTTCTTGTATACTAGGCTGATGTTGCACCTGATCTTCCCAAGCACAGAGAAGAATGTGATTCCTTTCCAGATATTGCAATTGGTAAGGTCATCCTTCTTTGGCAAATTTATATTCAAGCTGTGCCCATTTTCTTCACTCCATATTTTATCCAAAACTCAATGTCAAAGCAGCACGGCAGACATTCGTTAAGTTAAGCATTTCTCTAGTACTGTCATCCTCTCCAGTTGAATTGCCATTTAAGTTTACTTGCTGATGACTTTCCTATTTTCTTCTGTTTCAGTATCTCCCAAATCAATATCAAGTCATCAGTAGGCCTTTATCATATATTTCCAGTAGTTCATCTGGCTTTGGTTTATTTGAAACAGACAGAAAAGGTTCTACCCATCTTTGCCTGTACTAAGAGTCTTTCTATTTGCATCTTTAATAGGGCACTCAGAACTGTTAAAGTTTAATCTTAGCTGTTTGATTGGCTTCTAGAGGTTATAAGGTGGCATTTTTGGCTAATGTCTTTAGCCTCTCAACATTTTCTAATATATGCCCCTTTCTCTCTTCTAGCATTAATTTTACCTATTAATGTAGAGCTCTGTGTTTGTCTTGCCATTTGCTTGTCTATTCATGTCTTCGCATTAATGAGATTTTGCTTTACTGTTCTTCTTTCCCCACAGTTGCCAAACTACCATTGCTAATGCATTATTCCTTCTCATATCATTAGTATGACTGTTTCCTCCCTTTCTAGTTTCCATCAGATACCCAAAGACGCCCTCCACCACCATGCAGGCCCTGCTGAGTCTGGCGTTGAAGCATTCCTTGGTGTGGTCAAGGTGTCCAGTGTCTCATTAGCCAGGGCAACAGAGGGTAAGTGATATCCCCTACAATGCACACTGGTATTTCCACATCCCCAACCCCCTGGAAGGTCCCCTTCCCCTCACACACCAGGAACAACCCCCAACTTACCCCATCCCCTTGCAGGGCTTTGTAAAGGAGGGACTGAAATACCTCCTTGGGAGGGGGCTTCTTCCACCACCACCAGCCACCCCTTGCCTATTGTACCCCTTTCCAGCACTCCACCACTCTCCTGGGACAATAGCCAAGAGCACCATACCTACATGATGAGGGCCCGGATGGTTGTTCTCCCCATGCTGAAGTGATTCCTGATGGATCAGTAGCTAACCTGTGTGGCAGGCTTCCAAATGCATGGCGACCCACTTCTCAAGGGAAGTGGCAGGTCATATGTAGGTGTCTTGTCACCTGAAGGCAGGAGTGAGCCAGGCACACAGCTCCAGAAAGGTCTCCTTCCGCATGCAGAAGTTCTGGAGCAGCTGCTGGTCATCTCACTGCTCCATAACAAGCTGATCCACAAGTCGGAACTGGTGTCCAGATGCCAGAAGCAGTGCCCTCAGAGAGACGATGAGATTCTCTGCGATGAGATGGGGGTTGCATTCCTGCAAGGCCAGGAAGGCAGCCTGCAGAAACTGCTGCAGGAGCTGCTGTACTATAGATAAGAGCTGTTGAGTGCTCGGAGCTCCATGTCTAGAGAGCTGAAGTGTCCACAAGTGCAGCCACAGCAGGCAAAGTAATAGGTTTGCTGTCCTTCATGGGAGGTAGGCAAAAGAGAGGAACTTGAGACATAACAGTCCCGGGGGTGGAGGTGAGGGGGTCCTTTTAAGTTCAAGCTTCAGGCAGCAGCTCCAGGAAGGGACTGCTGTCCTGATGCCCTGCCTGAAATGCTTCTGGGTGGTCTTAAATGCGATTCAGCATCCACTGAGTGTGGACTCTTCATTTTGAAATGCTCAGTGCTATTTTGACGGGCATTTGTTGTGTAGATGCGCTATTTCAAAATAAGCTACTTCGGAGTACAGGCATTCCTCGACTTACGCGGATCCGACTTATGTCGGATCCACACTTATGAATGGGGCTTTTCTTGCCCCGGAGCTCGTGGGCGGCGGGACCGCCCAGAGCGCAGCAGTCCCGCCACCGCATCTTCCGGGGTGAGAAAAGCTGCTCCGGGTCTCTCTGGTGTGCTGGGGGGTAGATGTATAGAGCAGTGTTGCTCAAAGTAGCTAGCTGCTCTCCACAGTGCAGAGAGCCACAGCGAAGGGGAGAAGCCAGCCCATGTGAGCTAAGAAATTTTGCTGGGAGCAGGGGCAGTGTGCAAAGTGTCCTTTCCCTGCAGCACAGAGAGCCACATGGAACAACCAGCCAGGGGCTACTGGCAGGTAAGGAAGGGTGCTGTTGGCTGGGAACTGTTTAGGGAAGCACCTCCTGGCCAGAATCTGTCTCTGGCACACCCACCCCTTCCTTTATCCACCTCCCTCCTAGACCCTGCACCCTTCTATACCCCTCCCTCAGGACAGAATCCTTCTCCTGCATCCACAGCCCCTCCTGGATCTTGCACCCCAGTCTCCTGTCCCAGGTCACCACCTAAACCCCCTGCACCCTCCTCCCCCAGATCACAACTCCCTTCCAGACCCTGTACCCGCTTCTACATCCCTCCCCAAAGCCAGAATCTTCCTGAACCCATACCCCCTCTCAAACCTTATCCCTGCCTCAGGTCACAATCCCTTCCTTCACCTAAACTCCCACTTAGAACCCACGCCTTCTCCTGCACCCCAGTCTCCTATCCCAGGCACCCTTCTGCACCTAACCATCCCAGACCCTCTACCCACTCTGTAGAAAAGTGCAGCCCTCGACCACTTACCAAAATCTTGGAGTGACCCGCCCATCAAAAATGATTGCCCACCCTGATCTAACTCATAGTTGTTAACCTAAAGATTGGAAGTAACTCCTGAACAGTCACTATGATACCATGTTTAGCGACCTTGATTAGCACATCTTGTAACAAATAGTGAAAAACATTTTCCTCCTTTTCACTGAGGAGTGCACAGAGTTGTAGAGTGTTATATTGAAGCATTTAGTCTGAAAGAGAGCTCTAATAATTCTTTCAGTGACTGATTCCCAGTCAGTGCCTATTATGTGTCATTTGACATTAGAAATGCTGTGCCTGCTTCATATCATCCACAGTCCCAGGACAAATGGTCATGTTTGTTTCTCTAGAGTATAGTTTGTTTGAACCTGCCCTTCTATATTCACTGTCTACACAAGGATATTAGGATGGCCCATTTCTTTAATTTGAGTGATTTTAGTGGTTTCATACATTATTCTCACATTCCAAAATGCCAGTTTTCATTACTGATCTGGCCTTGAGTAAGGGACTTTTTTGGGATATGGACTTTGACCAATGTCCATCATATTGCTCACATGGGGTATGTGTAGACTACATCCCTGTCATTAGAGAGATGTAAATTAGACATACCAACATTGCAAATGAAGCAGGGATTTAAATTTCCCATGCTTCATTTGAATAAAAATGGCTGCCACATTTTGCTGAGTCAACAGTTTGTCGGAAAAAAGTGGCTGTCAAGACAGGGATCGGGTGACAAAAAAAGCCTTTGTCGCCCGATCCCTTATGCCTCGTAAAACGAGGTTTACAGGACCGGCCAACAAAGGCTTTCTTTATTGCCTGATCCCCGTCTTGACAGCCACATTTTGTTGACAATGCTGACTCAGCAAAATGTGGTGGCCATTTTGATTCAAATGAAGCATGGGAGATTTAAATCCCTGCTTCATTTGCAATGTCAGAATGTCTAATTTACATCACTCTAGTGACAGAGGGATGTAGTCTACACATACCCATGCAGTTGATTTCTTGTTCAAGCTAGATGCATACCAGTATGACCGCTAGTCTTCATTTCTAGAGTCAGTTTGATTTACACAGTGAGGTTACCAACCCTATGCACAATCTTAGCTCCAAGACTCCTTAACTCTTTATTAGGAGCTGCCCACATGTGGACACTAACTCATTCACCATGCGAGAGACATGCATGATAGGCACTCATTACTCCAAATTAATTAGACATAACATAATAAGTTGACCAGGTATGACCATGCTGGGTAGTTTATACACACTATTACATACATCTGGTTGGAAAATTTTGATAAGATTAATTTTAATATGGAAAGAAAGCCTAGAAAGTTTTGAATTTTCAGGTTCACCAACACTACACTACTTTATTTCATGCAAGACCTTATTTTATTCTGCAATATTAGTTTGCTATGCTCTAGCAAATTTCTGAGCTATGAAAATATCTGTAGTACACAAGGATAAATTCACAATATAATGTCAACAGTGCAGAAAAACATATACGTAACCCAAACATCTCCTCTACAAAATGAGACCCTGTTGTATAATTAGATCATTAATAGTTGTGCATTAGATATATTTATTGGGAGAAGGAACAACAACACGTTTTATCATTTCTCATAATGTGCCCTGTCACAGGGCAGACTCACCACCATGGCACCTCCAGCTGGTTGCTCTGGGAATTAGCTTGTTGACTCACTGGACACCTCCCTCCAGCTGGTGTCTCCCTGTGTTCCTCTTTGTCCATGGTGTCCTCTTCAGGACACTGCCCTCCAGCAGTGCCCACTCCAGTCTCTCTGCACCCCCTTTCAGGGGAGTGTTGTCTACCCAACTGTGCACTCGAGGGTCCTCCCCTCCCAAGGGGCACCCAGTTCTTCTCCTAGGGAACACCCAGTTCTCCTGTACCCACCTTGCCTCAGTGACCCACTGTCACTCTTCATCTAACCCTGGCCTCAGGGGCAAGCGGCACTCTGTAATAGCCACTCAACACTGGCAGAGGGGTGTGGACCTGCTGTCCCTGCCTATCATGGCTGTCCCTTGTAGCCTGGGGGTTTACTTGGCCAGAACTTCCCCAGCACTGCTCTATCTCCAGGAAGCTGCCTGCTTCCCAGCAGCCTAATCCCTCCTACTCTCTAGCTAAGGAGGAGTGACCTTTCTCCTCTCCTTCCATGAGTCCCTCTTTATATAGCCCCCAGCTGGGCCTTCATTAGCCAGAACTGCCTCAGCTGGGGCTTCGCTTTCATCCCTTGCTCAGGGCTGGCGTTTTGCCCTTAAAGAGCCAGTGCAGGGCAAACGCCCTGTCACATGCCCTATTGCAAATTTACAATTTTAAAAGCAGATTTCCGTACAATAAATGCCCTTCAAACTCCTCGAGTTACCTCGATATGTCTTGTCATTTTGTTTCAAGTCTCTTGAAACTGGTCATAATCATCATGTTTGTTTTACATGAAAAAATATCCTGGTAGAATACTGTTTCTAATTTTCTTCTATTTTTTTATAGTTTATTTTCTTACTTAACGCTATGTATACAGTTCACAGCCAAGGCTGAATAGGGTCAATACAAGTACAACTCCCTCCAACCCATCCAAAATCATCCCTTTCTCTTCCCCATCCTCCTGTGCATTGTCTTTCTGAAGCTGGGGTCTGGCCATGTAAGAGTAAGCAAGCTCCATGTACCATGGAAAGGGTTCAGAAAAGGGCAACTAAAATGATCAGGGGTTTGGAACAGGTCCCATATGAGGAGAGGCTAAAGCAACTGGAACTTTTCAGTTTGGAAAAGAGGAGACTGAGGGGGGATATGATAGAGGTATATAAAATCAGGAGTGGTATGGAGAGGGTGAATAAAGAAAAGTCCTTCATTAGTTCACCTAATTTAAGGACTAGAGGACACCAAATGAAATTAATGGGTAACAGGTTTAAAACTAACAAGCGAAAGTTCTTCTTCACACCGTGCATAGTCAACCTGTGGAACTCCTTGCCAGAGGAGGCTGTGAAGGCTAGAACTATAACAGAGTTTAACTGTTCCAAAGACACATAATATAAAGAGCTTGATACAAAGTTTTGTAATACAAGGGATTCTATAAGAAGGCTTAACATAAAGATATACAGGCAGTCCCCGTGTTACGTACAATATAGGGACTGTAGGTTTGTTCTTAAGTTGAATCTGTATGTAAGTCGGAACTGGCATCCAGATTCAGCCGCTGCTGAAACTGACCAGCTGCTGACTACAGGAAGCCCGAGGCAGAGTTGCTCTGCCCCAGGCTTCCTGGAATCAGCCGCTGATCAGTTTCAACAGGCTGAATCTGGATGCAAGTTCTTACATACAGATTCAACTTAAGAACCCCAGGTGTCCCCAAGTCAGCTGCTGCTGAAACTGATCAGCGGCTGATTCCAGGAAGCCCGGGGCAGAGCAACTCTGCCTCGGGCTTCCTGTAGTCAGCGCTGGTCAGTTTCAGCAGCGGCTGACTTGGGGACGCCTGGGGCAGAGCAGCTTGGGTGCTGCTGGGTTGCTCCAGTAGCGCCGCTCCTCGGCGCTACTGGACCAACCCAGCAGCACCCAAGCTGCTCTGCCCCAGGCGTTCTGATTCAGCTGCTGCTGAAACTGACCAGCAGTGGCTGAATCAGGACCCCTGGGGCAGAGCAGCGGGGGTGCTGCCGGGTTGGTCCTGTAGCGCCCAGAGCGGCGCTACGGGATCAACCGGCAGCGCCCCCGCTGCTGTACCACAGGCGTCCGGAGCAAAGCCGCGGAGCACGGGGGTCTATTTGAAAAACCATGGGAATGTGGGCGGGCAAAGCCTGCCCACGTTCTAAAAGCCCCTCCCCAGCCTTACGGGAGGGACAACTGAACCCACGTTCAACTAATTACTTGGGACAAATAATGACAAAAGGGTTTATAACTAGGGAACCGGATGCGGAGCACGGGGGCTGCGGGACAGCCCAGACGCACCAGCTGTCTTGCTGCCCACGTGCTCCGCGGCTTTGCTCCCCGTCTCCCTGGTCTGCTGGTCTCCAGCAGACCAGCAGACCAGGGAGACGGGGAGCAAAGCGGAGCAAAGCCGTGGAGCACGCCGGCAGCGGGACAGCCGCGGCGCGTCTGGGCTGTCAGCTGCCCGCGTGCTCTGCGGCTTTGCTCTGCTTTGCTCCCCGTCTCCCTGGTCTGTTGGTCTCCAGCAGACCAGGGAGACGGGGATCAATGCCGCGGAACACGCCAGCAGCGGGACAGCCGCAGCGCGTCTGGGCTGTCCGCTGCCCGCGTGCTCCGCAGCTTTGCTCCCGAGCATGCCGGTGTCCTCAGAGGCTTTGCTTCCCGTCTCCCTGGTCTGCTGGTCTCCAGCAGACCAGGGAGACGGGCAGCAAACCCCGTTCATAACTGCGTCGGATCCGCGTAACTCGGGGACTGCCTCTATCTAAAAAGGACAAGATCTATATCTATATCTATATCTATATCTATATCTATAAGGAAAGTTTCTTCCAATACAAAGCCATATGAGACTGACACATGACCATATGGAAATGTTACAGAGATTCTACAAGAACACTTAACACAAAGATATGTCCAAAAGGACAAGATCTCAATATAAAATTATATGAGGGTGATACATGGTTATGTGGGAATATTACAGGGATTTATCCACATACTGGCAGGCAGTGAATTGCATACACATTGCCATGAGTGGAGCACATAATGCAAAATATAGGATAGTGCAAGCTTCCCAAGAGCGTTCCACCACTAGACTTCAGTTCTTGCAACCTTTACTGTTCTAACACTTGACCTCTCTTGGAAGGAAGTGTCTGGGACTCAGATCCAGAAGAGTGCACGTTTTGGGATGGGATTAATGGTGGCAGGGTAAATGTAACCCACACACATAGTGGATGTGGTTCACTGTCCCCTGTACTGACACTTAGACCATTTTCAGCAGAGAGATAAGAATGAATGAGGTCTACAGCCTAAGTTGAGAGGCAGCTGGCTTTATAGTTCAAGCTGTAGGAGCTCCTACACTAAGTTCCAGAGGTCCAAGGTTTAAATCTGCTTCGTGGTGGTTATATAAATGCCAGTTAGATAAGCTTTATTTATTTCTGTGTGCTTTGTTAATTGATTTTATTCACTTTTAGTCTGGTAAACCCTATTTCTTTAAGTGGTTAAGTAAAGATGTGTTACTTCTAATTTAATCAATTAGATGTGCATTATTTATAATTGTTGTTTTGGAGTTAGATCCAGATTATATTGGAATAAGTTTATTCATGGAGCCCTCCAAGACACACTATTAAGTGTGTACAGGGCCAGCCAAGTGGAGGCATCACCACTGTATATTCCTTTAGAAGCAAGGGACTGCAGCAACGGGGTGGATAGTGGATCCCCAACTATCCAACATCACCACTAGGATACTCAGGATCTCCTTTAATGTTAAAACCAACAGGCATCCAGGCACTCAGGTGAGCATGGCCTGCTCCCAAGTAACCCAGGGAGGAAAGAGCGAATTACAAGTAGTTATAGGCTGGGCTTGCTGAGCCGTGGTGAGCCCCACTCGCCAGCCGTGCTGTCCGGCGATCTGAGCATGCGCAGATCGCCTGAACCCGGCTCTTCCAGGTTGTAATCTACTCGCCACAGGCGAGTAGATTACATAGTTTGTCAAGCCCTGGTTATAGGGATGTGTTTTGAGATAGACAAGACATTTAATTGAGGCCAAACAGATTTCACTTTTGAAATGACCATACATCATTAACTAACTCTGACCTCCAAATCAGTCATTTAGTTTCAGTACAAAACAAACCATGATCAGCAATGTGGATAAGCATTATAGCCAATGTACTGTACAGCATATCCTTCATTCAGAGCAATTTGGAGTTGATGGGCCTCAAGAGATTATTTGCCTGATGTATGGTTAACCTGACTCAAAGAAAAGCAAGTACCATGATCAAACAGCTAAAAAATGAATAAATTCTTATATTCTTGAAAGTATGCTATAAATATCTCTTCCAGACAAGAACATGTACCTGCAGAGTCAAGAATTTTAATAAGAAAGCTTCATCCTTTTAAAAATAGTCAAATGCAACTCAGAACTAGCAAGGGAAATTGGATTACTTGAACTTTGATGCTGAGCATCTTCTGAAGGTCAAAACTTGTTTCTGTTAAATATCTTTAAAAATTAACTATATTGTTTCATTTCTCCCATCTGCTGTATGAGTTTATTTAAAAACTAATTAGTCATATTATGGAAGAAGTTATTTACTAAATTGAAGGAATCAGAATGTATTAGAATATGACACACATTTTAGTATGTTTCATAGTGAAGCAGTTACTTTTGCTGTGTATTGTTTGAAGTTTTGTGAAATGCAAGTAATGTAACATTTTAAGGAAATTCGAAAATAAAAACAAAACAAAACAAAATTTTTTTTACATTTCAGATTACAGCCGAGTAAATAATTATTCAGTATGGGATATAAAAATCTGGAAAAAAATGTATTTCAGTTCATCCTCATATGCTCCCCTTCCTCTGTATTTCTTTCATTTAGTTCCATGTTGTTTGGGGGCAATTTTTCACCCTTCTATATTTTTTAAAGAAATATTTAGCTACATTTAAAAATAAAACATCATTTTGAAATTATGTATTACAAAAAGGCCCAGATAAAACTGTTTTGACATGTTTCTGTTTTTTTCTTTTTGGCTGAAATTATTGACTGAATTCAGTTTAAACTTTCACGTTGTATCAGTGCCCCCATAGAATGTATTTTTGATAACTTTAGTATTTGCTATTTTTTTTAATGAGACTGAGTCAGACACTGGTTACAATACAGTTGTTACCATAAGTCATTGTGGAACTTTCAGGTACATTTGAATACTGTTTTCTCATTTACCCCAAAGACCCTCAATGTTCTCCCTCAGATCCAGAACTTTTTGGAAAACTGGGCATGGTGACTTCTCAGAGCTAGCTAACAATACCAGCCTCAGAAGGCTTAGTGAGGTCAGCCTTCCCAGACACTGAACTGTTTACTTGGAGTGAAAAATGGTCATGTAGGAAGGATCAAAAGACAGGACTATGAAGCACTTTAAAAACTAACAAGATGGTTTATTAGGTGATGAGCTTTCGTGGGCCAGACCCGCTTCCTCAGATCAAATTGTGGAAGAAAATTGGCATGACCATATATACTAAGGGGATACACTCAAAAAAAGTGTATCCCTTTGGTATATATGGTCATGCCAATTTTCCTCCACAATTTTATCTGAGGAAGGGGGTCTGGCCCATGGAAGCTCATCACCTAATAAACCATCTTGTTAGTCTTTAAAGTGCTGCCTAGTCCTGTCTTTTGTTTCAGCAAGACCAGACTAACACAGCTACATCTCTATTACTATTCTCTATGTAGGAAGGATGACATAGTAGGGATCTGGTATGCAAAAAACATGGTGACTCATTGAGCCTGCATTGACATCAAAGTTTGTGCTCTATAACTAATCCAGCTGATTTTCTGCTCTTTTGCATCAGTCTCCTGCAGGGACCTAATGCATAACAGCAAGAGCTGGAGAAACTCAGTGTATGCATGGCCTCCTAGCCCCATACGGGTCAGAAACTCCAAAGAGAAGAGGAGAGAGTTTACATGAACAGAAGGAGCCAGCCAGCTGACGGAGCTGTAGGGACTATGGCTACGTCTAGACTGGCCCCTATTACGAAATAGCTATGCTAATTTACAATTTTGGAATAGGGAAATCCGCACGGGATTTAAATATCCCCCGCGGGATTTAAATAAACATGGCCGCCGCTTTTTTTCCAGCTTGGGGAAAAGCCGGAAAAGAGCGTCTAGACTGGCGCGATCCTTCGGAATGAAGCCCTTTTCCGGAGGATCTCTTATTCCTACTTTGAAGTAGGAATAAGAGATCGTTTCGGAATAGGGCTTTATTCCGGAGGATCGCGCCAGTCTAGACGCTCTTTTCCAGCTTTTCCCCAAGCTGGAAAAAAAGCGGCGGTCATGTTTATTTAAATCCCGCGGGGGATATTTAAATCCCGTGCGGATTTCCCTATTCCAAAATTGTAAATTAGCATGCCTCTTCCGGAGAAGGGGCCAGTGTAGACGTAGCCTATGTGTATAGAAAAGGGGGCAAAAAATTATGAACATCTTCCATAGAGTTAAAATAAGTTCTCAAGTGAGTGTAACTAATTGAATAATGAACATGTTGAAGGAAGTCATCCCACAGTTATTCTGTAAGGTTAAATTCCTTGGATAAATTATTCACTTTTAATTACTTAGCCTTAGCTCATCTACACATTGAACAAGAATGAGAAGATGGAAACCTAAAGGAATTTACATGTGGCAGAACTCAGGCAGTTGACCATCCTTTCTATCTTAAATGTTTAGATTCTGCCTGAAAGACACACCTGAGGATACAGGAAAGCAACCCTAACCAAGAATGACAGGTCCTACGGATGGATCAATAGCACCTCCTGGTTAACTATAAAGACTGCTCAAACAGATCATTAAATCATTATGGCTAACTGACCTCTATTTTTTTGCCCACAACCAACCCAATCAGCCCTTAAAGAGCAATTTCCACACACCTTCACCTGAAATATTTAGTGCTGGCCACTGTCAAAGGCAGGATGCCAAATTAGAGGAACTACTGGTCTGACGTGGTTTAGCAATTGCAACGTTCAGACCTCACTGCCACTTTTTTTTCCTGAACAATTTCATTCATCTTAGTTACATTAAATCACACTAGTTTTAATAGAGCACTTTGGGAAATCTGATCTTCAAAGTGATTTCATAAGGACAGGCGTTGGAAAAGTTCGCTCCTTTACAGATAAAAACAGAATCAGGCTGTCTTATCATCTTCTTACTGTCCCGTAGGTTACAGGAGTATTTTAACTTCTTCTAAAGGTTCTCTAAAAGCTCCATAATGGAGACATCACTCATCCAGCGCAGGCTTAAATATAGGGTGAGTCCGTTTCCACACTCTCTTTTGATTTTTCCTAGGTGAAGTTCAATTTTTTACAATTGATGCAGGTTGTGGAGGAGTAAGTACACCAAAGGAAAAGAAACTCTAAAGTATCTGTCTCACTGGGAACTCTAAAGCAAATGGCTTTTGCAATCTTACTGAGAAAAAAAAACCACTCCAAACTTTCTAAATTAACTCTTTATTGAACATGCTGGCACAATCTAGTTTGCACACCAAAACCCACACTTTTTTTATACATTTGTATTTATCTGACAAGCACTTACCACATAGGTTTTGGAGAACCTACAGTTTGTAAAATAAGCCATAGCCTGTGCTCATGTTAATTGGTGTAGGTCCACTGAAATCTATGGATTGTGTCAATCTACATCAGCAAAGAATTTGGCTCAGCAAATGGGGAAAATTGATCCACTTTCCCTTTGAAGACTGGGTCGCCAATGGCTTGTATTCCATGGCTACTATCTGCCCAATGAGGGAAAGACCTTATGTTGAACTCTGAAGGTCAACAGTCTGAGGCTAGGGCTACATACCGGGCTTACTGCTATAGTGCTGTTAGTGCAGATGCTCTAAGATGACAGGAAAGAGCTAATCCATCAGCTTACTCACTCCATTCCCCCATGAATGGTGGTAGTTATGTCAGCAGGTGCATTTCTCCCACCAACATAACACTGTGCATATCAACGCTTAGGTGGGTATAATTATATTGCCTGGGGGTGACTTATTCACATCCTTGAGTGATGTAGCTTATACTACATAAATTGTATATAGCCTAAAATGCCAATGAACTTCAAGAGGAAATATTCCAGAGCTGGCAGCTCTCCACTGAGAAAGTCCTGCCTCTAAATTCTAGATGATCAAATGCAGAGAATGGCAGCAAATCACACAAAAGCTGATCTCAGCTGCCATGGCTAGCTAGGATCTGGACCGTACAGCTTTATAGTTCAAGGTGTTAAAGGAATTGTCGTTGAACTGCATTCTGAAGCAAATAAAAAACCAAAGCTATCTTGGGGAAACTGAAATAACATCAAGCAGCAACAATATGAAATGGTTTGCCTCCTTCGGTCAGGGGTGTGAAAAATCCACACCCTCATCAGCATAGTTAAGCAAATCTACATTGCAGTATTGCTAGTGAGTGAGATCTTCAGGTTTTACCTTGTCACTTTAAAATGTTTCTTTTTGCCATTTTAGAACCTTCACATTTGTGGAATCTGAGAAGTTATTGTGACAAAAGGAGTGGGAAAAAAGCCAAACAACCCACTCACCCAAACCCGGACATCACTTATTGTATGCTAAATGGAAAATGATAAAAGAACAGGCAAAAGGTGGGGGAGGAAGGGGAACCAGAAGAATCTTTATAATTATCCTCCAATGTTTTGTGAAAAATTTAGAAAAGACAAAACCAATTGTATTTTAACTTGAAAGTGACAAAATTCTTACAACATATTTTTTCAAAACTATTTCCTTTTTTGAGCAGTTCTAATTAATATTTTTAGTAGCAGGAGAAGGCACCATATTTGCCATGCTCTCTAAATACTTTCTCAGTCCCTCAGTGTCATCACAATTTTGCCTGAATTCAGCCTCACTCACACCATAATCTTGACTAGGCACAGGGAAAGCAAAGACAATAATAAGCAAAGGGCATATCTATACAGCAGCGTTATTTTGGAGTAACTGGCATTATTCCGAAATAACAAAGAGCACATCTACACAGCAAGTCATTCTTTCAAAATAATGACAAGCTGGAGGACCTCTTACTCTGACTCCTGTAACCCTTATTTCACAAGGAGTAAGGGAAGTTGAAGGAAGAGTGTTCTTCTTTTGACTTCCTGCTGTGTAGACAGCACCAAAAGACGAAATAAGCTATTTCGACTTCACCTACGCAATTGATATAGCTGAAGTGGCATAGCATAATTCAGCTTTTGCCCTGCTATGTAGATGTCCCCTAGGAGTTAGATTACAAGGGAGATCTGAGAACTGCAAGGTGTGAGAATCGCTATGGAGGTGTGAGAACTACAAACTGCTTCACTATCTCCTCCATCACCTTCATGAACACACTGAGGTGACACATTGATCTGAGGAAGTGGGTCTGGCCCATGAATGCTCATCACCTAATAAACCATCTTGTTAGTCTTTAAAGTGCTACATAGTCCTGTTTTTTGTTTCAGCTACACCAGACTAACACGGCTACATTTCTATCACTATTGAGGTGACAGAATGTGATGCCTGTGATGAAAGTAGGATAAAGTAATTCAGAGCATCTGCCACAGAATGTAGGTTTGATGTGCTACCTAATAAATAGTGCTATTTGACCAGTACAATGACCCAGGGAAAAGCAAGAATATCTTACAGGAGAAAAAAATGAAATTTTTCTTTGATGTAAAGGAAGACCAGCGGATCCTGTCTTGTTAGCAGTGGATGTGTCCTCAGCTGTATCAAAGCTACGAGTGCTGCACGTAAAGCAAAGCAAAATGAATATGCTGTGGAAATGAAAGGGCTGTTATCTGAATATATTTAGGATATCTGTAGCATTTAAGTGAGCAAGGATTCAAGGTTTACAATACTGGCAGAGCCTCAAAGGAGCTAGGCTCCATGAAGAGCACAGTGGCAATGATATGCCTCAAGGAAGAACACAGTCAAAGACAACTACAAGGTCTCTCTAGTGTGCAACATCATGTGTTATGTTGTCATTGGAGGCTCTGCAGTTTTAAAGCACTGGATTGTGTATTGGAACAGGGAGTCGGGTATTTATTAAAAATCCAGTGGGCGCTTTGCCAACTATATAGGAAGAATCATGAGAACCCAAATGACTGGTGAAATATATGTCTTATGGGCTGGATTGGTTCATTATTGTGAATCAAACAAATCTTTTCTTAAACCTCATTGCATATGTAATAATTAGAGTGGAACAAATATTTATAACCCAAACAGAGCAGAACCACCAGAAAATAAATGACTGACTATGGCAGGTTAGGTGAAGCAGAATCAATGAACCACAGGAGGAAAGGGCTTCACTTAATGTTTATGAAATGTGATGGGTTACTAAGCAACTGGGAACAATTCACCTTTGTGGCCATGCATTCCCTTTTCTGTAAGTGATAGGGTGCACATGAATTGATGAGCCAAGGTTTCTATAGCAGTCCGTTGTGTGAGGGCTTTTATAAAATTTCTTCCAAGTGTTCACTCAACATGGAGGGAAATAAAGCTCACCATGTGAAGTTGTTGTTTAATAGTTGTACAGAATACATTAGAAATGCAAAAAGTGACCCTTTTTTGGCTTACACATCATCCATACCTTTTTTCCAGAAAGTAAATTTTCAAAATGTAGTATGAGGCTTTAAGCTAGATGACCTTACTATCAGACTCAGTAACTGAGTGCTTTTCTAAAGAAACGCATAACAAAAAGCAGATTAAGACAAAGGGGATGTGAAAACGAATTAGCAACAACAGGAGTCTAAGCTTTGAGAGTCCTCTAAGAGGGAACAAAATGGAAACCTGCTAATAGAACATTTGAAGGGCTAATCAAATGTTACCTACTGATATAAAAATACATGCTATTTTTAGCATGTGCTAAATTATTCTTTTATCACTTAAGAAAAAAATCAGACTTTGGCACCTATTATTGCCATTAGATGGCCTATTCTTTAGACACAGAGGCTCAATTATTGCAACAGTGATATCTTCAGCAGTCTACAAAATAGATGCTCCCAATTAAAAGAAAATTACAGTACACTCATTTTCTTAGCCTAACTGTCCCTCTCCCCAGTTTCCCCCTCCATCTCCAGTCTCTTTATAGATTCTTGCTTGTGTCACCTGTTTTTTTCTGATCTCCATTAGCTCCAAATATACCTCCCTTCAGGCAAGAGGAGAAAGTGTCATCTTCCATCTAAGGGCAGGTATATACTATATTGGAAGGTCGGCTTAAGATACACAACTCTAGCTATGTAAATAATGTAGCAGGAGGTCAAAGGGAAAAACTCTCCCATTGACTTCTCTTACTCCTTGCAACTGCAAGAAGTTCCAGAGTCTATGTGGGTATCCTCAGAGTTTGATATAGAGGGTCTTTACTAGACCCACTAAATCAAGCACCAGAAGATGGACCTCTGCAGCATTGATCCTCCATTTAGTATAGACATGGCCTAAAACAATCATTGTCCCAAGGCATTTTGAATAGTATTTTGAATAGTGCTAATCACCCACCATTGTCTTTAGCCGGGCAGAAGTATGATACAGCCCTTCACTTTGAATGGTCCTTTGAAACAGGCCTTAACTAACTATGCTAAACAATCTCTTCCACTGTGTATTTGGCTGTGACGTGTTTCCCAGAACAGAAGAAGGGCTCTGTGTAAACTTAAAAGCTTGTCTCTCTCCTCAATAGAAAGTTGGTCCAATAAAGTGTACTGCCAAACCCACCTTCTCACAACACTGATAACTCATGGAGCTACATACACAGAAATATTTCCACAACACAATATCATGATATACAATTTCATAACATCGTCCACAATTCAGAAGTGGTACAGACAGACCCACCCAAATCATCACAGGAGCTATTATGAAGTAATGAACCAATTTCAGCCCTTTTTTTCTGAAGAGACCTTAGGAGAGCATCGGTTCAGCCCCCAGCTTGACGCAGGACCAACCCCAGAAAGTGGCAGCTGTTGGTCAGGAGTCCAGTTCTGGAGGCAGAGCCACTGCCAGCAGCAGCACAGAAGTAAGGATGGCATGATATAGTATTACCACCCTTATTTCTGCACTGCTGGGCCCTTGGCCAGCAGTCACCATTCTCTAGCCAACCAACTCTGAAGGCAGGGCAGAAGGAAGTGCAGCAAATATCACAACTCCTCTACAACATCTCTAGCCTTGTGACCCATCCTGCAATTCTCTTTTGGTTTGGTATCCTCAGTTTGAGAAATGCTCATCTTCCCTCTGAGTCTGTATAGTATTAGTAAAAGTACACAGAAGACCAGATTTCACAATCCTTAAAATGTTTTTCACAGCCATGAATTGGTAGGGCCGTAGGTATCTAAAAGCTATTTTTATTACTAAAAATAATCTTAATGCTCTTTAACAAGAAGGTACAATAATTCCCTCCATTACAGGAATTAGTGGGCAAAATTCTATGTGTTGTGTTCTGTATAAGGCCAGAATAAATTATAGTAGTGTAAAATAAAACAATTTCATCTGGGTTCAAGGATAACAACTTGTTTTCCATTTTTTGCCCTCCCCCCATATGAGTTGGCTTAAATATCTCTCTCTTTCTCACATACACACAAAATTAGAATAGTGAAACAAATACTTTTAATATTAATAGAGTAGTGGTTGTGCTTAAATATATATCACGTTGCAAAAAATACTCGGGTATTTCTTCAGTGAGGCTATCTGCAGTATAATAGTTGATTCTTATTAAATTATAGTGACATGATTTACAAGCAGTATGTCCTATTCTTTTCAGTGCAAAACAAATATCTACTTCACTGTTCTTAGCTTTTCTGAAAATCAAGCTTCAGTTGGATACATTTATAAATAATACATGTTATATGTTTTCTCTTGGATCCTTTGTGAGTTTTTAAAATTTTATCTGCCCTTCTGCAAAGATCACTAAATTTGATTTTGGTTGGGAAGGTTTCTATTATATATTATCATTTTCAGTTTGGGGGATTACATTATTTTGTAACAGTAAACCACATTGGGTCAAAAACTGGCAACAATTTGTCAGCCTGAAACTCAGATGAAACTGTTCTATTTCAATAAGTTTTGCTTAAAAAAATCAGTGGTGCAAAAAGGAGACTACCTGTTTCTGTGTATGTTGGAAGGAGAGTTTATTTCCAACACAATGGTGAAATATGTGACATAGGCATATGTGTCCATAAATTAACTCTTTCCTGACCTAAGTCACTATCCTTACATCACTAACCTTGAAATAAAATGGGAGTTTTGTTTAGTATAGATTGACAATTACTTTGCTTCTTTGTGCTTCAGATTCTCCACCTATAAACAAACACCTATAAACAAAGGATAAGCTAAATTCATTAACCAAATTCAGCTCTGGAACAATCCAACTGAAATGAATTAAGGTTTATCCTCAAAGTCTGAATTTGTCCCTGGTGAACAGAAGTGAAAGGCTTTATACCTTGGACTAACAGCCTGAGAAATACATTTTCTTAGTAGAAAATTTTGCTGCATTCTGTACTCTGAAAAAAGCTAATACTTAACAGATGAGACAAATCACCAAACAAATGGTGATGAAGATGGGGGAAGGAGGGGAATGGTTTTAGCCTGTCCCCTTTAAACAAAACATTTTTGAAAAGCACTTTCTGAAAAAAACAATCGGACATATCTAATATCCATTCAAGTTCTTTGTTCCATTTAGAAGCCAGGAGAAATATTCTCTTTTGGTTCATACATTGAATGTGTTTTTTAACAGTGATGCTGCACTTAAATTGTACATTTTCTAGAGCAGTCAGCCCTGTGATTTGTCTACATGGCTGCCCACATGTAATTACATGGATAGTGATTTTTAACATATTTCTTCTTGCTATTATTGATTGTCTTTCTCATCACGCTACATTGTGACATCTTTGGGTCCTTGGAAACCAAATTTGAACTAAATTGTTCAGAATGAGCAGCATTTTAACTGATAGCAATGCTGGATTATTGTTTTTCCATTTTGTCAGTCTCTCACGAAAAAGCACCGAGAAGGCACAATTCACTTACAAATGATCTTTAAGTAAATGGAGAGGTATCCAAATCTAAAAGGTCAGTCATCCTTGAAATCACAACAATTGATTTTATGTAGCTTGCTGTCAAAAACTACTTTTGTGTTCTCAAGAGGTGATCTGATACAATTGCTCTCTGAAGCCTTGTCCTTTAAATAACAGTGCTTGATTAAATAGATATGTAAAATAGCATTGCATAAAATGATTGATATTATATTGCTTCAAATCAATGTAATCTGGCATTAGAAGTGAACCAAAGCACAGAGACTTCAATGATGATTTCCTAACAAATGCAGCTGACACTGGCATACGCAGGACCAAGGAGACAATAGTGTTTTGAGTATAGTTGTTTTATAAGAACATAAGAACAGCCACACTGGGTCAGACCAAAGGTCTATCTAGCCCAGTATCCTGTCTGCTGACTATGGCCAATGCCAGATGCCCCAGAGGGAGTGAACAGAACAGGGAATCTTCAAGCAATCTCTCTCCTGTCACCCATTCCCAGCCTCTGACAGAGGCTAAGGACACCATCCTACTTATCCTGGCTAATAGACATCGGTGGACCTAACCTCCATGCATTTATCTAGTTCTTTCTTAAATCCTGTTAATGTCTGGTCTTCACAGCCTCTTTTGGCAAGGAGTTCCACAGGAAAACCATGTGCTGTGTGAAGAGAAACATCCTTTTCTTTGTTTTAAACCTGCTACTTATTAATTTCATGTGGTGACCCCTAGTTCTTATGTTATGGGAACAAGTAAACAACTTTCTTTATTCACTTGTTCCATACCAGTCATGACTTTATAGACCCTTAACTGTCTCCTCTTTTCTAAATTGAAAAGTCCCAGTCTTTTTAATCTCTCTTCATGTGGGACCCGTTCCAAACCTCTAATCATTTTTCTTATCCTTTTTTTCTGAAGCTTTTCCAATGTGCAGCTAGAGTGACAGCTATATGATTTTTATCTCTTTAATGTTAAGAACAGAATGGTAGATTTTATTGTAATATGTTGTTGCATAACTGTTGGTTAAAAAAATTCCATATTTTCTTTCAGACATACTGTTATGTGTGTTTTATGTAGTCATGGTAGTCTAACTATTCTGGAAGTCAAATTTTTTATTGATTAAACCATCTGACTCCATCTCCTGAAGTGGGAGGGAGCATAACTGTTAGAAGTTGGTTTTCAGTGAATATTTGTTTTCACAAGTTCAAAATTCTGTTTTTGCAAACACTCCCCAAATAGTGTATTTGTTTAAAACTCACTCTTTTGGTGCCAGTTTAACCCATTTATGAGAGGAAGCAAGTCACTTACGCAGGCCCTCTGACAAGGATGAGTGGTACAGCAAAGGGGGCAGTTGCTCTAGGGCCCACTATTCTAAAAAGGCCTAGTGCTCCGGTCACCATTGCTGTTGCCCTCCCAGCCCAGCCTCTTCTGCCTGAGTCCCTGCCTCTTTTGGGAGCAAAGAGCCCCCCTTACTTTGCCCAGAGGCCCAGTGAGGCTGTCGGCTCTACTGTTGGTACATTGCTGTATAAAACAGTAGTGTAAACAGTGAGGGTATGTCTAGACTGCATCCCTCTGTCGGCAGAGAGATGCAGATTAGGCAGGTCAACATTGCAAATGGGGCAGGGATTGAAATATCCTGTGCCTAATTTGCATAAAAATGGCCATCGCGTTTTGCCAACTCAGCACTTTGTCGGCAAAAAGCGGCAGTCTAGAGGGGGCTCTGTTGAGAAAGAAAGCCTTTTTCGACAGATCCCTTATGCCTCCTGCAAGGAGGTTTACAGGATCTGTCGAAAAAGGCTTTCTTTCTTGACAGATCCCCCTCTAGACTGCCGCTTTTTGCCGACAAAGTGCTGGTCATAGAGGGGACACTTATGTGCTGATGCAGGGACATCTACTATCTCCCTTTTCTCAGGACCCTAAAGAGAACCACTCTGCCAAACTGAAAAAGGGGATTGATATTGATTGGGCTGTGAGTAATCTCTTATTGAAAGGGGGGGAACATAGGAACAGAAAAATATAAGAATGGCCGTACTGGGTCAGACCAAAGGTCCATTTAGCCCAGTATCCTGTCTGCCGATAGTGGCCAGCACCATGTGTCCCGGAGGGGGTGGACTGAAGACAATGATCAAGCGATTTGTCTCCTGCCATCCCTCTCCAGCCTCTGACAAACAGAGGCCAGGGACACCATTCCTACCCCTGGCTAATAGCCTTTTATGGACCTAACCTCCATGAATCTATCTAGAGTCTCTTTAACCTCTGTTATAGTTGAACAAAGTTGAACAACTAACAACTAAGGGTATGTCTACACTACCCCGCTAGTTCGAACTAGCGGGGAAATATAGGCATACCGCACTTGCAAATGAAGCCCGGGATTTGAATTTCCCGGGCTTCATTTGCATAAGCGGGGAGCCGCCATTTTTAAAACCCCGCTGGTTTGAACCCCGTGCAGCGCGGCTACACGGGGCACGAACTAGGTAGTTCGAACTAGGCTTCCTAGTTCGAACTACTGTTACTCCTCGTGAAATGAGGGACAAAATAAAGGACACGTGTGTTCAAAAATAGAAACTCTCTTTATTGAACAAAACTCGGGGAGACTGGGAAAAGGAGGTGGGAGAGGGGAAGAGAGAGGGTGGGAAAGGGGAGGGCAACTAAAATGATCAGGGGTTTGGAACAGGTCCCATATGAAGAGAGGCTAAAGAGACTGGGACTTTTCAGCTTAGAAAAGAGGAGACTGAGGGGGGATATGATAGAGGTCTATAAAAGCATGAGTGGTGTGGAAAGGGTGCATAAAGAAAAGTTCTTCATTAGTTCCCATAATAGAAGGACTAGAGGACACCAAATGAAATGAATGGGTAGCAGGCTTCAAACTAATAAGAGAAAGTTCTTCTTCACAAAGCAAATAGTCAACCTGTGGAACTCCTTGCTGCAGGAGGCTGTAAAGGCTAGAACTATAACAGAATTTAAAGAGAAGTGAGATAAAGTCATGGAGGTTGGGTCCATGGAGTGCTATTAGCCATGGAGTGCTATTAGCCAGGGGGTAGAAATGGTATTTGTGGAAGGCTGGAGAGGGATGGCACGAGACAAGTGGCTTGGTCATTGTTTCGGTCCATCCCCTCCAGAGTACCTAGTGTTGGCCGCTGTTGGCAGACAGGCTATTGGGCTAGATGGACCTTTGGTCTGACCCAGTACGGCCATTCTAAGCTCAGGGCTCAGAGTCGGGGATCTCACTGGACCACCTTGATTTTCATGCAAACCTGATCCTGGGTGGCCAGGCTGGCAGCTATCCTGCCCTAGACGGCCACTTTCCTGTGCCTACTGCGGACGTCGTGGATGAGGTCCACAATCTCCGCACTAGACCAGGTGGGTACCCGCCTCTTGCGGACCCGGGCAGGCTCCTGGGAGCTGCCAGCCTGGTCCTGGGAAGAGGCGGAGGGCTGGGTGGCAGCGGGTAGCTGGTTTGTGCCATGTCAGGTGCAGGGTCTGCTGGCTGGGTGCTGGCAGGCTTGCATCTGGCACGGGAACCGTAGCCAGACCATGCCCCTTTAAGGGCTCCGGGGCCAGGAGGGGGGCAGACGAGTTTCCCTGGTGGTGCCCAGAGTGGCCATCAGGGAAAGTTGGGGATGGCTAGCCTCCCACTAGTTCGAATTAAGTGGCTACATAGCCCTTAATTCGAACTGCTTAATTCGAACTAGGCATTAGTCCTCATAGAATGAGGTTTACCTAGTTCGAATTAAGTTCGAACTAGCGGTTTGTATGTGTAGCGCTTATCAAAGTTAATTCGAACTAACGTCTGTTAGTTTGAATTAACTTTGTAGTGTAGACATACCCCCTGATATTTGTGCCTAAGATTAAGACAACAGAAACATAGTAGACTGATGTGCACAGAAATTATCTTTGCATACAGCAATGGCAATTGCTGGCTAATGTAGAAAATATTTAGAATTAAATATTATGGCCAAAATCTCTACACATCCACTCATTTTGAGCTCTGTGATTCTGATAGTTAGGGCCTGATTTTCAAAGATGCTGAGTACTCAACCAGTTTAATTGGAGCTGTGCATGCTCAACACCTCTGAAAATCAAGCTCTAGCTGTCATTAACTGAGCATCTAAAATGGAGACATCAGAACTGATGGACACTTTTCAAAATGTTGAGCAAAGTACTCAGAGAAACTTCAAAAGTATTGGATGGGTAAGGAGTACAGTTCCTATACATCCCATTAAATGTGGGCTCTTCGGCTACGTCAACACTGGCATGATTTTCTGGAAATGCTTTTAACAGAAAAGTTTTCCGTTAAAAGCATTTTCGGAAAAGCGCGTCTAGATTGGCAGGACGCTTTTTCGCAAAAGCACTTTTTGCAGAAAAGCGTCTGTGGCCAATCTAGACGCGCTTTTCTGCAAAAAAGCCCTGATCGCCATTTTCACGATCGGGGCTTTTTTGCGGAAAACAAATCTCTGCTGTCTACACTGGCCCTTTTGCACAAAAGTTTTTTTGGAAAAAGACTTTTGCCCGAACGGGAACAGCATAGTATTTCTGCAAAAGCACTGACAATCTTACATGAGATCATCACTGCTTTTGCGGAAATTCAAGCGGCTAGTGTAAACAGCTGGCAAGATTTTCCGCAAAAGCAGATGATTTTGCGGAAAAACTTGCCAGTCTAGACACAGCCTTCTTGTTTTTCAGGTTGACACAAGTTCAGCAACTTGCTTTGGGTCACTCAGTCACAAGCATGATCACAACATATACTGAGTTGCATATCCACTACTTCTTCAGCTATACTGTAAAAAAGGCATCCCCTTAGCATCCTCTTCCATTGCCCCTCTCTTTCTCAGCCATTTAAATTTCTGTGGTTCAGAATCCCCTACAACCTCTGTGGTTCAGTACCACCTGAGTTGGTGGCCACAATATTCTTTCAGAAACCTTTGCCAGCAAAAATCCTTCTTCCTGGGAATCTCTGCTGGGGTAAAGTCTTTCTGCCTTCCTCCATAACCTCATGGTTAGGTGTCACAACTATAATGACAAGTATCAGAGGGGTAGCCGTATTAGTCTGAATCTGCTTAAACAATGAGAAGTCCTGTGGCACTTTGTAAACTATGAGATTTATTGGCGCATAAGCTTTCATGGGCAAAGAATTCAGTATATCATTTCTTTGTCTTACCTTGGCTGGGGCAGAGCAATTGGTAACTAATCTCTCCCGTAACAGTGACTTCTCATAGTGAAAGCGGGAAGCTTTTTGTGTGGTTTCTTCCCCCAAACCTTCCTCAACCCACAGCAACTTTGTCTTTTGATTGAATAGATGATAGAGGAGCCTTACCCCACCCTACACTCCGAGGGTACTGGGTCTGGTCCTTAAAGAAACTGCAATATTTTCCTCAAGACTGGCTTTCCCCAGGACTATTTCTGCTCTACTCACATCTGCCCCTATTGTCCCCTCAGGGTCTTTGTGGAGTTGGAGCTACTTAGAATGGGGTAATCTCCTTCCCTACAGCCCTCTTTTTCCTTAAAGGGCCAATATATCCCATGTGCTTATAAAAAGAAATATGGAACCAGCTATTTTTCTCTGAATGTATAAGTGGGTAAGAAATCACTATAGCCACCATGCAATACCTCAGTGAAAATCATTCAGCTTTATTGAAACTAACAAATTAGCAGCACCAAAATCCACAAATGTTTATTTTCTGATGCTCTCGGTGATTTTTTAAGCATTTCCTCCAGGGGGTTTCATATCAATTTTCCAGAACTGCTTAGTATGAAGGCAAGGATCAGCAGCATTAAATATATTGCTGCAGGCACTCTGCTTTTTTCTGTTTCCCTGTCTCCATGGAACTCATATACACATGGGGAAGAAATGCTCAGAATTGCACTATTTAGTCCAGGGTCAGTCCTTGCTGGTTTTACTTTGTTTGTGAAACCCTTTCCTGTCATTGACCCTGGGGCAGACTAGCTGAGACATAGATAAAAAGCCCTGAGATAAATGTAGGGCAAAGCAGGCGCACATTCCCAAAGCTGAAGACAGTTGACTTTCACTTACTCACAGGAAGTAAGACAGCACCCTCCTCAATGAAGGAAGAGAACAGAATCAAATACTGCATAGCGCTGGTAGCTATAGTGCCTGTGTGTATGAGAATTACATTGCTTAGCTTCACCTATGGGCACATCCCATAGAATTTAGCAGGGATGAAACCAATGAGGTTCAATAAAAACAGTCAGAAATGATTTTGGAACAGCATAGAATTTAAGAAAGATTGAAATCCTTTCAATAATTGTTGAGCTACCTCATAGAATTTTACAGCCAAGATTAATGCTTTTATGACATTCTGTAGAAGAGCTCAGGAGGGTTATTATTTTCTGTCAACTGTTATAGCACATTTCTACAAAGACCAGGGATCCAAAATGTTTTTTTCCATTGAAGTCAAAGGACATTGGCTCAGGCCCAAAATGTTTCTTTTCCTAAGAACGTCACAAAAGATTGGACTTTAAGGCCTGGCCATTATTTTTAAAATGAGGATCTCAATTTTTTGTTATTAAATGTTAATTATAGAAAAATCCAGTCATTTCACCATCTTAAAACATCTTATTGTTGATGTTTGTTCTTGTTTTTAGCAAATGATAAAACACAGCACTATTTCACAAAACTATAAGGTGTTTCCCTTTAAGAAATAAAATATATTAGTTGTGTCTGTAAATGTTTTTTTCTCCAAGCTTACAATTTACCAACAGAAATTACAAAACTGAATTATTGCATAAATAAAAGAAAATATGTATTTACAGACAAGTAGAAACTATGCTACGGCATTTTAAGGAAAGCTGTCATTACACAAGTGTACATGGGCAAAACACTGAACACTTTTAATTTTAGTTACCTTTCAATAGTGCCTATTCAAATGAGCATTGCTTACAAGGCTGGAGCTATCTACATAGTTTTAGTACAATGATTATTTTTTCAGAACTAAGTAATATTCTATGACTCTAAACAGGCTCCTTCCCCCGCCCCCTGAAGCAATGGTAAAACAAGAATTTATAGTACTAAAAATAGTTCCTTCTGGATCAAACGGTAAATTTTCCATTTTTTCAACAGCACAAGTTGAAAAAGTAACATGATGGAACAGCAAACAACTCACGTTTAAGACAATCAAGGAGCAGCAGGATGGAATAGATGAAACAATGATTTCTTAAACAGAGGGTGAAAACCTATGTAGAAAATGTTTTATATTATTTTAATATGCTATTCCAGAATTTTACTATATAATTTAGAAATGTGCATTTGTCTGTCTGCCCATCTGTCCATCTGTGAATCCATTTGTTCAAGAATTCCTCCTAAATGGGAAGAGATAGGACTACCAAATGTGGTATGCAGCTTCTTTTAATCATAAAAAGTTGGATTTGATTGTGCAAGGTAAGGATTTGATTGTGCCAGGACAATGGGACATGTATTTAATTTGATTGTTTTTATAAAATGGGAAGGGAGAGGTCTGGCAGGAGGGACAGTTATATTGTAATGACCACAGGGGGCAGCAAGGAGCTAGAAGGGGACCCGGACAGTTATAACACCATTGGGCCAGCAGGGGGCAGGGGTGGAGAAAGGGACAGCTGTCTACTATATATTTCAGAGAATTTGTCTCTGTATGTGTGTCTGTCTGTCTGTCTGTCCCCCAGATGGGGAGAGGGAGGAGATATGCACCCCTCTGCTGGCTGTGCTTGCTGTAGCAGCCATGGACAGGTGCTTCTCACCTGGCCCCAAGCTGCTGAGGAGAGTGAGAGCCGGGGATGTCCTCTCTTCTCAGGGCAGCCTGCATACTGAACGCCCCTCATCATAAGCTCCACCCCAGAGCAATGATTTAAATGAAGAAAAAACAAAACTTATTTGAGTTAAGGACCTGAGCAATGCCAGGTAAATAAGCTGAGCAACCTGAATATTCAATAGCCAAATTGATTTTTCCTAACAGTGTTATACAACAGAAGTAGGTACCTGAAATGATCACTGGGTGTTACTGTGGCTCTAGAGAATTACAGCCACAAATGTCCCTTTTTAATAGCTATCATGTAATTTAACATGTTTTAAATGATCATTTCGGACACTTGGTTCCTTACTAGGGTAAAGTGATGCTTATGCTGAATGCTATGGATCTCATTCTACTTTACACTGAGGTTCCTGTGCATCTGACAATATAAAGGTTCCGTAAAATGTTTGTAATTTATATTTACACTGCCAAAGTGCTGTAAAAGGGGCACTAGCATAAATGAGAATCAGGTTCTAAACACTTAGGGTATGTCAACACTGTGATTCCGTTTCGGGATACTTCTGATATCCCGAAATAGCTATTCCACTTCTTTTAAACAAGCCCATTATTTCGAAATAGCTTTTGAAAAAACAGGATCAGTATTCTGACATCTCTGTAACCCTCATCCCACAAGGATTAAGGGACATTTCAGAATAGCGGTTTATTTTGAAACACACTCGAAATAAGCTATGCCATTAGCATAGCTCAAAGTGGTAGCTTATTTTGAGCTACGGGTGGAATGTCGATGCACCCTTAAGGTATGCATACACTAGCCCCCTAGTTCGAACTAGGGAGGCTAATTTAGGCATTCGAAGTTGCAAATGAAGCCCGGGATTTAAATATCCCAGGCTTCATTTGCATCTTCCCGTGGAACGAGGTGTACCGGTAGTTCGAATTAGAGATCCTAATTCGAACTAGCTACTCCGTGCCGCATGTAGCTGCGGGCACGGAGTTTGGACTAAGGGGAATTTTAAAATGGCTACGCCCGGGAAGATGCAAATGAAGCCCGGGATATTTAAATCCCGGGCTTCATTTGCAACTTCGAATGCCTACATTAGCCTCCCTAGTTCAAACTAGGGGGCTAGTGTAGACATACCCTTACTGCTTTCTCTGTGCTGCAAAGAATATGTAACCCCAAAAAGCTAGTAATCAAGTGTGTGTGACAATGGCAAGCAACTCTATACTGAATGTGTGACAGGCAACATAGAACCAACTCCTAGTTAAAGCTCCCTTCTGTGTTCTGAATCTAATGTGTCATTAAGAAATTTATATTATACAGTACGGCAAAGCCATAGCTTTCAAATCGAATAGTATCAATAGGCCCCATCTTAGCTGTTGTTATGCCAGAAAAAAATACTTTCAGGAATAAGCTCATGGTGTAGAATAGTATTGTTGACTGTTGAGATTGTACTCATTCTTGTAACCACCAAATATGGATGATACATTAATGTAAAAACTTTATATTAGTATTACACAGTGGTGCAATACTTTACAGTTCATAGTATCCATTTAACTGTGGCTTAGTCGGCACTGAGCTTGATCAGGGATTGCTTATTCAGACCACCAGCAATATAGAATCATGAAATTATTTTAACTACTAGCACAGTAACCATAACTGACCTATTAAGAGGACCTTCTCCATGATTTCAAAAAGATATCAGTTCAAATCTCATAAGCCTTTAATAACTCCTGAGGTAAAAGTTCCACTGAATTGATAGGATTTGGATTGACTATTTATTTTTAAGTGTAAATCAAATAGGAACCATGAGAATGCTGAACATTGGTATTAATTTTTGTGGCTACAAACTATGCATATGATGGAATATTTCCAGTTTTTAGTAAGTTTATAGAACAACAAAAAGAACAATTATATCTTGAAAATTCTTCCCTGGTATTTCAGTGATTACCAGACTATTTGGTATTATTGGGGCTGACATTACTGATCATAATACTTTGTTTTAGTTTGCTGTGATTGTAAAACAAAATGAGCCACAGTGTTAATCTTTTATGTTGAGCAATAGTCACTCATAGCATTGTTCTCATTCAAGTAAATAAGCAAAAGTCTGCCTTCAGTGAAACTGGTATAATTCCACTAACTTCAGTTGAATGATTCCCAATTTATATCACTGTAACTGACAGCCAAAATATCTTTTCTTCATTTTCCGATTGACTTAATTTCCCTATACATTCAAGTGGAACCTGGTGCACATGTAGTGCCGACAAGCAGAATAGAACCTGGGATCTCTGGAGTTTAGTGCATGAGCATCTAAAGCTTGCAAAATCTTGCTAGCTCTCAGCTAAGGCTGTAGAGCAGGCATGTCAAGCTTGAAGCCTACTGCGGGCCGCAAAACGAAAACTGATAGATATCAGGGCCACCTAGGATTCCCAGATGGTTTGTTGAGCAAACAAATTGTAGGTGCCAGGCAGACGGAACCAATACAGGACACCTGGCTTTTAGGTATATTTTATAAAATTACAATAATTTGATGTATAAAATTGACATTTGCTCATATTAAATAATTTTTAAATTAATTTTACATAATTTTGAATTTAAATATAAATTTAAGGTGCTTTTAAATTTTGTATATGGTACATAACTTGTTTTGTTGAAATAAAAACAAGTATAGACCATAGTTAATCAAATAGAACAGGTTACTATGAAAATTTCAGATACTTTGTCAGTTTGAGATTTTGCATAAAGATATAATTATTCATGCAATTGCAAAAAAAATTGACATTTATTGATATAAAATTAATATACATTTTGGCTACGTCTACACTGGCCCCTTTTTCGGAAGGGGCATGCTAATTTTGAAAGTGGGAATAGGGAAATCCCTTGAAAGTAGGAATAAGAGATCCTCCGGAATAGGGCTTTATTCCAGAGCATTGGGCCAGTCTAGACGCTTTTTTTCCGGCTTTTCCCCAAGCCGGAAAAAAAGCGGCGGACATGTTTATTTAAATCCGCGGGGGATATTTAAATCTCCCGCGGATTTCCCTATTCCCACTTTCAAAATTAGCATGCCCCTTCCGAAAAAGGGGCCAGTGTAGACGTAGCCTTTGTGATTTTTATTTGGGAATAAATAAATAAAAAACAAAATATTAACAAAATAACCCCTTCCACTCCCCCAGAGCCAGCCCCTCCAACCTAATGCCTCCCCTTCCAGAGCCAGGCACTCCTAGCCCCCCACAACCTAACGCCTCTCCCCTGCCCCAGAGCCAGGCACTCTCAGCTCCCCTCAACCTAATGCCTCCTTCCTCCTCCAGAGCCAGTCCCCCCCAACCTAATGCCTCCTCCATCCCCCACAGCCAGGCTCTCCCAGCCCCCCTCCCAAACTAATACCTGGGTTCTGGAGTCGACGTTGATGCCTGAGGCGCTAGGGCGGCTTGAACACAGCGACCAGCTGTGAGCGCCTTCTGAAGCACCCAGCGCAGAGCACCCAGCCAATCATGAGTCTGCGCAAAGTGGCCTGCCCAGCTGTGAGTGCCTGCTGGAAAGCATAGAACAGAGCACCTAGCTGGCCATGAGCATGGGCACAGAGCAGCCCAGCAGGCCGAGAGTAGGCATTTGGCCATGTGCTCCGCGCGGCCAGTGGGCTGCACTTCATTATTTTATAAAAATGTTCTGGCAGGCCACAAAAAGTTTCGATCGGGATGCATGTGGCCCTCCAATCACCAGTTTGACATGCCTGTTGTAGAGCAAACTCATTCTTTCTCTCTTTGTTAAGTGATCTCGATACTACTAGATGGGATAATACACCCACCCAGTAGGTGTGTGGGTTACATATACTCTCCTTCACATACTTTTAAAGGGCATTATTCTCCATTATACTTGTTCTTGAGTAGAACAAGAAGCCAGTATAGACACAATCTTTGGGTCTTCTCCCATTTTTTCATAGTAAGGTCTTCATCATTTATGTTCTGCTTCTCTATCACATGCAGCCAATATTATCAGGTCTAGTCCAGAGCTCATTGCACTATAACAGAAAACTTTTCATTGACTTCAGTATGCTTTGGATCAGGTCCCATAGGCTACGTCTAGACTGCAAGCCTCTTTTGAAAGAAGCTTTTTCGTACGATACTTTAGAAACAGCCTCTTTCTAAAAAGAGAGTCTAGACTACAACCAGTACTTTCGAAAAAGCAAGCCGCTTTTTGAAAGAAAGCGCCTAAGCAGTCTGGATGCTATCTTTTGAAAAAGCACAGTTTGCATTACATAGCGCCTTTTTTTGAAAGAGCGCTTTTGAAAAAAGGCGTTATTCCTCGTAAAATGAGGTTTTCTGCAGTCAAAAAAACCTGCCGCGTTCTTTTGATTTACTTTCAAAAGAATGCAGTAGCAGTCTAGACGCAGGAGAAGCTATTTTCGAAAAAAGGCCACTTTTTTTGAAACCCACTCCCTGTAGTCAAGACATATCCTGGGTGTGCCTGGGTGCTCTCTTTTGAAAAAGTGGCTTGCTTTTTTGAAAGTACTGATTGTAGTCTACATTTCTATCATGATTGTAGTCTAGATACTCTTTTTCAAAAGAGGCTTGCAGCTAGATGTAGCTCCACAGAGAAAGGTTGAAGGAACAGGACACAAATTTGTCTTTAGAAATGCTGTCCATTTTGTTCAATGAAACATCAAGTACTGTAAGACAAGTGTGGCAATGCAAGTCACATCTCTCTAGTTCAGTAGATGGAAACGTACTGCATCATAGCTCCAGTTACTTGGATGAGATCTCTCTCTCGGCAACATAGTCTAAATGTTGCTACCTCTCAGTTATCCAGCCAATAAGACTTTCCTTTTTAACTCTAGGTATGCTTTTTGACTCAGCTGGAAGTCATGTCTCTTACTTGCATAACATGTTTTCTGAATATACTCATACTAAGATGTGGACATCTCTTGAATGTCATCTGAACTGGTTCTCTGGAACCATGAAGAGGCCTTTCATCAGAACTGAGAACAAGTCAGCACTTTCTTTCAAGAAGAATAAGTCACATCAGCGGTTTATATAGCTTAAGTGTATTAAACATACTTGAGTATCACATAAGAGAAATAATGAATCCATTTTGTTTGAAAAGAAGCATGATTTATTAAGAAATTATATACTGAATTCCCCTACAGCCTCTGTGAGAATGGGTTATGCCAACTTCAAGCATGTGGAGAGTGCTTGAGAGGTTGAGGAATGGAAAGAGCCTGTTGACTGAAAGTGAAACAAAACATTTGGTAATCTAATGTCATGTTTCAAATATTGGAAATATATAAAACATTCACCTGTCTGGAATACAATTTGGATAGGACATTCACTGATATGTAAACTTTTCCATAAGGTAACAACAAACTGCTTTGAGAGAGTAACGGATACAGATGAAATAACCGTGCTAATCTATGGCATCACAGAGAGTGCTTGTTTGAAAAAAGGGATTAACAAGTGAGTTTAATTGACAGTTTATCAATTGATCCAATAGTTGACATATTTGCACTTTTTAGCAATTACAGTGAAATAGTGCATGAACAGAGCAATTACTTTGCCTTTCAATATTATCCCTACTAGTAAACATAATTATTTTAAACTATCAATATAATGAAAATTAATGAAAAATACCATACAACATGATTGATCATAAGTCTTTGATCATAACATGAACATGTTTGAATTAAACTGTAAACATAGAAATGCAATATCAAGTGACTTTAAATATGATAAACAGTAAAACATGCTAATCATAAAAATAGCTTTTACAAATATACATTTGTATACAGTGTCTCTCTCGCCTGTTAAATACGTCCTTCGTATTGTTATCATACAGTACCTTGGCCTTTAACACATCAAAATTAAAAACAAATAATACCAATAATTAGCCAGAGGAAAACACATTTACAATCTAAACCATAAAAATCTGACAGTTGTACAGCTTAGAACATATAAGAAATGAAATTTCTAAGGTTTGAACAATAATGTCCATTTTAATAAGTAAAGTGAGTTTTCATACAAATTGAATCAAAGGTGTTGCTAGCCAGTAAGAAACCGCAGTTCACATTTCTGTGGGGGAGTGGAAAGGGGAAGTCACAGTTTCTCTTCTCAGACTCCAGGGGGCTCACTCATCACTTGATCTGTAGAAACTGAAAAATGAAACATTTGCTTTAGTATGAAAACATGGGCTTTGTTTCAGCAGCACATGGAAAAGACGCTAGGCTAAACTGTAGGGGAAAGGGAACAGGACCACTTTATTTGCATTACATAATCAGATCATACAGTGCAACCATCTGACTTTGACACTGAATTGATTAATTCTGTAGGCTAAAAGGAATGTCATGTAACTGCTACAATGGATAGCCAGTACCCTACATACTCCTATATTAGAAAGCTCTACCCAGAATTAACTGTGCTGACTTACATCACCACTCATTCACATCACCACCCACCGCTCCTTGGTGAAGTATACCACTCAGTAGTAGTTTATATTTGTAAAAACAGGGAATGGGAGAATGTATCCCAGCTACTTTGTGAGATAATGTAGAATGTGTTGACTTGCATAATTATATTTATTCTAAATACACTACATACATATACTCTATTCTCCTATCTTATTCCATGCCATTTGTGTTGATCGCAAGCTTTAACACAGGGGCTGGGGAGAAAAGGAGAGCTCCTGCTATCTGGTTCATGAGTCTTTTCCCAGTTGCTTTCTAATAGTTTTAATATTATTATTGTGTGCACCCACTAGGCCTGTCCTGTTTATTAATGATTAGTTTTATTTGTTTGAATTAAATACCATCACTCTTTGGCTTCTATTGTGGTTTTCAGCATCATTATTTTAGAGTGGGAAAGCAGTGGGATTTCTAAAGCACAAGACACTAGAGTCCTGGTAAATACATCCACAGAAGGCCAGAGGAAGCATTTTATTGACTTCAAATGGGCATTGGATCATGCCCCATGGGAGCATCTAACCATTAGACAGCTCTAACACCCATTAAAAGAGCACAGCAAGTGCTTCCTTCTATAAGGGTTGGAGAAGAGAAGTCCATTCGTGTGCAGAAAATTTTCATCAAGACAAGAATTTTTCATTTTTGTTGAAATTTTTAACAGGATCTTTTGAGATTTCATTGCAAAACCAAAAATCCTAAAATATTTTTTTACAGTTTTTAGCAAAACTGAAAACTTCTGATCAAAAGTTGAAAAAATTCAGACAAAACCAGAATATATTTCAGCAAACTTTTTTGTTTACAGCAGAAAAGTTTCAGGCATAGGGATTTTCTGCTGAAAAATCTGAAATGTAAAAAATAGGTGATACCTGCAAACATTTATGTTGTATGGAAACCCTCCCCCCAACTTTTCTGCTGAAAAGATCAGATGGAATTTTTTTGACCTATCCTACTCTCAATGGCACTGGCCCAATCTTGTTAGAGGTGCATAGCACAACTATACATTTTCATTCCCTCCTTGCTCTCAAGAAGGAAGGTTCCCATGTCCCGCATCCTTGTACAATAGAACCTACCATCTGCTACTCTGTTTTAAGTTAAAATGATGTTTAAAATATTATTCTCCACATGCATGGAGAAGATTTTCTTATCTTCCTATTTTTAGCACTGTATCCCTAGACAGACTTAGCTACATGAAAAGGATTTTCAATCCTCCCCTTAAGTCAGAGAAAGGCCTAATGGTTGTTAAGTAGCTATTCATCTTCTGAAAGGAAAAAGCCTATGGTTCCACACTGTGCACCCCATTAGCTCCAGAGGCAATTCTAATTTTCTAGCCTCTTCTTCACTGTTGTATCGCTGCTACATTATGTATGCAGAAAAGACAATAATTATCCAAGGAAGAAGAGAGACAGATTTTCAAATTATTTATTGAAGCTTTTTCCTTGCCATAAACCTTCCAGGCATTTACCTGTCGCTAGTACTAAAAAGCTTCATTAGGTTACTATTATGAAGCATTGCTGCTAACCATCTGGATCCAAATTGTGAATGTTGCTTTGCTGTCATTTAGAAACAATGGTAAAAATTTACCAGTCCCACAAGCAAAAAAATCTTGTTTTCTTTCAGTACATGGGCTTGTTATTTGTCTGTTGTTCTTAAAGGCTGAGAAGGAAGGTTAAAATGTTAGATTTTCAAGCTTCTATTTTCTCCAGAATGACAGTCACCCTAGGCTATGATTAATCTAGTGCAATATAATACTAATTTTATTCTACTTTTTTCTGCTGAATAGCGTGTAATTTATCTACTGGTTTTATAGTAGCTCTGATGATATTAAAAACACACATGATGATTAATGTTTTTTTAATCTTTTTATTTCCTTCCCGTTATGTATAAAAAAAATCCCGACACAACAAAGAGGAAAATGAATTACATTCAAGCAAGCAATATGGCGTTCATTTGGTGTGGTTATAAAGAAACATATCACCCCAAAAAGCAAGGTTCGAATATATTACGTTAAAAATTAGATAATCTAACTGAACATATAGCAGCTGCAGTGATAAATAATATCAAACAGACAGTAAATACTGCCCTGATTGTAATAGCATCTCTTGGAAAAATACAGAGCTGTTACAGCTTATTTATTCATTCATTTCCCACCTGAAATAATTTGCATTTGATATTTTCTTCCTATATTGTTGACTTCTTGAGCATGACTGCAGGAACTCTAGTCAGTCATGTACTGCATATCTTAGTTTTCCAGAACTATTGTTGCTCCTACAATTCCAATATGAGCCCTCTAGCTTTTGGCCATGTGCAGGTCAATACCAAACCATAGCCAACTAATTTAAACTTTACATTGCTACAGTATCATGTACAGATTTGGAAGACCTAAATTAAATGCTGGGATAACGTAAGAGCTGATTTCTATGGCAGTATTCACTAGCCACAACCTATACTCAACTAAAAACTTTGCAGTTATCTGCTCTATATCTGTGGCTATCCGAATCTGCACATGCGGGTATCCACCATTCATTCTGTGGATATTGGAGTGTATGTGCCTACTACAAAAAGGCTCTACTAACCTGCCATGCTGCTGCCTCCATTGATTTTAGAATGCTGAGCAGCTGAGTTGCAGTGCCCATTACGCGCCGTGCCCAGCCTCTTCAGTCTCTGTTCCCCGTCAGACCCTGCTCCCCTCTCACGTCTGTTCCCCGTCAGACCCTGCCTCCCATCTCCTCCTGCACATACCCCCCCATCACTAGTCCTTAGGACTTTTAAAAGTGTGTGTGGCTGGGACAGGGTTGCTTGTTCTGCTCTGCCCTACCAGGCGCTCCTAATGGGGATCAGGACAAGCACCCCTGTCCCAGTCGTGCTCCTCAGCAAATGTCTCAATCCCCACACTCCTGTAAGTGCTGAGGAGTGGGGAGAGCGGGACAAGCTCCTCGGTAGGAGCACCTAGCAGGCAAAGCAGGGTAGGCAACCACCCATGCCCTGACCATGCTCCTCAGCAGGATAAAGGTGTGGTAGTGCAGGTCTCAGGCCATAAACCCCTATTATGTCTCTGGCTTCCTTGTCCCCTCCCCACAATCTCCTACCCCAGGGGAATTCAAATGGCAGCTTCCCTATGTGCAGGTCGTGGCACCTGCGGTGTATTATGCATCCCAATACAAGACAGAGTCTGAGACAGTCAACTTTAGCCCTTGCATTATGGCACTTGCCCTGTGCAACTGCAAAGACAAAATTAGAGGACGAGCCTTTACGTAGGCATAGTTAATGATGCTTCCCGTTACTAGTGCACAGCAGAAGGATACGTGTGGAGAAACACAACACATTTGCTATGACTCCGCTGCCATGTCCACTGCCTCACCCCCCTGGCATCTACATTTTAGGCAATTCACTTTGCATGCTGCACTCTGCATCATGCATCCTAAGGTTTGTACCATAAACTTTGCCCTCTGGTCTGTACCATGCACCCCATTTATTCACATTCAGCTCATACCACGAGGCAAAAGACCACTTTTTAAATGCATCAGCATGAACTGACATCCTGCATCTCTCTCTTGTCAATTGCCACTAGAAAACTTTCTAAACAGTATGTATTTGAAAAGCCAGTGGTCAATGGAGAATGAAATTGAAAAGAAATTAAGTGCTGGTGCATACAGTTTGAAGGGAAATGAGAAAGGCAAATCACCAATTTGGAATACATTCAGATTTTTTATTGATGAAAAGAGAGATACTGTGACCAGAGATATTGCATGTGTCAAATGCAAAAATGTCTGTACTTATAGTTAACCATAAAAACTGGGACTTCAAATTCACTGAAACACAAATGTAGACCAGAATCAGGATACAGTTTGTTGAAGAGATATTCACCAAGAAATGTGACACTGTCACACAAGACACAAAGACAACTGTAACTCATGCATTATTGAAATTTATCACACAAGACATAAGGCCTTTTGAGGTAGTTGGGATGAGAGATTCCTTGCATGTTTGGGTGCCAAAATGTGATGAAGTGGATGGACGTGTACTAATGACACTTTCCACAACATTAGCCCAGTATGCTGCACTTGTGGCAGAAGAAAAAAGAAATCAAATCTCCACAGAACTGAAAAAGATGTTTGGGCACAGTAGCTGGAGGGATTACCCTTGATCTGTGGATAGATGATTACAGAAGGGTTGCCCTCAAGTCCTATGTGCAAATAAGCTGCTCAGCACACATTATAAATAGTATTCTTCAGCACACTACCAAACCAGGAAGCTAGAAAGAAGAGCAGGGCTGGCCTTACCATGAGGAGAACTGAGGCAGCTGCCTCAGGTGCCAGACTGTGTGTAGGGGGCACCACTAGGACTCAGAGTATAGAAAATTGTGTCTGTTGCTTGTGCATATGTATTCTCTCTGCTCTAGATGCACAGAGATGGTGGAGTGCTGTGCTGGAGGAAGGAGGGTACAAGAGACATAACAGGAGGCAGGAGAAAAGGTGGCATGGGGGCATTATTTGAGCTCCCCACCTCAGGTGCCAAAATGTTGTGGGCTGGCCCTGAAGAAGAGTGTGACGGACCCGGTGGGGCTCCCCCCCCGACCGGGGAAACGGCAGCCGCGGGCGGTGGCAGCGGGGCTGGCTCTACACCGCCGGAGCCCGGATGCAGGGCAGCGCGGGTGCGCGCGGGCCGAGGGAAGCGGGGGCGGGCTTGGACCACGGGGCAGTGTTCAGCATCCACCCTGGCATCCAGAGGTACCAAGCCTCTGGGCCCCCGCACCACCAAGGACAGCATCAGTGGCTGGCGGGCCACGTTGGGATGGACCCGGCGCCTCCGACAGGGTGAGTGACTTGGAACGCATCCAGCCGAGGGAACCGGTGGGCGGGGAGTGGAAGGAGCCCGGGGTGGGGCCTTTCTGGTGCCTGTGGGCAGACGAGTTTAGGGCGCCGGCCCCGTCTGCCGTGGAGAGCAGCCTATAGGTGCCACACTCCACTTAGGGCCCCGACTGGGACCCGGAGGAGAGGGTGGGCCTGGGTCCCCCACTCTCCACGCAACCCAACCCCGAATCAATCCCCAGGAACCCCAAAACCCACGCGATGAGGGCATTGTGAGGACAGTCTCTGGTTGCACAATTAATGAGACTCATACTTCACTTAAACCAGAAACTGTGGATGATTTAATGTAGACTCAAGTTCAGCAATTAAGAACAGGCGAGGTAGAAACTAGCCCTGCAGTGCTTAATTTGTACTGAAAAAGTTAAGGGCTCTCTCAAAACCTAGCACAATAGCACTTGGGGGGCAGACAAAGAGTGCCTTCACCCCTAGACAAGCCCTGTGCTCCCCCCTGTGCACCCTTGCACCACCCTCCCCTCTTAGTGGGGAAACTGACCTCCTGAAGTCACACAGAGGGGAAGTGTCTGCTGTCATTGTTCCTGGTCCCCCCACCCCACAACTCCCATAGGACCACAAGCCCCCTAGGAGGATAACCCATGAAGTGAAAAGTGCCAGTGGGGGGTGTTCAGTCAGGCAAGCCCCTATAATACTAGCTGGGCAACTGGCTCGAGAGCACCTTCTTTGGTTCACTCCCCACTGCCTCCCACCCCTACACCTCTCATCCCTACAACCACCCCAGTGGGGAAACTGATCGGAAGTCTCATGGTCTGGATTGAAGTGCTTGCTGTCAATGCTCATGGTCCCCTCCTCCCTTACAGCCCTCCTAGGAGGATAACTTGTGAAGATGAGTTGCCAGACAGCCACATTTCAACTGAAGCAGCAGCATGCTCTGGGAAAAATTATCAGTAGCTTGGCAGCCAGCTGGAGAACACCTGCCCCTTCTCTTGTGCCTCCCCCCTGCAGCCTCCTCCTGCACCCCTCACCCCTGCCTATGCTCCCCCGCCTGCAGCAGCAAACTGACAGCCATGGAGCGAACTGTCGTCTTCTGTCCTTGCTCCAGGCTCCCCACACAAGCACCCTAGAAGCCCAGAGATGAGGTGCCCTGGGACTCCCACAGGCAGAAGAAATTCCGGAATATTGTGGGTGGAGTTACCAAACTCCCTGCCCAACTCTATTTGGAACTGTAGTAATCTTCTCTGTGGTTCTGTAACAAAGCATGAGTTGTGGCCATTTTGTACTGCTTCACACCCCTCCCCTGATTCCCCCAGGCTCCTTTTTGGTTAGATTTTCTGCTGATGGAGGCCTTGAGTCATACTAGCATCCCTGTGACCAAATCCTGCACTCCGTCTGCACTTACTGTACTGTGTCTAAGAGGTGTGGGGGGACGGAGAATCCACTGGAGGGAGACCAGTCAGCATGACCTCCTAAGGTGCCAACTTTGTAGGACAAATTTCTGGAGATTTCATCATTTGACAATGTTTAAAGAATAATCTTTAATTCTTGGAGACTTCAGAACAATCCTGCGACATGCCCACTTCCCTCTGGTGGGGCTCCCACAGGCCTGAGGGGAAGTCAGACTGCCGAAGCTGCACTCGCTTTTCTGTGCCCATCCTTCAACCTTAAACCATTAGATGCAAGCTTTGCTACAAATGCATAATCACTGAGCATATGCCTTTGTTGGGAAAATTTTTGCACATTGACGAGTTGCACAGGTTGACCATGCTTTGGATGAAGTACCTCCTTTTGTTTGTTTGTTGCCCAGTCACCTTACTTGTGGGATCCCACTGTAATTCTCTGCAGTCTGTTTTGGACATAATTATCTTGAGCAATTTTATATAATCTGAAAACTTAGCCACCTCACCATTTACTCCTTTTTCCAGATCACTTAGGAATATGTTGAAAAGCACTGGTCCCAGTTCTGATCCTTTGGCGATGTCACCATTTACCATACACTCCATTCCAACAATGTGGCCATTCCTGTCAAGTGGGCATTCCATATTCTTTATGGAAATATGGCTTATGAATATGACATAACTGGAACATTCGTTAAACAAGATAATTCATTACACATATCATTGGAAAGGTTATGAGCTGCTAAATGTATGTATCCTATTTGTAAGTGTGCATGCTTCCTGTTTTTGGAATTAGAAATATGAAGTATAAATCTGTATTACTAATGTAGTCATGCTAAGTGAGGATGCGTAGTAGTACTCACGGAACTTAAGGGCCCAGTACTCAGAACACTGATCTGTGAATACACTTGTTTTTCCTGGAAGCTGGGGAGGAGGGACTATGGTTTGTCCTACCAAGACATGTCGCTGATGCCGGACTCATTCTGGATGCCGTACTTTTACACAGAAAATGAGCAAACTTTAAACCCAACACAAAGGATTCCTGCTTTTTGCAAAACCTATATAAAGGTGGGAAGCCAAACAATAAGGATTACTACCAGTTGTCAGGACACCCTGGCTGCATCTATACTGGTATGATTTTGTGCAAATACTTTTAACGGAAAAGTTTTTTCGTTAAAAGTATTTGTGCAAGAGAGTGTCTACACTGGCATGTGCTTTTGCACAAAAGATGTGCTTTTGCACAAAAGCATCCATGCCAGTGTAGATGCTCTCTTGCGCAAGAAAGCTCCGATGGCCATAGTCATCGGGCTTTCTTGCGCAAGAAATTAACATTGCCTGTCTACACTGGCCACTTGCGCAAGAGGGCTTATCCCTGAGTGGGAACATCAGAGTATTTGCGCAAGAAGCACTAATTTCGTACATTAGAACGTCAGTGTTCTTGCTCAAATACTCGCGGCCAGTGTAGACAGGTGGCAAGATTTTGCGCAAAAGCGGCCTCTCTTGCGCGAAATCTTGCCAATGTAGACACAGCCCCCGACAATAAATCTTTGGCAATACACAGGAGTATTCAGGCCTGCATTTCATTATGATGTCCAAATAGTTAGGTTTGAGTCACCTGATTCTCTGTGTTCGACTACACTAATTATGGGCTAGATCTTTGGCTTGTATAAATTGACACACCTCTATTGACTTCAGAGCTTCTACACTAACTGAGGATCTGGCCCCAACTAGAAAACATGGGTTTGTGGTTTACTACTTGTGATATATCAATATCATATATATAAATTGCTACATTTTTCTATTTTTTTAATTCAGATTCTTTTTCTTGAGAAGACTGAAGCCAAGAAGCGGGAGACACAGTAGTTCATCTGGCACAGACCAAAATCAGTGCAGTATGGGCTCAATTCTGCCATGGGTTAAGCACCCTTAGCACCATTGAAACAAGAAGTGGAAAATGCTTAGCACATCAGGTCCAGCATCTATGGAGCAGTAACTGTCCAAATGCCCCTGTGTTTCTTGAACCCCACCTATAAACAGATATTGTGCTAAATGCTAAGAGATGCTGTGACTTACACTGAAGGCAATCATAATTCCATTTAATCAAGTCTCAGGATCTAGCCCATTCTAGCACTGTGAAATGGAAACCAGTGTTTTTATTGGCATTCCAGCCAACTCGCTTTTAAGCATGAGCCCTGATAATACTCATGGTGCAGAAGAGATGCTTTTGGGATTCTGAGTGCTGTCAAAAATCTGTAAAAGAAAACTGTAGCTATTTTAACCTCTACTTGATATGTGGAGTGGGGATTCCCCAGTGTGAACCGGTAATCCAATTAGCATTAACGCTAAAGGCAAGAAATTCTGTCCTACCAGTGGCAGGGGAACAAGACTGAATTAAGGATTTAAACTTGAAAGTATTGCTGAAAATTCTACTGTAAGGCCCCTCAACATGTCTCAGCTTTTAATTTTATTTTTTAATGTTTGACTAATGTTTGGTTTAGGAAAGTGAAAAAACTGAGAGAACTTGTTTTAATTAAGGAAATATCTGTCAAACTTGTCCAATTTTGTTCAAAAGTTTGGGAAGGAATCAGAGAGGGGAAAAATGTAACTAGCAGTAGACATTGTAGGTAATGTAAACAGCAAAGCAAAACCAAATTATTAGGGCCCTGCAGGGATACAAAATTTGTATCCCCAACTGCACCTGTGTCTGCAAAAATGAGCCACAGATATCTACATTGATATCTGAAGGTGTGGATACCACAAATTTGCAGGGTTCCATATCTATAAGAGTGAGCTACTGCTATCTGCATTCACATCCGCGGATGCAGATACCCATGGATATAAAGTGGCTATCTATGGATTTGCAGGCTCTACACATGATAAGAGAAGGAAAGGGATGTTAATTGGAAAGAAAGTTGAAAGAGGATGGAATGAAGTTACAGAGTCCAAGATTAGGTGCAGGGGAAGGGAGAAGGATGAACGGGGATGAAGAAATATGGGATAGTAACAGTAATGAGCCATAGAAAGGAATTGCAAATGGTGCTTATATGGTCTTGAATGAGGGCACTCAAAAAAAAAAAAAAAGAGGGACAGAGATGAACAGCTGCTTGCTCCCTCCCCCTGGAACAATTATTTACACTGGGTTTATTAATACGCAAAAGTGACTTTATTAAATATAAAAAGTAGGATTTAAGTGGTTGTAAGTAATAGCACACTGCACAAAGTAAGTTACTAAGCAAAATAAAACACAACATGTCAGCAAAGCTTAGTACACTAAGGCTATGTCTAGAGTACGCTCTATCTTTGGAAAGAAGATCTTTCGAAAGTGAAAGTAGTCTGGACACGGTTTTTCAGAAAAAAAGCCCTTTTTTCCGAAAAAAACCCCGCTCTTTCTTAAAAAATGAGGTTTACATGTTTTTTTCAGAAAAGTGTCTTTTCCCCTAAAAACTATGTCTGGACTACTTTCACTTTAAAAAACAGAACATAGTTTAGACATACCCTAAGAAACTGGTCACATAGAATATCTTCCCCTCAGTTATTCTGATAAGCTTCTTTCATAGACTGGACAGCCTTTTACTCTGGGCTTGAGCCTTTCTTCTGTTCAGTCTTGTTGAGTGATAAGCAGGAGTATCCTGACAACTGGCAACTGCTTCTATTGTTTGGCTACTCACCTTTATACAGATTTTGGGAAAAGTGGAAATCCTTTGTGTTCAGTTTAAACTTTTCTCACTTTCAGTGGAAAAGTACAAAGTCCAAGATGAGTCCTAGCATCAGGTGACCTAAACACATATCCTTGTGGGGATTCGCAGCCCTTCCTAAAGACTGACCACACACATTTACAGATCATTGACTTTATCAGCAAGCCATCATATTTTTGATATACCCTCCATTGCCCTCACTTAGCATGTCTGTATTAGTAAAATGGGTTACCATATACAGGAATAGCACATGCACACAAATAGAATATTAATATTCAGCAGATAACATTTCAAATGATACCTTACAAGAAGCATTTTGCATAAAACATCTTCCAGTTATGCATATTTATATTCATAAGCATATTTCCATAAAGCATATGGATAGCCTCATGACACAAGGCTTACCAGAACATTTGGAAATGAGAATAGAAGCAAGACATAATTTTAATTTTATGTTTTAAATAGCTTCCTTTAGGCACTTCTCTCATTAACACATGACTGCATAATAGCATTTATCAATTTTCTTCTATGAGATTTTCAAGATTTTGTTTTAAATGCTATGCTGGATTAAGGATTGTATTGTGCTATATACGTGTAGAATCACCCAATATTTGAGTATATTCTTTCTTCTTCAAACACAAGTCTTCCAGGAACTGACCCATCTTTCCCTCATAACTAATAATTTCCACAGATAACTTTCTGGCCAGAAAGAGGCATTCTATCTCTGGAGGCAAAATAGCTCAGAAGGGCACTAGGATAATATTTCTGCTCCTGCAGTCTCAGTGCTGGAGTTATTTTTTATATACCTGTCCACCTTTATATTCAGGTGGGGAGGAACATTCACAGATGGGCAAAGAAAAAAATTCAAAAACATCTTGGGATCTGATCCAAAGCCTAATGAAGTCAACTGAAATATAATGATGTAAATCAAGAATAACTCCACTGAAATCAAAGAAGTTACACCAGTGTCTTAGTCAAGCAGAAGATTGACTAAAGATATGAAACTCCAAGATGTTAATTATGGGGGCACTGTCTGAGTTCAAATTAGCAGGTCTTCACTAGGCCCACTATATTGAACCCCGGAAGATCGACTGTGGCTGTGCTGCTCTTCTGTGTAGTGTAGACATGGCTTTAGTGACTACAGAATTGGGTCTATTTAAAGTAATTTTATCCTAATATAAGAAAATTATTTAAAAGTTTGTTACCTTCCCAAGTTAAAGTTACAAACACAGAACCTATTTTTGACTACCTGGCAGGCTAACAAACAGCACATGGGGATAACCGAGCTATCCTTCTCAATTACATTCCACAGAAGAAGAACAAAAGGGCTAGGCACAAGTTATTTAGACAATTTCTGAAAAAACATTAACAGCATTCTGAAACAGCATAGCAGTAATCAGAAATGCTTTAACTTATCACATATATTTTCAAAATGTCATCCATGTTAACATTTCAAAAAAGGCTAATGGCCAAAACACTGTCAGGCCTACAATACCTGTTGACATTTGGTATACAAGTGTTTCCCCCAAAGCAAGCTTTATTGTAATAGCAGCTATACTGGTAATATGAGTATTTTTAATTTGGATTGCCCTAGTGTTGTTGGGTTTTAGCAGTTTATTCATACTTTTGAGAAGTGATCTAAATACTTGTAGGTTGTACCAAGTTCTTTTGTTACTCCTCTCTGAAAAAACACTAATTCAACCTTAAGTGTAAATGTCTTTTCTCAGAAATGGTGTGTCTGATTTAACCAGTGAAGAACACACATGACTTCAATGGGATACATATCTTGCAGTAAGAGAATAGGGCCCAGTATGTTTTTGGATTCTGTTATGCATAGGTGGGCTCTTCACTGCGATTACAGATGTTATTCCTATTGGGCATTATAGGATGCGTCCAGCAACTTCACTTCAAGGAACAGACTTCAAAAAGAGATTAAATGCTGAAGGGTCTGATTTTTATTCACTGAATTTCTGGTATTAATTTTATAAATTCAGGGCCTGATGCTGCACTGGTGTAAATCAGCATAGCACCAATTACTTCAACAGAGTTACACTGCTTGACTGCCGAGAATCTGGTTCACACAGATTTAAAACAGGAGTAATTTCAGTGATGTCAAGAGAAGTATAACAGAGCAAACCATGCTATAAGGTAAATGATCTTTGAAAATTGAAGAGACACGGGATTGTTGGGCATATTATTTCTGAGAAAAGAAATTAAAAGACAAGGACTTTTTGTTGTTGTTGAAGGGTATAATTGTTAGTTCCACTAGCAAAGACTTAAATGTTTTCCTACTGATTCAGAAAGATTTAGTTTTATGACATCTTGGGGCTCTTGCTGACAAAGTATGTAATTATGCAGCATATATTATGTAGGAAAGCAGCTCTGCCCTGGGCTTCCTGGAATCATCCGCTGATCTGTTTCAGCAGCGGCTGAATCGGGGACCCCTGGGGCAGAGCAGCTGGGGTCCTGCCGGGTTGGTCCCGCAGCCCCGAGGGGCGGCGCTACAAGACCAACCCGGCAGCACCCCAGCTGCTCTGCTCCCGGCTTCCCCGATTCAGATGCTGGTCAGTTTCAGCAGCAGCTGAATGGGGGAAGCCTGTCTGGCTGCCCCAGCACTTCCGGGTTCCTGATGGTGCCGAACCATCAGGAGTCCCGGAGCACTGGATGCCGGACTAATGGAGTTTTACTGTAAATCCTTGGTCTGAAATGAGTAGTTGAACAGTTTTGTTTAGAAAATCTTGTAATAAAATGATTTTTGAAAAGTCAAAATGTTGTAAGTTTTTTTTCATGGCCAAAACTATTTGCTGAGTTTGACTCAAATTTATGGATAATTTTGGTTAATCAAAAATCATATATACTATTCATCTAAAAAGTCCTGCCCACTTCTATTCCTGACTCCTAGCTACCTGTTCGAACCACTAGATCTGAACAATAGAATAGCCCACACTCATAAGCACAACCTTTTAAGATGCTCGGGGAGCATCTATACTACACCTGATGTTCAAAATAAGTTATGCAATTTAAGCTATGCAAATTGCGTAGATTATTTCAAGTTAATTTTTAAATAACTTATTTCGAAATTTGGCACTGTCTGTACAATACTTATTTCAGAATAAATCACTATTCCAAAACGTCTCCTTGTGCAATGAGGTTTACAGGGACATTGGAATAGCGAGCCCGTTATATTTTGAAATAACGAGCATGCTCAAAAGATATGAAATAGCTATTTCAGGATACTGGAAGTATCCCAAAATAGCACGATAGTGTGGACGTAGCCCAAAAGCCTGTAATTTAGTCATGTAAGTTATGCATGTTGTTAAAACTGATGTTGTAAAAGAGTGTTTTTGCTGGATACTAAATAGTAAAGCAGGTTAAGAGGGATAAATTTATTAAAAATGATGGGCAAGTTTTTCTGCCTGCTTAGCATTTTTTTCAAATATGCAATTTCAGATACCCAGAAAATAACTGAATTGCTAAAGGGTTTTTTTTTAGCATAGATATGAAGCAAGTGATGAAAATGTTCTCATCTTGTACAAATTCTTAAAGCAACAGTGGATTTAGATGCTAAAAAATCATATTACAGTAAGTGAGAGCAACATGCTTAAAACACTGCACTCTACTTAGAAAATCTACATCTCAGTTACTGACTGACAGAAAAATGCAGGATGGCAAGGCATTTCCAATGATTCATTTATACAACAATGTGAACAAAAACCGTGTCTACTGTGACACTGCATTCATTAAATATAAAAAAGGGCATGTCGGAAAGTTTCTTGCAATTTCTGATTTCAAGACATGCTTTTATTACTTTTTCCATTTTTTTTCAGTCACAGGTTATTAGATTCACTGCAGCTTTAGAAGGTATAACACATTAGTATCTGTCAGATATGCTTCTGCTAATGACTTTCTTAGCTTGCTCAAGTAAAAGTACCATGCACTGATATCCATCAAGTGAACACAACCTTTTACCTATTCATTTGTCTTGGGAATGAAGAACTCCATGTTTTCACTACTGTTGAGTAAAAGCTTAGTGAAATCTAAAGTGTCCAGTGCACCAGGAAAATTGTTCAACTGCGTTTCTCTTGACATTAAAAACATCCAGACCCATCAAAACAAAATTTTGGCCGAGCATCCCTTCAACAGATAAAATATATTTACCATCAACTAGAAGGTCCAGTTTCTTCTCTGTAACATAATAGAGGTCAAACCTCTCTAGTCTGACACCCTCAGGAACTGACTGGTGTTGAACCAAAGAATTTGCCAAACCATGGGAGGTCAATATGGTAGTGAGTAGGTCTCTATTTTTATTTCACCAAGATGAATAAATGGAACAGCACTTGCAATGTTGCTTACTAATGAACGACTGTACTGATACACCATATATAAGCCTATGCCTAGCTAAGGTTTATTAGCTCTGGGTATGTCTACACTACCCTCCTAATTCGAACTAGGAGGGTAATGTAGGCATACCGCACTTGCAAATGAAGCCCGGGATTTGAATTTCCCGGGCTTCATTTGCATAAGCTGGGTGCCGCCATTTTTAAATCCCGGCTAGTTCGAACCCCGTGCCGCGTGGCTACACGCGGCACAGAGTAGCTAGTTTGGATTAGGCTTCTAATCCGCACTAGCTGTACTCCTCATTCCATGAGGAGTACAGCTAGTTCGGATTAGAAGCCTAATCCGAACTAGCTACTCCGTGCCGCGTGTAGCTGCGAGGCACAGGGTTCGAACTAGCCGGGATTTAAAAATGGCGGCGCCCGGCTTATGCAAATGAAGCCCGGGAAATTCAAATCCCGGGCTTCATTTGCAAGTGCGGTATGCCTACATTACCCCGCTAGTTCGAACTAGTGTAGACATACCCTCTCTTCCTAACAAAGTGTTAGTGTTATACAATTTTACTGTATTGGCACATGGAAATAAGTAGGTAAAGAGTAAAAACATGCTTATGTTTAGCAGGATTACCAGCACTACCACTGCTTTCTGGGCCCTTAGAAGGCATTTAGAATTAGTTTAGAGATAAATAAAAGCACAGAATACTGAGAGCCAGGGCTAGTAAACAACCTTTATGGGACTGTGGGAAACTTGGCCACACCCATGATAAACGGACAGCCGACTAAAATCATACCAGACCATGGATGTTGTGAGACCAGAGAATGCCGTTCTAAAGAGGTTCAAACTGTACAATGTAAATATGTGCAACATACAAAACATATTGCAAGCTACTAATTTTGCAAGGCCAAATCAGACTGTTGAGTAGAGTGGAGTTACTCTGGCTTACATTAATGCAACTGAAAGCATAATTTGGCTCAAATTGTAAAGCATATCTGGTGTTAGAAAGCCAATTTAGAGAACTGGAATGTGAAATACACTAGATAAAATTTATCATGTATTGCTTGAGATATGTAGGACTTGGCTACAGCAGTACTTGCTTGAGCAAGATATGTATGGTCCAGTAGAATGATTCTTTTATTTCTTTTCAGTGCAATTTATTTTACTACCTGTTTAATACTTGTCATTCTTTGTAAGAAAAAAACCCAAGTCAATTTAAATCTTGTTCCATGAAGATTTGCTATTTCACCAAAAGTAATTTCTTGTTACTTACTAGTAGGGATAAAAATTTTCACAATGGGTCTGATTCAAAGTTAACTGTAGTCATTCTATAGACTTAAATACACTATGTATCAGGCTCTTTAGTGGTAGGAATTGCAAGGAATATTTATTTTTTGAAAGGGAATTTGTATTTGTAGATACTAATTGGTCGGAAAGTTGAAATTCAGTGATATAGTCCAAGGTACGTGGGGTGTTCTAGTGTGCTGAGATGAAGGTACAGAAGATACCTTGTTATTATCAAATGTTATAGCAGTGATTTAATTTTTTCATAATACAGCAAGAAAATGAACTCTGAGTTCTGTCTGTATGTTTCATTTACTGGTGTCCTTTATGTCTGACACATGATTCTCCATCTTAAAGACATGAAAAATAAAAAATAAAAGCATGAAAAATGACAAAAAATAGGCTAGCCTGGATACCTACGTCACAGAGGGCTATAAAGGACAATGTAGACAAATGAAATATCTCTGTGAGGTAAACGTAACAGAAATATAGTTAATAGATAAGGAATAAATTCTGGTCTCAGCTGCACCAGTATACACGGGCAATAACTGCATAGATTTAACACAATTACATAGTGTAAAATCAGTGGGAGATCAGAATCAGGCCCAAAACGTATTCTCTATCCTTACAGATAATTTAGCAGAATTAAAATACCTCTCAAAAGCCATCACAATAAAGGCCAGACTCACAACTGCATTACTCATATAAATTAGGAAAATTAGGTTTAGATGAAATTATTTAGTGTGGGTGCACAACTGGTTGAAAGAGCACTCTCCTGTTATTCTTATCAATGATTTGCAGGCAAGTGGAGTGGATTTATCTAGTGAGGTCCTGCAAAGTTGTGCTATGGGTCCAGTACTATTCAGTATTTTCACTAATCACTTAGGCCAGCAGTTTTCAAACTTTTTTTTTATTGTGACCCAGTTGAAGAAAATTGATGCCCATGACCCAACATAATTTGACTAGAGTGTGGGCTTTGGGGTAGGGCTGAGGATGACAGCTTTGGAGCGTAGGATGGGGCTCCAGTTTTGGAAGTGTCAGGGCTGAGGCAGGAGGGTCTTACTGTGAGCAGCTCCTGGTTAATGGCACACCCCAGAAGCATCCAACAAGGTCAGAATTTTGTGAGGAGAGGGGGCTAGCAGCCATGCACTCTGGGATGTGGCTTGCTTTACTTCCCATGCCCCAGATCCTAAGGGAGTGAGGGGAAAGTGCTTGCATTCCATGCATGCCTCTCACACTTAGATGTTGAAGGGAGCTCACCAGTCCATTGAACTTCCAAGGCTATTCATAACAACTGTATACATAGACACGGCCTGTTAATTTCTTACCAGCTCATTGCTGCAATCCTCATCAAAATCCTCCTCTATTCCATCAGTCATATCTTCTCCATCCCCATCTGCATCTGGCCCTACTTCAATTGGCTCTTCTGTAGAGTTATCTGCATTCTCTGATATGCATTCCTCTTGGATCAACTCAGCATGATCTTCCATTTGCTTCTTTTGAGCTTCTGTAAGGAAAGCATACTCTGTAGCAATTCAGCAACCTTTTCTGCTGCTTGGAATGAAAAGTGCTCTCAGGAAGACTTCATGCTCCTATTCTCCATATGGAGCTAGGTTTATGAAATATGGTATGTTAGTAACATCCAGGTAAATATTATCAATTTCCCTAAATTCTAAAATTACTAAATACATAATCTTCAAACACTGGCACACTTAGTCGATAAAATTGAATGGACCAAATACAATTATTGGTTCAAAAATATAGTTTTACACCAGTCTTGCAATATTCTGTACTTTGCTTATTGTGGGAACCCAGTTCACACAATCACTGTGCAGGTATGTATCAGTGTAAATTCCTGTGCTCTAACTTGCTGACTGAGGATAATGGTCAATAAGTGTCCAGGGATTTGAATGATCATGGTGTGATTACGTCTCTAAAGTATAGTTAAAGTCTACTAGTTGAACAGGCCCAATTACTAACAGCACCTCTCACTCTCTTCATTTCCATCATGTGCTGAGATAATGGCCTCTACTCTTGGCTCAAACTCATTGCTCTTTTCCATTCCTGCAAAAGTGGAATCAACATGAAGACCATTTTAAAGCCCCTAGGGCTCACGGAAGCTCCCCCTGCATGGTCCACCGTGATCAGTTCCGGTGTGGAACTTAAGTGATGGAGATGACCTTGTATTTGTCCTTTATACCTGGAAGAATTCCACCCAGGCAGGAGAAGGCCACAGCAGAGATGGGAGAGAATTGACAAAATGGCTTATAGATTGGTTGGAGGAGCAGCAGAGCTGGAGTCTTAAAGGGCCACAGACTCATTCCAATGTACATCAGGAGCTCATAATTGAAACTTTTATGGAGAACAGCAGATTAGGGGACTATTTTCCTGTAGCTGGGATAGCAATATCATTTCAATCTCAAAGTGACAATACCTATTAGTGATGGAATCTTCAAAACAAAAGAAATATTTCTTTCTTTTCGATACTGACTGTTTTATATTACCCAGAAGCTCATCTCATATCTCATTAGGCAGTGAATGAATCTGAAATTGGCTGTGACATTACATATCTTTCAGATTTATGAATACATTATGGTTTTTACTTTAAATTATTACATGCCTTAGCTAGTACTAAACTCACGACACTATTCTGTATCAGAGTCACAAAGACCGCACTAGTTTCTCTTCTACATATATATTTGTTACATATCTTCACTCCTGCTAGCCTTTGACCACTTGCTGATTGTGCTTGCTAAGACTTGAGAGAAAAAATGGTTTTGTTTCCTTGCACCTTACATCTTTACAGAAAGAATCTTGGACTCAAAAATTAAGGACCATGATGGGTATCCTTCTTTGAAATCAATGTGCTTGTACAGATTGTTAGTGCAAAATGCACCCCACAGAGCCATATCTTAAACTATTCAATGTTTATCAATATAACAACTTCACAGTTATAAGCAGTGATGTTAGCACACACTACTGAATCAACCCAATGTCTGCTATGGCATTTGATTTAAGAGTCGTTTGGTACACACTTGTAGTGCAACTAACAAAAGGTAACCACTTAAAACCTTTTTTAATTTGCTTATGTCTTGATGCTACTCTTCCTCATTTCACAATCTAGTCTAAGGAGGAGAATTTCTTGAAAGGTTGGAAATTTTGCAAGACAAACTTTTTGAATAAGATATAAAGTAGCATGAACAAGCAGCATGAGCTCCTGCTCAGAATGGACAATGGGAATTGTAAACACAGACAGCAGCTAAAATGCAGTGGAAAATTTAATCCTTTTTATATGCAGCACAGTGCAGTCTGTCTCCCTGCCTTTATGAAAGTAATATTGAACTTTTCCTCTGCTTACTTATTGTAGTGTTTCAGCATTACAAACAGCATATATAAGATGCTGGAAAATGATAAAAATGTATTCTTAAATTTAACAAAAATCAATTGGATATATATGTATAAAAGAAGAACAGAACTTTATAAAATGAGTTGAACGCCAGTATATACACAATAAAAGAGACAGGAAAAACACATTTTGGTCAAGATTTTCAAGAATGCACGCTAAAGTTATGTTCTTGATATATTTTGATGAAATTATTCAGGGCTTAGCACTTTTGAAAATCAAGTCACTTTTTAAAGAGTCTAAGTATGAATTTATGCCTAGGATTTTTAATGATGTCCAAAGATTTAGGTGTCCAACTCCCATTAGAATGCATACCTAAAACTTTTAGGATCCTTGACAATCCACACCTCAGAATCTATGTTCCCCTCTAATCTTTTCCATCCACACGCAGAATAATTATTTTTCTGTGCACCAAGGCATATGTGAATGTGCATCATCAGTACAAACAAACAAACAATCTAGCTATGGATGCTCTGCTAATCAGCTGGGCAGTATTTAAATCTCTCCTGAGCAGTTGCACAAGTGCACAGCTTACAGGGAACGCTGCTTAGAACCTAGCATTAGGCACCCATTATTGAAAATTTGGTCATTGTATATACAGAAAAAAATATTCTCCCACTGACATCTTAGGGCTTAGGACACTGCAGGACAAAAGTTGAATTAAGAGATGTAACTTCAGCAATGTTAATTGCATAGTTGAAGTCAAAATAGCTCAATTCAGTTTCGGTGCCATCTACAGAGCAGGAAGTCAAAGGAAACTCTTCCTTCGACTTCCCTTACTTCTTGTGAAATGTGGGTTATAGGAGTCAGAGGAAGAAGTCCTCCATCTTGAAATTATTTCAAAATAACAGTTTGCTGTGTAGACACACACTTTGTTATTTCAAAAAAATGTCAGTTATTCCGAAATAACGCTGCTGTGTAGACATACCCTTACTGAACCAGAACAGCTAACCACTGCTCTGTTGTATCTTCCTGTTCCCAATTTCCACCGACAAATTAAACCCACCAAACATCCTAAAAATCCAGTTTTCCTCTGTATAAACTTTAGCTACTGAACAAGCAAAGTTATTTGTACTAGTAAAAAGATCCAGCTTTAAAAAACTTTCAAATAAGTATTATTTATTAGGGACACAATTTGCAGGCATCCGCAGTCTTAAAACACAACATTCATCACTTGTAGAGTTTGAGTTTCCAACCTGCACCCATAGCTGAGACAAAAGAAGCGTGAAGTACAATACATTGTTTCTTGGTTGAAAGACTACTGAATAAACACTTCCTTCTCTCTTACTCTATTTGTATTTAAAGTGAATCTAAAGCCCTTGTGTAAAAGGGAGCATAAACAGTGCACAACCATTAGGGACACAAACCCACAAGGCAATCTTTCACTCTCAGGTTCTCTTTTCTGCTATCATCCTATAAAAAATGCCAGAAATGGTGGCAATAAAGAAAAGAACACTAGCGAAAATTGTAAGGTGAGTTTCTCCCCCGAGCTTTTACTGGTTACTCAGAAAATAAGTTCAATAAAAACACTGAGTTCAGACTCTAATGTATCAGTCCCCAAAAAGGAGTAACTTCAAATCCTTAGAATAATAGCCTTCTGAATGTCAATGTATGTTCATGAAAAAAATTAAAAAATTGCAGCCAGATTAGTATGCTCTCACTCCCTGTTTCGTTTCTTCTTCTTTTTTCAAATTAAGTTATGCACCAGCTCGCATCCCCGCATGCAGCCAGGAGACACCATCTTTGTACTGGCTAGTTCTGCCTGGGACAAGGGAAGGAATTCTCTCATCAGACAACACAACAGCAGTGGAATCATTCTGCAGGTCTCTTGGTAGGATCCAAAAATCTTCCTCACCTCCTACCTTCCTGATAAAAGGAAGGGAGAGTAAGGGGACTAGATTTTCACTTCTGTCCTAAATACTGATTTTGATATTAATTATATCCATGTAAATCCAGAATAATTCCACAGAATTTAACAGAAAATCTAGATCACTGCATACATTTCCTATCTTCTTATTAAGAGACCTCTGTGAAGGATATTCATTTCAGTCCTTTGAGCTAATTTATATTTAAATGAATACATTACAATTCTTTTAGCAAAAGTGCAAACTGGTTCTCAAAGTCCAATGATGTGACTTATTTTGCATAATAATGGGTTTTATGTAAAAGCTCTCTAAAGTGGGGATATGCCATCTTAATTCATTTCTGTAGAACTAGTAATTCATTCGGGTTCAGTACAACTATACATTCCTTGAATATATTGCCAACTCTTATCTAATTTGCTTAACATTTTAATGAGACAAGGTGGGTGAGTTAATATTTTTTATTGGACCAATTTCTGTTGGTGAGAGAGACAAGCTTTCAAGCTTACACAGAACTCTTTATTGGGTCTGGGAATGGACTCAGAATGTCACTGCTGAGTACAAGGTGGAACAGATTGTTTAGCTGAAACAGTTAACACATATTTCACGGGATCAAGGTAACGTCGTCCATTAACACTTCTCCAGTCAAAGAGTGTGGGGTGAGATGGGGAATGTTTTATAGTTTCATGAATGTATGGTGGTTATAGATTCCATACAGACTATTATCCACCAATACTTACTATCAAGGTTCCCTGCAAACTGTGTGCATGCACGGGCACGCAGCCCTTTTCTGAGCCCCACGCAGAGGTTCAGAGCTCCCCACACAGGAAGGGAGCTCAGCTGATTGGTTGGAGAAGTAGAGGCAGGGAACCCTCGGTGGTGCAGAAGCTATAAATGGAGAAGCTGGCTCCAGCTTCTGCTCTAGGGCTGGGCAAAAGTTGATCTGCTGGCTGGATGCAGCTGCGAGAGCCTCAGCCAGCTCTCAGCCTGCTCGCACTTGCTCAGTGCTCCGGAAAATTGGGTGCAGGGCCACTTGTGTGTTTGTGAGTGCTGAGAGCCTGGAGGACAGAGACACAGGCTTCCCATACTGCCCCTGCCCCCAGTAGCTCCCATTGACTGGTTTCCACCAATAGCAGCTGCTTGTTTGTAGGTAGCATGTGAAGTGCACCCCTCCCTCATCCCCCTAGCTCACAGCATTCAGTTCAGAACAATAAACATGGCTCCTGCAGCTCCCCAGAGCACATACTGGGGCTGGAAAGCAGGGACCCTGGCTAAGGAACCTGCTAAGCTGCTGTCTGGGAACCAGGTAAGGTCTCCCAGCCACAGCCTCTCTCTAGCACTCTCTTCTGCCCCCCTATCCCATGTAATCCAAAGCTTCTGCACTCCTTCTCCAGCTGCCATATACCTTCCCAGACACTGCATCCCCTCCAACACCCCTTCTAAAGTCACAACTCCCTCTCAGTCCTTGCACCCCAATCCACTATCCCTGGTTGCAGTCGAAATCCCTGCACCCCTTCCTGCATTCCTGCCCCAGATCACAACCCTCTCCCAGACCCCATACCCCATCCTCACCACAATCTATTGCCCCAGGTCATTATTCCCTACTTCACCCAAACTTCCTCCCAGATCCCATACCCCAATCCCTTACCCTAAACTCCCTTCCGCACCCAACCTCCATCCGAGACCCCCGCACCTCTTCTATTGATATAATGGAAGAGTGTGGCCCTCGACCTCTTACCAAATTCTTGAAGTGGCCCCCCATCAAGAGGCCCCGCCCCTGCATTAATGGCTTAAGGTAAGAAAGTAAAAGATTCTTTTAACAGAGTTTTTAGAGTGTTGCAGATATATAAAACTCCAATCTTAATGATTTTTTTAAAATCCAGTGTTACTAATTACTACATGGTAAACTGTATTGCATTAAGGCCAGATCTTTTCTATCTGGTAGAGTTCTGGCTCTTATGAGTCAGAAGTAGCAAGTACCAGGTGTGATGCTAGCTGCTTTCTAGGATGAAACCTTATTGGAAAGATCTTTGAAACATGCATCTGTCTGTTAGAAAGGATGATGATACATGTACTCCAAGGTTTCAGAGGGATAGTCGTGTTAGTTAGTCTGTAACTAAAAAAACCTTAAAAGACAACAATGGTCCTGTAGCACCTTAGGGTAACAAAAATATATAGATAGTATCATGAGCTTTCGTGGGCACAACCCACTTCTTTAGTCAAGGGCAGTGTTAATTTTCTTTTTATTGGACTTCACATTAAGTATTCAAGCATTGCTCCTTGTTAATTATCTCTTCTTTTAATATATTTTCTTCCACACCAATGAACTATTTAAAATATATATTTATATCTATGGTTTTTATTTGTATTGGGGGGTGCACATCCAGACACTACCCCAATATTGGTGTTGCACGTAAGACATTTCAACCTGCCCAAAAGAAAATTAAACACGCCCAAGGATGGAAAATCTTAGAGGGACCAATGCTTACTATCCATAATAAAGATAAAGATTGCATCTGAAATTTTTTTTCCTGAACCCCCTCTTCTGGCCTTTAAGTAACCCCCCAACCTTTCCAAGTTCATCATCAGAAGTAAGCGCCCCATAAAACAGGACATGCCAACACCAGACACTGCCAAACTCTGCCAGAACAACAAATGCAAAACCTGTAGACATATCTCCAATATTACAATGATCAACATCCCCATTACACTTTCATAATTTGTGCATTTTACACGTCTATCACAAGTGAGGTACCTCATCCAAAGCATTACATGCCTCAGTCATAAGTATGTAGGTGAAACAAAACTATGCTCTTGAATGAACTCACATAGAAAAATTATAAAAGACAAAAGCATTTCACCTATGGGTAAACACTTTGGACAAAGTGATGACTCTATATCTAACCTCTGAGTCATCATCCTCAATGGAAATCTGCACAACATCTTCAAAAGACAACCTTGGGAGCTTATATTCATAACTTTGCTAAGTACTAATAATCATGGACTGAATTAAGACACTGGATTTATAGTTTATTATAACAATCTATTGCCAACTTAATCCCCCCCTCCAAACTTCTTTCCCTTCCTTTATTCCACCATGCCTGGAGAGATGTTAGTTGGCCATTTCACCTTCAGTGTTTCCTTGAAGTATGCTAAGAAAAACCTTAAAAACAACTATATTTGTCTTCTGAAGAAGTGAGTTGTGTCCACAAAAACTCATGACACTATCTATATTTTTGTTAGTCTCTAAGGGTATGTCTACACTACCACCCTAGTTCGAACTAGGGTGGTTAATGTAGGCAACCGAAGTTGCAAATGAAGCCCGGGATTTGAATTTCCCGGGCTTCATTTGCATCTTGCCGGGCACCACCATTCTTAAAGCCCCGCTAGTTCGGACTCCGTGCCCGCGGCTACATGCGGCACGGAGTAGGTAGTTCGGATTAGGCTTCCTATTCCGAACTACCGGTACACCTCGTTCCACGAGGAGTAATGGTAGTTCGGAATAGGAAGCCTAATCCGAACTACCTACCCTGTGCTGCGTGTAGCCGTGGGCATGGAGTCCGAACTAGCGGGGCTTTAAAAATGGCGGCACCCGGCAAGATGCAAATGAAGCCTGGGAAATTCAAATCCCTAGCTTCATTTGCAACTTCGGTTGCCTACATTAACCACCCTAGTTCAAATTAGGGTGGTAGTGTAGACATACCCTAAGGTGCTACATGATCACTCATATTTAAGGGTTTTTTTAAAGTTACAAACTAACATGGCTCCCCCTCTGATCTTTGACGTATGGGTTATTTACTTATGCTAAACACAGAGGCAGCCCGTGGATATAGGCAACCTCAGCAGTTGCCTAGAGAGCCGCGTTAAACACGCCGCCCAATGATGACATCACTCAATTGAGTACTATGGAGGCAAGAGCGCTGATCGCGCATTCCGCCTAGGGCGCCAGTTGCTGACAGCCCTCCTCGAGACACTCCTGGCTAAACAATATGTTCCACTTTATATTTAATACCAAGACACTCTGGCTACGTCTTCACTTCGAGTTTTTCCAGTAGAAAACATACTAATGAGGGACTCATTAGCATAAGTCACAACATCATTAGCATATTTTTGCCATTTCTTTTTGCGCAAGGGGTTTTTGTATAAAAAGAAGCAGTGTGGGATTTTTTTTTGCACAAAACCCCCGTTTTGCGCAAGATCCTTATGCCTTTTGGGGTTTAATTTACCTTTATTCTGACCCCATGTGATGTAGCAAAATGTCTATAAAGCTTTTATTTTCTCTCTGTGTCAGTTTGACTAATAATTATGCCTTGGTTTAATTAATCTCTTGATGAGTTGTCTGGGACTTAAAAAATCATTTTCACCTACCTGCTTCAGCCTTCTGCTGTTTTTCAATCTTCTCCAGCCTCCCTAGCAAAGAGTCAATTTTTGTTTTGATTTGGGTTAATTCCTTCTTGATTGTTTGCAACTCATCTGATTTCACTGAGGAAGGAGAACAAAAAAAAGCACAAAACATGAGAGAAACAACAATTTCACTCCAAAGATTCATCTGAACATATTCTGTCCCTTTCAAGGTATACTTTCTAATATCACTACATTCTAATTTATTTCAGTTCTTTTGCTGAATGAGTGTGAAATTTTTGTCCATTTCAGATGAGCAATCCCAGTAGAATTCCAGTAAATATTGAGTGATAGCAGGTCATGTGAGGGATATAGCTCAGTAATAAATGTTTGCAACAAAACATTTAAGGCCATAACAGATTCAGTCTTAGCAAATGTAAGTAATGTCTGGTGACAAAAAACCTATGATGTGAAGTGAATTAAAATTCAGGGAATGATTCAAACAAGACAGGCAATTTACAGTTTAGTAATGGTATTTTGCAGTGCAATTTTTAAATAATAATAATAATAATAATAATAATAATAATAATAATAATAATACATTAGGGGGCTGCACCCCCTGCTTGCTATGCTCATCATCCCTCCTCTCTCTGGGGGTAGGCAGCCCTGGCTCTCCCCCCACTGGCTGCCAGGACAAAGCAGAGGCAATGCCAGCTTGGGCTTCCCTGCCCCCAGCACCTGGGAAGAGCCGGGCCAAAGCCGTGACCGCTCTGGCTCTCTCCCTCTCTCAGCCACTGGAGAGGGCTGGGCTGAGGCTGCATCAACCATGGCTCCTTCCCCAGCCACCAGGGAGAGCTGGGCCAAAGCCATGGCAGCTCCAGCTTTCCCTTCGGCTGCTGGGGAGGGCGAAACCAAGGCGATGGCATGGAAGTCCGAGTTCTCCCCCCAGCTGCCGGGGAGGGCTGAGCTGAGGCCGTGCAAGATGCAGCTCATCCCCGGCTGCTGGGGAGGGCCGGGCTGAGGCATCTCTGGCTCTCCTCCCAGGCACCGGGGAGAGTGGGATCAAAACCATGGCATGGAGGCCTTGGCTCTCTCCCAGCCACCTGGGAAGGCCCAGCCGAGGCTGCCCCCACCCCCAACAGCTGCTGGGGAGGGGAGGAGAAGGCTGGGCCAGGGCCGGAGCTCTGGCTCTCCACCTGGTCCCTAGGGAGGGCCAGGCTTGGGTTGGAGGGAGCGGGGGGCTTAGCTCCTGTGGATGCAGATGATGTGATAGAATCATTCTGTCATCCCGCAGGAAGTTTTGTTTGATATAAATAGAGATAAAAGAATCCTTCCACAGCAATAGGTATTTTTTTCACGGGACCAAATAGTGACAAATGCTGGAGCAGCCAGGAAAACAGGTGTTCCCAGCCAATGCCTTCATTGCTGAAAAAATTCTTGAGTAATAGTGCTTTTTAAAGCTTTCAATCCACAGTAATTTCTTGTACTTTTTTCAGCTGCAGATAAAATACAAACATATTTTTGTGATCATGTCTAAGAACAGACAAGCTAGTTCCAATAAATGATCGTCTCAAGGGAAGTTAAAAAATGTTTTCCGTACTTTATTCTTCATTTATATACACATTTGCACTTCCTGCTTCCAGCTGGGCTTGGAAGAAGTACTGAGCTAATAGGGAGGACTGTTCATGGAGGTATTCTGGCTTCATCAGAAACAGGAACAATTGAGACCTTGTAAACATAATTCTCATGGAATTTCCAGCCTAATTTTGTAGACTCAGGGGAAGATCCAACTATGAGTTCCATTGTCCCTCTCCTAGGAAGAAATCATATGGTGTCTCTAAAGAGAACTCATTCTTCCATGAAGGCTCTGGATCTCTGATGACCTCTCTCTACCTTTGCCACATAGCTCCAAAGGAGTCATATTGTTCAGGCTTTTGAAGGCAAAAGAAGGTTCTTAGCCCAAGAGTGAGAGGGTGGTGGTGCAAGGTAGTTATAGTCATAATATTGTTAAAATTGGACTAGATTACCCTTTCAGCCCTTGCTCCATGGGACTCGAGGGAGAATGATGTACATTTGTCTGACCCCGCCCCTTTTCCACACAAAATCTGGAACACTGAAGAGCTCATTAAGGGTCTGGGGAAGGGGGGAACACCATCATGGAGGAAGAGCTTTCCTGTGCAAACTTCCTCTCCGTGACTGGCTCCTGGAAGAACAATCAGGCCATATTACTACTGGGTACCTATCTGACCTAAACCTCTTAGCCTTCTGAGCTTTGTTCAGCAATTAATTAAATCCATAATAAGGACAAAACACAGCATATTACTATTATAGTAGAGGCTTCAGCAGATGTGACTTTGTTTTAATCTATGGGTTTTCAGGCCATGTTATTCAGTCAGCTGAAAATGTTGCAATTACCTGAATTGTGGTCTTTCCCATTACTCTTCCCATTTTTTGCAGAGCTTAAAACATTTTCTGAGAAGAATGGGGCTTGCATTTGCCATTGCCCAATGCCCAGATATTGTAACAAAATGTTATGGCTCTGAAAATAGAGGAAAGCAGAAGTCCAGCGTCCTGTTAGCTTATACTACCAGAAAGCCCAATCCCTGAAAGAGTCTAATTTGTGGTTCTACTTCTAGTGCGGCTGAAATGCTCAGGAACAGTTTCTCCTGGGAGATTTCTGCCCAAGATGGTAAAAGTCTGTTAGGGCATCTGATTTAATGAGATTTCTGAAATTATGTGATGAAGCCCCACAAGAACAATTGATATGATTTTGACGTAATTGGTTCCTCACCTTAGGCCTGACTTGTCTTAGAATTCGAAAAAAAAAGCAAAAAAAAAAAAAAAGATGACACTCACTAGCAGAGAGATCTGCCACTGAAATAGTAATAAAATAAATATATAATAAAATTGGAAATAATAAATGAATTCTAGTGCATGGATTAAATTACCAGAACTAGTGGGAATAAAGCAATGAACTGCTTTATCCTAAATGTCAATCTGATAAAAATTTTCTGTAAAGGGAAAAAATAAGCAACTTATTCTGTGCTTTCAAATTTGTAACCCCTGAGGGAACTGCTTGGATATTTTTCTGATAAACACCTTACAATAAGCTGATTACATTCCTGTCCAAGTCAACAAAATTATATCTCCACTTTTATGATGTACTGGTTGGACCTGGAAAAGGGGGAAGAAATTCTAAGGGGAAATCAAGCATGAAAGTCTATATAATATACACCTGTCTCCTTTATTTCCCCTGTTTATTTTCATGTGTACTGCATAAAAAAGAATATTTTCTGTTATTTATTCAAGCATGTGAAATGAATTTTGCAACTGTAATCTATATCTAACTGTGAGAAAGTGAAAATCTAATATAGGAATTACAAAAATGCAGCACAATATTTTTATAAAGGCAGACTATTGCTTCTTTTAAGGGCCCAATCTAAAGCTTGTTGAAATCAATGGGGGCCCTTTCATAGATTTTTGTGGGATTTGCTCATGCCCTAACACATACGTGTAGGTCTCCAAAGGCCACTTAAATCAAGATGGAGCACGGCATGGGCCTCAGACTCATAGCAAGTTGCTAAAGTAGCCCATAACTGGATGAAGTTTAGGTGCCCTGATCTATATTGGGAGCTATTAATATCTTGATTTTTGCCACAATGCACTATTTCCTGGAACGTAATTTATTGGAATGGGGAATACAGCAATGCTGTGGTGACTAAATACTATGATCAGTAGATGTCAAGGTCATAATGGTTCACATTGTACCATATGTACTACAACAAAAATCCATGTTCATATGTGAGAAAGGTCATCAGCAATCTATTCGGAATTGCTAATCTTCCCATTTCTGCAGAATGAGTTTCAGTGAAATCACAAGATTGTGTTTTGGGATATTCCTAGTCTGCCTACAATGGCTAAAAAATCAACATGTAGAAAAAAATTGGCTAAAATAATTTATACTCTCGAGGAAAAGCAAACCCAAGAAGCCAATTCATATTAGACAAGCAGTGCAGGCAAGTAAGGAATTGCATGCTCCTATACTAACTTCGCATAATATACACTTACAGCAATGAAAAACGAAATGAACTCACTAAAGGAGATCTCCTCTATCTGCACTTTGATTCATTACAGAAAAACCCATAGATTCAAAGGCTGGAAAAGACTACAAAACACACAAACAAAACCCAATCACATTGAATTGGGAGTTTCCCTGCTCAGTCTTCATAAATACATAGATTCTCAACAATACTAAGGTGAAAAAGAACATTGTGAGGCATGTGTTGGTTTAACAAAATGGTTCTAAGAATTTGGTACATTGATGAGAGGAATGAGCAAAAAAAAAAAATAGAATCATCAGGGAGAGGGGGAATATTTAAAAAAAGAATATTCAAATGATTAAGACATTCAGCCCTGTTTGTGTCCCTACTAAAGGGAACAAAGACAAAAAGATATACCTCTAGAGGTACATTCAGAAAACACTTCATACCTGTGATAGAATCATAGAAATGTAGGGAGAGAAGAGACACCCCCAAAAGTCATTAAATCCATCCCTCATGCAGAGGCAGGACCAACTAAATCTAAACTATCCCCAACATGTGTTTGCCCAACATGTTTTTAAAAACCTCAAATGATGAGGATTTTAAAAGTTGTTCCTAATATCTAACCTAATCTCCCTTGCTGAAACTTAAGCTCATTAATTTTCGTTCTATATTCAGTGGACATAGAGAACAATTGTTCACCATCCTCTTCATAATAGTCCTTGGCTTATTTGAAGACTTATCAGTTCCCTCCCACAGCTTCTTTTCTCAAAATTAAACAGTCACAGTTTTTTAAATGTCCTCATAGATCAGGTTTTCTTAACCCTTTTGCTAAATCCAAAACAAAACTTAGTACATCAGCAAAGATCATACCACTGTCAAGTAAGAGTGGGACAATTTCCTTCCATGTCCTACATGCAACATTCCTGTTAATAGACCCAAGAATGATATTAACCTTTTTAGTATCACTTGTTGACTCATATTCAATTTGCGTTCTATGGTAACCCCTTTTCAGTACTATCACCTGGCCATTTATTCCCCATTTTGTAGTTGTGCATGTCATTTATTTCCTTCCTAAATAAAAAAATTTGCATTTGTCATTAATTAATTTCATTTTGTTTAATTCAGACCAATTCTCCAATTGTGCTTGCAACCCCTCTCAGTTTGGTGTCACCTGGAAATTTTATAATCATCCTCTCCACTCCATTATCCAAGTCACATCAATGAAACTCAAGAACATAAGAACGGCCATACTGGGTCAGATCAAAGGTCCATCTAGCCCAGTATCCTGTCTTCTGACAGTGGCTAATGCCAGACGCCCCAGAGGGAGTGAACAGAACAGGTAATCATCAAGTGATCCCTCTCCTGTCATCCATTTCCAGCCCCTGACAAACAGAGGCTAGGTACACCATTCCTACTCACAATGAGGAGAACGGTAGTTCGAGTTAGGAGCTTTAATTCGAACTACCTAGTCCGTGCCACGTGTAGCTGTGGGCAGGTAGATCGAACTACGGGGCATTTAAAAATGGCGATGCCCGGGAACATTCAAATAAAGCCCGGGATATTTAAATCCTGGGCTTCATTTGCAAGTTCGAATGCCTACATTAGCCACCCTAGTTCGAACTAGGATGGCAGTGTAGACATACAGAAGAGGGTGTGTGTGGACATTCCATTACTGCTATGTCAAAATAGATCCTCACCAGGGCCATTCTAAAGTTATTCCTCCCCAGTGCCTCCTGGGGCTCTAAATCGATGAAACACATCCCCATTAAGGGAACCTCCCTCAGACTAATTTGGAGGCTTCCCGGTAGCGTGGACAATCTATTGTGAAATAAGCTGTTCTGGAAGATAGCTTCTGGAATAGCTTTTTCTGAAATAAGCTTGCAGTGTAGATGTACCATTAGTATCATTAGTTATTAGCTTTCCTTCCCCGCTAAGTGGAGGACCTACACTTTCCTTCATCTTTCTCTTGCTTCTGATGCATTTAAAGAATCTTTTCTTACTGTCTTTTACTCCCCTTGATAAGTGTACCTCATTGTGTGCCTTAGCGTTTCTGGTTTTGTCCCTACATGCTTTGTGCTATTCTTCTATAAATAAATGAATGGAGGGGCCTATCTCCTAGAACTGGAAGGGACCTTGAAAGGTCATTGAATCCAGTCCCCTGCCTTCACAGCAAGACCAAGTACCATCCCTGACAGATTTTGCCCCAGATCCCTAAATGGCCTTCTCAAGGATTGAACTCACCATCCTGGGTTTAGCAGGGCAATGCTCAAACCACTGAGCTATCCCTCTTTTCACCTTAGTAATTTATTCCACTTTAGTAATTTGTCCATATTTTCACTTTCTGTAGAATTCTTTTTTGATTTTTCAGGTCATTAAAGAACTCCTGGTGGACCTATATTGTTTTTTTCTTCTTCTTCTTATCTTTCCTTCATATCTGAATAATTTGCCGTTGTGACTTTAATATTGTCCTTCAGATACTGCCAATATTCCTCCACTCCTTTTCCCCCTAGATGTTCTTCCATAGGATCTTACTTATCAATTTTCTGAGTTTGTTAAAGTCTATGTCTACACTACAAAGAAAAGTCAGAAGAAGATACACAAATTGCGAACCACAATTTGTGTATCTTTTTCTGCTTTTCTTCCGAAATAAGCTTTTCCAACATTCGGCCCTGTCTATATGGGGCCAAATGTTAGGGAAAAAACCACTCTTTTGGAACATTTCTTCTTCCTCGTAGAATGAGGTTTACAGAGATGCCAAAAAAATATGTCTGCTTTTTTTTCGAATATCCAAGGCCCGCAGCTGTAGTTTACCCCCTCACTTGAGAATAATGAATTCTTCCATTTCATGATCCTTATCTGAATGACCTTAGTCCAATTTTCCAAGCCAAATAATAAAGGGACTAAAGCAGGGGGTGCAGTATAAAATGGAAGCAACCTTAACCAGATAACATTTAGAAAGAATTTCTTCTTATCAAAGCCAGTATACAGTTTCCAGGATAAGGTAATTGATATAAGCCACTTACATTTGGATCCTGAAGAGGAAGCCCCACTAGATGTAGATCGTGATCCCCCTTTCATGGAAAAAACTCCTTTCCCTCGACGAGTTGCTGTCATGGTCACACGAGGGCGCTTCAAGGGTATCACTGCACGAGGTGGTGGTGGGACACGACCATGGTAATCAAACAATCTGAGAAAATTGAAAACAGGGTTTTAGAAATGCAGAGATGTGTTTTCCTATCAGCTAAACTTTCATGTTATTTTAGAGGAAATTTCTTTTTGAAATCAATCAATTCCTATCACACTGAAATTGGATTTCAAGGACCTCTGCACATTAAACACCATATCTGGATTTCAGTCACATCCCAGTGTGCATAGCTCAGATTTTGTGCAATTTAAATAAGGAATGCTTTATGGAGCTCTGCTATTTGCAGCATGGAAAATCTATCTAGTGCTCTCTGCAGATCCACTGCATTTCATTGATCCACATTTTGTTGTGATGTTAGACATTTTGGCTCCTTTATTACATGAATGGTTTGGATTTTAGCTTTCCAACTTTAGACTGCACATACGCTATAAGGGATGAACAGTCCTGAGACCAAACATTGCCTTAAATAAATATAGTGCAATAGTGTCACACTGCCAAAGGATGGATTTCATCACCCATATAATTGCATAAGAGACATTTCAGAGAGAGATGTGCATCCTTTAGACGAAGGCATTAAAAGAATGGAACCTATCCAACACAGAGTGACATGTATTTTTTTTAATAAAAATTGGAACACTTTTGAAGCAACAAAACTCCGGAAACAACTTTAATGGATGCTTCTGGTAGGTGCCCTCTGCATTATGGTAACTATGAATTCAAAAAATTTCCATTCAAGTAAATGAAAATACTCCCTAAATCCCCACAATGGATATTCTCCAACTAAATTCCTCGAATCCTAAACATAGTTTACTAATTTGTGCACAACTCAAGAGACAAGGGAAGAGAGAGAAAAAAAGTGACAGAAAGCTATGAAAACACATTTGGAACATAAAAGCTGTGGGGATAAAAGATGGAGAATCTGGGCAGGGGGGTTTCACTACTTTATTGATATTAATTCCCCCTGTTTTGCAAGTCCCTTTGTATTTACATGGTGATCAGTTTCTGAGGCCATCTAGACTGCCGCTTTTTGCTGGAAAAAGGTATGCAAATTGCACTCTGCAATTTGCGTACCTTTTCCCGATTGTTTTTTCAAAAGAGGCATTATTGAAATTTGGTCCATCTACACTGGGCCAAATTTCGGAAAAACTTCCTCTTTCAGAAGAACAGGGAAGATGGGGCTTCTGAATGAGTGCTTCTGCTTTTCTGCAAAAAATGTTGGAAGAGCAGACACGTTCCGTGGATGTGACGGAGTTTTCCAGGATACCTCTGGTATCTCGGAAAAACTCCATAGTCTAGACATAGCCTGAGAGTTGGAAGGGGCAGCAAGGGGTGGTGGTGAGTGGACATCTCTGCTTCTGGACCCAAGGAAGATTTGATGTTTCCCTAGTGTGGTAATGCCCCAGGGTAGGGTTTTGGGGCTAGCTGCTGATGCTAGGTGAGCCAGGCTGCCAATGGCACAGAGGGAGATGAAAGTAGTCGTCAGGAGCTGGAATGGAGACATAATTTACAAACTGTCCTGGCTTATGGTGGATCTCAGCATATACCATAAAACTCCAATAGTCTGGCTTCCAATAGTCCGGCACTCCTGATAGTCTGGCATCAAAATGGCAAGAGCCTAGTGAGTGAGCTTCAGCAAAAAATGAGTCACAAGGTAACAGCAGCAGCAGCTGAACTGAGCAAAAAGGGTAAAAAAGGCTTTAAAAAACTAAAACATTACAGTACTGTATACTGTATACAGTATGTACAATAAAAAGGGTTAAGAACACTTTATATACAGTATATAATGTATACAGTATATATATAACCAGTTTATAGTACCTCCTGATAGTCCGGCATATCTGATAATCTGGCACCACCTAGGTCCCATAGGTTCCAGATTATTGGAAGTCTACTGTATATGGTATCTTTGTGCTCAACTGGCCTTTCTGTTCCTCAGGCAGGGACTCATCAAACTTGATAGGAGATTGAGGAGGAAACTCTGCTAAAGAAAACTCAGTTTCCAGTCCTCTGTGCAGAAGCAGCAGGAAGGTCAATTTCTCTCTCTGCGTGGTTCTATGTAGCCCCTTTTAACTGGAGTGATACCTAATAAAGATGCTTACATATTGTTTTATTTTCCGACCAACCCTGACACAACTGCTGTGACTCAGGAAGTTAAATATGTGGAAACAGAGGCACAGAAGTAGTAAAGACTTGCTCAGAGCATCAAACATCAAATCAGACCCAGACCCAGACTTAGAACTCAGGATTCCTAATCTATGTTCTGCCTGAAACATGCCTAATCCACTAGATCAGAGTGCCTGTACTTGTCTGTGCCTTAATTCCACAGCCATTTAATCCTGATGTAGATTAACTAATAATATTCTCTTCTTACAGCTCTGAGCCACATGCCTTACAGTGGCTCCATGAATTCCCTACATAGCTAACTAACTGTATGCACTGAGTCCACAACTGAGTCGCTACTATATATATATATATATATAACATGCTTCTAAGTGGAGCTTTATAGGGCACTTATTCCTTCATTTGCTTTTTTCCCTAAAATTTCAAGGCCCCATTCTGTCCCTGCGATGTCCCTTGTCCCTGCTGGTGTAGCATAGCAGAGCAGTCCCACACTACTCGCCTCTGCTACCCTACTGCAGGTGTGCGCTGGAGGCAGGCTTATAAATGGGAGGGAACTAAGAGGTGTGAAAAAGGACCGTGCTCTGGCTGTTGTAGGCCCCACTGTGTCCAACAGGCAGCTATGCTGGGAGTAGCACTTGGTGCTGCTCTGACTCAAAGCAAGGGATGGGAAGATCCCAGACCAAGAAAGGAATTCAGAGGAAGCATAAAGTTGACATTAAGTCCTCCCCACTCACTGTTGCTTTGTTCCTCTTACAGGGTACTGTAAAAAAATGGCCCGTCTCTGTTCTGCATACCCTGTCTGAATCTATGTTGCTGCAGTTGCTGCAAAATGGTGTCTGCAAATGATTACATGATGGCAGATCTCATCAGCTTTCTAGGGGGAGGCCTGAAAGAACACATTTCTTAGGAGACATTTCACATCAGGACAATTTCTCAAACTCTCATACTTAAAGAACTTCCACATCTGCAATAGATCCCAGTGAAATCATACTGGGGAAGAACTCGGCAGTGATAAGAAACCACAGACTTTTCTTTTTTACACAATTTAGTTTTTCAGTAAAGGAAAAGCTCAAAAAGGGCTTTCAGAGATTCAGAATACCAACAGAACTGCTTAACATGCAGAAATGGGAGGACACGGGAGTTAGGGGATGTATCTTCAAGTTTTGCTGTATGTTGAATCTATCATTATTCCATATTGAGGAAAAAACTCTCTAGGAATAATTAAATATGAATATTGTGTAAAATTAAAACCCAAACCCTCTCTAAGTATTTGATGTGACATCATTACCAATAAATAGTGGAAACTGTGTAGGACGTGTAGTAAAGTACACATACCGGTTGTAGAAGTCATCTCTGTAGTAATCATAATCAAAGACATAACCTCTGTGGAAAGAATACAAAAAGTAATAATGAACTGGCATATAGGAAAATTACATTCATTAAAATATTTGTGGTATTATTGTAATGCTAATTTATTTTCATAGTTGAAGCATTTGAAGACTTTTTACTTCCTAATGAATATAGCAGAGGCCCGAAAAGGATATAGCAAGGTTATTTTTAAATCTGAAATTATGTTATTTTGCATACTACCATGGTGTGGTAGATTCAGGAATCTGAATTTTTATTAACAGTTTTGCACACACAGCTATGAAAGAACCTGGCAGCACATACGGAAATAAATTAATACAGCATAACCACTCTGTGATTAGATGACTATTAGTATAATTCTCAGGGATCAAGTGAAGCAAGGAGTCCAAATCAGTGGCCTTCCTCTTTCTGTGTTCATAGGTTATCTAGTATCCTGGGAAGACCAAAAAACAAGTGGCAGAGTCAAAAAGGCCTGTAACTAAGAATAACAAGCAGAGCATGAAAATATTTGATCCATGAGAACATGAGGTGGTAGAACTGTTATTTACTGAGCCTTTTTGCTGAAAAACTCTAAACTTGTATAAAAAGAAAAAGAAGCAACTCTAGGAAAACAGATGGGCTGCGTCTAGACTAGCATGATTTTGCGGAAATACTTTTAATGGAAAAGTTTTTCCGTTAAAAGTATTTCCGCAAAAGCACGTCTAGATTTGCACGGATGCTTTTGCGCAAAAAGTGCTTTTGCACAAAAGCATCCGTGGCCACTCTAGACGCGATTTTGCGCAAGAAAGCCCCGATCACCATTTTAGCCATCGGGGCTTTTTTTGCGCCAAACAGTTCTTCCCTGTCTACACTGGCCCTCTTGAGCAAGTATTCTTGTGCAAGAGGGCTTTTTCCAGAGGGGGAGCATGAAAGTATTTGCGCAAGAAGCACTGATTTTGTACATTACAAAGTCAGTGCTCTTGCGCAAATTCAAGCGGCCAGTGTAGACAGCTGGCAAGTTTTTGCACAAAAGCTTTTGCGCAAAATCTTGCCAGTCTAGACGCACCCATGATGTATATCTTACAAAACACTGACTTCTCCCTGAGGAGTGTTTCAATGCTGATCCTAGGGCTGCCAGGTGTTCGGTTTTGAACTGGACAGTCCAGTATTTGAGCTTTCCGTTTGGGAAACAAATTGAGAAAATATAAATGTCTGGTATTTTCTAAATAAGATGTAATGTAGATTGTGATGTAATGTCAAGTATGTCCAGTATTTTTGTTGAAACCATCTGGCAACCCTAGCTGTTCCTTTAGGTTTTGAAAGGGAAATGCAGGCCACTTTGAGAGAGAGGAGAAGAAACTGTCTGGAGGCAAACTGAGTAAGGAGATATCAAGGGAACAAAATGCAGGAGGGAACTGGAAAGGCCTAGAGAATAACCATGTTTGATATGGGAAATGCAAAGTCAATTTAGTATGTTTATTCTTGTATGTCCCAGTCTCAATCATCACCTCTTGCCACTGTAGCAAGTGCCAGTAAATAAGTCTATCACAAGCAGCCAGAAAAAGAGGACAAGGGAGCCAATTAAAGGTCTGCACATTTTAAAATGAGCTGTTGGGGATTTTCACTCTCGCAGCTATGGCAAATATTTCATCAAGGTCAGGGAAGAGAAAACATACATTGCTTCAGCCACCTGAGACGATAAACTGTTGTAAGAGGAGGTGGAACCTGGTTATTGAAATGATCCAGGAGAGAAAGAATAAAGGAGAAGATGATACAGCAATTATCAAAGGAAAAATTAAAGGATTTAGTCAAGAAACTAAAAAAGTAAAAGGATTGTGGGTGGGATTTAGAAAGGATGAAGAAATAGAAGAAAGTGTACAAAGGAAAATAGAGTGGAAATGAACAATAGTAAGTGTCTTATCAGGGATGGTTATTTCCCATGATAGAGGAATGTATTTTGGACAACCATTGTTTGCAGAGCTGGTCAGGAATATAAAACCCAACAGATTTTTTTCTTCACATTTTATTTTAATTTTTTTGAATATAACCTGTTTCTCTATTTTCATTTTTCTAAAATGTGTATGTGCAATTTAACTGAAAATGTTTGGCTTTCCCTTCCTAGGCCCTGCTTCTTTCTTCCTCTTTAAAAAATTCTGTAAGGCCTAGAGCTAGGAAGCTGAAAGGAAAACAAACAAACAAACAAACAAACCCCTCTCTTGGAGAAAAAAAGACGGAAAAGCTGGCTTAGACATGTATAATTTAGTTTGATTGTAATGCTACCCTTATGCAGTTCTTTACCAATGTTTTGTTGCATTGTTTAGTGGGTTGTTTGTGTGCTTGTTTATGGAAATATATTAAATGATGAATGTAACTGTATTTGCGAAATGGGGAAGAAATTACAAAAGATATACTCTGGAGAAGGAGTGTAACCCTGAACTAACAGGACATGGACTGAAGTTGAGTAGTGATTCCCAAACAGCTCAAAAGATACAGGTGTACTGCCTTGGAAGAGGTCTTGTCTGCTTATAAGTTCTGTTTTGCTATGAGTTTCCCACTTAGGAATTCTGGACCCTGTATGAAACTGACTTTGTGCAAACAGCCATGCAGATATTGGGGATTTCATTGAAACAGAACTTGGAAGTAACAGGTCTGACAGAGCTTACTTACTACAGATCAAGACCAGGAATCCACAGATTGGAGTGGAACCAGATGTCATGAGACTGAAGCAGACGGGCTAAAGAGAAACCACCGCCTGGTATCTATTTGACAGCTCCTGAGTCTAATCATGAGTGAAGGTTACTGAGGGTGTGTCTATGCTGCACTCAGGGCTCGAAATAAACTATTCAGTTCTTCAAGTCAATTTTGAAACAGCTTATTTTGTAATTTGGCACTATATACACAGTGCCAAATTTCAAATAACCTGCTATTCTGAAATGTTCCCTTACTCCTCATGGAATGAGGTTTACAGGGACGTCAGAATAGTGAACCTGTTATATTTCGAAATAACAGGTGTGCTGTTCAGACGTTGGATAGCTATTTCGGGATGGACGTAGCCTGAGTGAACAAAGAATTCTGAGTCCCAACATATTGGTTAATAAATAAGAGAACTGAGAATTGCCCATGCTTCTCAATCACTGCTTAGGCTTTATAATTTTGTTTTATTATATAAATAGATGTTTATAGTGTTTTCCCCAAATAAAAAAGTACTTGTGGTTTCATATTTCTAAAAACTCCTTCTGAGTGCTTGTGATTGTGGAAGAAGCACCTATAAAGGAGATGGGTGCATGTGTTTGTGCATCACATTTTATATTTCTAAAGCCTGGGAGTGGATACATTTTTGAGGGGGAATTGATCTAAACATTTTAGATTTTTACATACCTGTACCTGGTCCTTGTTGCTGCTAATGACATGTGTGCTCCTATCAGCCTCCTGCAATGTGGATACTGCCGTGGCTTGGCTTCAGGTAAACCGAATCCAGCTACATGTTTTGTGTAGCTGGATGGTGTACCTTAAGCCGAACTGCCTGATCAAGTATAGACCACGGCTCTGTAAGGCTTCTGTGGGCCAGGGAAGAGAAGCAGTGTATGGTGAAGATAGTGGCTCCATGAATAGGACTTGTGCACTGGCCCAGAGCCCCATGAAAAAGAGTGCTTAGCAAGCCACAGCATAATTATCATAATTGACCATAATCTAATTGTAAAAACCACCCACACCCATAGTATGGGCTGAGAGAGAATTCCTTCTCTTTAGTCCATTGATGGCCTCTGTGCAATTTTGTTCAGGCTTTGTACAGAGACCCAGGGTCCACATTTTGCCCATTTTAGACAAAACAGCGGGTGCTGGTTTGCTAGTGGTTTTTGCCAACCAGATGCCATCGTTATTTACAATACAGCTAATGCATAGAATTATAGTATGTTTCTGAAGTACTTTGCTGTGGGCAGGGATCACATTGTTTAAGCTCTTCTGTGCAAGTAAAGCAATATGCTCAGCTAAGGCCATGCACTAGTGTTTCTAAACATAACCCCCATCTTTTATTTTGTCTTACAGTCTGTAGCCATTTTATAAGATATGGGGCACGTGGAAATCAGAGATTGCAAAGCTCTTTTATTTACAACCATTCCCTAGCATAACATTTTGATTTGGCTACATGATGAACAGCCAAGATAAGTCTGGAATTTAATTGTATTGTGGTTTTAAGTGGAAGACAGAAGATAATTTAATGAGAGAGAGAGAAAAAGGTAAAAAAGGCATTTCCAAACCCTCACGAAAACTTACCACTTGGGATGAAATATACTTTACCTTTATAAAAACTAGATAGCTGAGTTTTGCCTGGATGAACTGCAGTGGAGCTGATGAGGCAAAATCCACTCCTACAAACCAAGACTAAGGCAAAGATGTGCAGCTCTGCTCCCGAGGCAGTTTCTGCTTTAGACTAAGGGAACATTTTTTGAGAGAAGCTTTCCCTGAAGATGTAGTGGTCTATGTATGGTAGTAGAAGTAGGTTATTAAATTGGGCCTCTGGTGCATATTTTATGCTCTCACTTAACAGCCATGCCTTTCTTTATATAACGGTTTTTAGCATACTATGTTTTGGTGTGTTCACTGGCTTGAGTTTCTAGAAATACAGCCGGTCCCCAAGTTGCGAATGGTCGAGTTATGACCGTTCGCATTTATGACCAAAGCTTCCATGGAGAGGTCATATAGGCGATCCCCGAGTTACAAACGTGACCTGTGCTTACAAACAGTGCAGTCACTATGTAACTCAATGGGGTCCGAGTTATGAACAGATCGAGTTATGGCCAAGTATTCGGTCTGTAACTCGTTCGTAACTCGGGGAGAGGCTGTACATGTACTTCAAAGGCAGTGTTAATTTTATTTTTATTTGAGTTCATATTAAATAACTTAAGCAGTGACCTTATTAATTATGATGTACTTTAATATTCTTTCATATCTATTAACTTTTAAAAAGATATAGGTTTTGTGTTTGTACTGGTGGTGCATATCTGCACATTATAAGAACATAAGAATGGCCATACTGAGTCAGACCAAAGGTCCATCTAGCTCAGTATCCTGTCTGCTGACTGTGGCTAATACCAGATGCCCCAGAGATAGGGATCATAACAGGTAATCCTCACGTGATCCCTCCCCTGTCACCCACCTCCAGAGAAACAGAGGCTGGGGATACCATTCCTACCCATATTGGCTAATAGCCATTGATGGACCTAACCTCCATGAATCTATCTAGCTCTTTTTTGAACCCTGTTAAGTTCTAGCCTTCACCGCATCCTCTGGCAAGGGGCTCCACAAGTTGACTGTGCACTCAGTGAAGAAAAACGTTCTTTTGTTCGTTTTAAACCTGCTGCCTATTAATTTCATTTGGTGACCCCTAGTTCTTATATTGTGGGAATAAGTAAATAACTTTTCCTTATTCACTTTTTACCAGTCATGATTTTAGAGACCTCTATCATATCCCACCTTAGTCTCCTCTTTTCTAAGCTGAAAAGTCCAAGTTTTTTTAATCTCTCTTCATATGGGACCCATGCCAAACCCCTAATAATTTTTGTTGACATTTTCTGAACCTTTTCCAATGCCAATATATCTTTTTTGAGATGAGGAGGCCATATCTGCAAGCAGTATTCAATATGTGGACATGCCAAAGTTTTATATAGAGGCAATAAGATATTTTCTGTCTTATTGTTGATCCCTTTTTTAATGACTCCTAACATTCTATTGGCTTTTTTGACTGCCGCTGCACACTGAGTGGATGTTTTCAGAGAACTATCCACAATGACTCCAAGATCTCTCTCTCGAGTAGTTGTAGCCAAATTAGTCCCCATCATATTGTATATATAATTGGGATTATTTTTTCCAATGTGCATTACTTTACATTTATCAACAGTAAATTTCATTTGCCATTTTGTTGCCTAATCTCTTAGTTTGGTGAGATCTTATCATAGAATCATAGAATACTACAACTGGAAGGGACCTTGAGAGGTCATCGAGTCCAGTCCCCTGCCCTCATGGCAGGACCAAATACTGTGTAGACCATCCCTGATAGACATTTATCTAACCTACTCTTAAATATCTCCAGAGATGGGGATTCCGCAACCTCCCTGGGCAATTTATTCCAGTGTTTGACCACCCTGACAGTTAGGAACTTTTTCCTAATGTCCAACCTAAACCTCCCTTGCTGCAGTTTAAGCTCATTGCTTCTTGTTCTATCTTCAGAGGCCAAGATGAAAATGTTTTCTCCCTCCTCCTTATGACACCTTTTTAGATATCTGAAATCTTTTTGAAGTTCTTCACTCTGCTTTGGTCTTAACTATCTTGAGCAGATTTTGCGTTCTCACTGTTATCCCTTTCTTTAGATCAGAGGTTCCCAACCCGGGGTATGCATATCCCCAGGGGGTACGAGAAGCTTGTCAAAGGGGGTATGGGGAATATTAGGTAAATAACTAGATTATCGTAATTGAATTATTCCAAAAGTAGTTGTGTTAGTGAAAAAAGTTGTGGATTCTAGATTCTAGAATTTATTTACTAAAAGCCAAGGGGCTACGGGTATCGAAAAAGGTTGAGAACCCCCGCTCTAGATCATTTATAAATAAGTTGAATAGGAAGGGTCCCAGAACAGACTCTTGGGAGACCCCACTAGCTACCTCTCCCCACTTGGAAAACGTAACCATTTATTCCTACCCTTTGTTTCCTGTCTTTTAACCAGTTATCAATCCAGGAAAGGACCTTCCCTCTTATTCCATGACAACTTACTTTACTTAAGAGCCTTTGGTGAGGGACCTTGTCAAAGGCTTTCTGGAAATCTAACTATGCTATATCCACTGGATCCCCCCTTGTCCACATGTTTGTTGACTCTCTCAAAGAACTCTAACAGATTAGTAAGGCATGATTTCCATTTACAGAAACCATGTTGACTTTCCTCCAACAAATTATATTCAACCATGTGTCTGATAATTTTATTCTTTACTATAGTTCAACTAATTTGCCTGGTGCTGATGTTAGACTTATTGGTCTGTAATTGCCAGGATCACCTCTAGAGCCCTTTTAAAATATTAGTTTCACATTAGCTATCTTCCAATCATTAGGTACAGAAGCCGATTTAAAGAATAGGTTACAAATTACAGTTAGTAGTTCCACCATTTCCCATCTGATTTTTTTCAGAACTCTTGGGTGAATGCCATCTGGTCCCGGTGACTTGTTAGTGTTAAGTTTATCAATTTGTTCCAAAACCTCCTCTAATTTGTCACCTAAAAAGAATGGCACAGGTTTGGGAATCTCCCCAATATCCTCAGCCGTGAAGACTGAAGCAAAGAATTCATTTATCTCAATATTGGTGCACACAGAAAATTCAATCCACCCATGGATGGAAAAAATTAGAGGACCCTGAAGATAAACACATCCCCGTGGCAAAACTCTACCCAAAGGTGTGAAGCTTCTGGCATACAGGGTAAAGCTACTCTCAGAGGCATATGGAAAAGTGTGAAGCATCAAATCCACATTTTGTTCAGAGGCTGACACATTAGTGTTCTTTTTCTTAATCACATAAAGCACAGGAAAATATGGATCAAACAAAACAATAGATGCCTAGAACTGTTTATGCAGGGTTGCCCTTAGGTGTACACAGCATACACGGCTGCATAGGGCACCCAACAATTTGGGACCTCATTTATTTTGCACACAGCAGTTCTCCATGCTGTGGATAGGAGGTCCTGAACTTTGTTGGACTGGCCGTGCAAGTGGTAGCTCACAGTGAACAGGGAAGGTCTACGTGCATCCCTTGCTTGCGGGTGCCATCCTGCAGCCCCCACTGGTTGAGAATCGCAGCCAATGGGAGCTGTGGGGATGGGATCTGCAGGTGAGGGTAGTGTGCAGAGCCACTTCCCTCCCACCCAGGGGTTGGTAGGGTGTCTCCACCTCATGCATTATATACGGGGGATGGGGAGACATGTGGTTACATGTGGGTTGACCTCTCTCCCTCATTAAATCCCTTCCCCATTCTGTATGATCTTGCTTTCTCCTGTTCCACAGTTGTTCTTTGTGTCTGGCTTCCTCCATTTCCATGTGGCTTGCTATTTAACCTCCTCCTGGCCTCTTTTGTTCTGTCTTTTGGATAGCGTAGATCCTTCCTTCCACTATCACTTCAGAGGTGTCAGCTATGCTGGTTTTCTAAGAATGCTGTTCACCATTCTTTAGGTGTTTGCACCTGAATAGGGTCCTTGAGACTGAAACACCACCCCATTGTATCTCTGTGGTGGGTCTGCACTGGCGAGGTGGAAGATCCAAATACATGTAGGCACTCATACAGAAATCTTTTATAATACCATGTCACACTATCAATAAGAATGTGTAAGTTGTGTTGACATAGCCCCAATTCACGATAGAAACTTGCTAGCCCTCATAGTTGTCAATAAGAGACTGAAAACATGAACCATATGTCCCAGAAAAGGCTCAAAACAAAAGAATTCAAAATGTGTTATTTAAATACCCTTCTGATCTTTAAGTCAATGTCACTATTTTGGGGGAAGCTGATTCATGTTTTTTCAATGTTTGATAATATTGAAATGAGAGGGCTCTGTAAAAGACCAAAATATTCACCCAGCTATAGCCTTAATTGCTCACACTTTTCCATGCCAGTAGTCAGTCACAATGATTTAGCCAGCACTACACTATAGAACATGAAACTGCAAATTCACAGATGATCATTGGCCCACAGATCAAGGTGACTGCAGGGCTCTTAACCTCTTGAGAGTTATTCCTTAGCAACCAAGCAAGCTGTGTTACAGATGCTGCAGGCATCCGCTTGTATTGTCTAGCATACCAAATGTACCGCAAGCTACAAGCAGAAAAAGGTTTAAACCATCCTGTGCACTGGTGGAATCAGCAGTTTTATAATAGCATTGAAAACTGGCTGATAATCTACCCACACACATAAGCCATCCCTGCAGCATTAATAATAGCATTGTACACATGACGCTACTAACAAAAGGAAAGATACAGTAAAACATTCTTAATGCTCACTGTGGGCCCACAGAAAATACATTAATGAAAAACTAAGATGAATTCTTGTTAAACTCAATACCACTAAAAAAGAAAAAAAATGCACTTGAGTTGATTGGCTCCTGCTTGGGATACTGTATTTTTTTTAATCACATTTAACTTTAAATTCTGTTGTCTTTAAGAATAAAGGATTCCCTCAAGGCCACATTTTCAGAGATATAATTTTGAACACAGGCACATTAAAGTGGAATTCTATGTGTGTTAGTCAAAAAAGGCAAAATTGTGCCTCTCTGTGTAACTTTGAAATAATATTAGATATTAATTTTAAGCTTTTATTTATATTAGGACTTTATTCTTTTTCGTGATCAACATTTTATGGCAACAAAACCCATTTTATAAACCAAGGATTCAATTCTGCTCTAATTTATTTGAAAACTTAGATAACTCAATTGACTTCAGAGGAATAATGGAGAGCAGAATTTATTTTCAATATTTTTATTGCAATAAAAGATTAACACTTGCATGTGATTTACCCTGTGGTTAATATCTCCTTTGCTTTCTTCAGTATAGAGATTTGTAAATTGAATAAATGTTTATAAACCAGACACAATACATCTTAATTCTACTAACACCGCCAATTGCTCCTTTGTTGTCAATGCGGGATAAAAATATTCAATACTAAAGCAATATTCTTTCAACCCAACTCTCTTTAGGAGGTACAGGCAGTCCCCGACTTACGCGGATCTGACTTATGTCGGATCTGCACTTACGAACGGGGCTTTTCTCACCCGTGTCCTCTGGGGCGAGAAAAGCTTCTCCCGGTCTCCCTGGTCTGCTGGGGGGGGTCCAGCAAAGCCGCTGGACCCCCCCCAGCAGACCAGGGACACCCGAGCAAAGCCACCGCCTGGGCGGCTTTGCTCGTTTGCCCGGGAGCAAAGCCGCCTAGGAAGTGGGGACCCCCGCCACCTGGGCGGCTTTGCTCCTGTCCCCCTGGTCTGCTGGGGGGGGTCCAGCGGCTTTGCTGGACCCCCGCTGCCTGGGCGGCTTTGCTCGGGTGTCCCTGGTCTGCTGGACCCTGCAGCTTTGCTGGACCCCCCCAGCAGACCAGGGAGACAGGAGCAAAGCCACACGGGCGGCAGGGTCCCTCCGCCTGTGCGGCTTTGCTCGGGTCTCCCTGGTCTGCTGGGGGGGGAGGGGGCGCAGCTAGTGCCCCCCTCCCCAGTAGACCAGGCTTTTGTTGCGGGACGCCTTGGGTAGAGCCGCTGGGGTGCTGCTGGGTTGGTCCTGTGGGAACGTACCGGGCAGCGCCCCAGCTGTTCTGTCCCAGGCTCCAGATTCAGCAGCTGTTGAAACTGATCAGGCTGATTCCAGGAAGCTGGGGGCAGAGCAACTCTGCCTCCGGCTTCCTGTAGTCAGCCCCTGGTCAGTTTCAGTGGCAGCAGCTGAATCTGGAGCCAGTTCCGACTTACATACAAATTCAACTTAAGAACAAACCTATAGTCCCTATCTTGTACGTAACCCGGGGACTGCCTGTACTTGTCAACATAATGATTTAAACTAGTAATCCAGTTATTTGTAAAATCATTTCTTCTCTCAAATAGAATGGTTGCAAAAAATGTATCCTTTTCAACACAAGTTAAACTGACACAGAATCATAGAAGATTAAAGTTGCAAGAGACCTCAGGAGGTCTTCTAGTCCAACCCTCTGCTCAAAGTACAATAAACCTCAACTAAATCATTCCAGTCAATGCTTTGTCAACCCTGAACTTAAAAATCTCTTAAAGATGGAGATTCCACGATTTCCCTATGTTACCCACTCCAGTGCTTTACCAGCCTCATAGTGAAATAGCTTTTCCTAATATCTGAGCTAGACCTCCCATGCTGCAGCTTGAGACCATTGCGTCTTGTTTTGTTATCTACCAACACTAAGAATAGTCTGGCTCCAACTCTTTGCACCTGTTGTAGGTTGTATCAAATCCTCTCTCATTCTTCTCTTCTGTAGACTACAGAAACCCAGTTCTCTCAGTCTCTCCTAATAAGTCATGTGTTGCAATCCTCTAATCATTTTGGTGCCCTCTGCTGGATTTGCTCCAACATCCTATCTGTAGCGGGAACCCCAAAACTGGACACAATATTCCAGATGTGGTCTCACCAGTGCTGAATAGAGGTGAATAATTACTTCCTTCGATCTACTGGCTATACTTCTACTAATGCACCCCAATATACCATTAGTCTTCTTGACAACAAGGGCACACTGTTGACTCATATCCAGCTTTTCCTCTACTGTAATCCCCAGGACATTTTTCTGCAGAACTGCTGTTAACCAATCAGTTCCCAGCCTGTAACAGTGCATGAGATTCTTCCAGCCTAATTGCAGGACTCTGTACTTGTCCTTGTTGGACCCCAGATTTCTTCTGGCCCAGTCATTTGATTTGTCTACATCACTCTGCACCCTACCCCTACCCTCCAGTGTATCTAACTCTCCCCCTAGCTTAGTGTCATCCATGAACTTGCAGAGGGTGCAATCCATCCTCTCATCCAGGTCAATAATGAAGATGTTGAACAAAATTGGCTTAGGGACCAGCTCTTGGGCACTCTGCTTGATACCGGATGCCAACTAGACAGCATGTCATTGATTGCTACATGTTGAGCCTGACAATCTAGCACGATTTCCATCCACCTTATACCCCATTCATTAAAGCCATACTTCTTCAACTAACTGGCAGGAATACAGCGGGAGACCATATCAAAAGTTTTTCTAAAGAAAAGGTGTACCATGCTCTCAGCTTTCCCCATATCAACAGAGCCAGTTATCTTCTCATAGAAGGCAGTTAAGTTGGTCACACATCACTTGCCCTTGGTGAATCCATGATGACTGTTCCTGATCACTTTTCTCTCCTTCGGGTATTTAAAAAAGGATTCCTAAACAGTGGATGTTTAAATATTAAAAATTGAAGAGTGAAAAATTTGAAATTGGGAAATTGCTTCACCTATGTAGGAATTTAATAATGGTATATGTAGCCTTTCATTTCTGAAGAGTTAAGCTGAATCCATCTTGGGCTGGTAATTACTAAAAGCTGTTGTCAGACTGATTTTCTGTGGTCTATTTGAAGTAAACAGGAGATCTCAGTCCAGTTCTTAATGGATCCCACAAATCAACACCACAATTGGCAATTATTAGCATGTTAGTTGACAAGCTCCCCACTAATGCCAAAGATTGAAGGATCAGGGGGACTCAACTACCATCTCTGTAGTAGAGATGCTCCCATTTAAGTCAGGGCTGAGACTCATTGGAAGAAACTTATTTTGCGGCCTATGCTACATCTGCATTGGAGACAAACAGAAAACAGTCTAGAGTCTGCTTTTTGCTGGCATACTTACCATCAAGGGACAAATGTCATTAATTATTTCTTAAATTAACACATTATGGAAGCTTTCTAGGAAACCAGAAAGTGACAGAAAGCAGAAAGGAATGATAGAAAACGTAAGTTTTAACTTATTTCTGTGGTGCAGTTCACCTTTTCAAGTAGGCAAGGTCACCTCTCCACATCCTTTTTCTAAGTAAAGGTGCTTGGCAGATTGTATGGTCTCAATATATCTGATTGCAATGTAAGGATAAGGCCTTTCTCTGTAGCCATATTTTAAAGCCTGTAGCAATATTGTGAGGCCTGAAACCTAAGGATTTATCTGCAGCCAGATTGAAAGAGAGGCAGCTAGTAGCTGAAAAGCAAGGAGTCACATACTCTCATTCCATCTAAATTGCATTAAAATAGTGTGATATCAGGCTGTGAAGAAAGAGACCCAGTCCTAACACCATCCAATATCACCAGACACAGAAACAGATCTCAAGATGGTTAAAGAAAATTGAGTTTGATAGCATTTTAATCTGGCAAGAAACTACTTATAGTTGGGATTGTGAAATCCTCAGTTCCACGAGGCGTACAGATAGTTCAGAATAACTACGTAGTTCGAACTATCTAGCCTGTGCCGCGTGTAGCCGCGCGGCACGGGGTTCGCACTAGCCGGCTTTTAAAACTGGCGGAGCCGGCTTTATGCTAATGAAGCCTGGGAAATTCAAATCCCGGGCTTCGTTAGCAAGTTCGGTATGCATACATTACCCCGCTAGTTCGAACTAGCGGGGTAGTGTAGACATACCCTCTTTCTATTATTATGGTCCACGCTTTCCAATTGTTTGTTTGTATGCTGTCTGTCTTGCTTTTTAATTATTTGCCCACTGTAGAATTAATTTTGCTAGGTATAAATCAATTAATGTTTTGGGATATAATTGGTCAGGGAATTATATTAAAAGAAATTAGGATTGGTTAGTAAAATTTTAGTAAAATAGTTGTTTAAGGTATAGTTAAGGAGGTATAGCTATATAAAGTGGGCTCCAAGAAGGAGACCAGCAGAAAAAGAAAGGAAGTAAGAAAAGGAACAGAAGGAAGGAAAGACCTGGAAGAAGAACTCATCTCCAAGATATAGTTTAAGATCAGAGCTGCCAGGAATCCTCTGGATGTCAGTGACCTGTAGCAACCAGAATCTAGACAAGACTGATCCTACATGGACAACAGGGAATTTCGCCTGCCTTGTTCAGGATTGGTGAGCATGGCACTGTTTGTTGGATTTTCCAGAAATCTTTTTGATTTTCCCACAGAAATCAGAAATAGTCTATGTAAACTGTATCTCAAGAAAGTTTTGAGACAATAGCGTGGGTATTTTGCACCTTAATTTTATAGACACAGATTGGTACTTACATGTTGGACCCTCTGATTTGACTAAATGTGCATAAACACAATTGAAATATCCCGCCCTTTTGCACCAGTCATGCACCCTGTGCAGCTCTAACAGCTAATAATAAAGCATTTCCCCCTTGTCTTCATATCTTCACAGGCACAATTCAGTCTGTTCTACCTTTCAGATAAATAGCTGCCATTGAAGCTATGTATAAATTTGATAAGGGCCTCATTCCTGTATTCAGTAGAATAAAAGAGTTTCTCCATGAACTAGTCTTAATCCACCAGTTGCATCTGTCATTAGGAAATATTTAAACTTCATATTCAAATACACATTCACAAGATGAAAATAGTTTGCCACTAAAATGTTATTGGGGGGAAGCCAGGAGCCTGGTAACCAGCCTGAATATTGAAAAAGCCACTTATGCTCCATTTTTCAAAGTGACATATGTGATGTAAGGCACTTCCCTGGGATGTGCGAGGATCAGTTTAAGCTTGTAAAGCACGCTGCAGGACACATTCTCCTCAGCAGAGGTGCTCCAGTCAGGGAAAGAGGGGATGTCAAGGACATCAGGGCTAAAGCTCTGATTCTGAGAAACAACTGGCTCTGCTGTTAGAGCTGCACAGGGTGCATGACTGGTGCAAAAGGGTGGGATCTGCAATGGAAATGTCGCCTAGAGAATGTCACATACTGCATAACTGCTAAGTATTATTATTGCTCCTATTGTGGGTATGTGCAAAATGCATGCAACAGTAGGTGACTCAGTGCTTTTAGAAACCAAGCTCTGATATGACTTGTTACCTTTCTTGTTCAAGAATCCTAAATAAATCTACTTAATGTTTCCATTCATTTTCCCCCTCCCCCTACCGGTAAACTATTTTTTCCATCTTTGATGTAATCTCCAATTTCTTACATTTTTCCCTTGGAGAATATTAAACTAAAGAAACAAAATTTTCCAGGAGCATGTGGCCTTACCATTTCCCAAGGTGTCCTTTGACTTTACAGAGCACATGAGCCCAGCCTTGATGCCTCTACAGTATTTTTATCTCAAGAGTGATGAGGTTCTGACTCTTAAAAATCTGTCCTGAATTCAGTGTATTCAGGACACTCCTGTCAAACTGTACACATACATGACTGATTATCCAATTTATTAGTAATATTGTATATGTCACAGGAGTGCCATTTACCTCGGTTTGACAAGTGCAGAAGAGGGTCATTGACAGGTGTAGGGATAAATGATGGAATTTTAGCTTTTCAAATGTTGCTACAGCAGTTCACTCAATGGCAGATTGATAAATTAAAATTATAGTTGCAGCATGAGACTTGGAAGAATAATCACCTTAGATTACAAAAATAGAAGTTCAGGAAACTTTATATGCTCTCAAGAGAAGTAGCCTGAGGGGCAATGAATGCAACCAAAAAGTACAGTTTATAAAGGATTCATTCATTGCAAAGTGACAATTTCCAAGTTTATAAAAATAACAACAAAAATCAAGAGCAGGCTCTTTCTCCCTTTATACAGTCAGAAAATGCTGATGGTAAACCATTGCAATTAAGTGGAATTTTGATCTCAGTTACACAGTGGTTACACTAATGTAGTTTTCTTGAGTTTGATGGAGGTACTTCTGATTTAAGACAGCATAATGGAGACTGGAAATAGGCTTACCATTGCTGGACAATCATAGAACTAGGAGGGACCTTGACAGGTCATCTAGTTCAGTTCCTCACACTCATGGAAGGACTAAGAATTGTTTAGACCATCCCTGACAGGTGTTTGTCTAACCTGCTCTCAAAAATCTCCAATGATGGAGATTCCATGACTTCACTAGGAAATTAATCCCAGTGTTTAGTCATCCTGACAGGAAATTTTTCCTAATGTCCAACCAAAACCTCGCTTGCTGCAATCTTTCTCATTTTAGCTTCAGAGATTAAAAAGAACAATTCTTCTGTCTCCTCCTTATAACAACCATTTATATACTTGAAAATGGTTATCATATCCCCCCTCAGCCTTCTCATTTTCAAACCTAATTTCTTAAGTCTTGCCTCAGTCATGTTTTTAGACAATATTTGGTTGTCCAATATTTTATCCTATACTATAGCCACTTGTATTTTCAAAAGTGCTGTTTGCAAACAGCATACAAAATATCAACATTTATCAGCAGATAAGACTTGTTAATCCTTATTCTTAAAGAAAACCTGCACAACACCTTCAAAAGCTGAGTGTTGGGAGCTCAAATTCATAACTTTGCTATATACTAAAAATCATGGACTGAATAAGAAAAAAATCAAATCTATGGATTATTATAACAGTCTTTAACCACTTACATCCCAGTCCCCAGCATTTTGTTTTGTTTAGTTTTTCCTTCCTCCTTCCCCATGACTGCAGAGGTTTTAATAGGCCATTTCACCTTGAATAGCCTCATTGGAATATGGATTCAGTGGCATTATAGCATGCTGGTCCCAGGATATTATATAGACAAGGTAGGTGAAGTAATATCCTTTATTGGAATAATTTCTGTTGGTGAGAGAGAAACCTTCTAGCTTACAATAAGCTCAAAAGCTTGTCTCTCTCACCAGCAAAAGATGGTCTCATAAACAATATTACCCCACTCACCATTCACTCACTCAGAATATGTGTTAACTACTTATGCTAAACAACATAGTCTGCCTAATATGTAGCTATGATACTATGATGCTCTGAGTACATTTCCCAGGCCTAAAGAAGAGCTCGATCTGAGTTTGAAAGTTTCTCCCCCTCAGCAGCAGAAGTTGGTCCAGTACAAGATGTTTTCTTTCTAATATGCTGGGAACAACATGACTGCAACACTGCTTATGAGATCTTCATTGTCTAACAGTGCTATGCCATCCCTCCTTCTGAAATCTTCCACTGGCTCCCCTTCTAGTCTATCAAACCTTGTCACTGCATTCAAATCTCTGTCTTACACTTCCCCAATGTACTTTTCTGCTCTTATTTTTTTCACATGAATAGCCTTTGTGTTGTCCTCCAATATATGGCAAATATAACTATGTTGTCTAATTTACAATGTAAATTGCACCTGGTAGGGAGTAAGTGTATATATGATTTATAAAATAAAGTAGTAATTGATAGCTCTTAATAATTACTGATTAATACAAAATCGTAACCACATACAATTCTTAGCTACCTCTGTGTAAAGCCAGAATAATTCAGTTGAAGTCAATAGGTCAAACTTTGTTATTTACAGACATACCTGGTTTTTTTTTTAAGCAAAATACTCATGGGGAAAAATGTCATAATATTTTCCCATAATTCTTATCCATTAAGAACATAATATTAATACACTTTTATAATGTGCTTTATACAACAGCTGTTACACCCAGTAATATTTTAATAAATATTTTCTTCTGTTTTAATAAAGCATTCATAAATGGTATCTGGGTATACAGTGTTACCTGCTCCAGAGAAAGTGAAGATATGTCCATTATTATTAAATGCTAATAAATTCAATCTCACAATTGGAAAGACACCTTTGTCACTGTTGCTGTTTTCTGAGATACATTAATCATCATGTTTCTAAGACAATCAGCCAGCCCTTCCTTGCCTGAGAAACAAAATTATGTTTACAACACTGAACACTATTGCTTGAGAAGATTAATGTACTAATATGTATATGACAATATAAGTTAGAGAAGGTTATATTTATAATGTTTATAGCACTACAAATAAACCACACTATACTTCAGCAGTACAAAAACATCATAGAGTACATTGGCTTTTGTATAGTTTATTGAATTAAGCTATTATAATAATTTACTTCTCAGTTTTGCCTATAGCATACTGTCCTATAATCCACAAGACTCTGAAGGAAGTGAAACTATTAACGTGTCACTCTCTATTTATATATGCTCGCTGATCTTAACTCCAGTATTTTCTGTTTTCTCCACGGAAAAACACATTACCATTACTCATCAATATTGGATTTCATGGTTGTGATGTTATTTTTCTTTGAATGCTCTACACAGCAGGACAGTTTTATGGCCTATAAAGCATCAGCCAGAACATGAAATGTGTCTACCTATTGATGCCTAGATAAGGTCTAGATGAAATCAAATGGCATTTGAGCACAGATTTAAAGTATGATTATGATTAATATTTTTTATTGACTACACAAGAGAGCTTACAAGGAAACAAAGCAACTACTTCTATCAGTGTAATAGAGACAGGAACAGTTTGACTCAGAATGATGCAAAGGACCTTTGCTAATGAAGTCTGATTCTTTTTGATACATTGACTTTAGTATCCCAAAAGCTGCAGTTTAATTTCTCCTGCTTCATATCTTCCAATAACACAAAGTTCAATAGCACTAGTCAAATTATTAATTTCAAATAAATTATCCAACAGATTTAGTCCTTTTTTTCTGTTTGTGAATTGATCCTTGTTTCTGTGAATATATTCACTGTTCCTAGATATTTGACAAATAAATTATGCGAAAAAACATCAGCTTCTAGGTGGTTTGTGAACTTCTGATTGTTGTGTGTTTATTATTCAGAGGTTGTCTGTGATTTGGAAATGTAACTGTTGTTTGAGCTCCCTGATTAGATGATAGGAATGAAGAGCAACTGGCACTGCTCCGGTATGAAGATTTTTACAAATAATTACTCATCCTAAAACGCATGAAAATGTTGGGTTTCACCAACACTTTTACCAATTAGTTGGTGGTTGTCTGAAGACTATGATGCCATGAGAAGCCTTGGAATGAATTTGCCACATTCAATTTCTTGCAGTATGTACACCAGTTTTTAGACCAATTCAACCAGTTCTAAAACCTAACTTCACTAGAACCAAGCCTTGGTTAACTGTAATCATGACCTTTAATAAACAAAAATGTGCTTAATGGTCTCTAAACAATATCTGCTGTTGATACCAGAGATGAAAGGTGGAGGGATCTGAAAAAATGATTTGTGTTCTGACAAGTGCCTGGCTACTAGAGGAATGATCATACATCCTTTAATTACCTATGTGAGCAAGGGCTGTAGGATCCCTGTGATGAAGTTGAGAAACCTCACACAAGCACCAAAAGGGTAAAAGAGAGCCACCTATCTGTATGTACAGTCAATTCCAAGACTGGGAGGAGAAGAAAAGGAGAGGACTTGGCTCGGTTCTGGGCTGACTGGCCTAGAGGCAGGAGTTAGGTGCCTCAGAGATGAAGGGAGCATTGCTAGTAGCTTGATGGCCAGGACAACCACTGGAGAAGATACCACTGAGTCCCTGACCAAGGGAGACTGCTACAGGGATGGAGGTGCATACAGGTTCGGTGTGAACTGTATGATTGAGACACTGTGGGGTTAGGCCCCATCAATCTCACCACTGCCCTGCACAGAGGGCAAAACACTGCTCAATGTCCACAAATGGCCACTATCTGAACTGAGCCATTATAGTCCAAACAGTCGTAAGGGCCATGTTGCAAACAGAAGGACGTAGGTAGGAAGTCACCCAGAGCAATGGACATATGCTTTTTGCAGTGAGAATCTGGCCCTTTGAGCACCGTCTTTTATATAAAGAATTTACAATGATTGTCGCTGTCTGGTGTTGACATTGAAGCACGGTTGTCAGTGAATCTGAAAAGCTAAAAGGATATCTGTGCTGTTCACACACAACAGCTGCTGCCTAGATGGATGTCTAAGAGAAGGAGAGTAAGGACACCAAAACTTAATAGAGAATCATAGCACTGGGAGGGACCTTGAGAGGCCATATAGTATAGTCATTGCACTCATGGCATGACTAAGTATTATTTAGACCAGCAGTGGGCAACCTGAAGCCCGTTGAAGTTTTATGTGTGGCCCACGAGACATTTTGTTTACTGTTGCTCACATGCAGAATTTCCATATGCCACTGATTTCCATCCACATTTTTTTCCCTAAAGTGACATGCACATAAAGCCAGGGCACACAAAGAGATGCATGCTGATTGCACACAGCAGTGACTATGGAAGCTGTGTGCTCCCTCTGCATTCAATGAAAGTACTGCAAATTCTAGGTACGCAAGCACAGTTAGTAAAACTACTCTAACCTGAGAGACTGTCTTGATTAAGACAATCTTGTGGCCCACTGAGATGAAGGAGGGACACTCATGCAACTGCCTCACTAACTTAGGTTGCCCATTGCTGACCTAGACCATCCCTGACATTAATTTATATAACCAGATTTTTAAGAGTAGGAATGATGGAGACACCAGAACTTCTTTAGGCAATTTATTCCCCTGTGTAACAACTTTGATAGTTAGGAAGTTTTTCCTAATATCCAACTGAAATGGCCCTTGCTGGAGTATAAGACCGTTGCTTTTTCTCCTATCCTTAGAGGTTAAAGAGAACAATTCTCCTTTCCCCCTTAAACTTTTCTGTGCTTGAAAACTGTTATCATGTTGCCATTAATTCTTCTCTTCTCCAGACTAAAAACACATTTTTTCAATTGTCTCCTGTAGGTAATGTTTTCTAAACCTTTAATAATTTTTGCTGCTATTCTCTGGACTTTTTCCAATTTATCAACATCTTTCCTGAAATGTGGCTCCTATAATTGGACACAATACTCTTGCTGAGGCCTAATCAGTGCGGAATGGAGCAGAAGAATTACTTCTGGGCTGCGTCTAGACTGGCATGATTTTGCGCAAAATCTTGCCGCCTGTTTACACTGGCAACTAGTATTTGTGCAGGAACACTGACTTCGTAATGTACAACATCAGTGGTTCTTGCACAAATATCCTGACGCTCCCGCTCAGGGATAAGCCCTTTTGTACAAGTATTCTTGCGCAAGAGGGTCAGTGTAGACAGCAATGTTAATTTCTTGCCCAAGAAAACCCGATGGCTAAAATGGCCATTGGCGCTTTCTTGCGCAAGAGAGCGTCTACATTGGCACGGATGCTTTTGTGCAAAAGCAAATCTTTTGCACAAAGGTACATGCCAGTATAGACGCTCTCTTGCGCAAATACTTTTCCGTTAAAAGTTAAAAAGTTAAAAAATTTCCGTTAAAAGTATTTGCGCAAAATCATGCCAGTCTAGATGCAGCCCTGATGTCTTGCTTACACCACTTAGGCTAATACATTCCAAAATGACATTTGTTTTTTTATAACAATGTTATACTGTTGACTAATATTTAGCTTGTGATTCACTATGACGCCCAGGTCCCTTTCTCCGTCCAAAGCTATCATTTCCCTGAATGTGCACAAATGATTGTTCCTTTCCAAGTGGAGTATTTGCATTTGTCCTAATTAGAGATTTCATGTGCACTCCATCCTGAAGTTCTGATTCTGAACAAAAGGCCTCTTATTAAAATCAGTGAGAGTTTTGCCTCAGTCAGGACTGTGTGATAAGGCTCTAAATATAATTGCTGTTGCTTGTTGAATAAAGGTGAGGGGTGGGCTTATGTTAACTGAATTGTAAAACATTCAACAATTTCCCTGCAACTGATCATTTAAATAAATGGTGCTCCATCTCATTAGTTAAAATATTGGCATCATGGCATATCCTAATTGTTTTTAAAATTTTAATTAGCGTAATCCTACAGTGTGTATAGTTACTGCAATTAAACAATAAGATAATGCAGGATATGAATTTCTATATAGGTGTTCTAAATGTTCATCATGAGGCTACTGAGAGAGTGTAATTAAATACAACGTGTGGCTTGTTACACCAGAACACTCAAGCTACAGTTTATAAAATGGCACAGAGTAAATGTCATAAAAATTATTCTTGTAAAGATGTAACACATTCTACAAAGGGAAAGCTCTGACTTATTCAGACTGTAACAATCTGGCTAATCGGCAACACAAGCCACCAACCACCCATCATCCATTGTGTAACTCTCTGCCCTGCCTGTTCATTCAGCACAGAAGCCCAATTTCCAGGTGATCATCCGGATTCAAAAGTGATTCACTTTTTTTGATTGTATCCCTTTGGTATTTATGGTCGTGCCAATTTTCTTCCACAGTTTGATCTGAGGAAGTGGGTCTGGCCCACGAAAGCTCATCATCTAATAAACCATCTTATTAGTTTTTAAAGTGCTGCATAGTCCTGTCTTTTTTTTCAGCAAGACCAGACTAACACGGCTACATCTCTATTACTATTCTAAATGTTAATACAGTACTATATACTGAAAAAATGAAAATACAGATGAAAATCTGAATGTGTATTTACTGTGTGTCCAAACCTGAAAGTGCAGGCTCTTGTCTTACAAGGCTGGGTCCAGATCCAGCCTTGTGCAGTCCAGGTGCAGGGGGTCATAGCACTGCTCCAGTTTGCTGAAAGGTCCCTGTATGACAGAAGGACCGACAGGCCTATTTTCAAAGAGTGGCCCTGTGACCTCATGTGCCTGTTTGCACACTACTTAGGTTGAGAGCCCTTTCAAATGGGGGCCTGGAACAAACTGCTCTGGCCCCCAAATGCTATCCTTGCTAGTGGTGCACAGCTGAAGGTGCTGCTTTGCTCCTAAATTCTCTCCTCCCCTGGGTTTTCCTTCAGAAACTCCACACACATTGCAGTTTCCCCTCCCCAGATTTCTTTCCCTGCCTCAGCTCTGCCATCATCTTCTGACATTCATCTTATGGTACTTGTTTAGGTACTAGTAACAGACACCCCCAACCATGGGTCTCTGTATCCTGTGAAACTGTGTTCCCTCAGCCACTGCATTTGTGGTATCTGTCTGTATGTGAATCTGGGGAACCCTAAATGTGTCCTCACAGAGCACCCTGTGTAAAGATGTTTTACTTCCTGTGAAGCCCAGAAAGCTTGATAGGTAGCAGGAGATATTCAATAAGTTTTCCAATGTCTGCAACAAAATAGGCTGCGTCAAGGCCAGTGGGCAGAAAAGATGAAGCAAGAAACCCTCCTGCATAGGTGGTTCCAGGATCCATACATCTAGCATGTTACTGTGCAACAGATTAGACATTAACCAAGAGTTTAAAAAAGCAACTTCCCTACTGCTTCCAGAGAAACCGTGATGGTGGTATTGGGTAACAGAAGCGAACGAGACAGAACAAAAGAAGGGGGGGAAAAAGAGAAAGGCAAATGGAATAAAACCAGGAGAGGGAAAAGAGATCTCATGGTCTATTGCTTCTCTCAATTAAAGTGCAACACAACTAATGATTTTAAGGTCAGAGCTGAAAAGGGATTTCTTAGGGCAGTGGTTCTCCCAAAGGGAGTCATCATCCTCTTTGAACAGGGTTGCTGAGGCTGGCTTCAGTCTGATGGGGCTCGGAGCTGAAACTCATCCTCTTTACCCAGGGTTGAAGCCAAAGCTCAAGGGCTTCAGCCCTGGGTGGCTGGTCTCAGATTGCAAGTCTCCTGCCTGGAGTTGAAGCTCTTGAGCATCAGGTTTGTCTCCCGACCCACAGTGGTGGGGCTTGGACTTCTTCCCCACCTGGGTAGTGCTGCTAGAGCAGGCTCAGGCTTTGGTTCCCCCTCTTTTGGTTGGAAAGTAATTTGTATTGTCATAGTGGCAGAGCAATGAAGTTTGAGGACCCCTTTCTTAGGGTGCATATTCGGTCGCTAATAAACATTGACGGAATTAGAAAAAGGTCATCTTGCCCAAAGTATTAGTCTTTTCTCTCTCTGACGAAAACATTGGGGCAATATCAGTATTCAGGGCTGCTAACGGAGTCGGGGAGGCAAGGGGGGATAGCTACACAAGAGCCCAGCAATTTAAAGGGCTCAGGGCTCCAGCTGCTGCTGCTGTGATGAAGCGGTGACTGCCAGGAGCTCTGGGCCCTTTAAGCCACTGCTGGAGCCCTGGGCATTCTGAAGGGCTGTCTAGGGGAATCTAGCCCCAACACTTCCACCAAATCCATGCCCCTTCCAGGGACCCAGAGCCGGCCCGCCTGCGCCTAGTCTATCTTCACCCCTGCTATGGTTATTCAGACTGTGGCTGAGTAACAATAAATAAGCTGGAGTCTCTACGGAGAGATGAGATGAGATGAGAATACCTGAAGACTGACAGAGGCAGTAATTGGAAATGGAACTGCACCCTTTCTATCTGCTTCTCAGTAATCTCAGATTTGCAGGAAGCTCTTCGAGCAAAGAGTGATAGGAACCAGTATGAGTATGACAGTTAGGGTGGTGTGTGGATTAGATGATTATTTAAGAATCTTAATTAGCCTGATAGGAAACAGAGAATATTAAATCTTGTGAAAAGCTAAGGGGAAAGTTGTCTATCCATTAAAACTCTTTAAAAGTATAGCATAGTGGTTTGCACATTTTTCCATTCAAGGACCTTCCTTCTGTATTAGCCCCCAACCCAGCTTTCTGGGATCTAGCTATACCTCCTTCTTATCTTTTAATAGATATTTTAGAAATGTACATCTGTCTGTCTGTTCATCCATATATGAGTCTGTTTGTTCAAGAACTCTTCCTAAATGGTAAGAGCTAGGACTGCCAAATTTGTGGCTTCCTCTTATCCTAACAAAACAAGGTCAGGGTTTGGTTGTGCCAGGACAATGGGATGTGCATGGAATTTGATTGTTTCTCATAAAATGGAAAAGGTAGGGGTATGGTAGGAGGGACAGTTATACAGCAAGAATGACTACAGGAGGCAGCAAGGGAACAGGGACAGTTGTAACCCCATTGGGCCAGCAGGGAGCAGGGGAGGAGAAATGGACAGCTATCTACTAAATATTATTATATTCAAGCATGTGCTCCCTCCTCTCACCACACCAATGGCCCTGAGAACATTACTCAGACAGAGCAGATGCCCCCAGGTAAGAATGTGAGAAAGGGCTGTAGAATTTGCTAAGTTTTTAACTCTTACGTTTAAAAGCTGCCAACCCCTACTGTCTTCCCCTCTTCTCATGGGAATTAGTTTCCCCATTCACAGTTAAAAGCTAAAGTGGAGCACCATGGATAGCCCCCATGGACTAACCCCTACCATCAGCAAGTCAGGGGTTAGGTCTTTGTGACATTGCTATTGAATAATCTTGCTATTCTGCCATGGCATTCTTATTCTGCTCCATGCTGTCTGTATTAACACTTGTTTAAAGAATTAATGAACCTGAACAAAAGAACCTGTATGGAAAAATAGAAAGATCTGGCTGGAATACTAATCAAAGAAAATGTTTTATTCATAAAGGGACTGGTTGCTCTTTGAGATGGGAATTAAAAATACACAATGTTTCCTCTGGAAGAGTTTTCTCCAAATATTTCTGAGGGGTGAGATTTGAGTCCTGGTTGATTATAGGATGACTATGAGCTGCCATTGTGACATGGCCGTGAAAAAGGCTAATACGGTCTTGGGATGTATTAGGCGAGGTATTTCCAGTAGGGATAAGGAGGTGTTAGTGCCATTATACAAGGCATTGGTGAGACCCCATTTGGAATACTGTGTGCAGTTCTGGTCTCCCATGTTTAAGAAGGATGAATTCAAACTGTAACAGGTACAAAAAAGGGCCACTAGGATGATCCGAGGAATGGAAAACCTGTCTTATGAAAGGAGACTTAAGGAGCTTGGCTTGTTTACCTTAACCAAAAGAAGGCTGAGGGGGGGCATGATTGCACTCTTTAAATATATTAGAGGGATAAATACCAGGGAGGGAGAGGAATTATTTAAGCTTAATACCAATGTGGACACAAGAACAAATGGATATAAGCTGGCTAGTAGGAAGTTTAGACTTGAGATTAGACGAAGGTTTCTAACCATTAGAGGAGTGAAGTTCTGGAACGGCCTTCCAAGGGAAGTAGTGGGGGCAAAAGATCTATCTGGTTTCAAGATTAAACTAGATGGGTTTATGAAGGGGATGGTTTGATGAGATAACATGATCTTGGTAACTAATTGACCATTCATTATCAGTGGGAAATAGGTCAATGGAGGGATGATAGGAGTTACTATAGAGAACTTTCTGGGTGTCCGGCTGGTGAGTCTTGCCCACATGCTCAGGGTTTAGCTGATCACCATATTTGGGGTCGGGAAGGAATTTTCCTCCAGGGTAGATTGGCAGAGACCCTGGAGGTTTTACGCCTTCCTCTGTAGCATGGGGTACAGATCACATCTGGTGTATTCTCTGCATCTTGTGGTCTTCAAAGTATTTGAAGGCTTCAATATCTGAGATATAGGTGAGAGGATTATTCTAGGAGGGGTGGGTGAGAGTCTGTGGCCTGCACTGTGCAGGGGGTCAGACTTGATGATCATAATGGTCCCTTCTGACCTTAAAGTCTATGAGTCTATGAGTTCCTCAGAACTCAAGAATCCATGGGGCACCTAGATGATCTACAGAAGACCGTGTACTTCAAAACAGGTTTTGGAATCCTTCCTTTTTAGGTCCTTTATAAAATATCTCCAGATGGGCTGAATTGCAGCCCGGGCTTCCTCTGCTGAGGGTGCATAACATAGAGGCAAGCTGCAAAAAGTTAACATTAAGGCTCACACTTCATTAATTCTTATCTGAATTCCCAGTGGGCTCAAGTTTGTGAAGTTGAGGATAATTAACATGTGTCTCAGCCTTCCTTTCTCCTGTTCCTTACCCATGTGTAGATCCCTGGATTCCCAGAGCTTCCTCCATGGACTCTTTAATGGGATAAAATGATGCAAGACAGAAAATTAAGTCCCTGATCCATGCAGCTAAGAGCAGACCTATGCTAAAATACCAGAGACACATTCTCTACTAAGTTGGGTTTTGTTTTTGTTATTGTTTAGCAATATTTGCAAAAGTCACTAGAGAAGGAAATGTAAAATTAAAATAAAGATTATTTAGTAGGACTGTCTGTTGATATAATAAATGAATAAGCAGGTTACATTAGCCAACACTAAACATGCTACTTACATTTCAGCACAGATTATTATATATCACTCTAGTCTAAAGCAAATGGGCAGGATGTATAATTCCATTTCTGAGTTGTGTTCTATATCTAAACTACAGATTGGAGATGAAATATATATGTCTTAGAAATGTGCAAAAATTGCAAAGGCATGGTTTCAAATTATGCAGTATATGCAGGACTTGTAGTGGATTTATTTAATTCAGAAGCATGCATTATAAATAACGCTGAAAGATTTTATATTAAACAAGCATCAAATAAAACCTTTAGAAACTGCTCTGTCAGTAGCAAGACTGAGGATTTTATGTAGCTTGACAGTACTGTAAGGAAATATAGATATGTGAAGGAGTGGGGGGAGGGAGCAAAAACCTCTATTGGCCCCTAGGCAAGGTAGGAGCATGCCAGCTCTGTGCTCCCAGAAGGGGCAAAGCAAAGAAAAAGGGAAAGGGCTGAGAGCAGCCAGTCCTCAGTGCACTGTCATGGCCCCCAGACAGACCTCAGTGCTGTTTGGAGTGTGGCGCCTGCCCCTGCAGCCCTTAGCCCAGCCCGGAGCATGGTGCTCTAGCAGCAGTTTAAAGACCCAGGGCTCCAGCCACCAGTGCTGCTACTACTGTGGCAGTGGTGGCAGCCGGAGTCCTTGGCCCCTTTTAATCACCAGGCTCGGAAGCAACTCCCCCCCTTTTCCCTCTCCCTGTTGGTAGGCCTGTGAGGGAGCAAGTTTACAGCAGGAATTGGCACTGCTTGTTTAAAAGTATCTTAAAACAATTCCAATTTTTGTATTATGAACTGTAGTAGGGTTGCCAGATGACTTAAAAAAATACCGGACTCACTTGATCTCAGATGGGGGGGCTGGCCAGGCGGGGAGCGGGGCTGGCCAGGAGGAGGTCGGGGGGAGTGAGGCTGGTCAGGGAAGATTGGGGGAGAGGGGAGGGAATGGCTGACAGGAAGCAGGGCTGGCTGGGAGGGGATTGCGGAGGGAGCGGGGCTGGCCACGGGAGTTCGGGTTAGGGGGGGAGAACTGGCTGGGAGGGAGTTGGGGGGGAGCGGGGCTGGCCGGGGCATATCGGGGGTGGGGAACCGGACGACAGGAAGCAGGGCTGGCTGAGAGGAGGCTGGGGAGAGTGGGGCTGGCTGGGGGGAATGAGCCAGAGGGGAGGGGGGGGAGAAACCAGCTGGTGGGGAGCGTGGCTGGCCCAGGCACATGCAGATCCCGGGGTGTTGCCCATCCTGCGCATGGTACCGGCAGGGCACACTGGCGAGTCCGGCCCCAGGGAGTCCATTGCACTCCGGCTCCGCCCCCACCACCCTCCTCTCTACTGTGTAGTTGCGTACTGCTTGGCTGGTAGACACAGTCACGCAGTGTGAACGTGTCTACCAGCCAGGCAGTATGCAACTACGTATTGATATTCATGATAATAATAACATGTAATTAGAAAATACCGGACGTTTATATGTCCGGTATTTTCTCAATTTGTTTCCCGGACAGAAAGCTCAAATACTGGACTGTCCAGTTCAAAACCAGACACCTGGCAACCCTAAATTGTAGTCACCTACACTGGGGGGTAGCAAGGTGATTATGCTAAAGCAGAACAAGGCTCTCTTCTATTTCTGGAATATGGTGTCTACGCATGGAGTTATTCAGGAATAATTACTTTGCACCTCGTACATATCTTGATCCTAATTAACTGTCAGGTGTAAACAATGCCTAACAAATTCTGACCACTAACTCAATTCACATCCCATTTCATCCCACCCCTTGTCCACTTTCCCCATCCTCTGATCATTCCTCTTCCAAATTTGTAACATTTAGCATACATGACTTAGCTTGAAAAAAGATCTGAAATATCAGCAGTTTGGATTTGATTTTTTTAACCATCTACACAAAAGGAGGAGAAATAGCTTGAATCTTAGCTGACAAGATATTTAAAGCAAATGGATTTGCAAAGCCAAGCACAGTGAAAAGCTACTGCCTACTTATCAAGGAACAAACCTATTCTGTGCAGCTGGCAGGGGCTGAAAGTCATAAAAAAATATCAGCTGTATTTCTCACTCTTCCTTTCATATTCCTTCTGAATGGTAGCCAAATGTGACTTATTAAATGGCAGCAAATGAGGCACAATTTTTTGGCAGTAGGGGAATTAATCATTGTAACAATTTACCCAGAGTTGTGAAGGAATTTTTTTAATCAAGACTGGATGTTTTTCTAAGAAAATATGCTCTAGATCAAGCAAGGATTAATTCAGGGAAGTTCAATGGTCTCAGTAATAAAGGAGATCAGGCTAGATGATCACAGTGTCCCTTCTGATTGGAATAATCACAGCTCCTTTGTTCAGGAGATGTAGGGACTATTGACCACATGTACTCCAGCTTGCAAACTGCCTCAGGAGGGAGGTGAGGGGCATGGAGGAAATGGGCATCATTCTCCTTCACATTTGCCCATGGAAAAGGCCATGCTGGGAAATGGGAATAAACATCACACCATGTTAAGGGCTTGTCTGCATGGAGACACTCAGGAAAGTTAATCCAAATTAATTTTCAAAGTGGATTAAAATAAACAGAAAAAAGAGTTTGCCTACATTGTGTGGTAATGTATACTGCAGGTGTATGATTTCTAAAGCAAACTATATATAGCTGGCTAATAGGAAACATACTGGCACATGCTAAAAGTTCTCGAGGGCTTGAAACAATGACGTGTAGTCCAAACTTCTAGTGCATGCCAACAGGATTTACACAGACCAATTAATGCTCAACATATCAGAGCATTTTAAAAGTCAGATCCTGTAGTGCACGTTGCTGCACTATGTAACACGTCCTATGGCTACTGTTATTTTGAATAAGAATTGGTCGACATTAAGAAATTAGCTCACTAAGAATAGATACCTCACTCAGGGGTGTGAACAATCCACTCCCCCTAATGACACAGTTAAACCAATCTAGGCCCTGGTATATACAGTGCTAGGTTGATGGAAAAACTCTCAAATTGATGCAGCTGCCATCTCCCAGAGAGGTGGATTACCTATGCCTACAGGAGAAGCCCTCCTGTATCAATATAAAACGTATCTTCACTGAAACACTACAACAGCACAGCTGCAGCATTTTAACTGTAGACAAGCCCTAAATTCCTCATGGGGGCTTAAAGTGGCATAACTACACTTCTCTAAATTCACACCATTACTTAATTCGGATTAATTTTTCTGACTGCCCCCATTGTAGATAAGCATATGAGACAAGTTCTATGCTCACCATAGCTCCCATTGGGGCAGTACAGCTCCTCATCACTTTTACACTCATCTCCAGGAAAATGCCACCATTAGCCTTGGCATGTAGGCTGCTACATTTAATATTGCTTTGCACTAGCATGTGCAGGCACACACACACAATCATGAAGAACCTTACTGGTCCTTAGCCTAGACTCTGCAATAATAATATTAATAATACAAATGTATAATTATCATCTGCTACCAGTCAAATGAAAAGGTGCGAGCAAGTCTCCACTGCATCAGGGAGATAAATGAAAAGCTGACTTGCAGAACAAATCATGTGTTGGCATCCACAGTTAATTTAGATAGCTGCTTTGGCCTACTCTAAATGTAAGGGACATTATAGGGGTGCACATGTGCTATTCTAATTAAGATTGAACAAGCAGTTCTGTGACAAGCACTTAGGCTGTGTCCAGACTCCATGCCTCCATCGACGGAGGCATGTAGATTAGCCAGATCAGAAGAGGGAAATGAAGCCGCGATTAAAATAATCGCGGCTTCATTTAAATTTAAATGGCTGCCCCGATCTGCCGATCAGCTGTTTGTCGGCAGATCGGGAAAGTCTGGACGCGATGCCCCGACAAAGAAGCCTTTCTTCATCGACACAGGTAAACCTGGTTTCACGAGGCTTACCTGTGTCGATGAAGAAAGGCTTCTTTGTCGGGGCATCGCGTCCAGACTCTCCCGATCTGCCGACAAACAGCTGATTGGCAGATCGGGGCAGCCATTTAAATTTAAATGAAGCCGCGATTATTTTAATCGCGGCTTCATTTCCCTCTTCCGATCTGGCTAATCTACATGCCTCCGTCGACGGAGGCATGGAGTCTGGACACACCATTAATGTAATTTCAAGGGTTTATAGCAGCAATGGGAAACCTAGAGTAGTGCATGGGCCACATGAGTTGCCCCCCTTCATCCCACTCACTAGGCCTCAAGATTGTCTTAATCAAGACAGACTCTTGGGATAGCTTTGCTAACAGTACCGGTGTACCTAGAATTTGTGGGGTGTGCTGATTAAATCAGCAATGTTTTGACTGAATGCAAAGGGAGTACGCGGCTCTCACGGTCAATGTGTGCAATCAGGAAGCACCTCACTTCATGTGCCCTGGCTTTATGTGCATGTCACTTCAGTAATATCTGTAGGAAAAAACCCGATGTGGATGGAAATCAGTGGAATCTGGCAACCCTGCGAATGAGCAACAGTAAACAAAATGTCTCACGTGCCACAATAGAACTTTGATGAGCTGCATGTGGCCCACTGGCTACAGGTTGCCCACCACTGGTTTAGAGCATTAACTATCATTCTGGGTTGAAACCTGCAATCGAAGGTCTCAACAGAGGAACAAAATATGAGCAAGTTAAAACAAAAATCATTTTGCAATTCGGTGGAGTAAATCCATGATTCGGCACTAAGGAGAACTATTTGCTCAGGCCAATGGGTCAACAAGTCTGCTTCTTCCTGGTTACACAGGGAAAGGCAAAAGGCAAATACATAGGCAAGGATGTTTCAGATGAGGGAAGTGTTTGCATTTTGACACAGGCTAATTACAATGGAGCAAGACAATGCCTTATTAACAGACATGCCCCAGACAACCCACTGCACAGGTCTGCACAGAGCCTGGGTTTCCTCGGAGGTAGCTAGTTTGGGCAACAAAATCATAGACCCACTATGTTGTGTTGTGGGGTGGGGGGCAAATGAAATCTGCAGAGTGGTGGCTAAAATAAATGCAGTATTGTCAACTTCAAGCATCCAAAATAATGAGATTGGCTCCCAAAATAATGAGATTCAAAATAATTAATTATAAGATATTTTTCTTTATCTTCCTTCTGATTTTTAAGCCTCTGTGGTACACTTGTGCCAAGTTTCATTTTTTTAATACAACCACAAGGGATATAAACATATTTTTAAACGAAAATAGAGATTTTTATGTAATCACCTGTCTTCAGGAGCAGGACTTTGAGAAAAATTCCAAATATTGTAATAATTGATAAACTGTGAGAATTAGCAACACAAGTTGATGACATAATTCATTTAGTCATTTCAAATTATGCTAGTGCAAGAGAAAATGCAAAAATTAAAAAATATTTTAGTCACTTAGGGTGTCTACACTGCACCTGTAGCTTGAAATAAGCTATGCAATTTGAGCTACGCAAATTGTATAGCTTATTTCGAGTTAATTTCGAAATAAAGCACTATTCCAAAACATCCCTTACTCCTCATGGAATGAAGTTTACAGGGATGTCGGAATAACGAGCCTGTTATATTTTGAAATATCAGGCTTGCTCAAAATACACAGAATAGCTATTTAGGGATACCGGAAGTATCCTACAATGCCTCTGCAGTGTAGATGTAGCCTTAGATTATGTCTACACAGCAGGGCTAAAGTCGAATTAAGCTATACAACTTTAGCTATGTCAATTGCGTAGTTTAAGTTGAAATAGCTTAATTCGGCTTTTTGTGCTGTTTTATACAGCAGGAAGTCGAAGGAAGAACACTCTTCCTTCAACTTCCCTTACTTCTCGAGAGATGAGGGTTACATGAGTCGGAGTAAGAATTCCTTCAGTTCGACATTATTTCAGAATAAAGGGTTGGAGTGTAGACACGCATTTTGTTATTTCAGAACAACATCAGTTATTCCAAAATAATGCCGTGTAGACGTACTGTTAGACACTTCTGAGCACCTACAAAAAATTATTAAAAGAAAAAAAAGTATGCAATTAATTCAAGATACGACCAACAAATCTTTACTTTATATGACAGGCACAAAGAAAGATTAGGCATAATCTTGCATACATTCATGTATGTAACTTTATTCCTGCAATACTGCTATTTTCATAATTGACAGCTCACATGAGTTTGGCTACTCATGGAGAGAAATGTTTGCAAATTCTGGTCCCTTTTTTCATTAAACTTTTGACTCCATAACTAACATGTTACTCTTGTTTGCTTTTACATATACAGGTTATATGGAACATTCTTTAATCCTTGGTTTTATACTATGGTTTGTAGGCTATGGATCATTTATTTTCCCAGATAAGCTTTTACCAGACTATTTTTCATCAGGACCCCTTTCTCTGTGGTGTATATTCTTAGCAGTATACAATACTACAGTTTTGAGGACTGAGAAATGAGGAAAAAGCATGAGGGAATGTGAGGAGTCCAAGAACACAGAACAGGATAGAAAAAAACAAGAAGAGTGAAGTGGAAATAAGAAAGAGAAACAGTGTGTTACAGTAGATTTAGAGAAAAGTGACAGTAGATTTAGGGAAAAGTGACAATGATACAGGGAAGAGAGACTAAGAAGAGTTCAGCTGTGACTCAAAAATAAAATATTAATGTGTACCTTTGTGATATACAAACATAGGTGCATTTACCATGTGAGTACTCTTTTCCAGAATACAACATATTTCAACAGATGAATTAATAGCTTGAATTAACAAAATATGAAAATTGCTGACAATGTATGTGAAGTTACAAGTTTTATAACTGTTTTAATAGACAAACCCATATACACATGCTTCATAAGCTTGAAAAGATCTGATTTTATATTTTATAAATCTGAATGAAAATACCAAGTTGATAAAAATATTTGTAAATGTTTGCATTAGCAGTGACATTTTAAAAACAGCATGTTCATTGTACTGAAAATACTGTCAACATTCATATTAAATTAATACACTTTGATAATATGCAATTCATATTAACTGAAAGAACAAAAACAACTACTAATACAACTGTGCAGCAACTAACATATATGTAAATTTTCCTCTGTTCATTTCAGTTAATCAACAAAGGCAAAACATTTATTGTTATTTTTGGGTGGAAGGAGAAATAAATAATTGCTGACATTTATAAATTAAAATTGATGCTTTCGAAGCTTAGATACATAATGAATGACATTTATGTGAGGGAACTTAGCATTTCAACATTGTATATTTTACAGGGTCTAATAGGGTCAACAATATTGCATAATGGTTAAAAAATATATATGTACATATACACACATATAAACTTACTCACCCAACAGACAGGAAAGGTTCCTTTGAATCAAGTCTGTTAAGAAAATAACAGATATGTAAATATAAACACATATAATTTATAACATTTAAATTACGGAATTAAAAGGCTCCATTGGATCTACTGCACTTTTTTTTTTTTTTTGGTGATAATGCACAATTTGGCAGCTATACCAGAACATCAAGGGCTTGATCCAACTTACAATGACTTCAGTTGGCATTGGAGCACAATGTTTATACAGCAGCAAACCTCAGGCCTGATTCAAACTAAACTAACTTCAGGGTGCATTTCTCAGGAAGGCCACTTGTCTTTTCAACCCTTTCATATGTTCCCACTTTATGCTCCCTATTTGCCTGGGAAGTCTCTCTCCTATGCTCCAGTTAAGCATGTTCTAAATTTTAATATTAAAAATAAGCATATATTTAATTTAGGTTTAGGGATGTAAACGACTAGTCGAGGGACCAAACAAATTCTACTAAAACATTTGTCAGTGACTTTTTAATGAGAGTGATAACCAAACAGAAATGGTGGCATGTGTCTGGAATTTTCACTACCACAAAACCCCATAAAAAAATCACACTAAACAAAAATTCCGCAAAATAATGGATTTAAAAAAAAAAACTCTGTCCCCACCCCACAATTTTATGATGTAGAAAATATAGTAAAATTTATTCAAAACAAAATTATATTTAGTACAAACATTTATAATAATGTTACCAAAGTTTGTTTTAAAAGATGTATTCCTCATAGCACTTTCTAAAGACAGTCAAGTATTACTTTTACTTCAAGTATTATGTCCACTTTTAATAATGTTCCTCAACTTTTGCAAAGCACTTAATTCTCAGGAAGAGGTTTTTAAGATTACTGGTGGGAACGCTTAAGTGTCTATCTTGCTCTTGACACTTAGATGCATTATACCTGAAATATAGTTTCCTGGGACTGAAACCGGAGATTTTTATGCAATTTTTACCCATTTGCCTTAAGTAAGGGTTGAGTAAATGCCAGAAAACCTGCACAATGTACTTTCTGTGCACATTTCTTCCTCCTTTCCAGCACTTAAGAATAGAGTCATCTATCTCCATGGTAGTGTATTGCACTTTTCAGGTCTCTTTGGGGTTGGGATTCATTGTAGAGGGAGGAAGAAGGCACTGAGTGACCCTCTGTTGATGTATTTTTGAGTAGATATATCATATCCCAGGAAAGGTACTACAGCCTAACCCTATATATATTACTTTTACTGCAGAACACCTGGACAGTCACTAGTCATGTAATGCTATGCCAAATTGGCATGAACTAGGATGAGCACTGGGGGCCTCCAAATAAATGGCCTTGGCTTCCTCCTATAGCATCTGTATTTTGGGGGCGTGGTCCATCTGTATGGTGCAGTTCTATTCCCATTGATAATAACACAGATAGAAGCTCTGATGATTTCACCGTTTCCCTTTTCCTTATCATCCCTCTGGAGGGTTTTACCACAAGAGGGGGGTTATCCACCCTCATAAGAATCTCAATATTTTGCCTCTGATATTTTCTTCAGAGCTATAAAGAAGAAAGAGAACTGAAAGCACGGCTGTGTTTTTGTGCAGTCTTACAGCACCAATTTTGTCATGAGAAGAGCTATGGCACATCAGTGTTCCAATGAGGGACATAAATCTGATGAGTACAATATTTGATGCAACACTCTCTGGATAAAATACTGCAATTAAAATCTATTTCAAATTAATTCTCAAGATGGAATTCAATTGTCTTTAAACTATGCTGGCCTAAGTTTGACTCCCTCTATATATTTGACTCTTAAGTAATATGCAGCATTATTTTAAATTAGCTGAAATGTTCCAAGTACTAAGGGAATATAATGATCCATCGGCCTTTTATTTAAACTGCTAGTTCACAGCATACCAAATTAATATAAAGGATTTAAAACTGCAACTCCATGTAAAAGAATATACTACATCTCCTTTAGTGGCAGTATTTATCTATCCATATTATCAATTAAAGATGTTAAGAAGCGGGTAATCGACTAATGGTATAGTCAATACAATTAGTATCAACTATACGATTAGTCAATAGGGGAAGGCGGGGTCCTGGACCTACCCCCGCTGTTTAAATGTAGTAGGAGCTGGGCATGCAGGCAGCCTGGCTCCTACTACATTTAAACTGCAGAGCCACGGTGGGGTTTGGTCTAGGACCTGGCACAAGCCGAGACTACTCTACTTTGTAGCTCCTCCCCCCCCCCCCCCCAGTGATACAAGGTAGGACATATCCTTGGACCAAACCCAGTCTCTTTCTAGTCCTGAACTTGGGAGTTGGTTGTGGGCAGAACCCAGGCCCGTCCTCTACTCCAAGTTCTACTCCAGAGACCCTATAATAGCAGCTATTTGTAATGTTTCTAACAACAGCTGTGTGACAACCACAAATCCCTGGTCCACTTCTCCACAGCCTTCGCCAGCACCTTCCTTACCAGAGGTTCTTCCTCTTGGTATCTGCTTGCACTTTTGTCTCCCAGACTGTCCACCACACTTACTCTCATCAGCTCCTTCCTCACACACTGAGCAAACAGAGGGGGAAGCCTTTTTAAACCATTCTCAACTGACTTTTAATTGATCCCCAGGTATTCTAATTAGTCTGGTTTCCTTGAATCTGTAAGCCTCTTAATTGGTTTCAGGTGTTTTAATTGGACTGATTGCTCTGACTGATTCTAGTAGGTTCCTGCTGGTTCTGGATTAGCCCTTTCAGTCTACCCTGGGAACAGAGACCGATTTAATCTGGGGCTCATATATTTTCCCCCCACTACTTTTCTATAGCCCTCTGGCCTGTCTCTGTCACAAATGACATAATGAAATTATTTTTTTATAACCTAGGGCATATTGCTATGTCTAAAATCTGGGTGCTAGAGCATCTCTGATTTGCAATGTTTTTATCACCCATAAGCTGCATTACTCACAGGGGAAAATGTCTTATGCAGGAATCTCAACAGCACATATACACTTTTTAACATGTTGTATAGTCCTTGGCCTCTTTTCGGTAGACCTAGTAGCACAACAAACTTGATCCCATGTTCATCCTCTGATACCTTTGTCATGAAGTAGATGTATTTCTGTTTCAAAGTTTCTAAAACAAATTCATTTTATACTATAAAAACTAGATGTCAACAGTCTCTACAACAACTATCTCTATAGTCTATTAAGAATTCATAGATAGGAGACTAGAAAAGCCTCAGGTATATCCTAAACCTTTAACCTTAGCATAATTATTCAAGTCTAGATTACAGGAAAGAGGCCTTTTTTATATCTGGGACACAACCCAACATACATAAATCAATTTCATTTCAGGCTAAACCAGCCCATCTCTCTTTCCCAAAATCTATTTAAAGGAAATCTGGATGCATCATTGACAACATCATTATTATACATAGGCAAACAGAATCAGCTAAATGGTTTTCTAAGATAACTCATTTAGAATCAATAATTGCTTAGTGCTGATGATTCAACATTCATAGCTAAGGAAAGGATAAAAAAACACTAATATTGTATTTCTATTTGCTAGTTATTCTGCTTCCTCAAGTATGACAAAACAGTTTACTATGGCCCAAACAAAGCAAAGTTCAGAAATTAAGGCTTACAAAAATGACTCCTGTTTCTGTACACCAAACTTGAGAACAAATTTCTGAAAGTAGAGAACTCAGCATTTTTTGAAAATGAGGTCCCTTTCAAGATTTACTGTCTTTGGAAATGGAGTTTGAATTTAGTATTTCAGCTTGTTAGGATTTCCAGACTAAAAATATTGATTCCATTATACTTACTGAAAGCAGCTACATTGAAGTTGGCATGCATACTTTCCTGCTGCTTTGGTAGTGTCTGTTATATTCTTGAGGTGGCCAAAAGGCTTCTAAGGCTATGTCTAGACTTCAGGCTTCTTTCAGAAGAAGCTTTTCTGGAAGAGATCTTGTGAAAAAACTTCTTCCGAAAGAGAGCGTCCACACTGCGAAAGCGCATCAAAAAAGTGATCTGCTTTTTCTACAGATAGCGTCCACACTGAATGGATGCTATCTCGCATGTAAGCTGTGATTACTATAGGCAGAATGGCCACAAGGGCACCTGTGCTTTTTCCTCTTTCATGTCCACACATGCCTTTTTCTGAAAGAGCTCTTTCGGAAAAAGGCTTCTTCCTCATAAAAAGAGGTTTACCAATGTTGGAAAAAACCCTGAGTTCTTTTGATTTTTTTTCAAAAGAATGCAATTGCAGTGTGGATGTAAGTGAAGTTTATTTGGAATAACTGCCGTTTTTCCAAAAAAACTCTGTCATGTAGACATACAATAAGAGACTGACTGTTCATGCTACTTCCATGGAATGTCTAGTAGCACAGGAAACAGTATACTCAAGGGCTACGTCTAGACTGGCATGATTTTCCGCAAAGGCTTTTAATGGAAAAGTTTTTCCGTTAAAAGCATTTGCAGAAAAGAGCGTCTAGATTGGCACGGATGCTTTTGCACAAAAGCACTTTTTTGCGAAAAAGCGTCCGTGCCAATCTACATGCGGTTTTGCGCAAGAAAGCCCCAATCACCATTTTTGCAAAATACATTTGTGCAAGAGGGCTTTTTCCCGAACAGGAGCAGCATAGTATTTGCTCAAGAACACTGACAATCTCACATTTGATCGTCAGAGTCCTTGTGCAAATTCAAGCGGCCAGTGTAGACAGCTAGCAAGTTTTTCCGCAAAAGCAATTGCTTTTGTGGAAAAACTTGCCAGTCTAGATGCAGCCAAGAAGAACAAGAGCTTCTTCAAAAATCATGGAGGATACTCTAAAATACATCATTGAGTGGAACATACTTACAGTTACATCATGCTCCAACTGAATTTATAAATAATAATATGCAAAATGGCCAAGAGAAAGCGAAAAATATGTCACTTGCTGATATTTGGTATCTGTTGATGTGCAGAACCAGGCAAATGGCTTTTAGCACTGTGATAGGCAATACAGGGTTTGAATTTAGTTCTTCCTCCACCTTTTGTTTTAGGGCCACTGTTACACTGGAAGAATCTTAACAGTTCAGCTTTATATTATAGTAATGTAAGGAAGATTTCCTAGTTTAAGTTGGTAGTTGAAGTTAATCAAGTGGCCATGTAGTTTTATGGTATATTTCTTATGATTGATTTGGTTGACCTATATTCATGTAAAACTGTTCTGTCCTTGTGTCCTCTGTCTCTTTTAGAAACAGAGATTTAACAAAAATACATGTTAACTCACAGAAAATAAAGCATAGCAAGCATAGTTCTTTGTTCATCATTGACCCTTTAAATAAGTTGATGGTTGATGCTCAAGGACAAGTTGGAATTTTTTTGTGTACATTTTTTAAAATAAAAAATGCAATTTAAAAAAAATCAATATATTTAGGAAAACATGTTGACTTTGACGAAACTTTCCAAGGTGAAAAGATTTTCGAAGCATAATATTTTTGTATTGGAATTTTTTCTTAAGACTAACTTAAAAACAACTATATCATACCAAAGGTTTGTCTAGCCCAGCATCCTATTTTCCAACAGTAGTCAATGCCAGGTGCCTCAGGGGGAATGAATAGAACAGGTAATCATTTTAATTTACATTTTATGTTATTTGAGGACCATTTTTACTATTCTACATTATTTCATGTGTATATTGCACCACTACTACTAACATGCCACAATGTAAAATAACATAAAAGATTAAAAAACTAAAATTAAATTTCAAACTGAAAAACTATAATTCTAATATGGAAATCTGAAACTTTCCAGAATGAAAATTTTTTTAAATTGAAAATTTTCAGAAATTCTATTTTACAAAGCATTTTGAAAACAGTATATTTTTTCCTTCATTTCTATTTAGAAGAAAAACAAATTTCAGAAAGTCAAAATTTCATGCAAAATGTAAATTCCAAGTTGTGACCATCTCTAGTTACCATTCAAATGGCCAGTCAAAATATATTTTGAATTAGTGCGCCATTCATGGTTAATAACTTGGATTGTACAATTAACCTGAAATCTTCCTCTCCCCTGGACCTGAGAAGCATTCGCCATGAAAGTTTTGTCAAATCCGATACGTTTTTTCTAAAAATTTTATTTCTGACAAATCAGCATTTTCTGATAAAAAATTGTAATTGAAAAATTCCTGCCTAGCCCTAATCTAGAAGTTTAGATACTATCCTAGGGTTCCATAAGCAGCACTATAATATATGCATCTTTTATTATAAAGCATTTTCATATTCCTTGAAGCATTAACTACTGCCCTGTACTATAAGCAGAATACTGAACTACCTGAATTCAAGGGATGATCTAGTATAGCTAAATTTTTCAATATGAAGATGAAAGCAATACGTGGAATGTGGCAGCCACAACATTTTTTCCAATAATTTTAAATCATTTAAAAATCTTTCCCTTTGTGCTTTAGGTAAAACTCTCAGGCTGTGTCTATATTGGCAAGATTTTGCGCAAAAGCGGCCACTTTTGCGCAAAATCTTGCCACCTGTCTACACTGGCTGCGAGTATTTGTGCAAGAACACTGACGTTCTAATGTACGAAATCAGTGCTTCTTGCGCAAATACTCTGACACTCCTGCTCAGGGATAAGCCCTCATGCGCAAATATTCTTGTGCAAGAGGCCAGTGTAGACAGGCCACGTTAATTTCTTGCGCAAGAAAGCCCAATGGCTAAAATGGCCATCAGAGCTTTCTTGCACAAGAGGGCATCTATACTGGCACGGATGTTTTTGCGCAAAAGCACATCTTTTGCGCAAAAGCATCCGTGCCAGTGTAGACACTCTCTTGTGCAAATACTTTTAACGGAAAAACTCTTCTGTTAAAAGTATTTGCGCAAAATCATGCCAGTGTAGATGTAGCCTCGAAGAAATAAACAACTGCAATATTTAGTCTCTGTTTATTTTTTTCTGTGCTGGGTATCATGAGGGAGAATTGAAGGTGGTGACATTGTTTTATAAAACAAAGACATAAAGTATAATATTCTTTTCTCCATTAACATAATAAAACAAATATTTTATTTAAACATACACAAATCAAACATAAAAAAGCACCTTTTCAGGGACATGGGCAACTTTGCCACATATTGAAAATACAAATGCTAATGCAAAATAAAGGAAGCCAAACAGCTTCCCTAAAACAGGAAAGAAAACAAAAAAACAAAACAAAAATCAGCCAATACTCAAGCCCAAAATAGCATCCTTCAATGCAATTTCTTCTAATGGGCAGTGTCACTGCAACCTTTCATTGACTGTATTACCCGAGGTTAAAAGTGTATGTACATTTTTAACAGAGAGAGTAATGCTCCACAGGGGAGTAACTTACTAAGGAGTGTGTCTGATTCACCATCACTTGAGGTATTTAAATCAAGACTCGGTATCTTTTTACAAGATATGTTATAATTCAAGGTTATGGGCTTGATACCGAAATTACTAGGTGATGTTCTATGGCCTGTGCTATACAGGTCAGGCAAGATAATCATTGTGGTCCCTTCTGACCCTAGAATCACAGAACCATAGAATCCTAGAACTGGAAGGGACCTCGACTGGTCATCGAGTCCAGTCCTCTACCCCCACAGCAGGACCAAGCACTGTCTTGCTCATCCCTGATAGATGTCTATCCAACCTTCCCTTAAATATCTCCAGTAATGGAGATTCCACCGCCTCACTAGGCAACTTATTCCAGTGTTTAACCACCCTGACAGTTAGAAAGATTTTCCTAATGTCCAACTTAAACCCCCCCCCCCCTTGCTGCAGTTTGAGCCCATTGCTTCTTATCCTGTGATCAGAGGCCAAGAATAACAATTTTTCTCCCTCCTTGTAACACCCCTTTAGATACTTGAAAACTGCTATCATGTCCCCTCTTAGTCTTCTCTTTTCCAAACTAAATAAGCCCAATTCTTTCAGTCTTCCCTCAGAGCTCATATTTTCTAGACCTTTAATCATTTTTTTGCTCTTCTTTAGACTTTCTCCAATTTCTCCCTTTCTTTCCTGAATGTGGTGACCAGAACTGGACACAATAGTCCAGCTGAGGTCTAATCAGTGCAGAGTAGAGTGGAAGAATGACTTCTCGTGTCTTGCTCATAACACTCATGTTAATACATCCCAGAATCATGTTTGCTTTTTTTGTAACAGTCACATTGCTAACTCATATTTAGCTTGTGGTCTGCTATGACTCCTAGTTCCTTTCCTGACCTTAAAAATCTGTGAATCAAGAAAGCATGAATGGAGGGAAAGTGCAGCTCTTCCTTCTCTCTTGGGCTTGGAAGAACAGTTCTGGCCCTATATCTCCCCTTCCTCTTTAGCTACTGCAGTGAGAGCTCCACTTCCTGTTGCAACCTACATTAATTATGGAGTGCACCTAATGCATTCCAAAGAAGGATTTGGGGACAGAGTGGTTGGGACAGGAGTAATTATATGAGGAACATTGAATTTGTTTTGTACTTTCAATAATACAGGTTGGCAGATGCTTCATCTTACATGGAAATAATAAGTTGATCTGGCCCATGGAAAGTTTCCACAACGAGGGCTAGAACCCCTGAACCTTGGTGCCCTCATGTGGGGCAAGAGCATCTCAGCTGTAGGGAAAATCTTCAAGATTCAGGCTGGAGTGTGTCACATGCCGAGTTCAGTGTGAGTGAGGTATGGGCTTGTTTTTTTTTTCTTTTTTCTTTTTTTTTGCTTCCCATCTTGGGAGAATTGGGAGTAGATGAGGTTTGGGTTTTTGGTTCTGTGTGACCCCCGACTGTTTTTTTTTCTGTGGGTCAGTGGCAAGAGACCGAAAAAAGTTTCATTTTTTAGATTTTTCATGTCTAAACAATTCATAATTGTTTCAGTATATTAAATAACATTTACAACCAATCTGATGCATTTAGTTGTGAAATATGTATTGATTTTTTAAAAATAAAACCCTTCTCTTTATTCCTAGATACATTTTAAAATAATAAAATTATCCTTTCACTACCAGATATTATTTACAGGGATTCCAAGCATTTCCTGGATGTGATTATGGTAAATTGTTGTCTAATCTTTGGCAGGTGAGGAGTAATAAATTATACTTTTACTCATATCATTCACTTCCTCGCACATCAAAGAAAACTATGCAAAAGAAAAAATAGCTAGGTTGTTTACTATCAACAGCACAAAACTGGGATTTTCATCTCAGTTCTTGGGACAAATTTTGCCCACAAGAGAATAATCTTACATTATATTCTAAATTGTTAAGTCTCCAGCTCTGACTGATTTTTCAGTGATGGTGAATACAATGATAGAAAGCACTAGAGACTGATAATGACCTAGTTAGTCCCACAAGGGGAAGCAAATAACATACCATTTTTTTCCTATTAGCAAATGCCCATTTTTGCAGCCACCATACTGGGAGACAGATGAAAAGATGTATAAAGGCCCTTCCCATTTTAGAGTTTTGAAAATAAAAGGGAGAGAGATGGGTGAATTCATAACATTCTTCAAATAATCCATTCTAAAAAGGACAGGACATTCTCTGAAAGCATTCCTAGTGAATTTTTATGCCTATGCTAAACCAGACTATACAGCTGGGTGAATATTTTAAAAATATCACAAAATTCACTGATTAAATTATTCAGCAAGTATTTTTTGACCAGGTCTAGATGCCTGTCTTAGGCTTTTTTTCTGCAGGACTCCTCTTTGTGGTAACTTATCACTCAAAACAGGACCAAGTTTTAAAAACAGATCTTACATATTGGACATAGTATGGTGTGCACAGTATTCATGTCATATACCGTGTCATACTGTGTTTTGAACTGGATGTAGTACTGGGTTTTAGAGGTCAACTGAGGATAAAGATAGTTACATGCCCTTTTTAGCATCTCCTGTCACACTCTATACATGTGAGTTTGTGACAGTTATATCAATCATATATCCAGATATAGCTAATTTTGTTATTGAACCTTTGAACCTACATATACAATTTATAAACATCAAACCCTTGACTTCAGTATAAGTTGCAGGCACCCAACTCTTCTTGGGACTTTGCTCAACATGAATAAATGTTAGATGTTCTTCAGTTATGAGCAATTTATCCAATACTATCTCCAAAGTAAGGGGCTGAGAACTGTAAAGGTAGCTAGAGAATGATATAACATTTTCAGGAAAGTAGAACTAAACATAGCTTAAGCTCAAGAGCTACCTACCTACCTGGGGGTATGTCTACACTACCCCGCTAGTTCGAACTAGCGGGGTAATGTAGGCATACCGCAATTGCAAATGAAGCCCGGGATTTGAATTTCCTGGGCTTCATTTGCATAAGCCGGGCGCCGCCATTTTTAAATCCCCGCTCGTTTGAACCCCGTGCCGTGTGGCTACACGCGGCACGAACTAGGTAGTTCGAACTAGGCTTCCTAGTTCGAACTACCGTTACTCCTCGTGGAATGAGGAGTAATGGTAGTTTGAACTAGGAAGCCTAGTTCGAACTACCTAGTTCGTGCCGCGTGTAGCCGCGTGGCACGGGGTTCGAACGAGTGGGGATTTAAAAATGGCAGCTCCCCGCTTATGCAAATGAAGCCTGGGAAATTCAAATCCCGGGCTTCATTTGCAATTGTGGTATGCCTACATTACCCTCCTATTTCGAAATAGGAGGGTAGTGTAGACATACCCTGGGCTATTTGGCAAGGAGAGCACAGTTCATACCTGGTCTTTAATATTATTTCCTTTATAAACCTATATACAAACAATAACATTTGCTTTTATTTAAGACAATATGAATTGAGAGGTGGAGTCTACTATGTGAAGATGAGCACTGATCAATGCCTCAGAGGAAAACAGGACTCTGAACTCAGGGGAGGCAAGCTCAGATTTTTATGGATGATGGTCTGGTCACATGGGCATGGTTGAAGGATTGCCAACCATTTACCCTATCCTTCCACAAAGGAGTATTATAAAAGTTAGTAAGACCGGGCAGAGACAAAGGACCTATAACAAATTTGCTCTGCAAACCATAAATGTACAGTATTCTGCTCCACCCATGGCAAAATGTGTCCCACCCTCTATTAAAAAAAGGCATTCATAAGCTGAAAGGGTGTTTTTTTTTCCTTCTGAAGATGATAACATCAACTTCAGCTTCAATCATCTTTCTGTAAATAGAACATTTGCTCATTTAAGTGTTCTCATTCATGTAGCTAAAGGAAACAAACTCTAGAAGAAAAAGGCAACCTCATGCCACTTGTCATTTTCAGTCTTTTTACCTTGTCTGGTAATAGTTGCTGAATCCTGTAAAAAATTATCTTCCCACCAACAGTAACATTGTGGGAATAAATATATACAGTCATCCTTTTCTCTCAGAGGTCCGTCCCTTCACCATTACAATCATTCTTTGAAGAAAGTGGACATCAATTGATCATCTTCTACACTGAATCAGAGTATGACAAAGTCATCATGTACCTGTCTACAAATTTCTGGAATGAGTTCATGCGAGTAGGTTGAAGAAAATAGTGGTGATTGAGCTGCTAATATGTACTATCACTACTACTTTGTTGCATGCATGTTTATAGTCACAGATTGATGAAGATTAATATCTACATGCCTTTTGAGAATTTCCCAGGGTAGAGGGTTAATCTTTCTTTCCCCCAGTGATACTGTGACAAATGCTATGGACCGATGGAGTACTGAAACACCATTTTTTTCTCCATTTGATGTATTCTTATAGGCTAGTGGTTGTGTTCCCAATTCTGTGTGAGTGTGCATAGCTGGGTGGGATGGGTTCACAGGGTTTTCTGCTGGAACTAAAATCATGGGGGTGGGGTGCCTGGGGGTAGGGAAGTGGGTATAACTGCAAATCCTAAGGCATGAACCAAGTGTGGTCTCACAACCTGGGGGAAATGGCTTATACTAATTTAGTTTGATTGCAAAGGCCAGTAAACAAAGAATTCAAAACGGTATATGCTGACCATTGTGATATCTGAAGAGAGATCACCCTCCCCTGATCCAAAAATTGATATGGAGCATTAGACCCTGTGGATAAGGCTTGTGGTTCTTTAAAACCTATCATGGAAGATGTGTGACACCTGGTAAGATCATATACTCTTAAGAGGTGTCATTCATCTTCCATGATAGGTTTTAAAGAACCACAAATCCTATTCACAGGGTCTATCTATTCTCTGTAATGCTTTTATGCTGAATAAGTGGTACTTTGCTTTATGTGAGCTGATTGGTCACTAGTTAAGTCAGCCATTATTCCTGAGAGTACCAGACTGCAGCTGCTGAACTAAAGTTAGACCTGCTGAAATAGACACAGTGAATTGCAGGTGGCCTACATCCCTGTTCTACCATCCCCATTGGAGAAATGGTCTGAGGTAAACAGGATGAAGTTTAATAAAGACAAATGCAAAGTGCTCCACTTAGCAAGGAACAATCAGTTTCACACATACAGAATGGGAAGTGACTGTCTAGGAAGGCGTACGGCAGAAAGGGATCTAGGGGTTATAGTGGACCACAAGCTGAATATGAGTCAGCAGTGTGATGCTGTTGCAAAAAAAGCAAACATGATTCTGGGATTCATTAAGAGGTGTGTTGTGAGCAAGACACGAGAAGTCATTCTTCCTCTTTACTTTGCGCTGGTTAGGCCTCAGTTGGAGTATTGTGTCCAGTTCTGGGCACCACATTTCAAGAAAGATGTGGAGAAATTGGAGAGGGTCCAGAGAAGAGCAACAAGAATGATTAAAGGTCTAGAGAATATGACCTATGAAGGAAGGCTGAAAGAATTGGGTTTGTTTAGTTTAGAAAAGAGGAGACTAAGGGGGGGACATGATAGCTGTTTTCAAGTATCTAAAAGGGTGTCATAAGGAGGAGGGAGAAAACTTGTTCATCTTGGCCTCTGAGGATAGAACAAGAAGCAATGGGCTTAAACTACAGCAAGGGAAGTTTAGGTTGGACATTAGGAAAAGGTTCCTAACTGTCAGGGTAGTCAAACACTGGAATAAAGTTCCCAGCGAGGTTGTGGAATCCCCATCTCTGGAGATATCTAAGAGTAGGTTAGATAAATGTCTATCAGGGATGGTCTAGACAGTATTTGGTTCTGCCATGGGGGCAGGGGACTGGACTCAATGACCTCTCGAGGTCCCTTCCAGTCCTAGTATTCTATGATTCTATGATTCTATAGTGAGAGAATTGAAGAATCCTGTCCCTAGAAAGGTCAAGGCTAGATGCCTGAAACATAAGTGGGGTTCCCTGAAGGAGGCCATGAAAGGTTCAGTTACTTCAGGAACTGTGACAGATACACTCAATAACTAGTGACATACTGCATTGTCAAAATATGAATCATGTTTATTATGCTAAACCTTTGAATAATCTCACTTTGTAGGACTGAATAGCATAATACATACATTTTGATTCCAGTGGATATTTTTAAACTGTTAATTGCCCAGAAGTCCTGTCACTACATAACTCATCTTTACGAATCCACTTCCTACATCTGTTAGTAAATATTAATCTTTCATTATCCTTTTTATATTAAATTCACACTATTTTTTGACCAAACATCCCCAAGACTTTCCTTTACAAGCCAGAGATGTTGGCTTTTGTGTAATGTTAAAGAGGGTTTTATTCTGGAGAAATGAATGTCTTTGTCTTAGTAGGCCCATACTTTATTATCCTCCCTGTTTTATGCAGAACTTTAACTGAACCTAGTGTGTTATCAACAAACCAAATTTTAGCTGAACTTTAATATGCTATTAAATGATGGACTGTCTATCATTTTGTGATCAAATGCACCCCTAAATTCAAACCCTACACTCTGCTATAAACATATTTGTACTAAATATACGTTCTGATGTATTATTTAAACACTAATAACTTTCAGTCAATAGTATCTTGGTGACGTACAGACAACCCCCTAACCTCAAACAAATCCAGGAACCCACCCTTGCAATCAGCCCTGGTGCCAATTCTGCCCACACATCTATACCAGCAATTTAATCACTGAACCCAACCACATCAGACACTACATCGGGGGGTTCATTTAACTGCATATCCAGTAATGTGATCTATGCCATCAAATGTCAGCAATGCCCCACTGCAATGTATATTGGCCAAAATGGGCAGTCTCTATGGGAAAGAATTAACACACAGAAATCAGATATCCAAAAAGGCAATATACAAAAACCTGTTGGAGACCACTTTAATCTGCCTGGACATTCATTAATGGACCTCTAAATCACCGTTTTGTTTCAGGCCAATTCCACAAGCCAAATACACAAAGAATGGCTGGAACTTAACTTCATTCACAAGTTTAATTCTTATGAAAATGGCATGAACCGGGATATCGGCTGGCTCATACACTATCTTCCACATCCTAATGACTTATCCAACCAACCTAACAATGGAGATGCTAATTGTTCTTATCAGCCTCTTGTAACTATTTGAAATATCTACTCAGTGTCTCTCTTTTTCCACCCCTCCTTTTTTCTCTCTTTTTTCTTTTTTTCTCCTCCCCCCCTCTCTCCTTTACTTATTTATTCTTGGATCTGAACTTCTAATATTCCTGTCATCTGAAGAAGTGGACTGTGCCCACAAAAGCTCATGATACCATCTACATGTTTTGTTAGTCTTTAAGGTGCTACTAGACTATTTGTTGTATTTTAAGTTTTACCTGTCAAGTAGCCATTCTTTGACAAAGAAGGTGCGGCAGGAAGAAACAGATCTGCACCTTAGCAAACCATAGCACTACAGCTCTTTCTCCTTTAGACTCCATAACTCCAACCTCACAGCTGGAATGAAGTTTATCTAGGAGTAAACTTCAGAAAAGTGAAGTTCAAAGCAGGACTGGACTATAAAGCGAGATGCAATTCTCTCGCCTCTCATTCAGACTATGTCTAGGATGCACAGCTTTTCCGGGTTACAGTTTCCGAAAAAGTGGATGTATTCTTTCGGCATCCCTGTATTCCTCTCGGTGAGAGGAATAAGGGATGTTCTGAAAGAAGAGTTTTTTCCGAAATTTGGCCCTGTGTAGAAGGGCCACATTTTGGAAAAGTCTCCTTCAGAAAAAAAGCAGAAAAAGATACATAAATTGTGGTACTCAATGAGGAGTAATGGTAGTTCGAATTAGGAGCTTTAATTCGAACTACCTAGCCCGTGACACGTGTAGCCGCGAGCAGGTAGTTTGAACTACAGGACATTTAAAAATGGCAGTGCCTGGGAAAATGCAAATGAAGCCTGAGATATTTAAATCCCGGGCTTCATTTGCAAGTTCGAATGACTACACTGGCCACCCTAGTTCGAACTAGGGTGGCTAGTGTAGACATACTCTAGGGGTGTTAACAGCATGTTGAAAGACTATTTGTGAGAGGCCCCAGTGGGAGCTATTACAGCAAAGCATGGGAGGCACTCCAGTTTGTAGGGTCATGGTGACACATCCCTTCACTGTTCTGGACTACCCCTTGGAATGTAACATTTGTTTTATACTAAAGTCTTGGCATTTAGGGAAATGTCAGAAAGTACCTGCTTGAAACCTATAATGGGGGAGATGTTTTCTGTAATTAATAAAATATAAATGATTTTAGCTTAATAGGAATTTATTTAACTGATAGTTCTATGATAATGACTTGGTTTTAGATATCCTTGAATTGATAAAATAGTGGATGGTTCAACAGATGCCATTAGCTCATCAGTTGTATAAACCAGAGATCAGAAAAAGTAATCTGTGTAAAACATTTCATTTGTGAATACCTCTCCTGCTTTTAACATCTGCATTTCCACATCAAAAGTTATGTATGGGACACATCCATCACACTTAATTAGGCTCCTTAACACAGGTGCTGCAATTGACAGGTACTTCTTCAGCTGTTATCTATATCTTTTGGTTTCTGTTATTTCCACTCCAATTCATCTGGTGAAGTGGGTTTTACCTAAAAAAGCTCACGATTCTATATATTTGGTTAGTCTCTGAGGTGCCACAGGACTACTCATTGTTTTTAAAGTTACAGACTAACACAGCTACCCCTCTAGAAGATGAATCACCACGGATTTACCCAGGACAAATCATGCCAAACTACCTTGATTTCCTTCTTTGGCAGGGTGACTGATTTGGTGGATGGGCGACTGCGGTCGGCATAATGTAACTAGATTTCAGCATGGCTTTTGACACAATCCTGCAAGACATTAAGTAAACTGGAGAAATGCAAGCATTAAAGAATTACCGTTTCTCAATTATGTAGACACATAATAGGTTAAATAATTGCAAACAAAGAATAGCTATTAATGGAATGATCTCAGATTGGACGGAGATCTCAGGTGAGCAATGGTGCCAGTAGAATTAATTTCTTACTGCTATGGTGGGGCATCAGCGAATAGGGGAGGCACAATATCTCACCACATGGCCCTTCAAATGACTCTGCCCCACCCCCAGGCTGGGCCTGTTTGCTACCCACAATCCATCCCACATTACCTGGGGATTTGGGGGGAGGGGGCGGCGGAGATTTCGGAACTGCAGCAGCAAAGGGTGCTCCAACATTTCCATTCAACTGTGTCTGCCTGGGGTCTGTACAGCAGCCCTGCTGGAGGACAGGCCTGGGGACAGTATAGCCCTTCCAGAGAAATTGCCAATGTTCTGCTCCTTTCCTCCTAGGGCTCTCTTGGGAAGCACAGTAGAGAAGCACATGGGGCCACTGAGCATCCCCGCATTGGCATCTTATCCAGCAGTAGCTGTACCACCCTGAATACCACCCCCAGCCCTGTCCTCTGGTGGGGCTGCAGTAAACACAAAGGAGACATCAACTGCATGGAAGTGCTAGGGCAGGTCCCAGCTCCTTCACTTGCCATCTCTGAGCCCTGTGGTGACTTCTGAGCTTCTGAGGGTCATACCTCCCAGTATAAATAGTGCTCACGCAGATGAGTAGTATAGGGCAGTAATCAGCGAGCCAAATGATCCTTGACAATCCCTCCTTAATGTCTTGGATACAGGTTCCTGGTAGGCAGCATATCTCTTGGGATGCCATGTCAGAGTGACAGACAGGGGCTCCCTCTCCCTCTCCCTCTGAAAAGAGTCTCTCGCCACCACTACCTTTTGTTTCCTTCTGCAGACCTCCCAGTCTTGGGGGTACATGGATTCTCCTCCTCCATTTTAGGGGGTGATTCATCGTACCTTGTTGCCAGGGCAGTGTAATGGTTCTCTATCGCCATGGCATGTGGGATGGGAGTAGGAGTGGATCACTGCCTGCTGCCAGAAGAAACCAGCTGCCAGTATCCCTCCTGTAACAGAGCCATCTCCTCCTCCCCCGGTGATGTGCCAGCCGTCCTCTGTAGCTGGATAGCTTGCTCTACAGGCAAGAGCTATAATCCAGTTTCACATTTCTGCAGACTTTTGTAGTCCCCTTGAATTGTACCCTTCCCTGAATTACAGCCTAGTATACAATTAGGAAATGTTATTATTATGGGGGATCCAGTGTCTAATTATGGATCATAAATCTGTGCTCAGAAGCAAATCACTCCTTTGCATCCGTGATTGCCTGTTGAACTGCACCACTGAAGGCCTCATAAATTTTATTTTTTCTAATTTTAGGACAAGGAGTCAATGTATGTTTCATGCTAGTGTAACCCACGCTAGCACAAGCATTCACTGTTTTGTTCCAAGGTCCATTGTTTTGGCCCTATTTTTAAAGGATCCTATAATGTAAGTATGATTAATCTACTGTAAATACAGTTTCAAGCAGCATACTCTTGCTACAACTAATAGAAATTCATGACAGGAGGATGAATACCTGCTTCTAATTTTGCTGTATATATATTGTAGATTCTACTTTTCCATTCAACCTAGCAAAAGCATAGCAGAGCTACTGAAGGAGCCAACTTTACTTCTTGAATTTGATGAGTAAGTCTATGTCTGCACTGCCAGGAAAAGGTGGAAAAAGATATGCAAATTGCAAGTTGCAATTTGCAAATCTTTTTCAGCTTTTTTCCCAAAAGAGGGCCCGTCTACAGAGGGCCAAATTTCGGAAAAATCTCCTCTTTCGGAACATCCCTTATTCCTCTCTCTAAGGCTGTGTCCAGACTCCATGCCTCCGTCGACGGAGGCATGTAGATTAGCCAGATCGGAAGAGGGAAATGAAGCCGCGATTAAAATAATCGCGGCTTCATTTAAATTTAAATGGCTGCCCCGATCTGCTGATCAGCTGTTTGTCGGCAGATCGGGAGAGTCTGGACGCGATGCCCCGACAAAGAAGCCTTTCTTCATCGACACAGGTAAGCCTGGTTTCACGAGGCTTACCTGTGTCGATGAAGAAAGGCTTCTTTGTCGGGGCATCGCATCCAGACTCCCCCGATCTGCCGACAAACAGCTGATCGGCAGATCGGGGCAGCCATTTAAATTTAAATGAAGCCGCGATTATTTTAATCGCGGCTTCATTTCCCTCTTCCGATCTGGCTAATCTACATGCCTCCGTCGAAGGAGGCATGTAGTCTAGACACACCCTAAGAGGAATACTGGGATGCCGAATGAACACGTCCACTTTTTTGGGAACTTTTCCAAAAAAGCAGACACATTCCTTGGACGCAGTAGAGCTTTTCCGGGATACCTCTAGTATCCTGGAAAAGCTCTGCAGTCTAGACATAGCGTAGGTTCCAGTTTCTCTTTTTTATTTATTTTTTAATTTCTTGAGAGGGTTGTGAGAAACCAGGAAGTAAAAATAATTGGCATTTTTATAATGGAAATATACTCTCTCAGACTACTTCTCCAATATCACTAAATGAAATAATTTATATACAATATTAGCTCATTTTTGGGCTCTGATTCTGTAAAAATGTCACATGTAGAAACTCCAGTTGTAATCAATATGAATTCCATGTATATAAGACTTATAGGGTTGGGCTTTTTTACTGACTTGCAAGGAAAAGATCGATTGCCTGTCTAGCTATATGACTACTGTATATGGATGGAAATTTAAGGACATCATTTATGTGTAACTCACTTTTCCAAATACATTAGGCCTTTCTAAAATTTTTGGATTAGAAGCCAAAGAAGACTCCTTGGAAACTTCCTTCAGTCTCATTATTAGCACAGATTTGAAAAAGATGGCAGCCAGATGTGCTTTTAGTGGAATCAGAATTTTTTCTGTTCCATTGAGATACAAACAACCAGAGAGATCAAAAAATTATGATTTGTAATTTCTTAGCTGTTTTTAAGCAGGTGCTGTATTCCACTTTAGAATCAGCAGGAGACAAAAAGGGAGACCTACTAGGTTATAAATTGAAGAACGCAGCTGGAGAAGGAAAAATTATAGGTAAATAGGATGCATGCTTTCATAAAACATCCTTAGAAACTACCTACTCTCCCAGCATGTGTGTGACATGGAGGCCAGGTGCTAGGATGTTGTGGAGAAAAATTCTAGCCTTCTTCTGCAAGCGGGGAAAAAAACATCACCTATCTGGGTGGAGGAGCAGAACTATTTTGACTCAGATAGGAGGGTCTTAATAGCTCTGTTTCAGCAGAACTAAATGGTAGAGACTTCCCCTCACCCCCAGAAGGTGTGTAGAAACCTAGTCCTGTTTCAAGGAGTTGTGGAGTAAGTTGCTTTTGAAGCTCAATAAATGGAAACAGGGGAGCTGTATAAGAATGTAATGTGCACACAGTCCATTGTAAAGAAATGGAGAACCACACCTTACTAGGGCTACATCTACTCTGCAGAGTTTTTGTGCACAAGAAAAAGTACAGTAAATCATAAGAACACAGGGGTTTTGTGCAAGAGTTATTCCTTTCTAAGAGGAATAAACCTTTTTGTGCAAGAGCTCTTACGCAAAAAGGCACGTGTGGACAGGCAACAGGGGTTTCTTGCACAAGAAATGGCCATCTTGTGCTAAAATGGCTAAAATGGCCATCAGAGCTTTCTTGTGCAAGAGCGCATCCACACTGCCATGGACGCTCTTGCACAAAAGCACATGGTGGTGTGGATGTACTCTTGCACAAGAACTTTTTGTGCAAGAACTCTTGCGCGGAAGCCTGCAGTGTAGACGTAGCCAAAGGGTGATATCTAATTCTAGTTCTAGGGATGTGCTGTCTGTCCAGGCACAAAGCGTCATCGTTTCACACTGTGCATATGAGAGCTGCTCAGGTAGGTCTGTGTTTAGGAAGTGAGCTGTACAACCTGAGCCTGTGAAGGGGCTGGTTGTTTGCATGGGGTCTGATCCTGCCTTGATCCTGCCTTGAGGGCGGGGGGCTGGACTCGATGACCTCTCGAGGTCCCTTCCAGTTCTATTGTTCTATGATTCTATGATATTCTATTCTATGAGCTTCGAGTGCTCACTGTGTAGCCTGAGTTGGTAGTGCGAGGTTCTCCACCTTCAGGTGAACAATTTGATCTTGCAGGCCCTAGGGGAGCTGCTGGTTGGAGAGTGCCTCACCCCTTCCATCATCTGTGAAGAGGTTGCAAGATTTGGAGACGAACGTGTTCTGAGGAAACTGTCACAAGGGAGACATGGAAGGTCAGACCTACTGGTTGGAGCAGGAGTCTCACTGAGTCAGGTACCAGGAGGTCAGAATCTAAGACAAAGCCAATGAGCATATCAAGAGTCAGGCAGTATCAGGTTGTCAGGAGACTGGGATTAGGTGGCAGATTACAGACAGCAATGAAATAGTGAAATCAAGGACAAACCAGGATCAGAAGCCTGAGTCTAAGGCAGGACTGGACAATAATTTTTGATGGGTGGGGGTGGGAGGGAAGATTTTGATAAGACATCCAGGGTTGCACTTTTCCATTGGGGAGGAAGGCACTTTGATCAAAGTTAGGTGCAGAAGGGAGCTTAGGGTAAAGGACTGCTGCTCCATGTTGCAGGAGCAGACAGGTCAGATTAAAAGGCTTGGTGGGACAGATCTGGTCCACAAGTCAGATCTTATCCACCCCTCGTTTAGTGTCTACTGGAAGGTAGGTCTGGAGCAGAGGCAGGCACTGTGTAGTTGCTCAGATAACAAATCTTCACAGATATTTAGGTTAAGTACTGGTACCAGGCAATCAATTTGGATGCGAGGGGTTGTCCTGTGAGTCTTGCTGGGTGGTACTTCCTATGGAGCCCAGCCAAAATCTCTCATGGTCATTTGGAAGCAGCAGTGGCCTAAAATCTCCATAATCCCAGATCCCAGCACTGGAGGTTCTAATACACTTTGATTGCCTAGGCCTATGTCAAACAGTTTAGCATCCTCTTCAATCCTATTGTGTGGTGTTCATAATTGGTCACCATGCCTCCACTCATTCCTCCTTCCCCGGTAGCTGTGCACTACAGTTCTCATAGCCTAGCTATGTGGTTTCCTGCAAGCAGAATAGGCTGATGTGTCTTTGGACCATTATCTTGACCAGTTCCATGACTTTATCAGGTAAGGACGACACAGAGTACTATCTTACAAAGAACTGATAGACATTCTTATCAATAAACTAGGGAAATACAACCTATATGGAGCTACTATAGGAGGGTGCATAACTCGCTGGATAACTGTTCTCAGAGAGTACAGGCAGTCCCCGGGTTACGTACAAGATAGGGACTGTAGGTTTGTTCTTAAGTTGAATCTGTATGTAAGTCGGAACTGGCGTCCAGATTCAGACACTGCTGAAACTGACCGCCAGTTCTGACTTACATACAGAATCAACTTAAGAACCCCAGGCATCCCCAAGTCAGCTGCTGCTGAAACTGATCAGCAGCTGATTCCAGGAAGCCCGGGGCAGAGCAACTCTGCCTGGGGCTTCCTGTAGTCAGCGCTGGTCAGTTTCAGCAGAAGCTGACTTGGGGACGCCTGGGGCAGAGCAGCTGGGGTGCTACTGGACCAACCCAGCAGCACCCCATCTGCTCTGCCCCAGACGTCCTGATTCAGCCGCTGCTGAAACTGACCAGCAGCGGCTGAATCAGGACCTGGGGCAGAGCAGCTGGGGTGCTGCCGGGTTGGTCCAGTAGTGCCCACGGGCGCTGCAGGACCAATCGGCAGCGCCCCAGCTGCTCTGCCCCAGAGTCCAAAACAAAAGCCTGGTCTGCTGGGGGGGGGGGGGGGAGCACACTAGCTGCGCCCCCTCCCCCCAGCAGACCAGGGACACAGGGAGCAGAGCCGCAGCGACAGCGGGGTGCCGCGCCTCTGAGGCTTTGCTCTGGCAAAGCCTCTGAGGCGCGGGACCCCCCGCAGCTGCGGCTTCAGTCAGGGTGCCTGTGGTCTGCTGGGGACCGTCCCCAGCAGACCACAGGCACCGGGACCCAAGCGGCAGCAGCGGGCGGGTTCCTGCGCTTCTGAGGCTTTGCCAGAGCAAAGCCTCAGAAGCGCGGGAACCTCCGCTGCTGCCGCATGAGACCCGGTGCCTGTGGTCTGCTGGGGACGGTCCCCAGCAGACCACAGGCACCCGGACTGAAGCCGCAGCCGCGGGGGGGTCCCGCGCCTCTGAGGCTTTGCCAGCGCTTTGACTGAAGCGGCAGCAGCGGCGGTTCCCCGCGCCTCTGAGGCTTTGCTCTGGCAAAGCCTCAGAGGCGCGGGACCCCCCCGCGGCTGCGGCTTCAGTCCGGGTGCCTGTGGTCTGCTGGGGACCGTCCCCAGCAGACCACAGGCACCGGGTCTCATGCGGCAGCAGCGGGGGTTCCCGCGCTTCTGAGGCTTTGCTCTGGCAAAGCCTCAGAAGCGCAGGAACCCGCCCGCTGCTGCCGCTTGGGTCCCGGTGCCTGTGGTCTGCTGGGGACGGTCCCCAGCAGACCACAGGCACCGGCACCCAAGTGGCAGCAGCAGCAGTTCCCGCGCTTCCGAGGCTTTGCTCTGGCAAAGCCTCAGAAGCGCGGGAACCCGCCCGGTGCCCCTAGTCTGCTGGAGACGGTCTCCAGCAGACCAGGGGCACCGGAGCAGCTTACGAACGGGGCTTTCTCGCCCCGACTTCCGGGGCGAGAAAGCTCCGTTCGTAAGTGCGGATCCGACGTAAGTCGGATCCGCGTAAGTCGGGGACTGCCTGTAGTTATTAATGGTTATGCTGGAAGGGCATAACAAGTTGGGTTCCACAGGGGTTTTGAAACTAGTTCTGTACAATATCTTCATCAACGATTTAGATGATGGCACAGAGAGTATGCTTATCAAGTTTTCAGATGATACCAAGCTGGGTGGGGTTGTAAGTGCTTTGGAGGATAGGGTCATAATTCAAAATGATCAAGCCAAACTGGAGAAATGGTCTGAGTTAAATAGGATGAAGTCTAATATGAACAAATGCAAAGTACACTTAGGAAGGAACAATCAGTTTCATGCACACAAAATGGGAAGTGACTATCTTGGAGGAGTACTGCAGAAAGGGATCATAGGGTTATAGTGGACCACAAGCTAAATATGAGCCAACAGTGTGACAATGTTGAAAAAAAAAAGCAAATATGATTCTGGCATACATTAACAAGAATGTTGTTAGCAAGACACAAGAAGTCATTCTTCCGCTCTACTCTGCACTGATTAGGCCTCAGTTGGAGAAAGATGTGGAGAAATTGGAGAGAGTCTAGAGAAGAGCAACAAAAATGATTAAAGGTCTAGAAAACATGACCTGTGAGGGAAGACTGAAAGAATTGGGTTTGTTTAATTAGGAATAGAAAAGACAAAGAGGGGTCATGATATTAGCTTTCAAGTAATTTCAGCAAGAGAGGTTTAGGGTGGATATTAGGGAAAACTTCCTAATTTTTAGGGTGATTAAACACAGGAATAAATTGCCTAGAGTGGTTGTGGAATCTCCATCATTGAAGATATTTAAGAGCAGGTTAGATAGACAACCAATAGGGATTATCTAGGTGGTGCTTGGTCCTGCCATGAGGAAAGGGGACTAGATTTGTTGACCTGTCAAGGTCCCTTCCAGTTCTAGTATTCTATGACTCTATGATTATGTACTAACCACTGTTAACCTGAGTAGAGGGTCCCCATATACTTCAACCAAAACACACTAGTTTGGATAAAACAATAAACTAGAAAAGGGATAGATTTTAAGTGATATATAAGTGATAAGGAATAAAAAGTCAGAATGGGTCACAGATGAATTAAAAAGATAAAACCATAACATCATTCTTAAACTTTTCCAACACAAATAAAATTTGAAGCAATTAGCTTTCTTATCCCATAAGATACTATATACTGTTCTCAGTTCATAGTCTGGATTTCCTTTCAGCCTGGGAACAATACCCTTATTTCAATGCTTTTTACTTACTCGTTGATGCAATGATCAAAGCAACATAAGACGGAGAAGAGAGGGTTGCCAAAGGTCCTTTCCCCCTTAGTCTTATGTCCTGTTCCTTTTTACTAGAAAACTCCTTCCTGAATTATGGTTAGGAAGCTACCTGGCAAATGTGAGCTGCTAATTGTTCCTCAAAGGAATTGTAAGTTTAATACTCCTCTCCTGGTGAATGTTCAATTAAATAGGTAATGGCTTTTTAGTAGACCCCTGTAAATCCATTGATATCTGCTTTATATCCGCAGCTTATTTTTGCAGCTATAGATGCAGATACAAATTTTGTATCTGTGCCTGGTCCTACTTTTTTGTACCTAACTGGTTTTCCACTTGTCCTTAAAAAAATGATCTGAGGGCTCTACCCAGACTGTTATTTCAGTAACAGTCATAAATAAAATCTCATAGGTCCAGATACAACACTGATACACACATTTTAACGGGACAACGATATTCAATAGATTATGAGTTTTCAAATGATACTCGCAATGCATATATAGTACAAAATACAGCCATATAAAAAGCAATGAATATGAAGAACAGAGTGTCATATGGGTACAGCGTATCACAGGTATACTAAGCCATAAAGTTGGGTCTCAGGAGTGCATATGAAGCGTCTACATGTCTTTCCACAGTCACCAAGTACTCTAAAAGTTTTCTCCCCCCTCAAAAGTATTGAACTGGAATTTTCCTTCTCCCAAGTTTCTTACCATTTCTAGAGGTCTGCACCTGGCCTGAAATTATTTTCACTAACTGCCAGCAGGGTTACAGAATATTGTTAATATACAACCAATGATACATTAAAGAAAGAATTATCTAGAATTCTGCAACTTTCAAATGGAAAAGAAATTCTAGTTTTGGGCTGATCTGCCATTATCCTTTCTATACAGTGGAGTGACCTTTGGAATTTTTCACAGTAACAGAAATGCTCGCTATGCCTTTCATGCTTTCTCCTGAAATGAACAAAAATCCCCAGATTCTTCAGAACAACAATGGATAGCTCTGACAATTGGAAGGCAAAACACAACAAAACAAACTCCGTAACAGCTATCTGAAAATGAATCTGAGGAGATGGCAAGAATAGAAGGAATATAAGCAGTTGTTTAAGCCTGATATAAAGTTTCAAAACCAAAAGGAATTATGATGGAAAATATATTCCAATCAACCCTGACTGTTTTGTCAAATAAAAATAAATAAAACTTCAATATAAAAATATAAACATGTAAGAGAGTATCCTGAGCACAGTACATAGCAACGGACACCCACCAGTAACGCAACTAAATGTGGGTGTTTAAAATAGACTGATTTAATCTTGTTCTTGAGAATATCTGTTAAACAGTTATGGGATTTAATACATTGTAATGCACTTGCTATTTTATGTGGATAATTGATACCATGCTAAATCAAGTGTCCTAAATATACCTCACAATTCATAACAACTGGATTACTTAGAAAAGTCATTGTATATTTAGGAAGTTGATGGGAAGTTGCTAAATAATCTTATGATAGTCAACAGATGCCAATAGGTAGATTTTTCAAGTTAGAAAGAGAGTGGAAAAACTGGCAGTCTGACTCTGAGAGGAACCTTTCATATGAGTGCAGTGTGTTATTACATCAAGCAGTACTGTAAGTACCATAAGAATGTGGTGTGGCAGACAGGCCAGCTAAGGAGGCAAAGAAAGCTTATGGCCTCAAAGTGATAGATCTTACTGATTAGTAAAGGCCTCATTTCCTCATTATCTATGTCAGTTGGGGTATGTCTACACTACAATGTTAGTTCGAACTAACGGACGTTAGTTCGAATTAACATTCATAGCCGCTACACTAGCGCTCCGCTAGTTCGAATTTGAATCGAACTAGCGGAGCGCTTAGTTCGAACTAGGAAAACCTCATTTTACGAGGATTAAGCCTAGTTCGAACTTACTAGTTCGAATTAAGGGGTGTGTAGCCCCTTAATTCGAACTAGTGGGAGGCTAGCCCTCCCCAGGTTTCCCTGGTGGCCACTCTGGCCAACACCAGGGAAACTCTATGCCCCCCTCCCGGCCCCGGACCCCTTAAAGGGGCACGGGCTGGCTACGGTGCCCGTGCCAGGTGCAAGCCTGCCAGCACCCAGCCAGCAGACCCTGCACCTGGCACGGCACAGAGCCACCCACCCGATGACCCCCAGACCACCCCCTCTTCCCGGGACCAGGCTGGCGGCTCCAGGGAGCTTGCCCTGGACCGCAAGAGGCGGGCACCTTCCTGGGCTAGTGTGGACATCGTGGACCTCGTCCACGATCTCCGCACTAGGCACAGGAAAGTGGCCGTCTAGGGCAGGAGAGCTGCCAGCCTGGCCACCCAGGAGCAGGTGTGCACGAAAATCAAGGGGGTCCACTGAGACCCCCGACCCTGAGCCCTGAGCTTACAATGGCCGTCCTGGGTCAGACCAAAGGTCCATCTAGCCCAGTAGCCTGTCTGCCGACAGCGGCCAACCCTAGGGACCCTGGAGGGGATGGACCGGAGACAGTGACCAAGCCATTTGTCTCGTGCCATCCCTCTCCAGCCTTCCACAAACCTTGGGCAGGGACACCACTCCTACCCCCTGGCTAAGACTACTCCATGGACCCAACCTCCATGACTTGATCTCACTTCCCTTTAAACTGTTCTAGTTGTAGCCTTCACAGCCTCCTGCAGCAAGGAGTTCCACAGGTTAACTATTTGCTTTGTCAAGAACAACAACTTTCTCTTACTAGTTTGAAGCCTGCTACCCAGTCCTTTCCTTTGGTGTCCTCTAGTCCTTCTTTATGGGAACTCATGAAGAACTTTTCTGAATGCACCCTCTCACCCAACCCCTGCTTTTAGAGATCTCTATCCTGTCCCCCCTCCGTCTCCTCTTTTCTAAGCTGAACAGTCCCAGTCTCTGTAGCCTCTCTTCATCTGGGACCTGTTCCCAACCCCTGATCATGTTAGTTGCCCTCCCCTCTCCCAGCCTTTCTCTTCCCCTCTCCCACCTCCTTTTCCCAGTCTCCCCCAGTTTTTTTCAATACAGACAGAGTCAATGTTGGAAGAAACGTTATCTTTATTTTGTACATCAATAAGAAGGGGGGCTAGGGAAGGGTAAGTGGAAGGAGGTGAGGGAGGAATGGGGTACGAGCCCCCGATGGGGAGGACTGGGCTGGCTCTGAGGGCTTCTGGGGGTGGAAGCTCTCCTGAAGCCCCCCGATTGCCCCCTCTCCCCACATGGCAGCCTGTGGCAAGTGCAGCCGGGCTGATGGCCAAGTGGTGTGATGTGCCCAGTGTGGGTACTCTGGGCAATCCAAGCCAGGACTGCTTTGCAAGCGGGGCACCCCTTAGAACTGTCTGTCCGGGGTGGGGGTCGGGACCCTTTAAGCGCAGCCCTCGGCTAGCCTGAGACAGCATCTCCACGCTCTAAGTCCTCCTCTGATGCCCTGCCGGCACTGCTTCCGGCCATCCTTAAGCCCTGTTCAGAGTCCACTCAATGTGGACTTGCTAGTTCGAATTAGCAAAACGCTAATTCGAACTAGTTTTTAGTTCTAGACGCGTTAGTTCGAATTAGCTTAGTTCGAATTAACTAATTTGAACTAAGTTAGTTCGAATTAGCGCTGTAGTGTAGACGTACCCTTAGTTATTTGTCTCACTCTAAATACAGTCTCTTGTTATCAGCATGACAAAGGTTAGATATAATATTCTGCATCATGTGAGCCACTGGGTAGAAAGAGCAGAAGTATGGGCTGTACAGCTCAGCATTAGATAATTAAGGAGTGACTGTGAGGTGAGTCTGTCCTGCCTACCTGAGCTCTGAAGGGATGTTAAATGGTGAACTCCTCCAGGGAAGAAAGAAAATACATGTGGGAGGGAGAACATGTAACATGCAATATTACATCTCTCATTAATGTTTGATATACAGGCAGTCCCCGGGTTACATGGATCCGACTTACATTGGATCCCTACTTACAAACGGGGTGAGGCAACCCCGCACTAGCTGCTTCCCCCCAGCAGACCAGGGAGACGCGAAGCTAGCGCCCTCCCGCCCCGGCAGACCAGGGAGACGCGGAGCGGCTTTTCTCAGCAGACACCTCAGCTTGAGAATAAAGGACTGAGGGAAGTGAGGTGTGGGAGAATAAAACTGAGCTCTGGAGAAATGTTTGGCTAGCGTTTCCCCTACAATATGTACCAGTTCCGACTTACATACAAATTCAACTTAAGAACAAACCTACAGTCCCTATCTATTACGTAACCCGGGGACTGCCTGTACTCAATTTAAAGGCCAATTTATACAATACAGAATGACAAGTAATTTACAGAATTAAAAAATATCATCACTCTAAAACCTGACTTTATTTGTTCTTTTCAAAACTATACAAAATGTTCACAGTTGATGGGAACCTTTCAGTTCTTAGATTCACTGTCTAGTTTAGCAAATTCCAGGAAATTTGGAAGAAAAGTGCATCCTTCATAATAACAGAAAACAGACTGCAACTCTATCAAAACTCTTGGGGTTGATTCTACTTCCTTATGTCAGTCCATGTCGTTGACATCCAAGAAATTCACAAATATACTTTCGCTTTCTTCTGAGCAGTTGATGAAATGAGAAACATTGAAATATTGGTAGACTGAGACTACAGCATGTGACCATTGTGCTAAGCCAGTGCTCAAAAGCTTCAGTTGTGTAGTCATATCAGCACGTCTATTCTTTCACTTGTCATTCAAAGATCTGCAAGTTAGCCTTTAAAATTAAGATTTGCTTCAGGCTAGAGCAAGGTGAAGAGCTATTTAAAATAGATTTCTCTAGTTTGGATTTCTGCAGATATACTGTACTAAAATATGATGTTTATATCAATCTGGGGTTTATGTTCCTTTGTGTGACTGAACATTTATGTCACTGATTTCAGAAATTACACCAGTCATAAAACCAGGCATAAGGTACTTAAGCACATGCCTAGTTTTAGGCACGTGACTGCTTCTAGTATACAGGACTATCTACATGTTTAAAATCAGATATGTACTTAGCTCCCTGAATCAAGGCTTAAGCCCTTTAGTCTCACAATGGCTTTTAGAGCCCATACAATATAAGAAAGGTCTACCAAAAGGGAGTTCTATGTTTGTAGAGCTACGATCAGGCACTTAATCTGGAATAAGATATTAGGAAAGTGGTTAGTCATCAATATAGATTCTGGACCTTTAAAAGTCTCTGTTTTTCACACTTTGTAAAAAGCATTTACTTGGCACGTAACAAAATACATTTTCATATGAATGTTTTCCACGCGTCTTCTACAATTCAGGACCTGACCCTGAGCTACGTTGAGCACCCTAAGTTCCTACTGCTATCAATGGGCATAGAGATGTTCAGTAACTCATAGAATTGGACCCTAAATTAGGCATAGAATTAAGTATAGCCCACAGTAAGGAGAGGTGGATAGCTGTCCCACCTAAGAGATATCTGTGCAGACATTCTTTTCTCAAGTCAGTGGATTGCCTCCTAGAACTAAGGTAGCAAGCCCACTCCTAGGGGAGGTGAAATTTACTTCCCCATGCACAGCTAGAGTGGGTGTCTGGGGTGGAGACATGACGGACATCCCTCATTACTTAAGGGTATGTCTACACAGCAGTGTTATTTTAGAATAATGTTAGTTAACAGACTAACGTTATTCCAAAATAACATAGTCTGCGTCTACCCTACAAACAGATATTTCAACATAATGTCAAAATTATGTCAAGATGGAGGACTTCCTACTCCAACTTCTGTAACCCTCATTTCATGAGGAGTAAGAGAAGTCGGAGGAAGAGTGCTCTTTCTTGGACTTCTTTCTATTTTGACTTAAGCTATTCAATTGACATAGCTCAAGTTGCGTAGCTTATTTCGGCTATAGTCCTGCTGTGTAGACATCCCGTTAGAGTTCTGTGTTCCCCAAAGAAAGGCATGAAGCACACAGGCTACAGTTCTGCCTGGTTTTTATATGGCCAGTGCAGACAGTGTTGGGAGATGCCTCTATTGTGCATCCACATAGGGATCAGGCAATATCTGGCCCTTAGAAATTAAGCTACTACTAGCTCCTATTAAAGTAAATGGCAAAACATCCATGATCTCCAGTAGCAGCAGGACCAGGTCCAATATAGAAGAGGAAAGTAAGATTTATTAGAGGCTATTTGTTTGTGTGTGTTCTACACTGAACAGCAACATGTGGTGTTTATCATCTCATCTCTGTCTTTTAGATATACTGTGAATTCATTAATTGTGACTTGTATTATGAGCCACAATGAAGAACTAAAGGAAACAGCATCAGAGAGAATACATCATACACTGTGAAAGTGCTCTTTGTAAAGCCATAGGATGTACTCTGTTATTTGTATTCATCAGTGTCCTTCACCAAGTAAATATGTAAGCTTTTAATTGTCAGCAAATGTAAACCAGACACATTTGAAGCGAGCAGTATAAAGCCTATAGAACTCAGTTGTCTAGTCCCAGAGAACAGCACTGATTTGATTACTTAGAACAAATGTCTTTGTAGGTGGGCAGCCCGTCTGTCCCTACAACTTACTCAGAACAGATGGAAACAGCACTTCTCAAAACACTAGCAAGACCTGCTGCATACATATGTGGTGGAATGTCAGAACACTAAAGCTTTTGATAAATTATTGCACATTACATGTGAAGAGGACTTTGAAAGAAAGAGAGATAATAAAAGTAAATAAGGTACAGTCAGCAGAAGCAGAGAAGATAGATAGGAAATGAGCTAGCAGTTCAATAGTGCTAAACAATATCCTGAGTTGGCAGTAGTTTAGAATCATTGAAGAGATTGTATCTCAGCTCTTAGAGGAAGGCGGTTCATGTTACTTAATATTTGCTGGTTGATCAGCGCTCAGTTATTGCTCTTTCTGAAGATGGATGAACAATTCAGCTCCCTCTTCCTACCAGACAGTAGTCTTCCTGTAAGGAAGCATACTTACAGGGAAGCAATTAAAGTATTCTTGAGGATGAAATACTGGCAACACTCCCACTGACTTCAGGGGGCCCAGAATTTCACCCAGAGTCTCTAAACTTTGGCCTTCTCAAGCAGTAGTCCCAGATAAAAGATGTGTAAAAATGGGCAAGTCAGTGCAGCAGAAGTGTAGTAAAATCAAGGCATACAGACATGAATGTGTGTGTGAGAGAAAGTGACAACATACCCATGGTCTAGGAACCTTCCATTTCACTAGTTCCTTGACTGAGACGACTTTATGATCACTGTTATGGTTGCTTATTATTATCTCCTGTCTCTATTACCTAATGTGAATTAAGTGGGAAATATGTCTGAAAATGAGTAATATACTTAGAGAAAAATATACATATAGTACAATTACAGAAACATCTACATATAGTTTGCCTTTAATGTACTAAGATGTGGGGATTCTGCTTTCTTATATAATTCTCAAACTTTGCATATGAATCCTTCTTGAGTGGAAAAAATAAAGCCAGTGAGATGCCATTGTCCATATACACATAATATTTTGATAAAATGATGACTATCATTACATAATGCGCTCAAAATACTGGTTGTCAATTAGTGATAAGTTCACTTCAACCTTTTAAACACAACAGCCATACATTCCAAAGTAAAGGTCTTAGCTTTCAAAATAAAACGCTAGACACCAGAATGCCTTGTTAACATTTAGATACATAGGTTCTTCAGGTTAGCTTCTTGTTAAAACAGTAACACAAAGCTATAATAATTCCATAGCTGTACAGAAATACTTCACTAAACCGTAGTTTCAAAACTCAGTTGTCATTAGTGATTAAAAACTCAGGACCTTCTGCGCCAAAAGTAGAATTCTCCACCACTTATTCTAAAGGAGAATTTATAATGCTTAGCACTTAAACTGTGTGATGCTTTTTATGTTTACAAGGTCCTAACATTAGTAGTCACAGTAATTCAAAGCATATTCATACAATGCATCCTAGAGATTTGAAATAAAAACAGCAGACAAACTTTTAAAAATAACTGCTGATTTTCTTTGCCTTAGATGTTGAGTATCCAACCTGAAACACATTAAAGCTGTTTTTTTGAGTAAAGTGCTATGCATTTTCTGAAAATCACATCCATTCAAGAGGTTTCCAAACTAAGTATCCTGAAATGGACACATCCCAAACCAACAATCTCTTTTGAACATGTTGCCCAATATGATTATTAAACTATCAATATATAATTTTATCTAACATGTGTGTGCACACACAGACACATAAAAATGTTTATTAAAAGGGCTCGTCTACATTGGCCCCTTTTCCGGAAGGGGCATGTTAATTTCAGCCATCGTAGTAGGGAAATGCGTGGGGGATTTAAATATCCCCCGCGGCATTTAAATAAAAATGTAGGAAGTAGGAATAAGACCCTCCGGAAAAGGGTGCTTTTTCCGGAAGATCGGGGCCAGTGTAGATGCTCTTTTCCGGCTTTTCTAAAAGCCGGAAAAAAGCGGCGGACATTTTTATTTAAATGCCGCGGGGGATATTTAAATCCCCCGCGCATTTCCCTACTACGATGGCTGAAATTAACATGCCCCTTCCGGAAAAGGGGCCAATGTAGACGTAGCCAAAGTGTTTTAAAATATTAGCACCATCATTTCCATTACTGCTAATACTATTGCAAACCTCTCAAACAAACAAAACAAACTCCCTGCAACCCTTCCACACATTCTCCAGCTAGCATGTTAAAAATTGTTAAATGTTAGCATGTTAAAATAGCAGTATATTTGGGGGGCACCATGATTGGTGGCTCAGGCTAGCCATACCCAGCGGGGGTTATGGGGCAGGTTTGACATTGGCAAATAACTTGTAAATAGCTTGTTAATATTCTAATGCTCTCTAGATATATTATGCATTCAAACAAATTTGAAGTTAATTGTAGTTTCTCAGATTTTTTTCTGTTCCAGTCACCATACAAAGGCTATGGTCTTTGAGTATCAAAAGAAGCAATGGGTGACATCTCGGACCCAGGATTTCACTCAATTGCTGATTTTTTTGTTTTTTGTTTCTTTTGTGTGTCTGTTCACAATCATCGCTAATGATCTGAGAAGGCATTTTAACACCTCCTGGGAATATTTATTTGAAGGGAAAGTCTCACCATTTGGTTTTTGATGTTCTATCAAATCAGGGATATTATTTGTACTTTTTTGACATTGCATGTAGGGCAGGAATTCTGCTTTTTCCACTTGCTTCTTGTGTTTGTGTCAATTAAGTATGCAATACAGACACTAGATGGGCAGCCTTAACCTGTGAAGTCAAAGGTAATTGTTCTGGAGTAGATCTCTTGACAAGTATGAAATCTAATAGTGCCCCTTTCTCGTGTACATTGACTGTAGGCTAGTATAATTTTCCCATTAAAACTGCAGCTATTTCCCAGCTATTGTAACAAACAACCCACCTGTAAAGGGCTGAAAGAGGCCGCTTGTTTCCAGGTTTTGGTCTGTATGGTTTTGGTTCTCCTGCCATGTTGATGTCTGAAAGCAAATATTTGGTACATGTAAGTCAAAGGTTAGTTGGTAAGAGTGAATCTGTACACACAAAGGATGCTGTGAAGATAAATAATAAAAACGTAGAACATGAATTTATAACAAACATTCTGATTAAGTTTTAACTACTTTTAAGTTGATGCCATAAAAGTGTCCTTTTAAAAATATTTTGCTAGATTGCATATGTGTTTAATCATCAAGGATAATATACAAAATTCATATTTTTCATAGTGCTATGCTGTGGTTCATGGAGATATTGTTAAGTTTAGGTTAATAATGTCTCTCTGTTCTAGAAATGATATAAACAGACGAAGGGGTAGATAGTCGCACCACTATTTTTTCAGAGAAGAAGCTGTCAAATACTATTGTGAAAGCAAATGGTGATTCAGCCAGAATTCTTTCTTGAGATTAAACCAATGTTTGAGGCAATGCAGCATCAGCTGCTTCCACTATATGCCAGCTATCACAGCTCTCAGCATTTCAGTGTGGTAATGCCCTGACAGACAACAGGTTCGTGTCCCCCATCTTCTGGTATGCGGTTTAGAGTTACGAATACATTTGTGGTGCTAGATTGAAGTGGATCTTATACTCAAGGAGCACACACTGTGTGATTCTGACTAGTTCCTATGCCCCCACAATCTCATCCAGAGATACCTTCCCCAGAAAAGGAATGTGACATAAAACTACTTTCCCCAAACACAACCCTTTCAAGGAAGCAGACAAAGTTCCGCAGGCAAGTTATCTTCAGAAAATGTACTCTACTGTTTTAAATATTTGAAATTGATAAAGGGCGAAGCACATGTAACTTCCACATATAATTTCATCCTAACAGCTACTTTCTCAAATATCCTCTGTGCATTTCGGTAAAATGATGCATGCCTTGTATACTTAATAGTGTAAATGCATTTTCTTACCCCAACAGTTTACACTGGTCTTGAAAACATTCTAACATCTGATATGTGAGCAATCATTACTCACCCTGGATCTATTTACTGTAGTGTCCTTGAAGTTATACAACAAGGACAGAGCTAATCTGATGAGGGCATAATAGAAATGTTCATAAATCCATGTGAAGTTCTAGTGATAGCAACCAATGAAGGAAAAATCACAGTCTGTTCTAATGACAATTTTCTTCCACTATTTGATCTGAGGAAGTGGGTCTGGCCCACGAAAGCTCATCACCTAATAAACCATCTTGTTAGTCTTTAAAGTGCTACATAGTCCTGTTTTTTGTTTCAGCTACACCACACTAACACGGCTACATTTCTATCACTGTTCTGATGAGATTGCCTTGACTCAAATGACTATACCCATACTTAGAAAAAACAGCCGTGGAAATAGAGGGCTACTCAATTTAATGCACAGACTCTAACACTGCTTTAACCCAAAGCAGTTTAGGCTATTTTATATAAATAAAGTATTTTTGTTGGAGATTGGACATCATATAGTAGTTTACACTGCAACATTATTTCGAAATAACTAGCGTTATTCTGAAATAACTTAGCCCATGTCTTCACATCCGGCAGTTATTTCTAAATAGTGTCAAAATACTGTCAAGCTGGAGGACTTGTTACTCTGACTCCTCTAACTTTCATTGTATGAGGAGTAAGGGAAGTCAGAGGAAGAGTGTTCTATTTTGAAATAAGTGCAGTATAGATGCTAACTATTTCGAAATAAGTTATTTTGAAATAAGCTATGCAATTGACGTAGCTCAATTGGCATAGATTATTTCAAATTAAGCCCTGTAGTGTAGACGCACCCATAGTGTCTACACCATGGGAGTCAAAGAAATAACCTTTGCACCTCAGTAAATAGATTTTGTGGCATCTTTATAGATACTGGCACTTATTCTCCTGATATTTACACCAGTATAGATAAAGAATAATGCCAATGAAGTCAGTGGAGTTACTGAAATGTCAAAGCTTTTATGGAGTCAGATTGTCCTGGAAAGGACCTTGTTGTCTATTTAAACTGAAGCAGAGTGGAAAACAGCAGTTTGGGCAGAACACTATCAGGATTTGGTCTCTGGCATATAGCCCAGAAAACATTAGGCATCAAATGTCCCTTGGTAAATTCAGAAGTTAAAATAAAACTCTTTATATCTTTGATCACTTCCCCCTCAGGGATTTGTTTACTTTCAGCATAAGCTGGTAAGGAAACTGATTCCCCCAAGAGAAATCGTGAATGAAAAATATTTATTTGAAATTTTTTAGTTGAAAATGATGGATTTCTCACTGGATGTTTCATATAATTTCAATCATACTGTAAGATGCTGCCTCTATCCAATAAGTTTGTTTTATGATGTCATTAAATATATTACAATTGAACGCTGTGCAGCATCCCCAGTACCTCACTCTGGATTGAGAATGGAGTGTGGTAAATAGCCTGAGAAAGTTAGTGTAGCTTTTTCACATTCCATTGTTTCTCATTTCTGTGTGCTTTGACTTCCAGTTCTGTTGAAGATTAGCAGTGAATTTGTTAACATTTCTCAGGAAAGATAATTTCATGCTGTTTCTAGACCAACTGGAAGACTTATGAGATAACATTACTTATCCTTCATTAAATTTCACAGTAGCCATTTATATTTATTAGGCCATAAATGGTATGTGAAATAAAATTTTTGTGAATAGTGTGAAAATGTACCTACTGTCAATGATTTCCCTCTCAGAATGTGGATAAATAGAACCCTGCAAATTCATAGATATTTGTGGACCATGTTTACAAATCGCGGGTTGGGATACAGATAGATGCAAACTTTGTGGCCATGCAGGACTCTACAAACATCACTTCTTACACTGTAAAATGAATTGACACATTTGTATTTAAATATAAAGAAGACAATTTGACAAGAGACATAGTGATGCATGTTTGCTTCTCTGAGGAAATGACCAAGCCCATAGGCTCCTGAATCCTATGTGTTTACTACTTTCTACTGTAGGGATACGTCTAAACTACATTGCTCCGTCGACGGAGCCATGTAGATTTGTTTTTTTGGCAAAGGCAAATGAATACGCGATTTAAATGATCACAGCTTCATTTAAATTTACATGGCTGCCGCGCTGAGCCGACAAACAGCTGATCAGCTGTTTGTCCGCTCAGCGCGCTAGTCTGGACGCTCCCCTGCTGACATCAAAGCCCTTTGTCGGCAGCCCCGGTAAACCTCATCCCATGAGGAATAATGGGGCTGCCGACAAAGGGCTTTAATGTCAGCAGGGGAGCGTCCAGACTAGCGCGCTGAGCGGACAAACAGCTGATCAGCTGTTTGTCGGCTCAACGTGGCAGCCATGTAAATTTAAATGAAGCCGTGATCATTTAAATCGCGGCTTCATTTGCCTTTGCCTATCTGTCTAATCTACATGGCTCTATTGATGGAGCCATGTAGTCTAGACACAGCCTAGAAGAGCAGTGCTAATAAAGCTATGAGACTAGGACTAAGACTATTTTCTGTCTTATGCACCATTGGCAAACTTGATAACTAATTTTGAATATGGAATCTTTGTTGCTAATATTTCCCACATTCCTGAGATTGTATGGCTAGCAAATTACATATAAAAGAGGGAAATTTGATATGTAAATCACTGAGAGACAATATGCAGAACCATTACTAACTGCATAGCATGTTCACTTCAAAACAATATTTAATTACAGGGATTGAAACCAATCAATGTCATAAAAATCAGAACACTCAAAATGTGAGGAACTTCAAGCAGTGGCTAGACTATCAAAAGGAATTTTAACCAAATCTTGTTACATTTAGCAGTTATCTACCTTACAAAATGTAGACAGTATGTCAGTTGTTTGTGTCCCTTAGCAATAAGAGTAAACTATATACAGTAAAACTCCAGTTGTCCGGCATCAAGTGGTCCGGCACTCCTGCTAGTTCGGCACCACCTGGAACCTGGAAGTGCTCCAGGCAGCTGGACAATTGGAGCTGCTCTGCCCCGGGCTTCCCGGAATCAGTTGCTGGTCAGTTTCAGCAGTGGCTGACTTGGGGACGCCTGGGGCAGAGCAGCTGGGGTGCTGGGTTGGTCCCGTTGCGCCGCCCCTCAGCATACCGGAGCAGTCGACAAAGGCTTCCCTTGTCAACCGCACCTTGTCTAGACTGCCGCGCTGTGCCAGATCAGCTGATTGTCCACACAGCGCGGCAGCCATTTTTATTTTAATGAAGCTGGGATTATTTAAATCCTCGCTTCATTGACTATGCTGAGTAAACTATTTTACATGGCTCCATCTACGGAGCCATGTAGTATAGATGTACCCTCAGAGAGCAGTAAAACTGCTTTGGCTGTCATGCCCTAAAACAGTTATGTGGGGACTGCCACACACTACTAATGTTCCCTTTGCATTGTGACTTGACATTGCTCTTATTAACTGAAACCATAGACTTGGCATTAGTGAGGCAGTACTAGTGCATAAGTGAGTGATGTGCCTCAACAGTGGTCATAGGATCTTTCTGAAACGTGGAGCTGTGGGAGTTATCTTTTATCTCATAACCTCGGCCAGAGGTGGGCAATAAGTGGCCTATGAGTTGGATGCTATTTGCCAGGATTTGATGCTGGCTGGGCACCAGTCACTTTATTTATCTGACCGTCCACAGGTATGAACACTCACAGCTCCCATAGGCTCCCTCGCTATGCCTCTGCTCTGTGCCAGGCCCCGCCCACAGTCCACCTCTTTCACAAAACCCCCACTTTGTCCCCACAAGTATGTGCCATCCCTGCTCCTTCCCAGAGCTTCTTGAACACTGCAGAATAGCTGTTTGTGGTGGGCAGTAAGCCCTTGGAGTGAGAAGGGGGAGCTAGTCAGTGGGAATGCCAGTGGGAAAGAGGTGCTGTAGGGAAGAGGGCTGAGTGGGTAGCTTGGCTTTCAGTGGGAGCTGAGCACCTGCTAATTTTTCCTTGTGGATATTCCAGCCCCAGAACATCCATGTAATCTGCGCTCATATCTCATAGAAGATTCAAGCCACGTTTGCAGCTTTTTCATGTATGGTAGTGAGGAACTGAATGAACTCCTGAAGAAGTGAGCTGTGCCCACGAAAGCTTACGATACCATCTACATTGTTGTTAGTCTTCTAAGGTGCTGCAGGACTATTTGTTGTTTTTAAAGTTTTTTTCTATTACAGACTAACACAGCTACCCCTCTGAAACTTTTGTTTCTTTGCCTTCTCTTGACAGCAATAAAGATACTGTTTACAAAAAAGAAGATAGAACGCTTGCTTTCTGATCAAGAACAATTGTTACAGGGCAGCAGCTATCAAATTACATTGCACACCTCTTTGGTAATCACAAATAATTATTTTAACAAGCCTCTGGTAAATCTAAATGCCCACAGCAGTGACTTTCAATATTGTAGTGGGGATGTGTTAAAAGACACTCATTTTAACTCCTTCAGAACTTCCAAACTGACAAATTTCAGTAATTTTTTCCTATTCCCCCCAAATATTCTCTTTTCTACACTGATCTAGATGCCTTGTGTGCCCCACATCCATGTCATTTAACTCCTCATTCTGTGAGGATTACCTCTCCATGCCAAGCCCTAGTCCTGAGATTTCATGCGGGGGCGGGAGTTCTACGGAGTCATAGGGTTTCCTGTCTCATGCTATTCCATGCATCTGGCCTGGCACTTCTTGTTATTATTACAGGCAGTCAATATTATTCTAGAAGGAAGCTCTTCACAAAACAAGTTTGAAAAAATGTATTAACAGTCTGGTCTTTTCCATTTTTTGCACACTTTTCTTGTGACATTTTAAATTGATATTTCAATCAAAATTTCATCTACATTTCCAACCTTATTGAGAGTTTTCCATTTAGTGGACTATCTTAGTGAAAACTAAGATTTTGCTTTAAACAGTCACAGATAATTTCACCAAACAAAAGAAAAACCAAAAAAGAGGCCTGTTTTGAACCCTGTATGATGGAAACAACATCACTGTTTTCATAGAATTGTTTTCCCGTATTTCAATCAATGATTTGCATTTCGGTTGCACTTATGGATAGCACATTCAACTGTGGTCCTCTTATTCTTGATGCAGCACAAAGACCTAAGAAGAGAATCCCTGCCTCCAGGAGCTTCCTGCTTAACTAGACAGCCAATACAGGCAAAGGAATTGTCATCCTGATTTTATAGAGAGGGAATTGGAGACTGCAGTGCACAGATGATGCAGGAGCCTATGGCAGGGACCTGAACACAGATCCCTATTTTAGTGCTTAAACCACAAGATAATTATTCTCAGATAGATTGCTCTTATTTTGGATCAATTATTCTCAGCTGTCAAATATCTCCTTGAGAACCACTTATTTTGCCTTGGTTGTATGTTTTAGTTATCCACCATTGCCTGCAGTGAGCTACTCCTTCATTTTGATCCCACCTTATTTCCTTAAACAGATAAATTAAAACAAGAAAAATCAGAATATGTAAAATCTGTTCACTGAACAATAGGATTAATGACATTTCCATAGATTTTAACCCTTCTTACTCCTTCCTATATCACGTGCCTTTTGCTTGTTATCATCATATTGTAGGAATATAATTTTTAGATTTTATATGTATATTTGTATGTAAACTAAGGCCACACAATGGACAGTATATACATATTAAAGTGCATAATAATATTAGCAATACAAAGCTATAAGAGATCCAACTGAAATTTGCTATTTCAAGTACATGGAAATACTGCACTATTCCAGATACTATGTGGTAGCTGTTGATGCATTTTGTTTGTAATGTGATTGCTGTAAAGTATATATGAAGTACTGTCACAGTATTGGAAGGGCTCATATTTTTACAACAAAATTTATAATCCCCATTTTCTCTAGCCTATGTAAGCATTTCAGAGTAGCCCATTCTGTGACACTCACTGATCTAATGTGTGCCATTTTCCTGAACACTTCAAGGTTGAATAAAATGACAGCACGGGGAGGTATACATTCCCCCAAAGACTGACACAGGAGTGATACCATTATTTATTAGCCTATTTTCAAATAAATAGCATGCCAAATTGTAGTACAATTAACACTTATGATAATTGCCAGTTACTAATTCTCTGTCACTTCCAATGCACACATTTCCCTGAGTGGATTCCATTTATACTGATACCTAAACCATAACAATGCAGCTTATTACAAGCAGGAGCTACAGTAAACTGAAAGCACAGGCAAGCTTCAGAATAAATGACATACAGTGGGTCTGTTCTCTTTAGCACTAAATATAATTTGTGTTTCCCCAGAGGGAAGTGTAAATGGATGGTGGTAGGAAGAAACCCAAGAATTGCCAGACCGACTTAGATTCCACTCTCCAGCATGACACTCTTCAGAGGAAAATGCAAGATCCCTGCAATAGACAGATGTGGGAAAACATTCCCTACAAAAGTCTCATCCTAAGTCTTAACAGTTAATGATGTAATAAGTCCCAAAATATGAGTTTTTATCTTTGTCTCCAATAATCATTTTGTTGGCATTAAATAGCATTGCCCTAGATCAGGGTGGACAGTATTTTTTGCAAGGGGAGCCACTCCAAGAATTTTGGTAAGTGGTTCCAGGCCACACTTTTCTATTCTGTTTATGGAGGGGTGTGAAGTCTAGGGTGGAGTTTGTGTCCAGAAGGGAGCTCTAGGCAATGGATTGGTGTGCAGGAGGGAGTGCGGAGTTTGGGGGAAGGAAGGGGAGTTTGCGTGCAAGCGGGATTCTGATGGGGGGCAGAGATATGGGAGGGGGTCAGGCCTGACCTTTGGGCAAAGTGTGCAAGGCAGTTGCTTTGGGCCCTGCGCATTCAGGGCCCCACGCTGCCCAGCTCCTGGCCCCGCTCACCCGGCCACTCACTTGCTGCCCTGAGTAGGAGCTGTGTGGCTGTGCAGCTCAGCCAAGCACAGCATGCTGCCTTGGGCCCCGCAAACTCTTTGGTGGGCCTGGGGTTACAGCATCTGGAAGGGAGTTTGGGTCCAGGTGGAGGTTCTCACCTGGGTCAAGGCTGCGGAATGGCATTGAAAGTGCATGCTCTGGCCCTGCCTGGGTGGTTCCAGGCTAGTGGTGCAGCAAGGCACTCAGGTAGACAACCTGCATGCCATGGGGACTCCATGCTACTCAAAGTTGCCAGCTACTGCTGGCAAAAATGTCTCTGCATGCCCCTTGGAGGGAGGGGAGCAGCAGGTTTCTGCATGCTGCCTGCACTCACGAGCACTCCCCTTGCATCTCCCATTGGCTGGCAATGTGTGGAGACCTGATTCCCCCACCAAGGAGAGCACAGAGAACTGCAAGCTACCGGCAGCCAGCTGCTTCCAGGAGTTGTACGGCCAGGGCGGAGCAGGCAGGTAGCCTACCTGAGTGCCCTGCTGTGTCATAGGACTTTTTGCAGCTTGGAGGGACGTGGCAGGCCTGAGGGAAATGTTTGACGTGCTGGATCTGGACTGTGAGCCATATAATGCCCAACTCTGCTCTAGACATTTTATTATTCATATAAGCAAGTCATCACTCTGTGGCTCTTACTTTCCCTCTCATCCTACTACCACTGAAGTGAACATTAGATATTGACTTCCAAAGATTCAGGTTTGGTCTTGTGTGCAAGGATTTCTTAATATTCAATTCATAACCTACTCTTCACAAGTTCTCTGTTGAGCAGCTTGAAGTATAGTCTATTTTATAAGCCAATATTTTGTATAATGTTTGTATTTCTTAATTAAGTTAACTCCACCTTTAGTAGGTTGGTGTCTAGACATCATTAATTCAAGATTTTTCAATGTTTGTATTATAAATCTGTATTTTCAGAGGATTAGGAATCAGAAGAAAAAAATAATTGCAGGATGTGGGAAAAAATGTGTTTTGTTGTAGTTTTCAAATGATATTTTATTTATTTTTATATTGTATATGCACTCACACACACATACACTTTTCTGTATGAATTTGTAATATATACAAAATATACACATAATATATATGTAAAATTCAAATGCTATATATAAGAATGTGTGTGTAAAAACAGACTGATTTTGGAATTAATTTTTAGTACTGACTCCTAATCCTTTGAAAATACAGATTTATAATTCAAACATTGAGAAACCTTGAATTAGAGATGTCCTAGACACCAGGCTCTAAACTGAGAATTAAACTAATATTATTACAAGAATGAATTGCTTGAATATACAGCAAATAAAACACTAATCAATTATAGAAATTTTCTTTTTGAAAACTGCTATTTATCTCAATTTTTAAATGGACCAATAATGACATAAATCTGATACGGAACTTCTACCAGCAGCTTTCAAAACTGTCAGATTTTCTGCAGTGCAATGAACAACTCCCACAGGCTGACCAAATGAAACAGTTCCCTAAGCTCGCCTGGAAACATTAATCTTTTGGACACACATAGAATCAACTGCTAATCTCATGTCTGTCATTTAAAAGGAAATAAAAGTTTTAAAGTCTTCAAGTTCTTCACTTTTAAAGTATGCTTATAGTCAAAAGGAAGATTGTTTTGTAATTTATTTATTTTTCACACTCAGTTATAAATTTTATGACAGAGTGGTCCCATTAAATATAAGGGGATAAAACTCTGACAGAATCAGAACAGCATATTAACTCCTAATGTTTGGACTGTTCAAGTGGAGATTCCCATCTGGAAACATTTTGTACTATTAAGAGTGTTATTGGATAGTGCTACATTTTAAATATATTTATTCTGGACTAATAGCCATAGCACTATTATCTTGAAGTTCAGTATCAATACTTAAATTCTGTTGAGAAATAAAATTACAATCCTTGTCTTCAATAGCCCATATTGCTGCTTTGCCAAACTCTATATTTATAAACCTGTGGATAGAAATATTTGTGCTAATTGTTTCATTAGTAATTATTATTAGGTGACAAAAGTAGCAGTTGGCTATATTCTGGTGAACACTTTGACATTTTCACAAGTGCTCAACGTAAGTGCAACTTTGCTCTCATTGAAGTTGAAACTGCCTTCAGCAAGAGCCAATGTAGATCAGTGCTGATGGCTTTGGAATGTCCCATGCATGCTTATCTCTATATTAAAAAAAACATCATCACATCACTCTGCGTCCTGCCTGCCACCACCCTCCATACCTCCCTCCCTCTGCCCTCCCCTTTCCCTAGTGCTTGGATGCCGTGTGGTGCTCCGGGGTGGGGTGAAGCTGCAAGCCATGTGGCCCTGGGAGCCGCATGGCCTTTCTTCTCCCCTCCTCCCTGGTGCTGGAGGCGGGAGGCAGAAGCCACACATCCTTTCCTCTCTCCCCCCCCCTAGTGTTCCAGAGGGCCTCCCCCTCTCTCGGGCCTCCCTCCCTTCGGTGATCCAGGAGGGCGGGAGCCGTGCCCACTCCCTGCACTCCAGCCCCATCATAACCCCCTAGGTCAAGGGAGAGCCAAGCCAGCCTTGCCCTGAACCCCCTTCCTGGCAGTCAACAGGGAGAAAAGAGCCAGAGCTGTTGGGTAGGGGGGAGGAGGGGGAGGAAGCATCTGGGTGGGACAAGAGCAGGGGCGGCCTCAGGTCTGGGAGAAGGAGGGGAAAAGCTGGGGATAGTGGTTGGGGGGGAGGAATGGGGGTAGAGCCGGGGCCGGGGAGGCCTTGGACCCTCAGTGGAGGGAGAAAAGCCTTGGCCTCAGCCCAACTTCCCCCCAGACAGAGGGAGAGAGCCAGGCCAGATTCAGCCCAGCCCAACCTCCAACTCCCCTGGCAGCAGCTGGGAGGAGTGAGAGCTGGGGCTGGCCTGCCTCAGGTGGGTCCAGCGGCCAGGGGGAAAGAGCCAGGGCAGGCCAGGACTGCCATGCCTTGGCCTGGCCCCCTCTGGTGGCTGGGGAGTGAGCCGGGGCTGCCTACCCCCAGAGAGGGGAGTTGGCAAACATAACGAGTAGGGGGCACCACCCCCTAGGATCACATAATACCACAAATTCCATCTGGTTTAAGCATCTTCGATAAGAGATTGCAAAAGAAGGTCTTAATTGTTTTTTAGAAAGTGCTGAAATCAAAATGGGAAACATTCAATGGGTGGCTAAAATGGGTGCAGCCTTTCATACTTCTGCCTACCTCACTCAACACTTCATAGTCACTGCCAACTTAAGCATGTGGGCTTTCTTCAAGAAAAAGGAATGAACAATGGATGCAAATGAGCTCACAGTTCCTGAGTGGTTTTATTTCTGGATATATTGCTGCCATTGCCTTTTATGAAGAAGACCCATATAATCCCCTGCAAAAGTGATCCAAATAACAGTGAGAAATTACAGCCGGGTTTGCATGTTCTCAGCTGTTCATGTTTGTAGAACATGGATATATAGTGAATGACCCATTATTTTAGTATCTATTGTCTGTAGTTGAACTGGGTATTAACCCAGATCTTCTGACTGCAAGACCAGTGCCTCACTAATTGGACTACATTGGTTCACATACTGTATTTGTCACATACTATATTTGTTGTGCTGGAAGAAATACGCTGAAACAGCTTATTTCAAAATAGCATGTCTACACTACAAGGAAGCCTCAAAATTACTCTGAGGCAGCCTTCCCTAATGTGGATGTGTTACATCGATTTAGGGACCTAGGAGGCACTGGGGCATAATTACTTTGAATGGCCCTGGGGAAGAACTATTTCAAGATAGCAGCAGTGGAGCATCCATGCTACTGCTATTCTGAAATAGCTAATTCGGAATAGGCATTATTCCTCGTGGAATGAGGTTTACAGAAGTTGGAATAAACTGTGTATTACTTCAAATTTATTTTGAAATAACAGAACTGCTTTAGAAGTGCTCACATTGTTATTCGGAATAATGGCCATTATTCTGAAATAACGCTGCTGTGTAGATGCATTTAGAGTCATTAGGAACAACCTCTGTAACTAATATAGGATCAACAATAGCAATTAACTTCTCATTTTTCTGTACCTTTTTCTCTACCTTTCTTTTTTCTTGCTCCCTAGAAGCTTTTGTTTAGCAGAATAAAGTATTCCAAAGCCTGAGGTTAATAAAGAGAGATCATAAACTGCACAACACAAACATTTCCTCTTTTTTCAAGCTGACATAAATATGGGAAATTGCGAAGACCAAACATCAGTAAACTAGCAGAAACAAATGTTTACTGCAGGAAATTTACAAGCTATAATCTTGGAGGAATCAGTTACTCATTTTGAGTAACTGATTTTAGAAACTCATGTTTCCATTATTTATCCAGGTTTGCTTGGGAAAATTATATACTAACTGTAATTCTGTACATCAGGGCTACTCAACTTTGGAAGCCCCCAGGGCCATAATGATACTGACAGCACATACAGAGGGATGCAACTTAAGTGTAGTTGCATATACATATATATGCAAATGTATGCAAATAGCTTCTTTCACACTGACGGGCATAAATACAAAGATTAAGGCCATACTACACAACAAGCAGGCTCCATTTAAATTAGTTCTCCTGATATTAATAAAATGCAGTATTTACCCAATTTCCACCTATGTGACAGCACTTTTAATGAGTAATGACAGTCCAGGAATTTAACTACTAAAACACATATCCATTATGTTGACTACTTATTTGTTTTGGCTTCACAACAATCCAGGAATGTAAAACACGTAACAACCCAAACTGTGCCATAAAACCAAACAATACCATGGGCCGCAAACAAATGAGCCGCACGGGCTGTTTGTTAAGTAGCCCTGCTATACATAGTATGTAGCCCAGAGATCTCCATCTTTGTATTATACTTATATTCAGAGGACAAATTAATTTGTCTGAAAATGTATCTTAAATTGAAATGTTACTCAAACCTTCTGCCCCTACAACATACTGTATAAAAATAGCTCCCCAAACCTTGTGTGAATGCTGAAAAGTGTGTGAATCTTTTTCTACAATGAACTAAATAAACATACACAGAGTATACTATACACAGAGTATAGAAAAGGCTATAAAATATGTGTCTTTTCAATAATGTTATAGGTTACATAGCTTATTTTTGGGGGGGTCCCTACAGGCTCTAGTGCTGACAGCACTAGTATCTGTGGATCAGGCCAAATGAGGAAAATGCACCATACACTCACTGGTAGATGACTAACACCTTAAAAAAAGTGTGTGGGGGGGAGGATTTTCACTGAATATTTTATCAATTTCATTCATTTCTTGGATAACCTGGTTAACAATAATTGACACCATGGCATTAAAATATACATAGACTGGGCCAGGTTTTCTAAAAGGCTCAGTACACACAGTCCCATGTGGACAACCATATAAATGGCCAGATTTTCAAAAGAGCTCAGCTTTTACTCGGGGACCTAAATGAATTGGACAGTTTTTAAAAAATGCTCATTGACCAACACTGTTCTCAAGAACATGGAATATAATGAGCCAAGCTCTTTTGAAGCTCTGTCAGCTTATTCTAATTGTCTAACTAAAAGCTGTGGTTTCTTGACAATCTGGCACTGATTGTGGGTCCTGAACTCTTTTAACAATCTGGTCTGTTAAGTGTATATAACTAAACCTGTTGGGGTCAGGTTTTCTGAGATACACTTAAACAGTAGGAGTTGGTTCATCAGACAAAGTCTTTGTGCTGTGGTGTTTTGACATTAGTTCACTACTGATAACACTGCTCTCCATAAATACACCAGGGGGGCTAAATAATAGGGACAGTAAAGAGCTATTTAAGCTCAAGAATAATGTTGGCACTACAATAAATAGATATAAACAGGCCATGAGCAAATTCTGGCTGGAAATTAGAAGAAGGTTGTTAAGCATGGGAAGATTGAAGTTCCAGAACACTGCACAATAAGAATTGTGGGGCAAATAAGTTTATTAATTTTAAGAGTAAGCTGGACAAATTTATGTGTGTGTCTGCGTGACAGGGTTGCTTGTGATGGTTGAGGGCAGGGCTCAGCAGTCCTGGGACTCGCTTCCAGTTTGTTTTATGAGTCTAAAAGCTCATGCTTCAGGATTTCAGCTGGCTGTTTGCAGTGTCCAGGAAGGATTTTCCTCTGTCTCTGCCCTCCCCTTCAATATTTTGTGTTTTATTTTTTCTTTATGGCCATCCTCTGAAGCATCAGGGATGGCAATGACTGAAGATTCAATGTTGGATGGGGAGGTCCAGGACTCCCAGATGACAAGTATCCTCTCTCTCTCTCTCTCTCTCTCGTGCTTAGCTAGCTATTTTGTGCTTCTATCTCAGGGTTACCTGACTGAGCTATGAGGGATTGGGGGGGTATTTCCCCCAAGGATTTAAGAATAAAGAGGTCCAGTAGGTGAACAGCATGTGGGAGCCCTGTGATGGATTGCATTAGAGATGATTGAGGAAACTTTATTCAGATAATGCATTTTATGTATTTTATGTAAGTTGTAAATAGATGTACATTTAGTAAATCATTTTTTAAAAATTATTCACCTACTTCTAGTAAGAGTCATACATGAGAGATACACTCCATCAGGTAAGGGACTAAGAAAAACTCACTTCAAAGTGGTCCCGTTGTTTGTTATTTGAATGTCACCTTGCTGAAGTTAACATTGTAAGGTGGATCCAGAAATAGACCTGCTTAGAAATGCTTTAGAAACAAAACCACGGGCAGAGGGCTTTCTAGAAATGGAATAAAGATGTACAAATACAGTTTAAAAGACTGGCCTGAGCAGACACACCGAAAGCATAGTGCATCTGATTTATCAATGTTGTACTGACTTACTCTCAAGTCTGGTCATAGTAATTTTGTTGCAGATGGAAGATATTTTTAGTTTCTTGATTACTGTAGTCTGTACTTTGCATTTTCACTTTACTTGTAATACTAGATAACTGTGGCTAGCAATGTGGGTGAGTAATAGCACCATAGCTTCTGAAACTGCTTATTAAGCACAACAGCAGCTACCAATAAATATATTTTAAATTGGAAGCTTGTATTCTGGGTTGAAATTCAGTTGGATTAAATGCATAGGAAGAACATATACATGCCTAGTCTACCACATTATCTAACGTGTCAATATTTATAAAACAGAGATTCTACCACTGGAAAGCTTGCTGTTGCTTTAGTTAATGAAATCTAGATACTTGCATTTGTTCCTGTTTTAATGACACCAGTAGTTCAGTTTAAAATGTGTAGTTGCATGACATCTTGTGGTGACACTATAGTGCTATATAATTAAGTATTCCATTGTTGTTTGCAGCATTGTGGTCCCACAACATGAGAAAGACAAGATGGGTGTCATAATATCTTTTGTGGGACCAGCTTCTGCTGGTGAGAGAAATAAGCTGTCAAACTCCATTCTCTACATAGAGCTTGTCTCCTTCACTAACAGAAGTTGGTCCCACAAAATATATCATCTAATGTACTTTGTCTCTCTCATATGACCAAGAATAATGTTATCTTCAGCAGCTAGGAAAAAGCATATTGATCCAGGATTCAAAATCTACTTACACTATTGAATTCCCAACAAAATAAATATGAGAACAATAAATCATTTTGATAAATGTAATTCAAAAATCACAGTTTAATTACATCTTTAGACAAGTTTAAGATGCATCTTACATACATTTTATTTCATGGACAGCAAAATGTCAGGCAGATGAAAAGAGTGGTCCTTTTAATTCTTTGTATTCCTCAGGAATGGAATATTTATTGTCCTGCCATACATCTTTTCAGAGCAAGTGATTAAATTAAGTAAATTACAAGTGCAGTCAATACAATATTTTAAAATTATAACAAGACTATCTTTGTAAGGAAGATGAAATGGTTGGAGCTGCAAAGTTCCAAGGTAAGGATACATCTGCACAGCAGAATTATTTTGGAATAACTACATTACTTTGAAATAACAAAATGTTCATCTACACTGCAAGCCATTATTTCAAAATAATGTTGAGCTGGAGGACTTCTTACTTGGACTTCTGTAACCCTCATTTCACGAGGAGTAAGGGAAGTCAAAGGAAGAGTGTTCTTCCTTTGACTTCCTGCTGTATTGACAGCACCAAAAGATGAATTAAGCTATTTTGACTTCAGCTACGCAACTGACGTAGCTGAAGTTGAGTATCTTAATAAAGCTTTTGCTCTGCAGTGTAGACTTTTGCCCTCTCAACGTGGAGAGAAATATGGGAAAAATGGGTCATGGTCCATGCATACATACTAAATTTTAATCTGGTTACTGAAGTCTACTTGCTTATTCACAAAATTAAGCAATGAGTATTTAACCCTTAATGAACAGCTGAATTTTTAAAATTGCATTTATATCAGGAATTTTTCAGGCTGCACTTTCCCTACTTATTTTCATTCTGTTACTTTTAGTTGTGCATCCACATATCACCTTAAACAAATGCTTTCTTATTTAAATATTATTTATCAGTATTCTTTATTATTCTTAATTATGTCACTTGTGCAAAGCACTGTACCAAACAAATAGTAAGAAACAATCCTGGCCCCACAGAATTTGTAATCTTGGGCTCTGATTCAGGAAAGCAATTCAGCAATCCATTCGGAATATAAGTACATTCTCAATTGGGATTGACTTGCTTTAGTGGTTTCCTGAATAGGGATGCATACCTAAATGCATTCCTAGTGCTTTCCTGAAGAGGGATGAATTCCTGTACACAAGGAGTAAGAGAAAGAAAGTAGTATTGTCCCCATTTCAGAGATGGAGAAGTAAAGGCACAGAGAGCTGAAATGAATCATCCAAGATTGCTCAGGAAATATTTGGTAGAACTAGAATAAAATCCAGATTTCTTGAGTACCAATTTCCCACAGCACTAAATTTCCTTCCTAGTAGTGCACACATCTAGAATCACTGTTGACATAATGATTGCTACCTGCAGGGGCATAGCCCAGGGGCAAATCATGGATCATATTGGGGCAGTTGGAATAACTGAGAAAAAAACTGGAATAATCTCCCGGTCACTGATACTCTGCAGAAACCAGGTGAGTGCAAGGAAATTAGCGTTGCCAACTCTTTGATTTTATTGCAAATTTCACAGTATTTGGAGGTTTTTTGATTCACATCTTAGCTCTTGGAACCAACGTGTGAAAATATGAATTTCAGATTTCATTACCAGCCATTTTATATGTGAAGAAAAGCTTGAAAAAGAGAACTCAAAGATTTAAACACCAGAAGACAAATGAAAAGAACCAACTAAAAATAAGTATGTTTTTCAAACTATTGTGATCTCTGGGGGCTGGACCAGGTGTGGGCAAAAGGGCCTCCGTGGGCTGGATCTGGCCTGCCAAGTGGGTGGATCCAGCCTACAGAGGCCCTGCTGCTCCCTCACCCCCAAGCCAATTGGGACCTGGGGGCGGGAGAGCGCGGGAAGCCTCTTCCTGCCCTGCTAGGAGCACATGGTGCTTTGAAGTGCTGATTGCTGCTCGCAGGGCGGGGGTGGGAGGGAGAGTGGAGGACATTTTGCATGCTCCCCCAAACCCAGGCCAATTAGGGCCTGGGGGCGGGGGAGCTGCATGAAGCTTCCTTCACCTGCCCCAGCCTAAGAGTAGCCCACGGCACTTCAAAGTGCCAAGTGCTCCTCGCAGAGTGAGAGGAGGCTTCCTGCACTTCCCTGCCCCTAGACCAGGAATGGCCTGGGGGTGGGGGAGTGTGCCAAGTCTCTTCCAGGGCATAGGTGCCTAGTGGGAAGGGGGGGCAAAAGGGCTCTCCCACTCCCAGACCAATCATTATCTGGGGGTGGGGTAGCCCTGCTCCTTCCTGTTTAGGCCCCACCTCTTCCGGGGTGGCCTGGGACTACTGAAATTTTTTTTGAATTGGCCATACTGTATCAATTACTCTGTCCTCTTTCACTTCCCTTTGTTTCTGAGCTCAGTAACAATAATTCCCTTCTGACCAAGCTCACACTGTGCCCATGTCACAACTCTTAAAGCAGCACAGTCCCAGAGCAGAGTACTATGTCTACTGCAGGTCATGTGGTAGTGTAGGGGAAGAAAAGAATCCCCAGAGGCCAACAATGAGCCTCAAAGTAGGGTGGAATTTGATGGTGCTGAAATTTTGTGAATCATTTTTACAAAATGTTTGCACCAATATGAAAACTTCACAAGATCTTGCAAGAAGTCATGGGTGTCATGGTGGATTGCATCTGAACGGGTTCTGGAAAAATCAGGCCTGTTGTGGTTTTAAACACAAAACCATTTCATTCCTCTCCCAACTCACTCCTACAAAGGTTCGGTATTAAAATTCTGATTCATGCCCACCTCTAGCTGCAAAGTATGAGGGGATAGGAAATGAGAATATGCTTCAAACACACTGATGCCCTAATTATCTGTGTTTAGGGCTTATTCTTGGAAGTGCAGAGCCCACTCCCATACATGTCTTATATAACTTCATTCTTGTTCCAAGGAATGGAGTAAACAGCACATTTGTTTGCTGAAACCATGTTTTGAATGTTAACTTTTTCTTCAGAGGAGATAAACACAGAACTAAGTATTCCTGGGCAAGCAATTAAAAATAAATCCGTAATTGTTCCTAAGCACCATAGTGACTATAGGCTTAAAAAATATTGATATTTCACATAGTGGAGGAAGGCAATCTCTGTCTCAGGAGAAAAATAGTTGGTAGTAGCTTATTGTTTGCGTTGTGGAAACCCTCATAACTTGCTAGATGTTATCCAGCAAAAAGGAAGAAAGAGCAAAGAACTGATGATGGCAAGCATCTTACAAAATGTGTGAGAGAAAGGATCAGAATATGCACATTTTTTATTAAATACCCATAAACTATATCCTCTGCTGTCACTCGGCCTTCGAATTACTAGTTTGCCAATTTGTTGTAGACTAAATGGAAAATGGAAAAAGATAGAATAAGATCTGAATAAGATGTAGGTAGTGACTTTGCAGATAAATTAGGGTATGTCCACACTACCCCCCTAGTTTGAACTAGGGGGGTAATGTATGCATACCGAACTTGCTAATGAAGCCCGGGATTTGAATTTCCCGGGCTTCGTTAGCATAAAGCCGGCTCCGCCATTTTTAAAAGCCGGCTTGTTCGAACCTCGTGCCGCGCAGCTACACGCGGCACGGGCTAGATAGTTCGAACTACGTAATTATTCCGAACTATCTGTACGCCTCATGGAACGAGGTGTACAGATAGATCGGAATGGCTACATAGTTCGAACTATCTAGCCCGTGCCGCGTGTAGCCGCGCGGCACGGGGTTCGAACAAGCCGGCTTTTAAAAATGGCGGAGCCGGCTTTATGCTAATGAAGCCCGGGAAATTCAAATCCCGGGCTTCATTAGCAAGTTCGGTATGCATACATTACCCCCCTAGTTCGAACTAGGGGGGTAGTGTAGACATACCCTTAGGGAGCACAGAAAAAGACACAATGAAGTTGTTTAAGAAATAGGTAATACTTCTCCATTCTTCTTTGTGCTATAACAGAGGATCTCTGTCTTAGCTCATTTCAAACTCTATCTATGTGAGCCTTTTTGGATACTCCCTGAAGAAAATGTATACTATTAATCCTCCAGTCAGATTTATCAGGTTATAATTCTAAATTGTCAAAAGAGCTAAGAAATAATAAAAATGTCCCCCACACCAGCATATACTGTAATTGTGTATCATTATATAATTATATATGATTGCAATTACTGCACAAAAACCTGGAATGCTACTATTTGAGACACAACAAAAGAAACGAAAGACAGTTATTTTGTAAATGGAATATAGTTTTGCCATCAGTTTCTGTTTCATATCTATATCATCATAGGGCACGATAATACCCAGGGAATCAGCTTTTCCTTTTTGCTACTCATTGCATTTTTCACCAAATCACTGGTATCTTTAAATGATGCTTCTTATTATAACAAGCAAAAATGCACAGCGATTTCTTCTCTAAGTGAGTGGGCAGAGGCTTGACTTAAACAAGTACTTTAAAAAATACTTCAAATGTTTGTCTAACCAATTCTATAAAAATCTCCATGATGGAGATTCCACAGCCTCTGGAGCCATGCTGGTTAGACCTCAACTAGACACAATACTTCAACTGAGGCCTAACCAGCACGAAGTGGAGTGGAATAATTGCTTCTTATGTCTTGCTTACAATATTCCTGCTGATAAATCCCAAAATAATATTCAGGGGTTCTTTGCAACAGTTTTATACGCTGTTCACTCACATTTAGTGTGTGGATTCCCAGATCACTTTCCACGGTACTCCTTGCTAGGTAGTCATTTCCCATTTTTCATGTGTGTAACTGATTGTTCCTTCCTAAGTGGAGCACTTTGCATTTGTCCTTACTGAATTTTATCTTATTTACTTTTGAACATATCTCCGATTGTTCCAGCTAATTTTGAATTATCATTCTATCCTCCAATGCACATGCAATGCCACACAGCTTTGTATCATCTGCAAACTTTACAAGTATAGTCACTATGCCATTATCTAAATCACTGATGAAGATATTGAATAGAAACCGGTCCCAGAACTTACCCTTGCAGAACCCTACTTGTAATGTCCTTCTGGAATTACTATGAACCATTGATAAATAGTCTCGGGAATGGTTATATAATCAGCTATGCACCCACCTTATAGTAGCTCTATCTAGGTTGTATTTTCCAAGTTTGTTTACAAGAAGGTGATGAGAGTATCAAAAGCCTTACTAAAGTCCTAACATACCACATCTACCACTTCCTCCCAACTACAAGGCTTGTTATCCTAACAAAGAAAGCTATTAGGTTTGTTTGACACTATTTGTTCCTGACAAATCTATGCTGACCATTACTTATCACCTTATTATTTACTAAGTATTTGCAAATTGACTGTTTCATTATTTGCTACAATATCTTTCTAAGTGTTTAAATTCAAATTGATATTTACATTGAAAGTGTAAAAATGCATTTACAATGCTCTATGGAGCTCTACTGAGCTCTACATAATTGGAATCCTGAAAGGGAGAACTCCCCACAAGTATGCTGTGTAGCAGCTACTTGCTAACATATCTCTTTTGGGAAGAGAATCAATTACTCTGACCCCCCTGTCCAAGGCTCTGGGCCTCTCCCACTATCATATGTGTGTCTCTCTGTGTGATAGACTATTTATTAAGATTAAAAAATCAACAGAAATTAGCCTAAGCATAGGGGACTATGGGAATTTGACATTGTTAGTATGAGGAAAGTAAGCTATAAATTGGAGATAGTGAGGGGGAAAGCAAAATTCAGCAAGGACATGACCCAGGGCCAGGGCTCTGTTACCATTATGGTGTAGTTATAATTAGTTTAAGCATAGTTTTAAATGAGTGTTTTTGAGAACTGTGAATGTTTTATTAAAATGCTATCTATACTGATAGTATGGGAAAGACATTGGTATAGATGTTAATTAAATGTGTAATGTAAAAAGCCATAAGGAGATGGTAGAAATATAATTATGATACAGACCATTTAGTGTTTAATTAGTATTATACTGGAATCTAAAAGGAGTAATTTTGCTGATTTGGGGAGCACTCCAATTATCTTCAAAAGGGCACCGTTAGGTTATAGGATAATAAGATTGTACAGCCTGCTGTCCAGGTGATACACTGTTTCCTCTTGGATGTTGTTATTGTATAAATGGTAATTGCATGCCTGTTTGCTTAACTAATTATTTTTTCTTTGAACAAAGTTTGGTTTTATCATTCTAAATTATCCTAATTATTCTCTACTAAATTCATTTTCTGTTATTGACCTGGAGACTTTAACCTGAAAAGTAAGTTGGGTTTTATTGCACCCTTATTTTTAACAACTTAGTATTAACTGGAGACATTTCAACACAAAGGCTCTAAAAGGTGACATAATGCATTGGAGGGAATTAAAGGAGACACATATATTCACAGAGTAGTTCAGCCTAACAGCTCTGGCTGAGGTATATTTCATGGAAGCAGGGCTAGCTCTAGGTTTTTTGCCGCCCCAAGCAAAAAAATTTTTGGCCGCACCCTGCTTTTTTGTTTGCTGTTACACATATTTGCACTTTGCAATGTTTTTGACTGTTTAAAATAAAAAAAAAGAAAACAGAAAATTTGTAGTTAGTGAAATAAAACAATTTCCTACTAGTGTACTCATTTAATTTTAACAAAATCACAATTACAAACAATTTGGGTTCAACTATACACTGTAATGAAAAACGTTACTGTCTTCCGGTGCGCCCAGTTTCTCATAAATTAAAAGAATTTATATGAACTGAATTTTTCTGGTTTTTATACTTGCATAGCCTTTTAATAATTCAGGTATTATTGCAAAAATGGTACTTTCAATTGAAATTAATGCAAGTCCTCACAAACGATTTTGAGACATGGTGGACCTCAAATAATTTTTTAGTAATTTCAGTTTTGAGAAACTGTGCTCACCAGAAGCCACTGATACTGGTAATGTTAAAAGAATGAGTAATGGTCTGGCTGTTGGAGTGAAAAAAATCATTTCTTGCTATAAATTCTAATACTTTTAGAGGGGAAATTTTAGAACTTGTTAGCTCCAATAAAGTTATTAATACATCATACAAATATAATTTTTTTTTTCAATAAAGGCAAAGGCACTTCAGGTAAACTCCCCCTCCCCTTTCACTCACTGCTGGGTCACAACAGCCTTTTCCCTGCCCTGTCCAGCCCCTCCCTATGTACAAGTACCCCTCACTCCTGACCCCCAGCTCCCACAGCCAGCCCAGCTCTGCCCCCCACCTGCTGGTGCCCCTCACTCCTGACCCACAGCCAGGCCAGCCATGGGGTCCCCCCACCAGCTGCCGGTGCCCCTCACTCCCTGAACCACAGCCTCCACAGCCCCCACAGCTAACCCAGCCCAGCCCCGCCAGTGCCCCTCAGTCCTGACCCACATCTCTACCAGTGTCCCTCACTTCCAACCCACAGCCCTCGGCATCCCCGCCTTCCCCCGCCCCCACTGTCCGGGGGCCAGTACTGGAGGCCGACCCCTCCTGACAAATTCCCTCAGGGTCTTCCGTGAAGAGCTTGGTGGCCTGCTTGGCCTTGTGCTGGAGGTTGCTGATGAAGACGGGGAAGTAGCCGGCCTCCCAGAGGTAGCTCAGGCTGGGCCCAGGCTGGTCCTGGATCAGCAGCAGGTGCTGGCATGTCTGGGGCAGGAGCTGGGGCAGGCAGGGAGCATTGTTTATCAGCCCCAGGCCCGGCTTCTCCACCAGAACCTGCAGCTTCCAGTGCCTGCAGGGCCTTGTCCAGCACGGTCTGCGTGGCTGTGCCCAGGGAGCAGGGGCCCTGGCAGGTGCCCAGCCCCCCTGCAGCCGCCATGGCCCTGGCTGGAGGGGAGACAGCACTTCCTGCACTGGGGGCATCCCCCCTCGAACCCACCCTACCCCCCCCGTGGGCAGGTCTGACCCGAAGTAGGTGGCGGAGCCAGGCAGCAGCAGGTGGCAGAGGGCAGCCAGCAGACTCCAGGTGCATGGTGCCAGCTCTGCGCAGCAGGTAGTGGTGTCTCCCATGGCCCTTTAAAATTGGCAGGGCAGGGCCGGGCATTGCCGGGGGCAGCTGCTTACTTGGAAATGCCGCCCCTGGAAATGCGCCGCCCCAAACACGTACTTGATTTGCTGGTGCCTAGAGCTGGCTCTGTGTAGAGGGGCCAGACAGTGCCGGATCAAGCCATACTTGCATCCCGGGCAGTGGGCATGTGGAACATGCGTGGCCCCGCACCTGGGCATGCAGCGCCTGATTGACATGATAAGGGGTGCCGCAGCCCCGGGCACGCGGCGCATGTGCGGGCACGCCCCCAGGCGCATGGCACCCCTTACCACTTCAATCAGGAGCCCCCCACAGGCTGGCACACCGAGCAGCTGTCCGGCTAGCCCCCCCCTTTAATCCGGCCCTGGGCCCAGAGAGACAGAGGGAAGAAAAACCATTAATCACTTTAATGCCACTCCTCACTCTAGAACCTCAAGCTGCTCTCAGCCACACCCTCTCTTTCCTGGGCATAGCCCCTCATCAATGGGATTGGGAGAGAGGCAGGAAAGAGTGGCATAGAGCCAGATATGTGACCCTACCTCTCTATGGTAGATGTCTCAGGTAACTGGGAAATCTAGTATTGTAGCCCCTTTCTAATACCAATGAAAAGTAGTCATTGGAAGGCCCAAGAGGATTCATTCATACATATTCTCTTGCTGTTGTTAAAATAGCTGTTATTTTATATAATAAAAGTGTAGTGATTGCAAAAATGAAGCATTTTTGTTTCTAAACTAGTATTCTTCATGTGCATATTGAATAATATATTGCTCAGTGAATAACATAAAATGAAAACATATACCAATGCTACCTTTTTCTGTTTCAGAGCTATTTGTATTTGGGTACTGTCGCTGCTTCCATCAGTGCTTAATTCATGAGTTTGCTCTCATTGCTTTGCTCTGTGAACATTACTCCTCGCCACACACAAATACACAGAAGCCTCACTATAGAGCTCTGCAGGTCCACAGATCTCTGCTTTATATGGGTGGGTATCTGCATCAGCAGATGTGGATGAGGATATCTGGGAATCATTTTTGCAGACACAGATATGGATCTAGATACAAATTTTGTATCTGTGCAGGATTCCACTTCTCTGAACTCTAGTGTGTTCACTATCTTTCTTTCAATGGCATTCAGGATTAAGCCAAAAACAACAAACACCAGGAGTTATGTTCTCATGATTGAGATTTTACTCAATTTTATATTGGCTAATAATATTGTAGTAGTAAATGGATAGCTAATTACTTCACTCTTGCAAGTATTATCATTGATGTTAGTCAGAAGCTAAATACAGCTGCAAGAATATTCAAATTAATCGTACTATACACATAACAATTATGGAATATCTCAGACCTGTCTGCATCAATTGTCTTCTGCAATTGTTTCATGTTAACATGTTTTCATAATGTTACTTGAAGAATCTTTACATGTTAATTAATTTTCTCATCTAGTGGCAGTAGTATGTGTGAATGTTCCATTAAGCAAGAGCAACAAAGAATGCTGTTCATCTATCAATGATTCATTTTTAACATAGGGTAGAATAAAGTTAAGATGGAGTTGTAAGAAAATAATTGACCTTTAAAATAGTGGCTTAAAATAGGTCTCTCGCTGAGACCATGAAAAGGTAAAATGGTCATTAGCATGGAAGAAAAGAGCAGAATTCTATTACAGAAGGGGATGGTTATTTAATGGCACTTAGGCTATGTATACACAGCAACATTATTTCAAAATAACTAGCATTATTTCTAAATAACTTAGTCAACTTAGTATTGAATGTCAAAATACTGTCAAGCTGGAGGACTTCTTACTCTGACTCCTGTAACTTTCATTGTACTAGGAGTAAGGGAAGTCGGAGGAAGAGTGCTCTATTTCAAAATAAGTGCTGTTTAGATGCTCCCAATTTCAAAATAAGCTATTTTGAAATAAGCTACGCAACTGACGTAGCTCAATTTGTGCCTTAGATGCAAGGCAAGACCAAAGGGGAATTTGAAATGGTAGATGTTGAGCAAGTGAATAAGCAAATAACTCTCGAGCTGGATGGTCTTCATGGGGAAGTCAGCAGACATAGAAGACAGCAGCTGTTTTATGGAAGAGGTGAGAAGCCACTTTTATCTTTCAAAGAAAGATAGTGAATGGATATTTCCAGATTATTAGTGCAAGGCCATCACTAATGAGCTCTCCCATAAGGTGTATTGCTTGCAGGGTTGTATATTCCAGATGCACAGGAAACAACTAAGGATCGTGATGACACATCAAGTTTAAAGGATCAAAATGACAGTTTAAAAAGACAAAATGGCACTACCTACAGCATATTTCACCATCAGTGGTGGCAGCTGTGGTAAAACACCTATCTTGTTGCTACTACTAGTATTGTTACATGGGTATATGGCCAAAGCCTACAGTATGGAAAGAACCCTGGCCCTAACAATATAGCCTTTAATTATGTTTGCATATTAAAGCATAGAACATTTTATAAACCATATGCAAGCTACTTACTGCTGAGCTTGAATTTCAGACATGGTGGTTAATTATAAAAATTGTATCTTATTATTTTATACATAAAATTCTATTCTGAAATAGACTGATAATTCATCTAGTCCAGTATCCTGATCGCAGAAGTGGGTATTGATCTGTCAAATGAAGATATAAATTCTCATGACTCCAAAATTTGTAATACTATGCTATGGGACAGTGATAACTAAAAAGTCTAAGAAGTCACTAATTAAAATTCTGCCATCAAACTAAAGGAATGCCATGGGATAATGTTTCCCCTCTACCAAGGAACATCCCTTCTTTGGCAAAATTCAAGTCAGTTACAGAGAACATATCCCTAGAGTTCATAAAAGTATTAGAAAGGGCACATTTATTGTTTTTTTGAATAGGGAAGACTAAAACTAAAAAGCAAATATCTTTAAAAAAATTGCTAGAGAGGACCCTTAAAGTACCAGCCCCCCTCTTTACCAACCTTTGGTATCTCATATATGTAGTGTATATTTTCAGGAATAATTCCTGAAGATTTCCATTAAATGCACTTAACATAGTCATTTGTCAAGTGCAGTTGCCTCATGTCTTAGTTACATTTATGAGAAAATGGCTGTATTTACAAAGGACAATTAAAACAATCCCCAGTCCCTTTGGTTGACAAATATTTTGTACTAGCAGACTTACCCAGCATTGCCTGGGTCCAGCCTGGGGGGAAGGGATCACGGAGTGCAGGCTGGCCCGGGACAGGAAGGGGTGGACTAGCCCGGAGTTTGGGGAGAGGTCTGGCCTCGAGCTCGTGTTGGAGGGACCAACCCAGGGTTTGGGAAGGGTGGCCACCCGAGGCTTGAGTTTGGGAGTGGAGGGGCTGGTGATTTTTTTGGGTGGGTGGGATCTACCTCCCTGGGCTCAGCCCATGGAGCTGGCAGAGTGGAAGGTCAGGCAGGCCTCCCCTGCCAACACAGGGGCCTTAGGGCCGGGGGGAAGGGTTTGAAGTAGGGAGGACACTTACATGAGCTGGTGACAGGTAAGATGGCAAGTCCCATCCCCAACTGGCCACTCCATTGGTGTTGTGGGCTGCAGGATAGCTCTGCATTTCACTCGCTGCCCTCAGTGGTGATTGTGAGGCTCACGTCCCTCCTCTCCCTGCCCTCTCCCTTTCCATGTTATGGAAAACAATCACATACCAGGCACATCCTATTTTCCTGGCACAACTAAACCCTGACCTTGTTTTAAGTTAGGATAAGAGGAAGCTGCATACCAAATTTGGTGGTCCTAGTTCTTACTGTTAAGGAGGAGTTCTTGAAGAAACTGACTTGCAGACAGACACACAAATCTCAAATTTATATTTATAGACCAGAGAGGTAACAGGGAAATTTTATAGGAGCCACTTTAGAAGATACTGCCAACACAAGACATGTGATGGAGATATCTTTCTGCCGCTCAATTTAATAGCCACACTCATCAGGATTATGGTAAGCATCTTTTATCCTAAAACAAGATGATGTTATATCAGCTACTGTAAGTACAGATTTAGGTAACTTTATAAATCAAGAATTAAATATTGGATTTGTTAATATATGCACAGTAGTTCATTTGAAGATTTAAAAACAAACAAAGCACTGGATATTTTCTTTTGTATTACCCAATATTCAGGCCTGTTGGTTTTAAAATATCTTAGGAAATTTGCTTTTGGACTGTTTAAAGAAGCATTGAATGATTTAGAAGAAACAACAAAGAATTCCTTCAGGAACTTTAAGAAGTTTTAGACATTTATCTAAGTTGTTTTTAGTCATCTAGGTGTCAATTCTTTGAAGACCATAGTTTAGTGTGAACCAATTACTCTAAGCACTGCATACAAATGTCAGAACTCCCAATTTACAGTGAAACTGCAGTAATGTCATGCCTTTGTTGTTAAAGTTTAAGAATGTTACTCATGATCATTTTTACAACTAGGAGAGGCTTAAAGAGTGTTTATGTGGGCTGTTTATCAAGCAGATTAGACTTTCCCTCACAGTTAATGTTTATGAGTCCAACACACAAGCTTCAGAACATTTGTTATGAGCTTCACACATTCGGAGTCTGACAGTTTTAGGATTCATCATGGTGACTTGCATTCCTAAATTAGGCGGCTTCAAGTTATATTTCAGTGAGAATTTAATGGCCACACTCATCAGGGTTATGGTAAGCATCAAAATTACACTTCTTAGAGGAGTTTGAAATTAAAATGGTTGAAGCAAGGAATTTCTTTTGTGTATGACCAGAAGTAATATCTGGCAAAAGCTACATGCATACTGCTTTGATTAAAACATGTATCAAACTAATTACTCTTTCACACAGGCACATTCCCACCTTATCAACATCCTTGTTTAACATTCCATTTTCGCCGGTGAACTGATTAGGCTGCGAAGATTCATTGATCAAAATAATTAACTAGCATTGTTGCAAATCAAATTTGCACAGTTGTGGAAATAGAACAGGTGTGACCTGCAAGCATTCGTGGTTGGTCTTTTGTCATGAGATTGAAGTCTCAATTTTTATTTAAGGACTTTGCCACTAGTTATACATCACAAAACAAAGCAAAACTACGTGTGGCAAATGCAGAGGGGGAAATGATGCCTATAATGCATCACACCTGAACAACAGCAGCATACATAATGAAAGTAAGGTGCCAGAAGGAATGGCTCATATGATGAAATCAGGGAGTATTAATTAGACACACACTATTTAAGACTATGTAGAAGTCTAACATGCCATAAAATTAAAAGGATGATACACAGCAGGTTTATTGCACATCAGGAAATACCGAAGAAGTTATGTTCCCTAATTAATGGATGCTTTCAGAATACAGCATTTCTAGGGATTATAATATCACCTGAAATATTGAAATAGCTTTGAAATGGTTCCATTGAGGAAACGAATTAAAGTTAATGAAATACATAGAGGCACTGAGTATCTTGAGTATTTCTGGCCTCGTGGTAACATGCGGTTGAGCTTCTAGCTGCTTGAAGTTCAGTTATGAGAGAGAATTTCTTGTCCTTGCAGGTAAAGTTATGGCGCCATAAAGGAAGGATCCATCTGCACTACTGTTTTAGCATCTTTCACTAAGTAATCTATCAGTCTTTACTGGAACAAATTCTGCAAAGACCTAGAACTATTTTTCCTCTAAGAAGTGTTAGGATAGGAGAATAGCAGCTTTTTAATTAGGGTTCAATGGGTTACTCCAAATAATATGTCTCTGAGTGTGAGAGAAGTTTTTTCCAACATAACATGATCGTTACTGCTTATCCTACTATGACTGGGATCATTCTCATTTTGAATTTTCTAGGACTGTTTAGCAATTATGAAAATTAATCACAATTAATTGTGTGATTGAGCTTTTAAACAATAATAGAATATCATTTATTTATTTTGGATGTTTTCTACATTTTTGAATATATTGATTTCAATTATAGAATAGAAAATGTACAATGTTCATTTTCTGTTTATTTTTATTACAAATCTTTGCATTGTAAAAAAAAAGAAAGAGTAATTTTCTATTCCCTTCATACAAGTCCCATTGTGCAAACTTTTTATAATGGAAGTTGAACTTACAAAATGTAGAATTATGCACAAAAATAGCTACATTCAAAAATAAAACCACATAAAACTTTAGAGCCTTTAAGTCCATTCAGTCTTATTTCTCATTCAGCCAATCCAACCAAATGACTTCATTTGTATTTTTAGGAGATAATGTTTTCTGCTTCTTGTTTCAAATGTCACCAGAAAGTGATAACTGGCATTTGAATGGCACTGTGTAGCTTCTATCTTTAGAAATCTCAAATTGGAATCTTCTTTTAATTTTGTTAAATCTGCACTGAATGCGTTCTTAAATGGGTCATTATCATGAGACTGATATAACATGAAATATATGGAAGACTGTGAGTAAAACAGAGCAGGAGACATACAGTTCACTCCCAAGGAGTCCAGTTAAAATTTAAGTCACACTTTCTTTTAATAAGTGTTATCAGCATGGAAGCATGTACTTTGGAAAGGTGGCCGAAGCATAAAGACACATATAAATATTGATCATATCTGGCATGTAAATACTTTGCAATATTTACTACAAAAATGTCATGCACACACCTGAAGAAATGTGACAAAGGAGGGCTATGTCTACACTGGCATGATTTTCCAAAAATGCTTTTAACGGAAAAGTTTTCCATTAAAAGCATTTTTGGAAAAGCGCGTCTAGATTGGCAGGATGAGGTTTTCCGCAAAAAAGCCCCGATCGCCTTTTTCACGATCGGGGCTTTTTTGCGGAAAACAGTACTATGCTGTCTACACTGGCCCTTTTGCGCAAAAGTCTTTCGGAAAAAGACTTTTGCCCAAACGGGAGCAGCATAGTTTTTCTGGAAAAGCACTGATGATTTTATATGAGATCATCAGTGCTTTTCCGAAAATTCAAGCGGCCAGTGTAGACAGCTGGCAAGTTTTTCCGGAAAAGCAGATGATTTTCCTGAAAAACTTTCCAGTCTAGACACAGCCGAGATGTATGGTTAAAATAATGCAAGAGATAGGTTATTCTAAAAGAAAGTATGTCTGTGAGATGATGACATTTCTCATACAAGCATTATGAAAATGCTGAGAATAATTCAGTTGGAATGGCATAGTACCATGTTTCTTCTGATGATTTTTAATTATTGTGTAAGTTGAAACTCTCTAGTCTAGTACCCATGGGACTTGTCTGGTGCCAAACCAAAGGATTTGCCCAACCATAGGAGGCCAATATTGTCTAGCAGCATTATCAATACTTCCACTGTTTCCTGGGCTCTTAGGATACATTTAGGCGTAAATTAGAGCTAAATAACAGCACAGAACACTGAGTAACAAGACTATACACAAACTTTATGGGACTATGAGAAACTTGGCCACACCAATGATAACTGGACCTCTGGCTAACTAAAATCATGCCAGACCACGGATATTGCTGGACTAGACAGTGCCGGACTGGAGAGGCTCAACCTGTACAATCATCATCAATGACAAAAAGTCCAGAGATCACAAATAGTACCCCCTTGTGGTTATTTAGAAAATCACACTGAACGTTATTACAGGCAGTCCCCGACTTACGCGGATCCGACTTACTAACGGGGCTTTTCTCGCCCCAGAGCTCATGGGCGGCGGGACCACCCAGAGCGCAGCGGTCCCGCCACCGTGTCCTCCGGGGCGAGAAAAGCTGCTCCGGGTCTCCCTGGTGTGCTGGGGGGGACTTCCCAGCACAGCAGGGAGACCCGAGCAAAGCTGCACAGGCGGCGGACCCCGCTGCCCATGCGGCTTTGCTCCTTTGCCCCGGAGCAAAGCCGCACAGGCTGCGGGGTCCCCCGCCTCTGCGGCTTTGCTCCTGTCTCCCTGCTGTGCTGGGGGGAACTCCCCCCCAGCATAGCAGGGAGACAGGAGCAAAGCCGCAGAGGCGGGGGACCCCGCCGCCTCTGCAGCTTTGCTCCGGGTCTCCGTGGTCTTCTGGGGGGGGGGGGAGGCGCAGCTAGTGCGCCCCCCGCCCAGCAGACCAGGCTTTTGTTGTGGATGCCTGGGGTAGAGCAGCTGGTGTGCTGCCCGGCTGGTCCTGGGGGGACCTACTCGGCAGCGCCCCAGCTGTTCTGTCCCAGGCTCCAGATTCAGCCGCTGTTGAAACTGATCAGTGGCTGATTCCAGGAAGCTGGGGGCAGAGCAACTCTGCCTCGGGCTTCCTGTAGTCAGCCCCTGGTCAGTTTCAGCAGCAGCGGCTGAATCTGGAGCCAGTTCCGAGTTACGTACAAATTCAACTTAAGAACAAACCTATAGTCCCTATCTTGTACGTAACCCGGGGACTGCCTGTATCTGTAATCTAAGGATACTCATCAACTGCTTACTTTTAACCGGCTACCAAACACACAATTAGAATTGGAGAATACTTAAAATTTCCACTAACACTTCACCGATGCTTCTTCAGTACATCATATTAACTCAAAAAGGAAAGCACTAAATGGAAGATAAAGTCATTATCACAATTTGACTCGTCCCAATAAAAGGCTACCAAACTTTAAAACCCCTGAATACTGATATGATTCTAACAGATCTTTTGGTCTTCCTCAACACAGGCAAGCTCAAGAACTCAAGATTCCTGTCATGTGTTTCCCAGAGGGTACATCAGCACATTCGCACCAGCAGGTCATATGAAGTGTTAAATTGCATTCATGTTCCAAAGGTTTTGAATTATTTAAATTTGGAAGATTATACTAACACTGAGCAGTGTGAGTATATTCAAGAATGGTGATGGCCTCACTTACAAAACCTGTTATTGCTGGGATTATAAATTGCCTACTTAATTTGCATTTGCTTGAAGTATGGCCAAATACATGGTTAGTCAAAAAGCATTTATTTTACAGAGTTTAATTTAAATTGGACTGTCTGAAAGTTCCTTTCCGATCACAGAAAAGCAGAAATAGAATAAAAGATTTTTTGTTACTTTTGAAGACTGTTTTACTAAAGGACATACAGTAGGGACAATTTTGCCTTACATCAATAGAAAAGGGAGAGGGATAAACTGTCAGACACAAATAGTGCTTAGTTACCCAGCAGCTATTTGTACCTTTAAAAAAACCTTCCAGTACCAGTATTAGTTGCTTTTCCTTACCTCTACTGCAAAGAATATCTAAAATACTACAATCTAAGAGATAAAGTTATTTGATGACCAATGGAATTATCCAGCAATTGGCAAGCATTTTAGGGTGATCATTGTAAGATCCAACCTTGTTTCTGCTGAAGTCAGTAGCAAAACACTTAGGCTATGTCTACACTGCAGGCTTCTTGTGCAAGAAGCTTTCTGCGCAAGAATTTTTGAGCAAAAATTCCTTTGCAAGAGCATGTCCTCGCCTCAAAGTGAATCACAAAAGTGATTTGCGCAAGAGAGCATCCACACTGCATGGACGCTCTTGTGCAAGAAAGCTCCAATGGATATTCACAGAATGGTCATCAGAGCACTTGTGCTTTTTCTCTTGCACAAGAAAACCCTCTGGATCATCCACACTTGCCTTTTTGCTCAATAACTGTAGCGCAAAAGGGAGTTATGCCTCGTAGAAGGAGGTTTACCTACACCGACAAAAGCCTTCTGTTCTGCCATTTTACTGCTGATTTACACATGATGAAGCACATTTAAGCACATTTAAGGTGTGGACGCTCCATAGGTTTTTGTGCAAAAATGGCCGTCTTGGCGCAAAAACCTTGCAGTGTAGATGTAGCCTTATTGACTTCAGTGGGATCACAATCAAGTACATAGCACTTATATATATATATATATGCTGAAGAAGTGTTACTGTGCAATGTGGATTCAGCACTTTTGGGAGTAACATAAGCAAAATGAAAGTAGACAAATTGTGGGGCACAGACCTGTGTTCTAACCAACCATCAGCTCAAAAGAGTTGTCCTCAATGGGAATACTATTCAGGGCTAATGCTGCAGACTGTAGCTCTGGGGCCAGTTCTTAATATGTTAACACTTTTTAAAAGACTATGAACTGATTCTTGTCTCCTGAAAGATAATAGGAGGCCCTGTATTCATGCCTAAGATTGAGAGGTCAGCTAGATTACCGTTTGTTTGTTTGTTTGTTTTATTAAGTTTTTTTTGTGTGTGGTAAAAGAACTTGGGTTACCCCTCTAAAAGAAGTTTCCAAGTGACTCTTCCTGGATTCAAGAAAAAAGTATTTTTTTCCATTTGGGTGGTGGCAACATACCTCCCAAGCTCAGGGAATCTGTGACCTTGCGGTGTTTTTAAGCAGAAGCCTATGTAGGAAAGGTATTTTTAAGGTCTGTTGTGCCTCCCCTCCCATTTTGAACTCAAAGTGTCCGAGTGGGGAACAGCCATGACAGCCTGTCATTTGTTCAGGAAATCCCCTACACGATCAGGCCACTTAGAAAGGCCTTCAGCTAAAATAGAGACATGCAAGAGAAGAATCTGGTTTTATCCCGGTATCCAGGGTATTGCCCACCAGTATTTCAGTAATCTTCTTACACCAGCAATTCAACTGTAGGTTCAGCTTAATCATTTTGATTGTATCTTTGTGGATAACAGTTCATAAAGTATGCAGATAATATTTAGGAAGGTAAGACCTTCCTGCAACTGTCAAAGAACAAAAATTCTCGGAAATTGTTTGAATCTTATACACAGCTTTAGGCATTAAGACAGGTGATATGCACAGATGCCTGATGGAACCAAACAACACAGAGATGATTAGTAGTATTAATCATGAACATAAATTACTGCTTATATCACATCTAATTCTAATAATAATAATAATAATGGGTCTATTGGCAAAGGGCATTAATTCATTTGAGGACCAATTCCAAGCCCCATTTAAATCAACAGGAGGACTCTTTGATGAGCTTTGGTCGTTAATCCCTTGGAACTGCCACGGTTGCTGTTATGAGCCAAATAAGTGGATATATTTTTTAATATTGAAAAGGAACCTGCTATTGACTCATATGTTGTTATTGTCATTAGTGATGAACTTGAGAACATTCTAAGGAGAAAGAAAATAAGCTGAAAAGGACAACATACAAGTCCCTGTACTCAATCTGCACAATCCATAAAGTTTGGGTAGGCTATAGCTAAGGTACATCTTATTTCCTGATGAACAGCACTGACTAAGAATGGAGCCATCATATTTATTCTAGTTAAACATTGGAATAATTTGTCCAGGGAGATTGTGGAATCTCCATCATTGGAGATATTTAAAAGCAGGTTAGATAAACATCTATCAGGAATTATCCAAATGGTGCTTGGTCCTGCCGTGAGGGCAGGGGATGAGACTTGATGATCTCTTGAGGTCTCTTCCAGTTCAAGTATTCTATGATCCTACAACAGCCTAGTCTGATCGCAGTCCATAGACCCAGAGCAGCAGTGTCTTCAAGAAGAAAGCCTTCAAAACTCCCAAGGAGTAAGCAGGTAGATCCATAAAGACCATTCCCATCATTAAGGCCAGTCTGAAATTTAATCCCTATACCCCAAAGTACTTATCTTAGATGGAGAAATGTTTACCAAAATGTCAGCATTTTTATTGTAATGTAATTAATGCTGGGAACATTCTAGCACCAATGTAACCCATTTCAGTGTGGGAAAGGAAATCCTGTATGTTCAACGTTAATTTCTGCAAAATTCTGAATTCCACAATAGCACAGAATTCTCCCTGGAGCATGTACTGTAATGGGCCAGATATATCAATATATTCAGGACACGTCTAGATAATTTAGACAGGAGGTATCCTGAAATAGCTACGCCATGTCTTTTAAACACTCCTCATTCCACGAGGAGTACAGCTAGTTCAGATTAGAAGCCTAATCCGAACTAGCTACTCCATGCCACGTGTAGCCGCGCGGCACGGGGTTCGAACTAGCTGGGATTTAAAAATGGCGGCGTCCGGCTTATGCAAATGAAGCCCAGGAAATTCAAATCCCGGGCTTCATTTGCCAGTGCGGTATGCCTACACTACCCGCCTAGTTCGAATTAGGAGGGTAGTGTAGACATACCCTAATATGTCTCATTAGTGTCTTTTTATTACTACCAATCTGTCATCAAGAATAACGTCTATGTTTTACTTCCTTGAAAGTGTTCAAGAAAATCTGACAGGAAATTTAATCCTTGACTTCTCCTATATTCTCCTATATAGTGTAATTAGTACTTATATTTTTCTGTCATATTTCAAAATAATAATTTATATACATTGTAACCTTCAAATAGCTTTTGAGTTGTAAGATAAGGAAAAGTATCAGAAAATCTCCTAAATTACTCATATACGGTATCTGCTGAGATTTTATATAGCCATTTTGCAGACTCTAATGAAATAGAAGGTATTTAAAAAGTGCCTGCTGTACTATAGCAGATGTTTGACACAATGGAAACAGTTATAACTGCAGTTTAACAACATTTACAATTACAAACCAACTATTACTTTAGTTTTCCTGCAAAATCATTCCAACAGTCACTGTAGTAATTATATTTCCAATTCCTCTCATTTGCAATTCATAATTTCCACCTATTGGCAAATCAGATTTTCCTTCATCAAAACAAAATGTGACTCCACTTCACAAAAACATCCTTACTTGGATCTCATTCAGTGTTTTCATGAATACCTTGGAATACCTTCCTTCCCATACACAAACTATCTCTCCACCGATTTTTGACTGTGCTCATAGAAAAACTGACAACCTGGCCAATCACACAGACACATTCATATGGTCAGAGTCCAGTTACGCACTGAAATTAAAAAGGAGCCCAAGGGAACAAAAAACAATGACTGGCTACAGAAGGACTTTTCAGCTATTCCTGTTGAAATGTGTACTAGTCTTTACATAATAACTCAAATGAAATCATTACTGGTGTCCCACAGCAAATATTAAACAGTGACAAGGAAATTTGTCAAAGACAGTCTGTTCCCTGCATCCACTACTTCTATCTTCTTTTAATGTAATTGTCTACTTTTTAAAACCTATGTCATAAAATATACACCTGTTCAAGCTATGGAGAGGGGATAAGTGAATGAAATAAAAAATTAATGAACATTAATTTTATGAATCTTTGTGATTCACATAGTCTTTTAAAAGCACATAGTTCATCTGACATATTGGGAGACTTTGTATTTTCATGAAAACACGTCTGATCTTGTGATAAACATATTTGTGTTTAACTAGCACACTAAATAAGAAAGAAAAGAAATTGGAAACTATGTTATGGTTGCAGTACACCAAACTCAGTTACACACAGTTATCTATTTTGTTGCTGGTGAGTTACCATGATTAAGTTAAAGGAGGAGGGGAGGTCTTTTCATGTGAATGTGAAAAGTGGGAGACAGATTTTATAAGCCACAGACAGGTGTCTCTCTGAAACTTTTTACATGCAGCATCTGCATGTCATTTGGTATGGAAATCAAGAAAAATTACCAGGCCTGTACAGAGTTTAAGCTCTGAGAGCCAAAAACTGGTCCCACTGAGATCAGTGGAAAAAGTGGAAACAGCCTTAAGCACTCAATGGCAACAATGCTCCTCTTTGAGTAGCCTCTGGATTTGCCTTGTTTTTTATTGTTGCTTTTCCCACACCCCTTCTACACATTTTCTAAATGGAATATCTCCCTCCAATCCCCAAACTACTTCTTTACCTATTTATGTCTCACTTTACTTTGTACTTACAGTGGTAAATACCATTGACATCACATTTTGACTTGGCTCAGCTTCTCCAGAACATTATGCAAGGCTGTCTAATGTAGTTATTAATATTCCTTAGCTAGTGCCATATTTTAAAAAACCAAACAGGCTATTAGCTGGAAATTTTGACCTTTAGCATTATGTTGAGAATTCAGGATGCTTTTACTTTTAAATACATTATACTTATGACTGACCCTCCCCCAGTATTTGTTGTTTAAGCTTCACTAGCTTCTTCTCACAAAATATTGTAATTATGGAAAATGTTAAGTTTTAGTGCCTCTAACTTCCCAAAGCTTGTCAAGTCAATATACAAAATGAATGTCACAAGGTGAAAAAGTGCTAACCCTGTCAAGGTGAAGGATATAACTACCCAACCTTATGCCCCGAATAAAGGATGTTGAGGCTAGACCTAACTTACATTTATTATCTATTTCTTTGTTGATTTTATAAAGCAATCACTTACTGAGGGTTTCCATAGTAACAAATGAGCTAATTTTTAATTTCTAGGATCCTTCATGCACTTAACAATTAGATACCTTAGTATAAAGAGTAAATACCACACTTGCTGTTCTGGTGTTATTTAACTACGGTGCAGAAAAGTAATACATAGTTTTCAATAAAACTGGAGGTTTTTTTCTCTCCCCTCAGTGTCTAAAGATAAAAAAAAAAAGTTCAGGTTTTACTTACATCTTTGGTTTCTGCGTTTGCTCTTGTACATGGTCATTGTGAAGAAAACGTACTCTCTGAGAAGTAACTTCCTTGAACACAGACACAAATGAAAAAGAGATTGTGCTTCTGCTTTGCAGTGAGACAGTTGCTCACTGACAGAAGGTAACCAGCAATGTCTCAGTGAAAGCCAGGGTAATACCATTTTTGTAAAATCCAGGGGAGATGCTACTGGCTCTAACTATTTTCTCTAATGCAAACCCTAGAGAGGAAATGCATTTCTGCCTTTATTTTCCCTAACATTGGAGAACCTCAAATACGATCCATACAGCATAAGGTATACTAAGAAGTACTGCATTAAGAATGCAGTAATTTATGATTTAACAGTTTGTCAATAAAGATTCTCTGAAATAGCTGGGGTAAATGGAAAATGTCTTGCATAAGTACCTGTTTGCATAATTAAAAACTAATTTTTCATTGAGGGGCTGCAAAACCTACATGTAAATATTATGCACCCAAACTTCAACTGCTGACTCTGCAAAACTACCATTAGGCTAAATTAACAGAATTTTTGCTTAAGGAATACGGACAACAAAACTGGGCCCTTCATGAACACAAATACGTTTCATAACAGTTACTATCCTAACTAAATAGATATGAGCAGAATCTAAAAATCTCATCTTGCTTTAGGTACTCATTTCTGAATTATTATTATTATTATTTCTGAATTATTTTCTCATAAAATCAAGACAAGAAGGGATCACTATGATCATCTACTCTGACCTGCACAATGCAGACCACAGAACCTCACCCATTGTCTCCCCACCCATAAATGCTGTCTAAGTTACTGAAGTTCTCAAATCATGTTTTAAAAACATTGTTACTTTAGTTTAATCATGCAAGTGACCCATGCCTCATGCTACAGAGGAACCCAATCCATAACTCCATACTTTGAAGTAAGAATAAGAGCCTCCGGAAAAGGGCACTTTTTCCGGAGGATCGGGGCCAGTCTAGACGCTCATTTCCGGCTTTTTTAAAAGCCGGAAAAAAGCGGCGGACATTTTTATTTAAATGCCGCGGGGGATATTTAAATCCCCTGCGGATTTCCCTACGACGACTCGTGAAATTTACATGCCCCTTCCGGAAAAGGGGCCAGTGTAGACGTAGCCTTATTGTATTTTAGCACAATTTCCATTTACCTCTATATCTGTAACAACTTTTTCTTTCAAAAGTTGTCCACTAACTTGTATACAACTGAAGTCAAACTAATAGGCCTGTAGTTTTGTGGGTCACCTTTTTCCTTTTTGTAAAAATATGTATTCTTTTACAAATTCTCCAGTCATAGGGTACAACCCCAGAATTTACAGATAATAATTCTTGCTACTGGGCTTAATTTCATGTGCAATTTTCTTTAATATTCTTGGATGGGGGTTATCCAGCTCTCTGGGATTTGGTCTCTTTGTGGTTTAACTTCAACCTCAGATGTGGCAATTTCTATTTCCATATCCTTGTTTCCATCAATTAACCTTCCACTACCAATACACTTTCCATTGCACTTATTAAAAATGGAAGCAAAGTATTTGTATAGGTGTTGGGCCATGCCTATCTTATTTCTAATCTTAACTCCACCTCATTATTTAGTGATCCCACTTCTTTCCTTGTTTTCTTTTTATTTATATGGTGATAGTACCTTTTACTACTGCTTTTAATTTACTTTGCAAGGTCCAACTCTGACTGGCTTTTGGAAGTTTTCACTTTTTTCCTATGCTGTTTGACTTTCAAGAGGTAGCTTTCCTTGCTGATCCTTCCCATTTTTATGTTCCTTGTAGGACTTTTGCTTTCTTTTTAGTAGTGAGTTTATGATGCTTGCTCATCCAGTTTGCTCTGCAATCCTTCCCCATGACATAATTCCCCTTTTTTGGGATGCAGGCTTTACATTGGACTTCAAATTACTAAAAATAATTCCAAGAATCCTCCACATTCAAATCCTTGTGTTTTTCAATCCACTTCTTGAACTAATTCCCTTAAATTGTTAAATCTTGCCCCTTTGAAACCAAAGATTCTATTTACAGACCTTCTTTTGTGTAGCTTTCCACCTAGTTTAAACTAAATTAGCTCATGATCACTCAAACCACGTCTGTACTCTACAACCCATTCTTCTAAGAGATCCTAACTACTTACCAACACAAAATCTAAATTGGCATCACCTCTTGCTGGTGCAGTCACTATTTGGGGAAGAAATCTTTCAGCTCTCCCGACCCGGAATAGCTTGACCCAAGATTAATAGTAGCACTTGTACTCCAATCTATATCTGAGAAATTAAAGTCTCCATAATCACATAATTCCCCGTATTATTTATTTCATTAAAATATTAATGAAATAAATACCCAAATCATCTCTGAGGGTCAAGGAGTCTATAGCAAACCTCAAATACTATCCCAGTGGAGCCCATGTTACCTTTCTTGACCCAAACAGATTCTGTTTTATCTATTTATTTTTTCTAATTTATTCACAATCTAGCTCATCATTAATATAAAATGCGTTGGCACCAGCACTCAAACTACCATGTTTCCAGCTCAGTTTGCTGGCTCCTGTGCTGATGGTTGGTCACTTTCAAATATATGTATTTGGGAAAAGTTCTTTGAACTGAATTTCACAAAACTCTCCATTTTTAATAAGAAGCTTTGTCGTAACCACTTCACTGTCTTTTCACATAATGATTCTATGGAGCTAAGGCAGCATCTACACTACAAAGAAAAGTTGGAAAAAGATACGCAAACTGCAATTTGCATATCTTTTTCCACTTTTCCTCCGAAAAGGGCTTTTCTGATATTTGGCCCTTTTACATGGGCCAAATATTGGGAAAAAAAGCCTCTTTTGGAACAGCCCTTCTTCCTCATAGAATGAAGTTTACAAGGATGCTGAAAAAATGCATCTGCTTTCCCAATTTTTTTTCAGAAAAGCAGACGTGTTCCTTGTTGCGGCAGAGCTTTTCCAGGATACCTCCTAAGGAAGAGAGGAAGCAGTGCTATATGATATTTTAGATGTATGGTATGCTTTACAAAAGTTCAAGCATTTTCCTGATAGGAGAACTTGGTTTCAAAAATCATAATTTTCCACACAGATGAAACAAGATCATTGCTGCCAAAGGGGCAGAAGAGAGGCTTTGAAAACAGACATGAATTCTGCTTTGGAGTGCACATATAAGTAATCTTTGACTACAATGGGATTAGTCACATGAGTAAAGAGTTCCATGATCAACCCCTTGATGGTCTGAGAGAATGTTCACAAATATCACAAATGCAAAGGCATCAAGGAGTTGGAGGCAGAAACCAATGTGCTGTCATTAGAGACAGAGCTAAGCATACCACTGCAATCTTAGCCAAAGTGGTTAAAACCAAATGAATTTAGCATAGCTCTGAACTATTGAAAGAAATCTGAACTCAACTTAAAAACTCATGGTTAGAATTTCCAAACACAAGTACCTAAAATGTATCCTTATTTTCATAAATAAATTACATAACTTCCAAAAGGGGTGACCATGAGTAGCATCCATTGTTTAAAAATGTTGTCCCATCATAATTTTTTTTTTCTGCTTAATGAAAAAAAAAACACTTACAATTTAAGCCCAACTGTGTGAGACTATATTATTTGTTTGTATCTCCAATAAAAACATTTTAGAGTTTCTTGTGGCACTTCCCTGACATTTTTCTTTTCCCATTCTTTTCTTTAATATTTCACTTAGGCTACATCTAGACTGCAGGCTTTTTGTGAAAGAGCGTGTCCACACACAAAAGCGCAACAAAAAATGATGCACTTTTGCGAAAGAGAGCATCCAGACTGATTGGACTGTCTCTCGCATAAAAGGCCACCCAGAACTACTTCATGCAGGGCTTTAGGTCACCAGTTGCTTCTGAATGCTGGTGCTGGTGCCTTGCAGGTACACGGGCTTAAAGGGACCACTTTCTCTACTTCTGCTGCAATGCTTGCCTACCTCTTTGAGGGACAGCAAAGTTCTCGAAGTGCCTACTGTGGTTTCTCTCTTCTTTTTTTGATGCCACAGCTTTGTTCTTTAGTGCCATGGAGCCAGAGCTGGCCCTGGGTATATGATGGACCCACACAGCCATGCTGCAGTTTTTGCAGCATTGTGTGTCAGCTGCCTTTCTGGTCCTGCAGGGGACCCTTTCCATGGCTGTGGCTGCTCCTCTCTGACAACTGCATCCCACAGTGGGGAAGCATTTCTGGAGGCTTGACACCAGTTTGGACTGGTGGGACCAGTTGGTCATGAAGCAGTGGGACAACCAGCAGCGGCTCCAAAACTTCCGCATGCAGGACACCTTTTTGGAGCTACGTGCCTGGCTCACGCCCACCCTCCGAACACCCACCTGTGTCCTGCCATCCCTCTGGAGAAGTGCGTCACGATTGCCCTCTGGAAGCTCACCACCCCTGACAGCTACTGGTTGGTGGGCAATAGTTTGCTGTGAGGAAGTCCACCATCAGGGCCCTCCTCATGGAGGTAAGGTACTCTGGGGCTGCAGTCCTGCTGGGAGTCAGGGGAGAGTGTTGCATAAGGCGGACCCTTGGGAAAGGGAGGTTGGGGACTATGGGGGGATGGAGTGTGGGGGGAAAGCCCCATCCCTGGGGCTTGAGACGTCCCGCCCACACACAGCCCTGCTGCTGTGGGGGTACCTCATTGGGGGTGGCTCCTGGGGTATTTGGGGGTAGGGGAGGAGAGCAGGGTGGCCATCTCCCAAGGACTCAGGCACCCCCCCTTTCATTCTGTTTTTTGTGTTTCTTTGTCTCCTTCTGCAGGTGGTGAGGGCTGTCAACTCCCTCCTGCTGTGGAGGGTCGTCCATCTGGGAGACCTGAATGTGACCATGGCTGGATTTGCTGCCCTGGGATTCCCCAACTCGGGGGGAATGATAGATGAGACACACATCCATATCCAAGCACCAGACCATTGAGCAGCCCAGAACATCAACCAGAAGGGCTACTTTACTGTTGTCCTGTAGGCCCTAGTTGATTACAAGGAACAATTTACTGACATTTTTGTCGGGTGGTCGGGCAGGGTACACGATGCCCGAGTCTTTCACACCTCAAGCCTGTACAGGAAGCTGGAGGCGGGCACATTCTTCCCCTGCTGGGACTTTGCAGTTGGGGATGTGACATGCCTCTGTGCATAGTGGGGGACATGGCAGACCCCCTCATGCCATGGTTCATGAAGCCATACACCAGCCACCTGGATCCCAGCAGGGACCTGTTTAATGCCCACATGAACCGAGCCAGGATCCAGGTGGAGTGCGCCTTTGACTGCCTCAAGGCACTTTTCCGGTGCCTCCTCACCCTCCTGGATGTAGGGGAACACAACATCCCAGAGGCGGTGGCAGCATGTTGCGTTTCCACAATATTGTGTAGCGTAAGGTGAAAGCCTTCCTCCTGGGGTGGGGGGTAGATGCTGGTCACGAGGGCTGTGCGTTTGAGCAGCCACAGACAGCTGCCATCTGGTAGGCCCATCAGGCCGGGGTGCGCATCTGGGAGGTCCTGAGGGAGAGGTTCTGTAAAGCACCCCAGTTTCTCTCCCCAGGGCCTCCACTCAGGGGCCTCTGGCTTGCTACTCTATCCATTCCCCACCACAGCCCCTCCCTTCACCCTTTCCTTGACCTCCCAGTAAACACACCTGTTTGGTTTTACAAACCATGAACTCTGTTTTAATGAAACTTTGGGAAAAGGTGGGTAGGGGGATGAGGGCTCTGAACTGTAGGGAGAACTCTGAACTTGGAGGAAGGCTCAGAACTGGGAGGGGGATGAGGGTGGCTCAAAGTGCCCCCTTGGGTTGTGAGGGTCTGGCGACCACAAGCGGTTGACAGGAGGGGGGGCTGGAGCAGAGTTAGAGTTGGCAGGAGGGCAGGGGGAGTGGTGCCCATCTCCTCCTCCTACTCTTCCTCTTCCAGCATGGCCGGCTGGCCCTGGCCCTCCTGTTCCTCCTCCAACGTGACCTCTGTCTGGACAATGATGTGGGGTCTCAACCCCGGAGTCCTCCAGGATGGGTGGGGAAGATGTTTTCCCAGCCCCCAGGATCACATGCAGCTCCCTGAAGTAGGAGCAGGTGTGGGATCCTGCCCCTGAGTGGGAGCTGTGCTCTGTGGCCCGGACATATCCCTGGTAGAGTTCTTTCACATTACTCCAGACCACGGTCCGGGGTGGGTGTCTGCAGTCTGCCAGGGAGGTGGCCATTCAGCCACAAATTTCAGCATTGCACCAGCTGGCCCAGGATCCTGGAGCATCTCCTCCTCACCCCACAGCTCCAGGAGGGACTGTATGTCTGGGCCTGTCCAGGATGGGGCACACGTCTTGCTCCCTCTGCGTAGGTCCTCCGACCCCAGGGGCTACTCCCTGTGAGGACCAGCAGGGTTGCGGGGGGACTCAGGGGTGGACATGGTTGTGGCAGGGAGAGCCTCACGGTGAAGTGCTGCTCTCAGACCAGCTTCCTGCCACAAGGCTTGTCCAGGGTGCCTGCAGCTTTAAGAGGGGCCCAGAGACAGGAACTGTAGAGCTGTGATTAGCTGGTATGGAGTAGCCACCAGAGCACCTGTGCTTGTTCCTAGAGACCTCTTATTGTGCAAAAAGCCCCTCCTCCCCGTCCACACACGCCTTTTTGTGAAAGAGCTCTTTCTCAAAAAAGGCTTCTTTCTCGTAGAAAGAGGAATACCAATTGCACAAAAACTCTGTTCTTTCAATTTACTATCAAAAGAATGCACTTGCGGTGCAGACATTCTGAAAGTTTTGTTGGAAAAACTCTGTAGAGCACACATATACTCTGTCTCAGAGTGAGAGAACTCTTTTGACTGTCAAAACTTATACAAACTTCACCTCCTGTCTATGACTAAAAAAAGCTGCAAGAGAGAATTGCTAAGGCTGTTAATCATATCCTATGCTTGTCAATTTGACCCAGCAGTCTGGCTTTTGAATATTTTATTTTCTTCTGTTGGGGCCTTACCAAAATAGTACTTTAGATTTTACCTTTCCTACTATTCTGAATTTGCACCAGTGTTACTGAGGATAACATTTGGCTCAGAGAAAGAAGATGAAAGAAATGAATAATAATCTCTCATGTTTATGTCGCAGCATTCACAGTGAGAACCTCAAAGTGCTCCACAAAGTGTACATGGTACAAATGAAGTGCAGCCATATCTATTGTGGTTAGCATCAAGGTGGAAAACTGTCAAACACCGCAACAAGGAGGCAAAATGGAAAGTTCAGTTAAGGAAACTAGCACAAATTATAATACCACCACAGGAAATTTATTGTTTACCCAGAGTAAAAAGTTGCTAAGGGCCAGACAATCAATCAATATAAATCAGCTAACTTCCACTAATTCAACAGAGCAAGGAGTTCATATTCTGTTCTCTCTCTGGTCAAATGTGTTTGATTCTCAGTTCCAAAATGATTCATTAATATAGCTACAAATCCTGCCTGCTTCTAACCAACTGCTGTAAACAATAAGTGCTGCTACTTTTAGACTGGCAACGATACAGAGTACTTTATTATCCACAGTGTATTTGTTCATGTATCCATTATTTAATCTAGGGATAGTGCACTTCTGCAAGTCATTTCCTCTGGACAATGGCTGATTAACCAAATCAACAGTTGTGGGTTCTTATCTTATCATAGACACTTGGTGGTAGCATCTATGATGGAATGAACATTCTAACTTTTGCTTTGCAGGTAGAAAGGTCTGTAAATTCTAGGTCAGCCACAAATGACTTATTCCTAATTTTTTCATTTGTCTTCAGTGTTCCAAAAATGTTGTGTTTATTCTTCCCAATCTTAGACCTGTCTCTTCACTAACCCTACTAAATTCTTGATAAGTTTGTTTGTGACAAGAGACAAGGTAGATGAGGTAATATTTTTTATTGAACCAACTTCCGTTTCTGAAAGGGTTGAGATTCTGATCATCATCAAGCTCTTCTTCAGGTCTGGAGAAAACAACTACTGCTGTTTATAAACATTATGCTTGTAGGAAACTAGGTCATATAGCAATTCACTATCCTAACATTGAGGAACCAATCTGAGTAATATTGAAAGTCTATGTGTCATAAACAACCTGATAGGAGTCTCTATGACTCCACATAGATATACATGGCTAGTCAGAATGTATGGTACAGAGACTATGGCTTTAGCTGAGTTAGGAAGTATAGTCATGCTGCTGTCTACAAATCTGGTGAGGTTTAACCAGTCAGCTCAAGCCAATTGTACATGAATAAATTGCACACATGGGATAGTTAATTGCTACTCGTCCTTTCTTGAAAAATCTCACAGCCAAATGAACCACAGGGCTAACTGAAGCTTAAATACCACAGGTATTTTATAGGGAGAGGCACAGTGAAACCACAGTTGAACAATTTGGAGGCAACACAAAGTTGCCCTTGGTTGGTCATGAAGAAGCATTTACTGGGATGCACAATCTTTTCCATGGGTGGTGGTGAATCTAGGGTCAGGAAGGCAAGCACCCAGACCCAACCCTTCTGCCCAAAACCCCAGCTCTGCTGCCCATGGTCCTGTGGGAGCAAGCCCCCCCCCACACACACTATAAGGGCAGCCTCCCCCCCCAACATGGCTGGTCCAGCCTGCAGCCTTCCTCAGCCCCCAGAAGGCTGCCCCAGAGCATAGGAAGTGCAGACCTCCACCCTGAAGCATGAGCAGTATGCGGCTCTAGCCTTCCTCAGCCCCAACACTCATACCTCCCCATCCTGTAGCTCAGGGAGAACTGGCCCCACTCACACGCCACTCCCAGTCCTCCCTCATTCAGTGCCCAGGCAACCCCGGGAGACCTGGGGGAGCCACATTGAATGAGGGGTGGGCTGGAGGCAGAGTGTGGGTAGGGCCAGCCTAGCAATTTGGGAAGGCACAGCCTTTCCCTACCTTTATACTTGCTACTCATTATCTCTTCCCCATATTACCACAAGGGCCTGTCCTCTGACAGATCTGACAAAGCTCAGAGGCTCATATGTGGTTAAAAAGATCCCATGGATGATGAAACTTTTCTGGTTCTAAGGATAGCCCTCTACAGTCGCTCAGTGCATTAGTCCCAGGCATGGAGGAGGAGTTCATACTTCAAATGGGTATCACTGAAATATGGCTGATAGTACTTTCCCAAATGATATGCAAAGATGACATGGACTTACACACCTCAGTAGAAAATGGTTTCTCAGAGAACAAAAACACACCTTGGTGGAAAATATCTTCTTAGGGCATGTCTAAACGACTTTTTTTTTGACAGACGATATGCAAATTTCATGGGAATTTGCATATCTTCTCCTGATCTCACTTTTGAAAGAGGATCTTTCGAAAGTGAAAGTAGCCCAGATGTGTTTTTTTGGGGAAAAAAACCCTTTTTCGGGAAAAAAAACCCCGTCTGCGTAAACCTCCTTTTTTAAGGAAGAGCATTTTTTTTTAGGAAAGGGGTTTTTTTTTCCCGAAACCCCCTTTCCCCCAAATCCAGACTACTTTCACTTTCGAAAGATCCTCTTTCAAAAGTGAGAGCGGAAGAAGATATGCAAATTCTGCAGGAATTTGCATATCCTCTTTCGAAAATTCTACGTAGTCTAGACATAGCTTTAGAGAATATGAACATGCCATAGAGGAGAAGGAATGCCCACCAGGAAAGTGAACCATGGAAACCCTACTACTTTCTTGGAGGGGAGTTTTGCCCTCCTTCTGAACCATGGTCCCCTGAAGTAAATGCACCAAGGAAAGAGAAAAATTCAAGGATAATAAGATGGTTCCTATCCTTGGCCCAGTCCAAGAAATATGACTCGCATGACTGGAGCGCTGTCATGGAAGGGTATAGACTGTTCAGGAAGAACAGGTAGGAGAGAAAAGGAGGAGGAGTTGCGCTATATGTAAGAGAGCACTACGATTGCTCTGAACTCCAGTATAAAGAGGGAGAAAAACCTGTTGAGAGTCTATGGGTTAAGTTTAAAGGAGCAAACAACAGCACTGATGTTGTGGTTGGTGTCTGCTACAGGCCACCGAATCAGGTGGATGAGGTAGATGAGGCTTTCTTCGGACAACTGAGCGAAGCTTCCAGATCGCAGGCCCTGGTTCTCGTGGGGGACTTTAATCACCCTGACATCTGCTGGGAAACCTATACGGCAGTACACAGGCAATCCAGGAAGTTTTTGGAGAATGTTGGGGATAACTTCTTGACACAGGTGCTGAAGGATCCGACCAGGGGCCATGCGCAGCTTGACCTTCTGCTCACAAACAGGGAGGAACTAATAGGGGAAGTAGAGGTGGGTGACAACCTGGGAAGCAGTGATCATGAGATGGTAGATTTCAGGATCCTGACCAAAGGAAGAAAAGAGAGTAGTAAAATACACACCTTGGACTTCAAAAAAGCAGATTTTGACTCCCTCCGAGATCTGATGGGCAGAATCCCCTGGGATGTTAACATGAAGGGGAAAGGAGTCCAGGACAGCTGGCAGTATTTTAAAGAAGCCTTATTGAAGGCACAGAACGAAACCATGCCGACCCGTAGCAAGAGAGGCAAACATGGTAGGAGACTGGACTGGCTTACAGGGGAAATCCTTGGTGAACTTAAGCACAAAAAGGAAGCTTACAAAGAGTGGAAACTTGGACAAATGACCAGGGAGGAGTTTAAAGGTATAGCTCGAGAATGCCGGGGGGTTATCAGGAAGGCGAAAGCGCAAATGGAATTGCGACTGGCTAAGGATGTGAAGGATAACAAGAAAGGTTTCTACAGGCATGTTAACAAGAAGAAAGTGATCAGAGAGGGAGTGCGGCCACTACTGGATGAAGGAGGTAACCTAGTGACAGATGATGTGGGGAAAGCTGAAGTACTCAATGCTTTCTTTGCCTCTGTATTCACGGACAAGGTCGGCTCCTGGACTTCTGCGCCAAGTGATGCAAGATGGGATGAAGATGGACAGCCCATGGTAGGTAAAGAACAGGTTAGGAACTATTTAGAAAAGCTAAACGTAAATAAATCCATGGGTCCGGACTTAATGCATCTGAGGGTACTGAGGGAGTTGGCAAATGTCATTGTGGAGCCTTTGGCTAATATCTTTGAAAAGTCGTGGAGATCGGGAGAAATCCCGGATGACTGGAAAAAAGCAAATTTAGTGCCCATCTTCAAAAAAGGGAAGAAAGATGATCCAGGGAACTATCGGCCAGTCAGTCTTACCTCGGTTCCTGGAAAAATCATGGAAGGGATCCTTAAGGATCCATATTGAGGCACTTGGATGAGAGGAAAGTGATTAGGAATAGTCAGCATGGATTCACAAAGGGCAAGTCGTGCCTGACCAATCTGATTATGATGAGGTAACTGGCTCGGTGGACATGGGGAAGTCAGTGGATGTTATATACCTTGACTTTAGCAAGGCTTTTGATACGGTCTCCCACAATATTCTTGCCAGCAAGTTAAGGGATTGTGGATTGGATAAATGGACGGTAAGATGGATAGAAAGATGGCTAGAAGGCCGGACCCAGTGGGTAGTGATCAATGGCTCGATGTCAGGATGGTGGTCGGTTTCTAGCAGAGTGCCCCAAGGTTCAGATCTAGGACCGGTTTTGTTCAATATCTTTATTAATGATCTGGATGAGGGGATGGATTGCACCTCAGCAAGTTTGCGGATGACACTAAGCTGGGGGGAGAGGTAGATATGCTTAAGGGCAGAGATAGGGTACAGAATGACTTAGACAAATTGGAGGATTGGGCCACAAGAAATCTGATGAGGTTCAACAAGGACAAGTATAGAGTCCTGCACTTGGGATGGAAGAATCCCAGGCATAGTTACAAGCTGGGGACCAACCGGGTAAGTAGTAGTTCTGCAGAAAAGGACCTGGGGGTTACAGTGGATGAGAAGCTAGATATGAGTCAACAGTGTGCCCTCGTAGCCAAGAAGGCTAATGGCATATTAGGTTGCATTAAGAGGAGCATTGCCAGCAGATCCAGAGATGTCATCATTCCCCTTTATTCGGCTTTGGTGAGGCCGCATCTGGAGTATTGTGTCCAGTTCTGGGCCCCCCACTACAAAAAGGATGTGGACACATTGGAGAGGGTCCAGAAGAGGGCAACCAAAATGATTAGGGGGCTGGAGCATATGACTTATGAGGAGAGGCTGAGGGACTTGGGTCTGTTTAGTCTGCAGAAGCGAAGAGTGAGGGGGGATTTGATAGCAGCCTTCAACTTCCTGAAGGGAGCTTCCAAAGAGGATGGAGAGAGGCTGTTCTCAGTAGTGACAGATGGCAGAACAAGGAGCAATGGTCTCAAGTTGTGGTGGGAGAGGTCCAGGTTGGATATTAGGAAAAACTATTTCACTAGGAGGGTGGTGAAGCACTGGAATGGGTTACCTAGGGAAGTAGTGGAGTCTCCATCCCTAGAGGTGTTTAAGACTCGGCTTGACAAAGCCCTGGCCAGGTTGATTTAGTTGGAATTGGTCCTGCCTAGAGCAGGGGGCTGGACTTGATGACCTTCTGAGGTCTCTTCCAGTTCTATGATTCTATGAGGGAAAAGGCTGCTCTTAGGTACAGTGCTGTTTTTCTTTAGAAGGGAAATAGTGTGTTTATTTCTTGTTAGAAAAGGGCTTTGGTTCCCAACATAGTTGTGTCCAAAGACAGTTAATCTACATCTACACTGTGGAGTTCTTTTGAGGGCCTCTGTTATTTTGAAATATTCCAATGTCTCTGTAAACTTCATTCCATGAGGGCTACGGGACATCTTGGAATAGTGCTTTATTTTGAAATTTGGCGCTGTAAATTATGAAATCAACTATTTTGAAATTAACTTGAAATAAGCTATGCAATTTGCATAGCAAAAATTGAGTAGGTTATTTTGAGCTAAGAGTGCATTATAGATGTACTCAAGTGGCTGGAGATTGGTAGATGGCATAAGATCTGTGTCTAGTGGGAGATAGGAAAAGGTTTTTTTTTTTTTTGTTTAAATAAGTAACTTGAGCCAATCCTAAGGCCTACCCTTTAAAAAACAAACAAAAAACCCAAAAGCCAAAATCAAAAACCATAACCAAGGTAAATAACTAAACCTTAGGAGTAGGAACTGATGTACCCTAAGCCTCCTCTTCTCTACCTCCCACTACCCCGTCTCAACGTCAGAGGGAGAAATGCTGAGCCACAATGTGACAAAAGAGGTGTTTGTCACAATTTGTAAAGCTCTCTGTCAGATTCTGATCAGAAATGGAATATAGCCACATTTTTTTTCTTTGAAATCTAACTTCAATGATGAACTTTGGTGGTTCAGATTGAACAGGTCCCAGATTCAAATAAGGAAAAACCCAACTTTTAAAACCAAAAGCATAATTGTTTTATGGACATAGCCAAAATCTTTTGTCCAAAGCTGAAGAAGTGGGTTGTGCCCACAAAAGCTCATCTACATGTTTTGGTAGTCCTTAAGGTGCTCCTAGGCTATTTGTTATTTTTTAAGTATTTTGGCGTTTCAGATTAACTGCCTCTGAAGCTTTTAAACATTCACAGTTAGGATAGAAAAGAACTCATATTCAAAGCAACCCACATTTTCCTTTTGCAAAACCACACAGATACTGTTTTACAAAGCTAAAATCCAGCTTCCTCTCTCCCACGCCCAGTTAAAATAAACTAAATACATCTTTGGAATGTTCTCTTTACTGTGAAAATTCTGACTGAAGCATGAAAAATTAGGAAAATCCAATGTTGTTCAAAAGTCTGCTTGGAAAATACTTAGCAGATGTCAAAGGAATCAGTTTGCCAATTTTAGGAGGGTAAATGGATGAACACAGGAGTCATGCACTGCAGGAATGACATTGATTCTGTTGTCTATGGCTACAAAACCAAAGGGGAGGGCTTCTCCTCTTTGATGGCATCATGCCAGCTGCTGCTGCAGATGTAATCATCCTTCTCCTTCAGAGCTAACCCACTGGGAACTTTATATATATATATATATATACATATATAATTTCTCACTGATTTTATATTTGCTCTCTACTCTTGTTGATTATGGGGTGAATTATCTTTTCTATTCAAATGAGAATACCAGTAATTGAAATGCCAGCATTTCCAACAGATGAATAGGTCTCCTCAGTTAAATAAGATGGCTGCAGAGTGGCTATGCTATAGCTTAGATAGGAAGGCAAGCAGCAATGCCAGCCCCTTGCAGAAAACAGCTATAGCAGTCTCAAGAGATGCAGCACGTTTAACTCAAATCTACCTCCAGCCCGTTTAACTCAGGCCTTTATCACACTCTTGATTCTGCTAATATGAATTGCACATTAATTTGAATCTGACTCGTGCAGTGGAAAGCCAGAGGACAGAAGATGAGGGTGGCTCTCTCTCCATGCTTTGATTCACTGGTGTCATAATATCAGTGATCCAAATGAACAAGCAGCAAATAGAGAGTTATAGCTTCTGCTGCTACTACTGATTGTCCTTTCCTTACTTATGACTGCTTCTCACTGTGATCGTGAATGCAGCCCCTGCTTTGCCATTGGATTAAGGGGAGCATTTGCCCTGACACAATGCACTGCAGTAAGGAGAGTGGGTATTCATCAGTTCTCATCACTAACATTTGTTCATTGCCACTCATCTGTAATCTCCTGCCTTATGTCCTCCCTGCTTTCATAAATGTGGGGCTGGAGGGTCAACTCTTTTGGGAAGTGACAAATCAGAAGATGTCTTTATTTCAAACCTTACCTCAGCCTCTGCCTCTCTGGGGCAACATGTACTGTTGTTCCAGTAGAAGAAATGAACTCATTTTAAAGGAGAACCTTTTCTCTGCTCAAGCTGGGGAGAATGGAATCCTGATTCTCATTTTCCATAAAATCTTGTGGTGCTTTATTACAATTATCTGTTATCACTGGTAATCCAGAGATTTGAGCAAGTGAGGTTTGGCTAATCAAAATTCTGCTGTATTTAGAATTACAATTCCAGAAAAAATAAGAAACACATAAGGATGTTTTTTTTTTTCCTGACTGGCTCAGAGATTCAGAATCTCATTCTTTTCTCTCATTGGTTTTACACTTTCACTCTGACTTTAATGGATTTACCTCAGATTTACACAGGGCTAAGTGAGACCAAAATCAATCCCTCAGACTTTACCACTGAGTTAATGAGACAAAATGAATCTCTGATGACCTATGTAGGTACATGGAAGCAGAGAATAAGAAGAAATGCCTGGTAGTTTCAACCATGTGAAACTCAAACATGCACAGTGAAAAGTGGCATTCGAAGTGGCATGCACAGTGAAAAGTGGCATCCGGTAAAGAGAAAAATACAGCTCTGTGCTAATTTGTAAATCTGCGACTATCAGCTTTATATTGATGGACCATTTTTGTGGATTGTACACTGGATCCAGATACAAATTTTGTACACGTGCAGGGCTCTGCGAGGTGCACATTTTTATAGCAATATTGCATTTTCACTGAAATGCCTGGAGAATATGAAGGGGGCTAATCTGAATTACTTCTAATTCAGAATCAATTTTTGGTGCAATTCTTGTCATAAGCAGACAGTAATACGATTTGAAGCCTGAAGAGACTCTCAGATCACGTAGTCTGACCACCTGTAAATCGCAGGCCACTCCAGTCACTTAGAACCCTCACAGTAAATCCATTAACTGAAATTAGACCGAAGTATTATAGCCCACAGTAGACAATTACATGCCACAAACAGAGAACAGGAAAGATGAAAAGTACACTGCAAATCCAAACTGGGAAAAAATTCCTTCCCTGACCCATATATTGCTATCCGACCCTGAGCTTGTCAGCCAGCCGAACATCTGAAAGAGAGAATGCTTGAAACCATCTCAGAATTCTCTCCTACCCCACCTAGGCTATGTCTAGACTGCAAGCCTCTTTCGAAAGAGGCTCTTTCGAAAGATACTTTCGAAAGAGCCTCTTTCGAAAGAGCGCGTCTAGACTGCACGCGGAATTTCGAAAAAGCAAGCCGCTTTTTCGAAAGAAAGCACCCAGTGAGTCTGGATGCTCTCTTTCTAAAAAGCCTGTTTGCTGTCAAGAACGCCTTCTTTCGAAAGAGCACTTTCGAAAGAAGGCGTTCTTCCTCGTGGAATTAGGTTTACCACCGTCGAAAGAAAAGCCGCATTCTTTCGATTTAATTTCGAAAGAACGCGGCTGCAGTCTAGACGCAGGTGAAGTTTTTTCGAAAAAAGGCTACTTTTTTCGAAAAAAACCCTGAGTCTGGACACAGCCCTAGTGTCCTATTTCCAGCCATGACTATCTGTGATGCTTCAGGGGAAGAAAATAAAAACAAAAAAATCAAATGCTACATAGAATACTTTGGGGAAAATCTCTCCCTGACCTCTTCAGGTGGCCAGCTGGAACCCTGGCATGCATTTTTAAGAATATAAGTCTAACTGGAAAACCCTCTAATATCACATGCAACCCCTTTATACATCACCTCCATTTTTTCTGACTGAAAATCAAAACTCTAATAATATGTGTAACTCAGGAAAAAAACCTGAATCTTTTCATCAGAGTCCAATGTGCAAATGTAATGTTATCAATCAGATTTTCTAATTTAGATGAGCTTTCTTCCATGCAGGCACAGTATCACCTACAGAACAATGCTACAGCTCTATGATGAGTGCTTTGCATATTCATGTTCTTTATAGTGATACCATATGTAATATGAATCTTAACTTACAGTACATTAGAAGAACCCAGGCCTATCCAACATGCATCTACCAGACCAGGAAATTACAATCAATTTGTTTTTCTAAATGGTAACAAAATATTGTTGATTATACCAATTTGTTTCAACAAATATTTAAAATACCTTAAGACCACCTTGTTCACATCTTTGTTATTCAGTGACACATGGAAAGAATGTCTTGATATTCAAGAACCTAGTTGTTACTGTGATGAGTGTAATGGATTGGATCACAAAGATCCCCTTGAGACTGTCATGCAGTGTGATGATCATGCCACTGAGCCTAACTACTTGCACCACCTTGTCCTGTTGGGCCAGAAGCTGTGGTCTCCCCCAGAAAAAGTAAAGAGTTGGGGTAACTGCTCCCGAGGAGACTAACTAACACTGACACTGATAACAGCTCAGCTCTGGAAAGGCTCAGTTGCAGGGATGGCCCCCAGAAGCCCAGCCCCAAATGGGATCAAAACCACAAAAAATCTGTCTTATGCTGTATAAAAGTTTTATACCAGGAAAGCTCTTTTATCAATAAAAGAGAGCGATGTATAGCTTTTGCTTCTTCCCACCCCCACCTCCCTACAGGTAACAATTATTTACACTGGGTTTGATAACAAACATGGATGGTTTTATTAAGTATAAAAAGTAAGATTTAAGTGATTGCAAATAAAAACAGACAGCTCAAAGTGAAAAACCAAGCAGAAATAAAACAAAACATTGCCAGCTAATCCTAATGCACACAGGGTATGTCTACACTAGCCCCCTAGCTCGAACTAGGGAGGCTAATGTAGGCATTCAAAGTTGCAAATGAAGCCCGGGATTTAAATATCCCGGGCTTTATTTGCATCTTCCCATCCGGGTGCCATTTTTAAATGCCACTAGTCAGGACTAACCGCCCGCGGCTACACGCGGCAGTCAAACGTTAACTCGAACCAAGTCCTTAGTTCAAGTTAACTGTTATACCTCACTCCACGAGGTATAACAGTTAACTCAAAAATCCCAGGCTTCGTTTGCAAATTTGAATGCCTACATTAGCTTCCCTAGTTCGAACTAGAGGGCTAGTGTAGACATACCCTAAGAGAAGTTGTTAGAAATCATATATCTCACCCTAGCTCTTATTTCAGGTGCAGTTTTTCACAAGCCAGAGCTGATCTTTTCTCTGATGTGGGCCCAGCAAGGGTCCTCCAACCCCTCTTATTACAGTTCTGTTTTTTTTCATGTGTTCTTGTGTATCCTTTTAGGGTGAGGTGGCAGTTTCAAAAGTCAGTTAAGACCATCATTCTTTGCTTCCCATCCTGTAAATAGAATTTCTCCAGGGGGAATCTCTTGTTCAGTTCTCCCCAACCTCTGGAACAATACAAAATTCAAGATGGATTCCAGTACTAGATGGCATGGTCACATGTCTTTGTAGGACCAACCACTGTTTAAGCTTACAGGAAAAACAACACCATTGTTTTGAGCACTAGGCCAGTAAGCTCCTTAAGTACCATTAATGACTTTCACTAGAAGAGCTAGATGAATTTCCACTTAATATTTCTAACTTCACATGTGAGAATGATACATGCTCACAATTAGAATGTACACATTCAGGGAGTTACGAGCTTGAATGACAGGTTACTTGACCCATTTGGGATACGGTACATTCAACTGATGCATTTTCATATTCAAAAATGTATTTCCATTAAAATAAAGGGACATAATGTCACAATGGATTCTGAAGTTAAGAAAATATAGGACCAGAAATCCACAGGAGCCAAGAGAAGAGAACAGATGATCATTTGGAGCCATCCTCAGAAGGAATGCCCTGTATTGATCCATAGGGAGTTTGGTAAGCCCATAATTTAGTAGGTAAAGCTTGTGTGTGAACCCCCGTAGTTACAGTACTTACAAGACAGATATCTTTAGGATACAAGTGGACAGTGGATTGAGATATTGGTAGTGTTGATAAATATCGAGCATTAGCAATTAAACAAGAGGAAAATATGAAAAAAATACTTTAAAATATTCGCAAGGAAGTAGAATCAGTTTAGCATAATGATTAACTCAGAGCTTTAAAGCAGTTTGAAAATGCAAACTCTGTCATTTTGTAAAATTACAGATAATTTAAAATAAAAAAGGATTTTTAGCCGTTTAGAGGAAATAATGCCAAGTGAAACATCAGCATTGTAGCTCTTATTGTGCATTAAAACTGTTTGATTCCACCTAAACTATGTCTTTGCATTTTAATGCCTCACCACTCTAAAAGCTTCTACCATTTCATTATAATCCTATTTTAAGATATAGCAATTTAAAAGATAAATATCAAAATTAGCCTATATCAACAGATTTAATTTTATTCAACTTTCTGACAGTAAATGTTAATTCTTAGTAGTTTAAACAAATGAAACTTGACCAGTTAAGAATATTTTCCATTTTTAAATACACTGTCAGAGCAGTGCCTGAATGACATGCTCTCCAATAACAAAAAGAATCTGTTAGCTCTCAGTAGGCCTGATTCTGATCTAGGCTTCCCAAGCATAAATCCAGCCTAATTTAGATTTCAGCGGGCTGCACAGGAAGTAATTTTATGCTGAATTTGCCCAATAATGTTTGCACATAAGGAGATAATTATTCAGATGCAGAACATACTATGGAATGGGACCACCTTAGCACTGACTGGCTTAATCCTCCACTTTAGAAAGTTAAGTCCCATCACGGGAAGGAAGCGAGCTCAAATGGAGGAACTGACTCCTTTATTTGAGCCAGAACTTTTCACAGAGGTAGGATTAAAAAGAGAAGGATTAGACATTTATACATGAATAATAAGAACAGCCACAATTATAGTAGATAGAGTTATTATTTTTTAAGAAGGAATATGAATATAATGCTTTAGGAGGTCACAGCCATGATGTCAATTAACTCCAATTCAGCATTTCTTCTGTTCGTCAGCCAGCTAATGTGTTTGTTTATGCCCAGAGTAATAATGTCAAATGTGTAGATAAATTCCAGCTCTGCAGATTCTCTCTGTAACTGCTTAGTGAAATTCCTTTTTAGAAGAATGACTACTTTTAAATCCATGACTGAGTGACCAGGAAGGTTAAAATGTTCCCCTTCAGGTTTATGTGTGTTTCCATTTCTGATGTCTGATCTGTATCCATTTATCCTTTCAGTTTAAAGTTTCTTTTTTTGGGGGGGAAGGCTGCGGATCATTACATCTTTTGCTTCCTATCCCGTTGAGAAGTTATACACCTTTTAATTCATCTGCATTTGCAGGCTGCAGTTCAATCCTAGAACACAAGGGACTTCCTGTTCCATTATTTCAGATTCTCATTGATATTCATTATGCTGACATGCCAATATGGATTAGTCACATGAGTTCCTTTGCATCCACTGTAGGAAGCAATTTTACTTTTTGGTTTTAATCTGGAGTGGTCACTGATCTTTTTGTAGGATTTCAAGTTTAAGTTTTATTCAGCTTTAGTACATATTTTTAATTTTTTTTGTTCATTTATTTCTAATATTAAAAACAAAATTTGCTGCAAAAACTTGCTTTGTAAATTTATAAAGAAATCCAAGAAAACTGTTTCTACATTTTCAAGAAACTGTCCATCAGTTTCCAAAACACATTTAGCTTTTGTGTTTCCTTGCAATTTGTATTGCAAGTGAATTTCTTCAAAACAATTACTTGCTTTTCTTTTGTATAAAAGATTATGTATTTCTTTGTGATAAACACCTTTGTTTCATATTGCTTATTGCCATATATATTGCAAACAAATCTAGAATCTACCATTTATTTTCTCATTTTCTGTCACTATGTTTTAATGTGCATTTCACAACTTTCATGGCTTATTAACAGTTTCATCTAGGAAGCACTTCTCAGTAGTCCTGCGTATATCAAATGTCAAGTCCATTTCTCACAATAAACTTATTTGGATCTAATCATCAGTTATGCAAAATTATTCAGTCTCCAATCAATCTGTCTGTTGACTAATCAACTTCACATGACTTGGCTTTGTTACATAATGATGAATAGATATTTTGTGGCAGCTACTTGTTTAGAAAGCATATGTGCCTTTCCCAAGCATCAAACTTGAATGGATTAAAGTATTCCAGAAGTTTTAAAATGATAAAATGATAGACTTATGTTTCCACTGGAAAGTAATATAGACCTCCAGTGTCTCTGGACTGGTTACTGATAGCAAAATTAAACATTTTGTCCTTTAACTTCCAGGAAAACATGGACACAATGCAATCAATTCTGCATTTCTCTTTCGGGGATTCAGGTGTCTTTGTTTACTTTTTGCAATAGATTTACTTTAATTCTAATGGCACACAGAAAAAGACGCAGCACCCTAGATTGCTGTCTGTAGTATGGTTATTATTCCTGAGTTCCAAGCACTTGATGTAATAGGTCAGGATTTTAATAGGCTAATGCCCCTGTCATGTAACAGGAGTATAACCACTGGCTGGCAGTACACACATTTTCACTTATGGAAAAATTATAAAAAGCAATAATACATTCACAGAACTGCATCAGTTGGACCCATAATGGCACTGATTTAATATCACAGAGACAGATCTCATGTCAGATGAGATAACTTGCTGTGATTAGTGGAATATATACATTCATCATTAAAAACATTGCAAAAAATAATATTTGTTTCTATTTTTCTTTCAGATAAAACAAAATCTATTTCTAATAATATAGTCTATAACTCAACAGCTGTCATGACTGAAGCATCATCTTGTTACAGCTGTCTGTCTAGTGCCATCTACTGGCAGCACTACTTCAATTTTAAATCCACATACGAACTAGAAATAAGTGCCATAAGAAACTAAAAACAAGACAGTGATAGAAATGTAGCCGTGTTAGTCTGGTGTAGCTGAGACAAAATACAGGACTATGTAGCACTTTAAAGACTAACAAGATGGTTTATTAGATGATGAGCTTTCGTGGGCCAGACCCACTTCCTCAGATCAAATAGTGGAAGAAAATAGTCACAACCATATATCCTTTGGTATACAGGCAGTCTCCGGGTTACGTACAAGATAGGGACTGTAGGTTTGTTCTTAAGTTGAATCTGTATGTAAGTCGGAACAGGCGTCCAGATTCAGCCGTTGCTGAAACTGATCAGTTTCAACAGCGGCTGAATCTGGACGCCAGTTCTGACTTTCAGACAGATTCAATTTAAGAACCCCAGGCGTCCCCAAGTCAGCTGCTGCTGAAACTGATCAGCGGCTGATTCCAAGAAGCCCGGGCAGGGGCTTCCTGTAATCAGCCACTGGTCAGTTTCAGCAGCGGCTGACTTGGGGACGCCTGGGGCAGAGCAGCTGGGGTGCTGCTGGGTTGGTCCAGTAGCGCCGCCACTCCTCGGCGCAACTGGACCAACCCAGCAGCACCCCAGCTGCTCTGCCCCAGGTGTCCTGATTCAGCCGCTGCTGAAACTGATCAGCAGTGGCTGAATCAGGACTCCTGGGGCAGAGCAGCTGGGGTGCTGCCGGGTTGGTCCAGTAGCGCTAAAGAGTGGTGCTGCGGGACCAACCGGCAGCGCCCCACCTGCTCTACCACAGGCCCGGGGCTTTGCTCCACGTCTCCCTGGTCTGCTGGGTGGGGCCCACTAGCCCCCCCCCCAGCAGACCAGAGGCACCGGGAGCAAAGCGGCAGTGGCAGCGGAGTCCCGCGCCTCCCCAACTTTGCCAGATCAAAGCCTCAGAGGCGCGGGACCCCTCGCCTCCCCGGCTTTGCTCCAGGTGTCCCTGGTCTGCTGGAGACAGTCCCCAGCAGACCAGAGGCACCGGGAGCAAAGCAGCAGCGGCTCCACTACATTTAAGCCTATGTAGTTCGAACTAGGTTTCCTATTCCTCGTGGAACGAGGTGTACCGGTAGTTCGGAATAGGAATCCTAGTTCGAACTACCTAGTTCGAGCCCCGTGTAGCTGCGCTGCACGGGGTTCGAACCAGCGGGGTTTTAAAAATGGCGGCTCCCCGCTTATGCAAATGAAGCCCGGGAAATTCAAATCCCGGGCTTCATTTGCAAGTGTGGTATGCCTACATTACCCTCCTAGTTCGAACTAGGAGGGTAGTGTAGACATACCCTTAGATATTTTCATATACATTTATATGCACACAGAACTACTGTTCTCTAGGAAACCCACTTCAAATTCCCTTTTATGATAGTAAGCTTTCATCAATTCCTTTTGACTTTTTTGTGAGAAATTTGGCATTTGGCAAATGTGGCATTAAGATGAATATTCATATTCCATGAGTTTATGATTGATTATGTAGTATATAATTCTGGGGCAGATATAAAACTATAGGTTGAACCTCTAAAATCTGGGGTTCTCTGGTCCGGCAACATCTGTGGTGTGGCAGGACCATGGATATTGCTGGACCAGAGAGCCCTAGCTGGTGAGGTTAAGAAGCATAGCCCATGCTGGGCTGGCAGTGGGAAACCCAGCCCCAGTCCCAGCCAAGCCAGTGAAGTGGAAAGCACAACCCTGGCTAAGGTTGGTAGCAAGGAGCTTAACCCTAGCTGGAGCTGGAATGGTGAGAAGCACAGTCTCAGTTGAGACTGGTGCAATGGGAAGCACAACCCCAACCAGGGCTGTAGTCAGATGGGCATGCAGCCCGGGCCTGTGCCGTGAGGAGGCTGGAGGCGGTGGAACCGGTCCCTGTCCAGGGCTGGCATGGTGGGGGATGCAGCCCCAGTCAGGCCTGACACAGTATGAGGGGGGTGGGGGAGCAGGTGGCGCAGTCCCAGCCAGTAGCAGCACTGACAGCCAGGTAGGGAGCTTTGATCTCCCCTCGTCTGGCAGACTCCATGATTGGGGACCATTCAGATCTCCAAGGTGCTGGACAAGGGAAGTTCAACCTGTACTATGTTTTAAGAAGAAAAACAGAAATATAAAAACTGTCACAAAACCACAGAGCTGTCACACAGCCTTGGTAATATATTTCCTCCTCTGATTAGTTCTATAGTCATTGGATTATCTACTTTTATGCACCCAAAGAGGACTACCTCTACTGACATATAATACTGTATATTACATACTAAAATATGCTGTGCCCCAAACCAGTAATTATTGTTTGCACTAACATCTCTTTATCTAGAAGCAGGTTACAGTTTTATAAATATTCATCAGCAACTAAGAGCAATAGATGGGTTAGGGTTCCCCAATGCTTTAACCATAATTGCTTCTTAGTAAGATACATGTAAACTCTAACAAACTGGATACATTTAATAATGTAAATTTGTTTTGTTCATCTTCATACACTCTCTGATGAATGAGAGAAAGCCAAATTGTGTGAGAGAAATTTCAAAATCACTTTTGAAAAAATTCCCTTCATTAATTCTCTATATTTCCACCTGACTAGACTTGTTTTCCTGAAAATAAGGCTCATTTGATACCAATGTGAAGAAACCCTACCATCTTGTGGTCAGATGTAGGCATGACAGTGAACAATATCATCTGGTTAAATAGACTGCATCACAAAAATTGCAGATAAACACTGGCACTGGAGATGGAGCTTTGAGGAACTTAAAGAAATTTAAATAAGAGTATTAACACATGAAAACTTGTTCTTTTACCTTAGATAATATTGCTTCAAGATCTGTAACATCCTCATGTTCACTAAAGAAAATACCTAGAATACTGCAGACAAGGAGGTAATTATTTAGTTAGGGTGTGTATACACGGTGCCCTAAACTTGAAATAAGATGCGCAATTTGTGCTACACAAATTGAGTATCTTATTTCAAACTAGCTTATTTCAAAATTTGTTGCATATACCCATGTCCAATTTCGAAATAACTTGCTATTTCGAGACATCCCTTATCCTTCATGGAATGAGGGTTACAGGGATGCTGAAGTAGTGCACCCATTATTTTGAAAATATTTTGAAATAACGGGCATGTTTAAAATACATGGGGTCTCCTGAAATAGTCCCACCATCTACATGTTTACCTAGGAAACGTTTACCAGTTTACCTAGGAAAACGGTTAAATTTTGAAGGATGACAATCATATATATGATTTCAATGATATTCTTCTTATTATTTTAAACCCAGCCCAGAACTCCTTCTCCAAAACTTTGGACCTATGCCACCTGAGATAAACCAGTTGGTTGCTAAGCAACAATATATTTACCAATCACATCATTTGCAACCCCAAATATTTACAAGCAAAGAAACAGAAGTGGCTGGCACATCCCTATGGCCCAAGGCTGGGAAGGGATGATCAGGGGGTCTCTGAGCAGTATCCACGTCGCAATCCTGACTCCACAGCTCACATTTAGCTGGGAAAAGTAGAATGCAAGCACTTGCCCCCTGACTCCCTCCTGCATCCAATCCCCTTTCCCAGCCCAGCCCCAGCTCCTAAATTCCCTCTTAGACCTGACCCTCCACCCCTTTCCACCCAAACTCCCTCCCAGACCTGACATCTCATCCCTTCCCACACTGAAACTCCTTCCCAGAGCCTGCACCCTAGCCCCCTCACACGTCCCAACTGCCTGCCCCAGCCTGGTGAAAATGATCGAGAGTGGGGGACAGCAAGTCATGGAGGGAGGGAGGATGAACTGAGCATGGTGGAACCCCAGTGAAGAGGCATGGCAAAGGTCATTAGGTTTGCACAGTTGCATGGTTTCAACCCTCCTGGGAAGTCATGTGGAAGCCTGGGCCATGTGCACCCAGCAGCACAGCTGGCATCACCAGCTAGCACTGGCACAGCACTGCCAGGTGGACCATACCCATGCAGGTATAGCTTGTGCATGAATGGGATCCACTGACTGTACTGACCTGGGGCCCAGAATTACAGTTGGAGAGCATGTATATACATCTGTATGTTTCTACATACACACATACATAATCGAATAAGGTTTTTGATACTATCACCCATGAACTTACAAATAAACCAGAGAAATGTAACCTAAGCAGAAGCACTATAAGGTGGATGAACATCTGATAATAGTACTCAGAGAGTCGTTACCAATGGTTCACAGTCAAGGAAGGACTAATCAAGTAGGATCCCATTCGGGCCTCTCCTGGGTCTGGCTCTATTCAGTATCTTCATAAACATTTTTGATTGTAGCATGGAGAGCATACTTTAAAAGTTTGTAGACTATATTAAGCAGGAGTTTGCAAAGTCTTTACAGGACAGAGGAGTGGCAATTCTTGATTTAGTATTAAGTAGGAAGTGGTCTAAGAGGTAAATATAACTGGACCGCTTGGAAATAGTGACCATAATTTAATAAAATGTAACATCCCTGTGGTGGGAAAAACACCTCAGCAGCCTAATACTTTGACATTTAATTTCAGAAAGGAGACCTACATAAAAATGAGGAGATTACATAAACAGAAATTAAGAGGTACAGTGACCAAAGTAAAATCCTTGCAAGCTGCATGGAAACTTTTCAAATACACCCTATCAGGGGTCCAACTTAAATATATATTCTAAACTAAAAAACACAGTAAGAGAACCAAAAAAGTACCACCATGGTTTCACAACCAAGTAAAAGAAGCAGAGAAAGATAAAAAGATATCTTTTAAAAAGTGGAAGTCAAATCCTAGAGTGTGTCTACACAGCAAAGTTATTTTGGAATAACAGCCGTTATTCTGAAATAACTATGCAAGTGTTTACACAGCAATTCCCATATTTCAAAATCATTTCAAAATAATGGACGGGGATTATTCCAGCTTCTTTAAACCTCATTCTACAAAGAACAATGCCTATTCCTAAATAGCTATTTTGAAATAAGGCATGTATAGACGCTCCATTTCTGCTATTTCAAAATAGCCCCTCACCAGGGCCATTCTAAGTTATTCCTTCTGGAGCACATATACATCAGGGAAGCCTGCCTTGGACTAATTTTGAGGCTTCCTTACAGTGTAGATGTGCTATTTCAAAATAAGTTATTTCAGACTATTCTGGAATAGCTTATTCCAAAATAATTGTGCAGTGTAGACATAGCCCTAGTGAGGAAAATAGAAAGGAGCATAAACTCCATCAAATTAATTGTAAAAATATAATACGAAAAGCCAAAAATGAGTTTGAAGAACAGCTAGCCAAAACCTCAAAAAGGAATAGCAAAATATTTTTAAGTACATCAAAAGCAGGAAGCCAGCTAAACAACCAGTGGGGCCCTTGGATGATCAAGATACTAAAGGAGCATTCAAAGATGATAAAGTAATTGTGGAGAAACTTAATGAATTCTTTGCTTCAGTCTTCATAGCTGAGGATGTAAGGGAGATTCCCAAATTTGAGCCTTTCTTTTTAGGTGAGAAACCTGAGGAGTTGTCCCTGTTTGAGGTGTCATTAGAGGAAGTTTTGGAACAAATTGATAAACTTAACAGTAACAAGTCACTGGGACCAGACAGCATTCACCCAAGAGTTCTGAAAGAACTCAAATGTGAAATTATGGAATTATTAACTATGGTTTGTAACTTATCCTTTAAATCGGCTTCTGTACTTAATGACTAGAAGATTGCTAATGTGATGTCAATATTTAAAAAGGCCTCTAGAAGTGATCCTGGCAATTACAGATTGGTAAGTCTAACAACAGTACCGGGCAAATTACTTGAAACTATAGTAAAGAATAAAATTGTCAGACACATAGATGAACATAATTTGTTGGGGGAAGTCAATATAGTTTCTGTAAAGGGAAATCATGCCTTACTAATCTGCTTGAATTCTTTGAGGGGGTCAACAAGCATGTCGACAAGGGGGATCTAGTGGATATAGTGGACTTAGATTTCCAGAAAGCCTCTGACAAGGTCCCTCACCAAAGGCTCTTAAATAAAATCAGTTGTCATGGAATAAGAGGGAAGGTCCTTTCGTGGACTGATAACTGGTTAAAAGACAGGAAACAAAGGGTAGGAATAAATGGTAAATTTTCTGAATGGAGAGAAGTAACTAGTAGGGTGCCCCAAGGGTCTGTCCTGTGACCAATCCTATTCAAATTCTTTATAAATGATTTGGATAAGGAGTAAACAGTGAGGTGCCAAAATTTGTAGGTGATACCAAACTGCTCAAGATAGTTAAGACGAAAGTAGACTGTGAAGAGCTTCAAAAAGATCTCACCAAACTAAGGGTATGTCTACACTACCACCCTAGTTCGAACTAGGGTGGTTAATGTAGGCAACCGGAGTTGCAAATGAAGCCCGGGATTTGAATTTCCCGGCATTCATTTGTATATTGCCGGGTGCCGCCATTTTTAAATGTCCGCTAGTTCGGACTCCGTGCCCGCAGCTACACGCGGCACGAACTAGGTAGTTCGGATTAGGCTTCCTATTCCGAACTACCGGTACACCTCGTTCCACGAGGAGTAACGGTAGTTTGGAATAGGAAGCCTAATCCGAACTACCTAGTTCGTGCCACGTGTAGCCGCGGGCACGGAGTCCGAACTAGCGGACATTTAAAAATGGCGGCGCCCGGCAATATGCAAATGAAGCCCGGGAAATTCAAATCCCGGGCTTCATTTGCAACTCCGTTTGCCTACATTAACCACCCTAGTTCGAACTAGGGTGGTAGTGTAGACATAGTCTAAGTGATTAGTCAACAAAATGGCAAATGAAATTTAACGTTGATAAATTTAAAGTAATGCACATTAGAAAAAATAATACCAATTATACATACAATATAATTTAGCTATAACTACTCAAGAGAGATCATCTTGAAAAACTGGAGTAGTTATCTGAAATAAATGGTGAATTTCATCCTAAGGACATATTCAAAGTACTACCCTTGGGAAGGATTAATGAATGAATTGAACTATTCCATAATAGGAAATGACTTCCTAGGAAGGAGCACTGCACAAAAAGGACCTGGGAGTTACAGTGGATCAAAAGCTAAATATGATTCATCAATGCAATTCTTCCACTTTCCTCAACACTGATAAAGCCTCAAATGATGTTCAATTCTGATCCCCACACTTTGGGAAACATTTGGACAAACTGGAGAAAGTCCTGTGGACAACAAAAACAATTATTAATGGTCTACAAAATGTGACCTACACAGAAAGATATTTTTAAAGGGGTTTATTTAGTCTGGAGACCAGATGAATGAGGAAGGCATGATAACTGTTGTGGCAAAGGCCCTTCTTTTCCTTGCCAACATCGGCACTTTTTCTTATACTGCACCCTTCTTCTGCAAAAGCTTATGCAAATAAAGCGTAGAGTAGAATATTATTGCACTTCATTTGCATAAATAATTAGGGGCCACTTTTGCTCAAGAGGCTTTTGCTCAAAAAGGAACTATGTAGGCAGCTCCTTTTTACGCAAAACCCCCCTCTTACATAAGAGCCATTCTTCCTGAAAAAATGGATCATATTCTGATCTGTGCTGCTTCTGCTTTGCATGGTGATCCCTGGCTGCTGGAGAAGGGATGTATATTCACTCTGTTTGTTCAAATACAGCCCAGTTATTTTCATTACCGCTTAGGTGAGACATCACTATCAGCTAGCATCTCTGTTGACAATCTCAGATAATATGTCAAAGGGTAGAAAGGCTATGGAACAGCTTTCTCAAACAGAGATGCCCAAGTCAAGTCATAGCTGTAAGGGGCAATGTGAAGAGAATTATTATTAATTCTTTCTTTTCATGAAGAGATGATTTAGTCTCCAGTTCTGTCATTCTGGCACTTTTTTGAGCCCTGTAGCCAAATTATATCTTTAAAGCATACTATTTACTGGTTTGGTTTAAAAACTGGAGATTGCTTGTTTTTGTATACCATTACGTTGCTGTTTTTTCTCTGTCATATCAAAGGAAGAAAATTGTATCTGCTCAAAAAAAATTCAGAGCAATTGTCATACACTTTTCTTACAACCTGCAAACAAATGACAGGTTATCATCTAAAATCTGAGAAGTAACAATAATTATAGACTTCTCTGGGCAAATAATTTTTCAGTTCAACCAACAAACTGAGATATCCTTTGAAAATCCAGACACATATTCAGATTCTGAAAGATGGATTTAGAAGTCTAACTTTGGGTATCCATTTTGGAAAATCTTGGCTTAGGTTCTTAACTGGGCTCTCAGGAATGAATATTGTTATGCAAAAAAGCATTACAACTATTACAGATAAGGAAAAGATAAAATCAGTTGGATTTTTTCGTCCTCCACGTTCACTTTACATCATTGCTCCTGCTGCAGTGTCTACCCTGGTATAAAGAGGAAGAAGGTCAGGGTGTGCCATTAGTCAGGGTGGATTAAGAGCTTGTCAGAAGTGGAGACCGGAAAAGGGGACTGCAGATGAATTCCACCAGGCTTCTCACTTTGCTGGCATTATGGAGTTTGCACAGAGGTGTTAGAGTAGCCCTCTTGCTGCTCCAATTTCTGCAAATTAGAAGCAGCTAAGAACCAGGAGCCTACAGCAAAACAGCCTCTCCCTGGCCTTCACCAGTATTGGTTACTACTTGAAGAGGTGACGCCAACTCACTTCCACTCCAAAATTTCACCATACTTGTCTAGTAGTATCCAGCCTTCCCCAGAATCCTCAGAGAAATAATAAGGTTCATTGTTCCTTCAAGAGGCAAAAGCCCGCTTCTCACTTCAATTGAAATAGCACTGGGTTGGTTTCAGTTAAAAATAAAACAAGTTCATTAACAAAAAGAAAGATTTTAAGCGAGTTTAAGTACAAAAGATAAAGGCAAGAATGATTACAAGCAAATAAAGGAAAAATATGTTTTTTAGTAGTTAATACTTAACTAGCTAAAGTTTGTTCAAGGTAGTCTCCCTGACAGGATCTTCAACAAAAGAAAAGAGTGCTGGTGTCTTTCTTTGTAAAAGATGCAAAAAAATTTCTTTCCTCTTATATCTCAGTTCTTTGACCTTGCTTTAAGAGGCAGGATGAAATTCTGCTGTTCTTTTCTTTCCGTAAACATTCTATACTTCTACTGATCCATATGTAAATGGGGATCTCCTTGTTTTGATTCTATCATGCTACTTTCCTTCCTTCTGAAAGAAAACCTGTTTCTCTCTGGCTGTGTCTAGACTGGCCAGTTTTTCTGGAAAATCAGCCACTTTTCCGGAAAAACTTGCCAGCTGTCTACACTGGCTGCTTGAATTTCCACAAAAGCACTGACTTCCTACTGTAAAAAATCAGCGCTTCTTGCGGAAATACTATTCTGCTCCCGTTCAGGCAAAAGTCCCTTTTGCGCAAAGCTTTTGTGTAAAAGGGCCAGTGTAGACAGCTCAGATTTGTTTTCCACAAAAAGGCCCCAATCGCAAAAATGGTAATTGGGGCTTTTTTGAGGAAAGGTGCGTCTAGATTGGCACGGATGCTTTTCCGCAAAAAGTGCTTTTGCGGAAAAGTGTCTGTGCCAATCTAGAATATTGAAAGAAATGTAGCCGTGTTAGTCTGGTGTAGCTGAAACAAAATACCATTAAAAACAGCATACCATTAAAAAATCATACATGTCCTCTACTCCATATGCTGGCTTCCCAAAGAATTCCAAATCAAGTTTAATGACTTTAAAGTCCCTATCTTCAAAGTGCTTTCTTTGACCTAGGACAAGTTTAGCTAAATGATCATCTAACACTCCAAGATGAAGACTATTTAGACAAATTCTCTGGGCTATATCTACATGAATTTTTTTTTTTTTTTTTTTTTTGCGGAAGAGGCAATGCAAATGAAGTGCTCATTAGCATTTTCTCATGCTTCATTTGCATAATCACTTCCGATGCTTTTTGCGCAAGAGGTTTTTGCGCAAAAACTAGCACTGTAGATGGATCCATTTTGGGCAAAAAAACCCTTTTGCGCAAGATCTGTATACTTCCTTTTTTGAGGCATAAGGATCTTGCGCAAAAGGGGGGGTTGCGCAAAAGCTGTTGGTTTCTGATCCTTTGATTACATATTAAGACAAAAGTTTTGTATCCAGAGAGAAAGTTGCTGCTGTGGTGAACAAGTCCATGTAGTTCAGAATATTCTTAGGACTAAAACAGGCTTGTGTCAGATAATTCATCTCCGAGAGGGATTGAAGATGATTGTAAGTCCCTTCTGAGATGACAATTACATCTGCTACTAAGTCAAATTTTAAAGTCAATAATCTTTCCATGAATATTCAGTTTCATTCTCCAGGCAGGCTCTGTGTAATCACATGTGCAAGAGTCCAGAAACAATGGCTCTTGATTGTAATATTAATCAACTCTCTGATTACTTTGGTATGCTAAGCAGCTACAAAATATCTATATTTTGTGCATTCATTACCTTTTGTGCCTTTGGCTGGTATAGTGGACTCATGGTTGTGCCTCCTCTCTCTGGGTTGGAGGGAGGTCACACTAGGGTCACTGGGCTCACAGTCTACTATTGGGGGAATCAGCAACTCAGTGGGTAAAGTTCCAACCTCTTTAGTGGGGGGATCCAATAAGTAGCCTCTGTGCTCCAGAGAAGAGCAGACAAACTGCCTATTACTCTACTCTGAGGCAGGAGAGAGCTGGCAGGAGTCTATAGCACTACAGTAAAGTGGCAGGGGAGGGGAATGCAGGACTGCCCGACTCCACTGCATTCCAATTTAGGGCCATTAAGGTGATGGTGTGCCCTATCGCCAGGGGTCCTCCTGTATGTAAGCGGGGGAATGGTCCCGCTCTTGTGGGGAACTTTCCTGGCTTCTATACACCCCGGTGAAATGAACCAGCGAAAGGATCTGAGTCCCCGCTCCCACTTCCTTTACCCCACGGCTCCCTGATCCTGAGGGCTCCCCCTCCACTCTCCTGAGTAGCAGAGCCCTTGAAACCCCAACAAGGCTGGGCCCAGGTTTCCTGGGGCTTAATCCCTGACCTTGTAGTCACTAGGGGCAGGAGTTAGGGTGTCCCCACTCCGAGGTGCTCTCTTTACACTGCAGGCCTTCTTGGCCCAGTGACCACTTCATAAGGTTCAAAGCAAATACAATTTATTAAACATCAACTGATTAAAGAGAATAGAATAAGAAACAATGAGAATGGTTAAATGGGAACACACAGCCCTGCTCTGTAGCACAGGGACATCAACACAGCAGTCTGCAGAGTGTAAGGACAGTTCACAGTCTCTTCCTTAGAAGCCCTGGATGTGCTGCAAGGGGCTGCAGGCTGGACACGCTTGCACTGGCAGTGACCACACAGCCTCAGTCTCTAAGTGGCCAGACCCCTCTCCCAGTCCAGAGCCTTTCCCCACACTTTGCAGGTCCCAGTAGCTCACCACATCCAGCTGCAGGCTGTGCTGCTTGGCCAGTTCCAGCTCCTTGTGTTGTTTCTCTGTTCCTTTTGGCTTTCTGAGCACTGCCAGTCTGCTGCTCAACACAGGGTCTGCACTGCTTGGCCTGTCTGTGTCTGGTTCTGTCGCTGCAGGACTTCTTCTTGTACTCCTCTTTCAGCTCTCTGTCTTTGCAGGACCTCTTCTGCACACAGCTTGTTTGTTCAGAGACAGAGCCAGAACAATCCCCACTTACAACCTGTCAGTCAGGCTGAGCTGGAGTGTTGACTGCTTTCCATTGTCTCTGGGGTCTGTCAGTCTCATGAACCCTTCCCCTTCTGAAGCTGGTAAACCAAAAAACTCCCACAGAGTTTTAGTAAGGGGTAACAGTCCCCTTACATATAACATCCTGTCTAGCTGTTAAGCCACAACACAATCAAAATAACCTCCTAAGTTACCTCCTACACAAGTTCCAGATCAGGCTCTATGGTCTTAGAATCCACCAGCTCCAGCTACTCCTCAGCCTTGGGCCTCTCTAGGTTAGGGTGGTGCCTTGCTCAGCAGCAGGGCTAGCATGCAGCAGAAAGCAGGAAACATCTGTCTCCATCCATGACTTTGCCACAGCTGAACTGGGGGTTCTGCCTTTTATACTTCCTGCTCCAGTTCTCAGCTCTGGTTACAAAATCATGTTCCAGCCAAATGAATTGCGTTTGTCTATTTTAATTGAGAGACCATTCCATTCTTTACCCATTGGTTTTAATGTGTGCCGTTATCTGCCCCAACCTGTTCCTTCAGCCCTATGGACACCCATTAAAATGTTTCTCTCCTGAGTTCAGTACATGTTTTCAGGGTTATATATGCCAAGCACCCAGAAAATTCTCTGGGACCTTCTCCTTCAATGCTTCAAAGATTGTAATTATTTATGATAGCATGCATTGTGGTCTAGGGGCTTTTCAAGAAATTTAAGAGGATCTGGTCCCTGCTCCAAGGTTTTCAAGTGCCTAAAAGGTTGTTACAAAGAGAAGGAGGGAGAAAAATTGTTCTTCTTAATCTCTAATGACAGGACAAAAAGCAAGGGAAGTTTAGGGTGGACATTAGAAAAAACTTCCTGTCAGGGTGGTTAAGCACTGGAATAAATTGAGAAGGGAGGTTGTAGAATCTCCATGGGTGAGATCGATCTAGGGAGGCTAGATCGATCTAGGGAGGCTAATGAGGGAGACCGAAATTGCAAATCAAGCCCGGGATTTAAATATCGTGCGCTTGATTTGCATGTTCCTGGCCGGTTGCCATTTTAGAAATTGACTAGCCCGAAGTAACTGCCCGCTCTACACGTGGCAGTGAAACGGGATTCCGATTTAAAACCCCTAAATCAAATTAGCTGGTAAACCTCACTGCAGGAGGAATACCAGCTAATTCGAGTGTCAGTCCCCCACCTCTTAGAGCTCCCCAGTACTAGCCCTGCCCCTACAGCCCCCAATACTTGTCTCACCTCCCTCTCCTAGCCCGTGTTGCCTACCAGCTGCTGGCTGAGCACTGCTGCCCAGGTCGCAGTTGCTCTAAGGCTCCACGCCAGGCTTTGTGCAGCCCTTCCACCACACAGTGAACTGCTCTTCTGCGGCTGGGAGGAGACCCCGCCCCTGTCCAGCACTGGTTGGCTGAGAGGCAAGGCAGGACACAGCTCTCCAAACAGCCATAGCAGGAGGGGAGGCACCAGGCAGTGTATCCCAGGCCCAGTCTCCAGAGCTGCCATGGCCTGGCAGCCAGTGGTACACAGTCTGGGGCCGGTCCGCGGACTGGTGGTTAGGAATCGCTGGGTTATACACTTATCAGAGATTGTTTAGACAATACTTATTCCTTCTAAGAGTGCAGCAGACTAGACTGGATAACCTCACCAGGTCCCTTACCGTCCTATGATTCTATGTGTTACTTCCCCTGTGGTATCTCTCTCTGGTGGGCCCTTCACCCTTAAAAGTGCTTCCCCCTCTCAGGTAGAATCAAGTCTGTTTACCCTCAGGACAGAGTGAGCAACCAATCTACTTTTTGCTGACTTTGTAAAACAGTGTAAATGGATTAAGAGTAGAAAGAAAAATGATGACAATGTTATAAATTCTCTCTGGCAGGGCAGGTGGAAATGACATAGGAATTTTGTAATGGATACTGGCCTAGTCTGTCCCACTGGAAAGTATTCTTTGTACTAAATCATTTGTTTGTTCTCGCATGGAATGCAATAGGTGCATTTTATAACTTTAAAGGGATAAATGCATTGGCTGGATGAGGCTAATACAACTCAGGAAACCAACCACAAGGGAGTGATAGGTAAAGGATGAAGGACAGATACAAGGCTAAACTAACAACAGACTAGAGAGACAAGAGGGATATTTCATGTTAAACTGTACGTCAGAGGCAAAGGACAAGAAGCAAAAACGGATGAGTTCAGCAAAATGACAGTTGTCCTAAAATAGCACATTGACCTTTTAGTCCTCAGGACAAAAAGTTAGTGTGCAGGGTTTGGATATTTTCTTGTTGCATCTCTAATCGTCCTTATTTGGGCTGTAATTTCTGGTTCTTGTTTTGAAGTTTCTATATAATAAACATGAAGGCTGTGTCTACACTGGGCCACTTATTCCGGAAAATCAGCCGCTTTTCCGGAATAAGCTGCGAGCTGTCTACACTGGCCCTTGAATTTCCGGAAAAGCAACCATGCTCTACTGTACAAAATCAGCCGCTATTCCGGAAAAACTATTCTGCTCCCGCTCGGGCATAAGTCCTTATTCCGGAACACTGTTCCGGAAAAGGGCCAGTGTAGACAGCCCTGTAGTCTTTTCCGGAAAAAAGCCCCGATCACGAAAATGTCGATCGGGGGTCTTTTCCAGAAAAGCGCGTCTACATTGGCCACAGACACTTTTCTGGAAAAGCAGCCTGCCAATGTAGACGCTCCTTTTCCGGAAAAACTGAAAACGGAATAGTATTCCGTTTTAAGCAGTTCCGGAAATTCATGCCAGTGTAGACACAGCCGAACAGTGGAGGAAAGGATTGCCGTTGAAGGTTAAAGAGAAAATTGACAAGGAAACAGTTAATTTTCTCTCTTTTTCCTTTGTTAGTCTCGTATGGATTTTCCATAGAATTAATTCACCCTTTGTCCCAGAACTAAGTTCTAGAATCTCATTTTAGTACAAAAAGAGAAAAAAATATTTCTAGCATTAAGATTCTAAAGAAAACCTGGAAAGTGTCAACTGAGTCTAACTGATGCCCAGGAGCTTGACACAATGGTTCTCAGAGACATGAATTGCCTCAGTTACCTCATACAAGGTTCTATGGACCCCAGGATTCTGCAGTTTTCCAGGATATCACATAATTAATTATTTTGCTGCAGCCAGGCACCCAACATTTTGTTGTGTCTTCCTGCCCTGCTGGGACCTGTCTGCAGATGCTGCATGTTCTGTACAAGAAGCAATTCACTGAATTACAATTAACCCCCAAGGGAATTCTGCATCGAAAAATTAAAAATTCTGCACGATATTTTAAAAATTTTCAAAACTTCTGCATATGTGTAAAAACGACAACATCGTTACACTATTTTCAATTATTGGCTGACAAATATTTTGAAATAAATTACAATAATTGAAAATGCTGTGATTACATTTTTATTGTGTTACTGTGTTATTTTGACAAATAAAATGAGCATAACTTTGCAGAATTCTAAAACTTTTAAGCTCAGTGGGAGTTCTAGGTGTGTGTGTGTGTTTGTGTGTGAATTATCTGGATGTACAGGGGATCTGTGCAGGGTTCTGGGTACAGGTGAAAGTGGGTAGGGCTTGGCAGGGTGTTGGGGTACAGGATGCAGCTGACTGGGGCTCAGTGGTGTGGAGGTCCTGGTGTGGAGGACTCCTGATGCAGGGGGTGAGACTCAGCAGAATAGAGGCTTAGTGGCTTGGTAGGGAATTCTTGGTGCAAGGGGCTCCTGATGCAGATTTGGGGTCTTGGCAGGTGGCTCTGGATGTGAGGGACTCCCAATGCAGGGGATAAGGGCTTGGGGGCTTGAGGTTTGGGTACAAGGGAACTCAGGAGGGGATGTACTCAGGATGGGTAGGTGGAGGTCTTGGATGGGGATTCCAGGTGTGGAAGTTGGGGGCAGGATCACTGTAGAAGGAACTGCTCCCCCATCTGCCCAATCTTCATGCATCTGGAACCTCCACTTATTGAGCCTCATCCCCCCCCCCCCCCATTTCTCCACTAGCAAATCCTTCCCCCTGTGGCACAGAACTTCCTGCAGCCAGAGGAAGTTTCTGGAGGCTGATCTGACCCTGACCCAGCTGCTCTGTGCAGGGAAGGGAAAGGGAAAGGGAAAGGGAAAGGGAAAGGGAAAGGGAAGGGAAACCTCTGCCTCCACCTTTCTCGTCCCTCCCTTGCCCAGCCAGGAATAACATTCCTGGGCAGCCAGGGCATCCCCAAACCTCTTCTCTGGCTGCCCAAACAGACACATCTGACCATGGAGCACTGGTATATCTTCTCTTTTGCGGGGGTGGGGGCGCATTTTTCTTCTGCACTGCAGTAGCGTATAGTTCCCCCAGGAGTAACAGTTTGCTCTCCCTTCTCTCTTCTATAGAAACAAGCAAAAGTATGTGGGTAGAGAGCCAAAGCTAGGATCCTGCTTACAACCAAGGGGCAGTAGGAGCCAGACATGCAGGTGGGGCAGCTAGGCTGAATAAAGAACAGAGCAGCAGCTGAGGCTTGGGGAGCTGAGAAAATAAAACTCCTGAATGAATAAATGACTATACTCTCTCTGCTTCTTTGGGATGCACAAAACAGGAAGGAGACAGTCACAGAACCTGTGCTATGGGCTACACAGTATCCTGGTTGCAATAGAATATATACTTACTGGAGTTTTTTACATTTACAGGGAAAACTGTTGCCATTTGAATTGAAAAAGTAATCTCTGGTGGACATTAATGCTTTGCGCTGTGGGTATTGCAATCCACTCTGGACACAATTCATAGGGCAACAATGTAGTCAGCAGTTGCTACTAGTAAACACACATCATCAAGCTAATTCCCATTTCTGAAAACTGGAATTCCGGGTAAAATCAAAACTAAGGTGAGATTTCCAAAAGTACATAATGTTATGACCGACTTGAACGAGAACAGAATACATATTTTCAATCATTCCATCACACATCACTGAAACACAGACACCAAGATTTTAAGATATCAAGACCAAGTCAGGCTCCTAAATTCAGTCACAGCCAATTGCCTTAATCTGAGTCCTGAATATTTATAGTAAGGGTTTCATATGAGGTGTCAAATTCAAAGTAATACCAGTAATTGCACAAGCCAACTCCACAGGGAAGCCTTAGAACTTAACTTAATTTACAAATTTGATTCCTATCACAGAGGTATGAATAAAGAAATTGGCTGGATGGCCTGCTGCATTCCACATCCTAATGACATAAAAACCAAACGTATGCGTACTAAAGAACAATTGGTACCTTCTCTATCTGCTTCATGAAGCATGGACTCTCTAATTGGCTATTTCTCCCCCCCTTTTCTTTTTTTTCCCTTCTTTTTTCCTTCTCCTCCTCCCCCACCCCATTTATTTAGAAACTGGACCTTGAATAACACCATTCATCTGAAGAAGTGGATTGTGTCCATGAAAGTTCATGATACCATCTACATGTTTTCTTAGTCTCTAAGGTGCTGAAAGACTATTCATTGTTTTTTAAGTTTTACCAGTCAGGTTAAAATGAAGTGTGAGCAAATGCACTTCCAGCTTGTGCCACATGGTGGTAGCAAAGGCTTGGTCAGAACTCATGCATTCCACAGCTTCCATACAGTATCTTGACTGTTCAGGGTATATTTTCCTTTAGAGTATCAAATATGATTAGGAATAAACATTACATTGCATTTTGTGCTGAAGGAAGAAATTATGAGTACAGGCTTTACAGGTTATTTCTGGCAAAAGATGCTGAAAATGGACAGATCCTTCATAATATGGTCAAAATAAATGATGAAAAAAAATCCAACCTGGAAAAAAATCATGAATAAAGGCCAACAGAAATCCAGTGATCTTTTTCTTTGATGTGTTTGCCTAATAATTAAACATCAACTGAACATATAATAACAAACAGGTGTAGGAGTAGGATTTTATATTTATATTTCAGGTTTAATAATGTAGTAATGTATGACTTAATTTCATCCTGCCAGCCACCCTCTTCATGACCATCTGGGGCATTGGTAGAAACGCATCTGACAATCTGCCAGTGTCTGTACCAATGTTAAGGCAGGGACAGACCATTAGGCCCTTTAGTTAAATATACATTTCTTTGTTTTAAGGTTTAGTAAGTGAGAGACAGGATCTTGTATTGTGTCTATGGGTATGTCTACACTGCATTCCTCCTTCAAGAGAGGAATGCAAATGCAGCTGAGCAAAATTGCAAATGAAGCGCGGATTTGAATTTCCCATGCTTCATTTGCATAATTGCGTCCGGCTACTATTTCGAAATACCCCATTATGACATAAAAAACGCTGTGTAGACGCGGTTATTTTGAGAAAAAACCCATATTTCAAAATAACCGTTACTTCTTTAAGGGTTATTTCAAAAGATGAGGTTTTTTTCTCAAAATAACCATGTCTACACAGTGTTTTTTATGTCAAAATAAAGTATTTCGAATTAGTGGCCGGACGCGATTATGCAAATGAAGCACGGGAAATTCAAATCCGCGCTTCATTTGCAATTTTGCTCAGCTGCATTTGCATTCCTCCCTTGAAAGAGGAATGCAGTGTTGACATACCCTACATTAATAAGATTAGAGGAATGTTGAAGGCCCGGCCACAATGTAAACTGTTTTGATTACAAGATTTAGTAAGGTTTAATTTACAATCCTTTTTTTTTTATTGCTCGATATAAAACATTACTGTTTGTATACCTGTGAAGGTATCTGTAAAAGACTGTTTGTGTGAATGAGGAATGTATGCATCAGAAAAAGATAAGGCCATTGTTAAAACCAGATGGTCAAGAGAGGAGGGGGGATTTAATGAGACTTACCGATGCCATAGAACCATCAGAACATGCTCATCCATGACTAAGGAAGGGCAGATCGACAACTCTAAGGTGGAGCTGGCACCCCTAAAGACAATTGATTAACTCAATCCAGGACTGGATAACCCTCTAGGAGATGTTTTGGAATGTTAACATAAAAAAATAACACCAATTAAGGAGTAACCGGTCACAAAATCACATAGCAAAATCCATAGACTTCAACAGAGAAAAGAGGATTATAAGAGCAGGGTGCTTTGCCATGGGACTTTGGGTTCGTCTTTCCACCAATTCCGGGAACTTTAGATCCAGACCAACAGAGCCTGGCTCCCCTTCGAATCAATCTGGCTGGCCACTAGATTGATCCAGACTCTGGACTAGTAACTATAAGATTGACTGGCGGGACTGTGTGCATGGTGTGTGTGTGTGTGTGTGTGTGTGTGTGTGGGTGACTGAAAAGCATATGCTAACTGCTGTATTCTCAATAAATGCGGCGTACTGCCTTCTTTGTATGGGCATAACACAGGAAAGTCACTCCTGAGAAAAGTGCCTTTACCAATGTGCTGTGCTCCTCTGAGAAGTGCATCAAGATATTTGTTGTTTGTTCAAGCTGGCTTAGTTCACAGCAATGCAAACCTAACAAGAGTACTAGCACCAGCAGAGAGGCTGATGTGTATTACAGTTTGTCAATCAGCCCACACGCTTTCCATTCATGGCTGACTCTTGCCCTCAGTGCTGAAGCTCCTGTCTCTCTCAATATGCTGGTTTTAGACTCCCAGGAGTTGCTGTAATAAAGGGGGGAAAAGAGGGAGAATGGAAATAAGAGGTTTGATTGACACAATAAGCTTTGGACCTCTCTCTATGCCCTTGTCAGGTTTCCACTGCAACTCAGAAATCAAGAACTTGTAAGGCATGGAAGATTTTCATTATTCATAAGTGTGCCTTCAGATTTTAAAAGGTTGAAGATGGGCTGCCCCATGCAACAGCGTTGCTCTTGCTTGTGGTATAGCTTTAGCAGCATAACTTGAATAATTAAAGATAAGAAAATTCACTTTTCCTGATTTTAAACCTATCAGAACATTATGAATTGAAATGTTATACTCAAAATGTATTTGGATCAGATTCCCCTTTTGAGAAACCGGGGGAAATGAAAACATGGAGAGAGCAAGGGGAAAAAAAGGTAATGAAATCTAGGGTTAAAATAGACGAGAAAAAGAGTAAAAAGAAAAAAGGGTATATAGGCAATGAAAAGGGGGGGGGGATGAGTAATAGAAAAATAATTAAATGAGAAAAAAATCAGACTATACATGATAGTGCACCTATTTGTACCAGACTAGATTTGAGTTGTGTTTTCCAATTACTAATACAGATCACTAGTTTTCCTGTAGCAGAAAAAACAAATCTGCTTTTAATTGATTCTCCATTGAGACTGTGGATGAAACCTGGGTTTAAATTTCAGAGGAAAAGCTTTATAAAGTCAAATTGAAGCTCTTTTCTGCAAATTTCTTGCCTGCCACTGGACAAGAGTGCCAGCTTGAAGTCTTGCTGACTTCAGTGAGACATCGTGTCGGAGCAGCAATCTGCTTGTACACACGTTGCAGGATAAAGGTTACCACCATGCCGTGAAGTCCACTTTTTATACTTATCCTTCCCAGTTATAAGGGATGTGCTTATGCACTGTGTCAAATTCTGCTCTTACTTATGCTAGATTCACACACACTCCTTCTGTTGGCTGAGAGCATTGCACACCCTAAGTGACTTCTTGTATCCCTTCACTCCACCCCAATATCATTGTGTGTCACTCTCTCATCCACTTCTATTTGAGGGGTTTCTGGTAACCCTCTAATCTCCTCCTTTAAGCCACAATACACCAATGTTCTCCATTTGACACTCCCCCACTAATTCTGGGGTGCTGTGTGCCTGTTGCCACCTCTCTCCCCCTATCCTATTGCTCCTTCTCTCAATGTTAGGGACTCTACATGCAACCCCATTCCCTTCTTCAGCAAACACCAATTGCTCAGTGTGTCCCTCCATTCAAACCTTCTCTCAATATCAGGTTCCCCCATTAGGCCACCCTCAGCCCAGGTTTCTATGCCATTTGCCTAATTCTCCTCTGAATCTCACTATTCATATTTGTTTTTCTTTCTGTCAGGTCTGGTGTCAACTCTCAACAATGTGGGGGGATGGGAAAGCTGAGGAGGGGAGACTGTTGTGCTATAAGATGTTAATGGCTCCCATTAGTCCTTCTTTGATCTCTAAACTTTTACAGGGGAGCTTAAAGGTGCTGGGTCTGTTAACGAGGTGCAAGATAGTCCATGCATGTGCCCCCACCATTTCCCCTTTCTTATTCACTGATTTTTTTACCACAAACCAATAGAATTCTGAGGCTTAGAACATTCCCAGAAGTTTTGAAATTGATCTGGGGAGATATTTAAATATTGCAGCATAACTTCAAAATGGAGAAATGTCACTGTGGAGTTTAGGACCTTGTTTCATTTGGCCAGTGACATAGCCCTAAGGGGTGTGTGTATATAAAATTGAAGAGGGCCTGGTTCCATCACTATCTTAGTCCATGACTTTGGACTGGATTAGCACCATGCACTGCACTCTGAGTAAAGGGTGGTGTGTAATTGTGGCACCTAAGAACAGAGCACTTCTTTATGGGGAAGTAGGGTGTATGAGCCCTTTTTCCTGATGTAGCTTATTTACTTTTCCTCAACAACTCACTTGCACTGAACAGTGGTTGGAGACTTCCTTGCCCCTCTTCACAGACTTGCATAGGAAGAGCAGCAGCTACGTGGTGGCAGCTTCTCTGTCCATGTATTGTACAAGGGTGAGGAGGCCAGCTGATAATGAAATATTTTTTTGTGAGCAGTCCTGCTGAAATCCACAGGAGTTCAACATGAGCAAGGGCCATGGTGATATCATGTGGCATCTCTTCCTTCATTATAGTAATACATATGTTTGTGTGTGGCTTCTTAAAAATAAACTTGTAATCTCTGGATTTAACTCAGTTTCTTGAGAGACTAAAGAAAGCTGCCTGCCTCCCCATGTAACAAATAGTACACCGTAATTAATAAATAAAGATCTTATGGAAGTTAAGAACATTAAATAGCAAATATTAAATACCATTAAATAGCACCAAGATTGTAAGGCTTATGCAACCAAGGAAATGCTAAGCAACAGCTGATATTTTGTTCAGTTGAACACAGTGAAATGGCAGAATCCAGAACATCTTTCACTTTGAATACATAATGTGTCAGGTAGTTTTTGTTAGAAACCATGCAGTATTTACTCCATATATTGTAAAACCAAAGTTCAAATTCACTATATAGTGGCTAAAGTGTCTCTTCATGGCAATAATGTCTAAAAAAAAAATCTAAATCAGACAGAAAGATGCAACAGCCTGTAATACAGAGAAGCCAGAAATGGAAGGGAGGTGTCATGCCTCATCTATGGTTCAGCTCAGACTGAAAAGAACCAGAGTGATTCAGATGGCTACAGCTGAAATATTTCACATCCTCTGAAGAAATCCCCAGAACACAGACCCAGTTAATGGGACCCAATGGTACAAAATCACATGGGTCAAATAACATGTCACCTTTTAGGAATCTCTGAAGTCTCTCACACACACTAGAGGAGGCAATGTGACCCATTCTCATACTAGCATTTATATTTATCGTAGGGGAGAAATTATGTTTTCAAGCTAATAGAAATCTAAATATAGAGCTAATCTAGAGTCTTTAAATTAGGCCATATGGCTTTAGAAATAATTAGGTCAAATTGTATCATAAACCATTATAGGGAACAGACAAGTCTCTGTGTGTCACTAACAATTCTCAACAGAAATTGGCAAAGATTTTCAAAGTAATAATTAAATTCCAACCTAAAAATGACCTGCAAATCACTAAACTCTATAACACTGTATACTGCTGAGAGCCTTTGAAGATGGGCATGAATGTGGGGGAGAGAACAACTCGGCAAAACTCTATGATTCTTTCAAGCAGCACATGACAGGAGAGAGAGAAACAAAGAAACAGCTTCATTTTTTTATAATGTTCTTATGGTCTCAGGAAACAACTTTCTTTCTGAGGTCTGAATCAGCCGTATTTCTAAAGTCTACTAAACATTACTGCCAAGTCAATACAAAAAGGGTTATCTTCACATAAAGGTTTATTTGCTGTTGGGAAAGTCCAACCATTCAGTGGCAACTCATGAATAAAACCTGGTCACCTCAATGTAGAAGGTTTAAAGGTCAATATTAACTATTGTCATAGGCCCATGGCAGTTTTCCCAATGGTATATATGCAATAAGCTCACATGACTCTTAAATATCACCTGCCAAATCTTGCTGAGGGCTCCCAGGTCATATGATTTTAGCTACATCTTTTATTATGCTTCTGACACAATATTAATGTATGCAGGGCAGTAAGATTCATATAGTTAGTTGTATCTATGTATTCATAAATAATACCACCCAGCTCCTATAGCATTTGTTATCAGTAGATCTCAAAGAACTTTTCAAAGGAGGTCAGGATGATTGGTCAGAATTAATAACATCTGGTATAGTAAGAAACATGTCTATTGTTCTTTGCTGAGGGGATTAAATGAGTTTACATTACTCTCTTCAGCATCTTTATCTCTGTCTCTCTCCCTGCTGCACCCTTCACTTTATAAAACCAAGAGCCAGTGTTGTCATTCTTACAATTTTTTGAAAGAGTCTTCCAATATTTGGTGTTTTTCTTGAAGCCGAATGTCTCAGAGTTATGTGATTACAAGAGCGTCTCAGCTATTTCTAGTCCTCATGGCTGAAAAGTTTGAAAATATGAATCCTGAATGCAAATAAAAGACCCCACAGTTATTATTTCTAAATTCTTATAGTTTTCAGCACCTGTCTCCTGATTTTGCGAGGTCTTGGAATTTGCAGTAAAGGTCATTTTAAGCATCCTATCCAGTCCCTTGTCTCCTACAAATTGCTGTATTCTTTGGCTTCACTCAAGCTTGAATAATAAACTCAAGAGTTATGGAAAATGTCAGATAAATGCTGTATCCAAAGACAGTCTTCCCTATGTTTCATTTAATGTAATTCACCTATAAACAGATTGTGACACACTTGTTTCATTATGTATACATATCTGAACTTTTGTGTGAACATACAGTGTCCCTCTTACTACCTTGTAAGGTTGTTGTGTCTCTATCCTATTCAGGGTTTCAGAAAAGAGCTTGCAGAATTAGTCTTTGAACTACCTGAGCGCAAGACCCATACAAACCTAAAAATACTAACTTCTCTAAAGGAAGAAGCTGGCTGGTCACAGAGGACATCTCGATATATTGACCCTTCTTGCAGGGGCAGCATACCCTTCCATGTGCTAGGGAGCTTCCTCAGACACAATTCCTCCAAGACCTCCTGTTGAGTTGGCGTCGCTATGTACTGCTTGAAATTCAAGGCCATAGGTGTAAGTCATGACAGAAAACTACATTAGTAATATTAATAATTAAAAAGAAAAGAGGTCATCCTGATATGAAGTGACAAAGTGTTTCATCAGAGTGAGATAGCTAAAATATATTGTTGTGAATTGATCAGGCTGTGTTTCTATTTTTGGCATCATTAGCTGGGTTGAGCACTGCCGTTATTCTAATTAATTAAACAAATGTCTCCATTGTAGCTATTATTCGTGAGGAGAAGAGAGTGGGCTGAAAAAGCAGGAGAGTATTTTTTAGATTGCTTAAAAGTAAGCATTACCGTGGCTCTTCTGAAAGAATGCAACTCTCTCTGGGCCAACTACCATAACCTTTTTGTAGCTGGGACAAATGAATATTCTTGGATGGCCAGTAAGAAGTCTTAACACTATATGCAACTGAAAAACAGCATCCTTTGCAGTATTGTACACATAAGTAATAAAGGAAATGTGTACTATCAGACATTGTTCCATGCAGTTACTCAATTTAGAGTCTATGGAACACAACAAACTCTTTATTAGTTATCACTAAAAGATACATTTGGAAAACAGCTTCTCTCTTAGAAGTTGATTTTTTCACCTTTCAACTACCCGTAGTGGAAGGCACTATTCACATTGCATCTTTGGGGAGAATACCATAATACAGAATCCGATGGAGTGAAGAACCTCTGGAAGCATATTTCATACCAAACTGGAGTTTGCACCTTTAACATTATATATGAAGTTTATTCTTTTTTTTTTTTTCAAAATTTTTAAGACTACCTTCTCACTCCTCAGCATACCTGGCTCTGTTCCTTTCTACTACAACCTTCAACTCTTCTGAAACCCTCATTTGATTGCCATAGCTGCTTTCCTGGTGCTTTCCTTTATATCAGGTCCCCAAATATTCCTCCTCTCTCTACAATCTCTTCTAAATTAACACAGCTTTCAGCTATTGCATGTTGAACAAACTGCATGTCTTGCAGCAATTCTACTGGGCTCTAGGTAACTCTATATTCACATTTTCTGTACTCTGGAGCACCTGTAAGAAACTCGAAATAGCAAAGTGTGCCACAGAAAACATGACTGGAATGTAATAGGTCTAGAAGTGAAAATATCAGACCTAATGGACCTCATGTATCAATTCCTCAAATGTACAGGGAGACGTTAGGGTTGCGAGGAGGCACAGAATAAGTCAAGTATTGTATAGAGGTAGGGTCCTACTTACAGGGCAACACAGAGGGAGTGTTCTCCATCCTTATCTTCAAGGCTCCAATGACTTGAGTTCAGGATTCATAAAACATTTCCTCAAATGCCAGATGAAGGACCACAGTTAATAACTCTCCTCTTTTCAGGCACAATGTAACTTTCAACCAGAAGAGTAAAGTAGGAGCACAAGAAACAGCTTTCTTAGAGCTATTTCAAGACACAGGAATGAACTCCCACAGGAACTAAGGCTGTGACAAACTTCTCAACTTTCCACTATAGCATTTCCTTCTATAACATAAACCTACATCTCCAAGTATAAAACTAAACAACACCCACTTCCTCAAGAACACAACAGCACACACACAATTCTGTTCCGGGGAGGCAGGGAGGATAATGAGAGAAATCCATTATGCAAGATTCGTTCTATTAGTCACATCACTTAAATGAACTACTGGAAGGCAATGAGATGCTGCGATCCTGAAGGTGATATAAAAATCTCTGATCAGAATTACCCCCAACTCTTTAAAGTGACACATATTGACAATTCCCAAATCCCATTGATTTCAGCCAGAGTTATAGATACTCAGCATGTTTTAGGATTGGCACCATTTAATGAAATGGGGAGCCAAATATGGAGGAGAGAAAATTTTGAAAGACACTGCCCATCCCAACAGAAACCTGAATCTTAAATCCAAAATCACTGACAAAATAATGACCCTCTTGATACACTGGACTCTGGAATCTTCAAGAATAATTTAGGAAAATGTAATTACAGGTTTCATAGGTCTGTTTCATACACTAGTTAACACAGCCTTATCATTAATAGGTTATTGCGTTGAGCACCACTGAACTGCATTTGACTGGTTTTGACACGAAGAAAATTAAATTGTCTTGCTATTTGTTAACCCTCCAAATCACTGTGAAGTTGTAAGTGAACATTATTTAAATTATTTTATTCTTCGTAAACCATGTTCTTTGTCTGAATTCATTTTAGATTAGGGCTTTTCAAACACACAGAGCTGATCAAATTTTCACAACTTCTTTCCCACTGCTAAACTTACAAGCATACAAGAAGCTAATATTGTAAAGATGCCACTCAATATTTTAGTTGTACAACTGTCCTCCATCTGTAAACATCAAGGGCAATAAAATGAAGTGTGCATTAAGGGTGACTTTTTCAAAGCAGAGATAGTTTTGTTTGATTTGAAAGCCTAGTTTAATGATTTAGCTGGCTTACATTTCAATAAACTATGTATTAATTTCAGTCCAAATTTTTGGATTTGGCGTCAAATAGGCAGGAAACATTCATATATAAAAAGGTTACAGGAGCAATCAATAAAGTCACATAATTTATTCTTCAGTGTGACCTAGCAGCCATATTGGTGTGTCAGTCCCTTGCTGGAACTGATACCTATTACAGACCTGAAGAGGTGTGGTTTGGTGACAAGTATTATCTTCTGTTTCAAACTCTACTCCCATTGACAAATTGGTTTTGGCTAATAACTTACAGAGCCATACACTTTAAGGAGACAGAAAATTACAATGTGTACTTCAATATTAAATGTAAAAGTTATTTTCATATGAAGTCATATTTTCATATTGAGAGTTAGGCTGAATGTGAAACCTTAGTCTCTAACTCTGGCATTTTAAAAATGTCTATAATCCTAGTGAGTGCCTACACATGTATATTATGCAAGAACATAGCATTTCTCAAACACAATATACTGTTATAGAATACAATGGTTTCCTACAAGGTTAGACCCATAGACGTATCAAAATAACCATGATCCCAGATTGAAATTCTAAAGCATATCTCCAAAGCAGAATAAAACATAAATATTTTTCTTTAATACTAGGTGTAAGGAGTTATGAGTATTGATTGTGTGATATCTACATTGCATTATTGTATCTTTGACATTTAACTTCTTAGACTTTTAAAATGAAAAAACTTCCCCATTATGTAGCTAACAGGTAAAATAGCTTGCCAAAGCCAAATGGTTTTGATCAAGTGGATATACTCCGCTATTTTTTTGTTTTAAAGGAGAACTCCTATTATGGCTTAATGCCATTAGTGTACTGTGCTGAATTTAAAAGATACCATCCAGTCCAGAAAAGATTATTTTGGGTCAGGATTGCAGGCGGAGCATGCAGACACATGCTGAGTGGACACTGTTCAAAAATTCCCCAGAATGTCAACGGGAGTAGGATGAGAAGTCTAAATAGTCAGGGTTATTAAACTTTGAATGAGACAAATTATTTTGCGGGTGCAGCAAAAGTCTCAGACCAGCTTCCTGCCTGCCTAACCCCCACATACTTCTCAGAGCAGCTTTCTGAATGCTGTGAATCTGGGGAAGGAGGGAGGAGTCTTTGCACACTGCTCACACCCCCAATCTTGCAACTGCCTATTTGCAGGACAGGTAAGTACCTCTCCTCCCAGGCTCACAGCCTTCAGAGCAGCACGTGGCCCCTCCTGGCTGAGGAACCTGACAGATCTACTTTGTGTATTTTTTTTTATCAGATTGGCTACAAGCGTTGTCTTTGGAGTCAGATTAAGGTGGTAGGTGACGGGTCCTTTGGGGCTGCTAGTGAGCTTAATATTGCTGAGAATCTTGATGCAAGGGACCATCTCTCACACAGGCAGGCCTGACGAGTATCCAGACATGGGCATCTCCTGGTTAGAGCCTGCCTCTGGCATCCCAACTCCTTTCCCCAACCCTCTGCACCCCTCTTGCGCACCTACCCTACACAACTCAAGCCCTCTGCACCCCTGTGCCTGCACCCATACCCCCTCCTATATCCTGCAGCCCCTATACATCCCTCCTCCAGGTCACAGCCCCCTCCCTGACCATGCACCTCAATCTCCTATCCCCAATCAAAGTCCAAATCCCTGCCCCCTCTCCTGTACTTCTGTCCCCAGTCACAACTCCTTCCTAGACCCAGCATTTCCTTGTTCACTGTTGCTCCAGGACACAACCCCCTCTCAGACCCTGCACACTCTCCTCCTCCAGTCAGAATACTCTCTGGCACCCACACCTCCTCTTGGACCATGCATCTCTCCTTCACCTAAATTCCCTCCCAGATCTCACACTCCTTCCTACATCCAAATCCCTTACCTTAAGCTCCCTTCTTTACCCATCCATCCCAGATCTGCACCTCCTTCATTAATATCATGGAAAAGTGCGGTCCTTGAACACATACCAATTCATGGAGTGCCCCCCATCAAAATTATTGCCCAGCCCCGGTCTAGATTAAAGACCCTCTTCCCCCAAAATAGTGTCATCTTTGATTTCTCTTTCCATACCAGCATATTTTTCACTTATCTTTAGGATTCTCAAGCATCGTCCCTCAACCTCCTTATCTCTCCCTTGTGTTTGCCTCACAGTTGAACATCTTTCTTGAGTCAGACAACACAGGCCAGATTCTATCTCCTGTATTTAAGTGCTGCAAACAAGAAATGTTTAAAGGGCAGTACAGTTTTTTCCCTTATCCTGTCTCACTTGGACATAATGCATGCACTATACACATGGCTTCTTGTGATAGGGTGTACTTACCTCGCACAGGTATTGCAAGGGTTAATACCACTCTGGGCTGAGGAGACCATGCAACCGCAGCCCTGCTGGGCATGCTCCAGCTGGACACTAGACATAAAAGGGAGCAGTTCAGCTCATTCCGGGCTGACCACCGGAGGGGAAGGACCTTGATCTGAGGCTTCAACTGTCACAGCCTTTGTCTGTGGAAGACCCTGAGAGCCAGACTGGAGAGCTATGGCTGATGGAGATGCAGAGAAGCACTTACGCTGATGAGTCCACAAACCCTGGTGCTCAATGAATGACAATGTAAGGAAGTGTGTTAGGAAGTGACCTAGGAAGGATTTGCGAGTGGTACCTTGTTACCAAAGAAAGGTCAGTGTGTTTTGGTGAAATCCCTGCTCACCCAGTGGTGGACCACTCCATGACTGCCAGGGCCCTGAGTCATTGCCCAGCAGAGTCGGGTAGGCCTGGGCCTCCTTATACAGGCCTGGCCATCCTGACCCCTGATGGTGATCCCTTTCTCTCCCCTGAGTACTGGCCATTGGGTCAAACTGCCTTGCATCTAGGGGCACGCCTAAACTATATCCCTCTTTCAAAAGAGGGATGTAAATTAGACATATCAAAATTGAAAATGAAACTGGGATTTGAATTTCCTGTGCTTCATTAGCATAATGGAGGCCACGCGTTCTTTTGAAAACAGGTATTTTGAAAGTGAAACTGCTGCCTAGCCAAATATTTCACTGATTTCTCCCTCCTTCAGCAAAGTTGTTGGCTAGACAGACAAGGTGCCTTGAAGATGAGAGTATGAAAAATGAGAGTTCTTTATTTGTTTTCTGAAAGGTCTTTGGCTGCCCATCACTAAAAATGTCTTGGTCTAGAAACTTCACATTTTTAACATTTTATTGTCTTTTAAGAGAACCAATGACTTAGCATTTATATGTATGAGAGTTTATCGGTTCGTTCAAGAACTCTTTCTAAATGGTAAGAGCTAGAATCACCAAATTCAGTATACAGCTTCTTCTTCTCATAACTTAAACCAAGGTAAGGGTTTGAGTGAGCCAGGAAAATGTAATGTGCCAGTATAACCCACACAATTACGCCACATCTACACTAGGAGCCTCTTGCACAAGAGGAAATGCAAATGGAGCACTCATTTGTATATGTTGTGCTCTCATTTGCATTTCCTCCTCAGATCCCCTTTGCGCAAAAAAGCGCTGTGTAGATGGCTCCTTTTTGCGCAAAACTCCCCCTTTTGTTCAAGAGCTGTTCTTCCTCAAATGACAAAAAAAGAGAGACAAAAACAAACAAAAAAACCCTTCAAATAGGAACATCTTATGTTGCATGGGCTACTTTATTTCTAGAATTTCCCAACTTTCGGGTGCTTTACTTTGCAACCTTTTCTTTTAACAATTTTTAGATGCAATTTCCTAATGTTTTATTTTTGTTTTGGAGAACAAAGGTAAAATAAATTCCATTATGTGCAACCCCCCCTAACATGCATAATCATTAGTAGGATCTGAAACCTGAACCCCTAGTACTGTAGCACATATAGCTTACCCCTCATGCAGAACAGCTGGCAGTGGGAGAAGGCTGTTCTGCATGAGGGGTACGCTATATGGGAATGTTGTGTGGAATGGACCTTTGGGTATAGGTTCTGAGTCCTGGGGATGTTGTGTGGAGCTTAGCAGTGATCCTCCTTCTTCTTTGTTATGCCTTTGGGGACAATTGTCCAGTGGGTCCATGCACTGAATCCAGGTGTTATTTACAAGGAGAGAGGACAACCTGGTTTCTGCTCTTGGTGGTGTTCCCAGGAAGGGGTGCTATCAGCCTTTATAGGCCTCTGGACAAGGTGGAGGGGGCCCGGCACTGCACTCCCAGAAGGGGTGGGGGAAGAGCAGCTGGTGCTCCAGCAGCAATTTAAAGGACCCCGGGCTCCAGCCACTACTGCTGCTGCAGTACCAGTGGTAGTGGAGGGGAGTCCCAGACCCCTTTGATTTTCTGGGTCCTGGGACAACTGCTGCCTTTGCCTCTCCCCACCCCTACCAGCAGGCTTGCCGCGAGAGTATGACATGGGCTGTGTTCAAATACCCCATCCAGAGCTGAGGAAGATACACAGATGAGGCCATCACTAAGACTACTCCCCTTTCAGCTCTCTGCTCTCCACACATCTTTAAATTTTTCCCTTTATCCAGGTTCATCTCTTCTCTGTTTGAAACTGCATCCCTCTAAACATTAACACTCAACATTATAAACACACACTTCCCATTGTTTTTTTTAAACACAATCCACTAAACATAGTGTAATTTATAAAACCAAACCAAACTCTTCACTGTTTCAAGACTGTATCTGCCTCTCAACTTTTTAGTACATGAAGGCTGTGTCTACATTGGCATCCCTTTCCGGAAAAGGGATGCTAATGAGACACATCGCAATTGCAAATCCACGGGGGATTTAAATATCCCCCACGGCATTTGCATTTACATGGCTGCCGCTTTTTTCCGGCTTGGGGATAAGCTGGAGGAAAGCGCCAGTCTAGACGTGATTCTCCGGAAAATAAGCCCTTTTCCGGAGGATCTCTTATTCCTTACCTGTGCCGATCAAGAAAGGCTTCTTTGTCGATGCGGCGCATCCAGACTGCCCCGATCTGCCGATAAACAGCTGATCGGCAGAGCGGGGCAGCCATTTAAATTTAAATGAAGCCGTGATTATTTTAATCACGGCTTCATTTCCCTCTGCTGATCTGTCTAATCTACATGCCTCCGTCGACGGAGGCATGTAGTTTAGACACACCCATATAGTCTACCTTTTTAACATTTTTCTGTTTGAGCTGCCATTTTGCTACAGTAGAGAAATTAGTGACCTGACCTTTTCCTAAAGCTATAACTGTAGTAAAGCATGTATACAAATGAACAGTGGAGCAGAGATTTTAAAGCCATACAAAGCTATATATTATTAATGATAACATATAACCACTGGAGCTGAAGCATTTATACTGTGTGCCCTCTTGATTTCTGCATCTGATTAGATTCTTTCATTAGAATGAAACCCATTTATCATCCTTACTGTATAGATAATATAATGATTGATGGTTTTGCAACCAGCTGTATAATATGCAAATATATGACTTTTTAATATTTTCAGAAAACGTAGCATGCCTGCATACTTGTTTTAATCCCCAAACACTTCTATTATAAGTATGCCATGGAATACAATCACAGCAGGACCACAGGACCCTCTCATCAGAATGGATACAATTTAAACAGCAATCAGGCTTGCAGCTTTGGTATCTTAATACACATGGGTATTAGTTTTTGAAATACAAACATTGCTCATCTCCAGCACTTTCTGATGCAATACATTGTCTTTACTAAGAGCTGACTCATTAATATGTCCCATGATAAAAGCACTCTACACATTTACATTTCCTATATGTTAGTAAAGTTGTCCTATCAGCTAGTGAGGAAGCCATATTTTCTCCCAAGGGACTTGATCCTGCCTACATGTATTACTGATTTCATTGTCTCAGAGGGGTAGCCGTGTTAGTCTGTAACTAAAAAACTTAAAAAACAACAAATGGTCCTGTAGTACGTTAGGATATGTCTACACAGCAAAGTTATTTCGAAATAACTTTACCAGCATCTACACAGCCAAATCGCTATTTTGAAATTAATTTGAAATAACAGAGCGCTTATTTCAAATTTGGTAAACCTCATTCCATATAATGCCAAATTCAAAATAGCTAAATCAAAATAAGTGTTGTGTAGATGCTTATTTCGAATAAGGGGCCTCCAGCCCTTCCCAGGGTGCCCTGGTGGCCACTCTGGGCCAAACCAGGAAAACTCCTCTGTTTCCGCCCGAGCCCCAGAGCCCTTGAAGGGGTAGACTCTGGCCACAGTGCCTGTGCCAGCTGCAAGCCTGCCCCTGGCCCAGCATGAGCCAGCAACCCACTGACACCCAGACCTTCACCGCTCCCCAGAAGCAGGCTGGCAGCTCCCAGGAGCCTGCCAGGGGCTGCAAAAGGCGGGCGCCTTCCTTGTCCAGTGCAGAGATCATTGACCTGATTGAGGTTTGGGGGGAGGCCTCCAATGTCCATGATCTCCACACTAGATGCAGGAATGTGGACGTCTACAGACAGATGGCTGACAGCCTGGGCCACATGCGCACCCAGGAGCAGGAGCGCATGAAGATAAAGGAGCTGCGGCAGGCCTATGCCAGGGCCACAGGGGGCAGCTCCCAAACAAAAGGCTGACCAGACCTCTGCCCCTAGTATGATGTCCTGGACCGCATCCTGGGGGGGGGGAGGCAGATGGTCCATGCCCCCAGGTGGTCATCAACCCTGGGGTAGCGGGCCCTGACCAGGGCACGGAGGAGCAGGAGGACGACAGCCAGGAGCTGGAGGGATCGTGGAGCTGGGAGTGGCAGGAGCATGGAGGGAGCGTGGCACTCACCAAGGACCCCTGAGGTGTCACAGCAGCCATGTCACTCGTGTCATCCGAGGCTGGGGAGGCCTCAACATGTGAGTGCCATCACTGTCCCCTTATGCAGGGCGGGGTGGAGGGAGACAAGAGGGAGACCAGGGATCGCACATGTGGGCCTTGCTGACCACAGAGCACCCAGCAACCTGTGCATGTGCTGTGCCACCCTGGGCATGTGGCCATGTCTGGCTGCCACACAGGGGCCCTGGCCTGTTACCCACACATGTGTATGTATGAAGGCACATAACATACTCCTGACCCCGGGGAGGGACATTGAACGATGCCCTCCCCCCACAAGCCCCCTCTACATAGAGGCAGGGCACATCTCCCCCTCTCCTCACCCCCACACTATATACAGAATAGGGGCATGGGTGCAGTCCCGAGCCAGCTCAAACTCCCAGGGATAGCAGGACGTGCCAAACATGGCCTGTGTGCAAGCACATCGGCTCTGATGATGCAGAGACCTGCCATCCTCGCCTTGCAGAGGGGGGCTGGGCTTCACCCACTGTGTTCCCAGGGAGAACTGACCACTTCTCTTATTTCTCCACAGCCACAGCAGCTACAAGTGCAGGGCGCACCACCCCGCCCAGGACATCCACTCGCAGAGCTCCAGGAAGGTGTCCCTTCTTCATTCTGAAGTTCTGGGTCTGTTGTTGGTCTCCCCAGTGCTCCAGGATGATGTGGTTTCAGCAGTCGCTGCTGGTGTCTAGATGCCAGATGCAGTGGGTCACTCTGGCATCCAGGTGCTGCTGCTGCTCCTCCTTGTCCTCCAGGAGGGTCCAGAAGAGGGCCAGGGGGTCGGGCTGCAGCAGTTGCTGCGAGGCAGACTCCAGTAATTGCTACCAGGCTTGCAGCAAGACATCCAAAAATGAGCACTAGAGTGCCCAGGGGCAGCTCTGGCTCCATGGTGCCGAGTGCTGTATAATTCCAAGTCAGGGCAACCAAAGCAGGCAGAGACAAAAATACTTTGCTGTCCCTCAGAGAGATAGGCAAGCAAGCAGGGAAAGCTGAGATAGCCTCAGGCAGCAGCCACACAAAATAACTACTGATCTGATGCCCTGGTGGAACCGTTTTCACCTGGCCTTAAATGAAACTCAGTTCCACGAGGAGTACAGATAGTTCGGAATGGCTACGTAGTTCGAACTATCTAGCCCGTGCCGCGTGTAGCCGCGCGGCACGGGGTTAGCACTAGCCGGCTTTTAAAAATGGCGGCGCCGGCTTTATGCTAATGAAGCCCGGGAAATTCAAATCCCGGGCTTCATTAGCAAGTTCGGTATGCATACATTACCCCGCTAGTTCGAACTAGCGGGGTAGTGTAGACATACCCTTAGAGACTAACAAAAAATATAGGTCATGAGCTTTCCTGAGTACAATCCATTCCTTCTAGTGAATGGAAAGAGATGTCCAGACTGTGAAAGACCCAGATCAGCCATCTGCCGCTCACTGCCGGAGGGAATACATGCTGGAGCTTGCATAAACAGTGTTCTCTTCATGAGTAAAAAAAAAAAGACCAAAGTCTAAAACCAGAATAATCAGAGAGGAACCTGGGGTCAACTGGAACTTGCTAGAAGCTATGGGCTAATTAAACACCTGCAGCCAATTAAAGCCTGTGGTGTTGCTTTAACAGATCTCCTCCCCCAGGCAAGGAAGGGGGAAGGAAAAGAGCGAAGGATAGGAAGGAGGAAGTGCTGTGTGCAGGAGCTGTGTGCAGGGGTGTAAGTGGAGGATTGACAAGCACGTACCAAAGGAAAGGTACTGAGAGGGAGTTTTTGGGGAAGTGGCCCAGGGAAAAGTTGCCCGATTGAGAGTGGTAGTAACAGTTAATGAGGAGTAACAGTTAATTCGAACTAAGGACTTAGTTTGAATTACCGTTTCACTGCTGCGTGTAGCTGCGGGCAGTTACTTTGGACTAGTAGAATTTAAAAATGGTGACCAGACGGGAACATGCAAATAAAGCCCAGAATATTTAAATCCCGGGCTTCATTTGCAACTTCGAATGCCTACATTAGCCACCCTAGTTCGAGCAAGGGGGCTAGTGTAGACATATCCTTAGGGCCTAGCTGTAAACAATTGATTGGGTAATGTGTTTTGGATGGTAGTCAGAAGTGTAATGGTAGGTAGGTTTCCTGTATACGGTGGTGGAAATGTGACCATCATTTAATTGTACTGTAGTGTCAAGGAAGTGGATCTCTTGTGTGGACTGGTCCAGGCTGAGGTTGATGGTGGGGTGGAAGTTGTTAATATCCCTGTGGAATTGACTCAGTAAGTCCTACGCCTAGTGGAAAGTGTTTACAAGATTGGACCACATGGGCAGTCTCTCAGCTGGATGCAGAATATTAAAGTCATAAAATGTACTTTGAAAACTACAGGAATTGCCTCTGGTGTTTCTCATCATATACGAGCTGATAGAAATCCCATCTATCAATATACTGAAGTCATTTATAGGCTGATTAGCTGAGCCATCCCTGACATAACAAGCAAAAACAAATGCCTTTGCAGTCCAGGAAACATCTGCACTACTCAGATCTTTTTTTTCTTCTACCCTTCTCCAGGCACAAGATTGCACAAATATTTCAAAAACAAAATTCAGAAAAGCTGAAAATGAATCATAGAACTGTAAGGAACATTAAGAAGTCATCAAATCCAGTCCTCTGAACTCATGACAGGGCCAAGTACCATCGAGACCATCCCTGGCAGTTATATATCTAACGTGCTCTTAAAAAATCTCTAGTGATGGAGATTCTACAATCTCCCTAGGCAATTTATTTCACTGATTACTCTGGCAGTTAGGAAGTGTTTCCTAATGTCCAACCTAACCTCCCTTGCTGACATTTAAGCCCATTGCTTCTTGTCCTATCATCAGAGGTCAAGGTGAACAATTTTTCTCCCTCCTCCTTGTAATATCCTTTTAGGTACTTGAAAGCTGCTATCATGTCCCCTCTCAGTCTTCTCTTTTTCAGAAAAAAAACCCCTAATTCTTTCAGTTGTCCCTCATAGGTCATAGACCTTTAATCCTTTTTGTTACTCTTCTGAGCACCTTCAGTTTATCCGCATGTTCCTGAAGGCTGTGTCTACACTGGCATGAATTTCCGGAAATGCTTAAAACGGAATACTATTCCGTTTCCAGTTTTTCTGGAAAAGGAGCGTCTACATTGGCAGGCTGCTTTTCCGGAAAAGCCCTTTTTCCGGAAAAGCGTCTGTGGCCAATGTAGACGCGCTTTTCCAGAAAAGAGCCCTGATCGCCATTTTCGCAATCGGGACTTTTTTCCGGAAAAGACTACTGGGCTGTCTACACTGGCCCTTTTCCAGAACAGTGTTCCAGAATAAGGACTTATGCCTGAGCGGGAGCAGAATAGTTTTTCCGGAATAGCTGCTGATTTTGTACAGTAGAGCATGGTTGCTTTTCCGGAAATTCAAGGGCCAGTGTAGACAGCTCGCAGCTTATTCCGGAAAAGCGGCTGATTTTCTGGAATAAGTGGCCCAGTGTAGACACAGCCGAAATGTGGTGCTCAGAAATGGATACAATACTCCAGTTGAGGCCTAATCAATGAAGAGTAGAACAGAATTACTTCTCATGTATTATTTATAATACTCCTCTTAATATAGCCCATAATTATGTTTGATTTTTTTCCATCGTTGTCATGCTACTGACTCAGATTTCGCTTGTGGTCCACTATGATACCTAGTTCCCTTTCTGCAGTACTCCTTCTTAGATAGTCATTTCCCATTTTGCATGTGTGAAACTGTTCCCTCCTATGTGGAGTACTTTGCATTTTTCCTTATTAAATTTCATCCTATTTACCTCAGACCATTTTTCCAGTTTGTCCACATCATTTTGAATTATGATCCTATACTCCAAAGCACTGGCAACCCCTCCCAGCTTGGCATCATCTGTAAACTTTGTAAATGTAATTTCTATACCATTATCTAAATTACTGATGAAGATACTGAAGAGAACTGGTCCCAAAACTGATCCCTGCAGAACCCCGCTTGTTATGTCCTTCCAGCATGACTGTGAACCATTGATAACTACTCTCTGAGAACAGTTATCCAACAAGTTGGCTACATCTAGACTGGCCCCTATTACGAAATAGCCATGCTAATTTCCAACTTTGGAATAGGGAAATCCGCGGGGGATTTAAATAAACATGTCCGCCGCTTTTTTTCCGGCTTGGGGAAAAGCCGGAAAAAAGCATCTAGACTGGCGCGATCCTCCGGAATAAAGCCCTTTTCCGGTGGAACTCTTATTCCTACCTGAAAGTAGGAATAAGAGATCCTCCGGAAAAGGGCTTTATTCCGGAGGATCGTGCCAGTCTAGACGCTTTTTTCCGGCTTTTCCCCAAGCCGGAAAAAAAGCGGCGGACATGTTTATTTAAATCCCGTGGGGGATATTTAAATCCCCTGCAGATTTCCCTATTCCAAAGTTGGAAATTAGCATGGCTATTTCGTAATAGGGGCCAGTCTAGACGTAGCCGTTATGTATCCCTCTGATAGTAGCCCCATCTAGGTTTTATTTCTCCAGTTTATTAATGCGAATGTCAAGCAAGACTGTATCCAATGCTTTACTAAATCTAGGTAAACCACATCTTCCACTTTCCTCTTATATGCAAGACTTGCTATCTTGTCAAAGAAAACTATCACTTGGTTTGACATGATTTGTTCTTGACAAATTGATGCTGTTACTTATCACCTTACTATCTTCTACATGTTTGCAAATGGATTCTTTAATTATTTGCTCCATTATTTTTCCTTTTACAAAAGAAAAGCCTACTGGTTTGTAGTTTCCTAGGCTGTTTTTATTTCCCTTTTTATAGATGAGCACCATATTTGCCCTTTTTACAGTCTTCTCGGGGTCTCTCCAGGCTTCCATGACTTTTCAAAGGTAATTAAATGGCTCAGATATCTCCTCAATCACTTCCTTGAATATTCTAGGGTGTATTTTATCAGGTCCTATTGACCTGAAGACATCTAACTTTTCTATATAATTTTTAGCTGGTTCATTTCCTACTTTAACTTCTGAGCCTGCTTCATTATCACAGGCATTCACTATGCTAGGCATCCAACCAATCTAATAGTACAAAGACAGACAGGTTAATTCATAGTGAATATGGATAAACTTAATTATTTCAGATCAAATTGGACAGAATTTGATCAAAAGGAGTATTTTATGTGATTTCAAACATGAGAATGTCAGTTTCCTTTTCTGAGAATACCAAAATGATCCAGACTGATTTTCCCTGGTGATTTTCTAGATGCCTCAGAGCTCTATGGACTCCCTTTCCAGCTTTTACTCTTATAGCATACCCAATCCTTGCCAGCATAGGAAACCAATAAACTGGAAATTAGAAGAGAATGGAAGAGGTCAGGAGTGAGTCTTCTGCATGGCAGAACACTGCCATCATGCCCACTGACCTAACCCAAACATCAGATGACATTCTTCCATAAACATTTTTCCATATCCACAATGCCAAAGAGTTTCAGTTCCTTCAGTGTAGCGTAAGCATGATTTTCAAAACACTGCCTATTACACTGGGAGAAATGGAACAATCTCCATATACTCGATTGGTGCTTCTGCCAAAATATACATTGTGATATATGTGAACGATACACTTTCAATCATCTCATTCATAGATATGCTTAATCAGACCCCTCCATTCTCTTCTTTTATCCAGTGGCTGACAGCTGTGTCTTTCCATGTCACTTCAGAAGACAGTGCCCTGGTATGAGCTGGCATCAGAAATGACTTGTGGGTATGGCTTCTCCTGAGATAGGGCTAAGACCAATCTCATCACCATACCAAGAAGCAGCTCTTCATAGAAGCACCTTCCTGATGGCTACAAAGACTGAATGTGGAAGAAATGCCTATGATAAACCTTGCAGAGATTGCTCAAGGACTTAGAGAATGTGTGTGGAGAAATGATTGATAAGCCTTGTCTCTCTCTGATCCCTGGTGTCACAGTCCCTTCCTCATCTGCATCAAGGAGAGAGGGAAAGATGGAAGAAAATGATGAAAGGAAGGAAAAAAGGAAGGAAAAAAGGAAGGGGAGAAGAGAAAAAAAAATATAAAGGGAAGAATATAAGAATCCAGTCTGAATTGTAAATATCAGAGCCAGAGCTGTCAAAGGAGTGCTTTTCTCCTTCTCCACCCGCTGTTTAATGTACACTTTTTTAATAACAGGTTTATTGCACAGAGATATTAACCTTAGACACCCTATCTGCAGTAGAATTAGTTCTCTATTTCAACATTTTATAGAAGCTCAAATGTTATAAAAGGCAGGCACAAGTTTTGTAGACCTGATAATATTCCTTTAGCTCTAAAAGCTAATGATTTGACCAATGTGGATAAGCACTTTCTCAACCTCAGAATGATTAACAACATTGATAGATACACTGGCAAACTCCTATGCTCAGTCAGGAAAACTGATGCATCAAGAAAACTCATGCATATAATTTGATGACACACATAGTAAAAACATTTACTATTTTATCTCATCCCTGTAAACATTTTCCTTACCCCTTTGTTGTCAGTATGCCCATGCCTCAGTTTACCTGCACTGTCTGAGATGACCCTCCACTGGTTGGTAATGAATGTATTTCATTACCTGTAGATATTAGTCTTCTTGGGTATGTCTACACTACCCCGCTAGTTCGAACTAGCGGGGTAATGTATGCATACCGCACTTGCAAATGAAGCCCAGGATTTGAATTTCCCGGGCTTCATTTGCATAAGCGGGGAGCTGCCATTTTTAAATCCCCGCTGCTTCAAACCCCGTGTAGCGCGGCTACACGGGGCTCGAACTAGGTAGTTCGGACTAGGATTCCTATTCCGAACTACCGGTACACCTTGTTCCACGAGGTGTACCGGTAGTTCGGAATAGGAACCTAGTCCGAACTACCTAGTTCGAGGGGTTTGTGGGGTTCGAAGCAGCGGGGATTTAAAAATGGTGGCTCCCCGCTTATGCAAATGAAGCCTGGGAAATTCAAATCCCGGGCTTCATTTGCAAGTGCGGTATGCCTACATTACCCTCCTAGTTCAAACTAGGAGGGTAGTGTAGACATACCCCTTGGTGGGTGGCTTAGCTTTGCAGCCAAAGTTAAAAGTCCACGCCTGCTGGCATAATTAGAACTCTTAAGTGTTTTGTTCTAGGTCCACCTTGATCTTTTCTCTTGATGTGGGAGTGAAGGGAATTTTTCTCCCACCCTCTTTGGAAGACTCAAAAATGGAGTGCTAAAAGAGAACAAATGCATGCACCATGTATCAAATTCATATTTCTTCTCTAATATAGGCTGTGTACTTCTGCTTTTGCCATGGGTCTAAATCTTCACTCATCAGCAGAGGGTTCAACATTTTTTAATACACTGAACGTTTCCTTTTTGTACCTCTTAGGGTCTCCTTCTCCCTGGTTCTTCACAGGGCTCTTCCTACCCGTTTTCAACTGGGTGAACTACTTCAGGTATTACATTTTCCCTAGTCATTCCTCTCCACAATCATTCTTGCCTTTCTCCGTTCTGAGGAAAGACTTCCTCCTCATCTTTTGGCACTGCTTCTCAACATGCGTTGCTTTATTCTACAGAATATCACTTGAGCCTACACCTCCCAGAAATCCTTTGTTCTATACCAAACAGGGACAAGCAGGGAGTGGATGACAGGGGATGGATCACTTGATAATTGTCTGTTTCTGTACATTCCCTGTGAAATACCTAGCACTGCCCACTGTCAGCAGACAGGATACTGGGCTAGATGGACCACTGGTCTCACTCAGTATGGTTGTTCGTATTCTCTCCAGCTCTGAGAGCAGGTGGGCGTCTCTGTACTCTATTGGTCTCAGGCTTCAGCTATCTCCAGCCTTGGCTCTCAAGGCCAACAGGATAGTCCCTTCATTGGCTTCCTGATAATCTCTTCCTCTTTCCAAAGAGGGCCTGCAGAGAGTTTCCTGCTCTCCACAGCTTTCCCCAGAGACCTCCTCCACATTCCTGACTTTTTTCTGGTTGACCGTCATGAGGACTCTCCCCATCTCAGCATCCCTGAATCCAAATTAAGAACAGCTGTTCTGACACAGGGTAGCTAGACTTTATTCACAGGGGCCAGCTACCCCGTGATCCACTCCCGAAACTTGCTAATTATTACCTAATATCCTGAACTTTTTATTTTGTGACTGATTACTAAAATAGAAGGTAACATTATCTCCAATTTAGAACTCCATATTTATTATCTAATGGTTGTTATTGTATCTCCAATAAAGTATCTCTCTAAAAAGCTTTTAGTATGGATATCATAGGTTTCTGGTTCTTCCTCCCAGTGTTTAAATTGTAATGAGAGTGGTGCTAGGGCTCAAGCGATCTATGTTTTGTTTTGTTTTTAAACACTTTTTATAACTGATGCAGTAAGCTCAGAAGTGCTGGAACCATGAACTGCCAAGCCCAGAGAGGCTGAGGTTCAGAACTTGGCAAGCTCAGGCACAAATTACGCCCCGCATCCTCTTCCTTTTTCCATGCTTTTATTCACATGATAAAGCTTTAGTCTGCAAAATGGTGAACTATGAAGAACCTTTCCTTAGTGGCTTGAAGAGCTACATAAGAGAAGGACTGCATGACCTCATTGGATAAATGCTTTTCTGCAGTCTGTTCTGTGTACAAATGGCACCAGATCTCAAGCAGATGTGCACAAGAGAAATCTATAATCACAATCTGGAACAGAAAAGACTGACTCAAACTCCAGAGGGGGGAAAAGATAAAAGACACTGTCTTTTAAGGTATGTCTACACTCCAGAAGTAGATCGAAGCTGCCGCTGTCATTCAGGGTTCAAATTAGTGGTCTAGTTACGACAGCAAATTCTAAGTGTGTGGGGCACTCCGGTTGATGCCGGTAACCCTGCTTTCGCAAGGAGTAAGGGAAGTTGAAGGAAGAGTGCTCTTCCTTTCACTTGTAATGTAGACAGCACCAAAAGCCGAGTTAAGCTACTTCAACTTCAGCTACACAATTAATGTAGCTGAAGTTGCGTATCTTAATTTGACTTTGTCCTATAATGTAGACGTATCCCTACTGTACATCTTCATTTTGGAATTAATGTCCAAACTCCACCATAGAGGAGGGAAAAAAACCAAAGGGAATAGGGTCCTGCATTAACATTGTCTCCATTCACAATACAATTCAATTATTATTATAACTTGTTGACATTAGACATTCAGGGAAAGAGGAAAAAATAGAAAAATAATACAACGTAACAAACTACAAATAAGCAATGTTGGCAAATCTAGCTAATGGATCAAAAGCACCCTTTCTCCAAGGTAAATGAAATAATTCAGGAATCGATAATTGCTTTTTGTCCTTGAATATTGTTATATAACAAATGAGAAAGAGTGCCGATGCAGTGAGGAGATCTGGAAAAAGCAGGGGCTAGATGTTCCTTTGTTTTGCATCATTTGAATCAAATTTTTTAAAAAAAACGTTCAGGACTAAAATCAACAGTATGTTCTGAGAAGGGAATGTAGTAAGGTTTCCATATCCAAACAGTCAACAGTTTTATCTTTCTGATACCACTGGGACTTCCCATGCTCCATGGGGAAGTGGTCACCCTTCCCAGCAGGAATACTTCTCCAATTAATTTAAATACATCACAACAGGACTCATCTCTGACACAACAGGAGCTGGCCAATGTTCATGGATATTTTAAAGCAGGAGTGGAGAACCTTTGGCCTGCCACTTAATTTCACTTAGCTTGAGGTATATCTCCAAGCTACAGGCCCAAAGCCCTGGCATGTCCCAGCAGCCCATAGGTGCAGGGGAGATCATGGAAGCTCACCCCCAGTGCCGGCTCCACAGCTCCCAGTACTCTAGCCACCTGCTACAGCCCAGAGCCCTCTCCTGCACTCTGAGCACCTCATTTCTGAGTCTAATCTGAGTCTCTATGTCTCCACCCTCGTGAGGTGGGAGCTATGAACACTGGCTCACCTACCTACAAGGGGAAGCCCCAGACCTCTGCACCCGACAGGGCTGTGTGTGACCCGTGATTGATTGTTTTCTGTGGGACAGTGGCTCCGATAGAAAAAAGTTCCCCACGTCTACTTTAAAGGGCAGTGACAGTCATGTCATCTCCCAACCAGAGTTTTTGACACATTATATATAACCTCCAATGCCTGAACAGCCAATATAATGTTTGGTAAACCTCTTCTACCCTTCATGCCAGTTTTAAATTGTACAATCTGAAATTCCACATTTTTTAAAGTAAATTATTCCTCTTCAGGAAGTCTTTTTTATACACAGTCTCTCTGAGACTGAGTTGCTGCAACCCATACTTACATGAGCAAAAAATTCACTGAAGTCAATCGTATTACTGACAAGAGTAAGAGTTACTGTTCTAAGGAAGGGTTGCAAGCTCAGCTTCCTAAATTGTTGCATCACAGATAAATCAAGATACTATGATAGCTTCAACCCTTCCTGGTTACAATAATGTTTGTATATAGTACTTTCAAATTGGGTCACTAAAACATGCACATTTTTGAAAGTCTCTGTGGATATGGAGAAAGTGATAGACATGATATACCCTGACTTTAGCAAAGATTTGTATATGGTCTCCCACAGTATTGTTGCCAGCAAGTTAAAGAAATACCGTTTGGATGAATGGACTATAAGATAGATAGAAAGCTAGCTAGGTCGTCGGGATCGACAGGTAGTAAGCAAAGGTTTGACTTCTAGTTGGCAGCCAGTATCAAGAGGAATGCTCCAAAGATCAGTCTTGGGGCTGGTTTAGTTCAACATCTTCAATAATGACCTGGATGAGGGAATAGATTGCACCCTCAGCAAATTTGTATATGACAATAAACTGGAGTGAGAGGTAGATATGCTGGATGGTAGGGAAAAGGTAATGTAGAGAAAATGGAGCACTGGGTCAAAAAAAATCTGATGAGATTCAGTGAGGACAAGTGCAGAGTCCTGCACATAGGACAGAAGAATCCCATATACTGCTATAGGCTGGGGATTGATCAACTAAGGGATTACAGTGGATGAGAAGCTGGATATGAATCAACAGCGTGCCCTTGTTCCCAAGAAATCTAATAGCATATTGGATTGTATTAGTAGAAAAATTGCCAGAAGATCGGGAGAAGTGATTACTTTCCTTTATTTGGCACTGGTGATGCCACATCTTGAATATTGCATCCAGTTTTGGGCCCCCCACTACAGAAAGGATGTAGATAAACTGGAAGGAGTCCAGCAGAGGGCAACAAAAATGATTAGGGGGTTCAGGCACATGACTTATGAGGAGAGGCTGAGGGAACTGGATTTAATTAGTTTGCAGAAGACAAGAATGGGATTGGATAGAAGCCTTCAACAACCTGAAGGGGAATTCCAAAGAGGATGGAGCTACGCTATTCTTAGTGGTGGCAGATAACAGAGCAAGAAGCAATTGCCTCAAGCAGTGGAGGAGGTGTAGATTGGATATTAAGAAAGTATTTCACTGGAGGTAGTGGGATTTCAGTCCTTAGAGATTTTTAAGGCCTGGTTTGACAAAGCCCTGGCTTTGATGATTCAGTTGGGGTTGGTTCTGCTCTGAGCAGGGGGTTGGACTAGTTGAGGTCTCTTCAAATGCTAATCTTTTGTGAAAGCACAATAGCAGTAGGAACGAACATGGAAACAAATACAAGACTGAACTGGAATAAAGGATAATGATTATGATAGACTAATATTCAGAGGTTCCAAACCCTCATAATTGTCATTTAACTCAAAAGAAGGCTCAGGTGCTCAGAAACAATGAAAAGCAGACAAACTGCTTACATTATCACCACTAGAACTCATTGGATAAAACACTACTATCTTTTAAAAGTAAGTATATATATTTAATATACTGAAACACATGCCCATTATGAACCAGCTGGGGAAAATCCCTTGCTAACTTTGTATCCAGAAGCCTCCTACTACAAGACAAGCCCAACAAAGAAACCAACAGAACACCACTGACCATCACCTACAGTCCTCAGCTAAAACCTCTCCAACGCATCACCAGTGATCTACAACCCATCCTGGACAATGATCCCTCACTTTCACAGGCCTTGGGAAGCAGGCCAGTCCTCACCCACAAACAACCTGCCAAGCTAAAGCAAATTCTCACTAACAACTATACATCACACCACAGTAACTCTAACTCAGGAACCAATCCCTGCAACAAACCTCGGTGCCAACTCTGCCCACATATCTACACCAGCGACACCATCCCAGGACCTAACCACATCAGCCACACCATCACGGGTTCATTCACCTGCACATCTACCAATGTAATATATACCATCATGTGCCAGCAATGCCCCTCTGCTATATATATTGGCCAAACTGAACAGTCCCTACGTAAAAGAATAAACAGGCACAAATTAGATATTAGGAATGGTAATATAAAAAAAAATTGTAGGAGAACACTTCAATATCCCTGGACACACAGTAGCAGATTTAAAGGTAGCCATCCTGCAACAAAAACACTTCAAGAACAGACTTCAAAGAGAAACTGCTGATCTACTGTTCATCCGCAAATTTGACACCATCAGTTTAGGATTAAACAAAGACTTTGAATGGCTAGCCAACTACAAAAGCAGTTTCTCCTCTCTTGGGGTATGTCTACACTACCACCCTAGTTCGAACTAGGGTGGTAATGTAGTCAGCCGGAGTTGCAAATGAAGCCCGGGATTTGAATTTCCCAGGCTTCATTTGCATCTTGCCGGGCGCTGCCATTTTTAAATGTCCGCTAGTTCGGACTCCATGCCGCGCGGCGACACGTGGCATGAACTAGGTAGTTAGGACTAGGCTTCCGAAACGAGGAGTAACGGTATTTCGGAATAGGAAGCCTAGTCCGAACTACCTAGTTCGTGCCGCGTTTAGCCGTGCGGCACGTAGTCCGAACTAATGGACATTTAAAAATGGCGGCGCCCGGCAAGATGCAAATGAAGCCCGGGAAATTCAAATCCCGGGCTTCATTTGCAACTCCGGTTAACTACATTACCACCCTAGTTCGAACTAGGGTGGTAGTGTAGACATACCCTTGGTGTGCACACCTTCATATCAGTTGCTAGAAGTGGGCCTCATCCTCCCTGACTGAATTGACCTTGTTATCTCTAGCCTTACTCTTGATTGGTACTCTTTCCTTATGCTTGTATATTTTATACCTGCCTCCAGAATTTCCACGACATGCATCTGACGAAGTGGGTTTTTGCCCACAAAAGCTTGTGCTCCAATAAATCTGTTAGTCTATAAGGTGCCACAGGACTCTTCATCACTTTAGCAGATTCAGACTAACATGGCTACCCCTCTGATACTTGATAACTTTGGCAAGTGCAGTACAATTTATCATCCTATAAAAACAGTACTGCTTCCAAAGTTGATCATGTCAACTAGAAAATCAGTGTAATGCAGTTGGCAGTTTTCTTCTTATAACTGAGAAGTTGACAGGACATCTTTTCTTCCACTACATTCTGCACAGCAGGACAGTACGATGAGGGATTGTGCAATGCACCTTAGGCAAGTTTCTAGACACCTACTGTTCAACAGTAAAATCCCTCATGAAATGTGTGCTCTGCACTAGACAGGAGTACATCTGTTCAGCAGCTCCTCTTTTCACTTCTCCAACTTTCTCTCATTTGGAAAAATGAGTCTCCTAGGCTTCTGGTTTGTTTGCTTATCTGTTTGTCTGTCTTAAGGTTTTTGCACCTTAGAATGCAGTCACCTTCTGCTACTACAACTTGCATTGCCAGTTTAAATACGTTTAGACAGCAGTGACCCTGTTCTTTTAGAACAGTGGTTTTCAATCTGTATTGTATGGACCCCTGGCGGTCTGCAACAGTGCTGCAGGGGGTTGGTAGACAATTTTAAAATAATAATTATTTTCTTTTTTCCTTTTTCTTTTTCTCTCTCCCTTTCTCTTTTTTGCTTGTTTCCATCTTTTTTCTTTTTTCTCTTTTTTCTCTCCTCTTTCTCTTTTCTTTTTTAAACTCTTTTTTCTCTCCATCCCCCCTTTTTCTTATCTCTCTCTTTTTCCTTTCCTCTCTCTCTTTTTTCTTTTTTTTCCCTCCCACAGGGTGAGCAGGGGTCCATGAAATTTTAATACATTGAAAAGGGGTCTATATGCTTGAAAAGATTGGGAACCACTGCTCTAGAAATAGTATAAAGTTCTAAATACTTAAATCTTGTTTGTTTTGGGAGAGAGAATAAAACACAAACATTTCCTTTAATTTTTAAAGGACTTATTCTGTTCTCCTATTTAGCGTATTTTCTTACTTTATTTATTTCTTGCCTATTTACTTCTATCAGTTGGCTTGAGTATCTTTCTTCCTTTTGTTTTAATTCTTTTAATGCTACTCTCCATCATTATTTTTTCCTATGGTCAGTTCTGAAAACTTTGTCACATTTTTCATCCGACCAGCTTCCTGATACTTCAGAGAGGTCAGTGAAACTAACTTGAGTGCTTCAAACTTTACAAGAGAGAAATTTCACTGGGAGAAGCTTAATAAACAAGAACAGATCCCAGTCTCTGCAACAATGCACAAATCTGGACACAGCATAAAGTGCTTTAATTTTAATTATGTTCAACAATTTAATCTGGTAAAAGTGGTTATGTTAATGAAAAGTTCACTATTTTTGTCTTTTCAGTGTTGAGATAATTGTGCTCATTGATATCAATATTAAAGGCTTAAAAATAACCCACATCACCGAACCATTGTTTTTAAGCACTAACAAAATTTCTCTCTTTACCACCTGCCATTTTTCTGTCACTCTTCATTCCACACTTCACTCCACCTGCCAGGCTGAGAGAGAGCTGCCACAAGTTTAGTGTTAAAAGGCTGACATTTAGCCTCTTCTCCTTAGCTTTAGTCAATCAACGGTATTCCCTGTCTGTACTTTCTGAATGCACTTTGCTAAATAGTTGGATAGTGTCAGGCAGACTAAAACCGGGAGATTGACTGTTCCTTTCCCTTCAGGAAATGTGCAGTTGTGCCAAGCGCAACTGTTTGCCTGCTTGTCTGATAGCCTACCTATCATTTGCTTGGTATGGGAAGACCTGAAAACTGTCAAATAATGGCTGAGCGAGGGAGTTTGTATCACCTCTGGGAAAACACCTGTCAGCTTCTATGAGCAGCCCCAAGTTCAAGAAGAAAGACAATGACTAAAGCGGCAGAATCAAGGGAAGGAAACTAGTATGTGGCTGCCGGACAGCTGATTGGCTGGAAATCATCACTATATATGCCAATCACCGTCTGAATTGGCAGTTATTCGGTGTTTGAATTGTTCAGAGGAATGTTGTTGATAGACTGGGATATGTTTTGCAGCTAGATTGATTTCAATCACATTTTTACTACTGAACAGTCATTTGCAGAAATACTATTTCCTAGGGCGGGATGTTGTGAGATGACAATGCACCACTGGGCAGTCTGGAAATACGGATGAGCAGATGGGTGTTTTATTATCTGCACATCTGAGCGCTCAGTCTGTTAGCAAAAGGGAGGTGAGAATAACTTGGACCAGAATATGTGGCATGGTTATTTATACTAAATCTATACTATTATAAAAGAAGAGGCGTCTGTCACGCTGTCTATCACAGAAAACATTTGAAAAGACACGAAAAGACTTGAGAAGTTTCTATGGGGATGCAGGTCCTCCAGCCCCAACCAAAGCCCTGCCTCCTCCGCTGAGGCTACCATAGGGAGAGGAGGAGGAGGAGCAGCATGCTGAGTGTGCGCACCCTACCCCTACCACGGGGAGGGGAAGAACACGTGCATGCATGACTAGCATCCCTGGACCAATGGGGAGGGAAAAGGATGCACGACTCGAGCCTCCTTGCACCCAGGAGCAGCAGGGAAAGAGGAGGCCCCACGGCCTGAGCCGGTCCAAGCCTCCCCAGCCGTGGGAGCAGTGGGGAGGGAAGAGACCACATGCATCCCCCCTTCCATGGGGATGGGAAGAGCATGCGCACCAGGGAGGGAAGAGGCCACACAGCCCAAGCCTCCCTGCTCCTGGGAGCAGTGGTGAGGGAGGACGCTACATGGCTCCATCCTCTGCAGTCCTGGAGCAGCAGGAATAGAGGTGGTTGCATGGACTGAGCCTCTCCACCCCCAGGAACAGTGGGGAGGGAGGGGGTCTCATATACATCTATCGTCACAATGGGATGGGTTATGCTAGTAATAATAATACAAGCTACTTATTCACAGTACTCAAAAGACACCAGAGGATGTTGTTTTCTAGAAAGAAAGAAAAAAACCTCACATTGAATTTAGAGACAGTTTCTTTCAAATGTCCTCTCTTATAGTTTAAGAAAAAGTAGAGAGGGGATTAAAAAAACAGTGTGGAACTGAATATCCATGAACTCTTGGGTAAATTTGGGTCTAGGACAAACTGGCTTTGGAACAGTGATAGAGAAGACTTTCAGCATTTTCCTGCCTTTTTTCACAGTAACATTCTGCTGTGGGCAGCCCAGAGCTATTAGTCACTATTATTCTCTGCCTAGGCATGAAGAACCTTTGCTGGAGATTACACTGTGTCTCTTCTCCCTACCACATCCGTCTCTCTTCTTCCATAGACAACTCCTTCAGGCTCTCCCAGCCAAAACTCCACCTAACCCGTAACAATGAATTCTAGCCCTTGAGTGCCTCAGAGTGTTTCTCTGCAGTGCACAACCAAAATGACTGTTCATTTAAAGAAGATATTACATTCTCTACTCTTTAAAAGAGTCATTATACTAAACTTAGTGGAGGTAAACACACTCCTCCCTTCAGACACAGCACTGTGTTGATGTAGAGTAAAATTTATTAACAAAAGGAAATAGAATCCTAGAACTGGAAGGGACCTTGAGAGATCATTGAGTCCATTCCCCTGCCTTCATGGCAGGACCAAGCATTGTCAAAATCATCCCTGAGAGACGTCTATCCAACCTGCTCTCAAATATCTCCAATGATGGAGATCCCACAATCTCCTTAGGTAATTTATTCCAGTGTTTAACTGGACATGAAGATTTTCCTAATGTCCAATCTAAATCTCCCATGCTGCAGTTTAAGATCATTGCTTCTTGTCCTATCATCAGAGGCCAAGGAGAACAATTTTTCTCCTTCCTTCTTGTAACACCTTTGTAGGTACTTGAAAACATCTATCATGTCCCCTCTCAGTCTTCTGTTTTCTAAACTAAACAAGCCCAGTTCTTTCAGTCTTCCTGGTTGCTAGACCTTTATTCATTTTTATTGCTCTTCTCTGGATCTTCATCAATTTATCCACATCTTTCTTGAAATGTGGTACCCAGAACTGGACACAATACTCCAACGGAGGCCAAATCAGTTCAGAGTAGAGAGGAAGAATGACTTCTCCTGACTTGCTCACAACACTCCTGTTAATACAACCCAGAATCACGTTTGCTTTTTTTGCAATAGTGTCACACTGTTGACTCATATTTAGCTTGTGGTTCACTATGACCCCTAGATCCCTTTCTGCAGTATGCCTTCCTAGACAGTCACTTCCCATTCTCTATGTATGAAACTGATTGTTTCTTCCTAAGTGGAGTACTTTGCATTTGTCTGTCTTAAACTTCATCCTATTTACCTCAGACCATTTTTCTAACTTGTCCAGATTGTTTTGAATTATGACCCTATCCTTCAAAGCACTTGCAACCCCTCCCAGCTTGGTATCATCTGCAAACTTAATAAGATACTCTCTATGCCATCATCTAAATTGTTAAGACATTGAACAGAATCTGTCCCAAAACCAAGCACTGTGGAACCATTAATAACTACTCTCTGAGAATGGTTATCCAGCTAGTTATGCGCCCACCTAATAGTAGCCATCTAGGTTGCATGTCCTTAGTTTATTGATGAGAAGGTCATGCAGGACGTGTCAAATACCCTACTAAAATCTAGTGTATCACGTCCACTACTTTTCCCTTATCCACAAGGCTTGATGTCCTATCAAAGAAATTCATCAGATTGGTTTGATATGATTTGTTCTTTACAAATCTATGTTGGCTGTTTCTTATCATCTTATTTGCTTCCAGATGTCTGCAAATTAATTTCTTAATTACTCGTTTCATTGTCTTCCCTGGCACAGAAGTTAAACTGACTGGTCTGTAGTTTCCTGGGTTGTTTTTATTTCCCATTAAGTATTGGGCATTATTTAGGTGACATCAAGCAGAAGGAATATAGAAATGGTTGCAAACAAATACAAATAAAAATATGCTTTCTGATGGCTAAGACCTAACTTAAACTGACTTTGGTAAAAGTAGTTTCCTCATCAATCTTTCCTTTGCAGCAATAGCTAACTAGCTTTTAGCCAGGATCTCTGCAGAGTCCAAGGTACTTATTTTCCTTGTCACCTCAGGTGAAGGAGAATCCAAAGTCTTTCTGTGTGTCTTTAGGTCTGTAGCCAGACAGGCCCCCCTGTCACATCCATCTTGTTTGACCCTCTGAGGTGCCTGTATACAGGGCAGAGAAGGAGCAATAAAAATCAGCATAGTCTTTGAAGCCTCGATGCGAGGCCAGGATATGCCGGATCATCTGACCCTGGGTAAGCTGAAAACATAGATATGAGAAAGAATGATCAAGGCAATAAGCTGACCTCAAGGCTGCGAGAACTGTCCTGGCTGGCACCTATATTGATACGATCACACACAGTCGTCCTTGGGAGAAGAATCTCCCACTGAGAAAAGAATGCCCAGTACTCCCAATTTAGTTCTCTCTCTTACAAATGTAAATCAAGTTCACAACTCCCTTGTAAGAACTGGCATCACAAAGATGGACTAGGACCATTTGGCATCACAGATAATAATGAGAAATACGTGACTCCATGGGTATAAAGATGGGTCCAGCAGCACACTCACTCTGAGCATCAATCTACCATCTATCTGCTGGTCAGGTTAGGTGATTGACCTCCCGAGGTCCACGGGGATGCCCACCTCATATTTCGTCTTTCCGAGGAATTGAGGGACCGATCCTGGCCTGACACGCTGGGACCGAGCGATGCAGAAGGGGGTAAAAATTGTACCTGTATGTGTCCTTTTGATTTTAATGCATGCATAGAATAGAGCTCTTTAAAGATTAAGCTGTCACTTGGTACCATTATTTTCTATCTTCCTTCTTCCTGTGTAACCATTTAAGATCTGTATTTGCTAGCAATTAAGAAATAGAGCAATAGCCATTGTAACCATATGATTTATAAGCTTCTTTAATAAACCTGTAACTGTTTAAGCTTTAACCTTTAAACCTTTAAACCTTTAACTGACTTCGTCAGTTGCTGTAACAGAACCAAGCACAATTTAAAAGAACTTCAGCTGGTCATAAGGGACACATATAGGAAGAGCTGGGGTATTTGGATTGTGTCACTTCCAGAGGACAGATCCGTAGGGGCATCTCTCAGTCTTCCCTAGGCTGCCCGCTGCGAAGGGATCCTGTATCCTAGCAGTTAAAATCTGAGATGTAATAAGTTCTTCCTATAAACTCTGGGGTGTGTCAACCTGTTGGCTGCCCTCCACGAAGGGATTCCGATCTTAGTGGACAAGACACGGATGTTAAACTCCTCGAGGCACCCATCAGTCTCTCCTAGACTGCCCACTGAGACAGGGCCTTGTGTCCCAGCAGTTGAAGACTCGGGTGTAACACACATATACACACATACTGCCGTGACCATCGGCTGACAAGGTCTCTCAGTCTTCATTTCCTCTGGGGTTCAAACTTCTGCCCCTTCAGCTGAATATGGTGTTTCTAGCATACAAGCCAGCACACAAACCAGTAAGGTGAAGTAAACTGAAAGAAGCAGGTGGTATAGAAGACTGTAATATTAGTCAAGAGGTACTCAGTTGCTCTTGGTTAGAAATCTTTGTATATTTTTAATACTTGTATGCCAAACACAAAACAAAATTAAAAATACAAGTGAGCAATCCCCAGAAAAGGTGAGAGTAGAGATTTACTTGTTTTAAATCTTATGCCCCAATCTTAGCATATGCGGTGCCCACATATTATAATTAAAGGGGTTATTTACATCAGAGACAAAGTGTGGTATTTTAAAGTAAGTCTGCATATTCTTAGAGGTCAGACTATAAGTAGAAAATATTGAAGTTCAACTATCTCTTCATTTGGGAGTAGTTGGGGGCATAATACTATTTAGAAGTTTTAGCTGATAGAAGGGAAAAAGCACCTCCCACAGATCTTTTAGAACAGTTTGAAAACATATTAAAGGAATGGATATAATCAACATTTGTATAAATAGTACATTTAAGGTTTTAAAACAAAGGTGTAGCCGGCCAGAGTAAGTCTCAGGTCCGATACTGGGCTCTCAAAGTACAAAGGACGCCACACAGGTATCTGTCAAACACAAGTAGTTTATTTCCTGACAGCTAACAGCTGTGCCCCATAACTGGAAGAACAACATAACAAAGAAGCGGCATATCTTATGTCCCTTCCTGCAAGCCTGGAACCCCAGGTAGGCTGCGGACGAAGTGGGAGGTTGTCTCAGCTTCCAAGGCGCCGGTACCCAAAGCCCATTGGTGAGGTTCAATTTGCTAGGCTCTGAGGCAGCCTTAAATACAGTTTCCCTGCCTTGTTTTGCAGTTTGGAAATTTCCACGGGTTACTCATTACGTGCTGATGTAGGGCTTAGCTGTTAGTTATCAATCTGGCTCTGATGTAGTTCTACTTGTTCTGTGGCCCTGTTTACGTGATCCGTATGTTAGGGTAAACAGAATTGTTTATGCATTCTTGCCCTTTCCCCTTATCCTATACTTGTTCTTGCTATACTGGCAACAATGCTTATCTTTAATGGTGTATGTTCCCAAAGACTTGCTTCTGGCCCATCAGATATAGGGAAAGGGGGGAAAAAATGCAGGCCTCACCACCCCTAAACTAGCACGTACAAAGTTCTTCTAAAATTGACCACTACAAAAGGTCAGACACTTTGGAATTTAGGTATTATAAACATATATAGGTGAGCACATCTCTTTGTATTTATTTCTGTGACCAGGTTTCAGTGCATGGCTTTGATTTTTTTTAACACTTGCAGAGAAGCCAAGCAATAAAACAGCTTGCACCAACAGGCACAAAATAAATATAATAAAATAATAATAATAATAAGTAATAATTAGTTTAAAAAACCACAACCATCTTCCAGGCCCAGGACTATTTTGTGCTGAGCTGCTTCCTGTCTCTAATGAAATGGAGCTTATTCTTATAAAAAACTAGCACACACATGAAATTCCCAGTGGAAATTTTTGGCACATCCGTAGATGAGGAGAGTGGGAAAGCAACAAATTGTCTCAATAAAAGGGTTGATTTCTGGTTATCTTATAAACAGGAATAGATACAAAGACATCCTCTTTGCCCCTTGGTACTGTTTTTCAGATGCACCACACAATCCTTTGCATTGTGCTTTCAATGGAATCCACACAGTTTTTTGAGAGATGTTTATGGCATTTGCAAGTGGCTAAGGAAATTAACATCATAAGAGCGGAGACAGAAGAGGGGGAACAGGTTTTTTAATCAGTCTCCCCCAAACAACTGCTGACACCCCCTTTTTTCTCCACTCAACCACATCTGACGAAGTGGGTTTTGCCCATGAAAGCTCAAGATACTATATATATTTTAGACAGACGTTAGTTCGAATTAACTTTGATAGGCGCTACACAGGCAAACCTCTAGTTCGAACTTAATTCGAACTAGCAGAGCACTTAATTCGAACTAGGTAAACCTCATTCTATGAGGACTAATGCCTAGTTTGAATTAAGTAGTTCGAATTAAGGGCTGTGTAGCCACTTAATTCGAACTAGTGGGAGGCTAGCCCTCCCCAGCTTTCCCTGGTGGCCACTCTGGGCACCGCCAGGGAAACTCTTCTGCCTCCCTCCCGGCCCCAGAGCCCTTAAAGGGGCACGGTCTGGCTACAGTGCCCGTGCCAGGTGCAAGCCTGCCTACACCCAGCCAGCAGACCCTGCACCTGGCACGGCACGAGCCAGCCACCTGCTGCCACCCAGTCCTCCGCCTCTTCCCAGGACCAGGCTGGCGGCTCCTAGGAGCCTGCCCGGGTCCGCAAGAGGCGGGCGCCCGCCTGGTCTAGTGTAGACATCATGGACCTCATCCACGACGTCCGCAGTAGGCACAGGAAAGTGGCCGTCTAGGGCAGGATAGCTGCCAGCCTGGCCACCCAGGAGCAGGTTTGCATGAAAATCAGGGTGGTCCAGTGAGACCCTGACCCTGAGCATAGAACACAAGAACATAAGAATGGCCGTACTGGGTCAGACCAAAGGTCCATCTAGCCCAATAGCCTGTCTGCCAACAGTGGCCAACCCTAGGTACCCTGGAGGGGATGGACCGAAGACAATGACCAAGCCATTTGTCTAGTGCCATCCATCTCCAGCCTTCCACAAACAGAGGCCAGGGACACCATTTCTACCCCCTGGCTAATAGCACTCCATGGACCCAACCTCCATGAATTTATCTAACTTTTCTTTAAACACTGTTCTAGTTCTAGCCTTCACAGCCTCCTGCAGCAAGGAGTTCCACAGGTTGACTATTTGCTTTGTGAAGAAGAACTTTCTGTTATTAGTTTGAAGTCTGCTACCCATTCATTTCATTTGGTGTACTCTAGTCCTTCTATTATGGGAATTAATGAATAATTTTTCTTTATTCACCCTCTCCACACCACTAATGCTTTTATAGATCTTTATCATATCCCCCTCAGTGTCCTCTTTTCTAAGCTGAAAAGTCCCAGTCTCTTTAGCCTCTCTTCATATGGGACCTGTTCCAAACCCCTGATCATTTTAGTTGCCCACCCCTCTCCTACCCCCTTTTCCCAGTCTCCCCGAGTTTTGTTCAATAAAGAGAGTTTCTATTTTTGAACACACATGTCCTTTATTTTGTACATCAGGAAGGGAGGCTAGGGAGGAGTAAGTGGAAGGAGGTGAGGGAGGAATGGGGTACGAGCCCCCGATGGGGAGGACTGGTGTGGCTCTGCGGTCTCCTCGGGGTGGAAGCTCTCCTGCAGCCCCCCAATTGACCCTCCCCCGGATGGCAGCCTGCGGCAAGTGCAGCCGGGCTGATGGCCGAGTGCTGTGCTGTGCCGAGTGTGGGCATTCAGGGCACTCCAAGCCAGGACTGCTTTGCTGTCACTCATCGAGTTAGACAAGCGAGCGGGGAACCCCCGAGAACTGTCTATCTGGAGTGGAGGTCGGGTCCCTTTAAGCACAGCCCTCGGCTAGCCTGAGACAGCAGCTCCACGCTCTAAGTCCTAACTTGATGCCCTGCCGGCACTGGTTCCGGCCAGCCTTAATCTCGGTTCAGGGTCCACTCAATGTGGACATGCTAATTCAAATTAGCAAAATGCTAATTCGAACTAGTTTTTAAATCTAGATGCACTAGTTCGAATTAGTGCTGTAGTGTAGACATACCCTAAGACGGGTCTTGACAACCTTTTCAAATCAAAGGGCCAAATTACATCCAAATTCAGAACAAGTGGTCAACAAAGAGCCAGTATAAGAATGCCCATTTGCATGACTGAAAACATACAACTTAATATTATTGGTAACTGACAAAATGATTATTAATAGTATAACTGAAACACTACTCACAGACTTTATTTAATGGGTCTTCTGCTGCTGTGGGTGGTGCAGTTTGTGGATATGAGGGTGCAGGAGTCAAGTTTGGGATTCTTGAGGGGCTCAGGGCAGAGGATTGGGGTGTGGGAGAGGTGCAGGCAGAGCAGGACACTAGGAGATGGGAAGCAGAGTGTGTGTGTGTGTGTGTGTAAGGGGAGGGGGCTAGAGCTGGATTACCTTCCCTGGCCAGGGCTGGGCTGATGCATCTGAGCAGCAGTGGCTGGACAAGGGGTCAGGCTGGGATTTCCACAGCTAGATTGTGGCCTCCCCTTCTACCCACACCTCAGCAAGAGGGGGACCACCACCAGTCCTTCCTGTGGCCTCAAAGCAAGGAGTGCAGTCAAAAGATACCAAGTGGTGTTCAATTTGTGAAATTCTATGTGGCTCATTTTCTCTTGTCCAGTCTGGGAAAGAAAGAGAACGAGACCATGCAAACGAGAGCACGAGCTCCAGCATATTTCAGGCTGCAGAGCTCATTTCATCTTTCCTCAAATGTAAACCTGTGGACAGTCTTGTCACAAATTTCCTTGTCAATTCCTGAGCCTGATTAATGGGAAGGAGCAGATGTCCAAGTCTTTTATCTATCATGCCAGACAGTTTTCTTTGTGATTTACTTATGTGTCACGAATGACCCTTCCTTGTTCTGAAGATACCAGCACTAGAAAGGATAGCCTTTTATTGACTGAGCTGTCCACCTACATCTGGGTGTTGAAAGCATACATTCAGTTCTGCAGTTGTGGTACAGTGACTAATTATAGACTAGCACTAGTATCTGAAAAAGCACAGAACAACTGCCATCATTGTGATAAAGGGCGAGAGGTTTCAATTATTCTCTAGCAAGAGATTTAGGTATTGTTGAAAAGGAGGAGAAACAATACATTTAAGTATGTGTGCACATTTCAATATAAAATGGGCTCTATCAGTGAGTGCCTGCACTTTGTTTCCTGTCAATTAAATAATAAGTAGTAGGGAATTTATGGCAAATTGGGGAGGAAAGTGGAAATAGGTGAGTGGGAAGAGCAGCAGATAAAAGAAGCCAAGTAAAAGCGAGTGAGGAAGCAAAATGAAAATTAAGAGAGTGGGAGCAAGGGAAAGGGGAAGCAGAAGGCATGAAAATAGAAATTGTTACAAATACAAGTGAAAATATTTTGCTGTTGGAACAAAAAGAGAAATGAGATTGTTTTCTGACCACTGCTTGCGTGTATAAGGGGAGCTATGAGAATTTATATCAGCTGAGGGTGTGGATGTATATATCTAGAGCTAGATCTATGGACTCAGAAGAAGTGGGGACAGTACACAGGAAACAATCCACATGTTTAATTTACCATCACTTCTTTCCCAGATTTTAACATTCTAACATCTGTCTTATCATAACTTGGAGCATTACTGTTCTTCAGTGGCCTTATAGCAGCAGTTCTCAATCTGTGGCTTGGAACCCAAAGTGGGTTGCAACCTGGTGGTAATGAAGTTGCCAGGTCTGTCATTAGACTTGCTAGGGGCTGAGGCTGAAGATTGAGGTCTTCAGCCCTGTGGGGTAGGGCTCAGCTACATGGTGGGGCTCAATGTTTACATCTACCCTCCAAAACATATATTTCTGGTTTTAACTGAAATAAACAAACACGCAAAATATGCTATACAACATTCATTCGGTAAGTATTCTAACATTGCAAACCTGGATGTATGGATGTGGTACAATTATTTATCTTGGGCTTAGAATGGAGATGATTGGTTGGCTCATAGCAAGCAATTCTTCTGGCTAAAGCAGAGTAAGCGTCTTGACTGATGTTTGCCAATATTGCTTTGGGAACTTGCTGAGTTTTATATAATTTAGCTCTGTCTGTGAAAATGAATAATTTGAATATGTACAACCCACTCCTAATATAGGCCAATGGAAGGAGCAATTCTGGCAGAACATTTCTGCTCTCCTATAGCTGATGAGAATGTTGTTGATTAATCCACAAGTGAAAGGAAACGGTTTGCATACATTTGGCAGCTTCTTGGTTATTTTCAAGCTGGTGAGCTTTACAGTTTTGTTAGCTGGCAGAACCGTGAGCATGAAAAGCAGCAATCTAGCTCACTGTTCCCCTTCTCCCCCAGGTTATCATCTAGGATGTATATCTCTTTGCTGTCTCTTTTGAATCCAGAAAATAGGAGTCAGACTTTTCATCACCAACTGTCTGTTCTTTACGTTGTGGCCTCATCATAGATTATAGCCCAAATTCATGCTTGAATAGCTATATTTATTGGTGAATGTTCAAAGAAAAAAGAACTTGTAGAGAAGAGATCAGCTCTTGCTACTGCAATTTGATCACATGAGGTATATAAAACACAACTTATCCAGACTGTTTGCCAATCACTGCTAGTTACCATTTGTTTGATCATATTGTTAAAAAAAAGGTTGACTAGTACATTTACAGCAGGGGTTCCAAACTCCAGGCCATCCCTGGCCACAGCAATAGCAGAATCTGGCCTGGCTGTCCCAGTGGGCCTGAAAGAGGGGACCTATTCATGATCATTCCCCAAGTCCCACCCTGTCTTGCCATTGCCTGTCCTCTCACCGCCCACAGTACCCCATCCACAAGGACCTGGCTTTAGTGATTACTGGGGCGGGGGTTTAGCGCAGAATAGCAGCAGCAGTTGGAGTTGAGGGGAAGCAGAGTGCACTTGGTGGATGCAGTCACTCAGCTGTGTTTCTACTCCCGATACCACAGGAAGTGAGGGCTGAACTGCTGCTGCCAACCTGTACCAGGCCCCTCAGTAATCCCTAAAGCCAGGTCCTGGGCCATGGGGGATAAGAGGGAGAGGCCATGGCAGGCAGGGATGGGGTTTGGGAAACAGTCATGGACATGCCCCCTGCCCAGGCAAGATTGCAGAATTGCTCCTGCAGGCAGCGAGTTTGAGACCCCAGATACATAGTTTCTAAGAGAGAACTTTATTTGATATTTGTAGGTAAAACAAATTTCAAAAGGATTCTTGAATAATTACACGTTATTAAAATCATATGTTTGAGATGTGCTTACTTGTTCTTTGAAGTTTGATTATATTTAGTTCCTACATCAGAATAAGTGGTTTTTTTTCTATCCCTACTCAAACCCACTATGACAGACCTAATCTGTACTGAATTCTGTAGATATAGTATGTTTATCCTGTATAGTGGCCTAAAACTTATTTAAACCAGCTGACAGAGGACCATCCTTGTGTTAAGGGGATACTTCATTGAATACCTGATGACATAAGAGCTCTTACTCTACTCACTCGCTATCCAATACTGCTCAGGTAGTAGTGGAAAGAAAGCATGGTCAGAGGAAAGGGGTTTCACCAAGATGCCTCCATGCTATACTGATCCTTGGCTATATTTTTGGGCACACAAGCTATTACAGTCTGGAGCAGCTCTCACATGATGTACGGGGACTGGTCTACACAGAACTCAGTGGGCACGTTCAGCAATGAGAACTGCACTTTGTGCAGTGTAGCTCCAACCCAGGAGCTGGTTTATACTATCCAACAGAAACGTGATCATTTCCTTACGAGTTCAAACACCCCAAATCTGCTCTTAGAGAATAGGCCTGTGATCCTTGGGATGAGCCTATCAGTGACAAAGGGCTTCTTTCTTGGTTCTAATTCTGGCATGTACAAGTTGACATTAATTTAATCCACACAGTAATTCATAATGTGTTTGGCAATGGGTTTTCAAAGTATCAATTTCACCAGAATAGTTTCTTCATAATTGTCTTACTAATATTAACAATGCCAATACTGTTTGTTCATCACTTTCTGTCCCCTCCAAATTCTTTCTATTCCCAAACTGGCCGAGTGTAGGCAATAATATGGTGGAAATTCACCATTCATGTGTTATGCTGATGCCAGAAGTGAAACACTCCCTTCTCCAGGATTGGAGAATTCTTCTCTTTATTCCCCTGCAGTATCTGTACTGACACTCTGTGCTCTGTCTGCCTACAGAGCAGCAATTAGAAGAAGCACTTCAGGAGAAGACGCATTGGATTAGAACACCATGAAGAATATCCTTAACCCAGGGAGAGAGTCAGGATTTAGATTAGAGCTCCTCCTTCCCCCTGCAGGATAGTGTTCCAATCCCACTGGCAACACTATGTGACACATACAATGCAATTCAATTTATCGGATGCTTCTGCTACTGCTTTATGGTGCTGACAGACCCTGAAAGCAAAATGGCTGAACTCTTTAAAGTGACCTTTCTCAATTAATGATTTGCTGTTCATTGATCAGATACAGTTATTGAATTCAATTAGTTTTCAATCATTTGCTAATGTATCTGTGCCCTTTTAGAAGTTCTAATGTTATTCAGGATTAGATTACAGGCATTTAGGGGTTAGCTTAGTTTGGAAACACTTTAAAATAAGTGCCCAGTTCTCATTAATTCATGTGGCTGCTACTGTATCATTAATCATGATGAATTAATTCACTTTGTTAGGTGGATGTGATATGTAATTTAATCGACAAGAATTGCTAAGTAATTTTGTAATTAAAGTACTATTATCTTATAGTATTACCTACCATCTAGTTTCTAGAGTTTTTATGCCTTATTTATTACATTTTTGGCATAAGTTATAGAGAGATCAGCAAAATTCATAGCAGAAAAACACCATGTAAGCAGAAGTACTGATACAATGGAATGTTAATCAAGTCCCTGGAGCAGCTGCCAAAGAAACAGGCATCCTGGCAAAAGGGACTTCACTTAACGTAGGTATAAAAGCATTTAAGGAAATCACTCCACCCCCACCTTTCACTTGTGCATGTTTGTACACTGCAGACCTCTCCTAGAAGGAAAAAGAATACAGTCCAAAATGTACTGAAATGCTTCTTGCAAAATATTTCAGCTAATATTCCAGGCCTCATACAAAACCCATTGTATTAAGTGAATGTCATTACATTGACTAGAGTTTACTTTAGATCAGGCCCACAGCCAACTTTCCATGGAATTCTTTAGCTTAATAAAACTAAGATATTAAGAACAGTAAAACGGAGTAATAGTCAAAGTTAGTCCTAGGTTTACCCTGAATAGTGCCAGGGTTTGGTGTGAAAATTCTTACTGGCTCCTTCTGTGCATATATTCTATGCATCTTAACCCTAATACAATATGAAAAACAGGAAAAAGGAAAAAAAATAGAACACAATTTTATGCACTATGTATCTGTTTGTGTATTTGAGCTACAGTTACATATGTAGATTGTAAATCTTCATGCATACGCAGAACGATGAAGTGACATAAGAATGAATACAAACACAATCAGCTTCAAGAGTAAATCAACAAAGAGATAGACATTCTCTTATCTCAAAAAAAGAGCAACTGTGTTGAAGTCTTTAAAGAAAGAAGTTCTTTTCAACAGAGGCAATGTACTCCTACATAAAGCAACAAAAGACACACACCAAACAATTGTTTTTCATTGTATAAAGAGAATAAAGTATAGATTAATGTGAAACTAACAGAGTGACCTTAGACTGAAAGCTATTATAACCATTGTCACTAACATCAGAAAGATTTGTTAGTCTCTTTGCTCTGGTCTACATTAAGATTTTATTTCAAAATACCTGCATGCCCAAAGTGGAATTTATAAGCAGAGCGTTCACACTACCAAGCCCATTATTTAAAAATAACAGGCTGTGGAATTAGAAATCTGTACTCCTGCTTTTCATCAGGAGTAACACTAATGCCAAAATAGTTATTTCAAAATAATAGTAGTGTGGATGCTTTGGTGCCACTGTTTCTAACAAATTACTCTCCAGAGTAATTCGATCTAATTACTCCTGAGTGCTTCTTGGGGCTCTAAGTTGGAGGTAGCGTGCCCACCTTAACAGAGCTTGCTTTGGACTAATTTTGAGGCTCCCCTGTAGTGTGGACACACTAGTTCGAATGTGTTAAATCGGGAGTTATTAAGTTGAATTTAGTAATTTCGAAATACTTTCCTACTGTACAGATGGCCTAAGGTATCACAGGACAACTTGTTGTTTTTAAGTATCAGAGGGGTAGCCGTGTTAGTCTGAGTTTGCAAAAGCGACGAGGAGTCCTGTGGCACCTTATAGACTAACTGAAGTGTAGGAGCATAAGCTTTCGTGGGCAAAGACCCACTTCGTCAGATGCATGTAGTGGAAATTTCCAGAAGCAGGAATAAATATGCAGGCCAGGATCAGGCTGGAGATGACCAGGTGGATCCAATCAAGGAGGATGAGGCCCACTTCTAGCAGCTGATCTGGAGGTGTGAATTCCAAGAGAATAGAAGCTGCTTTTGTAGTTAGCAAGCCATTCACAGTCTTTGTTTAATCCAGAGTTGATTGTGTCAAACTTAAAGATGAACTGTAGCTCAGCAGTTTCTCTTTGAAGTCTGGTCCTGAAGTTTTTTTGCTGCAGGATGGCTACTTTTAGATCTGCAATTGTGTGTCCAGGAAGATTGAAGTGTTCCCCTACAGGTTTTTGTATGTTGCCATTCCTAATATCAGATTTGTGTCCATTGATTCTTTTACGTAGGGACTGTCCTGTTTGGCCGATGTATATAGCAGTGGGGCATTGTTGGCACATGATGGCATATATTACTTAGGAGCTTATGCTCCTACACTTCAGTTAGTCTATAAGGTGCCACAGGACTCCTCGTCGCTTTTGTTGTTTTTAAAGTTACAAACTAACATGTCTATCACTCTGAGACACCAGAAAGATTGTTATCTTTTATGAAGGCTGTGAAGACAATGATTCAAGTCTACAGAAAGGAAAATGATGTCTACATATATAAAGAAAATGGAAAAAAAGGATTCACTTCATATAGAGCAACGAGAGGACTTAATGCTATACGTTGCTCTGCATGCAGAAATTCCTCTGTGTTCCTCCTGGTAAGTGAAATTCTCATTTGTGTAGAGGACTCCTACAAGCCTTATGCATCATTTGGTCCTATTTAAGATACCACTTTAGGGCTTAAGAGGAGCGTAAGTAGTACACAGGCCTGTACTGACCCTCTACATCCACTTAATAGTCACAATTAAACCTGGACTATCAGGTTTAAAAAAAAACTTAGAAGAAAACTTCTAGTAGATCAATTCTCCATTCATTCAAAGAAACTAGCCTTTGAAGCCCAAAAGTAACCAACAAACACAACCCCCCTCAAAAACTCAAGAAAGCAATGATAATAAAAAACAACCTACCAACAGATATGAAATCTAGAGCTTCAGAGGAGACATTTTCATGTGATTGGCTAAATTTATGCACATACATTTATAACAAGGCACTCAGTGAATGTTTGATTCAGTAAGGTATTTAAGCATGTGCTTGAATCCTTTTCTATCCAGAAAGACACTTAAGTAAGTTCTCAAGTCTCTGTATTGTAAATCAGATTTTAAGATATGTCCTCGGTGCCTCACTGACTTCTTTTTCAGAGGCACTGACCACTTCTAACTTCCATAGTCTCCAAATACCCACAATTTAAAATTTTGGCATAGTGATGTACAAACAATTTTGCAAGGATCCAGGTGACATCATCTGATTTGTTTTTTTTCCCCAGGAATATACTTGAATTCAGCAACGAGCATAGAAGCCACTAGATGGTAAGAGCAACACAATGTCAATGTAGATACTACATTGCTTACATCACCCTAAGTGGTCTCTGAGAGGTGTCTCGCAATGCCCACCATGACTGCTCTGCTTTCAACTATGCTGCCCTGCTGCCAGGTACTCCGGTGAACTCCCCAGTTAAATTTACTCTTTCTGGGTATGTTTATATTGCAGCGTTTTTTCTGGGAAAATATTCGTTTTTCTGGAAAAACTATACTTAAGTCCACACTGCTATTGTGTTCTTTTGACAGAAAGTCAAAAGAACAGAGAGGTATTTCCAACAGTAGTAAACCTCTTTCTATGAGGAAGAAGCCTTTTTCCAAAAAAGCTTTTTCAGAAAAACGCATGTGTGGATGCAGAAGAGGGTGTTCTTTTGAAAGAAGAGACCTCCAGGAAATAACACAGATGCCCTGGTGGCCACTTCGTCCATACTAATCACAATTTAAATGTGAGATAGCGTCAAAGCAATGTAGATGCTATCTTTCAAAAAACACCTCACTTTTTTGTTGCGCTTTTGCTGTGTAGGTGCTCTCTTTTGAAATAAGCTTTTCCAGAATATCTCTTCAAGGAAAGCTTCTTCCAAAAGAAGCTTGCAGTGTAGACAGCTTCTGTTTGGTCAGCATGGAGAGCAACTGCCCAGCTGATCATGCCAACTCCATGCAGCAAATACATTCTTGCCTGGAGTACATGGGAGATGGTAGGCCTCCTAGGTCTGTGGGAAGAGAAGACTGTGCAGTCACAGCTCTGTTCCAGGCACAGGAACTTCAGTATCTATACAGCATGATGGAGAAGGGCTATCACAGGGACGTGTTGCACTGCTGTAAAAATCAAGGAGCTGAGACACATATACCAGAAGGCAAAGGAACCAAATAGACTCTCTGATGTGGAGCTGCAGACATGCCGCTTCCTCAAGGAACTGTGTACCATCCTTGGTGGCAACCTTATCTCCACCACCAAAAGCCCTCCTCAAGACACTTTGGTGGGAGAGGGGGACTGGTGTCAATGGCCACAGGAGAGAACCCAGAAGATGACATTGCTGGATGAAGAAGTAGAGGCCCTTCCCCTTCCAGAAGCACTGAGCTCCCCGTCCCTCCCCCGCACACACATACTTTGCCCAGGGGCCTGCTCAGGCTGTCAGATCCCCTGACTACAACTATTGGTTTTAAAGGAATTAATTCAAGGAAGGCCTATGATAGGTATTTTACTGAAGAACAGACTCGACAATCCCAGGTGTTGCTTCTGGCCTTAAAAATCTATTAACCTATACATCTAAAAAACCCACAGAATTCATCTTCTAAGCTGTTATTAGACTATCACATTGATTCTATAATTTCTACAGTACACTAAACTCTCCAGGAAACTACAGTAATTCATTCATACTTAGCAACTATTTCCACCATTTATTCAAATGGCAACAATAGAATGCAAAACTCTACAGGAAATAGGCGCTCCCCCCAAAATATCTGAGTGTCTCTCTATACATCTGTAGCTAAATTATCTATGCAACAAAAGAATAAATATTTTGAATCTATGATTACTCATTAAAATATTAGAAGATACACTTTTCATTAAACGAGGAAAGTTATTCCCAACACATAATTATTCAAATAATTGAATCTCTTTTCTTATTCAAACAATTGAATATTCATGGACAGATTGTGATTTTGGTAACTGATAGCTGTTTCAAAATTGTTCACTGAATGGATTTTATTACAAACATTTAAAATTCAAGATTTGTTGGTTACTTTTTGGCCATATAAATCACATAAGGAAGTTCACCCTTATGAAGAAGGTCAATTCGGGGTCTTATGAACCTTTTAAATTTCACTTAAGCTATGGTTTGATGGCTAATATGCACTATTTAAATATTAATGGCACAATGCTGCTGTAACCAGTGTCAATGACAAAACACTAATTTACTGAAAGAGGGAGCAGGGTCAATGTTTCAGTAAATCGCCCAAATTCATACAAAGCTGAAAAAAGACCCAACTCATGTTCTGTACCACAAGATTCTCTTCCCCCACTTATAGAATCTCAGAATACTAGAATTGGAAGGGACCTCGAGAGGATATCAAGTCCAGTCCCTGCTCACATAGCAGACCAAGCACTTGATAGATCATCCTTGACAGATGTCTATCCGACCTTCTCTTAAATATCTACAGTGCTAGAGATTTCACAACATCCCTAGGCAATTTATTCCAGTTTTTAAACACGCTGACCATTAGAAAGCTTTTCCTAATGTTCAACCTAAATCTCCCTTGCTGCAATTTAAGACTATTGCTTCTTCTTCTATAATCAGAGGCCAAAGAGAACAATTTTTCTCTCTCTTCCTTGTAACACCCTTTCAGATACCTGAAAACTACTATCATGTCCCCTCTCAATCATCTCTTTTCTAAACTAAACAAGCCCAATTCTTTCAGTCTTCCCTCATAGCTCATATTTTCTAGGCCTTTAATCATTTTTGTTTTTCTTCTCTGGACCTTCTTCAGTTTCACCACATCTTTCTTGAAATGCGGTGCCCAGAACTGGAAACAATACTCCAACTGAGGCCTAATCAGTGCAGAGTAGAGCAGAAGAATGACTTTTCATGTCTTGCTCACAACACTCCTGTTAATGCATCCTAGAATCATGTTTACTTTTTTTACAACAGTGCCACACTGTTGACTCATATTTAACCTGCGGTCCACTATGACCCCTAGAACCTTTTCTGCAGTATACCTGCCTAGACAATCTCTTCCCATTCTGTATGCATGAAACTGATTGGTCCTTCCTAAGTGGAGTACTTTGCATATGTCCTTATTAAACTTCATCCTATTTACTTCAGACCATTTCTCTAGTTTGCCCAGATCATTTTGAATTGTGACCCTATCCTCCAAAGCACTTGCAACTCTTCCCAGCTTGGTATCATCTGCCAACTTAATAATCAAAATCTCTATGCCATCATCTAAATCTTTGATGAAGATATTGAATAGAGCCAGTCCCAAAACAGACCTCTGCTGAACCCCACTTCTTATGCCCTTCCAGCATGTTTGTGAATGGTTAATAACTCTCTGAGAATCATTATCCAGCTAGTTATGCACCCACTTTATGGGAGCCTCATCTAGGTCGTAGTTTATTGATAAGAAGGTCAAACGAGACCATGTCAAATGCCTTACTAAAGTCTAGGTATACCATGTCTACTGCTTTGCCCTTGTCCACAAGGTTTGTTATGCTATCAAAGAAAGCTATTAGACTGGTTTGACATGATTTGTTCTTCACAAATCCATGCTGGCTGTTACCTATCACTTATTTTCTTCCAGATGTTTGCAAATTAATTCCTTAATTTTTTGCTCCGTTTTTTTCCCTGGCACAGAAGTTAAACTGTCTGGTCTATAGTTTCCAGGGTTTTTTTTTTTTAATAGGTGAGCACTATATTTCCCCTTTTCCAGTCATCTGGAATCTCTCCCAACTTCCATGACTTTTCAAAGATGATAGCTAAAGGCTCAGATACCTCCCCTCTGAGCTCCTTGAGTGTACTAGGATGCATTTTATCAGGACCTGGTGACTTGAAGACGTCTAACTTTTCTAAGTATTTTTAGCTTGTTCTTTATAGTCTGCATTGTAGGGGAATGAGTTGTAACTTAAACTTAATTGATCTTTAACCATGATCATCTTACTTAGGCATCTCTCGGGCAAAATTCTAATTGATGCCTAAAAGAGAATATTGAAAGTGGCCCTGTGTATGAGTAAACTCATTGCTGGAATTCCCCCTTGTGACTAGGTGTGGCGTAGCAGGCTTTCTTCTCTAATGCTTGTCCATGCTTATTCCAGGTTCACAGAGGCCTGCTTCTTCTTGGGACTCAGTCTTCTGGCCAAGTCACAATTTAGTTTCACCCTTTACAAGGTTACAAAAGTATAATTAAAAGTCCAAAAACATCCCAAAGCAAACGATTCTTCTACCCCCTTCCTTGGCTATTCATCAGCCCATTTTTGAAACTTTGTCTTCACCCCTAACCTGAAATAATAAGTCCTTATCCTGTGTTTCATTGTGGATGGTAGGTGCTACCCAGGCCCAAACTATGCTCTGGGTTCTGGTCCTGGTGGTATTACACTGCAGGATCTTCTACTTCAGATATGCTGCTATTTGCCTATGCCGCTTCCTACTTCAGACCTTCTTGTGCTGCCAGCCTTCAGTCTGTGCTTAACTCAGCTCCCTTCTCTCGGTTCCCAGGACACTGGCTTCTTCCCAAGTCCTGCCAGTTCATTCTGTCTGTTGGAATACTGAGCCTTTCTAACTGCCTCTCAATGTCTTATCAACTTCCCAGGGCACAAAATAGAGATTATTTCCATGACCATGGTCTTCTTCAGTTTGCCTTCCCAGAGTGCATGAATATTGTACATTCTGTGCCCCAGGTTTCTCTGTTTTGGGTTCCTCTCCTGGATTTTGTTCCATTTTCACTTCCCAGCTAGGTTTGTTAACAAGTCAAGCCTCAAATCCCTTCCAGGTGTGAACTAAGTTCTCAGATTCCTGTTAACTCTTTAGTCACCTGCATGGGCTAGATTCTCTGTCATAGATCTTTGTTAAATCAACCTTACTTACTGTAAACAGCCTGCAACTCGGTTTTCTCTTGTGTGTATGCCTGTTTTCTGTTAGTATTTTGGTTTTATCTTTTCATCTTCTGTCTCATTTGCTCACATTCAAATATCTAAACAGAACTAGATTTAAACACAAATGTATTTTGCTGATGAGCATAGAATAGATTATTACTTCAACCATATTTAAAATCAAATGAAATGTATCCTCTATTCTATCTTAAATCCTAATCCTTTTTTGAAAGTCATTGACTGAGTAGAGTTAACATAAATCTATCATATGCACTGAATTAGTCCTCTCTCCTCATAGGAAATGAAATATAAAACTAAAAACCATTAATCCTAGAATCTCTAATGTCTTTCAGGATTTTGCAATAAATTTATTGATAGAACAGATGGTCAGAGAAGGAGATTTGGACATTTCCCTCTGCCCCTTCAAATGTTCAACTAATTGGTAGATAAATTATCTGGAATTCATTCTAGCTTCTCCCAATTAATGCAGGAGATAAATTTGTACTATTTATTCTTTTTTTGCCTGCTCCAGAGATATTACATCTATAAATGTGAACATTTTTGCAAGCTAAGGGATTAAAAAAGGGCACATATTATTATCCATTTGCTACGCAATTGTAAATGCCACCATCATTAATGGGAGTTGAGTACTTGTATCTAACAGAAAGGAGTCTCTAATGTTGTGTAGAGACAAATTGTAATAGCTATAGTGTTTACCAGATCTGTAAAAAAAATGATGCCATTTGACTTTCCTCCTTTGCATTTAAACATTCACTAGGCCCATTTCATTTCTATTTCTTTATCTGAAGATGCTGATAAACAAGAAGGAAAATATCATCTCAGAGCTTCCCAGAAATGGCCTTGAAATGAAAGGTATTCTGGCCACAGCTAATAAGAAGTGTATCATTGTGCTACCCAGAGAGAAAAAAAAATAGCACTTGTTTTTGTTCTCTATTGTACTCTCATGTTGCATGGTTCTTTGTTGTTATTAAGGCTGTCTCAAAAACAAGAATTCTGTTTTCTGAAAAAAAATGAGAGTTTGGAATTTGTTTTTGTTCTACATCAGAACAAAACAAGATCCTTTGAATTTTTTCTTATAAAAATGACACACTCCACCGACAGGTCAGGGCACTTTTTTGTGGTGCCCATTTCAAGTCCCTGCTCAGCCTGATTTGGTGCAAGAATTGAACATAGATTTTCCATGTTCACCCAGGAATTAGCCATCAGCCTGTTGTCTATTCTGGGGTGGAGTATCACTCTCTTCTTGATTTAGTCAAATTTCATTCTGGACTTGACAAATCTTCCAACTGAAAGTTCAGTCATGACCAATCTCTCTCTGTGGAAAGATTTAGTTTTGATGACTTCATATTTTTCAACAAAAGAATGTTGTGTTGTGTACTGATCCACTCTAGTTGCAACTTCTGTCTTGGAAGGAGGCTGATGCATTTTAACTAAACCTAGCCCCTGTCCTAATGAGGATTAAAAGTAAACCAAAGTAAATACGAAAATAAATGAAAGAAGAGCCTTTACTCTAAAATACCTTCTTAACATTTGCAACCCTTTTCCCCTAAATATTTTCGGGTTAGGATCATCAGCCACTGTTCCTGGAAATTAAAAAAAATACTTTTATGGTAAATATAGGTCAGTGTGAAACTGCATAAGGAACAAACAAAGGATAGTTGATTTAGAGATTTAAAAAAAAAATTTAAGCAAAAAAAATTCAGGTTCACAGAGAAATAAAAGTCCAGTTTGAAAATTCTCTTTTCTAGTGCTATCAACTTGTGAATAACTTGACTATTATAATATTTGGCAATTTCCCAATCAACAAGTACAATAAAAAAAAACGTAAGTGAGACTGGCGGCAATCCATTTTCCCTGAATCCTAGAAAATAGCTGCTTGGCATCCTTTAAATATGAGCCCTGCAGAGTAGTAGCTTTTAGTACAGAAGGAAAATACTAAGCAACAGCAGTAAATTTCAGACTAAATGAGACATAAAGGTCACAAGGAACGAAAAATGTAAAGCTGCTTTTATCTAAATAAAGATCTGAATCAATTGTAATCAAATGACATATTGTTCAGCTGTATAGGTACAGTAAACTGTTTCTCAATGAATTACTTTGGAAAGTATTTGCTTTAACTCTGAAGACTGTCATTATTTTGGCCTAATCATGTCCAAAAAAGTTTCAAGTCGGTGCCTCCGTTTAACTGCAATAACATTGAAAACTAGCCTCAACTCAGTGGTAGCATCATTTTGTACACCACACACTAAGAAATGACCAGGCTGCGCATAATAATTGAGCTACTAACTGTTGACTACAAACATCATGTGGCTGAAGCTTAAGAAATATATTTCTGTGCTAATATTGTTAATGCTTAAAGTAACCAGGCAGTAGTTAAATCTTGGTGCAGAGCTTTTCATCTGACTTCCTGCATCTAGTACTTTCAATGAGAAGTAGAGGTGCATTAACGTTAGTCTATTTGTGCAGTCTGCAAAACAACATCTAGAAAACTGATGTCATGTTATTTTCTACACTATTTCGCACTACTTTGATAGCAGTGAAAGAAATTGTAATACCTGTATTCAGGTGTAAAGGGACAGCTGACTGGGCTTATAAAATCTCACAAAGATAACACTGATAAATGGGCTATTGAAAAGTTTCAGAACACCAGGAAATCAATTCCAACCTTGCCCAATCCAATTTTTTATAAATGAGAAAATGTTTCCTGCCCTAGTCAGTAACAAATTGGAATCAGTCCAATTTGTATTTTCTAAAAAGACATTATTGAGTATATGTCAATATGAGTTTTACAATAGATTTTAAAACCATAGTTAAACTACCACTACAATAGTTGATAAGACAATAGAAATCTAAACGGTATCCAAAATATGAGTTATTTCCATTAAACTAACCAGGCATCTGACGTGGAAAAAACCCACACATTTTCTTACAGATATAGTACTTATTCTCTCAATAGCTTCAATAAACTTTATACACATTTTCAACAGAGTAACCACTGTGGGTCGAATGCAGTGCTCACTGAACTACATTGAAATGTTGTGCTATCTCCTGCCAGTTGCAGACGGAGAGGATGGAAGTCTTATTCCCTTCCGGTGCTGAGGTGTACTACAGGTTGGAGAGGTCCCAGCATTACTTTCCCTCACCAGGCCACCCTATGCACTACACACGCAATATGGCCCTTATGTCAAAGCTTGTGAGGAGGAATCATCACAAGGATAGCCTTGATCTGTCTTCAGTAATGCCTGTAGTGGAGTATTCCTCCTCCAGGTAGAACTTAGGGTATGTCTACACTACAATGTTAGTTCGAACTAACAGACGTTAGTTCGAACTAACATTCATAGGCGCTACACTAGCGCTCCGCTAGTTCGAATTTAAATCGAACTAGCGGAGCACTTAGTTCGAACTAGGAAAACCTCATTTTACGAGGATTAAGCCTAGTTCGAACTAGCTAGTTCGAATTAAGGGGTGTGTAGCCCCTTAATTCGAACTAGTGGGAGGCTAGCCCTCCCCAGGTTTCCCTGGTGGCCACTCTGGCCAACACCAGGGAAACTCGTCTGCCCCCCTCCCGGCCCCGGGCCCCTTAAAGGGGCACGGGCTGGCTACGGTGCCCGTGCCAGGTGCAAGCCTGCCAGCACCCAGCCAGCAGACCCTGCACCTGGCACAGCACAGAGCCACCCACCCGATGTCCCCCAGCCCACCCCCTCTTCCCGGGACCAGGCTGGCGGCTCCCGGGAGCTTGCCCAGGACTGCAAGAGGCGGGCAACTTCCTGGGCTAGTGCGGACATTGTGGGACCTCGTCCACGATGTCCGCACTAGGCACAGGAAAGTGGCCGGCTAGGGCAGAAGAGCTGCCAGCCTGGCCACCCAGGAGCAGGTGTGCATGAAAATCAAGGGGGTCCACAGAGGCCCCTGACCCTGAGCCCTGAGCTTACAATGGCCGTCCTGGGTCAGACCAAAGGTCCATCTAGCCCAGTAGCCTGTCTGCCGACAGCGGCCAACCCTAGGGACCCTGAAGGGGATGGACCAATGACAGTGACCAAGCCATTTGTCTCATGCCATCCCTCTCCAGCCTTCCACAAACCTTGGGCAGGGACACCACTCCTACCCCCTGGCTAAGACTACTCCATGGACCCAACCTCCATGATTTGATCTCACTTCCCTTTAAACTCTGTTCTAGTTGTAGCCTTCACAGCCTCCTGCAGCAAGGAGTTCCACAGGTTAACTATTTGCTTTGGGAACAACAACTTTCTCTTACTAGTTTCAAGCCTGCTACCCATTCCTTTCCTTTGGTGTCCTCTAGTCCTTCTTTATGGGAACTCATGAAGAACTTTTCTGAATGCACCCTCTCCACCCAACCCCTGCTTTTAGAGACCTCTATCCTGTCCCCCCTCCGTCTCCTCTTTTCTAAGCTGAACAGTCCCAGTCTCTGTAGCCTCTCTTCATCTGGGACCTGTTCCCAACCCCTGATCATGTTAATTGCCCTCCCCTCTCCCAGCCTTTCTCTTCCCCTCTCCCACCTCCTTTTCCCAGTCTCCCCCAGTTTTGTTCAATAAAGACAGCGTCAATGTTGGAAGAAACGTTATCTTTATTTTGTACATCAATAAGAAGGGGGGCTAGGGAAGGGTAAGTGGAAGGAGGTGAGGGAGGAATGGGGTACGAGCCCCCGATGGGGAGGACTGGGCTGGCTCTGCGGGCTTCTGGGGGTGGAAGCTCTCCTGCAGCCCCCCGATTGCCCCCTCTCCCCAGATGGCAGCCTGCGGCAAGTGCAGCCGGGCTGATGGCCGAGTGGTGTGATGTGCCCAGTGTGGGTACTCCTGGCACTCCAAGCCAGATCTTCTTTGCAAGCGGGGCACCCCTTAGAACTGTCTGTCCGGGCTGGGGGTCGGGACCCTTTAAGTGCAGCCCTCGGCTAGCCTGAGACAGCATCTCCATGCTCTAAGTCCTCCTCTGATGCCCTGCCAGCACTGCTTCCGGCCATCCTTAAGCCCTGTTCAGAGTCCACTCAATGTGGACTTGCTAGTTCGAATTAGCAAAATACTAATTCGAACTAGTTTTTAGTTCTAGACGCGTTAGTTCGAATTAGCTTAGTTCGAATTAACTAATTCGAACTAAGTTAGTTCGAACTAGCGCTGTAGTGTAGACATACCCTTAGAGACTAACAATATATATAGGATCACAAGCTTTTGTGGGCAAAACCCACTTATCCAGCTCATCTGTGCCACAGGACTACTCATTGTTTTTTAAAGTTAGAGACTAAAGCAGCTAGTCCTCCAAAACTTAAAACTGTTATGCATAAACAAAATCAACTCAAAACACAGGATAAAGATCAGTATTTCATCAAGATTCCAAATGAGAGAATAAAAAAGTAATTAAAGGCATTAGCAAAATTTTGTTGCACGGCCACATTATTTTAAGATATCATTTTAATATCATAGCTACTATAACCACATACATGTCCAGTGTAGAATTAGCTCTCTCCTTTATCTATATTCTAGCTGAGTTATGCAGACCCTCGGGAATGATATTAGTGCTCAAATATGTAGGAAAAGCTTTTCAGATTAGTTACTATAGACCCCAGTTAAAGAAGAAAAGCTCATTTAATGTGATATCATTATTAAAAATAATAAATTAGCATCAGGACAAGAACAATTTTGACAAAATTCGCAGATGTGTACAAAGTAGAGGTAATATTACTGCACAGTATCAACATTAGTGTAGTAGAAGAACTAATTCAAGTCAAAATTCCCTAACAATGGACTTAGGCTATTTCGGCATATACATGCATTGTTTGCTTTTACTGGTGTTATGTTTTATTTGCATTTTTTTATAAAAGGAAGAGCTAACACTATCTACAGGAGTCAGTGGAAACTGATCTCTGTCATGAGAAAGAAATACTCTAATTATTAATATATTTTTCCTGTGAAATGGGATAAGTTAGCAACAGTAATGAGAAGGTAGGAAAAATGTTTCGGGGAACCAGGAGAAACTAGGTTTTTGTTCTGTTTGACCTGCTGGGAGGACATCCATAGTATGTGAAAAAGACTGTCAGACATGGTACACTGGATAACAGGAGAGAGATCAGGGATGAAGCAGGTGATTTATGACTAGTGTCCCAGCAAATTCATGGTCATGAAAAATGTGTGTCAGACTGAAATCTGGTCTGCCCCCATGATATCTAGCCTTTTGTGTGCTTTTATTTTATACTATACAGATTTCACAGGAGAGACCAGCATTTCTCAAACTCGAGATCCTAAGCCAAAAAGTCACAAGGTTATTTTAGGGGGGTTGTGGTATTGCGAACCTTACTTCTGCACTGTCCTCAGAGCTGAGCAACGGAAGAGTGGAGAGTGTTGGCTGGATGCCCAGCTCTAAAGGCAGCACCCCACCAGCAGCAGGACAAATTGAACTGGAACAAAAAGAAATTATATTAAAAAAGGTTTGGGTCATGTTCAAACTCTATTTTTTTTATTTCTTGAAATTATTTTAACGATTAGGGTTTAATCATTTTAAAATAATACAATCTAAAGTACGGTGGACTTCCCTTGTCCAGCACCCTGAGGACCTGACCCGACCTGAATGAGGCAATTAGCCAGATATAGAGATGTTCCCTGCCCCTATGATGCTCCCCCAGCCTGTGGCTGGCTCTGCTCCAGCCCCACTGCCACTGGGCTCCAGCCTGCAGTGCTTGGAATTGGGCTCAGGCCCACAGGGGCTCACAAGGGATGGAACTCCCCAGCCACCATGGCCCCGCTTCTCCCCCGCCCAACCGGGAATCCCCAGAGATGGGGCTTGCTGGCTGCCTCGCTTCTGCCACGCTACACTGGGGATCCCCAGGGACGGGGCTTGCTCGCCGGTCCCGCTGCTGCCCTTGCTGGCTGGGGCTCTCCAGGGACAGGGATCGCTGGTTCTGCTGGCTGGTTCACACTCCTGGGCACCAGGGCTCTCTGATCCAGCAATATCCATGGTCCTGGATGAGAGAGTTCCGGATTTTGGAAGTTCAACCTCTAATACATAATAATCAGTTCCTGGCTTTCTAAGTGGTATTATAACTGGTAATAACTTTGTTATGGTATTATAATATGGATTATATTCTAAATGATTTGGAAATGCAAATTGACAATTCATTCAATAACTGGTACTATGACTGGTTGTTTTAATGTCATATTCCAATAAGAGTGATAATTGTTACTGCTATTATTCTAGCAAAAATGTAAAATAATAAAATTCATATTACAAAATAATAAATATATAAAATAAAATTTGAAACCAAATTCAAAATATTCTATTACAATATATTTGGTATTAAACATTTTGATGATATACAAATGCTTTATTTCCTTTTTTAAAATCGTATTTTGAGAAAACCAACATGTTCCCACCCAACATTTCGGTGTCAATGAATCAGCATTTTCTGTTAAAAACTCATTCCATCAGAAGATGAAATTTCATTGATAATACTAATTTCACATAGCTTTAGGAGCTCTTAAATTATCATCTATAATATTTAGAAATTACTACTTTGTTTTAGCATTGGCAGTAGGTAGACTCCAGAATGTATGTGTCACTAATGGGCATTCCCCATGATCATGAAGCTGTTTATGTTCATGAAGTTACTGCTAGCGGTGCCTTCAGAGCTCAGCTAGTGGCCAACAACCACCATTTTCCAGCTACCCAAGTCTGAAGATAGTAACACTGCCAACAGCTGTACAGAAGTAAGGGTAGCAGTACCACAATCCCCATACAATAACCATGTGACTGTAACTGGACGTGGCTTCTTCCCCCGCACTGGAGTGTAGCTGGTTAGATACCGCTATCCCCTAGTTCTTCCCCCTTCTCTTGTATTTCTAGCTCTTTCAGCTGTGGTTTGAACAAAGTTTCCTGTTATCGTCTAGGTAGTTCCTCTTTAGGAAGTCCCCAATAATATTATATGTTGTTAAAAGCCATGTCACTTTAATATAATCATTTGTATTTCTGCTTATGAATATGTATGAGTGCGTGAGGAAGTGTGAATGAGAAACACCCAATTATAAGGCAGTTCAGCATGTGTTGTCTTTTATGACTAAGGAAAACTCCTGCAAAGTGCTTAATTGTATGTAAAAGGCAGCCAGGTGACTCTCTCTTGGATAAGATGAAGCAGCCCCAAGCCTGGGAATGGATAGGAAGCAGTAGACCTCCTGTGGATCTGAAGGGACCCCAGGGAATTATCGTCACCTCATGACCAAGTCTCTGGGGAGCTGTCATCTGGCTAGTTGCAGCCACCTCTGAAATCAAAACTAACTCTCGGTGCCTGCAGCCTTCCGCTAAACTACCAGCATGAATGTTATGTGTGTGTGAGTATCACTGTACCTTTAAAAATCTATGCCAATAAACAAACCCTGTCTGCTACAGTTCACCCTTTGTCTGGGTTTATTCCTTGGCTAATTCCATGGACAAGTAACAGTGACCACTACACAACTCCTTTTTAGATCAGGACCCTTGCAATTACCATGAAATTTCAGATTTAAATATCTGAAATAATTAAATATACCATTTAAAAAATCCTATGACCATGAAATTTACCAAAGTGGACCAAGAATTTGGTAGGGCCCCATTCATAAGCGAGCAATTCCAGTTCCTCTTGCTTGTTAGCCAGTCTCTTAGCTTTGGTGTATAAGAAATTAAGGATTTTTTGTGTGTCCTTTAGTTCCTTGATTTATATTATTCTCAACATATCTCATTTTAACCCTCCTCTCTTGTTATTAATTTAACAGCCTCCTAACTACCTAGCCAGCCTATCCCTCAGAAGATTAGTCTCCTTTCTACTCAGGTGGAAGTCATCCAACTTTACAGTTCATTCTCCTTTGAGAAATGGTCCATTGCTCACAAAACTCTACACTGCTTACCTAGATATTGGTTCGCTTCCAGAATCATTTCCTTTGTGCCTCTCTTTGCTTGTTAGACAACAAGAAACTTAGAAAAGATCACATGGACATTTTTCTTCAGCATGCTTCAGAGTTCGCTTAAGTCATCTATTATCTGTGAGATGTCAAATGAGCTGTGTCTTTAGTGCTGATATGAATCATCACCAACAGATCCTTACCAATTGACTTCAAATGCCTAACTGGTCTTGGAGTGATGTCTCATGTCTTAGCTCCAGAAAGGCTGTCCCTTGCAGAATTTTCTTTTAATTCTTCTAAGTACTAAGTCCCAGCAAGGATTGTGTCTTCTTAAGATGATTGGAAAACTCTTTGTGGACAACTTGATTACTGCAGGTTGGGCTGAGCTGCCACTCACCGAAGGTAGCCAGTTGAAAACAAACATTCTTCAGACCACACACAGTCAACTGGTAGAATTCAATTCCAGGGAATGTTGCAAAGGCCAAAATTAGAACTAGGTTAAAAAAAGAATTACATACATGCATGGAAGATAGGTGCATAGAATGACTATTAAACAAGATGGTCTAGGATGGAACCCCATGCTTTGGCTATTCTGTTACAGCTGTCTACCAGAAGCTAGTTCTGGATTACAGGGGATGAATAACTTGATAATCTTCCTGTTCTGATCATTCCCACTGAATCATCTGGCATTGACCTCTGTTGGAAGACAGGATAATGGGCTAAATAGACCACTGATCTAATGCAGTTTGGCCATCCTTGTTTGTCCTGTACAAGCCACTGGTACCTTGGACCAGCTAGATCATGAGAGATTTTCACTTTAAGGACCTGGCATCAATTGGAAATTTTTAACTGTGATGAATTCTTCATAGTCCTCTTCTCTCTGGTGAACACAATCTATTCTCATCTAGCTATAATCATGTAGGGTACGTCTACACAGCACCATAACTCAAAACAACATACTCAACTTGAGCTAAGCAAATTGTGTATAATAATTCAATGCTATTTTGAAATAGCATATTTCATCATTTGGTGCTGTCTACACAGTGCCAAATTTCAAAATAAAGTGCTATTCCGAAACGTCCCTCACTCTTCATAGAATGAGGTTTACAGGAATGTCGGAACAGCGAGCCTGAAATATTGGGCTTGTTGTGAAGACGCACGATAGCTATGTCGGGATACTCCGGTATCCCAAAATAGCACTGCAGTGTAGACGTACCCATAGAATGCTGCTGTGAGCTCTTGAATTTGGTAGTTACATGCTGCCTGCTATACCTTTCAACTTCCTCTTTCTCCATCTCCTCCATCCAGCTACTATCTTTATTGAAACTAAAACACGGATGTTTCCTGGACTTGGCAGTCTAGCAGCTCCTCAGCTTCTCTGATTCTCTGTAGCATTTTCACTTGTCCATCGAATCTAGCACAGCCACCAACTTGCACTTCATGCACAGGAGATGCCTTATGGTTTCATACATAGGAAGAAAAAAAGCATGGCACGTCACTATTCCATCACTGGGCATCTTGAAATATTCCACAGAACTGAAGCTAAAAAGAAAGAAAGGCACACTCCCTCTCTAAACAACCCCCAAGACTCTCTTGCTAGCCGCCTCTGTTCACAGCTCTTGACCTCAGCTAGCATGTAATTTTCTATACCAAGTCTTTCTACAGCAAAACTCCAATAGTCCGGCACTCCTGATAGTCTGGCATCAAAATGGCAAGAGCCTAGTGAGCGAGCTTCAGCAAAGAAAAGAGTCACAAGGTAACAGCGGCAGCAGCTGAACTGAGCGAAAAGAGTAAAAAAGGGTTAAAAAACCTAAAACCTTTCAGTATACTGTATACAGTATGTACAATAAAAAGGGTTAAGAACACTTTATATATAGCATATACTGTATACAGTATATACATAACCAGTTTATAGTACCTCCTGATATTCCGGCATATCTGATAATCCGGCACCATCTAGGTCCCATAGGTTCCAGATTATTGGAAGTCTACTGTACTTACTTCAGTTCAACTCTACCACTCAGGCTGTGTCTACATTGGCACCCCTTTCCAGAAAAGGGATGCTAATGTAGACTTCGGAATTGCAAATTCCGCGGGGGATTTAAATATCCCCCACAGCATTTGCATTTACATGGCTGCCGCTTTTTTCTGGCTTTGGGATAACCCGGAGAAAAGCGCCAGTCTAGATGTGATTGTCTGGAAAATAAGCCCTTTTCCGGAGGATTTCTTATTCCTACTTCCTATTTCTTATTCCTACTCCGGTTTATCCCCAAGCTGGAAAAAAGCGGCAGCCATGTAAATGCAAATGCCGCGGGGGATATTTAAATCCCCCGTGGAATTTGCAATTCCGAAGTCTACATTAGCATCTCTTTTCTGGAAAGGGGTGCCAATGTAGACACAGCCTCAGAGTTTTCGAACAGATGAAGAATGAAATGTTGACTTCCACTTACTTTCAACACAAAACCAGTGAAGAGAGCAGAGCAATGCTGTGCTGTGCCCTTGGTTTTCTCTCTGGTTCAGAAGATGTCCTGCTGTGTTTGGAAAAAGCCAGAACATATATTTTAGCATGGTGGTTTCATTCTTAGGTGCAGCACTTTATTATAATTATGCCTGCAGGTCACACGTGTAGCTCACTGTGAACAAGTATAAATCTGATATATTGGGGCAGTGTTTTTCTAAACACAGTTGGAAATAAGTGGCTTTAGGAGTCCTATTTGAGTACTGTATCTAGAAACAACAACGATACTGGCAGAATAGGAAGACTGTGGATCATCTTTATGGTGTGAGGGCAGATGCTGTCTGTGAAGAGTCAAATTTTACAGGTGGTGATTTTTCCCTCAAGAGTCTTTTCTCCTTGCCAACCTCTGTTTTTCCTATATTCAGGCCCAGAGACTTTCTCCTCATCTAGTCGCTGTTTTTGGCTTTGAATCATTAAAATATGTAACTGTTTGCCTTTGTATAAATGCTGCTAAGAGTGTAGCTGACATTTTAATCCATCCTAACACAGAATTTCCTTTAGAATTTTCACACAGGTTTTGAGAAGTGTGGTGGCAGGTGTGGGTGGATCAGAGGACAGAATCACACTCAAAACAAGCTAAGTGAGGGTGTTGGAGGCAAACACATGCCCATCATAGGTCTTTGGTGCAGTTGAAGAGGATTAGTTGAAGGAATCTCAGCAATCGCATTAAATTATGTGCTGTGTGACCCTACATTTGCCTGAAACCCAGCAGAGAAAGGAGAAAGAGAGCAACATTATATAGATACAGTTAGAGGTAACTACTAGAAAGCTTTTCAATTGGCTTTTTGAGGAATTGGAGGCAACATACCAGGTAGTAGTTAGACATGTCAGTTACATCAGATGCCTTAAAGTTCTGGCTGTTGATTATCTGCTAGCAGGTGACCCAGATGCTTGTGAATCTGTTCCACAGTTGGCAGGGCAGATGGTAGTTTGACAGGATTTGAAGCTCAGATTCACATCACTGAATCCCACCTTTTTTTAATTGTAACTCTACTGCTGTAAAGCATCAATTACAGAAAATATTTTTAAGTCCAACTATCTGTTGACATTCCATTTACAAAAAAAAAAAAAAAAAAATCAGAGAAATAGCTTAAATGTTTGAGATTATTGTGGATAGCTGAAATTTCCAGAATTATTTTCTCCCTTAAAGAAATCAGTACCAACGAGGAGGAGGAAGATTCTTTATGATGGCTCTTGATTAATGATATCCAGTAGCAAGACCATCAAACACTACTTCATGAACTGGAAGAGGGACAGCTTTTCTTTTTCCTTCTTTATTATTATTGATTTATTTTGTGAAAAGTGCATCTTTTGCAAACTCAGTTGCTGCACTAAGTAATATTATTGATTCTGCAGTACCTGAATATTCATATTTACATGTCATTTTATGTTATGCCTTTTAGCTGTGTACAAACTCTTGTACCAGGAAGTAAATAGGGGTGAAGAAGAGGTGAAGAGACAGATTGAGGTAGAACAATCACAATTTTTCAAGGCTTTTCAGGGGTACAATTTTAATATATTCTTTTATCCCTCTTCAAAATAACTATTTGTGTCATCTGCCCATCAGTGCTTGCCACAACTTTATGCAGCTCTGTTTCTGCTGTGCTACATCAGTGCCCATGGGAGGAAAAAAGTTCTCTCTCTAGTTGATTGAAAAATACTTTGAAGGTGCCGATCCAGACATGGAGGCAGGAGGGCAATGCAATAATGATGGGCGGTGGCTAATAAAAACATGGTGAACCCAGATTAGATTTAAGGGGAAAAAATCCAAGTGAGGTTACAATCATAAGGGGACTCACATTGGAATTGTCTTCTACTTGTTAGAATAAGCATAAATAAGCAATACAGGTGATACTTAACATTATATAATATGGCAAAGATACATGCAAAATTTGCTTTGCATAGCCAGACAGTCAAAAAAACTCAAAACTACATGCCCTCCCCACATCTCTCTGCCCCTTCTGCATAGCCTGGAACCCAGAGCCAGAATCTGCTACTAATATACTCAGAGACCTTAAAGTAAAGGATAGTAACAGAAGTGACCATCTTGAGCACTAATAAGCAGTGATCTGAACTAGAACACTGTATTTGCCACAAACGAATCCATTCTGGCCCTTTACATGAAGAGACATTTCAGTGAAAAAGCAAATGTTTACAGCATTAAGATGGCCTTGAATTAATGACAATTCTATTTTTAAGATGGCAGTGCTAAGTCAGAAACTTGGCACAACTATGGGTCTGTGGATTTGAGATAAGCAAATATAATATTATAGAGAAGTCATAGGCTTGATGCAGACATGATTGGGTGAGGTTCTATTGTCTGTGCTATGCTGGAGACTAGATGACCATAAAGCTCCCGTCTGGTCTTAAGAAAAAAAATCTGTGCAAAACACACAAAAGCAAGAGAGTGATTTCATTAACATTTTTGCCTGATTTCAAATTCTTATAAATCTTGTTAATATCTATGTAACCCTTTCCTGGTGTAATGAAATCACAGTCGAAAGATATCAGTACCATTATTACTATGAGCTGTAGTAAGTTAGTATATTAGCTTCCCCCACCCCCAATCTTTCACTTCACTCTAACATCCACTGAAACAGCATATACAGAAGAGGGTTGAAATAGGCCCAGTTTGTTCCCATGTGGCTATTGCTAATATAATTTGAAAAGTTGCTGACATAAGACATTTGTGTAAAGTTTACAGATTAAAATTTTATTACTAAAATGCTGAAGTCATTTGCCACCCTAATGGGATTAACTGCCTTTATTTTGTTATTAATTGTTATATTTTGCTTCTACAACAATTTAGTGATAAGAAACCAATCAGGATGTTACAAAAAAGCCAATACACAAATCATATCATGTTCTCATACTTCCTCCTAATGCTCATGACCTTATAAAAAATTAACATCTGTCACAAAAGTAATTTTCATTCATTAGGTTGCATTTTTGTAAAACAGTAGAGTTACCCACAGAATCATGTCAACATTCTCAAATACTCTGGTGTAATTGAAGTTCCTCCACTGATTTTTAATGATCTCACTTTGGATTTACCTGTGTGTAATTGCAAGCAGAATTTAGTTATTGGGGTACATCATAAAGTATCAGCAAAGAGACAGGTATTAACAGGGTCTACTATATTGGCATAGTTATCCATCAAGTAAGCAAACTCAATCCTGGTCTATACTATTTATTTCGAAATGTCCACACTCACAAGCCCATTATTTTGAAATAATAATCTCTGCTTTCCATGAGGAATAACACTTTTTTGAAAATTGTTATTTTGAAATAGCAGTAGTGTGGACCACTGCTGCTTTTTCAAAATAACTACTCACCAGAGTCATTCAAAATAATTACTCCCCAGTGCTTCCTGGGGCTCTAAGTCGAGGTCATGCACCCACATTAAGGGAGCCTGCCTCAGACTAATTTCGAGGCTCCCTGTAGTGTGGACATGCTATTTTGAAATTGTTATTTTGGGAGTTATTATTTTGAAATAAGTTATTTCAAAATAATCTCCTAGTATAGACATGCCCTAAGACAGTGTTTCTAAGCCTTTGAAAATAAAGAACCCCTTTAAACAATTATAAGTACCCCCCAGTACCTACAGTTTTCAGACACACAATTTTTTTCCTACCATTGCAACACATTTGTTTAAACAAGTTAATCGTAGCCAGGCAGGCGATGAAAATTTTGTGTGTAAAAAGTACAAAAATAGTAAAGCACTGTAAAACTAAAAACAAAAATTCAGTTTTCTCCAAATTTCAGTTGTGTTGATATGCCCTGCAGACTTCTCTCAATTACCCCTAAGGGTACTCATACCACTGGTTGAGAAACACTGCCCTAAGATACTACTAACCGCTTAAGAAAAAAGGGACAGCTAATTCCTAGTTCATAGGCCCTGATTCTGCAACTGGTCCATATGGCAGACTCCTGTGCCTGCGTGAAGCCTCACTAATGTCAGTGATTGGAGTTTGAAACTATGAAGGGCAGAAAAATATACAAATTTTATACATGTACACACGTGTAGCCGTGCGGCAGTGAGTTTGGGCTAGTGACATTTCATAATGGCGACCGGACAGGGACATGCAAATAAAGCCCAGGATATTTAAATCCTGGGCTTCATTTGCAACTCTGGTCGCCTCATTTGCCTACCTAGCTCGAATTAACGAGCTAGTGTAGACATACCCTCACAGTGATGCACTACAACAGAAGGATGCTAGGCAGCCCTCTGACAATAACTCACTTCAACTGTTTTCAATAGCTCAAGCAGAGAGAATCTGGATGACATGTGTGGGGTGGAGATTCTGCCTACCTCAACACAGATGTTCCTCAAAGGCCTCCCAAGGGAAAGGTAAGCTAAAGTGAGGGGCATTGTTTAGGAATTTGTTCTTCTTGTATGTTTCATGGTTAAATTAAAAGAAATAGTGTGTAGAAGGTTACACAAAGTGCCCGTGTCTTACATCTATTACCACCACATGCCCCTTATGAATATGCACCCCAGGAGTGTGCTTTGGGACCCTAAGACAGAGACATGGCTTGGGCTCTGCTCAGACTCTGGGGATTAAAACAAATGGCACCCAGCAGCTGGATGGCTTCACATGAATCTGGTATGCCACCAGCAAGAGAAGCCTAACCAAATTGGTGCTTGCCTAACTCTAGGTTCATCAACTAATAGAAGATTCCAGTTAAGGTTGCATAAACAGAAAAGGAATTAAGTAAAGCAGTTTCATGTTAAGTTTCATGTAATTTTCTAACTTTCTGTATTCATTTTTTACTTCCCCCCTTTCTTGTCACCTGCTTTGCACCCCACATCTACTTAACTTCAGGGACATAGCCATTGGTGGGCTGCAGATGATCCACTTAGCATCCATGTCCACCCAAATCAGGGGTGGAGTGCTGCCATAGTGTCCCAAAGTGTTACTCAGGTACCTGAAATCCAGGATGGAGCTGAGTGTCCACCCTTCAGAAAGTTATGCTCTGGCAGCTTTGCCTTGCCATTTTCTGCCCAGCTTTGCAGGTGTCTGCCCCCTGTATCTGGGAGCACCCAGGCTAGGAAAAGGGTGAAGCTGGCCTAGCACAGCCTGTCACAGTCTGCCTGTCCACCCAAAAGTCAGAGCTCACCAAAACTTCCAATTCTAGTTACACCATTGTTTCACTTACTTGATAGCTGCTACACTGCTCTCTAGCTACCAGTGTATATACATATATATAAAGCTATCAAAATTAAACAAGGACAAAAGAATATTTTGCTCACTCCAGTGCCTTTAGTGCATACATTCTGGAGGAAGGCTCTATCCAAGTAAATATACCATGATCTGAACACTTTATTGGACTCTGTCTGGTCCATTTCACATTTGACTTTTCCTCTTCTTCTTTCATCTAATTTTAAATGTGGTGAGGATGGTGCCACACCATCATTAATCAACAGTATACAAATCTCTTGGCTTTCCTGAAATATTGATTGAGAAGAAAGCTAGGGTAACCAGCTTTCATTCTTTTAGGCACTGAAAAGAGAACATAAAAAATACATTATGAAATGGGTGGCAGCCATAATTTTATTTCGTCTAAGATTTTTTACTATCTCAGCTGATGAATTTTATAAGCTCTTATACATTTTTAAGACAGTCTGACACTTTTTTGCTAATATCTCACAGTACAGTGGTCTCCAATGAATGCCAATGAACTTTTATTGGATTGAATGTATTAATAATGTATAATGGTGATGCAATTTCCCTGTAAACGTAATTCCGTATGGCTAAATTTTGTATCAACAAGAATTACAGTGGGTCTCGTGGAGTGCTATTGGTATTTGTACCCAGCCACATAAAGTAACGACACTCCCTAATGATTAACATCACTAGTCTGCTCTTTCGTTGACTTGTACCTGTACCATGCAAAGACATCAGCAGACATAGCTTTATTCTTGTGACCACTGAAACCAAAAACATGTTGTGCAACAAAGCTACAAACAGGCTTTGGATAAGGCTTTGAATGTCTTCCTTGCTCTCTCTCTCTTTGTATTCTTTCCCATGCGGTGTACAATTTCAGAAGGAACAGCCATGAAATTACAATAAATTATGACGTTTCAAATTTCTGAACTGTGCACTGTACCAATTAACTGAACGTGAATCATTGCTGAGATGTACCCTTCATATTTAGGCTTCTTACAAAACATCCCTGCCTACAAGCATATCAGGTTTTAGTCTACTTCCCACACCATCCTGCAGTGATTCATTGATTTAAACATTTTATCATGAGACTACAACACTTATTATACAGTTTCTAAAAATACTCCGAGAATCTTTCAGTTAGCTTTTCTTGTGTCATATCCAAGGTGAATATTTGTGCCAATGAATGTAAGGGAATGCAAGACATTAAGTCTGCATGCCTCTGTCACTTAGAGTGACCATAACTGTTGGATGAAGGAAAAGGAAACAATATAACAATAAGGGATAATGTTCTAATTTATGTGACATTTTAGGGAAATACCATTTCCCTTAGCATAACATGCACAGTATACAGTTCTACTGCCCTCACACATAAATTCTAATGACCATAACATTCAGTTTAGTGTTAAAATTGTATCTATTTTAACACATTTTAAAATAAAGGATGTGTCGGTGCCCACAGGGAAACATCAATGAAATAAGGAGTGATCCCTTTAAGAGAGGGGTGGGTGATCACTCTAGTCTCATACAGTGTGCAAGGGGAGCCTGGGTCAGAGCTCTAGCACAACACTGTACCTGAGATCAGGCAGGCAATCCCCATCTCTCCATGCACCATCAGATCTGGTCAGGCTGTACCTGCTGAAAACTCAGACTGCTATGAGAGGATGCAGACCTTGAATCCTCCAAGTGTTCTAAGCTTCCCTGAGTCTCAGCAGGTTGCAGCGTGGTTTCCTTCTTTGCCCTCTCTGGAACATTTCCTGGGCACTCAGGAACTTAGACTGTTATCTCCTTCGGTGAAATGGGGACCTACAGGCTAACAGCCTTAGACGTCCAGCACAGATCCTCAAGGTTCCTCAGTGTCATAAACACACTCTCTCCCTGGACACCACCCAAAGATGTGAGTTTTCTTGTTCCCCTCTTCATGGGGTTGTATGTAGGTATGACATAAAACATGCAGACACCTTGCACATCATATTTCTCTTCAGGCATACAAGAAATACTCACATCTATACTAAAATAAACACTACCGGCATTTCCCTGCCTCCATTTCATCAAGTTGGAGTGTCAAGTACTTCAGACCTAATAAAACTTCCGTGTAAGGGTTACACAGTTTAATTTTTCATACATATTGTTGTAAATATCAAGACATCATTCAATAGATGGTTAGAGTTTTAATATATTGTCAGTGTCATTTGTGTTGAGACCCTCCAGAAAAGTAAATTTCAAAAAGAAAAATGACATTTCAGATTTGAATAAGTATTTGCAAAAAGATGGGTTTTTTTTCTTTTTTAAATTCACTTCTCCAGCTCACATGTCTTTGAAGGACCTAAGAATTGATTCTGGTCTCACTCTCACTGGTGTAAACTAAGAATAGCTCATTTAATACCAATGACTTAACACTGGTTTAAGTAAAGTTAGAAATCAAGCCCATTCAATTTGGGTATATTCAATATTTAAGTCAAAATTTTGTACAATTTTAAATGTACTCAGTGGAAACTCTGCTTTTTATCTCATCAAGGGTTAGTAGGAAACAATTATTTGAAGTTTGTTAATCATTTAAGGATAAATTCTCCCTAATTTACTCCCTATGCAACCTTATTGAGAGGTCTGTGGGGCTGATCAGAGTGTAAGGTAAAGAAGCATTAAACATTCAGATACTGTAAACTCTGTGTTCAAAGAAAGAAGCAATTCAAAGTAGTCAAGGAATAAACTGGATACTTGGAATAGTGCATGACATAAAACTTTTCCCCAATCAAGCTGTAACAATACATTCAGAATTGCATAATATCACATTTCCATATAATTTGATTTTTAGCATTCTGAAGGGAGAATAATAATCATGTCATTCACTGGGGCTACTACAGTACACCATCAGAATAATAAATAGCTTAAGAAAACTCTTTAAAGAACCTTCTGACACTGTGAAATGAATCAGTACAAGAGACACAGCTTAATGCATTTTATCATTAGTTAATGGGTTATCAAAAGGATAGAATACCCCCTGCATTCTCAAAATAATGCATACGGTCCCTTTCTTTTCTGGTTCCCGTTAACAAAACAGTAGTTTCTCATTTAAAAATGCACAATGCTCATTAAAAATATGTCTTCCCCACCGAAAGTCAGGCATTTTTTAAAAGTACACTTTTTTATTACAAAAGTTTTAAACAATTTGTGGTGAGCAATCTCTCATATATATTTTAGCCATACAGAGTATCTTCTTCCACCTGGATCCTCTGCTCAGATCTCATTCTTCTGCTTCACAATCTAACCATCAGCATTCCTAGCTGTAGGCCTGCCTCTATACACTCTCTCAAAGCTAGCATTTACAGCAGACTCCTTTCTATGTAGTCACTCGATCTGGTTGTGGCTTCTTTTCTTCCCTGATTCTGCATCTTCAGAGTTCGATAGCATGGAATGTTCAGTCCCCTCCTTATTTAATTACTTATTACTTCATTACATAAATTCTGATCTCTTGAATGACATCTCATGATCACGTTTTCTCCTCACACACATTCATGGTTTTATCTTAGCTTGGTTCAGCTGACTTTTGTCTGGTTTTGTTTTGTTGTGCAAGGAGCAGCATGCCTTAAAATGGTTTGCTTCTCTATTCCTTTCCTCATCTCATACCCTTTGTTTGCCTCCATTTTTTTTTTAACAACTTTGGCATCCTCTTTGACCATGAATTTCTCCCACCTACAAATCTGCTTACCAATATTTTCTGTATACATCGTCTTGATTCTACTTCTGATGAATTCCTCATCAACTGCCTCTTGATTGGACTATTGTCATTTCCTTTTATATAATTTTCCCAAATCACAGCTCTCCAGATTCTTGCCTGCTCACAATGCTGATGTTCACCTTTAGATAAAAAGCCAAATAATTCCCATCTTCAAAAAATATCATTAGGGAAACACATTCACTTTAGAACCCATTTAAAATTGTTCCTGATGTTTTAAACTGTGGTTCTAGAATCCTTATAACACCTGGTTTTCATACTCATGTACAGGCAAATAATTGGAAGTACAATAGATATGGTATTATTTCATATGCACTTTTTGTCAGTTAATTTTCATATTTAGCTGAGTAGGTGTGCTATCTAGCCATGTGCCCAGTAAGTATTTGAGTAAGATGGACGTGTTCAGCTATTTGCTAATTAAAAGCTTTAAAAAGCCACCCTATAATGGACTTTCACTTCATATGTGATCAGCATTTTTAACACTAAAGGAATTTTCAAACAATTTCTGAGATCATTAATACGATGTGAAAGGTTAATCCCATCCCATTAACTTACATAACTCTGGAATAGACCTTTGATTACTGGCTTCATTTGTAGCTCTTTACCTCCAATGCTATAAATAAGTTTCACGGGCTATTAGAATAGACTTCAGAAACAAGAGAGACAGAAATATATAGCACAAATGCCATAATTTTTTGAAAAGTCTCTTTAAATAAATACATTGGAAGTTCAAACTCCTGTTGCCTTTTATTCTTGAAATCTGATTCTTCTCTCATACCTATTTTACATCCGTTAAATTCCATGGACATCAGTGAATTTACTTTTGACTTAAACCAGCATAAATGAGAGAAGAATCAGTCCCACGGATTTTAAAATGCTGCATAAACAGCAAAAGAATCACTTCATACCTGAGCCTTAAAAGATGTGCAAGAGAGATTGGGGGCTAAAGGCACAAAAAAGCCCTCAACTCCAAAGACAATCACAGTGCTTGATAAATACATTTCCAAGTCTCACCCTAATAAATTACGGTAGTCCATCACTGTCTCAGTGAGCTCTCTTTACTATATTTATTTTATGGCCCATTTCTCAACTGGTGTAAACTTATGTGTCCACTTAGAACTTATTCTTAAAGTTTTTGGAAGAAAGGGGGACTTCCATTACTGCTGAATCCATTCCAATCTCCCTATCTCCTATTAAAAGACTGGTTGAATTCCTAAAACAGAAAAAACTGAACGTTTATTTTATGCAGACAGTACACCAAAGTGCAAAAATTCCCAATTTCATTTCAGAGAAATGTTCACTTTCCTAAAATATTTTCCCCCAAACCACATCTTATTTCCTCCAGCCTTTCGGGGGAAAGGATCCTGCTTCCTTTAGTCCAGTTCCTCACTTTGCTCAGCTCTATGATCAGGAAAAGTACTATTTCATTTATACAACTCAAGTGTGAAAAACATTTTTCTTCTACATTTTGAGTGCCCAAAGTGCTGCTTCTTAAAACACTGGGCAGAGCCCTCGAGTGAAATTTAAGGCAAGACAACTAAGTCTTTAAAAAACATGAACAAACAAAATTATCACCCTTCCTCAGGCTACTGATTTCTGAAGTCCAGAGAGCTCCAGTATTATAATGTCTTATGGCACTCCCATCCCTGTAAGTTCTCACTATCACTATCATATGTAGGTGGGAAACCTTCGCTGCTACAGCTGCTATCTGGAACAATTTCCTGTGTCCCTCCATCTCATTAGTTCTCCACGATTCACATTTTCATAATTCACACTACTTCCTCCTCAAAAAAGCTCTTTGCAAGAAGGATATCACTTCATAGGGGAGAATAAACCTAAAATTACATTTAAAAATATCATCCCTTCTCCAAACAGAAAAAGGAAGACATTCTAAAGACTCCATGAGGTCCACTAAGGATTTTGATATTGACATGGGAGGCACTCAGCTACTATGGTGATGGGCAGGATTTTTTTTGGTTTTTTTTTTTTGTTTTTTTTAAGACAAACCAATAACCACTGCTAGAAATATATTTCATTCTTCCCTATACCTTTTCATCTTTCCTCTGATGTTATTTACCCCTTTAACTGTAATTAAATCGTTTACAGTGTTTTGAGATGCAATTTGTATGAAATTTGTAGTTGTATTTGACACTCTCCCTTCAGTTGATGAAGTCCCTCAAATAGAAAGCACACATGGAGCTAGCTAGAAGGTAGTAAGGTTAATTAATCCTGTTTATGGTTTTTTTAAAGATCATGTGGTTTTCCAAGTTTCTGTATTACTATTTTGAGAGATAGAGTGAGAGAAGAGACAAAATATGCATATTGAATCAAATGAAGTTTCTGTAAGCCAGTTGCTAGGTAACTGCTAATACGAGCAACAACAACAAATAGGGCTTGAATCAGGAAATTTCAACAATGTAGTTAGCTACATATTGATTCAAAATTTTTGACATCTCACAGTTCTCATGGTTTATGTGGTACAGCAAGTGACAGATGATTCTGAGGTTTCAGGCCCTTAACCATTGTCGTTTTCCTTGGCAGTTGAGCTCCGCTGATGTCTGATTAACTGCTTTAAAAGGCTGTTTGGTTGAGGGCAGTGACTGATATTTGGCAATCCCCCCACCCAAATCGAGTCAGGAACCTGTGTTGGAATATGTGCAAATTAGCTGGTTTATTAATATACCTCATTAAAATATATATTGAAATTCTAAAATGTTCCCAGATATTCATTTGACACAAGCAGTCTCTAAAGTTTCACTGAGGCTGTTACTCTCCATTGTTTAGATTGATTTTTCATGGGTCAAAAAAATAAAATAAAAGTTTCATACACTTAAACTAAACCAAAATGTGAGAAAATATCTCCTAGATAATGCCTTTTCCCCCAGATATTATGAGTGTTTATATCATGATCATACAGACATGATTTCCTAATTTAGGGCCTGATCGTGCACATCCACAACACTATTACTGAATTAAATGGGAGACAGATGGATAAGAGCAGCAGGATCAGGACCACAGTAGAACCATAAGCTCTGGTTCTGGATTTGCTAGTGCAGATGCAAACTGCTTCACAGACATAATATCAGTTCCAGGACTGAGGCCAAAGGTAGGTCACTGAGGCTATGTCTAGACTGCAAGCTTCTTTCGAAAGAGCCTCTTTCGAAAGAGAGCGTCTAGACTGCACATTGAACTTTCGAAAAAGCGGCTTGCTTTTTCGAAAGAAAGCATCCAGTGAGTCTGGATGCTCTCTTTCGAAGAAGCCCTATTTACATTGAAGAACGCCTTCTTTCGAAAGAGGAACTTTCGAAAGAAGGCGTTCTTCCTCGTGAAATGAGGTTTACCGCCATCGAAAGAAAAGCCGTGTTCTTTCGATTTAATTTAGAAAGAACACAGCTTGAGTCTGGACGCAGGGGAAGTTTTTTCGGAAAAAGGCTACTTTTCCCGAAAAAAACCCTGAGTCTGGACACAGCCTCAAGGTGTGTCAATAGAGCACCCTAAACTTGCATTAAGAAACACAATTTGCGCTATGCAAATTGTGTATCTTATTTCAAGTCTATTTAGAAATAGATTATTTTGAAATATGGAGCATCTACATAGTGCCATTTTTTTAAATAACCTACTATTTTGAGAGATCCCTTAACTTACGTGGAACGAGGGTTACCAGGATGCTGAAATAGCATGCTCGTTATTTTGAAAAATATTTCAAAATAACGGGTGTCTTGTGTAGAGATGGGGTAGCTATTTCAGGGTACTGAAATAGACATGCAGTGTAGATGTACTGTGACTGACCAGTAATTCAGTTCTGGATTTCCTTTCTGAATCTACCACTGAGCTAAATATGTTTCTGATTGTTTTTTAAAAAAAGCTTTAGTCCTTGCATTACTTCTAAGTTTCTAAGGGCATACATTTTGCATAAAGGAAATGTAGAAGTAGGGAAGTAACTTTTATGAACACTAGTGACATTACTAATGTTCTCTAGGACACACAAGCATCAGTAAATAATTGGATCACTTGGATTACTGGCTGCAGTTAAGCATGTTTAAGAGTATCTCACTTCTGTGACATATTAAAAAACACAAGATACCAAAGATCTGTTTTGAGCAGAGACAAGAAAAGAGCAGATAAACAGTTATATTGTTACATCAATTCAATTTCCAACAAAGGTGTATGTCAAAAGCTCTCAAAAGGGACTCTTTATTACTGATCCTACTCTTTGGATATTTTCCACTGTCTTGCCATGATTTAGAAAAGCCCCCAAAGGGCTTCTGTACTTCTGAAGAGGATATGCAATAGAGTGTGTTGTCCAAAATAATTAGTTGTAACCACCACCTTTCCTTAGGCTGTATGTAAGTCTGTGCTCACTAGATACTCACAGACTGTATCTAATTTGGACCCAAGGGCAGATGCAGGTGAATAATACTTACAGATATGAAACAGGATTGAAGCCACAATGGAAATAATTTATTAGTTAAAGAGGAAATCAACCAAAGAAGCTGTAGGTCTTTTAACTCTTAATAAGTATAAAGTTTATGGTATTGTATATGTTAGCAATTTTTTTCTTGTAGCATCCAATAATGAATATTCACAAAGGCATGAAAAAAACCCATGTTTTTAGTCATATATAAGCTTGGAAATTATTATAATTGTATTAGAAAATGTTGGTAAACATTGATGTCACTGTACACACACAAAGCAACACAATATATTTCCAGCAATAATTAACATTTACAAATAAGCAACAACAACAAAAAAATGCTGCTTGAGAACTGGAGTCCAAAGACAATCATTTAGATTTTTTAATACCGCTGAATTAATAATAAGAGGTATGAGTTGTTGATTTAAGGATAGTTACTTTGTATATTTTCACAGGTGATGTTAAAACTGTGTTAACAGCTTGCTCAGCTTTTTGAATCACCACAGACTGTCATTATATAATGGAAAATTTAAATCAATACAAAAGCATGAAAGTAATGTAGATATCTGTCAAAACTATAGGAATTGAACTCTGTCAAGCCAATTGTGTGCACAACTTTTTTTTCTCTCTCTATCAATAAGGCGGTGCTCTCTGAGTCTGACCTTGTAAATCAGGAATAAGTCCTGGCAGTGTTACATTAGTGTAGGAATAATGTGATGCAGTGAAAAATCAGGCGTTATGACTATACCCCTACCACCATTCTCAAAATACAATATGATATAGGAACGGCTGCAATAACTCTGCCTGCCTTGAAAAGGAAATTTACCCCTCTACACATGTCCTTTAATGCCTGATTGTGAGGCTTAAGAAACCTTTAGGGCACATCTACACAACAGGGCTAAACTCGAAATAAGCTACACAACTTGAGCTATGTTAATAGCATAGCGTAAATAAAAAATACAGGTTGGACCTCTCTGGTCCAGCACCCTCAGAACCTGACTGGATCTGAATGAAGAAATTTGCCAGACGAGAGGAGGTCCCCTGCTACTGGCTCCTCAGACCACCCTCACTCCCTGCTGCTGGCCCCAGCCACCCTCCATGCTGGGTTATTGGACTGCCCGAGCCCCAGTCTCATTATTGGGGCTTCCATATTCCAGGCCCCAGCCCTGCTATCCAGTCTGTTGCAACCTGGGTTCTGGCCCCGCTATAAGGGCTGCTGCATCGCTGGCCCTGGTCCCGTTATTGGAGTCTCCGCATCTCTGATCCCAGCCCTGCTATTAGGGCTGCCACATCTTTGGCCCCAGTCCTGCTATTGGGACTGCCATGTCTTTGGCCCTGATTGTGCTATCGGGGTTTCTGTGTCTCTGGCCCCAGCACTGCTACCGCAGCTACCACAACTGCCATGTCTCCAGATCTGCTACTGAGGATGCCGCAACCCCTGCTAAGCTACCAGGACTCCAGCGCTGACCCCTGCTCCAGCCTCTCCAGGCTCCGAGCCGCCAGCCCTCTTGCCACTGGGTCTCTCAGACAGGATTCCCTGGCACAGGAACACCCATGTTAGTGCTGGACCATGGATGTTGCCGGATGAGGGAGTCCTGGTTTTGGGAGGTCCAACCTCGGGATGTAAAGGACTAGTCGACTATCCGATAAGCAAATGCTTATCAGATATTCGACAAGATAGTCGACTAGTCACTCCCCCCCCCCCCCATCAGATAGTGGCAGCAAGGAGGAGGAGAGAAGAGGGGGGTTCTTAACAGTGGCAGCCACACACAGAGCCCGGGGTCAGCTGCTCCATGTGGCACGGCCACTTTGAATGCTGTGGGGAGCCCAGGGTAAGGATCCTCATGGCCTTTCAAAGCAGCAGCACTATGTGAAACCTGGGAGCTGATCACAGGCACTGTGTTCCCCACTTGAGCTGCCCAGCTTCGCAGATTGGCATGGAGGAGGGCAAGATACATGTTCCAACTCCTTCACCACTCTCTGTGAAGCAAATGAAGGAGTCCCTTTGCAGTTCCATGTGCAATGTCCCTAGCCCTTCTGCAAAGTACATGGAAGGGAGATAAATGGCACTTATTGCAATACAGAAGCCTCTTCAAACTGTTCCTTGGCTAAATGTCAGAGATGAGTAAAGCCAGTTGTTTACTGACCTGAAGATGCAACTTGATGGACAGAAATAGAGCTGTGATCCTCAGGTAGTCTGGAGGTCATTGGCCATGTTTATGCTGTGTTTACTGGCTTCTGAGTTTTTGCCTTGGACAAATTAGACATTTCCTCCATTCCCACCCTCCTCTCATTCACACATTAAGCAACACAAAATTTATGGCTATGCTTGGTATTTTGTTGTCCTATGGCTTGTTTTACTTGTACAGTAGAGCTGGGAAATATCACAATAGCAGTTCAAATAATTTGCCTTGATGCTTGATTGCAGTAATGCTGTTTCAGTTCTCCTACTCTTTCTTCCTCATTTATTTAAACTGCAAGCACTTTGGTTAGGCATATGTCTTACCATGCACTTTTACAAGCACCTAAAACACTAAGGCCTTAGGTTAGATCTCAGTTAGACTCTCAAGGTACTACCACAATACATAACATGGCAACACCATTAATAATTCTCATATTTCTTCAGTATTTTCAGATAATTATATAAACACCTTGTACCATCTTGTAAAATTAAAGGACCAAACTCTGATATCCATTACATTAATGTAGGTCCAGTAATTTCATTGATTTGAATTATGCTGCTGTAAATGAGAGAAGAATTTAGCACAAAGTACTCAAAGAAATCTATAAAATCAGGAGCTGGAATAAATTGACAATCAGTTTAGAATATAAATAATCCAATGGAATTTATGAAAACACTACAACATAATTTGTAGAAGTATTGCTTACTAGTCACACACAGTGCATAACCACATCTATAAATCCATCCAGCTCTCATCCCTTCTCAAATACGATTTTGTTTAGTTAGTCTTCTACCACTGACCTCCATCCAGCTTTCATTCCATTGTTCATATATTTAAATTTTATTTTAAAAAGAATAATTAACTATGTTAATGTAATATGGAAATCACAGTACATTTCACTCACAATCTGTCCATTCATCACAACTATTTTCTTGGTATAAAATATTATGGTTTATTTAATTTCAACCATAAGAGCCTCAAGCCATGGACCTGTAATATTTTTATCTACAAAGCATCATATACCTCTTCGTAATGCTAACTACTGCTCCATTAACTTTATTCTCTTCAAATGCCCTGTTTACAACCATTGCCCCAAATTCTCATACTGGATCCCCTCCATTTGAAGTCAGTCTGTTCTGACTTCTCTTCTCAATTACATCTCTAATGACCTCTCTCTTTTTTTGCCATGTCTCAGAGCCTCTACTAGTTCCTCATCCTTCATCACCTCCCTATTACTTTTACCATTACACTATTTAATTTTATTTTATTATCAGTGTCCTGGAACAAAAAAAACCAATCATTACTGATTAAGTTTGCAGATGTCACAAAAACTTGTGGGGAGGGATAAAGAATGAAGAGGACAGGTCACTGATTTAGACTGTACCATTTTACCATGCCATCTATGTCAAACAAATATTGTATGTTTTAATAGTGCAAAATGTAAATTATACATTTAAAAAGAAAGAATGTAGGCCATACTTGCAGGACTATCCTGGGAAAAATATTTGGGGGTTATAGCAGATAATCACCTGACAATGAGCTCCAAATGTGAACAATGCTGTGGTCAAAAGAGCCACTATGGTCCTGGGATGCATGAATATTTTGGGGAACTTCTATGGCCTGTGTTATACAAGTGACCGGACTAGATGGCCACAATGATCTCTTCAGGTATTCAAATCAATTAATCCTTTTTCTGTACATCTTATCTACCTTGGCTTTTATTATTACAGCTTCCTTTTTCTCCTGACACCCTTCTGGATGCTTACACAGCATCTCTTTGGTCAATCCTCCTCCTCTGAATTCAAATCCTGTGCTTCTTCCTACAAAGATCAAGGATCATACTGCCTCCATATTTAAATGCCTCCAAGAGACACACACATTCAGGAAAATAACTGGCAAATTGTAGATAATTTCAGTCATCTCAATTTAATAATCTAAAAACCAATTGTGATATTAATATCTTTTATTATACAGAATGGAACTTCACCTGCCCTTTTTGCAGCTTTCAGACTTGTTGTCTTATGAGAGTGTCTAGCCCATATTAGACATTACCAGAAACAAACAAACAAAAAAAGAAGCAGCAATGATGGCAGTGATACTGGATTTAGAGAGATACCGTTTCAAAACAATACCTAGTGTCTGGGTAGATAGGAAAGGAGCTGTATGCAATTCACAGATTGCACTCCTTACTCACTGTACACATATTATAGAGTCAAGATCCACACGCTAAAACTGCCATCTCATGTAGCCAACACAGGTTCTGTAGCTAAGCACCCATGCCAAAAAACTTCTCCTCTCTACAAACCTGTAGCTTCTCATGCTTTATTTACATGCAGCCCACATTATTCTCTTTCTTTTCTCTTCTTTTCCTCATCTTTTTTATATAAAACTAAACAAAAAAATCAAATTGAATTTTATATCAGCTATTTTTCTATTTCTTTTGGAGAAAGAAATATTTTCTTTCTATGTGTATCAATCATGCATTATAAAGTTGAGGAAAACCAGTTGCTCTAAACAGTGGTTACCAATAAAAGGTCAGTTCTACAAACATCATCAAAGGTCAGTTCTACAAATATTTTGCAAAGTAGCTACCACAGGCTTAAGAAATTTGTGATGAATTAGTCATCCAGCCAACTAACCATTCTCCACAGTTTGTTACAACAACTCTTTAAGCTTCTGTGTTATGGTAGGCCATAGATAGCTTCTGCTGAATCGGGACATTAATGGTTTTATTTACCTGAGTGTTATTTAACTGTCACTCTTTTAAAGTAGTTTATAACTTTTAAAATGTGCTAAAAGAATGTCTTATGTTTTGTGTCAACAGCTAAGCAGCACTGAGATTTCACACCGAATTAGTAAGAATGCACAAAGGATATATAAAATTTAGGTCAAAGTTAGCCAGTAATCATTGTAGCTAACCCTGACATTTTTCCTAGCCTAGAAATACATACTATGGATTCAATAAAGCAGCTTTGATGTTCTAATTAAAGCTGTCCAGATCCAACCAATATTTCCTAAACAAAAAAACAAAAAAAAAAGTGTCCTGTGGCACATTAATGATTAACAGATTTATTTGAGCATAAGCTTTTTTGAATAAAAACCACTCCATTGATGTATATGATGAAGTGGTTTTTACCTATAAAAACTTATGCCCTAATAAATCTGTTTTCATTAAGGTGCCACTCCTCATTGTTTTTGCAGATACAGACTCATATGGCTACCCCTCTGAGCCTTGTCACCAAAATACTCTGTAATTTTTTCCAGTTATCTAATAGCAATTAAGTGACTGATGGAAATCAGCTCCCATGAGAAATATCCAGACTATGTATAAGAACATATAAAAACTCAAGCAAATAAAAACTCCATTTATGTTTAGGTTCAGTTCATAGGGGCCAAATTCTTATTTTTTTTTCAGGTAAGTGCAGAACCAACTGATATTAAGTGGCATTGTGCAGATTTGCATGAGGGAACAACTTTAGCCTACATTTTCAATATAACATCTCTCTACACACATGGCTTGGCACCATTTAAACAATTAGGCTACATCTGTGCTATGAGTTCTGCTGGATTAGCATTTTTTTTCACGCTTCATTTGCATACTCTCTTTCATTCCGTTTTTGTGCTAGGGTTTTTTGCGCAAAAAATGACAGTGTGGACATTTCCTTTTTTTTTGCAAAAACCCCTTTTTGTTCTTACACAAAAGGGGGTTTTGCGCAAAAAGGAAACGTCCACACTGCTGGTTTTGTGCAAAAACCCCTAGCGCAAAAACCGAACGAAAGAGAGTATGCAAATGAAGCGTGAAAAAATGCTAATCTGCGCTTCATTGGCATGGGCTCTTGTGGCTAAAATCATAGTGTAGACATAGCCTAATATAACTTATCCTCTTACTTCTGCTATCTAAGATCTGATATGCTACTGGAGAATGAACCGGGCACAGATTTAAAATCAGTATAATAAATGGGGTTTCTATGCATGCGCTAAGACTTAGTTGTGAAAGTCAGATATTAAAATCATTTGTTGGAGTTCTTGTCAATTTCAAGGGGCATGGCCATTTGAAACGTGGGGAAAAGCTGTTCTGTATAGCATGCTTCTCTAGGGAGTTTGCATAATGTACAATCAATAACCTTCTTCCATGCAGCATGAAGTTCTGACCTGTGAATGCTATTGTTTTGGGGTCTGACTACAGGAAAGGGTGCATAACCACCATGTTGTTCATTTATGTGGGATGAGAGTGAAGTGGAAATCATTTTAAAGGAACATTGTGGAGGAATTGATTGTCTAGGCAGATATACCAGATCCACAGGACTGGGAACAAGATATCTTATTGGTCTACTTGTACATGTGGTTAGTAGCTCACACATTACATCCCCTACACAAAAGTGCTAATTCTTCCCCTCAGTATGGTCACATACCTAGAGATTCTGCGCAACTCTCAGCTCTGCCCCATGTTGTTCTGCAGAGGAATACTATATGGCCCCTGAAAATTATAACATGTTATAGCAATGACCTAAGTTGGATATTAGCAAGTAGTTGACTGCTCAGTTCCTGCTCAAGTCAGCTCCTGGAGCTACCCCTGCTGTGGCTCTGCAGAGTGGCCCTTATCGACTAATCGTGTAGTCAATACAAATTGTATCGACTACACGATTAGCCAGATAACCGCAATTTAACATCCTTAGAACTAGGGCCTGATCCTGCATACACATGTGTAATTTTCCTCGCATTCATTGTCCTACTGACTTCAGCCGGATGGTTTTTACAAATTAGGCATGTGCATAAATGTTGGCAGGCTTGGAGCCCTATTAATTATATACTGGGATGTAATCATTATACATATTCAGAAAAAACATATTTAAGCACACAATACGTAATAACATTGAACAGCCGTCTTATTAAATCTAGATGACATTTCAAAAACACTTTTGTCAGTTCAGTTTCCTAGGGAGCTATGCTTGAAACTAACACACACACACAAAACAACCACATTCAACACCGAGGATAGTTACTAAACAGGGGGAAAAGAAAAGAAAAGAAATTAACACAAACTTTCTATTAAAAATATCCTGTGAACACTTACCGAGGGGCTGTCCTGCAATGATCCTGGCATTTTCTCCTGCCACTGCAGCCCTCGCATGCCTCTCACTCATGTACTGTACAAATGCATAACCTTTGTGCACTGAGCAGCCAACTATTTTTCCATACTTTGCAAAGATTGCCTCTATGTCACCTTTTTTGACAATAGCGGTGTTCAGATTGCCAATGAAGACTCTGGAGTTGATTGACTTGGGGTCGTTCTTATTGGTGACATTGCTGGTCTGTGTTTTGCCAGTCATGGTTGGCTCACTTAGCTTTAACCCTTAAACAAAAGAAGAAAAAAGTATATTTCAGAGCACACCGTTACCACTGGCTTCACAGAGCTTTTCCTTGATAGTAACCCACCTTAGCTAAATCCAAACTCATCACTACTCTATTTCCTAAAAAATGAATAGCAATAAAACCAGCACTGTTAGTTTTTAAATATTAGCATGAAGTCGATTCCAAATCTTTCTTTTTTATAGATTTAAATATACCCATATTTCAGTTAAACTAATGTTCTGCTGTTCAAAAATGGAGCTTTACTGCAATTGTACGTGGATTTGGACTTGGAAATTCAGCTTTGACTTGTTAAACGTCTAGCTATCTAGAGCTGCAAAGAAAGAAAATGAATCATTACCTTGTTTTAATGAAACAAACATTCAAGCATAGGCAGACAACAAACTATAACAATAAAAGACTTCTATGCCTTTGTTTGTGTCAGCCAGTGAACATTATCTTTTCAGTCCCATTAAATGCCATTGACCATTGTGAGCAATACAGAGCAGGCTACATATAGTTCACACAGTTTTGTACCTAATCAATGCATTTATTAAAAACGAACAATTTTCTCCCATTAGAAATAGCGCAGGAGAAAAAAAATGCAGAAAACACAAATGGCTAATTCATCTAGAATGACAAACAGATCATCTTTATGGAATACAAACTGTTTTTTTTTTCTGTGAAGAAGCAATAAACCAAATTCAGCCATGATGTAATAAGACTACAATCATTGGAGTTACTGAAATTCAAAGAGTAAGAATAATATTAACATTCGTATAATTGTCATTGGCTTGACTTTCTGGGCTATGTATAATAAAACTTTATTTCATAAAATCAAAGACACACAGGATTCTCCATTACACTGATAAAGAACTTATGATAATTTTTACATCCTACTAACAATATGCACTAGTGAACACTGAATTGTACTTAGCACATCTGTATCCTTATCTATAGAATCACAAATATAATATAGCTAAGCTCTGAGAAATCAAGAAAAAGAAAACCATTTACTTTATGCAATTATTGGAGTACCTAAAATAGTATTTGAATGGATCTAATTTCTTGAGAGAGATGTATTTAAGAGGACAGTTTAACAATAAATACACAACTTTTTTATGAAATGAATTGATTCATTTTGTTATGTTGAAAATGACTCAAAATTTTACTGGTAATAAAAAACCCACCACAACCCTGAAATCTTGACCGAACAGAACAGTTTGACACATTTTCTAATGTATTGATTCCCTATCAAAATTTAAGTTCACTTCCTCTGGCGTTTGACACCTGAAGTTTCTTTGTTTATAAAGAATAACAACTTCCCTAGTATAGAAAAAATAAACAAGAATGTAGTACCTTGAAATACATTTGATTTATAGGACTGAAACTGAAGTTGTCTACATGTGCATTGCACAAATTGTAGCAGTATATGAATCTGCACACCTCATTAACATGCCTCGGTGTTTCCTAAAGGGAGCACCTTCAGTTTCTATGTAGCAATATTTTATTTTGATGATAAGAAATCAGCTAACTACACTTAACTACTAGTGGTTGATTATTTAGATTTGGTTCATGGATATCACATCCCCTAAAAGACTCGGTCAGATAATCAGAATACATATTTTATCAACTGGGGCCAAAGTTCTCCTTGGTTTAAGTCCATGGAAGTAATCATTTTGACTTTGATGGAGATACACTCTGGATAAGTACCGTCTTTCCTGGCAATAGCTACAGTTGATGTTTGTTTTGAAAGATTGTGGTATCGGGTCACTTAAGCTTTGTCTTTGTGCAATTGCTGTCTGTTGTAAGAGTGTGTGGGGCTCTGCCAGATCAGCTTTTAAAGTTCTACAGAATGTTGATAAAAGTAAAACTTCTGCTTTCTGAAGCTGAAGCTGCCCTTATTCACTACGCTATGCTCACTAGGCCTCTGCCATCAATCAATAACAATCCAGTTACACCTAATTACGGGCTCAATAAAACACCATTGGAAGTCTGTGGAAAGATTTCCACTAAGGCTGCATCATGCCCTAGATCTTTTTATAAGTAAGGAAATTTCTAGCGTCACAAACAATTTTTTCATCCTGTCTTTACTATTTTTAGCACACATTTCCACAAGCTTCCACCCTCTGGCTTGATACATCTTTGACTTATTTTCTTTGTAAGAAAAGCTTATTTCTGCTTGTTGTAAATAGCAGGCAAAACTTGAATTCAACAAAAAGAGAATTATGTTCATTGTAGAAATTAAGGAAGGAAGGAAAATTTACAAACACTTTTGAAAATAGGTTAAAAACTATAAAATGCAAAATAAAATTAGTAAAATCACTTCCACGTATAATTGTGATTATATTACAAAAGAAAGTAGTTGAAAGTAAGTACCCCTTCCCCTATCAAAGTCCTGAGTTCCATCTGAGGTCAAATAACTACTAGCAAGCACACAGGGAATACTCTGTAATAGCTCTATGGAACGAAGACACCAATGTTTGCATGTGCAACATAAAACCTTAAAGCCAGGTCTTGGTAGCTAAGTGGGGAAGAGGCATATTTTTTTTAAATCTGTGTAAATCTGTGGTGTCCGATGTGCTCAAAACACATATTTAACAAGCTCAAATCTTAAGTGAATATTTTAGTACAGTATATTTGAAAATAAATGCACTATTGTTTATACAAGCACAAACAGGAATGAATGGCAAAGACGACAGTGGTTTAAACACTGGCCCCACTGATATCAGTGGGAGTTTGCCATGGACTTTATTGAGGTCAGGATTTTACTCTCTGTTCTTTGTCCCAGATAAATTACGATATGAGGTTCCAATCCTGTAAATTTACCTACATGCTTTACCGTGAACACATGATCTACTCACCTGCTCAAAATTAAGCATGTAAGTAAGAATTTCATAGAATACTAGAATTAGAAGGGACCTCAAGTGGTTATCAATTCCAGTCCCCTGTCCTCATGGCAGGACCAGACATCATCTAGATCATCCCTGATAGATGTCTATCCAACCAGCTCTTAATATCTCCAATGTTGGAGGTTCACAATTTCCCTAGGAAATGTATTCCAGTATTTAATCACCCTGACAGTTAGGAAGTTTGTTCTAATGTCCAACCTAAACTTCCCTTGCTGCAATTTAAGCCTGTTGCTTCTTCTCTTGTCATCAGAGGCAAAGGAGAACATATTTTCTCCCTCCTCCTTGTAACACACTTATACAGTAAAATTCCGATAATCCGGCACCTTTATGACCCAAGGGGTCCCGGATTATCAGATTTGCCGGACTATCGGAAGGGGGGGCTATGAGGGGTCTGGGGTGGGGGGGGATGCCACCCCAGATCCCTCATAACCCCCCCTTCCGATAGTCCGGCTCTGCCCCAGGTGTCCCTGATTCAGCCGCTGCTGGTCAGTTTCAGCAGCGGTTGAATCAGGGACGCCTGCAGCAGAGCAGCTGGGGTGCTGCCGGGTTGGGTCGGCAAAACGCTGTGGCCATTTTTATGCCAATTAGATGTGGGATATTTAAATCCCTGCCTCATTTGCAATGTTGACCTGTCTAATCTGCATCTCTCTGCCGACAGAGGGATGCAGTCTAGACATACCCCTACTGTCTGCATAGATATGTCTCTCAGAGGTGTCAAAAATTCACACACTTAAGGTTATGTCTCCATTTGCTGCACCAGAGATTTATCTTCTGGCATTAGATTTATCAGGTTTAATAAGGACCTGCTAAATGAAATTCTGAGAGCGGCCTCCACTTTGCACTGGTACTCCAATTCCTTGCAAGGAGTAAGGGAAGCGAACAGGAGCATTTACTCATGTTGACCTCTTGCTGTGGAGATGACATCAGCTCTGCTTAAGGTATGTTGACCCCTTCTGGATCTGGTATAGACCTGCCTTGAGAGGGGTAGTTATGCAGACCTAACTCCTGATGTAGACAGTGCTAGCGCAATGGAAGGATTCTTCCATTGACCTAGCTACTTCCTCTTGAGGAGGGGTTAATTACAGCAATGGGCAAACCCTTCCTACTGCTGTTATATATCTACACTGAAGTACTACAGCTACACAGCTACAGTTCTACTACTGTGTTTTTGTAGCATTTTAAATGTGGACCTAACCTCAAGAAAACAAACAAATAGGAAATGTGGTTGGTGGTGTTTGTGAGTTTTCCAAACATATTTCATTCTAAGGCACCTGATTTTTCAGACATGAAATGTCATGGCTTATTGAATGAACCAAAACCACAGAAATACAATTATTTTAATAAAGATTTACATAATTTCTATAATTTCTGGTTGCCAGTTTCATTAAAACTTTAGCTACTACACAATATTAACTATCAATACTAACTCTTGAGAAACACAATGACCAAGCATTTTCTTTTTTAGGACTTGTGTGGATTTCCATAGCATGGAAACTAGACAATATGTTTGTGAACTCTTGTCCTTCCCATTCTTAAATTGGCAAAAGGTAGCCCTTCCCCACACGTTCCCGGTTTCTAAAAATAAATTACCAGTGTGATGGCCAGTCAACATATTTATCTGAATATTCTCTAGAATCTATTCTGCTTTCAAAGACTGAAATTCATGGCCCCTTAAAACCTGCCATGCTAGCAGTTTACTAATGGTCAATGGTTTGTCATGATTCATAGCACATATCCATTGTCACAAAAGGTCCATAAAGGCTAAGAATACATTTATCACTGAATAGCAAAAGCATTTAGCAAAACATTTCAGGTTTTATCCTATATAAAATTTGCTTCCATTGCAAATGTCTGAAGATGTGCATTTAAGCAGGAGCAATAAGGACAATATTAACATACATTTCTTAGTGATTCAAATTGGAATCTAAAATTTAAAATGTAGTCTGAAATGTTCTTTAGAATGGATTTACCATACAATGGCAGTAACATTTTAAGAACAAAATTCAGTGTTCATGTTAATTCACTTTAGTCATGAAAATAGTTTTCTCTCAGCTAAAGCCAGTCAGGCTACGTCTAGATTACATCCCTCTGTCGACAGAGAGATGTAAATGAGGCACTTCAAAAGTGAAATTGAAGCGGGGATTTAAATATCCTGTGTTTCATTTGCATAATCACGTCATGGCACTCTTTTGAACAAGTGCCATTTTGAAAGTAAAACCACAGTCTAGATGCGGTTCTTTTGAAAATGGCAAGCTTTTTCGAAAGATCCTGTAAACCTCCACACTGCAATCACATTCTTTCAGAAAAAAATCAAAAGAAGAGAGGGGTTTTTCTGACACTGGTAAACCTCTTTCTACGAGAAAGAAGCCTTTTTGTGGAAGAGCTCTTTTGGAAAAAGGTGTGTGTGGCTCAGGAAGAGAGAGTTCTTTTGAAAGAAGAGGAAAGAGGAAAAATCACAGGTGCCTTGGTGGCCACTCTGTCCATAGTAATCACAGCTGAAATGCGAGACAGCATCCATTCAGTGTGGACGCTATCTTTCAAAAAAGCAGATTACTTTTTTGATGTGCTTTGGCAGTGCGGATGCTCTCTTTCGGAAGAAGTTTTTTCAGAAGATCTCTTCTGGAAAAGCTTCTTCCAAAAGAAGCCTTCAGTCTAGATGTAGCCTAAATGTCTATTACCCAGGCAGAAACAAAACCAGGATTGATCCCATAGCCTGTGTTTCAGTGCAAGCCCAGAGATCTACCCAGCAATGAAACACCCCCTGCAGTCGGAGCTGGCTGATGCAAGGCCAGCTGCAGGCTTTTCTTTGCTTTGTAGAAACATTCTCAGTATCAAAATATTTTGGGTCTGATATAATGCTTATTAAAAACCAGTGAAAAGCTTTCCAATGTGCTCAATGATCTTTGGATCAGGCCTTTTTAGTATAGGTTGTTTGTTTTGGTTTTACAGCTTTTTCTTTCAATTATTTTTAAGAAGTGCTTGACACATTGTGTCTGTAACATGGGCAAAGCTCCCTTCATGCTGACAGTTCTGAGAATCATACCAATAAAAAATATATCAACTCTTGCCAAGCTTGGAAGAAAATGAAGGGGTTTAAAAGACTTAGTAGATTGCACTTCTTGGTCTGCTGCTGCTGCTGTTCTTCTCAAGGAGCTAAGCAGTTTATCATTCTCTGGATAAGGTGAATAAAAACATCCATTCTAATAAATCTTGGTTTTATGTAATGCAGGCTGATTTGCCATAGCACACAGAAAAATATTCTAGGCTATTTCTATTCCAAAAAATGGAGGACAATAGAAGAGTCAACCCCTAAGGTCCAGAGAATATACCAAGCATGATCAGGGAGCTGCAAAAGGCCATCAGGATAGGGGGAAGTATCCTTCTGCTCCATATATCCCTGGATCCAGATATCAGCAGGTTCCTCTTTCCCCAGCCACATTGGCCAGGAAGAAAGAGAGGAAGTTTTGTAGGGTCAACCACCAGTTTACCAATTAGACCCACACATTATTTTTTCCAGTTTGGAGTCTGAACATTCATTCGTCTCTGATGACGGGTTGGTTGTTCTATCATTTCCCAACTTCTTCTTCAGACATGGGGTGCTACCCCACTGGGGGCCTAAAGCAGGAATATTTTTGCCACCACTTCACATAGCACATGATAATAAGCAAATAGCACCTCCATCCCAAGCTGCTCAAGTCCCTAAGTAATTGCTTACTCTGCTTATGTCTAGCTCCAGCTCTGCTCTTTCCTCATAGTTCCCCTCAATGTCAGACTCTCACCCTCTGTCCTCTCCCACTTTTTACCCCTCTTTTCCATCCATTCTTGCCTTTCCTGTTCCATTTTTCTTTCAGTTTCTTTTCTCCTACCTTCACTATACCAGACACCCCTAAAATACGGAAAGCAACAAACACCCCAAACTATATGATCAAAACAATGTTTGCCAACCACAGCCCTGAAACCTTTCCTTTATTTAGATGATAAATATCTCCAAAGGAGGGATCACCTCTTCTTAGGAGTTAGTACAGTACCTAGAACAATGAAACCCTGATTCTGTCTCTAGCTCTTCATGCTATCACAGTAAAATCTACTATATATTTGAGAGTTTTATATTGTCTGTCCATGCATCTCTCTATCTGTGTGTGTTTTTTCAAGAACTACTCCTAAACAGTAAGAGCTAGGACCACCAAATAAAGAACTAGGGTCACCAAATGAAATTAATAGGTAGCAGGTTTAAAACAAACACAAAAGTTTTTCTTCACACAGTGCACAGTCAACCTGTGGAACTCCTTGCTAGAGGATGTTGTGAAGACTAGGACTCTAGCAGGGTTTAAAAAAAGCTAGATAAATTCATGGAGGTCAGGTCCATCAATGGCTATTGGCCAGATGGGTAGGAATGATTTCCTTAGACTCTGTTTGTCTGAAAATGGATGACAGGAGAGGGATCATGTGATGACTACCTATTGTGTTCACTCCCTCTGGAGCATCTGGCATTGGCCACTGTCAGCAGACAGGATACTGGGTTGGATAGACCTTTGATCTGACCCAGCGTGGCCGTTCTTATGTTCTTATATTCACCAAATTTGGTATACAGCTTCCTCCTATCATAATTAAAAGCAAGGATTTGGTTGTGCCAGGAAATTGGGATGTGTCTGAAATGGGATTGCTTCATATAAAACCATGCAGAAAAGAGATAGAATCACCAGTCAGGTGAAAGGGTCTGTCTGGGGGCATGCCTACCCCTGTTTGAGACTGCTCCAGCTCCGAGCCTCATGCCCTCAGGCACCTTTTAAGGGAGAGCGGTGGAAGAGGCTGAAGCTTCTACTCTCCCCACAGTTCATATGGGAACATTTCTGGCTGTTCCCCTTTATCAGGGACTGAGGGGAATTGCACAGTTTGCTGCATTCCTCACTCTGGCTGGGGAGTGCTGGGAGTAAAAGAACCTGGACTTGCCCAGCTGGGGGACATGCACCCCTCCCCAGGCTGAAGCTGCAATGACCATGGAACGGTACTTCTCACCTGGCCTCAAACTAGTGAGAGGGGGTTAGTTTTGTCCTCTGTCCCTGGGGTAGCCTTCATAATGAACTCCATCTGCAGCCACACCCCAAAGCAATAATTCAAATGAATCATGTACAATTTTGTTTTATTTTTCAAAAGACAAACATTAATTGACTTAAGGACCCAAGCAACGCTGGGTAAATCTTCTAGTAAATAACAAAAACATAATGTGGTTGTGTAAGAAGTACAGCTCCAGAAACTCAGTCAAGGCCAGAAAACTTGGGCCTTGTCGGTTACAACAGAATGAATAGTCACGGAGAATGACAAGAGATCCATCACTTTACTACATATCTGACCCACTGAGGTGTTGCATACCTTTCTAGGGTACCTGAATGCCTTGGAATTTGAGGCCACTGAGGGTACATCTACACAGCATCATTATTTCTGAATAACTAACATTACAGTAATTCTTCATTTAACACTATAGATGCATTTTTGAAAATGTTCATGCTAACCGAAAACGTGCTATGCAGGGTCAATTTTCCCATTAAAAATAATAGAAAAGGTGGGGGTTGCAGTTCAGATGGTAGTGGCAAAGTCAATTTTTTGTTAGTGCTGGGTAGTCAACATCAACATTAGATGTCTAGCAACACAAGTCGCCACGGTTTGTTAAAACACAAAGATAAACACGAGTGAGCGGAGGAGTGCAGTGACCACGTGTATTCATCCACTCACGCGTATTACCACTGTTTTCTCCAACTTATATCACTGCATGAAGAAGTCCACCACTTGATTATTTTCGTGTTATTTCGGGGATGGTCGTGTTGTTCGAAAAACGGTCCCTAAAAAAAATCGTGCTATTGCGAAAACGTGTTAAGCAGGAACGTGTTAAATGAGTAATTACTGTATTGCAAAATAACTAAATGTGCATCTGCACTACAAGCCTTTATGCCAAATAATGTCGAGCTGGAGGACTTCTTACTCTGACTCACGGAAACCCTCATTTCACGAGGAGTAAGGGAGATTGAAGGAAGAGTGTTCTTCCTTTGACTTCCTGCTGTGTAGATAGCGGCAAAATCTGAATTAAGCTATTTCAACATAAGATATGGAATTGATATAGCTGAAGTTATATCGCTTAATTCGACTTTAGCCCTGCTGCGTAGATGTACCCTCAGCAACTTGCAAGCTTGGCACTGATCCCATAGTCAGGTCAATGTAGGTTTGATCCTTGTAGCATGTTTCTGACTGCTTCATGCAGGTTAGTTTAAAATGTCTCAAGGAACAATAACTCACTTGGGAAATAGTTTCATAGTATCGTAGAATACTAGGACTGGAAGGGACCTCGAGAGGTCATTGAGTCCAGTCCCCTACCCTCATGGCAGGACCTAGTACTGTCTACACCATCCCTGATAGACATTTATCTAACCTACTCTTAAATAGCTCCAGAGATGGAGATTCCACAGCCTTCCTAGGCAATTTATTCCAGTATTTAAGCACCCTGACAGGAAAATTTTCCTAATGTGCAACCTAAACCTTCCTTGTTGAAGTTTAAGCCCATTGCTTCTTGTTCTATCCTCAGATGCCAGGAAGAACAATTTTCTCCATCCTCCGTGTGACACCCTTTTAGATACCCGAAAACTGCTATCATGTCCTTTCTCAATCTTCTCTTTTTCCAAACTAAACAAGCCCAATTCTTTCAGTTTTCCTTTATAGGTCATGTTCTCTAGACCTTTAATCATTCTTGTTGTTCTTTCTCCAATTTCTCCACATCTTTCTTGAAATGTGGTACCCAGAACTGGACACAATATTCCAACTGAGGCTTAATCAGTGCAGAGTAGATTGGAAGAATGACTTCTCATGTCTTGCTCACAACACACCTGTTAATGCATCCCAGAATCATGTTTGCTTTTTTTGCAACAGTGTCAAACTGTTGACTCATATTTAGCTTATGGTCCACGATAGCCCCTAGATCCCTTGCTGCATTACTCCTTCCTAGACAGTTGCTTCCCATTCTGTATGTGTGAAACTGATTGTTCCTTCCTAAGTGGAGCACTTTGCATTTGTTCGTATTAAACTTCATCCTGTTTACCTCAGACCATTTCTCTAATTTGTCCAAATCATTTTGAATTATGACCCTATCCTCCAAAGCACTTGCAATACTTCCCAGTTTGGTATCATCTGCAAACTTAATAAATGTACTCTCTATGCTGATAGCTAAATAGTTGATGAAGATATTGAACCGAACCGGTCCCAGAACAGACTCCTGTAGATCTCCACTTGTTATACCTTTCCAGCAGGATTGTGAACCATTAATAATTACTCTCTGAGAATGGTTATCCAGCCAGTTATGCACCCACCTTATAGTAGCCCCATCTAAGTTGTATCTTCCTAGTTTATTGATAAGAATATCATGTGAGACCGTATCAAATGCCTTACTAAAGTTTAGGTATACCAAATCCACCGCTTCTCCCTTATCCACAAGACTCATTATCCTGACCAAGAAAGGTATCATTGGTTTGACATGATTTGACAAATATTCATATTCTAATAAATCCCATACTAGGCATAGAAGGCACCCAGGAAAGCATTAATGAGTTTTCATAGTTGCTTGGAGAGGTCCTATTATGTAGGATTCTATATCTGAATATTTCTGTCCTGGTATTAGTTTGGGATAGAATTGCTTGAAAAATCTAAAAGAAAAAAAATCTCAACAAAAAAAATAGTGATTTGGGGGGGGGGCAATCTCTAATTTGTAACCCTTTTTGGAGGTTACATCCATTATATTTGTAGCCAGTTATCTTGTCTCCTATTAGTTATCATTTAGTAAGATGATATATAGTTTGCTCTTTTAATTCTTCCTACTCATTCATTCCTTCTAGCCTCTTTATCCCTTTTGTTGTATTTCTCTGAATTTCCTATTTAATAAAAGCTTTGACACTGAGATAATCAAAACTGAATGCTGTTACTGGCTGTAGGTGCAGTATGGGGGTGGGGAGGAGGGAGGTTGGCAAGTGTGTCTCTCCCTCTTTAGCGACTTGGCGCTTCTGCAAATTGCATCCAATGTGTCATTAGCTCTTTTGGTGTCATAGCACATGGCAAATTCCTATCAAATTTGCTGTTCCAATTTTTGGTCTCTTTTGACATTACTGCTTTCCCTGCAGTTAAATATCTGTATTTAGTGTTAATTGTCCTTAACTATGTTAGCTTAACTAAGTCAAGGCTCAATCTCATTCTGATTTCTTATTTCTAACTTTCAAAGATCTTTTACTTTATTTCTCTGCTCTCAAAAGTATTTGGAACCTCTACGTTTAGTAAGACATGCAAATATAACTCTGCCAAATAATTAATGACATTAAATAAAAACAGATTTAATGATGATCCCTGTGGCGTCCTGCTAGACAACTCTCTGACAGCTCAATAACTTGTCATTCCTCATTCTTTGCTCTCTCCTACAATTGATTGCCCATTGATGTGACAATGCTCATACCCAAGCCAATTTGAATTTATTTTTCAACTAACATTTTCTAAAACATTACATCAAATTCTTCATTGAAATATATTTTTTTTCTTCTAAGAACCTGTTTTTTTAATTGCTCATGGATCATCTACCTATTAGCTGTTTACAAAGCATCTAATTAGGCCAGTTTCTTCCCACTAAGGTCAAAGACAAAATTTCCACTAGCTATAACTGAGGCAGGATTTGGCCCTTAACATTTGCCATGTTATTTTACTAGGGAATGAACTTAGATTAAAGAGTCATCATGGTCCATGGTACCAAACAGGAAATTAGCATCTTCTGAGTTCTAAATGGCATTTACTAGTTAGATGGCCTTGGACAGCCCATTTAATCTCTCTACCTTAGCCTCTTCCTCTTGAAGTGGGGATAATAATACAGGTTGGACCTTCCGTAGACTGACAGTATCTGTGACCTTGTATCCCCAAGAGTGCTCCCAGGCTGGCGCACTCACAGGAAAAAGCTAGGTCCTGAGCTCAGCAAGCTCACGAGAGAGAAGCAGGAATGGGGGGACACTTGGGGATAGAGGACGTGTAGCTGTGGAGCCTTGTGTTGGGCCAGGAACACAGGCCTGCGACCAACAGCGGGTGCTGAGACTGACCACAGGCCGGTGTCCACGGGGCTTGCTCCACTCCCAGGGGACTGTGCTCCTGGTCCCCAGCAACTGGGCTCCGGAGCCACCCTACTTCTCCCCCTGAGCATCCCTCCCCCATTCCCTGAAACGTCAATTTCAGCTCCTTGGTTTCCCCTGGAAGGGAGGGCTGCAGCCAGCAGCAGCAGAGGGGCCAGCATTGATCTCCCCCGGTCTTGGCAATTTCCCAGGGTCAGCTCCTAAGTGTGCTGGACCAACCTGTACCCACAATCACTTACCTAACAAGGCTATTGTGAAGATTAACTAGTTGCTTGTAAAGTACAGTGCTCTGGCACTAGAAGGTTGATGGATAATGAATAGCTAGGGTTCCTTTTTGAAGCTCAGCATAAGGATGCAGGGACTAGGTCCTGATCTTGTAGCCTGGGATCTAGTCACTGCATCCTTATGCTAAGGTTCAAAAAGCCTGGGACAGCAAATGTTCCCATGCAAAGGACATGCAAAGCCACAGTCAGGGAACATTGGGAGAAAAGGCGCTGCAGGAATAGGCCTGGGACCTAGGGACCCAGCAAGACAGTAACCTGCAGCCCTTTGATTGGCCAAACAGCCTCCTCAATCCTAAAGGGTGCTTCAGAAAGTTGTCTGAGCAACACGACAAATGTCGGGTTTGTTGCAACTCCCGACCTCATCTCACTTCATCACCTGATTTCTGGTCTCTGATCCCAGCCCGACTCTGATTCTTGTCTCCTGATTCCAGCCTGGTACTACCTCTGGTTTCCGTCTCTGACCCAAGTCTGTTTTTGATTCCAGTTCTTGATTATTGAACCTCTGATCCCTGCTCACTGCCTGCCATCCCAGATGTGCGGACCCTGTGATTTCTAGACCAGACCACCTGCTTCCAGTCCCATACACTCAGTGCTCTATTTACTTTCATCTTACCCACTCTTATCCTCAGTTCTTCACAACTCTCCTGAAATAATTGTCATTATCTCCTTTAATGTATTAGCCTGCACATCAGCCACCCATCCCTTAGTTTATGAATTCACAATTGTTTCAAGTATTTTATGAGTTTGTAGATCTGGGGATGAATTTATAAAGACTTCCTTATAGATTCATTGTTTCAACTTACATTTTTCATATTAAATACAGATACTTAAAAGTATTTCAGTATGATAGCTTAGAATCAACAGTAACATCATCCCCCTCCTTGCTTACTTTCTTCCTCTTCATTCTACTTTCTCTTCAGTGTTTTGTTTTCCCCGATTTATTTTGAAATGTTCCTGGTTCCTTCAGTCCCTTTGGCTAATAACACAGGGTATGTCTACACTAGCCCCCTAGTTTGAACTAGGGAGGCTAATGTAGGCATTCGAAGTTGCAAATCAAGCCCGGGATTTAAATATCCCACGCTTGATTTGCATCTTCCCGGCCGGTCGCCATTTTTGAAATTCACAAGTCCGGACTAACTGCCCACGTCTACATGTGGCAGGGACGCGGTAGTTCAAACTAAAGCCCTAGTTCGAACTACCTGTTATTCCTCCTGCAAGGAGGTTTAGACATACCCCCATAGACATGAGACACAGTATAAAAGACAAGAAAAGTTCTGGGAGCCGAGTATGTCTGAATTCTTATCACAGTTCTACCGCCTATTTACAGCATAATTTTGGGAAAGTTGCTAAATGTGGGGTTGTGACATTGTTTTACTCAGTTGAGCTGAGGAGGAAGGCCAACTCCTTATTAAACCTGCCTGGATCTTGGTCTATGGTGTATTGCAAACAGATCAAGAATGACAAACTATCACTTTAAATGGGAAGGATTTTGTGGTGGGATTATGGGCTATGGAGCTCTGAGGGAAGCCATGTGATCAGGGTTGTCTCACCAGTCTGGAGACAACTTGGATCAAGCCAGGGTGAGGATTGCTTCTCTGCATGCTTTGAAGTTTGTCTGTTATCAATGGGCATATCTACAAAGTAGAGTTATTTTAGAATAACATCAGTTATTCTGTAGTAACGTAGTGCGTGTCTACACAGCAAGCCCGTTATTTTGAAATACATTTGAAATGGGGACCTTACTCTGACTTTGGTAAACCTCATTGTATGACGAATAAGGGAAGAAAAGGGAAGAGTGCTCTGTTTCAAAGTAAGTGATGTGTAGACATGCCCAAAGTCAAAATAAGTTATTTTGTCTTAAGCTACACAATGGACATAGGTCAAGTTGAGTATTTTATTTCCAGCTTGGCCCTGCTGTGTAGACATGCCCATTCTGAATTTTAAAGAAAACTAAAGTACTGTTAGATTACACTTTCCATCAAGAGTACTTGTTTTACATATAATGCATATCTGCTGTGAATACAACAGGGTACAGGACCGATATGGACTTCAGACCTTTACCATTCTGACATTCTTTGTAAGCAAACGGGTAGGAATGGCCACAAAGAGGAAGATTTGGCTCTGCCCTCTACTACCTGGTCAAAGTAGACAGCCAGATAGGAGGAGGAAAGCAAGTGGTGTAGTAAATTCCTTCCACCTCAAAGCAAGAAGAGAGAGGGGGAAAAAGAAAGGAGTACCAGTGTCATGGAATATGGGGGAGTCATTGTGCCCTGCACCCCTATCTGCAGCCAGATGTGACTCTCAGGGCTCAAAAAATAGGTTTACGTGGCTTTTTGAAAAAGAGGGAGTTCGCCGAAAAAGCCACATCCAAACTACTTTCACTTTTGAAAGTGAGATCGGAAGAAGATATGAAAATTCCCGCAGAATTTGTATAGCCTCTTTTGACACTTTAGCGTAGTCTAGATGAGCCCTCAGCCAGCAAGGAGATCAGAAGGTTTATTGATTCACAAAGATACAGCATAGCACAGACTTTTTAACATAGGAACCAGAGCAGTCAGTACTATCCATCCTGGGGAGAATATGGGCCCAGAGCCAGTGTGCCCTGGGCCCCCTTCCTGCATCCTACACTAGCCAAGACTAACTCACACACTCACTCACAAGACTAACTCTCAGGCAGCCCCATCTCCTGCTTTGTCCCTTTCCTGGGCAAAAGGTGTCACTTGATGTCACCTGATTGCATCTCCCACCTAGGCTCAGGTTACAAGACAGCCTGAGCCATTGTGTACATGCTGGGCTGGGCAGCCTCCCTCAGTGAGAATCACACCCAAAACTCCCACCTCAGCCAGGCACCAGGGTAGTGCCCAGGGAAACTGAGGCAGACACACACACACACACACACACACACACACACACACACACACACACACACAGAGTTACTACAGAACAGCACCGGGCATCAGGAATCACATACAACATAAAGCAAGCAGAGTGAACACAATTCCCACTACATCATATTCCACATTCCTGTGTTACCTGAATTTTGAGGCTGCTGAAGGATTAAGTAAATTCTTCTCCAACAATTTCTTTGAATGGCATTCCCTCATCAATAATTGTATACAGTAGCCATCTGCAATTACTCACCTGCAGAAACTATTGCAAATTGCACACTTTATTAAGCCAACCTTACCTATCCATAGAGAATTTGCTGCTTGGTCACACAAAATAACCATTACCACTTATAAATATAATGCATCACCTACTGGTGACAGTAAAAAAAGGCAAGAAATGTAAATTGAAGGATGGATCTGGTAGGGGTTTAAGAGAACTAAATGGACTTTGTCAAGCTGAAATCCAACGAATGCTAGAGAGGAAGGAAGATCTACTGGTAGGGTTCTAGCATGAGCTTCAGAAGAACTGACAATCTCCCTGCACTCCAAAGATTTTTGTGATCTAAGTAACAGATTATTAAAGATATTTAGGTGCTGAAAGAATCAGACAGGCAATTTTGAAAATCCCAGTAACCATTATGTGCCTAACTCCCATTGATTTCAAAGCAGTTAGATGCATTTGAAAATCCCATTAGGAACTTATCTGCATCATTAGGTACTTAAATACCTTTGCAAATGTGGCCCTTAGTCTCTCAATTTCTCACCTGTAAAATGGAGATAGTAGCCCTTCTCTACTTCACAGGAGTGGGGAGGGGACTGTGAGAAATTCAGAACTTACAATAATAAAGGCCATATAAGGACCCAAGATAACTAGGTTAACATAAAACAAGCTGTTAAAAGCAGTTTCAGGTAGTACATGTGCTCTAAATCCCTTGAAATATGTGTGGTTTTACAATCATTTTCCTACTTCAAAAAATAAAAAAAAGTTTCTCTCCCTGTTGTTTTGTGAAAAACCTACACAAGCAAAAAGTAAAAATTACCTAACCGGACAAGAAAATAGTAAAAACTGACCATAGACAAAGTGTGGTTGCCAAATGCAAAAAGCAAGCAACCTGAAAAAGAATTATTTTGCACAGTTTTCTTTCAGTCTCCATAATCATAGCTATTACTTCTACCTAAAGCAGGTCTATTTTTTTTTTGAGATAGGTGTTATTTTTAATTTAAGGATATGCCTTTATGAAAACTGAATCATAAGGTTCAGTGAAGCTGGAATTTCACACAGATTTTATATTTTCCTAACTAGATGGTGCATCTCTCATGCCACAGCATAGTGGCTCAAGTAATTTCTATTAATTATATGCTAGTGTAATCATTTTAGACTTGACAGAAACAAAGCAGCTAGAAATTGACTTTCCCAAGGCTATTCAGATATGGTAGAATATCCAAATTAATAAACACAGCGTTACTTATAAACATTAATAAAAGTCTTTGACAACACTGTTTCAATACAATCTCTACCAGTTTGGAATAAGGTTTTTTTTGTTCTGATAGAAAATGCTGGACAAAAGGAAAAAAGATGCAGGACTCTACATTTGAAAGAGATACACATTTTTTTCCTGAAGAATATTAAAGCTTCTGATCTTACAGTTTTAATGCAAGCAAAACTACTAAAATAGAGGGAATGTGTCTGTACTGGATTTAATGGATAAAGTTTATAGTAGATACAGGTTGGACTTCCCAAAACTAGGACTCCATCTGGCAACATCCATGGTCTGGCAGGATTATAGGTGTTCCAGGACCAGGGAGTCCTGGCTGGGAGCCCCAGTGGCAAAAGGGCTGGCAACTCAGAGCATGGTGTGGCTGGAGCCCCGGAGGCACAGCAGGGGCTGCGGCAGCACTAGTGGTAGGGCTGGGGATGGAGATGCAGCAGCCCCGATAGCAGGGGCAGGGCTGGAGATGCAGCAGCCTCAGAAGGCCTAGTACTAGGGCTGGGACCAAGGACATAGTAGCCCCAATAGCAGGGCTAGGACAGTCCGGGTTGCCAGTGCCACGGTAGCCTGGCGGGGGGCGGCTGGTGCTGGCAGCAGGGAGGGAAGGTGTTCTGATGAGCCGGTAGCAGGTGGCCTCCTGGTCTGGCAAATTCCCTCATTTGGGACCTGTCAGGTCCGGAGTGTGCTGGACCAGAGAAGTCCAACCTATACTATTAGAAGTGCATCTAGCCATCTAAGAGCACAATTTTCTCAGAGGACAAGCATCTACTCATCTTATACAGATGAGTAGCCCCTCTGAAGTGGAAATGATCAATTTAACTGAGTAATGTCAGGTCTACTGCAGACCTCTGCCACCAGAGCCGTGCTGGTCAGGGGTGTGAAGTGCAGGAAGTGCTCTGAGCTGTTTGTTTTCCTTTCAGGGCACGGTGGGTGCAGTTTTACTATATTTGTGCACAGGCCTGCTGACGGGGCACGGAGGATCTAAGGGAACAACTACCATGTCGTCTGTTGATTCAAAAGGGCCTGGAGCTCCAAGCCACCACCACTGTTGCTCTTGCTGCAGCAGTGGCACCTGGAGCTCTGGGCCCTTTAAATTGTCCTTGGAGTGCCCCTTCCATTCAGGACCACAACCCTTTGGAGGGCACAAAGCTGGCCACCCCACCACCTGGCCCAGGGCCCAGCAATTCTGTAGCCTCCCCCCACCCTGTACAAAGTTCAGATTTGTCCATATAACTGTGTCCACACTAGGACCATTTTGTCAGTGTAGCACACCAGTATTCCCATACCAGAAATATGTTCTTAGTGTAGACAGGCCTAAGTCTAAGCAGTTTTTCATTTGTAACTCCCATTACTTTTAATAATATGGTTGTGACAATTTTCTTCCACTATTTGATCTGAGGAAGTGGGTCTGGCCCATGAAATCTCATCACCTAATAAGCCATCTTGTTAGTCTTTAAAGTGCTACATAGTCTTGTTTTTTGTTTCAGTTACACCAGACTAACACGGCTACATTTCTATCATCATTACTTTTAATAGGCTGTAACACCCTGGTCATTCTCTCCCATGTGGTAAATATCTGTTTCACCTAACCCCTCATAATTAATTATCATCTCAGCCACCTGATCTCCATCTTCACTCCTCCTTCCCTTCCCTCTTCTCCACTGCCCTGTTTCCTTCTCCTCTATGTCTTCTCGTCTCCTAACTAAACACAACCCTCTCCTTCACACACCAAAATACCTGTAACATTAACATGAGGTTTGCTATAATGCCACTGTTAGCTCTCCTTGTTTGTTTTCTGTCTTGACTATTTAGTTTGTAAATTCTTATGGGCATAGACTGTGTCTGTACAGTGCATAACATAATGGTCCCATTCTTGGATAGTCTCTAGGCACTACCACACTATTAACTGGTGTGTAATGACATTGATTCTTAAGCAAACCACCCTATTAATAAGTCTCAGAGGGGTAGCTCTGTTAGTCTGTAACTTTAAAAACAATGAGCAGTCCTGTGGCACCACGAGGCGTACAGCTAGTTCGGATTAGAAGCCTAATCCAAACTAGCTAGTCCGTGCCGCGTGTAGTCGCGCGGCACGGGGTCCGAACTAGCCGGCATTTAAAAATGAAGCCCAGGAAATTCAAATCCCGGGCTTCATTTGCAACTGCGGATGACTACATTACCCCCGCTAGTTCGAACTAGCGGGGTAGTGTAGACATACCCTAAGACTATGTTTATACTGCATGCTTATTTTGAAATAAGCAATTTGGGAATAAAAATTCCAAAACAGCTTATGTTGAAATAGCACATCCACACTACAATTGCCCATTGAAAAAATACTGAGCTATTTCGAAATAGAATGTCCATATTTATTGGAGCCCCAATCATATTAAAGTCCCCCAGAAGCACTTCAGGAAGGGCATCAGGACAGCAGTCACTTCCTGGAGCTGCTGCCTGAGGCTAGCTAAGGCTCATGCTTAAAGGGACCCCCCCCCCACCATGTCTCAGCCTCTCCACCTTTGCCTACCTCCTTGAGGGACAGCAAACTTTTCTCACTGTGTGCTCTGCTTGCCTGTGCAGACACCCCAGCACTCCATCTATGGAAAGCAGTCACCAGCTCTTGGACCTCCTGCTGCACCTCCTGGTGCAGTTCCTGCTGGCTGCCCTCGTGGCACTGCAGGAACAGGACCCTCCGCTCCTTGCAGGGCACCTCCTCTTCTCTCACCTTGTGTTGCTTATGCAGCACAGCTCCTCCTGCCCTTCCCTGCACTTTGTGTGCTGCTGCATCTGGTGATGGGTCACCAGTCCCGACTGGTGGGACCACATCATCTTGGAGGGGTGGGATGATCAGCAGTGGCTCCAGAACTTCCACTTCAACTTTATTGCTACTGTGTGCTCCAGACTGGTGCTCCATGTGCACCCACGTGAACAGGCTGCTGTGCGATTCCCAGGCAAAGATGGCAGGGCAAGGAGCACATAGCCTCTTGCTGCCCATCACTTCCCCCCAAGTGTGTCTTGGGAAAGTAATGAAGCTCACCTGATGGACCTTCCCCTGACTTCGTCCAAGCCCTGGGATACATCCAGGGGGTAGGGAAATGGCTCCAGGGATAAGCTGAACTCCTGGCTGGAGGGTATGGTATCAGTGCTGGCCTCTTCATCTTCCTCCTCCTCCACTTTCACAGCCCAACCCTATGGGAGGCTGACGATGGGTGTCTCCCACCCAGAGTCCACAACAAGGCGGGAGAGGAAGGGACCAACTGCCCTCCCAGGATGCAGTGGAGCTGACAGATGTACTGGAACGTCTGGGTGCCACCCCAGTGCAGGAGCTGTGCTCCTTGACCTTGGTATAGGCCTGTCTCAGCTCTGTCGCCTTCATCCTGACCTGCTCCTGGATGCAGCTGTGGCCCTTCTGGCCCAGCCTCTCAGCCACATGGCATATATATCAGCATTTCTGCATCTGGTGTGGAGATCCTGGAGGTTCACCTACTCTCCCCAGATCGCAATGAGATCCAAGATCTGTGCACCAGAGTAGGATGGTGACTTCCTCTTTTGTCCCTGGGCAGGGGCTTCAGAAGTGGCTGCTGGCTCCCTTGCAGCCATAGAGGGCTTGGTGGGAGCAGGAGGGTTGCTCATGGTGGTGTGGAAGGCAGAACAGGCTGCTGGTGTGTGGAAGAATAATGGCAGGGCTTTCCTTGTGCCACAAGCCCTTTCTCTGAGGCTTTAAGGGCTACTGGGGAAGGGGAACTATAGAGTTCTGATGAGTGAGGACAGAGTGGCTACCAGGGCACCTGTGGGAAATCCTGGAGGCCAGTTTTTCAAAATAACCATAGCTGTGCTGTCTACACACACCCTATTTCAAAATAACTATTTCAAAATAGGTGTTATTCCTCATAAAATGAGGGTAACAGATTTTGAAATGAAATAGCCCATTATTTCAAAATAATTTTGAAATAATAGGCTTGCTGTGTAGATGCTCACTTTGTTATTTCGAAATAATGCTGCGGTGTAGACATGCCCTAAGATGCCATTGAACTGCTCACTTCATTAAAGTCAAGAGGGAATTCTTTTCAAAAACAGATGGCACAATCTGGCTTGTTTTAGTTAGAGAATGATCCTTTTCTCAGGGAAGTCAATAGAGATGTTTCCTGGCCACATTTAAAGAAATTGCAAAAGCATCACTGAAGTCATAGCACCAGGATTTCACTCTTGCAGATTTTCTTTCCCTTCACCATTTGCTACAATGGGAATGGAATCGGGCCCTTACGTTGTATTATGTTTTTAAAAGTTGGAAAATAAGTTGAAGCTGTAATACTGATGGAGTTTGTGCTACATTCCATCCCTCTGCCCCCAAATTGCAATGTTTTTTAAAAAGTGTTTCCACTGCTTTTCTAAAATACAAAGTGGATTTTGATTTATATTGAAGGAGAAAAAAAACCAACCAGATTTTACAAGAAGCAATAGAACACAAAACATTAAAACCCAGCACATTTTACATACACTCCACAAGATTTATGAAGCTAAAATTATTTATTAGGTATTGAAAAATGGCACTACGGTCCTCATAAATTAATGTATTTAGAAGACACGTATTCACAGGTTCTCTCTGTACTGCAGTATCTCTCACAATTTTGGAACTCATGAAAGGATGTTGGGAAGGCCAAAAATGTAATTGGATTTAAAAAAAGAATTAAATATGTTCATGGAGGTCCATCAATGGCTATAAAACAAATTGGTCAGGCATGCAATCCCATGCTGTGGGTATCTCTAAGCCTCTGACTGCCAGATGCTGGAAGTGGATGACAGTAAATGGATCACTTGATAATTGCCCTTTGACACATGTGACACTGGTCACTGGACGAAGACAAGATACTGGGTAGATGGAACATAGATCTGAACCAGTATAGGCCTCCATATGTTCTTATGCAGTTGTATGCCACATATTACTATTTGTTTCCTCACTGGATGAGTGTGTAAGTGTTTTAAAATTAGTTTGTTTGTGAATAATCCTTCAGGCAGCTTTGAAGTTTAGTTTCCAGAAACATTTATGCCAGTAAAACTTGTATCCTCACAGACAATGAACATAAAAAGGTGTCAGATACAGAGACATAGAAGGTTAGACCAGATGCCATGGTGGCAGCAGGCTAGGAATTGCAATCAGGAATTGGATCTGGTATTAGGAATCAAAAGCGTGTTTGGAAAAAAGCAAGACTAGGACTAGGAGCTAGGGTGGAGCTGGTACAGGACTGGAAATAAGTCACAGTCAGAATTGAGCAGGATCAGGAAGATTAGGCTGAGATCTGTGGAGGCTGTCAATACCATTAGGATCAGTTGCAAGCAGACTGAGCTGCTATTTCTCCAGTGAGGCTTATATACCTGCCCTGAAAGTCACCAGACCAGTTCCTGGTTTCTGGGTTGACTGGAGCCTGTACAGGAAAGGCTCATCACTGCATGTGGCTTATTGAAGAGCAAAAAACCAGCAATACTGGATGAGATCTAAGGTCCATCTAGCCCAGTATCCTGTCTTCTGTCAGTGACTAATACCAAGCATTCCAGAAGGAGTGAACAGAACAGGTAATCATAGGTAACAGGTAATCCAGAGACATATGTCCTAGATCTAGTTCCGGGAGGACTCTTCGCCTCCCAAAGGTTTGTTCACAAACAAAGACAAAGCTAATTTCTATACAAGTCTGTACAAACATTCATAACAAAAAAGTTTGCATTATTCACCCAGCCATCTCATAAACTATGGCAACCTGAATTGCTTAAATTCATTTCATATCATCATATCATCTCCACTAATTATAATACACATGTGATGTTGTATGCTCTCAACTTGGCCTTGTCAACAAAAATTAATTATCTGACAGAACTAATTATTTCAAGACTTCTGAACATACTCAGCAGGGATCAACGTTGCCCTTTTAACATGCAAGTCTCAGTTCCCCAACCACGTTGCATGCAACATACAATATTTGATTTCCATTAGTGCCACCAGTTACTGCTCTAATGTGATTACATTCTTGCTAAATCTCTCCATTTAAAAAAATCATTTTCCTTTCCTTTTAAAGAATTGCATTCTTTCTAAAAATTACATCTGCTATATTACTAATTAAAAGAACACATTGCTTACCTTACTTATGCTAGTAATACCATTGATTTCAACAGAAGTCTTGGGTGAGTAATATGAGCAAGATATGACTGATTTATGTTAAGAGAAAGCATTGTCGCAATGATTTTTAACACAGATGAGGGGCCGTAATTTCAGAATGCTAATATCAGCACTATTAAGTGGCAGTACTTAAAATAGTGCTGGTAAATATTTTTTGCCTGGGAAATGCAGGAAGCATGTCTGAATGTTTCCATCAAATTTGATTACATGCTGATTGCAGATGTTCTTGTAAGTTATTCAACTCTTGATTATCAGGAAAGTTTACCAGATGTCATGCAGTAAGAAACTAGAATGGTGGATCCAAATGTACATACTATAGCACTATGAAAAAATTGAAATGGCACTCACTTATGAATTTTATAAATTAGATCTTTTACGTTATCAGGATTTCAAATCACGGAAGAAGCTACATCTCAAATTATCTGCATATATATAGTAAAAAGATAGTCTGATTGCTTTCTATTTTTATAAGCTAGTTTCAAAAGTACAAAGTGCCCTGTCCCTGTGAAATATTGGACAGTGACCTAAAAAGTGACTATTAGCCTCCCATTTCTTCAAGTTTTAGCACTAAACAGTAGGAGCTCAGGCTGAAATGTGCTCCCTATTTTGAGGACTTAAAATGGTGCATAGGCTTTGTGCTGTCCGGTTCTGTAGATGGGTGAATTTCACTTCAAGAAAGCTGAAAGTACAAATGGCAGTGGCTCAAATCCACAACACAGATGAGTGTTAAAGGCAAAAAGATATTTTGACATTGCCATTACACTAATTCGGTGCTACCATAGCAGTAGTACCTCCTGCCTCTATAATACTGTCCCTGAAGACTGGTGTGACAGCTGTTTCTTTCCCTCTGTTTCATCTTTGTTGAAGGGCAAAATTAAAAATTCGCATAAAGTCACCAGCAGTAGGGGTCTGTGCATGAGCATGTTAAAAGGCAAGAGCATTACTACACACTTGTTGACATTTAACCCTGTCATGTGACCCGGCTTGGAACAACTCTAGATGACGTGGGAATCAAAAGTGTCACTGACAATTTTGCTACACTATTGCTCCTCTCCCCGCTTTGATGCTACTAGAGGAGCTATACTGGTGTTAGCAGAGGTTGGAATTTTTTTAAAGAAATGCCTAGTATAAAAAAGTTTACATTTTTAATAAATAGTGGGGGTAACTGACAATTGGAACTGTCACAATTCAGGGCAGTTGTGCTTGTATTCTCCTTCTCCTTCATGGTCCCTGAAGCTCCTTGCTCCTGAGTCATCAACTCTCTTTGGTAGAGACCCATGTCTCTCTCCCTCTTGTCAAGGGGTTTTCAAAGCTGTCCAATTCCCTGCTTACTCTGGGATATCCCCAGCAAGCCAGACCATCATAAAAGCCTATCCTTTGCTTTCTCTCTAGAGATTATGAATGATTTAATTGTCAGGAGTAGCAAGTAACCACAGGGCTCTTTATAAGTAAGAATATTTGTTTGGTGAAAGCATCATATTGAAAACAATGCAAGAAGCTTCACAATACAAAGCTTACCATAGGTCACCACTGTAACATTCTTTTCACTAAAGACCAACCCAATACACTTAGATTGCTTTTATTAAATGCCACTGTTGAATTAAATGCAAAAGGGATTGAACCTGATCACACATATATATCCAAACATTCATAAACAAACAAAGAAACAAAGAAAGAAACAAAGAAATCCTGTCTTGCTTTTGCTTAAGGGTTGCTCACACTAACTCACTGGCCGGGTGAGTTAAATGTGAGGGGAAGGAGCAGGGATTGTTGCAAGATGTCCCATCTTTTATAGGACTTTTCTCCCATTGAAGTTTATACATTTTGCTGTGTCAGTTCTTAATCAATCACCATCCATTCTGTTTAACATCTGTTTATCTGGGAGTTATTCTTTATTCTGACATCAGTATGTTGGTGGTTTCTTCCCAGTGTTATTTCAAGGCTGTTTTATTTGTAAAGGGATGGTTGCTCTTAACACTGCAAGGTTGTCCATAAAGTCCTGCATTGGTCTGCTTTGTTTTGGGTCTCAATTTATAGTACCTTGATGCCTCTGAGTCTTCCATCCCTTTCTCTCCCTTCTTCCACCATCTGGACTCTGAGGCTAGGTCTAGACTGCAGGCTTTTTGTGCAAGAAGCTTTAGTCAGAAGAGATCTTCCACAAAAACTTCTTGTGTAAGAGCATGTCCACACTGCAAAAGTGCATTGAAAAAGCAATGTACTTTTGTGAAAGAGAGTGTCTAGACTGCATGGATGCTTTCTCAAAAGTAAGCACTGATTGGTATGCACAGAATGGCCACCAGGGCACCTGTACTTTTTCCTCTTTTTGCGCAAAAAAACCCTCTTCCCCGTCCACACTCGCCTTTTTGCAAAATAACTCTTTTGCAAAAAGGCTTCTTCCTCGTAGAAAAAGGAATACCAATTGTGTAAAAACCCCTCTTTTCTTTTGATTCTCTTACACAAAAACATGCTCGAAGTGTGGAAAAATGGCCATTTTTCTGCAAAAACTATGTAGTGTAGACATAGCCTGAAACTTCTGAACCTACAAGTTGTTGTCTCTCCGAACAATCACATTCCAAACTCATTCACTCCTCTTCCCCAGGAACTACACAATTATACAAAAAGTATTAATCTGTTTCAATACAGGGCTCCTATTAGTACAATCTTTTAATTATTTATTATATTTTCTTTATAACACAACCTATATTCTAATTACTTCTAAGAGTGTCCGAGACAGAACATCAGAAATGACTGCCCGTCGCAGGGAGCCATAGCCTGTAATACCTCTGAGGCTGGTATAGGGGGCTCTGTCTGTGAGGTGGAGTGTTTTCCATATAAGGGCATGTAAATTAATAATCTTCCCCTGCTCGCTCCACCCATTGCAGTAACAGATCAGCCAGTGGGCTGACTGGTGCTCAGGCCTGCTACTCCACCCACTGCAGCAAAAACCAACCTATGGGGTGATAAGTTCACAGGCAATAAAACAGGCAGGCAGCCCCTCTCTCACTGGGGATTCGCATTGAGTGAACGCCTGGCCTGATCACCCAGACGCCTTGCACCCCCCGCTCTTGAGTCTTACTGAGCGTACTCCGAGTTGGTCGACCCGAGTGGAGACAGTTTATGAGCGTGTGACCGGTACTTGTGTTCCTGCTGTCTCCAGAACTGGTATAACACCCCCCCCCCCCACCATCATCCCTATCCTAATTGATTTTTTAGTTGTCCTTATTGCTTGCCAAGTGACAGTGGCTAAAAAGTTACTAAGTTAGTTTATAAATAGTTGTGGTTTAGGTTTTTTACTGTTTCCTTGTATAAAGTTGTGTAAATAGTCAGCCCTATGGATAATACCAGTGTTAATTCAACTGTTCCTAACCCCTGGGCAGTTATTGGGAATTATTGTGATTTAGAAAAGCCTCAGGGAATTGTTTTGTGTTGTCTGGCAATCTGTTTAATTTTTATTCTGATGATTGTCTGGCGCCATCAAAATAAAATCAGTTTGTACTTTTTGAAACCCCCAGTTGTGGTCTCATCCTTTCCGGCATCCCTTCGAACCTCGTGTATTACGGGGACTGACAAAGAGCAGCAGTGTGATCATGCTGAATCACAGGGATTCTTCTGATCTCCCTCTCTCATAATGGAAGATTACAGAGCTCAAAAGATTACAAAACTTATTCACATTAAACTGAAACTTACATTTACATTATACTGTATTGGGCGAAGCCTTTACACAGCAACCACAGTTCCAAACTTGAGCTCTGAGAGGTGTCAGTCTTTCAGAACTGACAGCTAGGTTAACCGTGTCTCACTTTCACAACCAAAGCCACCATGAACAGTTCAGTCATTTCTTTAAAGAGCTCAGGCCTGAGATTTGGCCTCATGGAACAGGTGAGAAGTAGACCATAGCCTATTCCCCTGGGCATAACTCTGAAAAGCTGAATTTTTGCATATCCAGAGGCGGCAAATTTGTACTTGCCACCCTCTAGATATTTTCTGGGAAAGCCACATTATACCTTTTGTTCCAAAAGTTCATTCTTGTGTGGCACATTGTTCAATACAGTTCTTTTAACACTCAAGTCTCCCATCCATCACATCTCCCTTGAGGGGTTACATACAATCTGGACCCACAATAATACATACATCATTCATTAAATACAATGGGCTTCAAAGATACCCAGTAAAGGCTCCCAAGGATATGGCAGGAAACTGCTATATCTATCACAGGTTATGATGGATCCTCATTACTGGCAAATTTAAAATCAGATCATAGAATCATAGAACACTAGAACTGGAAGGGACTTTGAGAGGTCATCGAGTTCAGTCCCTTGGGTTCTAAGTAGTACGGCAGGACCCAGTACTACTTAGACCATCCCTGATAGATGTCTATCTAACCTGCTCTTAAATATCTCCAGAGATGGAGATTCTACAATCTCTCTAGGCAATGTATTTAATCACTCTGACAGTTAGGAAATTTTTCCTAATGTCCAACCTAAGCCTCCCTTTCTGAAGTTTAAGCCCATTGCTTCTTGTCCTATCTTCAGAGGCCAAGGAGAACAATATTTCTCTCTCCTCCTTGTGACACCTTTTTGTGTATGGATATTCTCAGAGATGCACTCTAATTCAAACAAATTATTTCAGGGAAGTTCTACAGCCTGTATTATGAAGGTCTGACTAGCTTAGAATCTTTGAAAAGAAACGTTTACTCCTTAATGTGTTTTCTTCATTTTTGAGCACTTAGGAAATGCTTTATGCTCAACACACAAATTAAAAGTGGAGGACTTGATCCTTGGATGCTCCTCTGAGATGGTCTGTTGACTTGTGAGGGAGGGCAGAGTTCTGTTGCAAGAGAAAATCCTTCTACAAGAAGTCTACAGCCCAGCATCAATTCTTCCTTCTTTCTCTTCTATCTGCCCCATTGCAGTAGTACCTCAGATATAGAACTGTGAAATGCTGTGACTGATATCTTCTGAAAGCGGAGTGTAGACTGCAGAATCTGAAGAGTAAAAATGTCTGAGAATGTGAAATAATCTTTTTCTTCCTTTGGTTATTACTGTCTGACCAGTAAATCGTCATGTGTGCATCATATACATCTGGGCTGCTGGATGTGAATGTGCAATCAATCTGCAGAGTTGTGAGTAATACAGGCAGTCTAGTTACAATAGCTAAGAGAGGAATTTGAAATAACCTTGTCCAAAAGAATAACTGCTTTCCAAAGCATAAATATTTAGCAGTGTTCCTGCACAGTTCAGTCTCACAGACAGTGCTGATAGTCACCCCAACAAGAGAAGACCTCTAATAAGAATATACCTAATGTATATGTAATATAACAGTGTTGATATATTAATATCTCTGACTGCGTGGAATTCTCTCCAAACAAGATTATGCTTGGACTGGAGGTATAGGGCAGTATGGGGAGATTTATTTTATTCTTTACATAGGATGTTACAATGCCGCTTACTCAGCATGGTCATGGACTATTGTTTTACTCTCTACAATAATGTGCTGTGAAATATGGTCTCACGTTGATATGATGCAAAAGACACTAGAGTAAATGCTGTGGTTCATAAAAGGTCTTTATGACACACTCAGTGAAACTTTATGAAAATGTAGTATGATTCCTAGTCTTGTTTATCCTATCCATTTACCCTCCCTCCCTTTACTTGTCTCCCCAGCCAGCAGGAGCAGAGAGTTGAATATATAACATGCATTCAGACTCAAGTAGTTAAGGAATGCTAGATAACTCTTAACAATGCCTACTGTAGTTTACTAACAAGTGGGGCATCAGAAGTATGATGATACCAATTGGGGGCCTCAGAACTAATTAAAAGGACTAATGCTCTAAATCATGGTATTTCATCAGCTAATATATAATAACTCAATTGGTATACAAGTATTACTGTAGATTCTACTTTTGTGAAGGGATATTATATTGTCATTAGCACCACTTGTAATTTTTGTATATGTGTATGTATTATTAAGGCAACTTGAGCATAGGATAGGTGCCATTTTCTAATAAAATATAAACATTGTGTTAAAAGTTTACATTTGTCTCTAAAGGCAACACCAGTTCAGTAATAAGACATGAGTGAAAATGCATAGACTACAATGCAAGATGTTATAGTATTATTTTGTAAAGCACCCCTTAGATCACATCTGACATATTATGTGCAGTGGTGGTTACTGTACGAGAAGGAGGATACTGTCTCACTGGAGAAGATGAGGCTTACTGCAATATAGATTTCGGGTTATTAAGTATTCCAGTTATGAAGGACAGTTACGGTAATTTGGTTTATTTTCATTTGAGGAGACTTCAAAGTCACTCACTTTATGCTTCCAAAGGTTCAAAAACCAGGAAATATAGTTTTTAAATTAAGGAGCCTTGATATTAAAGGAAAAGAAAATTCAGGCAGAACAACTTTATGCTAAGTTTAATAAAAATATTGAACAAGTGTCTGAAGAAATGACTGAAGAAAGGAGAATGGGTGTGCAGCAAAGTAACCTAGATTTGTTTCTGTAAAATTAAGGATAGAAGGATACGACAAAGATGAAGGAAAATAAGAAAGATAAGCCAGAAGCAGACAGGATCAATGGTTTCTTGCAAGTGGGAGCTATTCAACTTTATCTGCTTCAAGAAAAAAAGAAGAAAAAAATATTTTTAATCCTGGAAGAGTTGCCAGTCTGAATTGTGTGTTCCTAAAAGAAACAGGAACAAAATTTAAAGTCCAGGACATGTTTTGGTTTTTGTGTAATGTCAGATTGAATTTTCAACCTGAAATATGTGCAAACACACACAGACACACACACATATGGTTGTAAGCTATATTAATTTGAAAGTCCATACAAAGTAAAAAATGATTTTGGGGGAAAACACTTATTTTGGCTTTTCTGATTTTGGTTTTGGGAAGAGGGATAAATTTCAAAACCTTCACCACCAATCGTTAACTTTAAGCACTCAGCAACTGACCTTCCAATAGTTTTCTCTTAGGGTACGTCTAGACTACATGCCTCTGTCGCCAGAGGCATGTAGATTAGGCTACCAGGCATAGGAAAATGAAGCAGCGATTTAAATAATCACTGCTTCATTTAAATTTACATGGCTGCTGTGCTGAGCCGACAAACAGCTAATCAGCTGTTTGTCAGCTCAGCGCTGTAGTCTGGACGCACAGGTGTCGACATCAAAGGCATTTGTCGACCTCCCAGGTATACCTCATCCCAGGAGGCAAATAAGTTAATTCGAAATAACGCATCTATATACAAAAACTAATTGGAAATAGCATTTTGCTATTTCGAAATAGTGTGTCCACTTTGATTGGATGCTGGATCGCATTTAAGGGCAGCTGAAACCGATTCTAGCAGGGCATCAGATCAGTAGTTGCTTTGGGTATGTCTACACTAGCCCCCTAGTTTGAACTAGGGAGGCTAATGTAGGCATTCGAAATTGCAAATCAAGATCAGGATTTAAATATCCCGCGCTTGATTTGCAAGTTCCTGGCCAGTCGCCATTTTTGAAATTTGCAAGCCCGGACTAACTGCCCGCGTCTACACGTGGCAGGGAAACGGGCGTTCGAAATAAAGCCCCTAAATCGAACTACCTGTTAAACCTCCTTGAAGCTGGCCCAGGACTGCACCCCAGCCCCTGTGCTGCCTATAGTGTGGTGTGGGGAGGGAGGGGAGATGTGCCCTGCCTCTGTGTAGAGGGGGCATCTGGAGGGAGGGCAGTGTGCAGTATCTCTCCCTGGGGTTAGGAGACTGTTATGTGCCTTCACACCTAGACGCATGTGGGGAACAGGCCAGGGCCCCTGAATGGCACCCAGCTGGGGCCACATGTCCTGGATAGCATGGCAGATGCACAGGTTGTCAAGGCCGATGCGCACGGTCCCTGGGCTTCCCCTACCTTCCCCTTCCCCTCCCGCCCCGCATAAGGGGACCGGGACGGCACTCACATGTAGAGGCCTCGGGGGTCCTGGGTGCTGGACACGTGCCCTGCAGGCTCCTGACTGCTGTCATCCTCCTCTTCCTTCTCTTCCCCAGTGTCAGGGGCAGGGCCCTCTGCCCCGGGGTCGATGATGACCAGGGGGGCACGGACCGTCTGACCCCCCAGGATGCAGTCCAGGGCCTCATAATGCGGACAGGCCTCTGGGTCAGCCCCTGGTTGGGAGGCCCTGGCATAGGCCTGCCGCAGTTCTTTAATTTTGCTGCACACCTGCTCCTGGCTGAGCATGTGGTCTCTGGTGGCCAGGCTGGCAGCCAAGCGGCTGTAGACGGCCGCATTCCTACGCCTAGTGCAGAGATCATGGGCATTGGAGGCCTCCCCACAAACCTCAATGAGGCCCACGATCTCCGCAGTAGACCAGGAAGCACCCACCTTTTGCGGCCCCTGGCAGGCTCCTGAGAGCTGCTAGCCTGGTCCTGGGGAGCGGTGGAGGGCTGGGTGGCAGCGGGTTGCTGGCTCATGCTGTGCCAGGTGAATGGTCTGCTGGCTGTGTGCTGGCAGGCTTGCAACTGGCACAGGCACTGTGGCCAGAGTCTGCCCCTTTAAAGGCTCCGGGGCTGGAGAGGGGAAGCAGACAAGTTTTCCTGGTTGTGCCCAGAGTATCCACCAGGGCTCCCTGGGAAGGGCTAGAGGCCCCCTAATTTGAAATAAGTGTCTACATTTCACTTATTTTGAATTAGCTATTTCCAATTTGGTGTTATTCCTCGTAGAATGAGGTTTACCAAATTTGAAATAAGGCCTCCACTATACTTTGAATTTATTTCAAAATAGTGGTTTGTATGTGTAGACGCTATTAAAGTTAATTCAAAATAACAGCTGTTATTTTGAATTAACTTTGTAATGTAGACATACCGTTATAGGTCATGTTTTCTAGAACTTTAATCATTTTTGTTGCCTTTCTCTGGACCTTCTTCAATTTCTCCACATCTTTCTTGAAATGTGGTGCCCAGAACTGAACACAATATTCCAACTGAGGCTTAATCAGTGCAGAGTAGAGCAGAATACTTCTCATTTCTTGCTCACAAGATATGTGTTAATGCATTCCAGAATCATATTTGCTTTTTTTGCAACAGTGTCATACTGTTGACTCATATTTAGCTCATGGTCCACTATAACCCTAGATCCCTTTCTGCAGTACTCCTTCCTAGACAGTCACTTCTCATTCTGTAAGCGTGAAATTGACTGTTCCTTCCTAAGTGGAGTACTTTGCATTTGTCCTTATAAAACTTCATCCTATTTACCTCAGACCATTTCTTGAGTTTGTCCAGATCATTTTGAATTATGACCCTATCCCTCAAAGCACTTGCGACCCCTCTCAGCTTGGTATCATCCACAAACTTAATAAACATACTCTCTATGCCATATCTAATTATATTGATTAAGATATTGATCAGAACTGGTCCCAAAACAGGCCCTTATGGAACCCCACTTGTTAAGCCCTTCCAGCATGACTCTGAGTCATTAATAACTACTCTGTGAGAATGGTTATCCTGCCAGTTACCTTACCATAGCCCTATCTAGGTTACATTTCCCTAGTTTATTGATAAGAAGGTCATGTGAGAACATATCAGATGTTTTACTGAAGTCTACTGTATTCCACGTCCACCACTTCTCCCTTATCTGCAAGACTGATCATATCAAAGAAAGTTATCAGATTGGTTTGACATTATTCATTCTTTACAAATCCATGCTGACAATTGCCTATCACCTTATTATCTTATGGTCTTAAGTTTATTAATTCTCGAGCTCCATACATTTTGTCTCTATATATTTGCTCTGCTCTCACCTATTCTGCTCTCACCTATTTATGCTATCATGTGCCGAAAGTGTCCGTCTGCTATGTACATTGGACAAATATCTCAGACACTTCGCCAAAGGATTAATGCCCACGAAACAGATATCAGACAAGATCACAAAGAAAAAACAGTTTCTTGCCATTTTAACCAGAAAGGACACTCTCTCAATGACTTAACCACCTGCATTCTGCTACAAAGACCTTTTACACCTGCACTTGAAAGGGAATCCTCTGAACTGTCATTCATGTTAAAATTCGACACTCTCCGGGAAGGAATGAACAAACACTCAAACTATCTTACCCATTACCAAGATAGCTTCCCCAATTATCACCTCTAATACCAGTAGCTCACAGACATCCCACTCTCCCCACCTCTAATATCATCAATTCACAGACACTTACCTTCCTTCCTTCCCCCCCCCCCCCCCCCGTGCATCCCCCTCCTGTTCTGAAATGTGATTTGTCCTTTTCATATGTGTTCATTTTTTTTAATTGTATCCTTTGGTATATATGGTTGTGACTATTTTCTTCCACTATTTGATCTGAGGAAGTGGGTCTGGCCCACGAAAGCTCATCATCTAATAAACCAGCTTGTTAGTCTTGAAAGTGCTACATTGTCCTGCATTTTGCTTCAGCTACCCCAGACTTACACGGCTACATTTCTATCACTATTCTGCCTGTATATCTGTCTGCTCAGTTCCTTCTATTGTCAACAAATCTGCTGTCTCCAACCCATTATTTTTTATTGTGTTGTTTTTCTGCTAGCACAAACACTGTCTGTTAAGTATGGTTTGGTTTGATGCTGTCTTTTCATAATCATGAGTTAGCAGTTTCTAGCAGAATAGTTTTCCATTGATTCTTAACTTTGTTGAAACTGTTTGCCTCTTTCACCTAAGCCAACATTTCAAACTCATTTTGGACAAAAGTTATATACTCTCAATTGATTCTGTACAAGTCTAAATGCAGTGGACCTGCTGAACACTGTATCTTTTTATGTTTGAGGTTAACAGTTCAACTAGGTGGATAAAAATCAGGCTGATGCATGTGACAGTGTATATAATGCAAGATGAAAGTTACTATGAAGAATTCAGGGTCCATTTAACTGAAGTTTATGAAACATTTTATAGGATTTAAAGGGAGTCTTTTAAAATGTACATTTATTACAAACACTAGGGTTATTAAATTGCATTATATATTTAGCTTTTTACCATTGATTTTTTTTGTACAAGCCAGAAACACACTGTAGGTGCAACTCAGAAGTACTTCGCATTAGTTCCAGATGTGCTGATACCAAAATTTATTCCTTGAATTTATGAACCATCATTGCACATCTTCTGCTAATGAATTCATAACTCCTGACCTGTAAGTGAACTGAGTTATCACACAAACATAAAACTCTTTTTCCTTTAAGGTTAAGGTTGCTAAATTAACACTCAGTTCGGAAATATTCCTAATATACATAGAAATAAATTAAGGGATGGCACATGAACACTCCATTTAAAGTATAAGAGTGTGTGTGTGTGTGTGTGTGAGTGTGTGTATAAAAGATATCACTTTAGACATTCCAAAAAAACCCTCTACCCAGCACTTGTGCATAGCTTTGTTTTACAGTTCCATAAAAATTTCCAATACATATACACCCACTCTATCATAAATATTTTAAATAGGAACTTCAGACTCTTACAAACCACCATTCCCATTACAGTCACAGCCACATACTGTCTTCCTTCCAAATACCCTCTTTGATAGGGATTTACCTTAAAGTGTAGGTTAAAGAAGACTGTACTCTGAAGTAGTTCTCCATAATCACACTTTCAAGCTTTGTCCAAAGACAGCTTACTCCCAGGATGTCTCCCTGAAAGCATAAACTCCTTGTACCTGTCACCTCAGAAAACCACTCCATCTTTCCTCACCATTTTTTTCTTATGAGACTAATGCACCTATTCCAGCTATTAGGGAAAATCAGGAGAAGAGCTCTGTGCCTCAACATGGTATCCTAAAAGCTTGGCATTATCTCAGACTCTTAAATTGTAATGGTTATAAAATAACTGTTAACAGCTTGCTCAATTACAATCTAATTTCAAATACAGTTTATGCACATCTTTTAAAGGTGATTTAGCTATATGAAAAGTTTAAAGGGAATATAACAAGCTGTTCTTCAACAGAACCAAAAGAACATTAGGTGCTATGACAGATTTCAAATCCATCTACCACCTAATTTTTTTCTATGAACTGTAACTATACATTAAGCAGTTGATACTAGCAGGGGCAGTGCACACATAGCAACAATTATAAGTCCAAAGACCGGAGATGTGGTAAGACCTTCCTCAAACAGTACACAAATGCTTCACAAACAATCCTGAATTTTCCCTCAAAATTCCTTTGAGAAGAGAAGTACTATTTACCTCAATTTAACCATAGAGAACTGAGGAACTGAAGGATTATGTGTCTTGCTCAAGATCACACATGAAAACTGTGGCAAGCCTTGGAACTGACCTGGGATTCTCCTGCAGCCCAATCTAATATCTTCAATACAAGGCAGTCTTGAAAAATAATTCAGTGAATTTTCAGCTTTGTAAGTATGGAAATTTTCAGTCAAACAGGTACACTAGCAGTTGAATCATGGGGTAGCTAAAAGTTCCACTTACAATGGCACAATATCTATTATTCCATTAGGTGTTTCTAGTGCAACAATTTTTATGTATTTATTTTTATTTCATTCCACTTTGAAGTTAAAAATTCTACAACATTTCTTGTTCATTTCACTTTTCCTCTCACTGTAAATTTCTCTCTCTTACTGTGTGTGGACATATATTACTTTTAAAAAGATGCACCACAATGTAGCCCACCTTATTTCATTTTACTCTTGCCTCCTATGCATGGTTCAACAAAAAAAATATTTTATAGAAATGTCAATTCTTTCCCCTCTGCCATTTATATAGTTTATAAGTTGCTGTGGGTATTTTCAGACATTGTGACATACAGTATTTCACATTAAATGGCTAGACTGCAGGATTCATGCGAAATGGAAGCTTACAGATGGCTGATTGTGAAAACATCTGAATACATAAGGCAGCAGCTTCATACTGCAATAGTGCAATTAATTGTATCTACTGCTTCCTATTTCAGTATATATAAGACTTTTATAAAAAAAAATACTTATGAACGTATTCATCACAGGAAACAATTCAACAATTACAAGTAATACAAGAGGGAAAACGATCACACAATTTACCAAATAAATAAATATTGTTTCTTAAAGTTAAGCTGAATGGTGAATTCTAAGTTTAATTTATTTACAGAACAATCTTCCTGATAATGATTTCAGTGAATGTTTATTTTTAACTTACAGTAGAATTAGAGAGATAGAATGAATAATATCAGCATGTCCAGAATTACCACAAATATATGGAAAATGACAGTGAAAGTGAGTCAGGTAGAAGTATATTTTAAAGGGAATTTAGAAGAAAGAGGCAGCAAAATTTCCTATCAAAGGTCACCAGTAACATCTGCTTTTTCTTTCTCTACTTCCATGCAGTGCACTCCCATTTTATGTCAGTGGGAGTTCTTCACATGTCTAAGAGAGAAATATCACTCAAGATCAGCTATGAGAATCTGAAAAGATAAAACTAACCCTTTGAAATCCTGATGATGCTTTCCTTTTACATCCCAAATTCCTAATGATTTCCAAGAAAGGTTGGGACTTAAAAGGAATCCAGGCTCCTAGAGTCTGAGTCAAAAGGGTGTACATAGATGTGTAGAAATCATAAGCTAAATATTTTATTCTAGAAGATTTTCAAAAGTGATGTTTTTGAGAGAAACATTTTCATTTTTTAAATCAGTCCTTTATTCTCACAACCCACTTACCCCATCATTTGCAATATATGATGGCACCTTTCCTGAGCTTTCTACCCTGACAGCTTCTAATATCAGCATGTCCATAATTACATAAATTTAACTCTTAGTTGACTATTAGTCCTGCAGCCAACAAAATCATGTATTTAGCGAGAAGGGGAGCAACATTTACAGGAATTTGCAGTCCAATGGTTATTTTTACTAAATAGCAGATTAGTGCCATTATGGCACACATAAAACTTGAACTGCTGCCTATGAAAGCTGTGTAAGACTCAGTAGGTCTATCAGCAACTCCACTGGTTGCCAGCAGTAATAACTGTGCACCTCAAGCAAGTCACTGCAAAAACATAATACACTGAGTACAAGCTTTGAAACACACAGTCTAACTTTGAAAGGGAAAAAAATTATAATGTATAGAGCATTTGAACAATGAAAATGCACAGTAAAAAAAAAGAGTACTAATGCAGGAAAAATCTTCTGATCTTAGGAGGGAGAGGGAAAATGTGAATTTCACATCTGATGTTTAATATTTCAGTAACAAAGGTTTTTTTGCCTTTTTAAAGTGTGGCATATTCAAAATTTCAAATGGAAAATTCAAAACAGTCTACATACATACAACATGACAAACCTCTGTTAAAGGGTAGAGATGATCTGTGACGGCTAAGAGTGGGGGGAGGGAGGAGAGTGAGGGCAGCTTGCTTTAGCAGTGTTACTGAGCATGCTTGGTCCATGTGAGCATGCTCAGTACAAGCCAATCAGTAATTCTTGGGTTTATGGGCATGTGACATTGCATGCTCCCTAGATAATGCATCTGTTAAAAAAATTAATAAAATTGTGAAATCACATTCTTCAAAGTTAGGAAATACTAGAATTAAGATTGTGCTCACACTGGAGTGTTTAAACAAAAGTGCACTTAGGAAATGTTAGTGTATTGCAGTGGGATCCACATGGACACTTAGCGCCCGGAAGGCTTGCTATAGATAGATTTACCCCACAGCTTGCCATGAAATGAGTTTATACAGGCAAACCTTGAATCAGCTTTTTTTTCCAAGAAACAGCTCCCTTGTTCTCTGTCCACTTTTCACCTGTAAAACCATTCAACTCAAAGATCCTAGTGCTAGACCATATGGGATAGTGGAGAGAACATATTTTCCTTTTGTGCATTTGCTCTGCAACACAATGGAATGGTTTGTTTAGGGATCACAGCTGCAGATTAAAATAGGTTTGTATCATTAAATGAACAAAACATGAGTAATATCCACTGCAACAAGTTTCTCGGTAAGAAATTGCTTCTGCACCATTGAAGTCAAATGAAGTATTGCCATCAACTTCAGTGGTGTGGGGTTAGTCATCTAGTCCATATTCAGACAGGATAGAGCAATGCTGTGAACCAAGAGGCCAGAAATCTTGAGTATGCCTTCAAAAATCATGACATTTAAAAAACAATACATTTGTAGTTGCCTCCTGGATTTTGAGTCCTTAGAGTTCATGTTTCAAGCTCTTCTCCATAACCAAGACAGCCAGAGATTATATTTCATTTTTAAAGAAACTGAAAGTGGATGTTGTGATATATTCACATTACTCTAGAAGGTGGAGATTTCAGAAAAAATATTGGAGAGATCTGCAGTAAAATTGTAAGAGTTGGCAATATTGAATTCACACATTCTGCCTAGTCACTGTATTGGTGCAGTTACTGCAGCCAGCTCTATGGAATCTCCAGGACAAAGCCTGCAGAGAATTATTTCACTCTTTCTATAATTATATGACAGTAATTACAATATAGCATTACATTAGAAGCATACATAGAATTGATCATGAAACGTCTAATGGAATTTTTAAAAAATTACCTTTAGAAAAATGGATAAAAAATGGTTTAGATCAGTAGAGACCAAAAGGGCATGTCTATATTATGGAGAAGATCAACCCTCTGGAGGTCAATCTTTTAGCACTCAACTTAGCAGATCTAATATAGACTCCCAAATCAAATGCTGAGGGTAGTTCCTGCCACAGTCCTGTGGTCCTCATTCTGTGAGGAGTAAGGGAAGCTGACGGGAGCTGAGAATGTAGACACAAAGGACAGTGTAGATGCAATAACGTCCTCTATCAACAGAACTCTGTCGACAAAAGGTGTTATTCCTCACAGAATGAGGTTTACCACCGGTGACAAAACTGCCGAGTTCTGTCGACGTAATCGCAGGTATAGTTTTGTTGACAAAAGGCCATTTTTGTTGACAAAACCCTGTAGTCTAGACATCCCCCCCACAGTGTAGACGCATTAGTGGCTCAGCTTAAGGTAAGCCGAATCCAGCTATGCATTTTGCCAGTTTAGATCAGGGCCATATGTTTAACATCTCATGCAATAGGACCTGCAGATCTCATTAGTTTCCTAATGTATGAGCTACCACATTAGAAAACCCAATACACCATTGTCCCCCACTCCTTGAGGCTAAGCATTGATTGGTTCTTGAAGAATGAACCTTCCAGATCAAAGTTTAGTCATATTGGTAAACTTTGCACTCTTATCTCAATTCTTTTTGGTAGATGCATAGAAAACTAATTGTAGGCTTCTCAATCTGGCGTGTTCCATAAGCACTACAGTTACTCAGAAAATGCTTTAAAACAACAAATATCTTGAAATTTCATTAATGTTAATTTTTATCAAAATGCAAATAAACTGAACAGCTGTCAGTGCTGGGGTTGGAAACCCTGTTTGTTCAGTAAAGAGTTAGCTTTATCTTTCATATAAATTGAACCCAAATATTTTTTGTAGGTTTCAAACAAGGGTTTTTGCGTATTCCTTTTTAATCTTTATTTTACCATTTCATTGTTTCATCTGGAAATAATGCAGTCTTGACATAAGCAAGTTCTAGAAATCTGACCTGTATATCCACATCAGAATCATCTGGATGAAATCTATTTATTGGATAAACATCCAATATTATTTGCTCACTGGACGCTCTTCCAATTTTGACCATATTTTTCTAAGTTTATCACAGTGATGGGCATTACTGGGAATACTTTTCTTCTATCTGGGGTTCTGCTAGTCCGACTTTGGATCCCTTAGTATGGAGTATGTGTCCTTGAATCTAAAGCACCACAGAAAACTCATTTTCACAGACTTATCATATGAAAGAGCTAGAGTTTGAACAGTAACAGTTAAATAACAGTAACAGTTTAGCATAGTACACAGAATTGGGATTGGAGTATATTTATTTATTTAATTCAGGATTTTATTGTTATTTGAGGAGAGCATTGTTTTAGGCTGCCTATTGGTAGAATTACCAGTGGTAGGCAAATATATCCATTGAGGTAATAATGAATTTCACCAATACGAGTATAAGATTGTGTTAAACAGTACAAATTTGAAACAGAGCAAAACCAAACACAAAAGAATGTACTGGGATAAAATGTGTATTAATAAATTGGGCTAGCAAGTGACTGAGTCTGGTACCTTTTTCTGAAAGTAGAACTAATGACATCAGAATGACTATTCATTGGGTAAGCCGCTACTCAGTGAGAGTGATGTAATCAGTATCTGGCTCAGAGTCATTTGCTCACCTTAATTTAAAAATACTATGACAAAACATGTCACTTCACAGCAGGAGATTTTAAAGAGCAAAGTCTAGGTGGGATAATGACTGCTTTGATGTTTTACCCAGACAAATAAGTGGCTCTTTGGAAGACTGTGTCTTCTAAATTGATGATTAGGATAATTCTTTTCAGAGTTCAGACTCCATTTTTGTTTGTGTTTTTAGTTTTAGCAAAATGAAAAATGTTGAGATCCAGTTCTGCAATCCTTACTCATGCCATAAGAACAGCCATACTGAGTCAGACCAAAGGTCCATTAAGCCCAATACCCTGTCTGCCGCCTGTGGCCAATACCAGATGCCCCAGAGGGAGGGATCACAACAGGTAATCCTCACGTGATCCCTCCTCTGTCACCCACCTCCAGAAAAACAGAGGCCAGGGATACCATTCCTACCTGTCCTGGCTAATAGCCACTAATAGACCTAACCTCCATGAATGTATCTAGCTCTTTTTTGAACCCTGTTAAAATTCTAGCCTTCACCGCATCTTTTGGCAAGATGTTCCACAGGTTGACTGTGCTCTGAATGAAGAAAAACCTATTTTTGTTTGTTTTAAACCTGCTGCCTCTTAATTTCATTTGATGACCCCTAGTTCTTATATTATGGGAATAAGTAAATAATTTTTCCTCATTCACTTTTTACATACCAGTCATGATTTTATAGACCTCTATCATATCCCCCCTTAGGCTCCTCCTTTCTAAGCTGAAAAGTCCAAGTCTTTTTAATCTCTCTTCATATGGGACCCATTCCAAACCACTAATCATTTTTGTTGCCCTTTTCTGAACCTTTTCCAATGTCAATACATCTTTTTTGGGATGAGGCGACCACATCAGTATGCAATATTCAAGATGCCATGTATCACTTATTCAAGTGATTAACTCTAGATTACTTCTAAAGGTGATGAACAAAATAATTAAAAGTTTTAATGATTAAGAGTTAACAAAATCAGGTCCAAAATTAGTGTCCACTTTTGAATCCAGGCACAAACATGTTTTGTTTTCTTAATGTATTTCTCATTTCTAATCTACAAAACTTGACCTTTTTAAATTATACAGTTCCACTTCCCAGGCTTGCTTCTCTCTTGCCTGGAAGCTTATTCTGAATGCTGTTAAAATTAATAAAATACACTGTTAGTTTTAGAACAGAACAACATGTGGGCACTGTAGGGCACTACTTATTATGGACCTGTGGTTTTAGTATGGGCATTTGAACAAATTCTACTACTTATTCCTAAAACAGTTATGCATTTGTATTTAAATTATGTAAAGCCCATCTATTTAGCTTGATGATAAAACTAAAACTTCCCAGGTACTTTCAAGCATCAAAAGAAAAGTTATTTCTCACCATCAGTGTGGGGTTTGGGGGTTTTTTGGTCTTTTTGTTTGGTTTGGTTGATTTTTTTTTTGCATTCCATCAGTCCTAATCTTACATTCAAATGAGAGTTGAGAGTAAAATATGTTTTCCTTTATTTATATGGATTAATATTAGAAGTGACCACACAAAACCAATTTACTTTTAAATAAATGTGTTAAAACATTTAATACACATACGCGTGTAATACAAGTGCTTGTAGACATTATTTTGACTCATGATAATGGATTCTTGCAATTCTTGCATTGAATTATCAGAGTACTAGAAATAAATGGCAGAATAATTCAATAATACAGCTACAGACATGGGACAAGAGTTGCATCACCTATACTTCCTGAAATTTTATTTTGATGAGGTTTCCATAGCAAATGTAAGATTAAATTAGTATTATCATGTGATAATATACAACAACCACTAACCCCACAACTGCCACATCAAAATGATACTCATTCATTTGGTTTAGCCAAGTACCCTAAAGACTAGCAGATTTATTTGAGCATAAGATTTTGAAGGTAAAAACCACTTAATCAAATGCCTGTTATTTCAAGGGAATGTTTGTGGAATATAACGACACTTCTTAACATGACTAAGGGCAGCAGAATCTGACCAACTCTACCGAGAAGTTAATTTTGCATTGAATCCTAGAATGCTAGTGCTTGAAGAGACCTCAGGAAGTCATCAAGTTCAGTCCCCTGCCCAAAACAGGACTAATCCCAAATAAATCATCCCAGCCAGGGCTTTGTCAAGATGGGACGTAAAAACCTCCATAGATGGAGATTCCACCACTACCCCAGGTAATCCATTCCAGTACTTCACCACTCTCCTAGTGAAATAGTTTTTCCTAATATCCAACCTAGACCCCCTCACAGTAACCTGAGACCATTGCTCCTTGTTCTGCCATCCATCACTACTGAGAACAGCCTCGCTCCATCTTCTCTGGAACCTCCCTTCAGGAAGTTGAAGGCTGCTATCAAATCCCCCTCACTCTTCACTTCTGCAGACTGACTAATCCCAAATACCTCAGTCTCTCCTCGTAGGTCAAGTGCTCTAGCCCTCTAATCATTTTGGTTGCCCTCCGCTGGACCCTCTCCACATCCTTTCTATAACAGGGGCCTAGAACTGGACACAATACTCGAGATGTGGCCTCACCAATGCCAAATAAAGGGGAATAATAACTTCTCTAGATCTAATAGAAAAGCTCCTCCTAATGCACCCCAATATTAGCCTTCTTGCTACGAGGAATACTGTTGACTCATATCATGTTTGTCATCCACTGTAACCCCCAGGTCCTTTTCTGCTGAACTGCTACTTAGCCAGTTGGTCTCCAACCTGTAATAGTGGATTATAAAGTAAAAGACAAATATGTAGACATATATATTGGAGTAAAATTAATTTTATGTTACAATGTGTCATATAATAACATAGGACATGTCATCTAGCAACTTCAGTAAGTAAAAATGAAGTATGTGGCTTGTTATACTTAGCACTTAACTGAGCATTTTACATCTTTGATGAACTGTTCAAACACAAGAGCTAGAATCTGACTAGTTCTGCACATGTATGCAAGGAGAAATAATGGTGTAAGCCATGACAAAAAGATGAGACAATCACCATTGCTCTGAACCTCTTTACTCACTGTCCAACTCAACAGGTTCAGCACAGAAGAGCACTTCTTCAAAAGCTGTCACAATGATTGTTCTAATGCATGTTCCTTTCTGCATTCCTGAAGGTATTCTGGCTATATTACACAGAATTTCTTTTTGGGACTACTGCTTGCAGATAGCACCTGTGCTGGAGGCTGACTATGAAAGACATCCTAATCATGGCCACTGACAGGAGTAGTGGGAAAGGGAGCAGTTGTCACAGTGGCTGGTGATTTAAAGGGGCCTGGAGTTCTGGATCACCACTGATGCTCCTGTGGGAGCATCAGAAGCTGGAGCCTTGGGCACTTTAAAGAGCCACTGGATCCCTGGATGGTACTGAAAGGGTGGCTGGGAAGGCTATCTCCAGCCATGCCTCTTCTGCCTAAGGCCCTGCCCCTTTTGGGAGGCCCAGAACTGAGGGCCCTTCCCACCTTGCCCAGGGCCTGGTGAAGTCTGTTGCCACTACTGGTCCTATTTAATCCTGTGAGGTAAATTTAGAGATGAGGATTGATCTTTATAAAACAATCCTACAGGATTAATAAGAATGAAGTCAGTCTTAAATTTAATATCATTTTATAGAAGCCATTCTAAAAAACCCCAAAGATAGAAATATAATATATAGCATACCATTTCTGTATTTTAAGCCACCCTAGAGCTGGGATCTAATTCTCCTACAGAGAAAGATATAACCTGGTCCAGAAGTTGGAAGCTAAAGGTCAGCAAGTTTGGACTGGAAATAAGATGCATGATTTTAACAGTGAGAGTAATGAACAGTTTACCAAGATTCATGGTGGAATTTCTGGCAATTTTAAAAACAAGACAAGATGTTTTTCCTAAAGCTCTACTCTAGATATTGTTTTGGGAAAGTTCTATGGTGTGTGTTACACAGGAGGTCAAATAGGATGATAACAACAATACTGTCTAGCCTTGGAATCCATGAAAGCGTCTATAAAATTGAAAAAGAACTTACAGAAAGATCAACCATTTCTATGACGCCTCCATAAGAGGAAACCGAGATAAAGCAAAGCAGCAGGACATGTTTAAAATCCGTCTGCAAATCAACAACAAACCCAGGATTCCTGTTTGTTTCCAGCCCTAAAATATTCAGACTGTCTGCATCGCTTGCAAAGTTAATTTAAACCACAAATGGAAGGGGAAATGGAAGGGGATCCAGGACTCCAGGAGTCAGGGTAGAGGGCGAGAGGCCCACAGCAGAAATTTGGGGGGTGGAGGAGTCAGGGTGGGAGTTTGAGTGTGGGGAAGGGATGGAAATGTGAGGGTACAGGATTCAGGGCTGGGGTTTGGGCGGTATGGGGAGCTTAGGGCAGGATGTCAGGATATAGAAGTCAGGGAATGGGTTTGGTAGGTGTGTGGGACTTAGGGTAGGGGCAGAAGGGTAGGGGTGACTGACAGCTGCTCCTCAGGGCTGGCCCAGGATGATGAGGGCTGCACTGTTCACTGGTCAGCTGGCCAGTGGCTGCCCCACAGAGTCACCCCACAGAGCCAGGCCAAGGCAACAGAGGGCCGTACTGCCTGGACTATTGGCTGCTGCTGCCGGGCTGGGGCTGTGCTGCCCAACCTAGCACTGACTGCTCCTGGGGGTGGGGCAGGGCTGGGACAACCATGGGCTGTGATAGTGGAGGCTGCTCCTCAAGGCTGCTCCAGGGGTTGTGCTGCTCAGCCTGCTGATGACTACTCTCCGGCCCAGGCTGAGGCAGCAAGAGCTATGGTTGTTCCCTGGGACCAAGCCAGGCAATGGGACCCTTGCCGATAGGCCAGCCGCTGCTCCCTGGGGCTGGCATGCTTGCTGCCTCCTGTAGTCATTCCAGAGTATAACTGTCCATCCAGCAGAGCCCTCCCTTTCCAATGATGAGAAGCAATCAGTTTCCAGGCATAACCTATTGCTCTGGCACAACCAAATATTGACCTTGCTTTACGTTATGATAAGAGGAAGCTGCATACCAAATATGGTGGTCCTACCTCTTACTATTTAGGAGGAGTTCTTGAACAGACCTACGGAGGGATGCAAAGGCAGACAGACAGACAGACAGACAGACAGACAAACTCTCTCAGATATATAGTAGATAATTTGAAATTCTTTTTACAAAGAATGTACTTTCATGTTGGTAGGAGACAGACATGCAGAATTGCTACTACTGCGTTTTAGTCCGTGTATTCTCTCTCACCAAGAGGCCCCAGTTAAGCTAACATTTCCTTTCAATATCTGTTCTGATTTTTCTGGTTAAAGGCCACAACTCCCTATTCACAACTTCCCTCCCAAATGGAGGTCTGCTTTCGAGTCTGGCATCATGTTAATTTCTGTCACTAAAGATAACGTTATTAAAATAAAACAAACAAAAAACTAAAATAAAAAAAATCATCCTGCTCCCAAAACCAATTCAAGGCTGAGGCTAGGACTACAAACATAACTATATTTCAGCCTGGGGCACTGATCTCTCATCTGTATTTTCAGAACCATCTTGAGAATCAGAAAATTATTTGAAACCCAGCATCTGAAAACTTTTAACCAACACTTGCAGGAAAATAGTATGTACCAAAAATTAAGATCATCATTATCTCTTGACATCTTCTCTAATATTGCCCAGTTTCGCTTTCTATGCTACAGTAATTCTGATTTTGAACACAATCAAACTGAGAAGCTTGTGGGTTGTGGCTACAGGCATTCCTTTCTTTAAGAGCTATTTCTGCTTTCTAATTATATCATCATTAGAAAATAACCAGTAGCAAATCTTCTGGAGGGGTATCCATTCATTAATGCAGACAGATAAGGCTCTATTCCATTGGAAGTAATGAAGTGGAAACATCTACATTAGCTCTAAAACTCTTGAGACCATGCCCACAACACCCTCCATAGTCATAAAGTACTGACGGCCATCTTTTACCCTAAGAGTGTGTCATGTAAGTGAAACAATTATCAGCCCAGTTTTATTAGCTAGGTAAATAAACTTTTAGTAATGTTATGTTCTTGCTCTAAAATATCTAAACTGTTTCCTCCATCCCCATTAAGAATTCACTCTTCTCAAGTCTCTTACATTTGAGATTTATCTAATCTCTACATAGACTTCTTATTTTGTGTACTACAGTAGCTTCTGGAGCCTTCCAATAAGATTAAATACCTTGTGTTAATAGCTGAACAAACTTGAGACATACCATGCCCTGAAGAATTTACAATCTAATTTAAGACACAATACCAATGAATGTAACTATTGAAAAGAATGTAGTGGGTATATTACAGGTTTTTTGAAGCACAATTGTGTGTGTATGTGTCCATAGGGCTGTATTAAGGAGGGGGGAGGCTATCCGGGCAGCTGTCCGGGTGCCAACCTATGGGGGGCCCCTTACAGCTGCCATCAGGTGCCGCACGCCCGGGGCCGGGGGCCGCACGGCACCTCTTAGAGCTGCAATTAGACACCGCGTGCCCGACTGCAGCTGTAAGGTGCGCAGCATGCTGGGGAGCAGGGCTGCACATGCGCTATCAGCCCGGGGGCAGAGCAGTGCATGTGTCGCATGCCTGCTGCCCAGGGTGCAGAAATGGCTCGAGCCAGCCCTGTGTGTCCGTGTGTGTAAAAATGTTTCAATAAGATGAACAGTCCTGCTGTTCACCTAACTAGCTATTATCATCTTTCATAAAGCCTTCCAAATATGATAGCTCAAACTTGCAAACCTGTCTTACTTTCAGCTGAAGTAACTAGTAACTTCTGGAGGGAATGGACTAGAACCCACCACCCTATGCATCCCAGGTGAATACCCTGTCCAAAGTAACTTGTACCTCACATACTTAATGGCGGAAGGATCAAATCCTATATTAGATATGTTATGCCACTAATGTCGCGTTCCTTATTTTAAAATAGGCTTAGATACCTCCTGAAAAATAAACATCTCCCCTGAGTGAACATTGCTAGTAATTCAGTTTTCAGTGCTTTTCAAGTTTTGATAGAAAAGGAACTTTTATTTCACAGGTTACGAGTAATTTAAAGTCATGAATGGTACATTTTGCTACGACAATTACAGGCAGTCACCGACTTACGCGGATCCAACTTACGTCGGATCCGCACTTACGAACGGGGCTTTCTCGCCCCGGAGGTCGAGGTGGCGGATTGCTACCTGCGAGCTCCGGGGCGAGAAAGCCCCGTTCGTAAGCTGCTCCGGTGCCCCTGGTCTGCTGGAGACCGTCTCCAGCAGACCAGGGGCACCGGGCGGGTTCCTGCGCTTCTGAGGCTTTGCCAGAGCAAAGCCTCAGAAGCGCGGGAACCCGCCGCGGCTGCGGCTTCAGTCCCGGTGCCTGTGGTCTGCTGGGGACCGTCCCCAGCAGACCACAGGCACCGGGACTGAAGCCGCAGCCGCAGCGGGGTCCCTCGCCTTTGAGACTTTGCCAGAGCAAAGCCTCAGAGGCGCGGCACCCCGCTGCCGCTGCGGCTCTGCTCCCCGTGTCCCTGGTCTGCTGGGGGGGGGGGCGCAGCTAGTGTGCCCCCCCCCCAGCAGACCAGGTTTTTGTTTTGGACCCTGGGGCAGAGCAGCTGGGGCGCTGCCGATTGGTCCTGCAGTGCCGCTCTGGGCACTACTGGACCAACCCGGCAGCACCCCAGCTGCTCTGCCCCAGGTCCTGATTCAGCCGCTGCTGGTCAGTTTCAGCAGCGGCTGAATCAAGACGCCTGGGGCAGAGCAGATGGGGTGCTGCTGGGTTGGTCCAGTAGCACCGAGGAGCGGCGCTACTGGAGCAACCCAGCAGCACCCCAGCTGCTCTGCCCCAGGCGTCCCCAAGTCAGCTTCTGTTGAAACTGACCAGCGCTGACTACAGGAAGCCCGAGGCAGAGTTGTTCTGCCCCGGGCTTCCTGGAATCAGCTGCTGATCAGTTTCAGCAGCAGCTGACTTGGGGACGCCTGGGGTTCTTAAGTTGATTCTGTATGTAAGTCAGAACTGGCGGTCAGTTTCAGCAGCGGCTGAATCTGGACGCCAGTTCCGAATTACATACAGATTCAACTTAAGAACAAACCTACAGTCCCTATCTTGTATGTAACCCGGGGACTGCCTGTACACACTTTTATTTAGCAACAGTCTACTGAAATTCGAGTTTGCTGCAAGGCAACTGTTCAAACTTTTCATCCAGCTTCCACATGTTTGAGTGCAATATAACAAGTACAGGTCGGTGATTTCACACCAAAACAAAGGGAGGCTGGCCTGTGAGAATTTTGCTGCAATGCCTTCCACTAGCTAAATATGTGCATACTAAAAACATAAATTGGTAGCAATAGTTTACTTTATTTACCAGAAAACTACACTCTGTAACTAATCAAAGCATTTCATTAAGTAAATTTATCTTTTTATTTCCCTCCCTCAAAACAAACTACCTAGTATTGAGATGGAAAAGGCTTTCTTTATAGAGATTATGGAAGCACAAGGATTTTGACCATTTGTTGCAAAAAACATGACCTTTTCAAATCACTGGCATGACACTATTGAGGTAGGAGAGTTATATGTACTGTTAACATTTGGTTCCCAGCTGTGCTAGAATTTCTCCATTGAAATTCTCTTTAGCTAAAAGCTCATTTCACTACACAACCAGCATTTTCTCAGCTTCAACTCTATTACTGAACCTTGTGGTTACACTGGTAGAGTGGACAATAATCCAATTAGCCAGGAATCAAGTAAAGCCATCCTTCATTCTGCTTAAGTCACTCACAATAAAGCATATCCTACTGATACACTCCTCAACGTATCAGAACATTTAATTGCCTGAAATAGGTTAGTCACCTGTAATGACAGCAACAAGAATTTCTTGTGACAAGATCCAATTCTTGTTCATTCTGCCTGACATCAGACCTTTACATTAATCATTTTTGCTTAATATATTTTTAAAAGCCCACAAAGTTTCCTAGGGAATGGACTGGTTTGCATAATATACAGATTATTTCAGTTGCTTGATCACTGTAATAAATGCCAGGGAAGACAAACAAACATTGCTTGCAAATGAAGCACTGCATGCAAATTTCATTTTTATTGGAATGACATTTGGTGATCTCCTCTGGAACTTTAAATTGATGAGATTTCCTCAAATAGACATTGTTTGCAATAGCTGGTTAATGAATACCCAAAAGACATGATTTTTGTTTGAAAACAAATACATATATAAGCAACCTTATTAAAAATATAGGCTGGAAAATCTCTTATTGAAAATGCTGCAATAGACAGAGGCCATTTCAAAGCACAGGAGAGCAACATTTCATGAATAAATCAGAAGGCACCAAGATTAAACAAACATGTAAAGTTTGAAAATTAATCTAAAGGAGGATGATTAATGAAAGCAACAAATTAATTTAATTTGCATTTGAACATTTCACATTATACTCGCTGCCGTTTGCATGAACTCAATTTCAAAGAGTTTGATTATACAAATGCATATTGTTAAAAGGTCAGAAAATAGTCCAGAACTTTAATTCCCTGATAGTGAGGATTAAGCAGGTTACAGAATGTTATGTGTCTTTGCTACTTGTTAGTGGTAATAAGCTAGATTTACAGATGTTTAATTCAGATGGAGAAAATTGCTCCTTTTCCCAGACAAAGGAAAATGTGATAAGCAAAATCGCCAGATTACTATGAGAAAAAGAAAGTGCCTGCTCATACATGGTCAGAGAGGTTTTTATAACTAACACTTGCTACGCCTTTCCCAGACCTACATGTGATGATGATACCAATTTGAGGTTCAGCTTGAGTTTTGCCTGGCATTGGGAGCAATCAGTCCTGGGCCATACAGCAAACAGTGACATGACCAAGATTCAAACTGTGGTGTTCTCGCTCATGCCACTACTCAACTATATGGACTCTCAAAATATCTCACTTCCTTTTCCACAGTTTATATCCTTGCCTCATTATGTTTTTGTAGCAATGCAGGGTGTTTGGAAGTGGATTGTAGTGCTATATCATGTATTTCATAATTCTTTTTAAACATCTTTGTTTAATGGATTGACACTGACACTATGATTTGTTCTAGTGCCCGACGTACAGTAGCTGGGTTTTATTTAGGTCAGTAGCATTGAAAAAAGACAACAGGCAGCTACTTACTTTATGGTATACTGAAACTCACCAGACCTTAGCATTCTCAAAGCATGAGGATGAGGAAGCTTTTCAAACTCTCATTACTACTCAAGCTTGAAAAAGGGTTTCTACAGTGCAGTATGCATGTATCTGTAACATTCTTTTTTAGTGATTTTAATCAAAGTAAACAGAAAGTGGTCTTGATTGTTCTGTAAATTATTTCTTTTTTGTCTGGGCTGAGTGGCTAGACTCCTTTCCAGTGCAAGAAATGTGGATTTTATTTGAATGAGATACTACAGCTGTACAAAATTCATATGTTTATCCTAAGTAACTGAAACGCTATCAAACCCAACTGATATTATCTACTGTTACAGAATGGAAGCAGTACTGAAAGACATAACTGTGAAGTCCTGTTTGGGATACGGCAACAGTGTCTGATTTGGGTAGCTCTAAATGATAACAACATGCCATCTGTGTTTTAGTGAAGGTTAGCTACTGCTTAAATGATTGTGATTAACAGCCAGAGCTTTATACACTAACAAGCCAACTTTGATTGTAATTCTTTGGAGTGTAATCATGTCTCTACCCTGCAATTAGACACAATGAATGTTGAATTAGAAGCAAAGAAAAAGGATGTGAAATAACTTTCAGAGTTGGAGAAGCAGCCTATTGAACACACGCCAAAGGTGAGTTGATTGGTGAGAATTTTAATAGTTTGGAATACTGCTGATAAACCACGAGACCAAAGAAAATGATAATTTGAAGAGTCACTGGGAAAAATAAACAGCATTCACTGCTTATGTCCTTCACATCAGGCAGGCAGGCTATAATATCAGTGAAACATTGAACATCTGATGTTGCCACAGAAATCTGAACCAAGCTATTATTTTAATTTCAGACCATTCTTGTTTCTTTTGCTGACAGGAGATACCCACAAAATCAGTACCTTTACCTTGTCTACAAATGGCTTTGTTGGAGATGACCTCCTGCTTTTGTTTTCTATTTGATCAGAAAGTACAATATAATTCTGGCTTTAAAACTTTTGCAAGAGTGTGTTGTATATCTATCCACAGGAAACTTTTAAATAAAAAAGGGATTATGGAACTGCAGAAAAAACGATAATATGGGGTGATGCATGGAAATTTACAAAAGCACTGAAAAAACTAACCTTAGATTGTGCATATACAATCTTTAAAAAGAAGCAAATTGAACTATAACCTAAATAGCTGTTAACTCATTGTCCTCAGAGGGGAAAAAAAGTACATAACATGCAGAATTATGGATAAACCCATCACAAAACAAAGATCATGCAAGCATCACTTAAGAATGATCTGGCTCCCATAACACATAGTAAGAATAATACTTTGTACTCATATACCAGGACCTTAGCAAATTCATGGTTCCTTTTTGCTCAATTTCCGAACAACCAGCACTGAAGGTGGAGTAATTATGGCAAGTCCATGATATCCCCTACAATAATCTTGCATCCCCCTGAAACTCGTTTTTGGAACCCAATTTGAAAAAAAATATTGGTATCTCCCATGATATCAGTATAGTATAGGGTAAAAAACAACAAAAGATCAGATTTCACAGGAGAAGACTAGATTTTACAGTCTGACACACATTTTTCATGGCCCTAAACATAGCAGGTTCCATTAAAGGATCTTAAACTTTCCAAACAACAGACTAAAAGGGTCAACATTCACATGACGTAGAGACAAAGTGGATTGCTAACTACTGGAGTGGTACTGATTTCCTTGGATTCCCACATGCTCTAACATTCACAAAATATGGACACCTCACATTGGTAAGGGAATATGTCATTCTTTCTTTGTAGTGTTGTTTTGGCTTCTTGACCTCCAGGCCATTTACACTCTACATTCTGTGTTCCCTTTTTTCCTCTCCTTCCCCTCATGCTATGTTTAGACAACATCCGTCTTTTCAAGAGGGATATAAATTAGGAAGATTGCAAGTGCAAATGAAGTGGGGATCTAAATATCCCACACTTCATTTGCATAATCGTGTCACAGCGGTCTTTTGAAAAAGGGTATTTCAAAAGTGAAACCGCTGTCTAGACGCGGTTCTTTTGGAAAAACAAACAAACCCTTTTTCAAAAGATCCTGTACAGTTTTTTTCCCCAAAAGAACCACGTCTAGATGGCAGTTTCACTTTCAAAATACCCCTTTTCAAAAGACCACTCTGATGCAATTATGCAAATGAAGCGCTGGATATTTAAATCCCTGCTTCATTTATGCTATTGATCTGCCTAATTTACATCCCTCTTTCGAAAGAGGGATGTAGTCTACACATGCCCTCAGTGTTCTCATATTCTCTTTCCTCAATCTGCTTTGACTGTGCACACTAAATCCTGTGAAATATGCACCCTACTCATCTCTAGATACACACTGCACTACAGTTACTCACAGCCCTCTTGCTCTTGACTTCACATTCATCCATAACTGAATCTTCAGTTTCTGCTCCTACCAGTGTCATGCTTTTCTCAAGCTCCTGTGCTCCTTAATATCTCTGCTCCTCTATGGCCTTCACCTCCTCCAGCAGACTGTGGAGGAAAGAAGGAATTTGCACTGTTCTGTGCAATCAAGAGAAAAGCAGGTCTGTTCAAATTTCGTATGCCTCCAGGTTGAGGAGGATAATGAAGCTTTGAACATGTCTCCAAAAAACAACCCACTGTTTCACAAAATGCCCATATCCCTGTTTAGTAACATAAAGCAAAAAGTTCTGCAACTGGTTCCTGTTGATGTCCAGGATATACCTCGGCATGTATGCCCTTGACAGAGAAGGCCCTGACTACTCCTTTCAAGTTTCTGATGTGGGATAGCCAGTCATTCCAATTCTACCAGTCTTAATTGCTATTGAAGAACAGTGCGCAATCAGACAGAATGGTTCTACATAAAAGACATACTGAAAATATGCTGGCATTTGGAGCATATTTCATTCACATACTAATTTACATACAATAACCAGATATTTTAAAAACTGTCAAAGCCTACTGAGAAGCAAAGTAAAAAAAAAAAAAAAAAAAAAAGGACTGTGTGCCAGCATGTGATTTTTACAGCCCTACCAGCTAACTCACAAACTCCCCTGCAGAATCCAGTACCTAGTTTTGTGAATAGCACGTTGGGTGCTGGCTCTCCACTGGAGCTACACTAGTATCAAGCATTTGCTGGCTGCTCCTTGATATCACTCACAGGGGATGGAGGGTTCTACAACATGAAGAATGTTGACAAAACAATGAGGCGGTAGAGCATACTCCTTAGGTCTTGAATAGCACTCCTACTGCCACCCATCTCCAGCCATGCACTCCCCCTTTCTTGTGTCTGAGGGGTATAACTGGAGTCATCATTATTCACCTTTGACAGATAGATAGAACAACTAATCCAACACAACTGAGTATAAGTCATTGCTATACATTTGCAACTGTTCATCCCATGCAACTGTTTTAGACCATTCTGTGTAGGAAAAAACAACTGAATGGAAATGCGACTGCAGCTTTTAGTGACATGTAATTTCAGTTCTACACTCATGTGGCTCTGACATTAGAACAGATCCCTGTATTCTGCTTCTATATTGTATTTTCCTCATTGATATTGTTGTTAACAATGAACATTTCAAGTTATTTAGGACCAGCCACAATATATAAAGGAGAAACTGACAATAACAGAGACCAGACAGGAAATTAAGCCCAAAGTCCTTAAAAAGCATGTACTGAAAACTACATGGGTTTCTAATAAGTTTTTACTCTATTAATTATGTATATCACTGTCATAGCTAGGAGCCTCATTCCTTATCCAGGACCCCACTATGTTAGGAGCTGTAGAAAAACAAAACAAGACGACAGACCCTATCCCAAGACAAAAGATAGATCGGGAAGTATAAAGAAGCAATGAGACAATATTGGTCAATGTGATATGCAGATGTATCAGTACCTCAGCAGCCTAACTTAAGTTATTTATGTAGGTATTAATAGGAATATTTGCAACAGTGTTGGCAAAATATTAGTTAATGTTGTTTGCATTATTTTTCATTTCATTTAGCAAAGACAAAATTGTGATGAATCTGTTAAGCAGGGAACTACAACTGTCATCAGTCTCCTCCCCCCTGCACTTCCCTTTCTCCTGGCCAGTGGCCAGACAGGAGAAAGAACCCTGAAGAAATGGCTGGGATTTTGGGGGGAAGCAGCTCCTGCATGATGAGTCTGGAGCTGCAGGGAAGTGACATGCAAAGAACAACCCCCAAGACCATAAATGGGAATGCAGGTAGAACAGGATATGGCTGAGGGAAAATACAAGTAGATGCAGATCTGTCTGAGTCCTATGGAGGAGCAACAGTAGCCAGTGCAGAGAAGCCACATACTACTAAGTCTTCCTGGTCTGGAAATCTGCAAGCTCCTCTTTACTTTATTAGAGGCTGGACTGGAGAAAGCCCTTGACTTAAAGATTCCATAACCCTCAACTAGATTAGAACAGTGGCCCGAGCAAGAAATCTTGTTGCTCTCTTTGGGTATGTCTACACTACAAAGTTAGTTCAAACTAACGGACGTTAGTTCGAACTAACTTTCATAGGCGCTACACTAGCGCTCCGTTAGTTCGAATTTAATTCCAACTAACGGAGTGCTTAGTTCGAACTAGGTAATCTTCATTCCATGAGGATTAAGCCTAGTTCGAACTTACTAGTTCGAATTAAGGGCTGTGTAGCCCCTTAACTCGAACTAGTGGAAGGCTAGCCCTCTCCAGGTTTCCCTGGTGGCCACTCTGGCCAACACCAGGGAAACTCGTCTGCCCCCCACCCGGCCCCGGACCCCTTAAAGGGGCACTGCCTGGCTATGGTGCCCGTGCCAGGTGAAAGCCTGCCAGCACCCAGCTAGCAGACCCTGCACCTGGCATGGCTCGAGCCACCCACCCGATGCCCCCCAGCCCTCCCCCTCTCCCCGGGACCAGGCTGGCAGCTCCCGGGAGCTTGCCCGGGACCGCAAGAGGCGGGCACCCGCCTGGGCTAGTGCGGACATCGTGGTCCTCGTCCACGACCTCCGCACTAGGCACAGGAAAGTGGCTGTCTAGGGCAGGAGAGCTGCCAGCCTGGCCACCCAGGAGCAGGTTTGCATGAAAACCAAGGTGGTCCACTGAGACCCCCGACCCTGAGCTCTGAACTTACAATGGCTGTACTGGGTCAGACCAAAGGTCCATCTAGCCCAGTAGCCTGTCTGCCGACAGCGGCCAACCCTAGGGACCCTGGAGGGGATGGACCGAAGACAGTGACCAAGCCATTTGTCTCGTGCCATCCCTCTCCAGCTTTCCACAAACCTTGGGCAGGGACACCACTCCTACCCCCTGGCTAATACCACTCCATGGACCCAACTTCCATGACTTGATCTCATTTCTCTTTAAACTCTGTTCTAGTTCTAGCCTTCACAGCCTCCTGCAGCAAGGAGTTCCACAGGTTGACTATTTGCTTTGTGAAGAAGAACTTTCTGTTATTAGTTTGAAGCCTGCTACCCATTCCTTTCCTTTGGTGTCCTCTAGTCCTTCTTTATGGGAACTAATGAAGAACTTTTCTGGATGCACCCTCTCCACCCAACTCCTGTCCCCCCTCCGTCTCCTCTTTTCTAAGCTGAGAAGTCCCAGTCTCTTTAGCCTCTCTTCATATGGGACCTGTTCCCAACCCCTGATTATTGTAGTTGCCCTCCCCTCTCCCAGCCTCTCTCTTCCCCTCTCCCACCTCCTTTTCCCAGTCTCCCCCAGTTTTGTTCAATAAAGACAGATTCTATTTTTGAACACAATTGTCCTTTATTTTGTACATCAGGAAGGGGGGCTAGGGAGGGGTAAGTGGAAGGAGGTGAGGGAGGAATGGGGTACGAGCCCCCGATGGGGAGGACTGGGCTGGCTCTGCGGGCTTCTGGGGGTGGAAGCTCTCCTGCAGCCCCCCAATTGCCCCCTCTCCCCAGATGGCAGCCTGTGGCAAGTGCAGCCGGTCCGATGTCCGAGTGCTGTGATGTGCCCAGTGTGGGTAGTCCGGGCACTCCAAGCCAGGACTGCTTTGCAAGCGGGGCACCCCTGAGAACTTTCTGTCCGGGGTGGGGGTTGGGACCCTTTAAACACAGCCCTCGGCTAGCCTGAGACAGCATCTCCACGCTCTAAGTCCTCCTCTGATGCCCTGCCGGCACTGCTTCCAGCCATCCTTAAGCCTGGTTCAGGGTCCACTCTGTGTGGACATGCTAGTTCGAATTAGCAAAATGCTATTTCGAACTAGTTTTTTAGTCTAGATCCGTTAGTTCGAATTAGCTTAGTTCGAATTAACTAATTCGAACTAAGTTAGTTCAAATTAACGTTGTAGTGTAGACGTACCCTTTGAAATGTAAGTCTCTAAGCCCCCTGTCTAGTACAGAGGTGGGCAATAATTTCAGACAGTTTTTAGACAAAAATTCAGAAATTTTGGAAGTGGCCCTGGGCCACCCCAGAAGGGGTGGGGCCTTTGGCAGAAGGGGGAGGGGCTTGACACTTCTGTGCTTCCTCACCCACAGACCCTGATGGGCTTGGGGCAGTGTTCCTTCTAAGCTGTGCGGCAGCACAACTTCACAGGTGATTACTTAGCCCCGCCCACTCAGTCAGCTCTATGCACAGAGCCCTGAACCTCTGATTGGGCGGGGCTGATTAATCACCTGTGAAGCTGTGCTACCACGCAGCTGAGGGAACACTGGCCTGGGGATAAGGGGAGTGCCTGAAGTCTTTGCCCTCCTCCCGAGAATACCACCAGTTCTTCTGAATGTCTGGAGGTTCCCTGTGGTTGCCCACACCCCTGGCAGCGGAAGGAGATTTCACGAGCTATTCAACCCCCAGGTCAGGGTCTGGGGGCAGGAGAACCACAGGAAGTCTCTCATTCCCTGAACCCACCCTGCAACGGGGCGCTGTACTTAGAGTCAATTGCCAGCTGAATAGCCCCTTGTACAGCGGGAGGAGACTTCGCACGCTACCCTGGCCCCCAGATCAATCAGGACCTGGGAGCGGGGGGAGGGGGGGAATGAAGTCTCCTCCTCCCCTGTCTACATCCTACAACGGTCATGTAGTGCTTAGAGTCAAGAAAGATGATTTTCTGAGGCACTATAAAAAAAAGAAACTTCAATTAATCAAAGCTCTGGCCTCTCTCTCTATTCCAGAAAGCACTTATATCTAAGTAAATGTTTTAGTTCCACTGAAGGAAACAGGATTTAAGAACTTACACATGTTCCCAAGCAAAGAAGGTTTCCTGAATCACTATGTTCATGGAAAGTTTCATCCCAAATCTCAACTCTGGTGGTATTTCTTTACTAAAATATTTTCACTTCATTTCAACCCTTCTGTGATAAACTATAATGTATGAATTAGAGATGGAGATTCAGATTCTCAGTCACAAATCCTATTAAATGTCTGTTAAGCCCACTGGCTTAATTATTACTGAATTCTCCAGAGACATCAGTTCTGATTTTTAGCAGAAGCTAGTAGGTCTGAGTGTATGACCCAGTCTACAGATTAGAGTGCGCAAAATACAGAATTTTCATCTATTACACAGTTCATCTACAGAGTTATTTGGAGAAGGTCCTGTTTAAGCTACAGTTTAGGGATTGACTTTGAGGTTGTAGTAAAGTTAGTTTATATATCAATTTCATAGAAAGCTCATGGGAACCCAAAATGGCATGTGGTAACGCAATTAGCTGCTCCAATGAAATTCCAGGCATCCAAATCAGAGCAGAAGAAAATAAGTTCTCTTCCAATGAGGGTTCAGATCCATAGACTCCAAGCCAGTCCAGTTCCCTGAAATTTTCAAGTATTTGAAATTGAGCTACTGATTTGGGCCTCACTAAGAAAAAGGAAGATTGGATTTCAAAGTTGAAAATAGGAAAAGGATTTATGGGTAGGAATAGACTGTAAAATGCATTTGGAAATAAAGATTATGATGGGGCAATTGGCATTAAAAACTATTTTCAAATACAGTATATTTGATGGTCTTTTTGTACTAAGAAGCATGACTGTTCCTTTTAACTTTCAGGTTACTGATCTGAATAATATGGGCATACTTTTGCTTTAATCTTTTCAGAATGACATATATGCAGGCGGCTATCAGAACAAGATGGTTGAATAAAGCATTTTATTGGATAAGAGTGGGAATAAAACATTTTATAACTTCAGTTTCATGAAAACAGATACACAAGATTTCATGGAAAGACTATCATCGATTTAAATAGGCTTTGGACCACCCCTTAGATCAATTAGATAAATTACAGAATGTTAAATTAAAAAAAATATGAATATGGGAAGATAGATGGGAATAAAGTAAAAAGAGTGTGAAGTATGAGGCAGCAGTACTTTCTTCTTAAGATTTTTTTCTTTGCTATCCATCACTATCAGCTCTGGCATAAACATTAGGGAATTGTGTTTAGCCTTTGATAACTTAATCTCTCACTTCCTTTAGAGGCAAACCACAAAAAAGTCAGGTTACAATTTATGTCATGTACAGATTATTAAAATGACACATTACAAAAGGGTCAACTATTTAAAGGGTCAAATTAAAAAAGGACAACTCCCCACTCAAATGTCAAGTAAAAAACAGTTTTGTGCGGGGACCAGAGCAGGAAGGTAGAATAATTCTCAATCCCAATGGCAGGGCATGAAGTACCTGTGTACCAAGGTTATGACTACAAACTGCAATCCATGGATAACTGTAGCAACCAAAAACCTCTAGAACAATAAGCGCAGACCATGTGATTTCTGAGGGGGTTCCTCTACCCCTATTCATCTCCAAGCAGCCCTCTCCCTAGCCTCTCTACTCCACTTCTTCCTGCACTCCCCAAGCATGTCCGGCCCTGTTCCTTTCCCTCCAAGTTGCTGAACAGCTGTTTACCTGCACACAGGAAGCACTGAGGAGAGAGAGAGAGAGAGAGAGAGAAGCTGATTATCAAGGCTACTCATGGGCAATGAGTACCACTATTGTCTTTCCACGAGTCTCCAGACCTGGAATACCCATCTATGGAGTCTGCACCTATATCTGGAACTCTCTACACAGGACTAATTAGATGTTCATTCAGCTTGCTTAGCATGCACAGTGCCTCTGTGTCCAAGCAGACATTAGAATTTAAAAATTTGCTACTGAATATGCTAATAATTATTCAAAGTTTTATCTTTGTTCAGTCAATAGCAATATTTTTCAACCCCAGCAAGGACAGTCCAGGTTGAATCTCTCTAGTCTAGCACTCTCTGGTCTGGCAATATCTGTGGTCTGGCATGATTTAGTTAGCCAGATGTCCACTTACCATGCATGAGGCCAACTTTCCTGAGGTCCCATAAAGTTTGTTTACAGCCACCAGTTCTGGCTCTCAGTCTTCTGTGCTGTTATTCAGCTCTAATGTACCCCTACATGTCTTCTAAGAGCCCCGTAAGCAGGAGAAGTGTTTGGTAATGCTCTAGACAATATTGACCTCCTGTGGTTCAGCAATTTCTCTGGTTTGGTGCTGGCCAGGTCCCGAGGATGACAGACTAGAGACCTTCAATCTGTATTCTTTAACAACAAGCTTTAGACCAAGCTTCATACTTCAGCTGTTTTTGCTACAGCTCTGCATAAAGCAATATGGCTTGAACATTATTAACATCATAAAGTGTCCAAAATCATGAGTCAAAACACACCAAAATCATGAAGTTATCTTAAAAATAATGAGATTTTTTTTAAAAAGTGTTTAGGTTATTTACCTCAATATCTAACACGTTGAGCGCACTCAAGTCAGAATTTCAAGCTTTTCACAACAACTCTGAAGACAAGAAACTATCTTTTTTTATGTAAGGTGACTGAGAACCTCATGTCTTCACATGCGTCCAGTAGCTGGGGTTGTATGAAATACACCAAACGTTCTGAGATTCACAATAAAAACATGAGAGCTGTCAAGACTACTAGAATTTACTCAGATAAAATCCTTCCTGATGGTATTCATGCTAACTTTTCTAATAAGTTAACCTATAAGCAGTAAACAAGCACACAAAAAAATCCACACCCAAACCTGAACATCTTGGAAAGTTATGATAACATGGAAACAAAAGGTCTATAATTATAGTATATTGTAGGCTTTTCAGTGGGCACTCCCAAAATGTCAGCAACAGTACTGACAAAGACCAATTAATATTTGCTTCACTCTTTGGACAGTAATGTATAGTGAGTGCCCTTAAAAACTTGAAACTCAGATTCAACTAACATTTTTCCTATTTGTGTCTAAAATGTACAATGTTACTATTGGCTTATGAGCTGATAATTAATATCCAGTAAACAATCCTTAACTTGCAATATAGTTTTCTCACTATAAAACTGTTATGCCTGCCTTTTAAATTTTTTCCCATGTCAATAATGCATGATTTTTTTTAAATCACAAAGCAGTTTTACTCTGGGGCTTTATTTGCAAAAATTAAAATTTTACCCTTTTGCATGCTTCATCAATAAAATATATACAAGAAAAGCCATGCATTCCTCTACACAGGCATTTGACAGACAAGTCAATATGTTTTGAATGCAGCATTTGAATAGGATAATAGGACACACCAAGACTTGAAATTGGTACATTTTCTGCTAACACAATTCCATTTTTTTCCAAAATGTAAACAGGTAGACTTAGTGTTTAAAAAAATTCCCGATATTGTCAATGACATATGAAGCCATTTTCCGCCAGGTCATTAACTGGAATGTGGCCCAGTTAGTAACCCCAAAGCTCATTGCAATCTGAAGGGTGTTAAGAGATGTACTTTACCTGGAATGAGTTTGTGGTCTCAGTCCAATGCCCAGCCAACAGATTTCCACATCAGAATTTATATTAATGGGCACCCTTGTAAGAGTCTTAGCAGAGAGGCCAAGGACTGATCAGACAAACAAATCACAATGAATTGTGTCTTGTCAGGTGTCATAAGCCAAGAGGGTTTTGGACTGCTAATACTGAGTAGGAGACTTCCAATAATTCCACAGGATGCTATTGTTAGGGGCACTGGTAATTTTATTGGTTGACCCTATGTTTCTCTGGTGACTGTGTAAGGGGACAACGTGCAGAATGCTCATGCAGATTTCATCCTAAAAATCCACTAGGCTTGGAAGGGGAGCATGCTGAGTTCTGACTTCATTGGGTCTGGCCTGCCACCCTCTCTAAAACTGATTACCATCCTTAACTGTAGTTTTTTTCCCACAGCCTTGTGGGATGAGATAGAATTACAACCCATGAAGCTTCTCCTCTTCTCTTATACTGTTATTGTACCTTCCTTCCCCCATCTCCTCATTTTTGCTCCATTCCATGTGATATATAGAATAAGGTTAAACTGTGCCAATTAATCCCCAACATCAAGTGTCAGCTCAAGATGTGCTTCTACTCAAACTTACTCATCCAGTAATCAATTCCTACTAATTTAAAATAGCTCTATTTTATATTACAAACAGATTTTTGGCTGTTCTGTTTTTTTTCCTAGCAAAGCTCCTTTAACAAAATATAATTGCACTATAAGATGTCTTTTTTTCTATCTCTTTTACCCACACAGATACACAAACTATCACTACATAAAACTATGGGCAGTAAAAATGTAATAGAAATAAATGTAAAATCTTCTCCCCAGTACACGTTCATTTTTTTCAAAAGGCCGGTCTGCTGACAGACTGACAGTAAAAAAATTTATTTTACATCATAAATAACTTGTATTCACCTACCTAAATTAAATGAATATTGGACAGATAGTGTTACAAGTTAAATATAATGAAGAATAATGTAAGGTGAGGAAAATCAGGTTTGAAATATTCATGGCATAAAAAGAATGATAATTTCATTTTATATTCTCAGTATAATTGTCTTTGAAAAACAAATGCCCTTAAGAGTTGAACTAATGAATGAAATCTTTGGATCATTCTTAAAAGTACCTCTGTTGTAACTGTTCAGAGGTTACATAATATGCAGAGAACATACTGTGTTTGGACCGTAACAAAAGCATCAATTAATTTCACATATTTCTTTATTGTATTGCTGCATTGCTCTGGCAGACTCAGCTGAATTTGCATGATTCCCAGGTCAGTGGAAATAATAACGAAAGAGGACAGTTGTAAAGGGATGGAAAAGTCTATTACTCACTTGTGAATCTAACCGTCCTAAACACCCCTTAATCTCAGAAGCCTTTTTGTCATCAATTGTTTTCCACCTATTTTCAACATATTGTAGAACAAAGGTTCTGTAAATATGCTGTGTCCCTCAGGCCCCACAGAGAATTAATTCATTGAACAAAGAGGGAAACATGCATTAATGCAGCAATGAAGAGATGTAACAAAGGGTCTTTTTATATGGGCTTTTGAGACTGAAGGGGCCACATTTTGGGAATTAAGCAGGACATATCTCCAGTTTCTCTTACATCCATTTTTTAACATTATTTCCTATCATCTCTCTCCTCAGGCCCTGATCTTTTTTTAGTCCAATAATTGGCCTGCTCCTTTCAGTGATCAGGTAGTGGTGTGATATGCTCTATGTAACCCTTCTGCCTGTAGCAGTTGGCAGCCAGAAGGGCTAGATTCAGTATATGGGGAGGGGGGTTCCTTGACCAATGTAACCAGCTAGCTCCAGTCCCCACCCAGTAAATTGGGAAATTTTCAACCTACCCACTGGGCATCTTTAGAGGCACTCCTTCCCCTCTCAGAAGCATTGAGTTGGAGATAGGAACAGTCTGCTTAATAACAGTAATATAGTATTAATCTATGCAAACACATATAAACAAAGTAAACCCCAAAGCAAAATACCATCCCCGGAGTCCGCAGGACAATGCCATTTGCTTCAAGATCGTTAGTTCAACCCCCAACTCAGATAGTGTGCTTTCCCCCCTACTTCAAACACCCCACTCATGGTTTTGCCCACAGTCAGTGCAGATCCAGAGTTAATAGGTACATCATCATCACATCTGCCTTCATTAAGCATGTGGTAAAGTCACCCACTTGCTGCTCCTGCCAGCCACCCTACTGGCCACCTGACACTTTCCCCACCAGCTGCTCTCATTGGTTGCTGCTCCCATTGGCCTTGTGATGGATTTGGCTCTGGGCCGAACCAAGTGATTTCAGCTCTTGGCCCAAAGCACAGTGCAGCCAAAAAAAAAAAAAAAAAAAAAACCCTCTAGCATCCACTGGAACACATTTTAAAATAAAGAGACTCCTTGTAGAGTCTGTTCTAATTCTAACATTAGAATGGGGAAAAGGAGGAGAAAGAGGTTGAACCAGTCTTATAGCTCATGCTTGGAGGGCATATAGCCTGCTTGTCCAGAGTTCTGCCCTCTTCTCAGTTGACTTCATAGAGTTTTGGCAGAAGAAGCCTTGTCCATCCAATATTTTGTACACTGAGAGTTTTTCCCTCCTTTGAACTGAGTTAAACTCAGTCTGACCTTTCTGCATTCCCCCAATAACTGCAAGCATTGGTGGTCATTTCTTAAAATTTCTGCATTTAGGGTTAACACAGTTTGTGACCCCACAATAGCCAAATTAGTTACAACCAGACAAACAGCATTCTAACTGTTGAATATCTAGCAGACCTAAGCAAACTGAGTGAACTGCATTTATATAATCACATACTGGATTTCTTTTCCATTCCTGAGTGAATTGTATTTACATAACAGCTATTGAATATCTAGGAGGCCTAAGCAAACTGAGTGAACATAACCACACTCAGGATTCCTTTCCCATTTCAGCTGGTTGTAATGGAAGCGTTGATTCAGATCCTGCTTACATCTAGATAGATGTAGTAAGCAGGGACACTAAGGATACGTCTACACTAGGTTTTTTTTAAGGAGATATGCAAATTCTGTGTTAATTTGCATATCTTCTTCTGATCGCTTTTTCGAAAGTGGGTTTTTCAAAAGTGAAAGTAGTCTGGACGCTTTTTTTGGGGGAAAAAACCCTTTAAAAAAAACCCTTGACGTACCTTGAAAGACTAGAATTAAGTCTATTTTCTTGTTCTGCAGTCTCCCCTAGCACCTAGCTGCTATAGTGATTAGATGTCAGCAAGTTTCTAGCTCTAGATAGGAGTCTCCGAATCACAATTAAGAATGGGAAAAGTATTTCTCCAAAATAAGAGTTTAAAACATTTTCAACATATTTATTCAGCAAAGACTAGTTAACTTATTAGGATAATCTATAATAACCCTTTCAATCTTCAGCTGGCATTTTTCCTACATAGTAAAGAACCTTTTCTAAAAATGCAACACTACATTCACCCAATTTAGCTTCCTTTAAAAAGAAAATGTCTTATTCATCTCCTACAGTAAACAAACCAACAACAGATAAAAATAAAGTGAAATTTTAAATCTATATCTACTCTATTACTCTGCATTCTGGTTTATGCTATTTCATTAGTGAAATGTGCCTATTATATTCAGGCACCCGTTTAGGGCATTGTGGCTTTATGAAAAATGATTAGTAACAGAAAGACCTCAAAACATACTTATCTATATTGATATATTACAGTCTGGAGATTTAAAAGTTAATAGGCCTTCATTTAGATCTACTTTTCCCTTTTATGCTTGAAAAGTTCATAATGCTATATGAGAATTCACGTTTGGTTTTTCGAAACAAATGCTTCAGTGTTTTTTTGCACACACATGTATTTTTCCATAAGAAAAATAATGCCACACTTCTATGCTCATGAAATAAATTTCACTTTTTTGCCTTGTGAAGATTTGCATAAAAGTGACAGTGATCAAAAGCTTAAGTTTATTAAAGAGGAAAAAAATTATCCAGACACACACACACACACACACACACACACACACACAAATAAAATAAAAAACGTACAGGACAGGAGACACTTGACAGAGGTTTAATCAGTCCACAACTTTATAATTAGTATTTGGTTCTACCTGGCAGATAAAAACATACAGTGCAGGTAATTCCATTTTAATTCAGTATCTACCAGAGAGGTTTCTACAAGCCTGCCTCTTTATCTATCCAGGTCCCTCAGCCACCTCACTGCTGGGACCTTACCATTCCTCCCTTGAACAAGGGTTAAAGTGGGCTTTAAGAACAGTTGCCATTAGTGCTGGATTAAGAAAGGGGGTTTAGGAGCTGCAGCCCATGTCCCCGGGCTAAAGTGGGGGATAAGGATGGGAGGGCGCAAAAAAAAAAAAAAAAAAAAAAAAAAAAGATCACCGGGCCACCAAAAATCCAGCACTTTTTGTGAGTCACCCTTCTGACTGGGAGCAGTGAAGCAGCTCCAAGGACTGCTGTCCTCACCTTGCTGGGCAGGATCTGCATCACCACATCTTCCCTCACTTGCAGACTCTGCCCCCGCAGCTCTCATTGGCCAGGAATCCTAGCCAAAAGGAGCTGTGGGGCGGTGCCTGAAGGAGAGCACAGGGCAATGCAGGTGGCACTGAAATGTCTGCTTTCTCCCCACCTCTTGCCAAAAGACAGCTTCCCTAGGTTAGTGCCTGACACTCCAAACCCCTGTCTCAGACCTCTGCCCAAAGTCCCTCAGTTGCCCCCCTCCAACTCTGAACCCCTACCCTAAGCCTATTGCAGCACTCTCACTCCTGCCCAGAATCTGCATTCACATCCCAACTTCCTAGCCTGAGCTCCCTCCTGCACTGTAAATCCTTTGGCCCCAGCCTGGAGCCCCCTCCTGGCTAGCATACACCTATATCTGAGTCACTGGAAGATAACATGCTCTGGAGTGATCCTTCTGTGGCTTGTTATGCTGGCTTTGGAATTGTTTTTGCTTCTGGCAGCACAGTGCAGAGCATTCCAAATATAGGAGAAAATCTGAGCTCCTGGTGTATAGTATATGTTTATTCTTCTATAATAATTATTGCCAGTAGTTGAAACTCATATTAAGGGGTGGGGGACAGACAGCTAGGGGGTCACAGCTTTAGAAATATAAACTTCTGCCAAGATCCAGTTAGCAGGTAAAAATACCCAAACTTGTCAATCTGAACAAAGTTGCAAAGATCAAGATGATGCTTAGCTATCCTGCCTTATGGGGAGCAGTGTGTTTTTGTGTGTGTACGTAGTAGAGGAGAAGCGTCACTGTGTCCAACCTGGAGGGAAACATTTATTAAATGGGTCAGAGAACACATATTTCAAGCAAGACTGTTGGCTATAAAGGGCATAGTTTCATTCTGTAATAAACACAAGCGTGCTGTTCACAGAAATAACACTGTCAGGTTTGCCCTTTAGAACATTGATCCAGGGCTGGTAAATATTGGGTAAGAGGACAGTACAGCTTGCTGCAAGCACAAACCATAGACATTATGTTATTGGATTGCAGTGAAAACAAAACAACAAGAATAAAGCAAGCTTGATAACCTCATAATACCAATTTTTTTCTCACAATAATACTGTACCTCCAAACAATCTGCACTGCTGCCCACAAGGAAAAACTCATTTCGATAATCTAAATATTTGCCTGCTAGTCCCAACTGATTTGTAAGCAACAGCGTTAATGTGGTAGGAATGGTAATACAAAGATTTTGAGAGTCCTTATTCTTGCTTTGATATTCCAAGCATCTCTGTTGCTGTCCCCGAACAAGAAAATTACATAATTACTTCTGCAAAGAGGCTTGTCATAATCCAATGTTCAGTGCACAGCTTCTTTTTCTTTGGAATATAAAAGCTGAAATGCTAAACACTAAAGGAGATAGCCAAGAAATAAACAATATATTTTAAGCAAAAATTGTTTCATGCTTACAGTGTTTTAGGATTTTAAAATGTGCCTTTTCGGATGATTAGGGTATGAGAATAAGAGATTTCCACCTTTTACAGACTCCTGGCTACTTGTTCATTTATGTAAATTACCCAAGGTCAGAAAGCGTTTGTCTCTTACTAGTGCTCTTTGCAATCCACATTGTCCAATTCTTGAGCATTCACTGTTATTTTTCAGAACTCTCAGCCTGACAAGGTCCAAACATTGTGCAATGATGAGTGACCCTGCCATTGTAAGAGAGAAGGAAGGAAAGACTCAACAAAAAGGAGAACAGCAGAAGAGGAAGCCTGAAATGATGTGGGATGAATTAGTTTATTTCTCATTCTTCTCATGATTGGACAATTTGCACTAAGAAAAGCTGAGATGAAACATAGCAGCTGCGTCTAGACTGGCATAATTTTGTGCAAATACTTTTGATGGAAAAGTTTTTCCATTAAAAGTATTTGCGCAAGAGAGCATCTATATTGGCATGTGCCTTTGTGCAAAAGATTTGCTTTTGCGCAAAAGCATCCATGCCAGTGTAGACGCTCTCTTGCGCAAGAAAGCTCCGATGGCCATTTTAGCCATCGGGATTTCTTGCACAAGAAATTAACTTGGCTGTCTACACTGGCCCTCTTGCGCAAGTATTCTTGCGCAAGAGGGCTTATCCCTGAGCGGGAGCGTCGGAGTATTTGCACAAGAACCACTGATTTTGTACGGTACAAAGTTAGCGTTCTTGAACAAATACTCACGGCCAATGTAGACAAGCCGCAAGTTTTTGCACAAAAGCAGCTGCTTTTGTGCAAAATCTTGCCACTCTAGATGCACCCAGCAAGTCTCTATGGGACACAGGAAATGGAGAAAGTGGGGATGAAAAGTTAAGCTGTGGAAAACAGAAATTGGGGTCTCACCCTTTTTTTCCTTTTTTAAAGGAAATGTCTGAATCTCGCATTTCCACTCACCACGTGACATCACAGGATGCAAGTAAATTAAGAACTTGAGACTGAAATTAAAGTCATTTCTCATATAGACATAAATGACAGGTTTATGTTAAAATACGCAGGACTGAAGAAAATCCCATTTTTACACGTAGTAGAAAAATATATTGGTAAATCTCACTAGGAAAGATTTCATTCTGGCAAATTCACTCGTACGTGTGGATTTCTGGGTGGGTGCTCAAGCTGGTACTGTATTGTAATGTTAACAAGAACCCCTAGCTATTGAACACGGCCCTTGTTGCTATTGACACCACTCTGAAAAAGGGTTAAAATAGTTTCGTTACACAGATTATTTCATATTGTTCTATAGCTTGCATGACTATCTACTTGAAATAATGGCTATCAGGATGGTTCTGGGTGCCTAGATAGTGTTTTCCCTCCAATGATCTTCAAACACTTTCCAAACATTGGTGAATTAAATTGCACAGTACACTCTGTGTGGGCTCTTATATTGCATCATCTCCATAGTGGACAACACCTAAGTATTGCCCCGTACTGGTGAAACCTCCAGTACTGACTCCATTTTAGTAAATATGCTGTGTTCATTATATATTTCCTCTCTCTTCCGTACTGCATGTCCACACAACAGCGTGGTAGAATTAATTCCCTTCCCTGCCCCTAAGAAAACAAGAATTCTCCCTTATTTTTTCCCTAGAAGAATGTGGTGCCCCAAAAGAACAGGAAGTTGCGGAGCCACGAGTCTCTCTTGTCACTTTATGCCAGATAGTAGAGTTCTCCAGCCATGATGATGAGTAGATTACTGTAGAGGTCTGAATTAGGGATGTTAGCTATAGGTTAATTGAATAGTCAACTAACTGCATACATCCTTATAGTCCCGGGGGCAGGATTGGCAGCCAGTGCAATCCAGCCCCACTCCCAGAGAGCCCCATGCCACCCCACATTCTGCCTCTCTATCAGAGGCAGGCACTGGCTCCCTTCACAGACTGGCTTTCTGTCACCCCCTGCAGGATATCAGCAGTTACTGTTCTCAGGGAGTCTGAGTTCCCCATGGACAGAGGCTTCGGGGTTGAGGGGAGAGGGAACGAGGGAGGCTGCCCCAAAGTAGCCTCTGCCCATAGCAGCCTAGGCTGGCTGTGGAGAAAGACTGCTCCAGGGCTGCATGGCTCTACATCTTCTCCCACTATAGGCTGCATGCCACTTGCACAGAGTGTTTCCAAATGGAGGCAGAGATCTCTATCGGAAAAACCAACTGCATGATTAGGCCTTTACTTAATTGTTTTTCAATGAAAACTGGGATGGAGATTATTTACTTGGGGAATGGCCCACTGAGGAAACCCTACCAAAAGGGCTCTTGGGGTCAAAAGGCTAATTTAAACAAAAATCGTCAATATTTACCATATTAAATATTTGACAAAATTAAGTTTATTCAGCCTTGCAAGAAAGGAGCATTTAACTTCTATATGTTAACCTCTGACCCTTTAACTAATGTAGAATAAGGATGTGTAAAAAAAAAATGGTCACAAGAAGAAATGATCTAAAATTTTACCCAGGACTCACACTGTACCCTGACCTATAATGCAGATTCAAAATTTGTTTGAATCAGGTTTCCATTATTTGTGGGCCTCTGTCTCTTCTTCAAGCTGGGCCATATGCAGAAGAGCTGAAATAATACAAATAAGCTGTTTCTAGGTAATATTTCCAACTCAAGTTTGAATGAGGTTCAATACACATCTGGACTTTTTCATGCTGGCACAAACCGAACCAACTATTACAATCCTCTGAGATTCACCCACCACTACTTCAGAACATCATACCAAATTGGCAATGCAAGTGCATTGTTCAGCTTGTCCAAATTACCAGGTTTCAACTTCACTACTGAAAAATATGGTTCTCAAATTACTCAATACATGGCTCTGAATAACTTTGTAAAATTACCTAATGCCTAGCTCACTCAAACCTGGAAGCTGATTTTGTAACAAATAAAAGGACTGATTACACAGAGTGCTCAATTCCACTGACCAGCACCTCCCACAATGCACACAAGTACCCACACTGTGTTCATCATGACAGACTTCTATATGTAATAGGAAAGACTGATCTCTGCATATAGAATTGGCACATCAGGGCGTACAGAGAAATATCAGTGCAATTATACAGACAATCCAAAACCCCCAAACTATTAATTTGCTGCTATGGTCCAATCTGGAAACACATACATGACTCATTTGATTCAAGTGACTAGTCCCAGTACAAGCAATGCAAATACTCACTGGAGTAAAACGCATCATGCGAGTAAAGGTTTGCAGGATCGGGTCTAAAATCTCTAAATAACCATAGTCAAAGTAGAACATAAAGATATTTGCTACCTTTGTATAGTTTTGGTTTGAATAAAATTCCATAAAAGCACATAATTTAACATTAAAGCTATGATAGAAAATTGAAAGAATTGATGTTTTTTCCATAGGCTATCAAAAAAGCAATTTAAAATTGAATAAAAAAAAGGAGGTATTATCTGAACTGTAGGTGTTGTGAAAACTGTGCAGTGAAAATTAAAATACTAGTTTGTGCTGCAGCCATAAATTACTAAACTAATTATCTAGTAGCAGGCATAACTGAATCATTCAAAGGGGTAATTAGCAATCAGACATAATGAGTACTGCTACTATTTCTTGTCATACTGTATTTAGCTTCCGTGCAGCCTAGAGGAACTGAATTATTTCCTATCCTTCTCGGAGGGCATTACTGCTATATTGAGTGCATCAGCCCATATTATTACTCCCAGTAGTTTAATTCTTCACCGGACTGCACACTTCTGATTTCTCCTGTCAAAGTTTCTCCAAATCTCCTGGGCCCTTTTAAGCAGACATCTTCCTAACCATCTTCTTTCAGTGTAAATGTAAACTGCAGCATAATCAAATTACGTAGTCCTTTTATTAGCTTTACTGTATTTCTGGCCATTAACATCTGCTGAGTGTATGTTATAGACAGTTTAGGTTTTCCATAACACTTTTGATATTATACACACTATAAAACTTCTCGCCTCCTATACCTCACTACCAAGTATTCTAGTTTTTCAAGATTAAAAAATTATCTGCGATAAATATATGTATTTTAACCATGTTTTTGCACAACTAAAATGAAATGCTGAATTAGCCACAGTAGGGAGCCTTGCCACCTACGGCTAACAGTCTGAGGCCCCACTGCCCGGAACTTGGGCTAACTTTCCCAATTTAGTTAATGAGAACAGCTGAATAATGAGGACTTGGATAAACAGGGTTCTATTGTATATGGGGTTTTGTTGTTTCACAAAATGTAAAAAACGGAAAATTCTCTGTTAAAATGCAAATTCTGCAGTTTTCCATGGTAAATAGATTTATAAGATCTCTCCTCACCACAGACTTTAGATATACAGGGGTTCCACCAGTAACATTGAGCTCTTAGCAGAGCTGAAAGTAATCGGGTGCAGCCTTGTGCATAGCTCCAGCAAGAGTTGGTTGACAGGGGTGTAGCAAGCGGGGATGCAAAGGAGGGAAGTTGCCTCCGAGAGCCACACTAGGGTGAGCGCAGGGAGAACGGCATGGGCAAGTCTGGGACCGCCCAGCCCCATCGCAGCAGCTGCGACACATGTCAGACCCGCCCGTGCTGTCCTCCCTGTGCTTGCCCTAGCGTGGCACCCGGGTGCAATTGCCTCTGCTACCCCCCTTACTACACCCCTGCTGGTTGAGCTGCAACAAAAGCCAGCAGGAAGCTGTTTAAAGAGTGGGCAGGGACGTGGGTTTGCAATAGACACTACCTGTAAGAAATGTTAATTTACTTTTACCACTGGCTCTTAGGAATGTGCAAAACTGGAAAGGTTTGTTGCTGAGGTGCCACTCACATGAAAATGCAGGATCAGATTCTTCTGAAGAGCTCAGCATCCTGGAAATGGGTGCAGCACACTTTTAAAAATATGACTTCCAGCCTTTGAATTATTGGTTTCACAAGTTATCATTCTCGTATTTTTTAGGAGAGATTTGTGATAAAAGCTAATTTATTCTCAGCCACCACTTTTCTTAAAGATTGCTGTAACTTCTGATTTCTGATGACCATCATATTCTTCATTCTCATTCTAGGAGTGTCATGAGCAAGACATGATAAGTCATTCTTCTGCTCTACTCTGCGCTGATAGGCCTCTACTGGAGTATTGTGTCCGGTGCTGGATACCACATTTCAAGAAAGATGTGGAAAAATTGGAGAAGGTCCAAAGAAGAGCAACAAAAATGATTAAAAATCTAGAAAACATGAGCTATGAGGAAAGACTGAAAAAATTGGGCTTGTTTACTTTGGAAAGAAGACTGCGAGGGAACATGATAGCTGTTTTCAAATATCTAAAAGGGTGTTACAAGGGGAAGGAAGAAAATCTAATACTTATTTTTAACCCAGTTATACTTCTGGCCTTCACAACATTCCCTAACAACAAATTCCACATGTTGACTTTGCAATGGGTGAAGAAGTGCTTCCTTTTGTTTGTTTTAGACCTCCTCCCTATAAATTTCATCAGGTGAAATTCTTGTGTTGTGAGGAGTAAATAACACTACCTTATTTACTTGCTCTACATCATTAATGAGTTTTTAGACTCCTAGTTGTCTTCTTTTAGATGAATAGTAACAGACTTTTTAATCTCTCCTCATACAGACACTATTCCATATCCTTAATCATTGTTGTTGACCTTCTCTTTATCTTTTCCAGTTCTAACATATCTGTTTTTGAGATCGAGTGACAACAACTGTACATAATATTCCAGGTGTGGTTGTACCATGGATTATATAGTGATGTCATGATAATTTTCTCTCTATTCCATCACTTCCCTAACTGTTGGTTTTTTTGACTGACAGTGCACATTAAACAGATGTTTTCAGAGAACTACCCACAATGACTCCAAGATCTCTTTTTTGAGTACTAACAGCTAATTCAGATCCCATCATTTTTGCACATCTATTTCAGATTACGATCTACAATAAACACTACTGTATGTATATAAACATTGAGTTTCACCTGCCATTTAGTTGCTCTGTTCTCTGAGATCCCTATGTCAGTCTTCATAGGCTTTGGCCATAATTATTTTGAGTAAAGTTCATCATCTGCAAATTTTGCCACCTCACCATTCACCCTTTTTTCCAAATTACTTACAAATATGTCGAACAGCACTGGTCCCAGGACAGATCTCTGGGAGTCCCTTCCATTTACCCTCTCTGCTGTGAAAACTGTTTATTTCTTCCCTTTGTTGCTTATCTTTTAGCCAGTTACTGATCCATGAAAGGATTTTCCCTGTCATGTGCATATAGTGTGTCTATACTACAAGGCTACATCTACACTGGCATGATTTTCCGAAAATGCTTTGAACGGAAAAGTTTTCTGTTAAAAGCATTTTCGGAAAAGCGCATCTAGATTGGCAGGATGCTTTTCTACAAAAGCACTTTTTGCAGAAAAGTGTCCGTGGCCAATCTAGACGCGGTATTCTGCAAAAACAGCCCCAATCGCCATTTTTGCGATCGGGGCTTTTTTGTGGAAAACAGTACTGTGCAGTCTACACTGGCCCTTTTGCGCAAAAGTCTTTCGGAAAAAGACTTTTGCCTGAATGGGAGCAGCATGGTATTTCTGGAAAAGCACTGATGATCTTACATGAGATCATCAGTGCTTTTCCGGAAATTCAAGCGGCCAGTGTAGACAGCTGGCAAGTTTTTCCAGAAAAGTGTCTAGCCCAAGAGTTCTTATTTTCTTTTTCTTCCTATTCCTTGCTCCCTCCTTTTTCCTGTGGCTATAATGCCAGTTACATTGTGCTTTAAGGTAGGTCCTTCTCTTAGAAGTTACTCCCTAGAGGCTCCTAAATCCACACAGTGCAACCAAGAGTATCAAGGCTTTAGATTATAAATTCTTTGGCACAGGGAATATGTCATTCTGTCTTTAAATAGCACCTTGCACAATGGGGCTCTAATATTGACTTGAGTTTCAAGGACTAATGTAATTCATTAACAAATTATAAATAACTTCGGAGTTTCTGAAGAGATTACTACTGATTTTCCTAGTTGATCAACCATATGCTATGGATTTTACAAAGCAGTTAGATGTAATAGTTGGTTTAAATATCTTTGCATTAGTGACTGAACACTGTCTCATTTGAAATTCCAATAATTTTATTTAGTATCATTTGTACATGGTACCAATATGGAGGTTTCAGCAAATTAATGAGATGACATTTCAGTTGTCTATAAGAGGCTGCATTAGTAAATTATACCTTTGGCTGTATATTTAACCTTATGCAGCACCACTACCATAAGTGCCACCTTTAATTTGAATATTTTAATTCATTGTGATAAATACCATGCACTTTTTAGAGGGCAGTCAGAGTAGGATTTTTAAATCTAATACCTTGTGATGATTGCATTTTCACAGTCAAACCTGGCTCAACCATATGAAAAACATTAAGAAGGCAGAGTTAGAAATTGGCGGATTTCTAATTATGATATTCTTCTTATATTCATAATTCACATTGATTATATGTATATTAAAACCAGGTTGTTTCTTACCAACTGCAATTTCAACTTTAGGTAATTCTTCTATTGAAGAGAACATCCCTGGTGTTAAATAGTTACTATGCAGCATCTTCTTTTAAGGAATATGAAATGGCCTGCTTTCCTTTTCCTTCACCCCCAACCATTGAATTTCCTTGTGTTGTGATAAGGGGAATTAAAACCAGGTTGGTTCTTAGGAAACATACTCCAGGCTTGGGGGTAAAGTTTTTCTCCTCTAGTCTCCTGAATATCCCTCAACTCTTCCGATTAAAAAGTAATTCTTTCCAAAGATTCCAGTCCTGCAGCCATTTCTTTGGTAAGTAGTACCGCTGAAATCAATGAGGCTATTTACATAAAAATAACTCATGTAAATAAGTATTGCAAAAGTGGGCCTTGCATAAGTGGAAGAAGAAGGTTGCCTTTAATTTACCCCAGCCATATATTTCTCATTCTAAGCACTCAATGATTTCATATCTTTGTAATTTATATATCTTTTGATACTCAGGGGAAAGGGTAATTCTTGGGAATAAGTCTGGATGCTCTGGATGTGGTGAAAGCCATGGACTGCCCCAGTTTACTGTACAGTAATATATTGGGATTGTGTGTCCCTAGGATTCACTAATAAACAGCGGGACAAAAGTTTTGCTAGTCTAGCATGAAGTTGTTCAGCAAATATTTCCAGACATCATATTTATATGTAATGTGTTCTGGAGCTGGTACCTGTTACATGATTTCAACCAAGTTTTAGGGGGATGTAAGACGGGATCATATGCTAGGGTCAAGCAGAGGCCTTCCTGGACATAGGTGCAAGTTACTGTAGCTTCAGGGCTACTCTAAGAGTACGTCTACACTACAGCCCTATTTCAAATTAACTTAATATGGAATAGTTAATTCGAATTAAGCTAACTCGAATTAACGCATCTACACACAAAAATTATTTCGAATTAGCGTTTTGCTATTTCAAAATAGCACATCCACACTGAAGCTAAGGCTGGCCGGAACCAGTGCTGGCAGGGCATCAGGTTAGGATTTAGGTTGTGGGGATGCTGCCTGAGGCTAACTGAGCTCCGTGCTTAAAGGGACACTATCCCCATCCCGGACAGACAGTTCTCAGGGTTCCCCGCTTGCTTGTCTACCTCGATGAGGGACAGCAAAGTAACCTTGTCTTGGAGTGCCCTGAGTGCCCACAATTGGGACACCACAGTACTCGGCCATATGGAGCCAGAGCTGCCCCTGAGCACACCAGTGTATCTCATGGGGTCGTTGCTATCAGCCCGGCTGCACTTGCTGCAGGCTGCCATCCAGAGGGGTCCATCAGGAGGCTGTCAGGATCCAGGAGGCCCTGCGGGAAAGCATTCACCCCGAGGAGCTCTCAGAGCCACCCTGGTCCTCCCCACCAGGGGCTTGTGCCCCATTCCTCCCTCACGTCTTTCCACTTACCCCTTCCTAGCCCCCCTTCCTGATGTCAAATAAAAGACATCTATGTTCAAAAATAGAAACTGGGTTTATTGAACAAAGCTGGGGGTGGGGAAGGATGAATCTCTGGGGAGACTGGGAAAAGGAGGTGGGAGGGGGAAGAAAGAGGGTAGGAGAGGGGAGGGGGAAACCTGGAAGGAGGGAGCTGGAAGGGGGATGCAAGGGGAAGAAGGGGGAGGGGTAGCTCAGGGCCCAGAGTTGGGGGTCTCGCTGGACCAACTTGATTTTCATGCAAATCTGCTCCTGGGTTCGCATGTGGCCTTTGGTGACCAGGCTGGCAGCTATCCTGTCATAGACGGCAGCATTCCTCCATCTAGCATGGAGATTATGGATGTTGGGGTCATCCCCCCCAAACCTGAATAATGTCCATGATCTCCATCCTGGATCAGGAAGGCACCCACCTTCTCCAGCCCCTGTCAGTGGCTTGCTGGCTCATGTTTTGAGGCCACTGGGTAAGGGGCCCTGGTGGCCACTGCTGGCTCTCGGCTGGCAGGCTTGGAGCTGGCACAGACACTGTGACCAGAGTCTACCCCTTTAATGGCTCTGGGGTTGGGGGAGAGGAGAGGAGTTTTCCTAGTTGTGCCCAGAGTGGCCGCCAGGGCTCCCTGGGAAGGGCTGGAGGCCCCCTATTTCGAATTAAATGTCTACACTGCACTTAATTCAAAATAGCTATTTTGAATTTGGCATTACTCTTCGTAGAATGAGGTTTACCAAATTTGAATTAAGCGCTCCGCTATTTCGAATTAATTTCGAAATAGAGGTTTGCATGTATAGACACTATTAAAGTTAATTCGAAATAATGGCTGTTATAATAATGCCACAGAGGGCCTCAGCAGAGAAATATTGTAAGAGAGCCATTTCCACCTATTTCAAGGCATTAATCCATGCACATGTGTTTGAGGGGATCATACTTGATGATACATAAACAAGGCATCTTGCATACTCAGCTTCTTGGACAGTTATGAATGACATGATCAGCCTTCCACCTCGAGCTATTATCATTGGCACAACATTGATCATCAGCTGCTGTGACAAGTCTGGCAAACTGTTATACTACGGTGCTAATACACTCTTCACTAGAGCTAATTCAAACTTGGAAATTCTGTTCCTTGGGAAATCCTACATTTATGGAAATAAACTATTCCATTTGGGGAGGAAATAGCATCATTACCCTCCCCCCCAAAATTGTAACAAAATGATAATTTGCCCCAGCCCATCCTTTCTGTCAGAAGCCCCAACCCTTCTGGGAGTGTGGAGCCAGCACCCTCACCTTGCTTAGGGTCCTAACCAGTCGGTCATTCCCTCTTTCTGTTGGTGAAAGACAAACTTTCTAGTTTATACAGAGTTTGTCTTCATGCACATTTAGTCTCATAGAAAACCTATATAGAACCCTATAAACACCTGACCTTGTATAGGTCGGACCTCCCAAAACCGGGACTCTCTGGTCCAGGAACAGCAAGAGAACAAGCAGCTGGGAGCCCAGCAGGGCTGGGACTGAGTTGGAGACCCACCAGTAGTGTCAAGTATGCGGCACCTCGGCAGCCCTGAGAGCAGGGCCATAACCTCAGCAGTCTGGGATGCTGGGGCCACAGAAGCACAGCAGCCCAGCATGGGGAGGGGGCAGAGGCATCTGGGACCAGCAGCAGGGAGGGGCGGTGGGCTGGAGGGGGGTCAGTAGCAGAGGATCTCCCCTAGTCTGGCAAATTCTCTCATTTGGGACAGGTCACATCTCAAGGGTGCCAGATCAGAGTGGTCTAACCTATAACTCATGGATTGGAATACTAGATTTCTATTTAAAAAAACTTGAAAATGTCAGTCTAAAAACAGAGCACACCAGCTACAAATGTCATTATGACATGTCAAAAGACATTGTGACGTCAGAAGATAGAGAAGGCTTACATTTGAAGGCCTGTTTTTGTGTGTGTTCACAATAAGTGCATGCATCTGTTTATATACATGGACAAACTAGCTAACTGCAAACAAAGCTTCTTTATTTTATCAACGCATATAGCTGTCCGAGAAAATGAATTGCATGCAAATGTTAAAGCTCTTTGAAAACTTAGTTTCCTCTCAAACTGTACTTTAACCTGAACATTAATGGTAAAAATACTGCTATAATTCAGGCTCAGATTAAGATATGTTTTATAGTACATACAGTAGGGCTGTGTATAGACTGGCCAGTTTTTCCGGAAAAATCAGCCACTGGCCGCTTGAATTTCCTCAAAAGCACTGATGATCTCATGTAAGATTGTCAATGTTCTTGCGGAAATACTATGCTGCTCCCGTTCGGGCAAAAGTCCTTTTGCGCAAAACTTTTGCGCTAAAGTGCCAGTGTAGACAGCTCAGATTTGTTTTCCACAAAAAAGCACTGATCGGGGCTTTTTTGTGGAAAAGCGCGTCTAGATTGGCATGGACACTTTTCCGCAAAAAGTGCTTTTGCGGAAAAGCGTCTGTGCCAATCTAGACGCTCTGTTCCGAAAATGCTTTTAACAGAAAACTTTTCTGTTAAAAGCATTTCCAGAAAATTATGCCAGTCTAGACATAGGCTAGTTGTGCATAAGAAGTTATGGGTCTGATTAGCTATAGGTTGGCACCTTGTAGAATAACTGTTACCTGTACAAAGTGAATATAAAATGTTACCATACAAGATAATGATATCATCTACCCACTATGCACATGTGTAAATGATCACATAAGGTGCAAGGCAATGGAAAAATCAGTCATCTAATTCATAAAGAAGCTTACATTTTTGCATTGTTGTCATCTGTATAACTATAGGTAGAAGATCTACAAGTCAAATTGGTATTTCTTGCCTTAGCACTTAAAATTAAAGAGGTTTTATATGATTTATTTGTGTGTATAAATATGTTTCTAAAGCAAATATTAGTGGAGTAAATAATAAGAACTGATTTATTTTAATTCTGGCATAAAAAGGAGCATTCTTACAGTGCTGTAATACATAGAGAAATTGTGCTTGTGTGCAAAAGGTACAGAATCGTACATACAATATATTGTATTCTAATGCTAGAGATTCAAAAGCATGCTAGCATAGTAGTAATTGGATTTTTTGGTATTCCTTTTTGAGAATAGGCTGCTTAAATCATTCAAAAGCAAATCATAGCAGAAAAGAATTGTTGAAGAAATGCACTGTAACATGCTGTTTCAGAGCTTACAAAGTAAGCATCACAAAGTACAATGATCAGTTATAGTATTCAGCAGTTGAGATATCACAGATCTAGTTTTCAGCTTTGTAGCTCTGCAGAGGCTCATAGAAATACACAACAGTACACTATGACAATACAAATGCAATTTTTTTCTCTCTCTCTCCTGAGATGGTTATGTTAAAATGGCATTGATTTTTCTAGAAAAGTTGAGAAAATCAGATTTTTTTGGTTTCTTGCATACGCTATGGATACATATTTAGCCTTTATCCTTTGTGAGCAAGATTTGAATCTAGTGTACAAAGGAGTGTACAAAGGAACAGCTCTCTTGACTTCAGTAGAATTATCCCCTCCTCCCCCCTCACACCAGATGTGAGTTGGGTCCCATGGCCACAGATTATGAAGAGTCCTTCATGAGGAAATTCTGTGCTCAAATACTGGCACAGGGTGCCAGATGAATGTGTGCACATGAGGACATATTTCGGCATTATGCGTTTCTCAATGCAACTATACATTTAAAAACAACAGGAGAAATTCTGCTCTAAGCTACACTGGTGTCACTGAAAGAAGAGAGACTTGCAGAGGACTTTGAAAACTCATGGAGATCGGGTGAGATCCTGGATGATTTAAAAAAGGGAAGAAGGACAATCCAGAGAACTATAGATCAGTCAGCTTTACCTTAGTCCCTGGAACAATCATGGAGGGGATCCTCAAGGAATCCCTTTTGATGCACTTGGAAGAGGGGAAAGAGATCAGGAATAGTCAACATGGATTCATCAAGGGCAAGTCATGCCTGACCAATCTGATTAGCTTCTATGATGAAATAACTGGCTCTGTGGATATGGGAAAGTTGGTGGATGCGATATACCTTGACTTTAGCAAAGCTTTTGATATGGTCTCCCACAATATTCTTGCCAGCAAATTAAGGAAGTATGGATTGGATAAATGGACTGTAAGATGGACAGAAAGCTGACTAGACTGTCAGGCCCAATGGGTAGTGATTAACGGCCCGATGTCAGATTGGTGGTCAGTTTCTAGAGGAGTGCCCCAAGGATCGGTTCTAGGGCTGGTTTTGTTCAACGCCTTGATTAATGACCTGGGTGAGGGGATGAATTGCACCCTCAGCAAGTTTGTGGATGACACTAAGCTAGGGGGAGAGGTAAAATGTTGGAGGGCAGGGATAGGGTCCAGAGTGACCTAGACAGATTAAAGGATTGGGCCAAAAGAAATCTGATGAGGTTCAACAAAGACAAGTGCAGAGTACTGCACTTGGGATGGAAGAATCCCAAGCATTGTTACAGGCTGGGGACTGACTGGCTAAGTAGTAATTCTGCAGAAAAGGACCTGGGGGTTACAGTGGATGAGAAGCTGGATATGAGTCAGCAGTGTGCCCTTGTAGCCAAGAAGGCAAATGGAATATTAGGTTCCATTAGGAGGAGCTTTGCCAACCGATCTAAAGAAGTGATTATTCCCCTTTATTTGGCTCCGGTGAGGCCACATCTTGGCTGTCTCTACATTGGCACCCTTTTCCGGAAAAGGGATGCTAATGAGACAAGTCGGAATTGCAAATGCCACGGGGGATTTAAATATCCCCCGCGGCATTTGCATGAACATGTCTGCCGCTTTTTTCCGGCTCGGGGCTTTGCCGGAGAAAAGTGCCAGTCTAGATGGGATCTTTCAGAAAATAAAGCCTTTTCTGGAAGATCCCTTATTCCTGATTTTAAGAGGAATAAGGGATCTTCCGGAAAAGGCTTTATTTTCCGAAAGATACAGTCTAGACTGGCGCTTTTCTCCGGCAAAGCCCCGAGCCGGAAAAAAATGGCAGCCATGTTCATGCAAATGCCGCGGGGGATATTTAAATCCCCCGAGGCATTTGCAATTCCGACTTGTCTCATTAGCATCCCTTTTCCGGAAAAGGGTGCCAATGTAGACATAGCCCTTGTGTATTGCATCCAGTTCTGGGGCTCCCACTATAGAAAGGATGTGGATAGACTGGAGAGGGTCCAGCAAAATGATTAGAGGGCTGGAGCACATGACCCAGGAGGAGAGGCTGAGGGATTTGGGTTTGTTTAGTTTGAAGAAAAGAAGAGTAAGGGAGGATTTGATAGCAGACTTCAACTTCCAGTTGGGAGGTTCCAAAGAGGATGGAGAGATGCTGTTCTCAGTAGTGATGGATAGTAGAACAAGGAGGAATGGTCTCAAGTTATAGTGGGGGAGATCTAGGTTGGAAATTAGGAAAAACTTTTTCACTAGGAGGATAATGGAATGGGTTACCTATGGAAGTTTTTCAGTCTCGGCTTGACAAAGCCTTGGTTGGGTTGATTTAGTTGTGATTGGTCCTGCTTTGGGCAAGGGCCTGAACTTGATGGACTCCTGAGATCTCTTCTAGCTCTAGGATTCTATGATTAAATGACTATAGAGCTGCAGGTGCTTTTAGCAGGCAGTCACATGTGTGTTTTGTTTTTAAAAAGCATGTTGCTTTCATTGTCTGTTTCATTATGCTTCGTTATTAATTAGATACGACATGTACCAGTAACAGACCTAGGGCTAGATTTAGAAAATGAATGATAGCAAATATTTTCCACAAAAGCATATTTTGAAATGGTATTCAGAAAAAAGTTAAGCAAAATGAACATTTTTTACAATAATTTTAGCTTTAAAAAACAAGATGGTCAATTTTATGTTTCTTTGTGAAAAACAGACACTGGTTCTTCTTTGCCTACATAGCTCTAGGACACATTCATGGGGATGAGGCCCCTTCCTCCATTTTCTTCTTTTACTACACAAGGTGCTCCTGGACCCACATATGTGCTTCTATAACCACCTGTGAGCAGATTTGAACCTGGGAGTTTTGGAGCTTAGTGTAGGAGCCTCTACTGCTTGAACTATAAAGCCAGCTGCATCTCAGTTCAGGATGTAGAGCTCCCTTGTTCTTATCTCTCACTGTAAGCAGTGTAAGTGCCACTACACGGGACAGTGAATCACACTCACTAGGTGTGTGGGTTACACATGAGTGCACGGAAAGCAAGGCTCTGTCCCCAACCCATTGAAAGCAAGCTGGTTGGAGAGCAGGTTATGATATGGCCTCATTTTTTTCTCCTTTTCTGCCACCAACATATGTCAGCAAACATATAGGGCTGATTCAGGAAGCAGAGGTATATTGCATCTTACAAAGGGCTGCCAGCACTGCATTTTCCTAAGCAGAAAAAGAGAGCTTAACTGCAACTAAGTTTCACAGCATTATCTGTGCCTTACTAGTGCTGCTTCTAGGGCAGCAAAATAGAGAATGGCCATACATAAAGTATTTAAAGGACTCTGAAGTGGGCAAAATTTAAAATTGGTGAATGTCTAGAGGTCTGAAGATTCAGTGGAAGAGATACAAATGATCATCCAAAATGTGATGAGAAAAACGGAGGACCTTTAAAAATGGCGGCGCACGGCTTTATGCAAATGAAGCCCAGGAAATTCAAATCCCGGGCTTCATTTGCAACTCCGATTGCCTACATTACCACCCTAGTTCGAACTAGGGTGGTAGTGTAGACATACCAAGAGAGTGTAAAAGGTATCAGAGTTACTGGGCTAGAGTGCTCTCTGGATAGGACTACACAGCCCACAAGAAGCAAGTCTCTCAGTCTCATGCTACCACTCTAAATTTAGCATTCAGGCTCTGAAGCTGCCAGAGACAGCAAGGATTCAGAACCAGCTTGAGCCACAATTTCAAGGTGCAGATACTTTTAGTGTGAGGAATGCTAGCTCGGTCCATTGATCCATGTTCAGAGGCCTGTTACTGTGGGCTATGGTGCATACCCTCTGAGCACAGTACCTCCACGTCTCAGGCTGTCATCTCTTTCCTGTAGTGGAAACAGGTGTCTCTCGCTCTGAGACCAGGTGCTGGGTTTCCACTGTGATCCCCTCCACAGGCCTGAGTTGGGCTTAGAGCCTGCTGTTCTATTCCCTCTGGGGCAACAACAGTGATAATTAGTAATCAAACTACTTGTTTAGAACAAAATCATGTCAGAGAGCAAATAAAGCAATGATGAATACTGCATTCATATCTAGCTTTTCCCTACAGCTCACCATTCCCTGGATGTGGAAGGCCTAATTTCTTTAGATTCCTCCACTGAGATTGTCTGTGCCAGCCTGTCTGGACAGCTGTTCAACTCTTTAGTCTTCTTTTGATCTCTAGTTCATATACTGGCAAAACAAGGTTTACTGTGTCAGACACAAGTGCAGCACTCTCCAAGGTTACCTGAAGAGTAACCAGGTGTCCAGGATAAATCACTACCACCTGCTTACAATGTCAGAGAGACTTGTATATGACTACTAGGATAAATCTTCCCTGCTCTGTTGGTTGCTGGCACTTACTTTCCTAGATGCTTCTCTTCTGGACACCCAAAACAAACCTGTGTGCAAGCAGTGCACCCTAGGCTGCTGGCATCAGTTCAACATCTTAATAGCACAAAGCATTTAGATCTAACTGAAGCTTATTTAACACAATTTCATACATACATGCAAGTAAAAAGATCTGGAAACATACGGTAAAAGGAAATTGTAAAATATTCTATAGTCTTTACATATTAACAAGTTACTTTTCTGCCTAACAGGCTATTTTTCACCCACTGCTCAGTTCTTTTAGTGCTTGTCTAGTCCAGACAGCTGGAATCCCCTTTGCTCAAGTCATTGTTACTGACGGAATGTTACTTCTGTAATAAATAACATTTGTGCCATCTTTTCTGGTCATATCCAGTCCCAGAACTTTAGTCATTGATGCTCAAGTCTGCATCTGCACCAGATTGTGTACATAATCTGAATAAGTGGATGCTGATCGAGTTCAGTGATGGCTGCATCTCAGAGCTGAGATTCATACAATTTTTGGTGACCTATTTCACCTGCATCAATTTTGAAAACCAATATTCCACCTGCTCAGGCCTGCTGACTGGGGATGGAGGCTACAAAGGGGGCAATTGCCCTGGGGCCCAACAACTCAAAGGCTACTGTGGCAGTGGTGCTACCTGGAGACCCAGGTCCTTTATATGACCATTGGAGTCCCAGCTCCTAGGGCTGCCTGAGGAGGTGAGGACACCATGCCATGTGTGCCAAGCAGTGCTGAGGACTGGTTGTCCCTGTTCCCGCCCCTCCCACACACCTAGTCCAAAGGCCCACAGAGCCTGTCAGCTTCTCTGCACATGCTTCTTAATTCAAAAAATGTTTCCTGGACAAACATTCTTCAATAACTCCAATAACTAGCTGCTATTATTTTTTGATAGAAGACCAAATATGACATTTTCCACTTTTGGTGAAATATCAGAATGATGATTGGACACAGATATATTTATCAAGGCATATACGTGTTTCACAAGTTGCAGGATCTTTGACACTGTCTTTCTAGTGTATAACTAGTTAGTAGTTAGAATCATAGAATATTAGGGTTAGAAGAGACTCCAGGAGGCTATCAAGCCTAATCCCCTGCTCAAAGCAGGACAAAACCCCACAAAATAATTCCAGCCAGTGCTTTGTCAAGCCTGGCCTTAAAAGCCTTAAAGGATAGAGATTCTACCATCTCTCTGAGCAACCAATTCCACCCTCCTAGTGAAAAGAGTTTTTCTTAATATCCAACCTAACCCTCTCCCACTACAATTTGAGAATATTTCTTCTTGTTCATTTATCTCCCACCACCGGAAGAGCCTCTCTCCACCCTCTTTTGACCTCTTCCCCCCTCACCCCCCCTCGCCCCGCTTCAGGTAGTTGAAGGATGCAATTAAATCCCTCCTCATTCTTCTCTTTTACAGACTAAAATATGCACATTACAGGCAAATATGCCTCTCCTCATAAGTCATGTGCCCCAGGCCCCTAATTGTTTTGTTGCCCTTTGCTAGACTCTGTCCAATTTGTCCAGAACCTTTCTGTAGTGGGAGAAGACAGCAAAACTGGATGGAATACTAGAGATGTGGCCTCACCACTGCTGAATAGATGGGATTAACCATTTCCCTGGATCTGCTGGCAATGTTCTTAGTAATACAACCCAATGTGCCACTTAATCTTCTTGGCAACAAGGGCACACTGCTGACTCATAACTAGCCTCTCAACTACTGTAATCCCCAGATCCTTTTCTGCAGTTATATGGAAAGCCATTGTGTTTCCTTCCTGTACTGTTTAACATTGACTTCAAGCATTGTAGGTATTTAATAGCCATTCCACTAGCCCCAATATGTTTGATCAATATACTCACATGGGAAATTCTAATCTAACATATAACAACTAATTGACTTACTCATGAATGGTGTTCATACCATTATTGCATGCATATATTAGTAAACAGTGATCCATACAACACTCAGAACTTTATTAAGCACCAGCAATACTTCTGTCTTACTTGCAATGAATATTTATGTTATAGATGTATTATACAGAAAAATAAATCACCAAAGCTACGTCTAGACTACATCCCTTTTTCGTAAAAGGATGTAAATTAGACGTATCGCAATTGCTAATGAAGGGGGGATTTAAATTTCCCCCGCTTCATTAGCATAAAAATGGCTGCCGCTTTTTTTCGGCACGGAGCTTTGCCGTAAAAAAGCGCCAGTCTAGATGCTGATCTTCTGGAAAATAAAGCCTTTGCTGAAAGATCCCTTATCCCTCTATGAAATAAGGGATCTTTTGGAAAAGGCTTTATTTTCCACAAGATCAGTGTCTAGACTGGCGCTTTTTTCCGGCAGAGCTCCGTGCCGAAAAAAGCGGCAGCCATTTTTATGCTAATGAAGCAGGGGAGATTTAAATCCCCGCTTCATTAGCAATTGCGATATGTCTAATTTACATCCCTTTTACGAAAAAGGGATGTAGTCTAGACGTAGCCCAAGAGTGGAGAATCATTGTAAGTGAAGGGAGTTTGCATACTCTGATACCATACCAAGAAACATAGAGTAAAAATAATTATTCTGATGCTATGGAGGATGAACCTAATATCACAGACATGAAGCCTGGTAAACTGGATTGAAGACAGATCTAGGGGTTCAAATTTCTCAATGGGAGTTAGGAACGACAGTGCTAGTGATTCGATGTCAATATTTGTACTGTATAATTTTAGAGACTGTTCATATTCCAAAAGTTAGAACTGCAAATTGTTATGGAGGAAATAGTTAAGAATCATTACAAATTCGCAAAAATAAAAAAAAATATAAAAATCTTCCCTGAGTATCATACGGATGTTAAATATCGGTTAATTGAATAGTTGAGTAACCTAATGAATTCTTATTGATTAGTCAACTATTCTATAGTCCCCCAAGGCAGGGCCAGCAGCAGCACAGGTGCTAGGCGGGAGCTAGTCTGCAAGGGGAGCCAGTTTAAAAACCAGTTCCTCTTGTGGACTGGCTTTTTGTTGCCCTGTGCTGCTGCCTCTGATAAAGAGGCAGAAGTGGGGGACCAGCGCAAACCGGAACTGAGCCAGGCTGACTGCCCACCCGGCTCCTAATACACTTTAAATGGATACATCCCAAACCCAACGTGAGCCAGAATTGAGGTGGGCTACTGGCATGCCTGCTAAAAAATTTACTGGTTGTGGGGGAAGGGGCGGGGGGGAAGGGAAATGCATGTAGTCTATAGCATTAACCTATAAGCTTTTCTTATTGGTTAATCAGTTACTCGACTACACTATTACATCCTAGAGTATCAGATCTCCTGAAGTAGCAGTGGTGGTGGTGGCTGGGAGGCCATTTGAATTGCCAGACTTGGGGGGGCAACTGCCTCATATGTCTGCCCCCCCTACTCCCTCCCCCGCATCAGCAGGACTTCCAATATGTTCATACTATTTTGAAATAAAGTCAGATCACCAGATACCTCAGATTCCTACCAGGAAGTAATAGATACATATCTCCCTGCCAGTCAATTCTGTATTTTATGTCACACAGTGTATATATGTAGCCCAAGGTCCAGTGTGTTTCAGCAGCAGCCCTGGGAACTACAAGCTGTGGACTACAAACTGTGGCATGTTGGGAGACTTCCTGGTTCCTGCCAGGGTGTGCCCTCTGCCTCCAGCAGGGTCTCAGCAAGGACTGTGCTAGAAGCAGCACACAGGCTGTATGCTGAGAGAAGGGGCTGCTGAACTGTTTTCCTGTTCTATGTTTTTTTGCAGAATAAAGCCTATTCCTGGTGATTTGTCGGAGTGGGTCTGGTCTGAGGTGCACTCACACATACACAGCACAGAGCATATCAAGCAGCCTCAGGCCTAGCCTTTCCCTCTCCCCCCCCCCCACAAAGTGGTGTAAGAAGTCACAAGCTTCCCCTATTCTGAATAACCTCACACTGGGCTAGCCAACAGGAGCGGTTACATATATATTTGAATAGTGAGTGTGGGGGGTGTGGAAGGCGGATACTGAATAAGCAATAGCAAAATCTACGAGAAAGAATATTTACAGGAGTAAACAAACAGCAGGGCAGGTCCTTTTTATTAATAAAGACAAAGGGTTGTTCTGATTTATCTTAGGGAACAAAGAAACACACTGAATCCCTCACATGAGAGACAAGGTGAGAGCATACTTGTTTCATGAAAGGAGGATCACACTCAGCTGGGCTATAAAGCACTGTGAGGATGTAAGGTAAGCAATATTCTACAAAATGTGAGAGCAGCCTGTGACTTAAATATAGGTTTTAGAATGCATGGCAGGATTTTTCCTATATGCAACCATTTGTTTCCAGTAGTCATACTTGCTACTGTGACTCTCTACACATTAATATTAGATACGTTTATAGTAAAATTAATGTGCTGTGTATTAAGCTGAATGGTGATCAGAGGTAGAATTGGTAAGCAGGGGGACCAATGGCTGCATGTTCCAGGGCAAAACTCAGCAGGATCATGGGTTGCAGTGTGGCTGTGTTGCCTCCCTCGGTGACCCCAACAGCTGTCATACAGGGCTTCCTCATACTTCCACAGGGTCTCTGATTTAGACTATATTAAATTTGGTGGTTTAGGAAAATTTAAAGTTTCTCATTCAAACTTTATGAGACCCACTGTCACTCTGGAAACATGTCTATCCATAATGCTATCCTCTCACAGTGCCAATGACACCCTCCACAGAACTATTTGCACAAGCAAATAAGCTCCAGAAATGCCAATAAGGCATAATCAAGAAACAAGACACACAGGGTAATAGCCTTCTTGACAGGGACAGCGGTCTCATCTTCTATCTCTTACAGAAGTATCTCCAAATACTTCACTATCTGGAGTATTGACCACCCAGGTGATATTTAGCTATTCAACTCAAGGTTTAAGGTTTAAGAATCTGACATGACTTCCAAAATCTTAGAAAAAGGAACTGTGGAACATTCTTTCAGAAGTTTTAAAAAGAGTAACACTCCGAGACAGAAGCTACCAGAAAAGAAAATTAACCTTCTGCTGGTAGTATCTGACTCAAATGATGAAAGTGAACATGCTTGGTCCATAAAGCTTTAGACTGTCATCAGCAAAGACACATGTCCTCTCAAATAGTGTTTGACGGATGAAGGGACATATGGATGCTTAGCACGATCTGGCATGTAAATATCTTAAGATGTCAGTTAAATAGTTTCATATGAATGCCTCTTCTCACTTTCAGATTACACTGTAAACAAGAAGAATGCAGCATTATCTCTTCCAAATGTAAACAAAATTGTCTGAACAAGTAGTAAAACTGAGTGGATTTGTAGGCTCTAAAAGTTATAGATTGCTTTATTTTTTGAATGCATTATTCTACATAATTCTACATTTCTATGGTAAACTTTCATGATAAAGAGATTGCACTGCAGTACATGTAATGGGGAGACTGAAAAATATAATTTCCTTTGTTTATTTACAGTGTACGTATTTGTAATAAAAACAAATATAAAGTGAGTTCTGTACATTTTGTATTCGATGTAGTAATTTAAAACAATGTGAAAATATAGAAAACATCCAAAATATTTAAATACATGCTACTATGGTATTCTATAATTGTGTAAAAGCATGATTAATCAAAACTATTTTTTTTGCATCATTAATCCCAACCAATTTTTAATGATTTGACAGCCTATATATATATATATGTATATAATACATTTGTGACTTGACTCATGTCTTCTAAATTCATGAGAGTGGCAACACTGCATTTCCCCTGTGGATTAATCAAACTGCAGTAGGATTTGGGGATCCTTCCTGCCACCAGCAGACACACCTCTACTAGCTGTTCAGATATAAACATGTGTCTAAATAGGTCAATATAACACTATTTTACTCTTCATAGGAAATAGGTAGTCGAGGTCACAGACAAGTTCAAGGTAATTAAAATACATATAGAGAGTAAATCATCTTTATCTCTCTCATATGTGTCAGGCTGGAAAGAAAGTGAAAATTAGCAACTCCCTCCCCCCCTCACCAGGAGACCATATTGCAAGCCCTGTGCTGACAAGGTGAAAAGTATTCAGGTCACTTTCCCTGGTTCAAGGAGAAAAAAAAAGTTCATATTCAACACTTTGCCTCTCACAAGCCCTGGGGATGTTACATCGCCCTCTCTAGATGTTTGAAATCTGCAGTCCTGCTTATGTTTGAAGGTTGCAGAAGCTATAACAAATTACTGTCACTGTAAAACTAGTGTTCATTTATGTGGATTTTTTTATTGTAGCTTCATCTTAACCTTCCACAACGTTTATGTATTAAGTTCAATAACTCAAAGAAAGATGATGCATTCAACTCAATTAGCTGGATCTTGCAGTACTTTTTCAAGAAAGATTCCCAAATGACATCAATGAGAGTATAGCCTAAAAAAGAGATTGAAGGACTAGATATAACTGCATGTGTTTCAATAGCTGCTGCTAGCAGCATCAGGAATGAACTTGAGTTACTCTAGGCACTATCTAAAAATAGATTGAAAATAAGCATTGAAAATTAACATTACAGAATTTTCGAAGTTATAGTTCAAGCTGCAAGGATGGTTAATATTGCCAGCCTCATCAGATGAAAAGTCATCAATCTCATCCCCCAAAATCATGGCATATTTTTAAACCTAAGTCTTGATTTTTTAAACTTTCCTTGACTCCCATTCCAGTGTCTGCATGTGACACTTTCAGCTTAAGAACAACTTTAAAGTACTCATCTATGCATTCCTCTCCTCTTAGCTTCACTTACCCTCTCTTCACTCCTTAGATAGGGGAACTGCCATTCATTCCTAGTTACTGTCTTGACCAAGCACCAACACCTCTTTGCCTGGGATAAGTGGCATCACTTCCCCAACTTCCATTCCTTTGCCTCCCATTACTCCAAGATATTTCTCTGCTATAGGGCCATACACGAAGGCAGTGTTGATCTGCTTCCCTCGTCTCCTAGTTCTCACAGAGCTCTGCCCACATGCCTAACCCTGAAGTCTGTGGAATCAGGGGAGCTTCTTGCATCAACACAATGGCTCCTTCTGCAGACCCCAAAAATTCTATGACACACAACCAATTTATGACAGCAATTCTCTCTCCACCCCGCCCAGCTATTTGGAAGCTTCCCCTTACCTCCAACTTAGGGAAGCTGCTATTTTATCCCCCACCTGCCACCACCACGAGCTTCCTGAACTCCCTAGCCTCCCTCCTCACCACACATTTTATCTATCCACCCTTTTCAGTGTTTTTGCTGCTCCTCCCAGTCCCTGTGACCAGTGCAGTCCCCTGAACCAAAGAGTAGCAGCCATTTTGCATATAGGCTTCAATTTCACTGAAAAAAAGAGATAAGTAGCCCCCTGATTTATTAATGGCACTACTGCATTTTTTCCAAAATACTATGCTCCTAAAAGTGGTTTGTGCAATATATATGATATATACAACATATGATGGTGCCAAGTACTGAAGATTTTATTGATTCGCACAGCTTGTTACTCCAGCATTTTGAGGAATGCAGCAATCACACACAAGTTTTTATACTATGTCATATCACATGTGTGCATGGCACAAATTAACATTCACACACACTATGCTGAAGCAATCTTAAGTTTGCAAAATAAAATTTGTTTAATGGGTATATGTAATTTCTCCTTACAGAAGGATTTATCTATTACTCTATGAATGGATTTTTTTTATTTTACTGTATAAAGTGCAATCTGCCATTAACACCCATTGCAGTTCATGTTTCATATGGCATGTTTGTGAATTTTGTACTGAACTATACTTTGATTAATATTAGTGGGTACTGCATCTAGAAATTGGATATTCCAAGTAGGAGGTGAAACATAATTGATAGCCTGTGGCTGGGGTAAATGAAAAGGAAATGTACAAACAACTTCAGCAGCTGAATCTGATCATTAAAATATTGTTTAATTAAGAAGCCTTCTCTAGTAATCATAATTATAAAAGGCAACAATTATATAGGCCAATTTAAATATTTACATGTTCATTTAATCACTACCACATCTTTTAGTTCAGGGTTTTAAAAGAGTGGCAGTCATCAGATCTTTTATTCAAAGTATATTTCAGCATCATGCCTGGAAGAGAAACCCATGATACAGAGACAGACCTAAGCACTTGTCCCATTTCTACACTAGACTGCTGAAAAATACATTGTGTATTTTATTGTAGAGATGTTATGGATTTGTTTATGATTCATCAACTCATGTACATTTATGTGAGTTTTCACACTGCTCTCAGCAGAATACACACACACTGAATATGATCTAGTGTGGGCAAAATACAGCCCATGCGCCAATCTGGTCCATCATCCAGCAGGAGCCTCAGTTGGGCTCCCTGGCTGTCCCACTCCCACACACCGCTCAGAACAGCTTTGTGCACTACCCCCACTGCCAGCTCAATCTCACAACTCCTGTTGGCCAGAACCAGCTAATGTGAACTTCCTGTTACAGGAAAGGCAGCACGTGAAGTACCTTTCCCACCCTCTTTTCAGGTCACCAGCTTTCAGAGAAACACAGGGCCCCAGCTGCTGCTTCTAGTGGCATGTGGGGCATGAAAGGAAGGGAGCCTGGTTGAGGAACCTGCTGGGCTGGTAGCCGGAAGCCACCCAGGTAAGTGCCTTCTGGCAAGAGCCTGTCTCTGACACCCCAGCACCTCTCTCCCTGCAACCTTCTGACCCTCCTGCATTTATACCCCATGTAACCCACACCTTCTACACCCTCACTCCTGTACTCAAATCCCATCTCTGACCCTGAACCCTAAACCCTTGTTACAACCCAAGTCCCTGCCCCTCATACACTCCTCCTCCAGTCACAATCCCCTCCCAAACCCTGCAACCCTCCTTCAGGTCAGAATCCTCTCCAGAACTCATTCCCCCTTCCAGACCCTGCACCTCTTTTTGCACCCCAGTCCCCTATCTTAGGTCAAAAAAATCCTTCACCCAAACTCCCTCCCAGATCCCAGTACCTTACCTCAAGATTCTTCTGCACCCAACATCACATGAGAAATATCTGTTGTGTTCCCTCCCTCTGGGGCATCTAGTATTGGCCACTGTTGGCAGACAGGATACTGGGCTGGATGGACCATTGGTTTGACCAAGTATGGCCGTTCTTATGTTCTAACCTCCTAGAGCCTGCATCTCCTCCGTTAATATCATGCAAGAGTGTGTTCCTTGATCACTTTACCACATTCTTGAAGTGGCTCCCCACCAAAAATAATTGACCACTCCTAATATAATTCAAACTAACCCCCTTCCACAGAGATGGCTTTATTAACAACTCAAACCATGTTTTTTCTAATGCAAGATTTATGTTCACATCCAGGATTCATTGTGCCAGAAATAATGGATCAATGAACTTCATTTATCCCACTGAAGTGGTCTAGGTTGAATTAGTATCCCAGAGCAGAATTTGACCCTTTATACCTTTTTAAGAGACTGGTGATTTTGAGCAGATGTGGGAAGAAACATTCAGTGCTAGGTGCAAAAAATTAATAAAAAGACAGTTCTTAGAAATAGAATATGTGTACACTTTGTCCACCTTGGGATTTCAGGTCATTCAGCTGTTGACTTCCCTTTGATCTGAGAACAGATGACACCAGAAAGGCAGAGGACCAGACTCTTAGCTGGTATAAATCTGCATAATTAATTAACTTAAATGGAGACACAGATTTATGCCAGCTGAGCATCTGTCTCAGAACCTATTTGCTCATATGTGAAGTCCCTTTGTCATCAATGAAACAACCTGGGTGAGTAATTGGGAATATGCTCCAACCCTTACAGATGCTGTACATTGACATCAGAGATATGTAATTAGACTTCAATTTGGGGGTCTGTTCCTCAATAAAAGATAGGACTATGTATCACTTTAAAGACTAACAAGATGATTTATTAGGTGATGAGCTTTTGTGGGCCAGACCCACTTCCTCAGATTGATTTGTGGAAGAAATTTGTCACGACCATATATATACCAAAGCAATACAATAAAAAAAGTGAACATATCTAAAATCTAATTTGTCAATTTTATAACAGAGGGAGAGGAAGGGGGGAAGGTTAGTGTCTGTGAGGTAATGATATTAGGGGTGATAATTGGGGAAGCTATCTTTGTAATGGATGAGATAATTAGCATCTTTGTTAAGGCCCATGCTTAAATTTGACACTTTATGTATGGGCCTTAACAAAGGTGCTAATTATCTCACCCATTACAAAGATAGCTTCCCCAATTATCACCCCTAATATCATTACTTCACAGACACTAACCTTCCCCCCTCACCCCGCCTCTGTTCTAAAATCTGATTTGTCAATTTTACATGTGTTCAATTTTTTTTTAAATTGTATCACTTTGGTATATACGGTCATGCCAATTTTCTTCCACAAATCGATCTGAGGAAGTGGGTCTGGCCCACGAAAGCGCATCACGTAATAAACCATCCTGTTAAGTCTTTAAAGTGCTTCATAGTCTTGTCTTTTGTTTCAACTAGACCAGACTAACACGGCTGCATCTCTATCATTGTTCCCCAATAAGACTGCATAAGTTTTATTTATATTTGTATTAACATTAAAATGAAATATGAATGACCAAGAAGGGTAAACCTGTTATTCAAGTAGAGGTTGAGCAAATATTTTGTAACCCAAATTGGTTCGTTTGGCATCTTTTTGATCAATAGAAAAACAAGAAAGGTGAGGGAGTATCTTTTATTGGACCAAATTTCTGTCAGGGGAGACAGACATATTCAAGCTTACAGAGAGCTTTTGTTCAAGTCTAGAAAACTAACTCAAAGTATCACTGCTAAAAATCTGATCATGGCATAGGTGGAAGCAGATTTCAAATCTCCTAGAATTTTTTAATGTAGTTGATGAATTAATTCTGGATACTCAGGGCTGATGTGATGTTCTTAGATGTGATCAGTCACTGTCAGACACAGTAATGGGTCTGTATTCTTGCTGGAGCAGCACAAGAGCACATCTGGATCAAACATGCATATGTGAAATTTGTTTTTTGTAAACATTTGATAACTTACTGTGAACATTAACATGAACACAAAAGCAGCAGGATAAAGACCAAACCAAGCAGAATAAAATATTTGGGTGAACATTCATACAGCTTTTTTTTTTCTTTTGGATTATTCACCTCCCTCTATACTAAAGAGTTAAAAATGGTGAAGATATGGCATGAAAGACACTTTTCCTTGAGATTCAACACAAAGGCCTGTGTTGAAGTGGAAACCAACGTTCTATAAAGGACTAATCACCATCATCATAACTGAACCAAAACATTAATTATTGGAAGGCTTTCACTTAGACTAATAAATAACATTTTTCAGGATATGTTTCTAGCATAGGACTGGGTCACATAGGACTGGGTCACAATCTCATTTGCACTACTATAAATTAGAAATAGTACCACTAAAGTCAGGGTTAATCAGTGTAAAAACTATGTAAGTGATATCAGAATTATATTCAGAGAATTAGAAAAATGTGTTGTCAATTAACCAAGACAAATTGGAAGATTGGGCCAATAGACATCTGATGAGGTTCAACAAGGACAAGTACAGAGTTCTGCACTTGGGATGGAAGAATCCCAAGCACTATTACAGACTGGCGACCGACTGTCTAATAGTAGTTCGGCAGAAAAGAACCTGGGGATTACAATGGATAAGAAGTTGGCTATGAGTCAATAGTGTGCCCTTGTAGCCAAGAAATCGAACGACATATTGGGGTGCATTAGTAAGAATATTACCTTCAGATTCAGGGAAGTGATTATTCTCCTTTTTTTGGCACTGATGAGGCCACATCTGGAGCATTGCAACTTTTCCACTGCTTACTAGGGTCTTAGAAGACATTTTAGGGTTTATTAGAGCTAAATAATAGCACAGAACACTGACATCTAGGAGCGGTGGCTGCAAACAAACTTTACAGGACCATGGGAAATTTGGACACATTCATGATAAGTGGACATCTGGCTAACTAAAATCATGCTGGACCATGGATGTCACCAGACTAGAGAGGTTCAACCTGTATCACAATAAAAGAAAGGCTACCTCACAAAGGCATTTTCCAAATAACATAAAAAGACAGAATTCCATAGCCAACCAAGTAAAATATTTCTCCTCATAAAAAACAAAATAAATGCTGATGAATGGTTGTTATCCTTCAGAGCATCAGAATTTAGGAATCTGCCAAGAGGTTAGTCCAATAATCTAAAGATTTGAGCAACCCTTTAGTTGCTGGTCTATTAAAGTGCTGAATATTCTCTGTTGATTTTCTTTAGTGGATATTTAAGAAAAAAAACAATTTGACCAACTTTAAATATCTATACATTTCTGGGTTTCCGCTTGGCTGAAAAAAAAATAAAAATGCCTCCTACAATTCTCCCCTGCAAATGAAGGACATCTGACCTTCTGAACTTGTCTCCACATGCTTACCTTAGCTAACACACTGTTCATAATTTCAGCAGATGGTTACAGGCTTTATATGCACATGTGAACTTTATACAATCTGTCCTCCTCTATTCAGAAGAGAGCTGGAAATGTATCAAGGTCATTGGTAACCCACTCTCCTTCCCCCCAAACTTGAGTGGAGAAATTTGGCATGGTATTCCAGAGTCTTCTGGTAGCTAGCACAGATACAACACTACCCCCAGGTAATAGCAACTGTTAGCTCTAAACCACATAATCCAATTCACAGTAAATTCTCTACACTGGTTTCAATTCCCTCATTTGTTTATTGCATTGAGACTCTCTCCTTCCATGATAGTTCATGTGTAAGTTTTATCATGAAAGTGAATAATATATAATGTCATTATTATCAATAACTGTTCCTTCCCATCTACTCAAAGGATTCCTTTGATTTAGGACATATAAATACCAAACGTAGTTCACATCTCAGACTGATGTGGTTTACATTCTTTCAAAAGAAAAACATTTTAAATTGTTTTATTCCTCTCCCCTGACCCCCGACAGGTTATCTTTCCTAATAGTTTATTTTTTAAATTATTTAATTTGTTCACTTACTTCTACCAGTCGTGGAGATGTTAGAATATGAATCTGTGCATATACTAATGAATACAAATCACTCATTACACTAGATAATGAGCATTGTACTGACTATTGCAGTATGCCTCATAATTACAGTGAATGATTAAATACCCACTTACTGGCAGCATTAATGTTTCTTGATTTTTTTCTTCCAGTTCAAAGCTATGTTAAACAGAATCTAGCCTATGCATGATGCCACCCAGCAACAAGTTTAGGAAACTAAAGGCACATTTGAAGCAGTTGATTCTCTCAGATATCTTTAGTGCCAGAGGCAAATGAAGACAAGAAAAGACTGATATTGCACTGATATGCAATGGTGTGTTGATGTAGATAAAATGTAGGTAGGTTCATGAAGGAACACAAATTTTCATGGCAGACTTTATCAAGGCTTGTATTCTGTCTTTCAGAGTGGCTAGTATTATAAGTTTGAAGGTTAATCTAAAACATTCATATTAGAACATTCCATAATGCACATATTAGAGAGGTGTATTCCTAACCCCAAACAGTTACCAGATGTCTAGACATAAGAGAGCAGATATTTATTCCATTGTTTAAATTGTATTTAATGTAGTTGATTTCACTAAATCACTCATTTATGATGGGGAACTTCAACTACCCAAACAGATGTTGGGAAAATAGCACAGCAGGGAACAGATTATCCAACAAGTTCTTGGAATGTATTTGAGAATCTGTTATTTCAGAAGTTGGAGAAATCTGCTGTGAGGGATTGTCTGGTAGATCTGATTTGACAAATAGGGAGGAAATGGTTAAGAATTTCAAAGTGAAAGGCAGCTTGGGTAAAAGAGAATCATGGTCTCATTTCCTGATTAAGGGAATGGTAGGAGGGACAACAGCAAAGAAGACAGACATTAGCAAATTCAGGTAGTTGGTAGATAAGGTCCTTCACAAAGCAAATCTAAAAGGCAAAACAGTTGAAGACAGGTGTCAAGTTGGAACGAGGTGTACAGGTAGTTCGGAATAGGAAGCCTAGTCCGAACTACCTAGTTCGTGCCGCGTGTAGCCGTGGGCACGGAGTCCGCACTAGCGGACATTTAAAAATGGCGGCACCCAGCAACATGCAAATGAAGCCCGGGAAATTCAAATCCCGGGCTTCATTTGCCAGTTCGTATGACTACATTAACCACCCTAGTTCGAACTAGGGTGATAGTGTAGACATACCCTTACTGTCTCCCTACCTGGCTAACTACAGCCTTTGTTTCTTAACTTTTCCTGGCATGCTATAAAGACAATTTCTGTTTTGTGATTAGAGGAAGAGGATGGATGATGGAACTGATCTCACTATCTATGCAACTCTGTGTATTAAGGGCTTTTGGATGTGTGTGTTGAATTTAGTATTATTTTGATAAACAAGGGTCTCCTCGTTATCAAAAAGTGCAAAATCTTTCCTGTTCCTGCTGCAGTCTGTTGGAAAGGCCTTTCACACAACTTAATGTACTTGAAACTGGATAGTATTAACAAGTCAAAGATTTCCTATTCCTCAAATGGCTATACCCGAAGAAACAAATTTATCATTCACTAGGATTGGAGAAGCAGTCAATATTTTGGTCATTTTTATACCAAATTGCCTAGGAAAGGGCTGTTGTGGCCAGTGGAACTGACAGACTTGCCAGTCCCCATGAAAAAGGTGGGAAGCTGTTCCATGCCGCTGCAAGGGACAGGATTTCAGAAGGAAGGGGTGAGGTTCAGGCTAGGCACCCCTCAGCACTGCCCAGAGAATTTCGTGCTTTTCCCAAGCATCCCTTGGTGTTGCCCAGAGCACATGGTGCAGCACACTGGCAGTGATTTAAATAGATACAGGGCTCCAGCTGCCATGGGCCCTGGGCAACTGCCCTCTTTGTACCTCCTCTCCTCGCTAGCAAGGAACAGCTCTACCACCTGTCACCAATAGCTGCAATTCTCAATGTCGATAATGAAAAGCACTGGGTGCTATAGCTGTGTAACATTTTGGAGCTTCTATTTTCCATTTCCATGAAGTCTAGCATCTTAAAACTCTACTGACAAGCCATTAAATATGTTTATGGAAGTTTGGCACCAAATACTGAGCACAAACTCAATGCCAGCAACATGACAGATTTATTGAAAAAAATCTCATCAGCTGCTGACTTCTCTCTATAAGAGTGTTTAATAAACAAGTGGACCAGATGTGCAAACTCCCCCCTCAGAATAGTTAGTTTACACTATTCTCTGACTCATGGGGAAGATAACTCTCTCTGTGTTGGGATTTACAAATGAGAATTCTCTGTACTCATGACAAAAGCCATCATAACTCACTACACTGTTGTTCATGCAATATTTTCTTTGTTCTCTCAGTTTGTATATATGGTATAAAATGGGAATTCAAGCAGCAAACTACTTTACAATCTTTCTCTATGTTTTATTTTACACTCACCAACACATTCATCTGTGTTTCTTTCTAAAGCCTTAAATGAAATATTTAAGTGATATTCTAAAAAGTCCTGGGTCAAGAAGGAAAGTAAAAAAATCAATAGTGAAGAGGTATTTGTTTTAGTTGACAAGAAACATCAGTTTAATAAGTAAGTCTTATCTTTCCATTCATTTTGAAAGATTATCTAGAAAGTGAGAGATTCTACCATTATGTACAATTGAAGATGGATTGTTTTTCCTGATTTGGAAAGCTTGTCCCAGAAAAAATATTACACACATTAAAGAAAGATAGCAGGGTGACAGACATTAAAAATAATGACTTTGATGCCATTATGATCAGTTACAGCAACAGTAGCTCAGATGAGAGAGATTTGAAACAACACCAGGCAAGGAAAAAAGAACTCTGTTGCACTGTATGATAGCAAATACAATAAAATGGAATGGCTGCTTTTCACTGAAAAAGTGTCTCCTGACTTTGGAAAGGGAGGTTGGGAAAACAAAACTGATACAGTAATATATTAAAGCCAATGAGTAACCGAACTACTAAGTAATTTGTTATCAGGACAAGCTTATTGAAATTATTAGTGGTGTTATCAATACTCACAAAAAGAGGTGAAGGTGATGAAACAATGAGGACTGGTCTCTCCCTTCCCATCTTTCAAGAAAAGCAACACATTGGCTGCGTCTAGACTGACATGCTCTTTTCCGCAAATGCTTTTAACGGAAAAACTTTTCCGTTAAAAGCATTTGCGGAAAATCGGCTAGATCGGCAAGGACGTTTTTCCGCAAAAGCAGTTTTTGTGCGCAAGAAAGCCCCGCTCATCATTTTCACCATCGGGGCTTTTTTGTGCAAAACAGTATTTACCTGTCTACACTGGCCCTCTTGCGCAAAAGCATTTGCGCAAGAGGGCTTATCCCAGAGCGGGAGCATCATAGTATTTATGCAAGAACACTGACAATCTTACATTAGATCGTCAGTGTTCTTGCGCAAATTCAAGCGGCCAGTGTAGACAGCTGACAAGTTTTTCCGCAAAAGCGGCTTGCCAGTCTAGACGCAGCCATTGAGTTCAGGTAAGATAGCTGTCATTTTCTAGCAGGCCTCATATGGCATATCTACGTAGTCCACAACAGTGAGCCTCTGGACACACATTGGAGGGCTTGTGCTAAAAATATCTTTGTAAGGGTACATCTACACCAGTGGTTCCTAATATTTTTATGCTGTGGACCAGCAAACTCATTCTCAAACTTTTAGAAGACTGCATACTTATTGTACAAATAATGAATATGCAAATAAAATGTTTCCTGTCCACTTAGCCACAACCCAGCTCCTTGTTCCCCAGTCCCTAACACTCTTTGACCTGACCCCTAAAGCCCATGACAACACCCTCTTACCCATGACCCCACCACACCCTCACCCAAAACCCTTTTGCCCACCCCCGCACTTTCTAGAGAAAGAGGCTGTCCCTTGTAGGGAGAGTGGCCATTACTGCCATGCAATCAGGGAGTGCAGATAATGGTGGCACGCATGCTTTCTCCTCCTTTGCGTCCTCTCCCTCCCCACGTGTCTTGCATCCTCATTGGTGGGAGGGGGAGGGTGGAGCCCCAGCAGGCCACCATCTTACCTAGGTGAGAGGAGAAGGTAAGGAGGTGCCACTGGCAAAATCAGCCATACAGGTGGGGGAGGGGAGCATGGAGCCCTGGCCGGATCGCTATTGCCAAGGAGGGAGGGAGGTGCCTCCTTCTGCTGCCACCTCAGCCCCAGTGGCATAGTTGGCAAAATCGGGTGCATGGGTGGCAGTGGGGAGGGGGCACGGCACCTCTGCCAGGCCACTATTACTGAGAGGGGAAGGAGGCATTTCCTGCTCTAGCTCCTCCTGCTGCCACCTCAATTTCAGTACAAAAATCAGCCATCATGGCTGCCGAAGCTGAGCCACCACAAACAGCCAGCTTCAGCTCTGGCAACTACCATCGCCCAGCAGCCAGTGGATTGTGAAGTGGAAGTTATGTACCACTGGTCTACACTACAGATAAGACTGAAGCTGCTGTTGATCTTCCAGGGTTCAAATTAGTGGGTCTAGTAAAGACAGCCAATTTAAACTGAAAGGGGTACTCCTGTCGATGCCAGTAGTTCTGCTTCCACAAGGAGTAAGGGAAGTTGAAGGGCTTCCTGCAGTGTGGACAGCGCTAAACATGAGTTAAGGTACTTCAACTTCAGCTAAACAATTAATGTAGCTGAAGTTGTGTTTCTTAATTCAACCTTGTCCTGTAGTGTAGACATACCTGAATGTTGAGGTTTGGGATGCAATTTATGCTCTGAAATCGAGGACTCTGAGTTACTACTTAAAAGTAATGTCTACATAGCTAATGTTAGTTTGAGAATATAAGTCCAAATTTGTCACTACAACCCTGGGCTGCCACTCATACAGGAATGGTGATACTCGACTGGTTCATCTGTTTCAATATTCTGTGTTGGGGTGTGATTGGTGCCAGCTGTCTTGGAAACAGATGCAAAATTCCTTACAGGGGACAATTATGAACTAACCTTCTTAATCCTCACAATTTAGCGAATGGCTCATAGCCGGAATAACCTCTCAAGTTTTAGTCATTCTAATTATGGATATTTTCAATATCTCTATATACTATCTATTTTTAAACTAATTTATTTAAAATCCTCAAAAAGCTCCTGAATTGAATGCACTCTTGTGGCAGTGAATTACACATCTTAATTATGTGCCTTAATTCACTTTCAATTAAAGATGAATGTGGATCTCCCCTGACAGATGGTAAATAAAATCTAGGATTCAGATATATCTATATCTTGTTGTTGTCCTAGTTATTTTCTAGCTCGCTATCACATCTATCTTCTCTAAAAGTGACAAGAGTCAAAATATTTCCCATTTCTTTTCATGGAGAAGCTGTCCATTTCTGATGCTCATTTCTGGACCCAGTCCATTTCTGCTATATCTTTCCGACATAGGATGACCTAACCTGATCATAATACCATAAATGAGGGCATAATTTCAGTATTTTCTACCCCATTTATGCATTTTAATATTTCATTTGCTTTTTGTCAGTCACTGTGCATTCAGAAGAATCTGCCATGGAAACATCTACAATAGAGCCTAGGTTACAGGTAATTTTTAATATATTTATATGTGTAAGTAGTTCAAATAATTCTTTCCACTTGCATTAATCAGCCTGGATATTTGCATTTGCCATAGTGCTATTTGCTCTTCTTTAGTGTTGATTAACCACTCATATTATGTAATGTTCCATTATTATTTAGTGTTCCATTGTGACAAACACTGTACAAATTCATAAATGGTCCTTGCCCCAAGATTCATTGCCCCTATTATCATCTAGGTGTTTTATAATTCTATTTGTAATTATTTCTTGGCTTCACTTAAGTGCTATATTCACTTTTGAGAGTTGTTTCTGAATAACCTCTTGAATCTTGTCCTTTAATTCTAAAAACAAAAGGCCAAAAGTCCAGGAGGGAACAGTGTGATTAGTTATACCTGGTGATCTTAAATAGCTACTCTAGAGAGTCTAACATTTTTAAATTACCTTTCCACGTTTAGTTTCCCCAATACTACACAAGCAATCTCCAGCTTTTAAACAGACGACTTGAGACCAGTCATATTCTTTTTTTATGTGAAGCCTTATCCTTCAAACCATTGCTTATCTGAGTGATCCAATTACTTCTACAGGGTAACTCACTTAAGTCAATATTTGCAGATCCTGTTTGTCTTGCATAGGAAATAAGAGAACGGACAAATAATCAGTTGGAATGTCTGAGGAAAAGCCTTAGTTTTGTCCCTTGACTGAGATGGGCACTGAAGTTACATGGCATGGCGGGGGAGAGAAGGAAGAATGGATGGAGTACTTTCTCTGTGGAAAGAGGAGCTATATTCAACTACACATCTTCAGATTGTAGTTTTTAAAAGACAAGTGTGAACTACTCAACTTAGGAAAAAAATCCAACAAACAAATACAAAATGGGGGAATAACTGGGATCTAGGAGTTATAATAGATCACAAATTGCATATGAGCCAACAATGAGACGGTGCAGCGGCAAAAAAAAAAAAAAGCTAATTTTCTAGGTTGGATGTACTATGCTGTACGTAAGAGATAAGAAAAGTTGGTCATGTTTAGACTTGAGAAAAGATGACCGTCTCCAAATATGTTAAGAGCTGTTAGAAAGACAGTAGCAATTAATTCTCCATTTTCCCTTAGGTTAGAGACTAAAGTAATCAGCTTCATCCAGCAGTTCTCAAATTTTAGCAACCCAAGAAACTCCATTTTGATTTAAAAATTTCCCAGGACCCTAAGGCCATGTCTACACTGCAGAGCTTTTCTGGGATGCTGGAGATATCCCGGAAAAACTGCAGCGTCCAAGGTACGCATCCACTTTTTTGAAACAGTTTCCAAAAAAGCGGACACGATCTTTTGGCATCCCTGTATTCCTCATTGTATGAGGAACCAGGGATGTTCTGAAAGAGGAGGTTTTTCCAAAATTTGGCCCAGCATAGATGGGCCAAATTTCAGAAAAGCCTCTTCTGAAAAAAAAAAAAAAAAAAAAAGCGGAAAAAGAAACTCAAATTGCATTTCACAATTTGTGTATCTTTTTCTGATATAACTCTGCAGTCTAGACATAGCCTAAAATGCTGTCTAATTTTCTCCAGAGGTACTCGACCCTGTTCAGCCCCAGTGCTGCCCCCCCTCCATCCCTTCCAATCCTCTTCTCACCCTATTCCTGCCACAACTCCTCCCATGAGCATGCTTTCTTCCCACTCTTCTCCCTCCTCACCTCTCCCCTTCACTCCCCCCCCCCCACACCTCCTTCACACCACTGAACAGCTATGCAGGAAGCACTAGGAGGGGCAGGGGAGAAGTTGATCAGCAGAGCCAGCAGCCACAACCTTGAATCATGGACTCTCTGGAGCATCCCTTGCAGACTCCAGTTTAAGAACTGCTGTTTTAATCTTCAGCAAAGGCTATATGTGAGGACTTAATTCTGGAATAAGATTAAGGTGGGGGGGGGAGGGAGTTGTGGAATTCCCATGCCTGGAGTTTTGTAAGAACAGGTGGACAAATATCTATCAGGATGGTCTATGTTTATTTGGCTCTATTTTAGCTCATGGGACTGGATTTGATGTCCTCTCAATGTTCTTTCCAGCCCTACATTTCACGTTTTTGTGTTGCTCTTGCCTGATGCATGCTTCTGCACACAAGGCAGACCCCTCAGCATTCAGTTCTGCCCCTATCATTTATATAACAGGTGCAGAGATCCTTTGCAGCCATGGAGGATATGGATTTGCTATTTTCTGTTTGTATTTGAGCCTTAACACAGAGAGACATACACAGGTAATTACTGCTTTTGATTAATATATAAAGGTCTAAAAAAAAGGTGTAAAAAAACCAAAACCCACCGCCCTGGAGTTCATACTGGAGCTGACCAAAAATGCTGACAATATTTTTCTGTTGGAAAATGCTGATTCAACAAAATGCAAATACTGTGGGAAGGCAGTGATTTTATTAAAATGCTCATGGGAAATAAGTTTTACTTTGGTTTTCAAATTAATATATATTCAAAACAGAACATTTTGTTCTTCCAAAAATGAAATATTTTCAAAATATTTCATTGCACAAAACAATTCCACAATTTTGCCTTTTCATTCCAATTTGAGATGGAATCAGAGTTTGAAATCTGAACCACCTTCTCTTAGAAATTACGTACAGAAAATACTTTCTGGAAAATGTCTGCAGTCAGATCCATACAAAACATTTTAGCTACAATATTCTACCATCCTTGCTCAGGCAAGTTATCTTGCTCATCACTAAAGGATACCAGTTCTTGTGTCACTGCCATTGCACATAACTGCAGCAGCAAGAAGGAAGAAAAGGCGAGAAAAAACAGGAAAAAAGAACAAAAGAATACTGAGTGTGTGTGGTTGTATAAGAATTTAACAATGCAGTAGCCTCCTACTGAAAATTACTTCACGCATTTTCTGACACAGGGCAATGGACCACACTGAAAATTTAAATATTTCCAGAATTATTTCCTCTTACATGTAGAGGAGTGGGTGCAATATTACATACAAGCACACAAAGCCATCACTAAAGCTGTGACACATTATCAGTTTTTCCTTACCAAGTAGTTATAAACTGCAGAATAAAACCAAGATTTTTGTATGTATGATCTTGATCCAGAATGAGGCATTACTTTTTCTGTCAACAAATGAAGCTTCTTGCTAATCTTCATCCTTTCAGTATAATCCATTGCTCTAGTAAACAAGTGCTTCCAAAGTAAATTCCTTCACCTAGCAAAATCCCTATTAAGTTGTCTGTTTTTTAATGTCTTCCCTGGTTATAGGTCAATAGGCACCTTGCTGAACTGGAGTCCAAATCCTTAGCTTTAAGGACATGAGCAGTCCAGAGAAGTCAATAAAAATGACTCACTTTTGTCAGATTAAGCACATACTTAAGAAGTTTTCCATAATGGGCCTGATGTATTTCACAGTGATCCTGAAACTATTTCTTTCCAATTTCATCTGTGCAAAATTTCAACATTTTTAGAGAGAATCTGCATATTTAAGGCAAAGTGGGAGTTTGCAATAGTGGAAAACCTTTCATTGCTATAGATGCACGATGAAAAAGGTACCTAAAAGGGTTTTGGTTTCCATTGGGACTTTTTAATATTTCTAAAGTATAAAAATTCATCTACCAGTACCACAGCTGCATGCATGTTAGATAAGATTTTATTAAAATCAACAGTGAAGCACCAAACATGGAAAATGAAATTCTCTGAATCAGAAAAGGCAATTCCCTCTCAATCTGCCCAATTCAGTAAAAGCCTGGGCAAATAGGCTTTTAAGAATGCTTAAAGGGTCAACAGGTATTACACTGATAAACACTGAAATACTATAAACACAAATAAATCCTCTAAATAAATTTGTGTCAAGGCCTTCCAATGGGATTGTCCAACAGCTAGTCCCACTCTGTATAAATCTATGGATTATTAATTCAATTTTCCATCCATTCTCAGTTTCTGAACTACCACCTGAAAGAAAGTGTGACTAATATATCCAGGACCCAAACCACATAAGGCTTAACACATTAAGCCCAAATATTTTGACTTATACCCAGAAATTATAGGGAAGATTTTGAGGTCTATACAACAGTAGTGTACTGAAATATCACTATATTAAGTGTACAGCTGCCTATAGCTCTATATAAATTTCACAGTGGTCTTTTAGTGTAGCCATGTTTAGAATGCATTACTGTCTGGAAGTTACAAAGCAACGTCAGTATGTGAAAGGAAACAATGAAATCTAAAACCAGGGCTGTCCTTAGGATTTATGGGGCCTTATGCAATACCATTAAACTGCTACCTCTATGCCTGATGGCAGCTGGGGAAGGGAGGTTTTTTTACCGATGTGATTTTATAATCTTCAGCAACACACTAATGAAATATTTTAAAGCAAATTTTAAACTAAAACCCTTTAGACTAACACAGTGAATTCAGAGACTGAGGGTATGTCTATACTACCACCCTAGTTCGAACTAGGGTGGTTAATGTAGGCAACCGAAGTTGCAAATGAAGCCCGGGATGTGAATTTCCCGGGCTTCATTTGCCTCTTGCCGGGCGCCGCCATTTTTAAAGCCCCGCTAGTTCGGACTCCATGCCCGCAGCTACACGCGGCATGGAGTAGGTAGTTCGGATTAGGCTTCCTATTCCGAACTACCGTTACTCCTCATGGAACGAGGTGTACCGGTAGTTCAGAATAGGAAGCCTAATCCGAACTATCTACTCCGTGCCGTGTGTAGCCGTGGGCACGGAGTTGGAACTAGCAGGGCTTTAAAAATGGCGGCACCCGGCAAGATACAAATGAAGCCCGGGAAATTCAAATCCTGGGCTTCATTTGCAACTTCAGTTGCCTACATTAACCACCCTAGTTCAAACTAGGGTGGTAGTGAAGACATACCCTGACAGTGTACACCTGGGGTTGGTAAATGCCTGTTAAATGGTTTAATTACTACTTAAATGGCTCTTTCACAGGTTCTGTGTTCTGCTAATAGGTCTGGCAGGATTTTTCCCTTTTAAGTTAACTATATCTTCTCCCCAGAAAGTGAAGCCATGGAAGAGGTGGATGGGTGGACATTAAGGCTGTGTCCAGACTCCATGCCTCCGTCGACGGAGGCATGTAGATTAGCCAGCTCGGAAGAGGGAAATGAAGCCGCGATTAAAATAATCGCGGCTTCATTTAAATTTAAATGGCTGCCCCGATCTGCCGATCAGCTGTTTGTCGGCAGATCGGGAGAGTCTGGACGCGATGCCCCGACAAAGAAGCCTTTCTTCATCGACACAGGTAAGCCTCGTGAAACCAGGTTTACCTGTGTCGATGAAGAAAGGCTTCTTTGTCGGGGCATCGCGTCCAGACTCTCCCGATCTGCCGACAAACAGCTGATCGGCAGATCGGGGCAGCCATTTAAATTTAAATGAAGCCGCGATTATTTTAATCGCGGCTTCATTTCCCTCTTCCGAGCTGGCTAATCTACATGCCTCCGTCGACGGAGGCATGGAGTCTGGACACAGCCTAAGATTCAGTAGTTCCCCACATTTTTGGATGCCCTACTCAGCTGCATGTTCTATGTATTGGTAAGGACAGCCCTGATCAAAACAAAAACATGTACACACCAGGGGTCCCAGGAGCAGTGTAGAATCTTGTATATCTCCCACATCTCAAATGTGAACAGAGGGCAAGCATGTCCCCTGAATTATAATGGGTGTCGATCTCTGCAGACTAAAACTGGTGGATAGGCAGGCAAATAGGCATGAGGATGGGAGAGTTTTACTTTAGGCTCTGACACTCACGAGGAGTAAGGAAAGCCAATGGGAGTGTTTGCTCCCATTGACCTCCCACTGTTTGGAAGGTGATTTAAGATGTTGACTGAGTTGCATATTAAGGTTGTTAAGTGCCTGTATTTCACTAATCAAATAGTTGATGCATTTTTTGCATCAACTGTTCGATGAGTTGATAGGGGGGTGCTGCCCCCTTTGAAATGCTGCTACGGCATTTCAAAGGGGGCAGTGCCACATGGAGCCTGCGATCAGCTGGGGACTCCCCAGCTGACCCGGGCTCTGCGGCAGTGCCCCTTTGAAATGCCATGGCAGTGTTTCAAAGGAGCAGCGCCACACAGCTGAACCTGGGCTTAGTGCCATATGGAGCTGGGGTCAGCTGGGAACTCCAGCTGACCCCAGGCTCTGTGTGGTGCTTCCACTTTGAAGTACCCCCCGTTTCCTCACCCTTGCTGCCTCGAGGGGGGGGAGAAGCAACTAGTCAACTATTCTGTCGACTAGTCTTTAACATCCTTATTGCATATCTTAAGTCAACCATCCCTTTAGTGTAGATGTGCCCTGGCAGAATCAAGAAGCTCAAACTATTTTCCTTAATAAAGGGAAGGTTAAGTGGAGACTTGATTATAGTGTATATCTATTAGGGAACTAATCAATACATAAAAAGAAGAATTTGAGAGTCTGTCTGCGAGTCCGTTTGATCAAGTCCATTTAAGAATCCTCCTAAATGGTAACAGGTAGAACCACCTAATGCCCCTTCTCATCCACTTATGCCCCTTCTCTACCTACGCTACATAGATGACATCTTCATCATCTGGAACCATGAGAAGGAGACTCTGGAAGAATTTCACCACGATTTCAACAGCTTCCACCCCACCATCAACCTCAGCATGGACCAGTCTACACAGGAGGTCCATTTCCTGGATACCACAGTACAAATAAGTGACGGTCACATCAATACCACCCTATACCGAAAACCTACCAACCGCTATGCTTACCTGCATGCCTCCAGCTTCCATCCCGGACACACCACACAATCCAATGTTTACAGCCAAGCACTGAGGTACAACCACATATGCTCCAACCCCTCAGACAGAGACCTACACCTACAAGATCTTCAACAAGCATTCTGTAAACTACGATACTCACACGAGGAAGTGAGGAGACAGATTGACAGAGTGAGACGTGTACCCAGAAGCCTCCTGCTACGGGAAAAGCCCAAGAAAGAAACCAAGAGAACACCACTGGCCATCACCTACAGTCCTCAGCTAAAACCTCTCCAATGCATTATTTGTGATCTACAACCCATCCTGGACAAAGATCCTTCACTTTCACAGGCCTTGGGAGGCAGGCCAGTCCTTGCCCACAGACAGCCCGCCAACCTGAAGCATATTCTCACCAGCAAGTACACACTGCACCATAATAACTCTAACTCAGGAACCAATCCATGCAACAAACCTCGGTGCCAACTCTGCCCACATATATACACCAGCAACACCATCACAGGACCTAACCACATCAGCCATACTGTCACTGGTTCATTCTCCTGCACATCTGCTAACATAATATATGCCATCATGTGCCAACAATGCCCCACTGCTATATACATCTGCCAAACTGGACAGTCCCTACGTAAAAGAATCAATGGATACAAATCAGATATTAGGAATGGCAACATACAAAAACCTGTAGGGGAACACTTCAATCTCCCTGGACACACAATTGCAGATCTAAAGGTAGCCATCCTGCAACAAAAAACTTCAGGACCAGACTTCAAAGAGAAACTGCTGAGCTACAGTTCATCTTCAAGTTTGACACAATCAACTCTGGATTAAACAAAGACTGTGAATGGCTTGCTAACTACAAAAGCAGCTTCTCCTCTCTTGGAATTCACACCTCCAGACAGGGGCAGATGACAGTTTTGTGGGGCCCTGGGCAGCGTAATTCCGCGGGGCCCCCCCTTTGCCACGGCGCATGTGCAGTGATGCCATGCGCAAGCGCAGTGGCGCCACGGTGCATGCGCGGGGCTTTTTGAAGCGCGGGGCTCGGGGCGGCCACCCCGTTCGCCCTGCCCTATATCCGCCCCTGCCTCCAGATCAGCTATTAGGGGTACGTCTAGACTACCATGTTTTGTCGACGGAAGTTTTGTCGACAGATACTGTCGACAAAACTTCCATCGACAATTTGCATCCAGACACATGGAGTTCTGTCGACAAAGCAAGCCGCTTTGTCGACAGAACTCCCTAGTCTGGACGCAACGTTACAGGCAATAATACCTTCTGTCGACAGAACTCTGTCGACAGATGGTGTTTTGCCTCGTAAAATGAGGTATACCAGCGTCGACAAAACCGCGGAGTTCTGTCGACGTTATGTTGACAGAACTCCGTGGTAGTGTAGACGCTGGTATTGTTTTGTTGACAAAAGTCCACTTTTGTCGACAAAACTAGGTAGTCTAGACACACCCTAGAAGTGGGCCTCATCCTCCTTGATTGGATTCACCTCATCATCTCCAGCCTGATTCTGGCCTGCATATTTATACCTGCTTCTGGAAATTTCCACTACATGCATCTGACGAAGTGGGTCTTTGCCCATGAAAGCTTATGCTCCAACACTTCATTTAGTCTATAAGGTGCCACAGGACTCCTTGCCACTTTTGCAGATTCAGACTAACACAGCTGCCTCTGATCTATGGCTTGTATTATACGAGTATAGATGATCACAGTGGTTCCTTCTGGCCTTATAATCTATAAATACTGTCGATCAAAAAATACTGTCAAAGAAAAAAAACAGACAAGTTGGGGGTTTACTTTACATTGAAAATAAGAAGTTTCTTGATTAAAAAAACAATAAATTATAACTAAAGAAAGCATTTAAAACAAATTAATAGTCATTTAACACATTCTGACTGTTAGCACTACAAATGCATGTGACTACAAGTTATTTCTCATAGAACTAAAATTAAGGAAAAGAAGAAAGCAAAGTGAATGAAAATACCTTCCAATTTTGGGGGTGATTTTAATTCTTTACACTTGCATTTCCATGACAACTCTCAATCTAGAAGGTCATTGTATTTACTGAATGAATGCTTTTTTGCCAAGAATACATCCCTTGATTTTGATGAGCAAATATTTGAGTCAATAGGAGCTGTACAGATTGTAGAAATAAATGTTGTGCTTAATATTTTAGCTCACTGGGTGAGATTCAAATCACTGAATACTCCACTTCCAGAATTACTCCAGTTTTAATTTCAAAGGAGGGGGGAAGGAAGCTTGTCTCAGAGTGAAAATTTAATTATTGCTTAGTGCTATTCGAGGAGCCCTTTACTCTCCCCTATAGTAAGAAAAAAAGACAAAAAAAAAAAAAAAAAAAAAGAGAAGTCAGAAAATGTCAGTATGAAAATCTCTCATTTTTTTGGTAATGCTGTGAGTCTTTATTATAGATGTCTATTTAAAAATTCATTACACTGAACTATGGAAGAGAGTTAGAAATGTTGAACAAAGGCATGTATAAACCCATGTTGACAGTTCCAAGACAGTCACCATGTGAATCTAAGATTTTCTATTTTAATAAAAGCTTATGGCTCAAATGCACAGTCTGACTCAAAATGAGAAATAATGTAGCAAGCTTTAAAAGCTGACTGGGAAATGATGAGATACTGGAGAAAATAGCCTGTAGCAACATAATCTTGGTCTGTGAGCTCATTATAGCTCATAAATTAAGCAGAGATAGATTTTGTCAATACTGGGGCAGAAGGCCTATAATGAAAAACAATTCAGGTTCTGCAGCAGTGGTACTGGCAATTTAGGAAGAGGTTCAACGTCTTTGGATGAAACAAACTGAGGATCTAACTGTAATATAAATGTTCCACCAAATGCAGCAGAACCAGCTGTGAGTCTGTATTTTAAAGCCACTGCTCACAAATCTTTTTATTTATTGCCAGTAAATATGGTACGCCCCCTCTCCTCTACCAAAACAACAACCGATCACTTATACTGGTTTTTGGACTGTTGGTAAATGGCAGGCATTAGTGTGGTGGATCCCACACTTTTCCTTGGGCAGGATGCTACCGCTTGTCCCTGTATTCTTGCACTTTATGCACTCTACTCGTACCCTGGAGGGAAAGTGCTCTGGGTCTGAGCCCTAGCCCCTCTCAACACCTGAGGCATTCTTACCCTCTCTCCCCTCCAGGTGGATTATCCTCAGTCCTTGATGCTGGGGGAGGGGAGTCTCCCTTCCTCCAATACACTGCTCTTTAAGTAACACACATCAAAACTCCAGCCTTCTCTCCTTTCTCACTCTGCCTGAAGCAGGAGGTTTTATTGGGTTCCTGACAGGACCTTAATTGGCTACAGGTATATTTCTATTAACTTGTAGTAACTTTCCCTAGTCTGTAAGGAACCACACCTTAATTAGCCTAGGGCTTATATAGCTCCCCCTTCTGCTGTTTTCTGACCCTGATATATCACAGACTGATAAAGGACAGATTTAAGGTCTGATGCCTCACAAAGCAAGTGAATTGAGGGAGATTTATACCACTGGAATGGGGATTTCCATATTCCCAGAGGGGGACACAGCCAGTGTTTCTCTCTCTCTGGATAATGTGATATCTCAGGATCTCCAAACAGTGATACTGGGCAAAAGGGTTATTTTAGGTAATGTTTAGAGATTTAAAATTTATACTTTAGAATTGTGCATTTTAATGTGAGGCATGTACAGATAGATTCATAGAAATTAAGGGAGCCTATTTTCATAGGAAGGAGGATGTGAAAAATACTAATATTCTATTTTTTCTGAAAAATGTGACATGCACATATTACATGAGGTTGATGCACAAAACACACTAATTTTGAAAAGAAAACTCTGACTTGAATGTGAAAAACAATAAAAAATAGAAATGCCACTTTTTACTAAGCCGGGTGGGTTGAATTCCATTCATTAATTTCATAGTTCTATCACAAGAGACTACAAGCAAGTAAATAAGTCACTTCGAGGTAACACCGATGTCTATTTGTTAACATGACAATGCTGCAGTTTCTTATGAACAACATGATACACTATAATTCAACCAGACAGAAAACACAAATGATAAAAACCCAATTACTAGCTGTTGGATACGATAAAAATATGTAAATATTCCCTTCATACTGACAGTCCATAAAACTGCATTACAACTAACCCCCAAGAGGAAGCTTAGGCCTCAGCCATCAGAAGAATTTTAGAAAACTTTCTTGTCATGTAGCAAGCCTGAGCCTGCTAATGATTTCTCCAAGGCTGCAGCCTTTATACCTGACATGACATTGTTCCAGATTTACATTCAGTGGTGGCAATTTTCTTTAATCAGAACAGTAAACAAATACTTCTAGAGGCATGTAACAGTACAACATACTTCATGTCTGCTTGTTATTATCATATGCACTGGACTTAAATGTGCCTATAGCAGACCTGTCCAATCCCAGAAGCAACACAGATAAGCAGTTTCCTCCCACCCCTTGGCTATGTCTACACTCGTGGCTTCTTGCATGAGTAATATGCAAATGAGGTTAAGCATGGAATATCACCGAGCCTCATTTGCATACCTAATGAGCCACCATTTTTTTCAGAAGAAGCTCTTGCGCAAGAAGGAACGTCTACACTGCCTCTTCTTGTGCAAGAAAAACCCTCTTGCACAATGCCATTCTTTCTGAAAAGTAATAGGTGTAACAGCATTGAGCAAGAGGGTTTTTCTTGTTCAAGAAGGGGCAGTGTAAATGTTCCTTCTTGCGCAAGAGCCTCTTCTGAAAAAAAATGGTGGCTCATTAGGTATGCAAGTGAGGCTCGGACATATTCCACGCTTAGCCTCATTTGCATATTACTCACGCAAGAAGCCGCGAGTGTAGACATAGCCCTTGGCTGTGTCTACACTGGGCACTTATTCCGGAAAATCAGCCGCTTTTCTGGAATAACTTGCCAGCTGTATACACTGGCCCCTTGAATTTCCAGAAAAGCACTGACAATCTACTGTAAGAAATCAGCCACCTTTCCGGAAATACTATGCTGCTCCCGTTTGGGCAAAAGTCCTTTTTCCAGAAAACTGTTCCAGAAAAGGGCCAGTGTAGAGAGCACAGTAGTGTTTTCTGCAAAAAATCCCCGATTGCGAAATTGACGATTGGGGCTTTTTTGCGGAAAAGCGCGTCTAGATTGGCCACAGACGCTTTTCTGGGAAAAGTGCTTTTCTGGAAAAGCATCCTGCCAATGTAGACACGCTTTTTCCAGAAATACTTATAACGGAAAACTGTTCCGTTTTAAGCATTTCTTGAAAAGGGTGCCAGAGTAGACGTAGCCCTTGTGCGTAAGAGCCAAGAAATAGTGCTATTGTAACCTGCACACCTACTGGGTGTGGTTCACTGTTCCATGGTCTCTCTCTCTCTGAGGAAGGATGAGTTTGCTTTACAGCCTTAGTTAAGCAGCAGCTGTCTTGTAGCTCAAGCTGTAGCGGCTCATGCACTAAGCTCCAGAAGTCCCAGGTTTGGTTCTGCTTGTCAGCATTATGCAATCAGTGTGCTCATGGGAGTGAAGAACTGTGCCCCAAATGGGACAGGAAGTAGGCAATAATTGATTCAGTTCCTATATCCAGTCACAAGCTAACTACCCCCACATAGGCAGAAGGAGGTAAGCTTGTCCAGCAAGGGTGTAGCAATATGCATCCTCATTCTGCAAGCAAGACAAATCTTTGAGGGCATGTCTGCCGTAGGAAATTATTTGAAATAATGTCTGAAATAGCTATTTTGAAATAAGCTTATTCCCCCAAAAAGCAAGAGTAGTTATTTCAAAATAACCAGCCCGTTATTTCAAAATAATGTGCTTGGTAGTGTGGACTCTCCACCGCTTGTTATTTTGAAATAATGGTGTATACCAGGGATGAGTGTCCTCCCAAGGAGTATATGAATGCATTGGGCCAGATTCTTATTCTTTTGTGAGGTCCAGAGTGGCTGCAGGTCCCAGGAGAGAATTATGCTGAATAGGGAAGCTTTCTCCTAGAGCTGGACCTTGTTCTTATTACTCCTTCCCTTCATGTCTACACCCATCTTTTTTTTTATGTCAGAGCAGGGAAGGTGGATGTCTGAGATCTGCTCTCTAGCCAATTTTCCAAAGGCATATGGTCCATGAAGGTCATTAAGCCAGTGGGAGAACTTAAGTCAATTCTGAGTGGTATCTAGGCTGAGGCTGGTCCTGAGAATCACACAGCAAAAGTGATTCCCTGACACAGCTCTGGCACATGGCAGAAATATCCTCCTTATTTCTTATGACAATGAAAAACTTGGTTCCAATCCTACAAGAGTGTCTGCATGGCACAAAGGTCTGCCAGTGTGCAGTCCAACGCAAGATTTCGGCTCTTTGATGTATTACCTTTGCTCGGCAAGAAAAGTTATTGGGCTAATTTGAGCAACAGCTAGGCACAGAAATACTTCCAGGAGAAATAGTTTGGTTAAGAAAAACCTTTTACCCATTATCTCATTTCAAATGAAAAGCAGAAAAATACTTCCTATTTTTCTAATATGGAAAACTATTATTGCACAAGATATTAAACTCATGTCAACCCCTCACTTTAGAAAATGGAAAAAAAAATTTAAATCCAATTATGGTATGCGAAAGGACCCTAAATGATTAAAAAATAGAGGATAAAGATGGTTAAATGAGTACACAGGGAAAATTCTAAGAAAACCACTAAAAATTCAAATGTGCAAGCATACCATGCACAGAGTTCCCACAGACATCTGTAGGAGTTTCATACACAGCATTGAAAAGGGACTTTGCCCTTAGCTTGAATTAATTTAATGGGAGATAAAAGACTGATTTGGATCCCATTAATACAGGCTGTACATTGGTGTAAATGGTGTTAGTCTTAAACAGATATCTTAAGTGTAGGGTTGCCAGATGGTTTCAACAAAAATACTGGACACACTTGATATTATATCACAATCGACATGACATCTTATTTCGAAAATTCTGACATGTATATTTTCTCATTTATATTTTCTCAATTTTTTCCCGAACAGAAAGCTCAAATACTGGACCGTCTGGTTCAAAGCAGACACCTGGCAAGCCTACTTAAGTATCAGAGTTTCTGTGGTGTGCTTCAAATTCCTGCTCCACCGTTTCAGATATTCTGTTGAGCTGACTGACATTTGTGGCATTTGTGTTATCCTCTCCTTTTCCCCATTCTCCCTTCAATAAGCAGAGGTCTTTAAAGGAGGCCCCTGAAAAATTCCAGCATCTTTGGTTGTTTCTGAAGGGAGGAGGGAGATAGAGGAAGGAGGAGACAGCTGGAGCCAATGTATTTTCCTAAAATGGTGCAGTGCACAATGTTCCCTCTAATCTTTTCCAATCTTGTGCAGATTTTTCCATCCATGCCCAGAATAATTTTTTATGTGCACCACCTGTAAAAACAGAAAACCTACCTGTGGGACCTCTGTTAATCTGGCATTTGAATATCTCCTGAGAGGTTCTTTATGACTGTTCTTTTCATAGGCTGGCATTCAGGGAGCCTTGCCTCCACAATATTGAGACCTCAATTCTGCACTAAGGATCACATGGGAAGTTCAGGCACTGGGGTAGGCTCACATTTCTCAATGTAGGCTCAGGACCTACACTGGTATGTGTAGTGCCTATGCAAAATGAGTTTTTCATTGTACTGATCACATTTAATTGCAGAACAAATTTCAGTTCAGTTGCAAAACTATTCAGTACATCAGCAACATTATTTGTTTTTCAGCCTTTGTAAATGTCTCCTAAAAATTACTGTCAACTTAATCCTTTTATTCAAAACCATACCAGCATTTTAAAATGGAAAAAGTCATTACTATTTTGTAGCATTTTCAAAGAAACTGTTTCCAAAGATTTTAAACAAACAAAGCCCTTTAAATCCATTTTGTATTGCTATAACTAGCTAATCTCATTTAAGAAGTAGGAGCTCAAACCGCAATATTTTGGTGGGTTGCAGAATGTTAAGCATTCAAAAATGCAGGGCGGTGGCAACTCCTCTGGCAGCTTCCAAATTTACACATGGTTAGTCCTGAATAGGATGCTATTTTGTAGCAGCAAAAAGAAGAAAATCTGTGGGCAATGCTTCTAGGAAAAAAAAAGAACTTTGAAAATCAAGACCCACCCTCTCTTTTGCTACATTTATAGTGTACTACAACCTCTGAGAAAAAATTGCACCCCAGACAGAATACAGATCATGTATGTTAAAGCACAGCTCAAGTTACAAGCTTTCTAGCTGAGGGATCTTAGATAAAGCTGCAACTTAGAACAGATAATGTCCTCACAAGCAGACACAAGGGTTTGATTCTTCACAGCTTTGCACTTTGTGTAGACATGTGCACTTGTACAAAGTGTATGAGTAAACATTAAGACTGAGTTAGCATGTATGGTATGCAGAGAATTATGATATCAAAAACACTGCAATTGAATGATTAATTATTTTTTACATGTTCCACAACTTTCAGTAGTGATCATGGCCAGTGACAGTTTTATTTGCTCTAAACATCTCTAACATTTATAAGTCTAAGATATCTCAAAACTCAAGGCAATTATTGCTCTATTACCATAATGCAGGCTAAAAAAGTATATAACTTAAAGTGCATTTCATTGAAAAGTGAGTAGGTAAAAATGGCTAATATGTACTCCACAGACCTGTTCTCTATTTGTAATCAGAGTTATAGGCCCTGAGAAAATAAACTTTTATTGCTGTTTACTCCTGTTAGCACAGAAGATCCAAGACAGCTACAAAGGAATTAGATGGATTCCAGTCCTTCTCATGCATTATATGAAGAATTATACACTCTTACACACCTGAAAAAACCCAGCAAAGAAAGTAGGGTTATCTAGTGGTCACTGAGGACATCATCTGAGGAAAATGGGATTTCAGGTATAACAATCTTATGACATTTAAGAAGAAAACCATACATCTTGGTTCTCAGAACCAGGGTGATTTGTTGGAGCTTTCATTTGGAAAAGACACATTTCCCTTGCTTGTTAAATACACTCAGCGTGCATCTAGACTGGCAAGATTTTGCGCAAAAGCAGACGCTTTTGCGCAAAAACTTGCCAGCTGTATACACTGGCGGCTTGAATTTGCGCAAGAGCACTGACTTTGTAATGTACAAAATCAGTGCTTCTTGCACAAATGCTTTCACGCTCCCACTCGGGAAAAAGCCTTCTTGTTGAAGAATACTTGTGCAAGAGGGCCAGTGTAGACAGGGAAGAACTGTTCTGAGCAAAAAAGCCCTGATGGCTAAAATGTCAATCGGGGCTATCTTGCGCAAAATCACATCTAGACTGGCCATGGATGCTTTTGTGCAAAAGCAAATCTTTTGCGCAAAGGCACTTGCCAATCTAGACGCGATTTTGCAGAAATACTTTTAACAAAAAAACTTTTCCGTTAAAAGTATTTCCACAAAATCATGCCGGTCTAGATGCAGCCTCAATGAACAAGAGTCGGTGAGACACAACACACTTTTAAGATGAGAGCTGCCCTTCTACAGTCTCCCAAGAAACATCCATTGAGCTTTCTCCATGAATTAATCCAAGCATTTGTTATATTATAGAATACTAATAATTTTGAAAAAACCACTGTGCACATTCAGAAATTCAGGGCTATCAAGGATGCCAGATCAACGCCCTAAGGGACAAAGTTCTCTTGTTTAGCCAAATAAGTACAACATGGACAGGGTAAATATGAGCTTCCAACATGACTCTGCAATAATTAAAGACCATCTCACTGAGTGGAAAGATAATGGCTATTAGCAAGGATAGGCAGGGATGGTGTCACTAGCCTCTGTCAGGGTATGTCTACACTACCCCGCTAGTTCGAACTAGCGGGGTAATGTAGGCATACCGCACTTGGAAATGAAGCCCGGGATTTGAATTTCCCGGGCTTCATTTGCATAAGCTGGGCGCCGCCATTTTTAAATCCCGGCTAGTTCGAACCCCATGGCGGCACCCGGCTTATGCAAATGAAGCCCGGGAAATTCAAATCCTGGGCTTCATTTGCAAGTGCGGTATGCCTACATTACCCTCCTAGTTCGAATTAAGAGGGTAGTGTAGATATACCCTCAGAAACTGGGAATGGGTGACAGGGGAGGGATTGCTTGATGATTACCTGTTCTGTTCTGTTCCTTCTGAAAGTGGCATTGGCCACACTCAGAACACATGATTCTGGGCTAGATGGACCTTTGGTCTGATCCCCACCAAAGCTCCTCCCTGCCACCCTCTTCTGCCTAAGCTCCTTCCCCAAGACTCTAAGAGGCAATTTTGGTGAGAGAGGGAGTGCAGGCTCTGGGCTTGGGCTGAAGGAGAGGGTGAGGATCCCAATTTCTGGAAGAGAGTATGGGGACTCAAGGGAGCTGCAGGAGGGAGTAGAGGGTTCGGAGGTGTAAGGGGAAGGAATTTGTGCAGCACTTAGCTGAGGCACCCATGTGGGGAACCAAGGGTCTCCATGAGCTGCTGCCCACAGACAGCTTCACATTGTCTACAGGGGGTGGTCGGACGGGGACAGTTCACAGAGACTTGGCAGATTTCTGCGGCCCCATGGGGGAAGCAGCAGCATGGCGATAGTGGCAGGAAGCTGCTCTAGTTCTGCTGCTGGTAGTGGCAATGGGGGCCCTCAGACCCTTTTAAATCACCCAGGGACAGTAGGTGGGGCCAGGGTCCAAGGCCAGGAAGATTCCTGGTGCCTAGGCACCGTGGGCTCATATAGCTCACTGACTATTTGAGGGGTCCACCAATGGTACCACTTTTTGGACACCGCTAATCTGAACTTAACATTGTACTTAGTTATTAAATGACTCAAAGATGGGTAATAGATCCCAAAATATAATTCTCAGTGGGAAATTATCCAGTTTCTAGTAGGGTTAGTCAGAGGTTACTACTTGGCCCAGTGCTATTCAATTATTTTACCAGTGGATTTGGAGGAAAAGATAAAGTTATTGATATTTGCAAAGAATATAAAGACTGGTTGCATGGGGAACAAATGAAGGAATCTGGATCCCTTAAGAAACTTAGTGCAAACAATTATGTGTTTTTAAAGAGTTAAACTGAAGAAAATTGCATGTCAAGGAACTAAGTATATAGGTAGGGCAGACTTACAGGATGAGGGACTGTATCCTAGAAAGCAAACTCCAAAAAAGATTTAAGATTCATTGTTGATAACCACTCATCATGAATTCCTAGGGTGATGATGTGACAAAAAAGAGCTATCATGGTTCCTTTGATATTATCCTGTTTATACAAATAGGAGGAAGCAGGCAATATTATTTTTGTATGCAGCATTTGTAAGACTTCTTCAGCGATACTGTATTTAGTTTAGGTCTCTATACTTTAAAAAGGATGTTGAAAAATTGGATAGGGATCAAAGAATAGCAGTAGGAATGATCTGTGGACTGGGAAACATGTCTTACAATGACAGACTAAAATAATTCATTTTATTTAACTGATGAGAAGTTTCAGAGGTCCATAATATATTTAATGATGGGAGATGCTAGAAGAGTCTTTAAAGTAGCAAACAAAGACATAATACAAGTTAATAAAGTTCATAATGGACACATGATATAAATGATTAACCAGTGAAGGTTACAGGACACAAACAATTCTCCATCAATTGGAGATTTAAAGGCAAAATAGGCTGAAAAGTTGGAAAAGAGAGGATGTCTCTTTACACAATTCCAACCTCATGCAGAAATCACAGGGGAAATTATGTGCTTTGTGTTATTTTAATTATCTTGTATGGCCCCAGGTACAATATAATAAATGCAAAATGGGGCACAGACCAAAGTGGCTCCCCTGCTAAGTAAGAGTTCAGTTTTGCTGCTCAAAGCATGAGTGTGTTGCTGTGTGCAGAGTGGAGGAGGGTGGAAGGAAGAGGGAGATTAGGGGAAAAAGACCACACAGAATGCACAATCTTCATAGCGTGGAGTACAGAAGCAAAACAGAGTGAGAACTGGCTGGACGATCCTCTGTTATGGATTCACCCACTACGCCCACTATAGAGGGACAAGTTACTGCCTCCGGGATGCAGCTGCTGAATATCCTGGTAATGAAGATTTCTTTCTGCACAGTTCCCCCAAAGAGCAACTCAATTCACAGCCCAGTATTTGATTAGTTTACACTGAATCAGGTTATAATTAAACATAACATTGATACTTATCATTGAAACCCATTTTCTTGCCCTCCTCCCACTCGCTCACGTTGTTTATCTTCTACTCATTGCAATGCATCTAAAATAAACTGTGAGCACTTTGAGCAAGAACCGATTGTTTCCTTTATTAAATCTTAAAAGTGCATTCGTTTAATGTAAATAGCCAATGCCAAAAAAGGATTCAATTAAATAGATCTCACTACTTCAGGAGATCATGATTTCAATTCCATTGCTGTATAAAGTTAAAAGGATCCAGTGGAAGTTAGTACAACATTATACACATCCTCTGGGTGTTCAATCATTTAATCACTGCAAACAAAAAAAGACCAATTGGGAACTGCAAACACATACACACACAAATTGGATTATATGATATCCACCCAATTGACAGACAATAAGGATTTAAAAGTGTTTGTTATCCTCCAATTAACCAAAACTGGCTGCTGGACCACAGGCCAATGCTAATGACAGTCACTGGAAATTGCTGCTCTCCAACTGCCTCTGGATTTCTTTAGGAAAAGAAGTTAAAAAAAGGATTACTTGTATCAAAACTATTTCCAGTGGAAGACCAAAAACAAAGCTTGTATCGCAGTGTCACCGCAGCTTTCAAGTAAGCAATGAGAATTTTATTTGGTTATGAGATACATAAACATCCAAAAACTAATAATGATTAATAAAACACTGACAGGGTTAAATAGTAAAGGAAACTTTAAAGCTTGTAAAACCAAAAATGTTCTGTTAACTCAGAAGTGGATTAGAATGTTCAAAGTGCTTCGGGACTTGACACCATGTAAAGGCTGATTTATACTCCAGGCATCATAATGCCTACCTACTTCAGAATGACAAATAGCACTGAGCTGAAATCTCAATGGCAGCCCCTGAGCACTAACAGCAAATGTCTTCCATCTTAATAGCTGGGCCTCTGCAATTCTAGTCACTTAAAATTCTGAACATTTAACACTTCTTGTTGCATCTAAATCCAGATACAAAAACCATCAAATCAAACTATTTACCACAAGTGAAATCTGCCTTGAATAATTCATAAGCAGCAAGGAAGCTAGAAGAGAAAACGCTGAAGAGGGTTTTAATGAAGTCTAGAGTTTCAAAAATTGTGGCATAAAAGCCATTATGGATCTTTTCTAACTTTATGAAAAGGAATATCAGTCTCTGTAACAATGAAAGATCCTGATGAACAGGAAAAGAAACAGTTCAAGTTTCTTCTTGTCAGTGACTGATGCTGCTAACAGAATCATGCAGATTATTGCAGAGAAAAGGGCTCTATTTGAAGATGTAATACCTGATGAAGGATCTGAAGTGTTCAAATTGATTTTTATTCTTCCTGGCTCTGTGAAGAAGTATTGATCCTTAAAATTGCCATACTAAGCTGCAATTCAATTAAAATAAAATATGAAAGTCAAGTAAACACACTAAGCTCAAGACTAGCTTTATAGCACCTGTCTGGCAAAGCTGCTACTATTCACGTAGAGTGGAATATTAGACACTATCAGCTATTGTGTATCATAATTAGCTATTTCACTGAGAGAAGTGAGGTTGTATACTTTGATGTTTCAAACAAATCATTTCTGCACAGCAGTTATTTGGTTGATTTCTCTAGGATTTCTACTGAGTACTTGTGCCAGAGAAAATGGAAAAGTAGTAGATTTTGCCTGGCAAAAACAATGTGCCATGGACTGAACTACAATTCAAAATGGAAAGAAAAAAAATGAAGTATTTATATTTAAAATATGAAAGGGAGATGGAATTAGAAATGGGACAAAAGAACGAACTTTTGGAAATTTAAATAACAATAAACAATTTTGTTTTAAAGTATTAATATTAGTATTTATTAATACATCACATAGAACCAGTCTATGGATGATCTTCTTACCCTAGCCAACAGAAGCCATCTTACAAAAATACTTTATACATTAAGAAAATTACTTCACATGTAATCATAAGTAAAACTTTCTTTCGTCCCACTCATAAGATACTTTGGGCTCTAGAGTTAAAATCCACCTCTAGTTTAATAAGTAGAGGATAAGTCTTGCTTTTGAAGATGGTAAAAGATCTTGTCCACACAGTCTCCCAGGCAGTGCTAATGAAATCACAGAAATATAGCGCTAATAAAGAAGGCTCATGGGTGAGGAAGAGGTGATTATTTTTTTTAACTTTTAAAAACACGTATTTGCTGCTGAGTCCAATACAAAATAAATCAGGAAAGCACTTTCTGTAACCTTTTACAGTGTTAAGGTTAACTTGGGAAGCCCTACTGCTGATCTTTGTCACAGCTCATTTAAAGTTTATTAAAAGTTTAAGTACAGTACAGTATGATAATCTGACACATTCCACTTCACACACTTGAAAGGAAGGATATTACAGTGGATACAGTACCTGCCAAGGGCTCTGGAGACCTGAATTAATTCTCTGCTGTATCAAGGAATTCCTATATCACCTCAGGCCAGTTAACTTATTCTATTCATTCTTTATTTTCATCCCCATCTCTAAGATTGGGGAGATCTGTTCTTCCTTACCTCACAAGAGTATTGTTAAAGATAAAGACATTCAAAATTTTGTACGGATAAAGACATTCAAAATTTTGAGGCTCTCACATACTAAAATCAGTGTGTGTGTGGAGAGGGGGAGACAGAGGGTTCTATGAAAACCACACACACAGACTGGAAATTTCCATGGAGAACTGTACAAGGCATTCTGAATGAAAGAAGCCTTGGAATCCACATCTGCCCAATACAAATTCAGAGGTAGGCTACTAGACTTGCTCAAGGCTTCACACCTTATAATACGAACATCCAAAAATATAATGGATTGAACAGAGAACCAGACTAAATTAACCACCCAGTGCAGGGAAAGAGAAATTAGGGTAAGAAAGGGATACTGCAAATAGGAAAAGAGTTATCATAATGGTGCTAACCCTTTTGTAACAACATTTTCTCAAGTCCTAAAGTGCCGAGGTTTGGTCCTATTTCTCTTTCTAGGGAAAATCAGATCACAGAACCATTCTGCGTGCCTGTTGGTTTGTACCCAAGGAATAAAATAGCAAAGGTATTGGTCAGGAATACTTGTAATTGCCAGAACATACCTGGGCAGCTTCTTTTACATCAAGTATTGCTTCTGGGAGATAAGACATGAGTTTATAACAACCAATTTGTTCATAGTTTTAAAGAAAAATAAATAAATGAAAATAGACTTCTCTTAAAGCGTTTCTTCTTACCCACTTTAGTTCCTTCAGCATATTACACACAGATAGTAAAAACAGGCACTCTCTGAATATGGGAATACCCAAAAGTCTGCCAAAGGAGACTGCATTCTTTCTGCATCTTACTTGTTATAGGGATTTTGGAGTGAAATCATTTTAAAGTGATCCCAAGTAGAATCTTTTAGAAACTAGTGTATGAAGCCTGAGCAGGGAAATCACAGCATACAATGTTCACTTTAATGGTGGTGTAATTTCAGTGGAATGACATACCTCGTTTGTACCTCAAAAGATACAAATTTTTTTGGTTTTAATATTTTTTGGTTTTAATAATTCTGCTCTAGAGACATGGTCTTGTCTTTTTGAAAAATGTAGAGGACTTCATAGGTCCAGCCGGCCTCTGCACTGATAGAATTCATAGACTTGGTAGAACTGATAATCTGAAGAAATATCTTACTCATACTCCCTGTCAGATGTTGGCATACAAAATGTTTTTGTAGCCAATATATCAAAGGAGAGATTTAGACTAGTCTGCATGCTTCACTGTAGAGAGGCAATAATCTGATCAGTCTCTCCCATACCCTCATACAAAGAGCTATGCCAGACACCAAACAGCCGAAGGACCAAACCTATCAGTCGCTAAAGTCCAATGAGGAAGATAGGTGGGCCTCCCTGAGTAGAGTCATATTCCCAGACGAAGAGCTATCATTCCCTAGATGTAGCAAAAGGAAAGGTGCTGAAGCTCTTTGGATTTGGACTTTCATATCAGGTTTTAATTAATAAACATCTTGAAGGGTTTCAAGATGTCCCTCAAACTCAAAAAATGTGTGTGTGTGTGTGTGTGTGTGTGTGTGTGCCTGTGTGAGGGAGGGGGGAACTAGAGAGAAATAACTGCGCGGCCTTTTACTGTATGTAGTGCTGAGCTGTACTGCTTAAAAAAACACAAGGAGACATTGCTTGGGTGGAGCATATTCACCCACACACTCCTCCCCACAATCTGAGGTACTCTGAAGATCAGCTGAGATCAAGGTGGTAGAACTATGGTATTAATGACTCGTATGCCTTTCATGTCCTCTTTGTAATGCCAGAATCCTTGTGAAAGTAAAGTCAGGGTAGCCTCTGTGCTTCCCTGAGCACAGGAACCACACAAGTCCACAAAGCACAGAAAGAGGCTCCCTGCAGTCTTCTCCCCAGTTCCTTTCTCTCTTCTCCCTCCCTTACCACACACATCAAGGACTCGCCATAACCACATCCCTGAATAGCTAAATACTAAAGTTCATGGACAGCAATTTCCCTGCCAAGATTCATTGTGTGAATTTATTAAAAGGCATTTTATGATAGTTAAAATTAAAATACATGAACAAAAGGCTAGAGTGAAGTTAATAAATATAGACTGGTGATACTAGTACAGCTATCATTCATGTCTCTTCCTACCTTCCTATTGGGAAATTAGAGAAAAAAAATCACGTTGCAAGGGGATGAGAATTGCTAATGCCAGCACTTTCTTGATTGCGCTCTACTTTGTCTCTTTGTAAGTGGTTGCATGCTGATGAAATTTTCAACTCTTTCACTAACAACCTCTTTGCAAAGCAGGAGTTCCTTCTTTCAATGAGTAACCAAGTACAATTGCCTCTAAAACCCACTGAAATAATTTTGTTGACTGTTAGTACTTACCATTTTCCACTCCTTAGTAGCATTGCTTTTATTGTACGTGCAGAGTTAAAAACTGCATGATAGTCAAACAGCCTCTCCTTACCGTAATGCTGATGGGCCCAGGCTACCGGCAGGCGAGATTGAACCTGGAACCTTGGGGCTCAAGCCTTGAGCCTCTAGCGCAGCAGCTAAAATCCAACTGGGTCTTAGCTAAGATTGTAGCACAAACTTCACTCTCCCGCTCAGTGCCTCTGGGTTACACTAGTAAAGGTGTAGAAAAGCACCATTGTACTTTGTAGACTTTGGCTAACTTGGATCATAGTAAACAGCCATTTCAACTTGACGTTAAAAATGAAAGCCACCTAAAGAAATGTTTTTTTCAATAGAATGTTATAGCATTCATCGCTTGCTAAGTAGGAAGCTAAGTTTCTTTAGCACCTTATATAAATAAAACAAAAACAAAACTATATTGATATACACATCCCACACAAATAGTATTAACATCCAGGCCCATTTAACCTACACTGTGCCCACTAATCTGTCTCCCAAAGAACTACTACAAGATTGCCAACAGTCTAGTTTTACAGTCCGTTGTCAAATAATTCTTCCTCATCCATGTGACTGGCTCCTGAACCTTTTATACACAAGTGCTTGCATGCTTTGAGACATACTCAAAGAGGAGCGAACAGCCAAGCCCGACCCCAGGACAATGAAGGGACGGTTCCCTGATCCTGAAAGGGACGAGGCCCTGGGAGAAAGAGGCAGGAAAGGGGAAGCCTGCCCTCAATGCCACCTGGAGAACACCACTCCAGCCTCTCCCTCCCAGCCCAGAGTGCTTAAAGAACACTCTGTGTACTCCAGTAGCCATTTCAAGGGCCTGGGGTTCTGGGCCCTTTAGAATTAGTGAGTCACAGGGCAGTTGCCCCCTTTCACATACACCCCCATCACAAGCCTACATACTTGGTACTGGTTACTTAGTGGCAGAAGTAGTAGTGGGGCACTGTTGCAATTCTCCTGCAATAGCCCTTTGATGTACCTATGGCATCTTTTTAAGCATATTATGCAACTAACAAAAGGAGTGTGCAACATGAAATTTCATGTGGGGCTGCAGAGTAAGCCTGTCCCACACTTACCCAGTATCAGCAGCTCCTATTCTGCAAGGGTGGGACCACATTGCTGTTCCAGGCATTAACATGGCACACAGGGTGCTCCAGGGCTGGGGCACGCATGGGGAAAAATAGTGGGTGCTCAGCCAAGCTCTTCCCTCTGCCCACTCTCCTCCTCCCCCTGTAACTCCCATGTGCCGTGAAACTCCTATTTGGCAGCATTCAGAGCTCAGGAGAGAGGAGGAGGAGTGAGGATGTAGCATGCTTGGGGAGAGGGTAGAAAGCAGTGGAGTAGGGGGCGGGAGAAAGGATGGCAAGGGAAGGGGAAGGGACAGGGCTGTGGAAGAGGGGAAGTCAAGAATATAGAAATCCTATCTAGATTCTGATAACGTTATTTGTGATCACTCTAAGGATGATAAATACCAATACCTAGGAAGATGAGACAATGTACCAGCTAAAAATTATCCCATTTTAAAATAAAAAATGTACTATAGCAATACAGCATAATCTATTTATAAAAATGCACCTATTAGGGATTCCACTTGGTGCTGATTATTGTATAAGGCTTATTTCCTCTAAAGGCCCACAACAGAATTTACAATCACTGAATAAAGTCTCACTATCACACACATTTTATAGAGGGGTAAATTGAGGCTCAGACATTTAAATCACATCCTGTGTGGAAATATGGCAGATTAGGATCTCAGAGTTCTAAATCCCATGCCACATAACAAGCAATGATTAACTAATTAGCTAAATTACCAGTATAATTTACACTGCATCCAAATACAACAGCCTACAGAGAACATAACAAATGTTAAAAAAAATTACAACTCAACCAATCTCTTAAATACCATGAAAAATGCAAAATAAGGCATTATTAACTTGATTAAAAAGGAAATGAAAAATGCCTTGAAATAATATATGAGATCATTGTTTTTAATATTAAATTCCTTACATATTTTATGGGTTAGCATCATGTGAAGTAGAGATGTATATACGAAGTAAACATTGCATAGTTAGTAGTCCTAGTTTTGACTCATTAACTACAACTTTAATCTGTTCTCATTTAATTGGCTATTTGACCCTAGAATCCAGGAAATGCCCATAAGTTTTGAAGTAAAAATGAAAGGACATTTCACCTGATAAATACATAAAATGTTATTTTAGGTTAACTTTATCCCAGCTTTAATTATTCACTACGGGCATGATATGCAAATTCTGAATCATTCTTCAAATTTGTTCACAGAGATATTGAATTTAACTTGCAAATGTTGATATTTCAACCCATCTCAGAGTGATCTGCCTAATTAATGTATTTTCTCTATGCATCTGTATATATTACATATGGAGCTTTGCAAATTGAAAACTTCTTTTGAAGTGCTAAATTGTGAAATAGCAGAGAATCCTTTGAATCTTACTAACAGAGCTTTGTAAGGTATTTTCAGTCTCTAAAACTCTTCAGCTCTATCTCATTTTTCCTTAATACTCATTTGCTACTGATACCAATTTATGGCTAATTTAAGCAGGAAAAATTAGATAATTAATCTGTTATTTTGTGCACTGCATGATGTTATTACAAATGAGAATCTAATCTCCCAAGGAGAATAAAAAGAATGTAGGAGTCCAATTATTAGTAATAAAGCCTTTGATTTCACCAATCATATTATTTGGTTATATTTTGGACCAGAAAAAAGCATATGGCCAATCCATGTCTATGTACAGTGATAATACTTTGAGAGGATTTTTCTTCTTTCTAAATGCTGTTTTAACTCCTTCAGTGCATTCAAGATGGCAGATTCTATTGCTGCTTTTGATGATTAGTATATGCCACAGACTAACAGCTGTGATAGGAAAGATCTTCTAAATATCCTTAAGATCTGATCCAAAATCCACTGAAGTCAATGAGTTTTTCCTTTGACTTCAAGGATCTTTGATTCAAAATGGTAAGGCCAAATTTTTGCTGAGTGTTTAAAATTGCTGATCACCAATCCTCTAAAAATCAGTGGTCTCCACTTAGACATCTTACACGTGACAGTTACTAGTCACTTTTGAAAATCTTTGCTACCACACACACAGAGACACACATTCCATAATTAAAGAAAAAACAACTAAGTTTGCACAGTTAACAACTGAAGTGAAACAGAATCTGTAGCTTTATTTTTGTCTCCTTATGCATATGTGTTAAATCAAAGCTAGTTCAATTTTTTCATTCAAAAACCTGCTTAAAAAGCTGGGTATTTATTCTGATTTTATTGGGTTGGTGTTTTTTATTAAAGAAGACTTTTAATATTCTTTTATTTTTAAGTTTTTTACCACCTATCTCATGTCTTTCATGTTACTCATCCCACCCCTTTCCTGTGGGGAAAGAAAGAAGGGGATGAGGGGGATGTTTGTCAGAACCTTATGCTATCATTTTCTTGACAACCACTGGAAACACTTGTGTGAGATGTAATTCAGGGGATTATAGTGTGTGAGCATTCTCTATTCCATGTCCACTTAGTCCAAGCTATGACATAGATAAACCATATGTAGCAACATTAAGTAGCAATGATTACAAAAGTCAAGGAGAATAACTAAGGCTCCCTCATTCTCATAACCTCAGTAAAGAATCTTTGCATACTCTTAACAATCAATGACTTGTCTGTTTTCTAACCCAAGATACATTATGGGGATGAGACAGTTAACTACACAGTTAATATAGCTGACAATGTAAGTGTTCTATTTCATTATTAGTCTGTACTACTTAGGTGCTAATATGTTTTGTGCATTTGGTTTACTACAGGTTGGATCTCCCTGTTCTGGCACCCCTGGGATCTGAAGGAGGGAGTTTGCCAGACTAAGGAAGGTCGGCCTCTCTTCTGACAGACTCCAGGCTCTCCAGGGATCTGTCAGAAAATCGCCAGGCTCCCCAGCCACTGGGCCATTGGCTCCTGCCTGCCCTGGAGTTGCTGGGGCTCCACTACCCCAAGCCTACCAGACTCCTAATCCCCAGGGCCACCAGGCTCCACTGCTCCTGGGCTCTGCTGCCCCAGGGCCACCAGAGCTCAGCTGTTTGGGCCAGCTGGAAGGGGACAGGAGTCCTAGGTCTGGTTATGCTCATTCAGTTGTTTAGCCTTGTAAGGTAGTCAACTGTTGTTATGTAAATACAGTTCATGCCGGAATGGGAAAGAAATCCTGTGTGGTCTTATTTAAATCCAGTTCAGCCAGTGCTCTAGGCCTGATGGATGCTCAATTGTTAGAATGGTATTTTGCCTGTTATGACTAATTTTACCACCGGTTTGTGTGGGGTCACAACCATGTTAACCCTAAATGCAGGAATTGTAAAATATGACACCAGTGCTTGCAGTGATTGTAAAGAATATTGGATGGACAAGCCTTTCCCTTCCAGACTCAAGTGGATTGGATTGGAGCGGGGGAGCATAGCAGAACTTAGCTCATCTCTGCTATCAACCAACAGGCTACATACACTCTAGGCATAAACCCTAAGACTGGTTCAACCTGTTTCTCTCCCCCCGACACCTGTTCTAATAATAGAACTAAAACAGACTCCATAAGAGGTCTATTTTCTTCTGGCCTGCACCGTAGGTCAAGAGCTGAAATCACAAAGAAGCTGAAAACACTAGGTTTGGCCTGGATCCAAACCCATCTGCAGCAGGCAGCCAGCAAGACGGGTGGCAGGAGCACGTTGCTGGCGGGCGGTTGGTGGGAGTGGCAGCAGATAGCCAGCAGGGTGGCTGGCAGGGTAGCTCTGAAAATCACCTCTGAGCTCTGGTCTACCCTGACCAACGGCAGCAACTGCGAGTGGGGTATGGAGAAAGGTTGGGCATGTGAATGGGATACTTACATTTCTGGATTTGTGAGCCTGAGAGGCAAAGGACATTGCTCAATCCACTTGGGACGTTTACTCGTGGTTTGGTTATGAACACTGTTTGTGATATTTTCCCAGGCTAATGCCATGTTACTTCTCTCCCTCTTTCATTAAAAGCTTCTTTTCTATGCTCAGACTCTGTGCTTGCGAGTGGGGTAGCATTGCCTCTTAGAGGCGCCCAGGAGGGTGTTTGAATTTCCCAAGCTACTGTGTGGGATGGATGAAAAGGAACCCTTAGATATTGAATCCAGCTCTGGCTGCTGCTGGCCCTACCTGGCAGAAGAGTTATGCATGTCTGGAGAAGAGAAAACTAAGTCCAGGATTTGACTCAGGTCTGAGTCCAATCCCGCCCTCCACACTTCCATCTGCACACAGATCAGTTTCATTCAAATCAGCAAACACTCAGGGGCTGGGGCTAGGTAGCTAGTAGAGGAGGTGGGTTGGAGACCAAGTCCCACGGTGGCTGCCCAGGTCATCTGTTGGTCCCAGACCAAGCCACCCACCAGCCTCAGACACCTGTTGTTTTTCAACCAGAATTGAGCCCCTGCTTGGTTCAAGGGAGAGGAGCCTAGGTTAGAGGAAGCTTTGCTTCCCCTGGCTTATGATGTCCACCTCACACATTAGTCAACATAGACACTAGTTAGCAAAATGTTTAGGTTGAGCTGAATTTGCATTATTTAACTGACAAACATTTCAGCTGAAAAACTCCTGCTCCCATTGCAGTTAGTGGGAGTTTTGCCATTGTCTTCACTGGAATTCTGATTTCATCCAAAATGTCTGTTGTACATGGAGTAATGCTGAATATTCCAAGACATAACACAACACACACACACACACACACATCTAAAAACGGTAAGAAAAAAAGTGTATCTATAGTGCAACCAAGACCACTTTCTCTCTCAGGTTTCAAGATGTTTTAAGAACACCACTCCTTTGCTGGCTGAGAACATCTAGCTAAAGTAGGGTATGTCTACACTACCCCGCTAGTTCGAACTAGCGGGGTAATGTAGGCATACCGCACTTGCAAATGAAGCCCGGGATTTGAATTTCCCGGGCTTCATTTGCATAAGCCAGCCGGCGCCATTTTTAAATGCCGGCTTGTTCGAACCCCGTGCCACGCGGCTACACGCGGCATGGGCTAGATAGTTCGAACTAGCAAGCCATTCCGAACTATCTATACGCCTCGTGGAACGCCTCGTGGAACGAGGTGTACAGATAGTTCGGAATGGCTTGCTAGTTCGAACTATCTAGCCCGTGCCGCGTGTAGCCGCGCGGCACGGGGTTTGAACAAGCCGGCATTTAAAAATGGACCCGGCCGGCTTATGCAAATGAAGCCCGGGAAATTCAAATTCCGGGCTTCATTTGCAAGTGCGGTATGCCTACATTACCCCGCTAGTTCGAACTAGCGGGGTAGTGTAGACATACCCGTAGTGACAAAGGAAGAAACAGCTGGAACTTCTCTGGTAGAAGATTTTGTCATAATGAGGGAGAATACTCAGGGTACGTTTATATGCATGAACGTACCCCAGAGGTACCCCAAAATAGCTATCCTATGTCTACACAAGCCACCCATTATTTTGAAATATTTTTCAAAATAACAAGCGTGCTATTTCACCATCCTAGTAAACCTTGTTGCACAAGGGATAAGGGATGACTCGAAATAGTGTGTTATTTCAAAATTTGGCACTGTGTAGACGTGCCAAATTTCAAAATAAGCTATTTCAAAATAGATTCCAGATAAGATACACAATTTGCGTAGCGCAAATTGTATATCTTATTTTGAGTTTTGGATGCTGTGTAGATGCACCCTCAGGGACAAATAGCCTCAAAAGGTTTCAATATTTAAAATAAAACTTTCCCCAGCTTTTGGGTGTCTAGTAGCTAAAATGCAATGAACCACAGGTTCACATCCTTCTATTTTTGTTGTAAAAACATAGCTAGCTTTAGTTCAGAATCTCAGGATTCTGACCTCTGTTAGTTATATGTTCCTCAGACACTAATCAAGCGTTTTGACTCAAAGTGGGAAAACAGAATTACATTAAGGTTTTTTTTTTGTTTGTTTTTTTGGTAGTCATCTTTGTGCAGACGTCTAAAAGGCTATGTCCCTGGCACAAATGCTTCAGTATTGGTTGGTATATTCTACTCACTCAGCATGAATTATTTTAACAGGCTAACTTTATTGTAGAATATCTTTATTATTCTTTTGAAAAGCTACAGTTCCTTTTAATTGGAGAAAAAGATAGTCACATCATCATTATACACTTCTGTGAATTCTTTTCATTTTATTTTCTCCCTTTAGATAGAATCACTGTAGGTAGCAGATGAAACAGTCATCTAAGGAGGCAGGACAAAAGATAAATACTTCCTTTCTGTTTCACAGTAGAGAGATAATGCTGTAGATAAAATTTGCAAAGGGAGATATCAGATAAGTTTTTGTGCTATGAAAAAAAAAATCCCTTAATACACATTCTCTTTCAGTCAAAACTTTCTATTATTTGTTATCAACTGTTCTGTAAGAGAGTTAAAAGGGTATGATATTCCAACTCATGTGGTAATTGACCAGCCCCTTTTGAACATGTTACTGGAATCAATTTACAATATGTAGATGAAACCTGAATAGATTTAAATGATGGTCAACTGAATTGTTTTCAGATTTGTTGTTATAAATAGGTCTGGAAAGATTGTTAAATTAAAAGTGATTCTGACATATGGTCAAAACTATAAAGATCATAATGGTAAGAGCCATATGGTAAAAGACAAAACACAATACTTGGCTGTGCATAGTAAAAACGTGATGCTAGGTTTTCATGATAAACCTCATATTGTCCACCTGCCCCACAAACCTAACTTTTATAATGCTAAACTAATCCACTCGAAATTGCACATGTGAAGTCTTATGTACAGATTTTTTCTGATAAGATGAATCAGGCCAGGCAGAACGATTTTCTAGGTTGCCAAAAACACAAGAATTGCTGGCATGAAACACTCCGAAAATTATAAGCTGGCCTTGGTAAGGACTATCACCTTTCACTAACCAGGCTTTATTTTCCCTTTTTTTTTTTTTTTTTTTTTGAAAGGAGGTATTTAATGATAGAATTTAGTTAGAGATTTTTGTATACATTGGGACACAGAAAGGCCAAAGTGCAATTGGAATTGCAGCTAACGAGGGATGTGAAGGGTAACAAGAAAAAAACAACAAATACTCTGGTAGCACTTTATAGACGAACGAAACATGTAGATGGTATCATGAGCTTTCAGGCCGTGCCCACGAAAGCTCATGATACCATCTACATGTTTTATTAGTCTATAAAGTGCTACCAGAGCATTTGTTGTTTTTTATGTAACAGACTAACTCTGCTACCCCCTGAAGCTCGGTAACAAGAAAGGTTTCCACAAGCATGTTATCAATAGGAAAGTAGTTAGGGAAGGTGTGGGACCCTTATTGGATGAGGGAAGTAACCTAGTGAAAGATGATGTGGGAAAAGCTGAAGCACTCAATGCTTTTTCTGCCTTTATCTTCACAGACAAGGTCAACCCCGAGACTACTGCACTAGGCAACACTGTATGGGAAAGAGATGGCTAGCCCTCAGTGGAGAAAGAACAGGCTAAGAAATATTTAGAAAAGTTGGACATGCACAAATCCATGAGGCCAGATCTAATTCATCTGAGGGTGCTGAGGGAGTTGGCTGAGGTGCTTGTAGAGCCATTAGTCGTTAACTTTGAAAACTCATAGTGATCGGGGAGGTCCCAGATAACTGAAAAAAGGCAAATGTTGTGCCCATCTTCAAAAAAGGGAAGAAGGACAATGCAGAGAACTATAGACCCATCAGCCTCACTACAGTCCCCGGAAAAAACATGGAGGGGATCCTCAAGGAATCCATTTGGGATCACTTCGAAGAGAAGAAAGTGATCAAGAATTGTCAACATGAATTCACCAAGGGCAAGTCATGCTTGACTAACCTGATTGCCATCTATCACAAGGTAACTGGCTCTGTGGATATGGGGAAGGTGGTGGACATGATATACCTTGACTTTACAAAGCTTTTGATATGGTTTTCCATAGTATTCTTGATAGCAAGTTAAGAAAGCATGTATTGCATATATGAACTGTAAAGTGGACAGAAAACTGTTTGACTGTTAGGCTCAATGGGTAGTGACCAATGGCTTGATGTCTCGTTGGTGATAGGTGTCAAGTGGAGTGTCCAAGGGGTCAGTTCTGGTGCTGGTTGTGTTCAACATATTTATTAATGATCTGGATGAGGGGATGGATTGCACCCTCAGCAAGTTCGCAGATGACACTAAGCTAGGGGGAGAGGTAGATATGTTGGAGAGTAGAGATAGGGTCCAGAGTAACCTAGATAAATTGGAAGATTGGGCCAAAAGAAATCTGATGATGTTCAACACAGACAAGTGCAGAGTCCTGCAATTGGGATGCAAGAATCCCAAGCACTGCTACAGGCTGGGGACCAACTGGCTAAGTAGTGGTTTAGAAGAAAAAGACCTGGGGGATTAAAGTGGATGAGAAGCTAGATATGAGTCAACAGTGTGCCCTTGTAGCCAAGAAGGCTAATGGCATATTAGGGTGCATTAGGAGGAGCATTTCCAGCAGATCTAGAGATGTGATTATTCCCCTTTATTCAGCACTGGTGAGGCCAAATCTGGAGTATTGCATCCAATTCAGGATCCCCTGTTACAGAAAATATGTGGATATATTGGAGAAGGTCCAGCAGAGGGCAACAAAAATGATTAGGGGGCTGGAGCACATGACTTACAAGGAGAGACTGAGGGATTTGGTCTTATTTAGTCTACAGAAGAGAAAATTGAGGTGGGATTTGATAGCAGCTTTAATTACCTCAAGGGGGGTTCCAGAGAGGATGGAGAGAGACTGTTCCCAGTGGTGACAGATGATAGAATGAGGAGCAGTAAGGGAGGGGGTCTAGATTGGATATTAGGAAAAACTATTTTACTAGAGGGTGAAAAGACTATTTTTGCACCGCTAATAAATATGTTCCAATGGTTATTGGTCAGTGACAATGAATGTGTCTTTAGGAAGGTTATTAAAAATGTAAATGAAAAGCAAGCTTAAAATCAAGTATTTAAACCAAGCTTTCCTGCTTATCAATTTCAGTAATGATTAACACGATGATTTAAAATGCAACCACCTTGTACCAGGTGTCTCAGGAGAGAGTGGTCAGTGTAAATGGGAATGTCTGAGTCATATCTCTGATTCATAGCCACAGAAGAGGTTTCAAAACAGGGAAGGCTAGCTCTGCGTTTTTTCACCCAGACACAGAAGCAGCAGCAGAAGGAAACAGCTACCAGTTGAGAAGACAAACAAGAATAAAATGTGAAATCCCTATTTTGTGGTCTTGATAATGGCGGTAGTGGGGGAAGAGGAAAGGGCCATTTTGTTTACCCATTGCCTGATAGCTTCTAAACATACCCCAACTGAAGCACTCAATCTCTAAATATTTCAGATTCTACATCAGGAAAAAAACAACAGAAAACTGAAGTACTGTGGCTTATTCGTTGCAAGTTCATGCAAGCAATATTCAGTGAAACTGAAAAACTTCCATGTTACTTTTGAGAAACAGAAACAAAAATCTCTTGTGGCCAAACAGCAGAGAACTCTAAGATCTACATGAGTTTTTGTGTGTGTGTTTTGTTTTTGATTTTGTTTTGTGTGTGTGTGTGTGTGTGTGTGTGTGTGTGTGTGTGTGTGTGTGTGCGCGCGCGTTTTAGGTTTCAGTTTAGTGTATCACTGTTGACTTCATATGTCCTTACCCAGTTAATTAAAGTTAGTTAGACGGAGGAGAAGCTAACCATGAATGCTTGCTGAAATTCCAGACTGTGATGAATGCTCAGGATAGAAATGAGCCCCTAAAATCCTTCTGTTTGAAACTGTGCCATAATAACAATGTTCTATTTTCTATCTATTATTTTAATTTCTTGAATGCTGAGACTGTTTGCTTGGGTAGGAGAAGGATCCATAGGGATTTATTTTTCATGAATTGCTTTGGGTAAAACTACCAAAATGTGACAGTACTTATCTATATGTACTTAAAGCAAAGCCCAGCTTTGTGCTCCTCACTGACATAATAGTCTATTGGCCCTTTCCATAGGACTGCCTCTGGGAGAGGAATTGGGTGAAATCCTCAAAGTCTCCTCAAAGAGATTTCTACATGTTGTTAAATGAGCTAGTGGTCCCTTAAGCTTCAGCTGTAACTATGTTCTTCATAGGGAGGTTATGCCACAGAAAAAGAGGTGAGTTTTCTTCCTCCACAGAAAAAACAATGGCTTGCTCTTCAAGATCTCACATATCCTTAAAGGGTCAGGGCCTGTATCAGCTGTCTATCAGGCTTTCAATCACACAAAGGGTGCATCTACACTGCACCGTTATTTCACAATAATTAGTGTTATTTAAAAATAACAATGTGTCTACACAGCCATTCCATTATTTCGAAATAATTTTGACATTTTATTCAGAAATCTGTAAACCTCATTCTACAAAGAATAATGCCTATTCCAAAATAGCTATTTCAAAATAAGGTATACGTAGATGCTCCACTGCTGCTATTTTGAAATAGTCTCTCACCAGGGCCATTCTAATTTATCCTCCCCAGTGCCCCCTGGGGCTATAAATTGAGATAGCATGTCTACATTAGGGAAGCCTGTGTCGGATTAATTTTGGGGCTTCCCTACAGTATAGATGCGCTATTTCAAAATAAGCTATTTTGGAATAACTGTTCCGGAATAGCTTATTTTGAAATAGCCGTGCAGTGTAGATGTACCCAAAGTGTCTTTTCTCATATTAGCAGTACCACTGGAGTTACTCACTGGTAAAAGAAAAACATTTCACATGAGTGATGTCTGAAGAATTGTATTTATAATTGGTGAAGACACCCATATTATTACTCCCTAAAACTCTAGAAGAGACTAAAATCAATCAATGGATCTTTTCTAAAACTGAAGAGTTATCCATTTTTTAAGAGATCGTCTTAATCTCATGCATTGGACCTTTACAGCAGAACATGAATGGAAAAAACAGGTAGCAGAGATGAGATAGTTCTGTAAAATCTTGGGCATCTCCTATTTTGACCATGTCACCAATGAAAAAGTTCGCAAATCATCCCATGAGCTGGGTCATAGGAAGACCTCCTGATGACTGTGAAGAAGCACAAGCTGAAGTGGTACAGCCATGTAACAAGATCATCTGCCCTACCTCAGATCATCCTCCAAAGGACAATACAAGGGAAGAGAAGAACAGATAGAAAAAGAAGAGGTGGTCTTACATCATAATATAGAGTGGATAGGATGGACTTTTTGAACACTCAAGCACTGGCACATAATCATCAGTGGTGGAGACAACTAGTTGACTGCTCATAATTAATGATGGCCCAATGACCAATGTGGTTATGGGAGTGATGATGATGATACCAACAAAGGAAAGTCCATTGTTCAGGGCCATAAATTTGCTCTTGTACAGGCAGTCCCTGAGTTACGCGGATCCGACTCCGCACTTACGAACGGGGCTTTCTCGCCCCGGAGCTCGCAGGCAGCGGGACCGCCCAGAGCGCAGCGGTCCCGCTGCCTGCGAGCTCCGGGGCGAAAAAAGCTGCTCCGGGTGCCCCAGGTCTGCTGGGGACTGTCTCCAGAAGACCAGGGACACCTGGAGCAAAATGGGGAGGCGGAGGGGTCCCGCGCCTCTGAGGCTTTGCTGTGGCAAAGCCGGGGAGGCGCGGGACTCTGCCGCCGCTGCCACTTTGCTCCCAGTGCCTCTGGTCTGCTGGGGACCGTCTCCAGCAGACCAGGGACACCTGGAGCAAAGCCGGGAGGTGGAGGGGTCCCGCGCCTCTGAGGCTTTGCCAGAGCAAAGCCTCAGAGGCGCGGCACCCCGCCACCGCTGCGGCTTTGCTCCCCATGTCCCTGGTCTGCTGCGGGGGGGGGTCACAGCTAGTGGCCCCCCCCAGCAGATTAGGGAGACATGGAGCAAAGACCCGGGCCTGTGGTAGAGCAGGTGGGGCGCTGCCAGTTGGTCCCACAGCACCGCTTCTTGGCGCTACTGGACCAACCCGGCAGCACCTCAGCTGCTCTGCCCCAGGCGTCTCCAAGTCAGCCGCTGCTGAAACTGACCAGTGGCTGACTACAAGAAGCCCCTGCCCCGGGCTTCCTGGAATCAGCCGCTGATCAGTTTCAGCAGCAGCTGACTTGGGGATGCCTGTGGTTCTTAAGTTGAATCTGTATGTAAGTCAGAACTGGCGTCCAAATTCAGCCGCTGTTGAAACTGATCAGTTTCAGCAGCGGCTGAATCTGGACGCCAGTTCCGACTTACATACAGATTCAACTTAAGAACAAACCTACGGTCCCTATCTTGTATGTAACCCGGGGACGGCCTGTATGCTGATATCACCCAGGCTAAATCGGAAAAAATATGAAAGGTTCTTCCTCGATGGGACATTTATAGTCTGTGTGGGGGATAAAAATGTACAGTCCATATTTTAGGTCCTGTCTGTTTAATTTTATTCATGCAAGTAGTGCTGTTGATTTAGGGCAAAATACTCAAATGAATATTTGCAAGAATGAGGACGTAATCCTTTCTTTTAGGTCAGGGTTTTAAACTTATTAGTTACTTCAGCTGTTCGGAAGATGCCCCATTATCATCAGTGTCTCATATTGAATGTCAAGGATGGATTAGCTCTGAAAAAACATTAGAGGCTTCAATTTTTGTAGAGAACTTACTAAGTTTTAAGGGTGAAATAGTTAAGAACATTATGCACATTACTTTGCTGGGGTTAATGTGAAGAAGTGCTTTAGAAACTTGGCCTACTTGAGAAACTGCCCAATCCCCAGGTTACCACTGTGCAACATCATTCTTTTTGATGGTGAAGCATATTTCCTGCTTTGAGTCTGGCCAACGCATGGGCCAGTAGAAGTTTGAGGGACAGGACTAAGCCATGCCTCTACTCTCTTCCCTTTGGGATGATTTAGGGATTTATGTTTCATCTTGCCTTGCACAGTGGTACAAACTTCTTATTCCCTCCCTTGATTGCACACCCATACTAAGACCTGCCACTATCTAGGCCTGAATCTATGTAGCAGCACACAATATCTAATTAGTATCACTGGCAATGTCTTTGCAGTAACAATTTCTGACTGACAAACATTAGATCTACTTGATAATTTTTCATTTTCCTTCAAGTGCATCAAATCTCTCTCCACTTTTGATCTTATCTATGTTCAAGAGAATCTACTGCAGAATCAAGTGTAACGTCTAAATATTTGTTTGAAGCAAAGTATGTTGTCAATCTTCTTTAAACTGCTCTTTGAAATGGTGTTTAAAGTATCAGAAGCCCCTCCTACCAAATTAATGTTTGTGATGCAAACATATGCAATCCTTGAACTGAACAATTAGTCCCCCTTCTTTCTATGATCACTATATCTTCGTCTCTCCCTGATAAATAAAATAAATTCTTGTTCCACGCATTCTTTAGAAAGGTCTCTATCCTTTTCACTTTTAGGAGCCATAAAAATTATGTATTAATTTTGTATACATACTTATAATGTGTTCTGATTCATGACTTAGGATGCGTCTACTCAGCAGGGCTAAATTCGAAATAACCTATGCAAATTGAGCTACATCAATTGCATAGCTTATTTCAAAATAGCTTATTTCAAAATCGGGAGCATCTACATGGCACTCATTTCAAAATAGAGCACTCTTCCTCTGACTTCCCTTATGCCCCATACAATGAGGGATACAGGAGTTGAAGAAGTCCTCCAGCTTGACAGTATTTCAATATTATTTCGAAATAACTGCCTGCTGTGTAGTCACGGACTAAGTTATTTTGAAATAATGCTAGTTATTTTGAAATAATGTTGCTGTGTAGACTCCCGGTGCCTATAGTAATACAAATACAACAAATACATAAATAAATAATGTAACACACTCATAGACATAACATATATATGTTACAGAGCAATAAATGAGACAATTTACCTTTCTGGTTCAAACAAGTATGAATGCCAATCCATTCAAAATAAAATAAAAGTAAAATAAAATCAATGTATCAAGAGAATTCCCCATGTTCTCTAAAGTCAGCATGTATTCTCAGTTATACTGTATAGCATATCAATGAAGCCTAGCCAAATCACAGTTAAAAGGGCAAAATCAAACAAAAATCACTGACCTTCTTACAGTTAATTTAATGGATCCTTAAACAGCACTCAAATTATATACAGAAACAATATTGATTCCAATGAAACTACTCATGTGAGCATGGGTGTCGGCAAGAAGTATCTTATTAAAATCAATCACAAACACAAACAGCATCTACTGCAGCTAGGAGTCCAGTGGCACTTTAAAGACTAACACATTTATTAGGTTATTAGAGAATAAGTTTTCCTGAACAATAACTCACTTGAAAGAAAGAAAGAAAGAAAGAAAGAAAGAAAGAAAGAAAGAAAGAAAGAAAGAAAGAAAGAAAGAAAGAAAGAAAGAAAGAAAGAAAGAAAGAAAGAAAGAAAGAAAGAAAGAAAGAAAGAAAGAAAGAAAGAAAGAAAGAAAGAAAGAAAGAATCTAATACCCTAATAAATGTGTTAGTCTTTAAAGTGCCACTAGACTCCTTGGCTATGTATAGACTGGCCCCAAATTCCGGAAAAGGGATGCAAAGCAGGTAAGTCAGGATAGGAAAATCCGCGGGGGATTTAAATATCCCCCGCGGATTTAAATAAACATGTCCGCCGCTTTTTTTCCGGCGTGGGGAAAAGCCGGAAAAAAACCGTCTAGACTGGCCCGATCCTCCGGAATAAAGCCCTTTTCCGGAGGATCTCTTATTCCTACTTTCAGGTAGGAATAAGAGATCCTCCGGAAAAGGGCTTTATTCCGGAGGATCGGGCCAGTCTAGACGCTTTTTTCCGGCTTTTCCCCACGCCGGAAAAAAAGCGGGGCCATGTTTATTTAAATCCCGCAGGGGATATTTAAATCCCCCGTGGATTTCCCTATTCTGACTTTCAAAATTAGCATGCCCCTTCCGAAGAAGGGGCCAGTGTAGACCTAGCCAGGTTGTGTCTAGACTACAGGGTTTTGTCGACAAAAGTGGACTTTTGTCGACAAAACTATACCTGTGTCTACACTACCGCTGAGTTCTGTCGACATAACGTCGACAGAACTCAGCAGTTTTGTCGACGCTGGTATACCTCATTTTACGAGGCATAACGCCTTCTGTCGACAGAGTTTCTGTCGACAGAAGGTGTTATTGCATGTAAACTCTCCTTTGCGTCTATACTACCATGTCGACAAAGCAGCTTGCTTTGTCGACAGAACTGAATGTAGTGTAGATGCTCTTTGTCGACAGAAGTTTTATTGACAGTATCTGTCGACAAAAGCCTGTAGTCTAGACGTACCCTGAGTCAAATATTGGAAAAAAACCCTCTTTTGGAAACCCCCTTCTTCCTCAAGGAAGGAGGAATACAGGGGTTTCCAAAAGAGCATGTTTACACTTCCGCAAAAAAAGTGGAAGTGCAAACACATTCCTCCGGTATCCCGAAACCCCCTCACAGTGTAGACATAGCCTTAGTATGGTTCACTGTCCCATGCAGTGACACTTAGACCACAGCAAAAGATAAGAACAAGAAACCACTACAGCATGGGTACAGTGAGTTGGCTATTAGCTCAAAAGGTAGAGGCTGCTATACTAGGTTCCAGAGGTCCCAGATTCATACCTGCCTAGTGGTGGTTACACAAGCCAAATCATGTTATATTCTGTCTTCTGAATCTGGGGAACTAAGTAACTAACAAAACAAAAACCACAAGGAAAAAAATGTTAGAGCAACAGAGCACCTCTGTAGACATTGTAATGTTAAAGTTCTTCAGAACAGCAACATCAGTGGCTAGGTCCTCAGCTTTTGTGAGTTTGTTATTTCACTGTAGTCAGTGGCACCTTCATTATACCAGCTGAAGCTCTGCATCAGTCTGAGTCTTACTGAGGCAGCTGACTTTTATGAAAAACTGCTTTATCACACAGACGCAGATCAGCTGGAGCAGCGACACAGAGACCTCAGTAGCTTAGGAGCCAAACTGTTGATCAATATTATCTAAAAGACCCACAGTAGTGAGAAATCATTGTTTCATTTACTACGCTACCATATATATATACTGGAAGATTTACCAGCATTGCTTGGGTTCTTCAGGGAAGGGGGCTACAGGTGTGGAGGATGCAAAAATCAGGGCAGGGAGGGCTCAGACAAGGGGGCTTAGGGCAAGTGGCTGAGAGGTTGGGAGAGACTTATTGTGACCACCCATGGCAGCAAGGTTGGCACCACTCTGATGGCAACTCCTTCCAGGAGGCCAGGGCTGTGATGCCCTTACAGATCTTCCTAGAGGAGGGCTGACTGCAAACACACACACACACACACACACACACACACACACACACACACACCAGCTGATGACTACTTATGGAGGGGCTGTGAGGAATCCTCAGTGGGGTTGTCCCCAGATAGCTGGGCTGTCCAGCCCCTCTCAGCAGCTCCTCACTGACCTTGCATTGTTAGGATAAGAGAAAGCTGCACACCAAACTACCATTTCGGAGAAGTTCTAGAACAAATTCAATCACAGATAGATGGATGGACTCATGGACAGACAGATACACAAACTCTAATAAATACACACACACACACACACATACACACACAGGCTGTGTCTACATTGGCGTGATCTTGAGCCAAAGCGGCCGCTTTTGTGCAAGAACATGCTGCCTGTCTACATTAGCGGGGAGTTCTTGCACAAGAACACTGACGTTCTAATGTATAAAATCAGTGCTTCTTGCGCAAGGACTATGATGCTCCCGCTCAGGAATAAGCCATCTTGCGCAACTGTTCTTGCGCAAGAGGCCAGTGTAGACAGGCAACATGAATTTCGTTAAAATGGCCACTGGAGCTTTCTTGCACAAGAGAGCATCTACACTGGCATGGATGCTCTTGTGCAAAAGCACATCTCTTGAGCAAAGGCACAAGCCAGTGTAGACACTCTCTTGCACAAATACTTTAACGCAAGAACTCTTGCATTAAAGAGTATTTGCACAAGATCATGCCAATGTAGACACAGCCACACAGTATGATGGTGAAATATTTATATCCAGAGATAGATATAGATATTATCACAGCAAAATAACTGGTCAAGTAATGTCTTTTGCCAACTACAATTGGTTAATAACACAGTAAAAGCATCCTCACTGGTTAATTAAATCAGACAGTGTTTTAATATATGCTGCAAAGAGCTGCAGGAGCGGCATAGAAGAGCTTCCATCTGAGGAACACTGTTCTGGAGACTGGAGGCAAATCACCTTTGAAACCAAAAGCAGCACTCAGCTGGCACCTCAAAACATTATCCTGTATCTTGGGATTGGCTACCAAGCAACAGCAGCCAAGGGAATGATGAAGATGGCTTTTCTTTAAATGATAGGAGTTGTAATTTATCTCTGTAGCTTGGCTGCTAACAATGCCCTTGGAAACTTAAAACAAAGTTCTATTTTCATATCACATTTTTCTCCATTTCTGCATCCTCCCTCAAATTCCATCTCCCCCTGGACTGGGAGATCTTTGGAAGAGTTGCTTATCCTATCCTCCCTTCAGGCAATATGGATTGCCATCCCATCCAGTATTAGATTGGAACCGTATAGTCTGTATCACGTTTGAGATTATTCATGATTAGAGACATTTTATGCAAGCATCTGCATATCAGCCTCTATTATTTTGGCTCACTTATATTTTTTAATTAGTTGTATTGCCTAATCATTTCAGAAAATATTTGGGTCTAATCAACACTAATGTGTGTCTAAAAATAGATTCGGGCAACAATACATCTAAAACAATATATTTTCTGACTAGAAAATTTACCTAGCATTGCTCAGGTCCTTAACTCAAATAAGTCTCCTCTCATGAACTGAATTTTACACACAAATGCTCATGATATAATATATTTGTTAATCTCTAAAGTGCCACAGGACTGCTGTTTTCAAATAAGTTTTGTTTTTCTTCATTAAATCATTGCCCTGGGGTGGAACTGGAGATGAGGGGTTCAGGATGAAGGCTACCCTAGGGAGAGAGGACAACTCTAGCCCTCTCTCACTGCAGCAGCTTGGGACCAAGTGAGAAGCTCTTGTCCATGGCTACTACAGCTCCAGCGGGGATAGCTGGGGGGAGATGCATATCCCCCAGCTAGGAAACAGACACACACAGATAAATAGACACACAAACAGACAAACTCTCTGACATATAGAGTAGATAGCAGTTATTTTCTCCATCCCTGCCCCTCTGCTAGCCCAATGGGGTTATAGCTGTCCTGGTCCCCATCCCTGGCCTTTTCTTCCCCACTGTGGTCATTCTACAGTATAACTCTTTCCTGCCAGACCCTTTCCCCCTTTCCATTTTGTGAGAAACAATCAAATTCCACACACATCCTATTATCCTAGCATAACAAATCCCTAGCTTAGCTTTAAGTTATGAGAAGAGGCATCAGCATTCCAATTTCATAGTTCTAGCTCTTACTATTTAGGAGGAGTTCTTGAACAAATGGACTCAGAGACATACCAACAGACATTTCTAAAATATATAGTAAGATAAAAAGCTAAGGAATGATGGCTACTGTATAGATGCCTGATTCATTTCTCATTTAAGTTAAAGATATCCACCAATTTCAATTGGGCATTGTATCACACCTATTAAATGAAGAGTTTCTTGTGATTTTAGCTTTTACTTACTTATTAGAATGGTTAAAACTTTCTGTTGAGCCATTACTGCTGTAGACACTTGTTATATTTGTGACTATTTAATAATTGCCTTATAAGTGGAAATTATTCTGTCTACTGCATTACTCATGCACATTGAGATAACTATCACTGAAAATATATGAGTGGGAATTCATATAGGTACTGCATGCTTTGGATTTTACAATAACTATTACTCGAGATTGTTTGTAAGAAACAGAAATACTTGGTAAGGGTTTTTTTTCTGCTTTAAAGCCAATGAAATTTAAATTTGCCCCTTTCCAGAAAATGTGCTTAGCTAGTCTTTTCTCACAAGAAGAAGAATATGCTTTTATTGCTTGAGAGAAAAAAAAAACTTTTCATAGCTGAGATTTCTTCCAACTGCCTCTTCCATACCCAGTATATCAAGAAAAGTCAAGCTCAACGTTTGTCATAGAAGAACAGAGAAATAAATAACTGGCAGATATGTGTAAGTTGAGTACATATATAATGCTAACAATGTCTAGTCAGCACATCACTCACATACCTATAAATGTGCCCCCACAGAAAAGGTTTTTCTGTTTACTTTAAAACTCTCTTATTAAAAAACACCCTAGAGAATAAAATATGTTATTTTACAAAAATAAGTGCTAAACAATACAGTTATGAACTAGGGGAATCTGTGTGTACTAATTAAACTAAAGTGAAGATACATGAAAATGTGATTTGTATTTACAGAAGTTATCTCCAACAGGATGGGAAGCCACAGACTATTCATTTTCTGTGAAAACTGTATCCCATTCCAGGTACACTGAAGGGGCTACCTATGCCTCCCTCTCTTCCTGCCTGAAGGAGACATGCAGTTAAAAGAATTCCTCTCAGTGAATTTGTACCTGAACTTGAGGGACTGCTCATCACCATGGCTACATCTACACTACAAGTTTTGCCACAAGAGCCTATGCAAATGAAGCGTAGATCAGCATTCTCCCGCGCTTTATTTGCATACTCTCTTTCAGTCTGTTTTTGCGCTACGGGGTTTTGTGCATAACCAGGCAGTGTGTCTGTGGTCATTTTGCACAAAACCCCCTTTCTCTGCAATATCCTTGTGCCTCAAAAAATGAGGTATACCAATCTTGCGCAAAAAGGAGGGTTTGCGCAAAAAGGAAATGTCCACACTGCCTGTTTATGCGCAAAAAACTCTAATGCAAAAATGGATCAGAAGAGAGTATGCAAATGAAGCACAAAAATGCTAATCCATGTTTCATTTGCATAGGCTGTTGCAGCAAAACTCATAGTGTAGACGTAGCCCTTAACTAGAACTTGATAAGGACATACCTATTGTGATGATCATGAGGGTTAGCCAGCATCCTAGGGACTAGGTGGTTAAATATGTCCCTTACCTAAACCAGGTGGCAGGCAGCCATTAGAAATGTAGGTAGAAATCTCAAACTGAGACAAAAAATTTTGGAGTTTTTTCCCTCCTTTTGTCCCTGAGTAGTTTCTCTCCAGCTATTGAAGGGGACAGGATGTCTCCCGCTAAGAAAATGCTCTTCACAGTCTGTAAGTAGGATAAAGTTTAGATAAATCCATTAGGTTTTATGGTTTGCGAAATAGGATCTGGTGTCTGTGCATTTAAAAATGGGTTTTGCTCTCCTTTGTACTAAGTTCGTGGTCCATGGTGTATTTCTTCTCCATGAGTATATTATTTTGTTACTGTTCTATCCAGTCATTATGCTTGCAACCGGAATATTGTGGTGATAATACAAGTTATTTCTCTTTTCTTTTTATTAACCTGATAGGGGTTAATTTTTGTGTCCTGGTTTGTACTTTAGGGGTGAGATTTCCCAAGTAGTCTCTCACTGCTTGCTTTATTCATATTTGGGTGGTGGCAGCAGAGATTTTATCCCCAAAATCTAGGTTGTTAAGATTTTGGGGAAGAAGTTTTAAACCAAAGCCTGGTAGATAAGGTTTTGGGCTACTTTTGTTGGCCCCCACTTCTGCATTTATCATGCCAGAGTGGGGAAGGAGCCATAACACCTGTACGTTTGAAATGTACAAAAAAAAAACCCCAACAACCCAGCATTTGTAGTAAAACTGAGTGATTTCTTTTCATTTGAATTCTGTAAATAATTATTATGGAAAATGCCACAGGCTGTGTTCAGTGGAATATTAGTTTTTCCTCTTTTTATCAAAAGATGAATTGACGTTTCTGCCTGCTTTATACTGGGGGGATTAAGAACATGCTACAATCCATCTCAGGCTGTGCCATTTTTTTAAAAAAATTACAGCTTAAAAACAGTGTTAAGCTTAAAGGAGCTATTACTTTCTTCCTTTCTTTCCTTAGAAAAGGCCTCGTAGAGATAATTAAAGGCCAAAGAACAAAGAAATTAATCAGTGGAATCAGCACTTTCTGTGAATAATGCAATATAGCATTGGCAAGAATAACCTTTCCATTTTTTAAATTCTTTCTTTCACACTTCTCTTTTGCAGCCACTACAAAAGAGGCCAATCATGATGATGATCAATGGACATGGATAAGCAAGACCTCTTCTCACCCAACCAATTCCAAACAAGCCTCCAGATGCTCAGTCCAACTGATGTCACCCCTTCTGGGATTTGCTTTTTTCCCCACACAAAACTGCATTCTGAAAGCCAGCCAGCTCTCATGAGTTCTTATGTGTTCACCCAGATAATTTCCCACACGTGTAGTCACTCTTCATCAGACGTTATGGCCACTGTTTACATTACACACACTTCCACAAGAAACTTTTTGTCCACACTCCAGGCTTGGTCCTGTTTAGGGATGCTGTGACCAGATTTCTCTGATGCAGACTGCTAGCATTGCCTCCTCAGACCTGACTGTTCTAGTCCCATCTGAATCCATTTAATTTCCTTATTTTAGGTGGCTGCAGCAATTAGACAATGGCTTAGTTCACCTTTCTTACCCAACTTCAAACTGGGTAGATATGTTAAAGGAAGTTCTGCCAGCCTAAGACAGATTCCCACATCAAGGTTCTGTAAATCATTAAAGTCATACTGATTACAGAGCTAAACTAAGGCAACCTTAGTGGACCACAGCAGAATATGAGTCAGCAGTGTGATGCTGTTGCAAAAAAAAAGCAAACATGATTCTGGGATGCATTAACAGGTGTGTTGTGAGCAAGACACGAGAAGTCATTCTTCCGCTCTACTCTGCGCTGGTTAGGCCTCAGCTGGAGTATTGTGTCTAGTTCTGGGCACCACATTTCAAGAAAGATGTGGAGAAATTGGAGAGGGTCCAGAGAAGAGCAACAAGAATGATTAAAGGTCTAGAGAACATGACCTATGAAGGAAGGCTGAAAGAAATGGGTTTGTTTAGTTTTGAAAAGAGAAGACTGAGGGGGGACATGATAGCAGTTTTCAGGTATCTAAAAGGGTGTCATAAGGAGAAGGGAGAAAACTTGTTCATCTTGGCCTCTGAGGACAGAACTAGAAGCAATGGGCTTAAACTGCAGCAAGGGAGGTTTAGGTTGGACATTAGGAAAAACTTCCTAACTGTGAGAATGGTCAAACACTGGAATAAATTGCCCAGGGAGGTTGTGGAATCTCCATCTCTGGAGATATTTAAGAGTAGGCTAGATAAATGTCTATCAGGGATGGTCTAGACAATATTTGGTCCTGCCATGAGGGCAGGGGACTGGACTCGATGACCTCTTGAGGTCCCTTCCAGTCCTAGTATTCTATGATTCTATGAACCTAGGGCCCTAGGCATATAACAAGGTTTTTCCCCACCTGGAGTGGAAGCAGAAGATACTTTTCCTCTCCACTTCCAAATACACAGGGTCAGATTTTCATTAATACTCCCACCAACCCACAGGAAACAAAAGAACCCCCCACCAGCACACACACAATTTACAATTTCAGGAGCATTAAGTATGGAAGCAGACCCCTACTCTTAACCCTGTAGTAGAAGTGCATCTGTGTGAATGATTAGGCCAGGTTCCCTTCAAGCTTTTCCACATGTAGTATAATTTATGTTATAATAGTTCTATAGGTATTGGATAGGTTGTCTATGATTATAATATTAGCAGTTAAGGAAGAAATAGAATGTTTAAGAAGAATATTGTGTTTTGCTTTATATGCTGTGACCTGCCAGCCATGCATTCTGACTAGGCAGAAAGAATGACCTGGTGCCATTGGTAGATATGCATTGCATAAGCTGTCAATGCCTACTCCAATTCTGAAGCAGGAAAAACCAGGAGAATCTTTGTGACTTAGGTTGCTCATGCATTACATTTAGGATAATGTTTTATTTCCCTTTAGTTTGTAGAAATTTCTACAGTGATTACCTCAGATTCTTAGAAGATTCTTATTGTTCTTTGTTACACAGAAGCTGTGTAATTCTTGTTTGTGTGAGTGAGGAATTCATGCTGAGAAAGAGATAGATGTGAAGGCCATAACCAGATCTAGATGGCCAAGGGAGGAGAGAGAGAGAGAGATTTAGAGGCACTACAAGACTATAAATGTGCCCAATATACCTGATGCCTGATGGGCAGATTGATGACCCTGGTCTAAGACAAGCACCTCCTGAGAACAAAACAACAGATCCCAGAATGTGGCAACCCCCCGGGACATTCAATGAAGTTGCTGATGAAAGATAACAATTAAAACAATCTCTTGTTATTAAGGAATAACTGGTTGCAACATGATAGTGCAAAATCCATAGACTTGAATGGGGAAGAACTACCATAAAGGATGGAGTGCTTTGCTATGTTTTTTTGTGTTCGTCCTGCAAAGCCTTAGAGCACCAAACTGCGACCAACAGAACCCAGCTCTTCCACTCGGGCCCGATCTCACTGGGTATTAGACTGGTCCAAGCTACAGACTGGAGTGTGTCTGTGTGTGATTAAGAAAGCGAGAGAGAAAGAGAGAATGTGTATGCTGCTTTTTGTGTTGTATTCTCAACAAATGTAGCGTATTGCCACAGAGTCCTCTGTTGGGGCAGTTTGAGCAAGGCTCCCTAAGTCAGAAGTTACTTCACCATTGAGAGAGACAGGATATTTCACACACAAAGAACTATTGATTTAGGCTTTCTGAAGGTTCAGGACCATGTCCCTTTATCAGTAGTTACACCTGGCATACATTTTCAAGTTCTCACTACAACCATGAAGAGAAAGGAAAGCTATAAAGCTGATATAAATGTCTTGAGAAAAGACACCGAAAGGCCCTTGCCTTAATCCAGCACTGTAGCATTATCCTTGTTTTTGTAATTCGATATGATTCAATTGAATCTAATTCTCATTCAAAAAGTCTTGATTTTGTTAAAAACACAAAATTTACTAGAGAACGTACAAACAAATTAGATAATAGTAGTGCAGAACTTCAGGAACAGAATATACCTTAATGTCTTCATCTGCTATTATCACTAAAGATGGTTCCGTTTTTAAAGCCTAGTAATTTGCAAATACTGCCACAGTATGGATTTCGGATTACCTGAAGATCTGGGAATAGATTCTTCTAATAAATTATATATCTTTATTAATAGCCATAATAAGTTAATTCCTATTTTCCAGATTCCTTGCTATCTCAACATCCAGTTGAACAAGCTGCTGAATGCCACACCTGTTTTCTTTGAAGTATAATTTAATTATGATTTTTATCCCCATTATTGGCAAAGATAATATAATGTAGATAGCATGGAAGAGCAAAAGTATTCTGAAGGCAGTCAATGTGGGAGGGGGAGGAGATATGAGAGAAGTGGGGTAGACCTGGCAAAATATATTTAATAATATTAGCAAATTTAAAATATTTTCCCTCTCCAATTAGAGCTTCAGTTATTTCCCCAGCAAATTCCACAATATTTATCTACTATATATATTGAAGAGTTTGTTTACAGATTTGTTTGTGAAAAATAAAGTCATACTTTATGATTACCTATAGATACCAAATTTTGCATAAGCAATCCTGCCTCTTAAATTAGCTGAAGATACTACTCTTTACACTGGAATATGCTGGGTGAAAGGTTTAAACAATTATTTTTGTTTTTCATTGGAAAAAAGTTATAACTATTATGATTAGAATTAATAAAAAATATTTGCTAACAAAATTAAAATCATTCCACCTATTCAACTGTCATTTTAGTTCAAAGAAATTTTTTACTTTTACAAATCACAAAATAATTCAAATTAGTTATGGAAAGAGTAATGGAAGCTTTATGTGTTTCTGATTAAAATGTACTATGTATGGTAATTATTCAATAAAATGAATAATGTTTGAAGTTGAAATCCTACAGATTTAAAACTGTTCTTTTACTTCCCTTTTGGAAGAACATTAATAAAAAATTTTGTTACATAAATTTCATTTGTTAAACTTTCCGATAAGTGTAATCTATACAAAATGACTTTGCCTGTTCAACGATGGGTCTGACCTGCTAGTATGTGTGGCTACGGCTATACTACAATCTTTTTCTGGCAGAGGAAATGCAAATGCAGTGCTCATTTGCCTATGTCATGCTCTCATTTGCATTTTATCTTCTGATCCTTTTTGCGGAAGAGGTTTTTGCGCAAAAAAGCACTGTGTAACTTCCTCATGGGGAAGAAGAGCTCTTGTGCAAAAGGTTTTTTGTGTGCAAAAAGGCGTCATCTACACAGCGTTTTTTTGCGCAAAAACCTCTTTCGCAAAAAGGATCAGAACGGAAAATGCAAATGAGAGCACAACATATGCAAATGAGTGCTTCATTTGCATTTCCTCTTCTGGAAATAACGTATAGTGTAGCCATAGCATGTGTGTTTGTGTATTTCCTTATGAATTTAACTGACTTTGTTTTTGTAAAAAATGAAGGGGATGTACCAGCCTCAATGCTTCAGTGGATGCTTTCAGAATATGAATAGTTTAATGTCTAGAAAAGCAGTACTGGGAATGTTTCAGGTCCTGATCCAAAGTCCACTGAAGTTATAGAAATTGTCCTATTTAATTCATTGATCTTTCATTAAGGCCCTATGCCACAATTTCTACCTTCATGACAAATTTTGTTTTTGAAATCATTTAAAAATGAGTCTACAACTTGGCTATGAAGAGGAAATACTGTAGATTTTGTGGCAATGCCACAGTCAACAAAATGCTTTCTGAAGAATGTGAACACTTTCATATCAATCTTTATTTAATAGTGACAGCTTTCAAAATGAAATGGTTTTTTCAAGTATATCCACTTCCAGTGTCTGCTAAGATTTGTTGTTAACTTCTGTCAGACAGTCAACACTACAGCTTCCCTGGCAAAAAGTTATCTGTAGACCAGAGGGCAGCATATATAGAGCAATTCCTGAGGAAACAAGACAAAGCACTTGTGGGCTGTGTCTACATTGGCACCCTTTTCCGGAAAAGGGATGCTAATGAGAAAAGTCGGAATTGCAAATGCCGCGGGGGATTTAAATATCCTCCGCGGCATTTGCATGAACAAGGCTGCCGCTTTTTTCCGGCTCGGGGCTTTGCCAGAGAAAAGCGCCAGTCTAGATGGGATCTAGATTTTAAGAGGAATAAGGGATCTTCCAGAAAAGGCTTTATTTTCCGAAAGATCCCGTATAGACTGGCGCTTTTCTCTGGCAAAGCCCCGAGCCGGAAAAAAGCGGCAGCCATGTTCATGCAAATGCCGTGGGGGATATTTAAATCCCCCGCGGCATTTGCAATTCCGATTTGTCTCATTAGCATCCCTTTTCTGGAAAAGGGTGCCAATGTAGACACAGCCTCAAATGTCTGGATCATTTTAGAATAGTGATAGAAATGTAGCTGTGTTAGTCTGGTGTAGCTGAAACAAAATATAGGACTATGTAGCACTTTAAAGACTAACAAGATGGTTAATTAGATGATGAGCTTTCGTTGGCCAGACCCACTTCCTCAGATCAAATAGTGGAAGAAAATAGTCACAACCATATATACCAAAGGATACAATTAAAAAAAATGAACACATATGAAAAGGACAAATCACATTTCAGAACAGAAGGAGGATGCGAGGGGGGGGGGAAGGAAGGTAAATGTCTGTGAGCTAATGGTATTAGAGGTGATAATTGAGGAAGCTATCTTTGTAATGGGTAAGGTAGTTGGTGTCTTTGTTGAGCCCAATACGTAGAGTGCCGAATCTTAGCATGAATGACAGTTCAGAGGATTCCCTTTCAAGTACAGTTCAGAGGATTCCCATTCAAGTAGGATGTAGGTAATTAAGTCGTTGAGACAGTGTCCTTTCTGGTTGAAATGGCAAGAAACTGTTTTTTCTTTATGATCCTGTCTAATATCTGTCCCTCTTCTGTTCTGAAATGTGATTTGTCCTTTTCATATGTGTTCATTTTTTTAAATTGTATCCTTTGGTATATATGGTTGTGACTATTTTCTTCCACTATTTGCTCTGAGGAAGTGGGTCTGGCCCACGAAAGCTCATCACCTAATAAACCATCTTGTTAGTCTTTAAAGTGCTACATAGTCCTGTATTTTGGATCATTTTAGTCTATTTGCCCCATCTTTGAAATATAGTATGCACACATGACTTAATGGAACTAATAGACATATAATACATTCTAGAATTAAATGACAATAATAAATTGTGATTAAGCATTAGTCTGAGCAGAACGTTCTTCAGCTAAACAGGAGAAAGTGATGAGAGAATTCAAACTTGTCGTAAAAGAATCAAAAGGCAGATGAATACAGGTTAGAAGCTTCTGATTGCCAGTTGTAAGAAATGCAAGGAACAATGAAAATGCTGACAAAAGAAGAATTTTCAGGATCGTATCCATTACAATTTCTTCAACTCTGGATGCCCTTATTCCAAACCACGATAAAAAAGGCTTTTTCCTTGTTGTGTCCTGAAAGACACTTGCTACGTTCTCAGGGCAAAGAGACATGGGAATGTAAAAATACTGGAGGTACTGACAAGGCAAGAGGCTGCATTGATATATATGATGTCAAATTATGTAATAATGAGAGAAAGAATGGATGGAGGTTAACACAGTGAAGAAGAATGAGCAATTGAAGGAAATGCTCATCACACAGTATTATATTGTCCTGGCACAAGTTATTTACTAAGCTACTCTGATAAAAGAATTGATCGCAGCAACAGTATCTCTTGCTTTCAAAACCTGTGCAGCCGATTCACTGTACACAATACAACGTACTCAGGCATTGTAGTAATAATACAGATTGCAACTCCCTTTTCTAGAACCCAACTGGTCCTGAACCAGGGTATTTGCCAGACCAGGACAGGTCATTGCTGGTCCCTCAGCTGCCACTGGCTGCCTGTGGGCCCCACTTCAGTGGCAGCAGAGGGACCAGTATTGAGTAATCAGGGAATAGGGAGGGGGCACTCAGGGAAGAGATAGGGTGGCTGAGAATCCCCCCGGATAGAGGCTAAGAGCATAGCTCTACAGCAGTGCACTGAACCCCATAGCTGCTGAGCTGTGCTTTTAGATCCTGGCGTGGCGCAGCCACTCTGCCTCTTCTCTTGAGCATCTGCTGTCCCTCCTTCTCACCCTCCTTCTTTCTTCCCTCCCTGAGCTTGTGGAGCTCTGGAAGCCTTGGGAGGGTGGTGGAGGAGTTGCTGAGTTTGCTTTTCCCCTATGAGTGCTTCAGAAGCCTGGACTATACATTTTCCTGAACACTCATTACAGATTGTTCTCATAGCCTCTCTCTCTCTCTCTCTCTCTCTCTCTCATATTGTGTCATTAGTCACCCAGTGCAATTTAGTTATGGGCAAATCTAGAGAGTTTTACACTAATTGTATCAAAGTGAAAATCATACAGAAGAGAGACATCAATCATGCCAGCAATGCTAACCAAATATTACATCTGGCTAATATGAAAGCCAATAGGCAGAGCCTAACCACACTTCTTTCACTGAATAATAATACTTTAGCACATTGCTAGTGACATAAAAGTTGTTCATCTTTCACAAGAAAAGCATTTCGATAAAAAGCCAAATCTGCCACTGAGTTAAGCAGGCACCGATCCACTGAATTCAGTGGGGCAGCACCTCTTTATGCCAGCAGTAAATTTTTTCCCATGTTGCCATATGAACAATATGAGAAACAATTTACAATAAAAGGAGAAAGCAAAACTATTCCTGTATCTAGATAGGCACAATACAACCCACATGGGACACTTATCTAAACATACACATTTCACTCCATGTAATTTTAATCAGATACGTCCTCATAGCAAGAGAAATGACTAAGATAACACACACACACACACACACACACACACACACACACACAAAAGTTTTTGAGACAGTTATAAGATAAAGAAACAGGGGGGTGGAATTAAATGATTATTGCAGTTTATACTTACAATGCCAGTGATAGTACACACTCCAGCTCAAAAACACCTCAGACAAAAACCCAAACATTTGCAAATCAGATTGCTGCGTCTGAGGAAATATAGGACTTTGTCTCAAAGTTTTGTCAAAATACAGTCATTTTTTGTGCCTCCAAACATAAAAACCCATGATTCTAAAAGGGAAAAATGTATGAATAGGTTTTTAATAAAAGCACCATGAATGACAATCATTTCAACTCTGCACAATGAGATAATTGTTATGAAACAACACAAGCCACAGGAAAGTCACTCACAGCAGCAACACTCAGACAAAAGCTTTATAGGAATATAAATAAAAAAATATAAACAAGACTATTTACAAAACATATTGTTTTTAATTCTGCCATAACATCACTTGATTACATCCAGTCTTTGGGATAATAGTGAAACTAATGTGGCTCGCCAGTCTGTCATCACTGCAAAAAACTTTCCATTGCTTGAGCTCTTCCAGCACAATCAGGACTGGTCTTAAGAAAAATAGCACCCTGGGCAAACTTGTATTTTGCTCCTTCCCCATTACCCTTGACTGCTAAGGACTCCCTGGGCTTCCACTGCTCCCATGGTCTCTGAGCACTACTGCTCAGTGTTTAATCTTTCATAGAATCATAGAATACTAGGACTGGAAGGGACCTCAAGAGGTCATCGACTCCAGTCCCCTGCCCTCATGGCAGGACCAAATACTGTCTAGACCATCCCTCATAGACATTTATCTAACCTACTCTTAAATATCTCCAGAGATGGGGATTCCACAACCTCTCTGGGCAATTTATTCCAGTGTTTGACCATTCTCACAGTTAGGAAGTTTTTCCTAATGTCCAACCTAAACCTCCCTTGCTGCAGTTTAAGCCCATTGCTTCTTGTTCTGTCCTCAGAGGCCAAGATGAACAAGTTTTCTCCCTTCTCCTTATGACACCCTTTTAGATACCTGAAAACTGCTATCATGTCCCCCCTCAGTCTTCTCTTTTCGAAACTAAACAAACCCATTTCTTTCAGCCTTCCTTCATAGGTCATGTTCTCTAGACCTTTAATCATTCTTGTTGCCCTTCTCTGGACCCTCTCCAATTTTTCCACATCTTTCTTGAAATGTGGTGCCCAGAACTGGACACAATACTCCAATTGAGGCCTAATCAGCGCAGAGTAGAGCGCAAGAAAGACTTCTCGTGTCTTGCTCACAACACACCTGTTAATAATCTTTATTGAAAGAGATTCCAGCGCTCAGACCTGGCACAAATATGATACATAGTATATTGCCCCTCTTATTTCAGTGCCGATGCTGTGGTGTGTGGTGTTGGTATGTGGTTTCACACTGTTACACGGGAGCTGCATCTTGCCAGAATCTAGGGTCCTCCCACAGCCCTCTAGCAATTTGGCTTACTTCAGGTGCCATTTCAGATTTTTGAGTGAGGGGGAAGGCAACCATGATTCTAGAGGATACTTAAGAACCTAAAAACTCCAGGTTTTTTGTTTTTTCCAAATAACTTAGAAACTAGCTGTTGATTTCAACATACACACCCAACTCCACAAGCATATTTCCATCAATATGAATTGAAGTTTACAGCAAGGAAATTGAATTGAATATGAATTGAAATTTAGGGAACGGAAAAATAATGCTGCTACAAACTTGTTAGAATCCAAATTCAGTGATCTAAACTTCTGAATTGGGCTTGTTACAAATCGACTAGTGAACGAATAGTTAAAACAACAAGTTATGTCTGGTTTCAACATATTTATTTTGTATGCCTTGACGTGATATTGACAGGGATTTTTGCTTAGTTGCCGTTGTGTTGTGCTAGGATGGGACCCACAAAGTAGATGAGGTGATATCTTTCATTGGATCAAATATGGTTGGTGAAAGATACAAGCTTTGTGACCCAACAGAGCTCTTCTCTGGGTCTCTGGAGCTCAAAAGGGCTTAACTCTTTCACCAGCCAAAGTTGGTCCCAAACCAAAAAAGATATTACAGTTTAAAAGAGAGAGAGAGCCTGAGTCTGTGGATTAGAAATCAGGCATGGAATGAAAGGTAAATGTGTTTCAAGAAACTAACAGCAGGCAGGCACTACCTCTTTCCACTCCTGTTCAAATGGGGGCTGAGGAGCCAGTGAAGCTTATTGGTGCAGGTGTTTGTTTACATCTCACACGTCCTGGTCCCAGGCAGCCTTGAGCAAAGGAGGGGAGTGGAGATCTGAAGGAAGCTCTGGGAGAAAACTGGAAGAGGTGTAATGTGACCTAGTTCATGATGCCCCATGTGTCTCTGCAGGTAAGGGATGAGATGGATGGGCTAGGATTAGGCAGTCTGCAAGCAGAGCTCTAGTTAATGGTGCTAACTGTACAGAGTTAAATGTGTGTCCCAATGATGTTGGCAGTGCCCAGGAAAAGAGCAAGCTCTTTCCTGGACAAGTGGGATGGGGAAAAGAAGAGTGGCAGACCTGGACATGCTACACTTAACACACACCCAGATAGCAAGGCTTCTCCTAGCCCCCAGCCAGCCAGAACACAGACACAAATTAAAATGTACATCTAATGCCAACAGGCGGAACCAAATCTACTTCTTCAGCTTAGTGCATGAGCTGGGGGTGTAAAAATACATTTATTTAGGTCTTCTGCTTTTAACCAGAAGCAAGGAAAATATTAAAACATCAAGATATATATAAAAATGCTACTGTACATAGAGTAGTTAGTATTTTAAAGGCTCGCTCTGTCTCTAGTGCAGTACACTGATCTTGGTTTCCAAATGCTAGCAGGAAAGAATCTGTTGTAGAACAATGCAACACTGAAGCTCTTATTTTATTTAACACATGAAGCACAGTTTCACAATCTAGTTACTGGAACTGAAAAAGCCAATGTGCAGCAAACTTTGTCTATTGCACTGACCTGTCACTGGAAAAATCTTCCACTTGACACATCACAGAATAACACTTAAGAACATAATCATACTGGATCAGACCAAAAATACATCTTGCTTAGTATCCTGTCTTTCAATAGTGACCAATACTAGGTGCCTCAGAGGAAAAGAACCAAACAAGTTATCCTTCACATCACCCATTCCCAGCCTCTGGCAAACAGTGCTTAGGGACACCATTTCTACCTATCCTGATTAACAGCCATCAATGGACCTATTCTCCATTACCCTATCTAAGACTTTTTAAAATTCTAAAACCCTGACATTTTTTAGAATCTTGGCCTTCACAACACTTGTATACTCTAGCTGGTCAAAACATGCCACTTTTATGCTCCATCTGATCAATGCTGTCTATATGTATATATATATATATATATAATGTTCCAGGTGAATAAGAAATTCAGTATAAATTTGTAACGGTCTATGACATATTGAAACATTCATGTGTTGCTATGAAATCTCTAAGTAAATAAAAAACACATTAAGGAATTCAGACAGATGATAGGTAGGGACATGCACAAGGACAATAGAACTAAATGCAAGTTGTCAAAATTAAGGCTGACTCTAAAGTCACCCTATTAATATCCACAGGACAGGTCTTAATGCCTGTCTCAGCATCCAATATTCTGCAGCTCCCTGACTGAGGATCATAGTAATGGCAATGCTCAGAAGCAACTAAGTCATTTCAAAGCATATATGTGAATATCTGAGAAAGGAGGTCACATATGTAGATAAATAGTACTACATACATGTTCTGTAGTACAGAAATATCACATAAGGCAACTGGGTAATCCTCATAAGTGAACAGAAACCTAGATGTGATTATAAACTTACATACATTCTGGAGAGTCTGACTAAGAGGAATGAGGTAATCTCCAGGCAGAGTTAACTACATTAAGAATTTATAAGCTTCTGATTCACATTTCAAACCAGTTTTTATTTTATTATAATCAGAATAAATGGGTGCTCATACTTCCCTTCAGTACAGTGCACATTTAAAATTATGCATAAATCTTTCTAAAGAGGGCAGCTAACGCTTCATTTGTCCACTGTATTGGGTTCCCAAGGATGTACGGTTAATATAATGTTTCTATGCTGACATAGAAGAGGACTGCAAGAAAGTAGTATTAGATTATGGAAATTTCATAGCAGAGTTTGTTTTCAACAACTTCTTAAGAGAATTCAAGCACCTATAGCTTATTTGGAGGGAAAATCCTCACCTTAGAAAATATCTCTTGAGAAAATTAGTAAAAATAATGGAAATGTTGAATTCTGTTGTGAGGTGACTAATAAGTCAAAATAGCTCTCTCCTCCTTCCCCAGTACATAATTCTTCACACAAAATTTTAGTCTCCCTAATACAACAATGTTAAGGTTGCAAAGTGCAGCCTTGAAGAGTATGGAAATGGAAAATTAGTCTTACCCACAATACCTTAGCCTTGCCCTCTTTGTGTGTCAATTCAGCCTTTAATCAAATACTATTTTTGTAATTCTCCTGCATTCAGTAAACAGGTTGGAAAGTGCTCAGTGCCTGCAGTACCTATTCAGTATTTATAGTTTCTCCTCAGTGTTCAATAGGAGCTTCATCAGCTGCCTCTCATCTAATCCTTACACTAAATGACATGGTTTTCTGCCTCCATAAAAATGTGCAGCCCTAACACAGCTATACCATGAATTTACTACTCTCACCTAACTCTTTCAGTGAAGATTTTGGTCATGCTAGCTCTCATGTTAGCATGGCAGGGGCTTCTGCAGCCCTACTCAGTAATGGTTGTCATGGAGCTACCTACACTAGGGAGACAATTGAGTTGGCAATAAGAGGTCTCAGAAATGAGTCTCCTCATCTGAAAAGAAAAGCAGCTGTTAGGCAAGGGGAGGAGACTCTGATCCCTAGCCCTTTTGTCTCCCTAATACAGATAGCTGCATGGAGCAGAGGAAGGAATAAAGATACATCTCAGATGCTCTGCTGTGTTTACCTTCAACTGTTCTTGAGGGGCTAATGGTGATGGTGTCTTATGGTCCATCACACACCTTTTCAGCCACCTGCTGCATCTCCAGGATAGTGAACTGTGTAATCCCATCATGTTTCCCTCATAGTGCTCTGTCCACTTGTGAGATCCCCGCTTTGGGGCATTCAGGTTACCTCCACCCCTTCTCTTTCCACTGTATTTCAAGTGCCATATCATGAATTATGCATTTAGTCTGGATGGCCATCAAGAAGCTCAGGACCCTCACTGTACTATGGGCATGGCTGTAGACCCCAGACAGGACACTGCACCTGCTAAGATTGTGGATCAGGATCTTGCTTAGTGTAGTCATGTAAAAGTGAATTTACAGTAACTGCAGTAATGAAGAATGTCTTTAAATGTTTAGTTATATAAGTGTGTGTTTAAATATAAAAAAAGATTTACTAATCTACTCTGTGCTAATCTATGGTAATAAATTCACAACAAATAACAGAGCAGAAGCCAAACTACTAGAGACCATATTAGAGCAACAACCTGTCACAGGAAATATACTATGAGAAGAAGATACATCTGTGTTTATTTAAACATATCCTCAGCTGTAGCGGGACCACTTTGTGCATAGCTGGCAGTGGAACCTGGATGTGGACATTTCTCTAAGCCAGGGCTGGAGCACCATAGTACCAGCCCAGTGTCATTTTTGCAGTCCTCCCCAGTTCTTTAAAAAGAATACAGTATCTGATTTTAGTACACACACTTGGTACAGTACGTATACCACATCCACCTGATACAGTATATACTTAATTGGAAGCTGCATGCCTCCTCCTTATTAACATGTTATCTTTCCTGACACAGAAACACATTCTATATGTATGGTAGTGCATTATTAAACAAGCTTTGCAAACACTGAACATTTCTTAGACAAATCTTAAAAGAGTTCCGCAAGCTTGAAATGAAAAGGTCACTCCAGCTGTAAATTCTGACAGTGGAAGTTTCCAGATGGCAGTAGCCAATTTCCAATAAATTTTAATTGGTTTAATTGACTTTCTTGTTTACTAATTGATAGGGTGATGTAGTTCATTTAAATTAACCTCAATTACTGCCATAATTAAGCAAAGTTAAGCAATGCAAGAATATTTTTAAAGGGGGGGAGGTGGAAGGAATGTTTCACATTTAACATGATAGCCATTCTTGTCTGGCACTTTAGGGGATATTTTAATTTCTGTTCAGTCAAAGCAGAATCAAAAAATAATCTTGATGATTAGGTTTAGTAGTGGAAAGAAGATGGTACATGCACACAGCATCATTTCATTACTGGGCCATGTTAGAAGCACCAAGACTGGTGAGATGGTAAAAGGGACTCTGGAGACATAAATAAGGCACTGATCCCAATTTGCAGGGCTTCCCTGTTCTCTTATAATGGGAAGATTGGGGAGGTATACACAATACTGTATGTTCTGAGGATCTAACAAAGAAGAGAATCCACAATTTTAAGGGTTACTCTTTCAGTACTGAGGTCTACTACTCTGAAGTAGCCATCCTCATGGAGTGCAATAAAGTCACAAAAGAGCTAGTAGTATCTACTCAATGGGTAACAGGCAACAGTAATATGGCCACCACAGTCCTGATCCTGAAACTGGCTCTAAATTATGCCTCGCTTGTAATTATCATCAAAAATTATCATCGGTCAGTTACTATGCTTCTTTCACTCAAGCCATTCCTGACATGCCCCTGAAGCAGGGGCTGGGAGGGGCATAGAGTTGTCTATATTCTCTGGCTGTTTACATCAGTCATGAGTAATAACTAAATCAGTTTTACCACTGAGGCAGAACAAAAGGATTCAGGATTGAGCCTCATTTCTTCACTATTGCCAACTCGAAACTTTCATCAATCATGCACCGAGACCCTCAAAATTACGATACTGACTTAAAAACCATAGAATTTAAAAATAAGGATGACTGAGGGTTTGAGTCTTTAGGGTGACTGTAGGCCCATTTTTAAGCTTTACTCTGAAACCAGGAATTTTTGTTTAGTTTTGTTTTTTAAACAAAAGCCAAGATTTTCTTGAAATAACATACCTCCAGGAGATGGGGCTTTCAGAAAAAAGCTAAATATGGTAAAATTGATGAGAAAAAAATTCACAAAAGTTGGCAGTACTGTATCTTTTGGAAGATCCATGTTATGACTTGCCTTTCCTCCCATTTACACAAAACCTCTCAATGTAGTCTAATGATAACTCTGTATAATGCAACTATCAGTGTTGTACCTGGGCACTTATTCAATAGGGTCTGATATACTCCCACTCCAGCATGCTGCTTCCAACTGGAGCATTTAATTGAAATGTAAGCAAGAAATGTACACACTACTTACAAAAACCAACTGGTAAGGCACCTTCCAGGAGCACCAAACTTGGATGTGTCCACACTCTGCTCACCAGGGCGGTGTTCTTTTAACATTCCATCAGCATCTCAAACCTTAAAGAGAAAGGGTACTGAAAAAATATAGCCGTGGCATTCCATCGAGTTTTATGTAAACTAGAGACTATACAGCCCAAAGAAAAAGACTATGTTCACATAACTGTATACCTTGTAAATTCCATGTGCTAAAAGTGCAACCGCAGAAATGCTAATAAGCTAATTCATTCCAGGTTCTGCCAGGTACTGAACATCTAGGCGGGTGGTGAGGGAAAGGAAGAGGGAGGAGAGGGTTGTGACTTTGCATTTCCTCAATACTCCCCACATGAATGGTCTCCAGCATAGCTGTAAAAAGACTAGAGGTCTCAGGAACTGTTTTTAAGTGAACTGTGCAATGGGAGACAAAGCCTATATAAAGGCCCAATTTAAAATGCCTAGTTCATTTACAGATAAATATATACTTTTCCTCTTCATACAGATTTGTTGTCTTATTTTCAACTAATAACCCTGTAGCAAAAAAAATCATAGCTAATATTTAATGTCCTAACTGCCAAGCTGTCATGCAGGAAAAGGACTTCTAGGGTGCATTTAATTCCCTGTTGAGGGAGAAATGACTGGACACAGCCTAAGGATATTCTTCCTCAGTCTCTCTGTATTTACAAAATACATATATTTCCTATCTTCTGAACAAACACGGACAAAACAACAACAATGATAATAAATATACAGAGAAAGAGTAACACTTTAAGAGCAATTGTTTTCCAGTTGTCTGAAACATACACTTGTCCCCATCTCTTGCACATAAATCGTGTTGCCTCAACAGCATCCCAAACACATTACAGGCAGTCCCCGAGTTACGTACAAGATAGGGACTGTAGGTTTGTTCTTAAGTTGAATCTGTATGTAAGTCAGAACTGGCATCCAGATTCAGCCGCTGCTGAAACTGACCAGCGGCTGACTACAGGAAGCCCGAGGCAGAGTTGCTCTGCCCCGGGCTTCCTGGAATCAGCCGCTGATCAGTTTCAACAGGCTGAATCTGGATGCCAGATTACATACAGATTCAACTTAAGAACCCCTGGCGTCCCCAAGTCAGCTGCAGCTGAAACTGATCAGCGGCTGATTCCAGGAAGCCCAGGGCAGAGCAACTCTGCCTCGGGCTTCCTGTAGTCAGCGCTGGTCAGTTTCAGCAGCGGCTGACTTGGGGATGCCTGGGGCAGAGCAGCTGGGGTGCTGCCGGGTTGCTCCAGTAGCACCCAGAACGGCGCTATGGGACCAACCGGCAGCGCCCCAGCTGCTGTACCACAGGCGCCCGGAGCAAAGCCGCGGAGCACGGGGGCAGCGGGACAGCCCAGACGCGCCGCGGCTGTCCTGCTGCCCACATGCTCCGCGGCTTTGCTCCCCGTCTCCCTGGTCTGTTGGTCTCCAGCAGACCAGCAGACCAGGGAGACGGGGAGCAAAGCCTCGGAGGACGCCGGCAGTAGGACAGCCGCGGCGCATCTGGGCTGTCAGCTGCCCGTGTGCTCTGTGGCTTTTCTCCCCGTCTCCCTGGTCTGTTGGAGACCAGCAGACCAGGGAGATGCGGAGCAAACCCCGTTTGTAACTGCGGATCCGACGTAAGTCAGATCCGCGTAACTCGGGGACTGCCTGTACAGTTCTTTTTGCTAGTGCTTGGGGGTATGTCTCCTGCCAAACCACCTGGGACATGGAATTGCTAGGTCTGTACATATGGTTAATATATACTACAATAAATTTAATCATAGTGTTTTGAAAAGAACTTGTGCATGTGTGTCTAAAGTGAGCCAGTGAGGGTAACTTATTTAATACTTGATTATACCTTTGACTCCAATGATTATACCTTTGATTCAGCTTTGTTCACTGACGATAGTATCTGGGTGCATCTGCTTTTTCAATATTTTATTTTCTTCATTTTGTCATTTTTGTTACATGATAGTATCCTAGGAGAGCCTAATTTAAGGAACTTGCTACAACATAACACCATCTTAATTTATTTTGCAGAAAAATGTCCATAATATGACTAATGTGACAATGGCTATGACTACACTACAGAGTTTTGAAGGGAACACATCCGCTTTTTCAGATCAGTTTCCGAAAAAGCAGGTGCGCTCTTTCGGCTCTTCTGAAAGAGGACGTTTTCCCCACATTTGACCCCGTGTAGACAATCCAAATGTCGGAAAAGCCTGTTCCGAAAAAAAAAGAATTGGAAAAAAAATGCAGTGTAGACATACCCTAAGAATGAAGGGCACTGATATTATTGGTATTAGCACAAGAAACTAGTACACCTGTTGTGTCACCAGGAAAAGTGATTGATTGTAGCTTCTGAAAAAGTGTTGTAGGAATTCTCCTGTTACCACTTGATCCACGATTATGTAAGTGTAAAACACGTCTCAGTACTCTAATAGATTTTTATTCAGTGCCTTTTACTAAGACTCGGAATTAATTCTTCCTTCACTCTTGCATCTATCTGGTCCTGTCATGACAGATGCTCAGATCACATAATTTATTGCCAGCACCACCTTTAACATCTCATTTACCTAAATTCCAGTAGCAGTTTGTATTGGGAAACAGTAAAGGCCAAAATTGTCAAAAACGGCTTGTGATGTTAATTGTCTCAATTCTGGGGTGCCCAAATTGAGATACCTTATCGGGACCTGAAATGTGCTCGGTACTTTTTCAAATTAAGACTCCTCTAAAGTACTCAAAAAATTGAGCCACTTACAGTCTTGAAAATCACGGTCTGTTTTGAGTGTAAATTTAACTGTTTCCTAACCTCCAACAGCAATATTTTATGCCTGCCATCTTTGTTCTAAGTTCTCTTTTCACTGTTCTTCTATTCTGCAACTTTATTCTGAAGTCTCAAACCCACAGGAGCAGTAATTTCATTTTATTAATTATTATATGTTTGTTAAGCAATGGCATTGTACAAGACATGAGAACAAACACACCACGATAAATCACCTCCCATCTGGCCCATAGATTGCCTGAATGCAAGTGCCTCAATATATCCTGATGCTGAATACAGAGGCAGCTCTCCTGGTCTCACTTCTCCCCAGACTCATTTATTCTTCATCATTTTGACACTATCTGCTCCTGCTCCTTCCTCATCCTTCAGTTCCCCTTTTGTTCAATTCCATTCCACAATCATTTTTGTTAAAACTCCTAGCCCTCACACTTCAAACATTCCCCTGGTCTGCTCTGCTCCTTTTTCTTGTCTTATCCCTTTCTACTCCTTTTTTCTTTCCTCAGCTCAATCACTGTGTGTGGGTTTTTTTTTTTATTCTCAATGCCTCTCTTTAGCCTCAATGCCTCTCTTTGTGTTAAGATTGCCACAATTCCTTCCAATTTCCTGTCATGCCTCCTTGTCTTTCCAGGCTCTTCCTTTGCTAAGGATAGAATTGGGAACTGAAATCACTCTTGTCCTATCCACTCAACAGAATTTTGCAATACCTCCATCACTTCTGTGCCATCTATCCCCCCCCCCCTTCCACTTGCATCTCCCAATCCTCTTCTTACGTTCTCTTATACTCCCCCTTATTTTTAGTCATTGGTGATTGATTTCCTGTACTAAAACCTCTCCTTTCTGGAGCACCTTAAGACTAATTTCTCGAATCTCTACTCTTTTTTGTTCACTTTTCTTTCGACATCTTGGGTGAAATCCTGGACCAAATGAAATCAATGACAATGACTTCATTAGGGCCAGGATTTCATCCCTTGAGCCCAGGCCTTGCATATACCAGGTAGGAATTAGTTCTTTAACTTGAACGTCAACGATCTATAATCTTAATCGTCACAATAATTTTATGTAAATACTATTCATATATATACACACATACACACATACCTTTCAGAAAAGTTTAAAGATCAACTGATCAAGTACAATTTATAACTATGCTTCACCTCTTTTCAGTTAAATATTTCAAAGACATAAATGCATTTCTTGGGAAGAGAAGTTTCACTGAATATGAAACCTCTTCTTTCTCAGATTTCCTAGTGGCCTGTGTAGTCCAGAATTTTGGCCACCTCTTGTCCCTGAACTTCTCTCTTATTTATATTAGTAAGCCTGAAAATTAGCCTGTCACAATCTCCATGACTACTTTACATTCATCACTGACTTATTAATTAATTTTTGGCACTCTACATTGTTATCAGTCTTTCCTATGCTAAGTTATCCCTATTCACTCTTTTGCCCTCAGAAGTAGTTATAAATTATGATAACACATCTTCAGTGAATCAGCACTTGAATAGTTTTACATGCATCCAGAGATGGTGATGCAAATACAGGACATAACATCATCCTCACTGGTAAAATGTTCCTTCTATAACAAGGCTGCAAGGTAACATGGATGAACACAAAGATCCAATTTCCACCTTATTTTTTTATCATTTACTTATATTGGCTTCCTTCAAATAAATAGTAATACTAATAATGATGAAGCCAATACTAATTTTATTGATAAAGAAACTATCAGGGACATAAATGCTTGACAAGAAACAGGCTCTGTTCCTGTACTCATTGATTGTAATGGATGTAGGATTGGGATTTTTAAAGACAAAATTATGTTTAGAACTCCATGGCAGATAATCTCCAGTTTCCTGCAGAATTCAACTGAAGAATTACTCTAATGTATTAAACTTTAATCCCCGTTTAAATGAGCATAAGAAGACTAGATCACAAGATTGCATCAAAGAAGATACTAGATCACCATCAATTCCTACTCCCAAATGGAACATCCACATACACCCCAAACTTTGATTAAAAGTAACCAATAAAGGAATAATTTTTCAAGCATAGTTACAATTAAGTCTTCTTTTAATTTGTATTACTATTTATATCGTAGTGGCACTCAGAGACTTTAATCAGGTTGGGACAGCATTGTGCTAGATACTGCACAAACATCTAGTAAATGCCATTCCCTATCCCCAAAAGCTGATAGTTATGTCCCAGTCTTAACTGGGGAATGAAACAAACAAACAGGTAAAGGGAAGGCAGGGGTAAACAAAGCTAGGAAACTTTAGTGTGGGCTATCACTGCACAGTTCACATCATTCTTTGATCATCTTTCATAAAGTATGTTATGGCTCATCTTTGAGGACCTAATCTGAAGCACATCAAAGTCTTTGGGAGTCTTTTCAATTTACTACAATGGACTGTGGATCATTTCTCATTAGCGCAAAGCAATTATGCACAAGGAATGAAATGGTTCTTCTGTGGGTAGTCAATGTGCTAGGATTTTAATTAAAGTTTGGAATTTCTCTTTAGGATATGGACGTTCCAAATGTAATGAAACCACAACTTGTTATAAATGCAAGTGTACATGTGAATATAAACCTATCCCAAAATTCAACATATTACTTTAAAATGTTAGCATAAGGGCAGGTATTTCTATGTTACTAGAAATTGGAACATATGGTAAACCAAAAAGTGCTCCAGAAACTATATGCATGCTTTACCCATATAATCCTAAATGTGTTTTAATCCCTCTAGAAAAACCATAGCTCCATTCCAACAAACACCAAGTGGGGGTGTAATACAGGCAGTCCCCGAGTTACGCGGATCCGACTTATGTGGGATCCGCAGTTACGAACGGAGCTTTTCTCGCCCCGGAAGACGGAAGCGGCGGGACGCGAGAAAAGCTGCTCCCCGTCTCCCTGGTCTGCTGGTCAGACCAGGGAGACGGGGAGCAAAGCCGCGGAGGACGCCCGCAGCGGAACAGCCCAGGCGTGCCGCAGACCAGCAGACCAGGTAGACCAGCAGACCAGCAGACCAGGTAGACGGGGAGCAAAGCCTCGGAGGCCGCCCACAGCGGGACAGCCGCGGCGCGCCTGGGCTGTCCCACTGCGGGTGTCCTCCGCGGCTTTGCTCCCCGTCTCCCTGTTCTGAGCAGGAGACCAGGGGGACGGGGAGCAGCTTTTCTCGCCCCGGAGAACGTGACCAGCAGACCAGGTAGACGGGTAGCAAAGCCTCGGAGGCCGCCCGCAGCGGGACAGCTGCGGCACGCCTGGGCTGTCCCACTGCGGGCATCCTCCGCGGCTTTGCTCCCCGTCTCCCTGGTCTGACCAGCAGACCAGGTAGACGGGGAGCAAAGCCTCGGAGGCCGCCCGCAGCTGTGTGTGTGTCTGGGCTGTCCCGCTGTGAGCGTCCTCCGTGGCTTTGCTCCGCGTCTCCCTGGTCTGCTACGGGGTGGGGGGGGGGGCGCAGCTAGTGCCCCCTCCCCCCCAGCAGACCAGGCTTTTCTGCCCACGACGCCTGGGGTACAGCAGCTGGGGCGCTGCTGGGTTGGTCCTGCAGCGCCGCTCCTCGGCGCTACTGGACCAACCGGCAGCACCCCAGCTGCTCTGCCCCAGGCATCCTGATTCAGCCGCTGCTGGTCAGTTTCAGCAGCGGCTGAATCAGGACGCCTGGGGCAGAGCAGCTGGGGTGCTGCTGGGTTTGCTCCAGTAGCGCCGAGGAGCACCCCGAGCAGCACCCCAGCTGCTCTGCCCCAGGCGTCCCCAAGTCAGCCGCTGCTGAAACTGACCAGCGGCTGACTACGGTAAGCCCGAGGCAGTGTTGCTCTGCCCTGGGCTTCCTGGAATCAGCCGCTGATCAGTTTCAGCAGCAGCTGACTTGGGGAAGCCTGGGGTTCTTAAGTTGAATCTGTATGTAAGTCAGAACTGGCATCCAGATTCAGCCGCTGTTGAAACTGATCAGTTTCAGCAGCGGCTGAATCTGGATGCCAGTTCCGACTTACATACAGATTCAACTTAAGAACAAACCTACAGCCCCTATCTTGTACGTAACCCGGGGACTGCCTGTAGTATAGTTGACTAACCGATTAAATACTAAGTGTATTAGTTAATGCTGTAGACTACATGTTTTTCTTTCACCCTCCCTCTCCGCCCCGCCTTGCCAGTAAATTTTTTAGTAGGCTGGCAAGCAGCCCAGCTCAGTCCTGACTTGAGCCGGGTCCGGGACCTACACCACTACGGCTCTTCATTTAAAGTGTATTAGGAGCTGGCCAGGCAGGCAGCACATCTGAGTTCCAGCTCACACAAGTCCAGGAGCTCAGACCCCGACCCTGGACAGGGGCTGTTGCCATCCTATGCTGCTGCCTCTATATCAGAGGTAGCAGCGTGGGGCAAAAGGCAGCCAGTCTGCAAGAGGCGATCATTTTTAAACTGGTTCCCCTCTCAGACCAACCCCTACCTGGCATCCCATGCTGCTGCCTCTAAGGGTACATCTACACTACAACACTATTCCAAAATAATTTAGTCCCCGTCTACACAGCAGGCAGTTATTTCAAAATAGTGTGAAAATACTGTCCAATTGAAGGACAGTCTTACACTGACTCATTGTACAAGGAATAAGGGAAGTCAGAGGAAGAGTGTTCTATTTCGAAATAAGTGCTGTGTAGACACTCCCTATTTTGAAATAAGTTATTTCAAACTAAAATACACAATTGACATAGCCTAATTTACATAGCTTATTTCGAGTTAAACTCTGCAGTGTAGACACACCCTAAGAGAGGCAACAGCACGGAGTGGCAGAGGGCCCCTCAGGAGTGGGGCTGGAGGGCACTGGCTGCCATCCCTGCCCTTGGGGACTATAGAATAGTCAAGTAACTGATAAGAATTCATTAGGTTAATTGACTATTCAATTAACTGATATTTAACATCTCTAACTTTGACTACTGTATTCTAAATTTTAGTGTTCTGTATAGAACACTGAAGATTTTTCAAGTATTTCTAGTTATGAACATTTTTTTTTGTAACTTGAAGACCAGCCCTGAGAAAAGAAATTCCTTCCAGCTTTCTTTGTAGATGTTTTTCATCTTTGTCTCCATTAAGACTCTCATAAATTGGCAGGAACAGGAGGGTGCCTGGTAACTTGGGAAAATAGAGCAATATTCCTGCCCTGCTTGAAATTTACAAACTGTCAAACTGCTAAGCCTCAATATATTTTATTCTGCTATGTGGGGAAAAAAATCTTCTAAATGTTGGGGTGATGGACGTGCTGGTTTTATTCAAGCAACAAAACACTGTGAATAGCTTCTCCACACCTCCCCTTTAATTACTTTCATAATTTAAACTGTAGGAAGTCAAGGATCATACCATTTTGAAGTTACTACAGAAAAAGAAAAAGAAATAGAAATGGCCACAGCATATATTTTTGCAGTTAGAAGCAATATTCCAAAAGCTCCAAGGCCATCAACTTTGCCTGGCAAGGATTCTTTTGTCATTGCAAGGAATTTTTGTTTAACACCCACCACAATGTTATTTCTGAAGGGCTTTAATAAAAAATCTGTTCTCACTCAAGCAATAATTGCTAGAGTGGATCCAAAATTAGGCCGGCTATTCTCACAAATGGATTATTCAGAGGCATAAGAGGTAGTGGTGATTAGAGTGTGGTATGGATAGAGTTAGAATCCTATAATCCATAATCATGTATCATATTCCTTAGACAATTCTAAAGAAAACAGAACTCTATAATTAAAGACAAAGTCTAAAACATAAACCTCATTCTCTCACACTCAAAGTATTATAATCCTGGCTCTGATGACCAACAAAGAGGAGAAGGACCCTGCTTTTTTACAGCTAATGTGGGTGAAAACATTGCATATATAAAGCACATAGTTTTCCTGTGATAGAAATCTGTGTCTCTACCTGCATTTAATGCTTAGCACAAAAATGGGTGTTTTGAATTGTAGTACATTGCATTAGCAATAGACCACCTGCTAGGAAAATCCAGAGGAGAATTCATTTTTCCATTGGGAAAACAAGCAGAAATTAATTCAAGAAACTGGAGTGAGGCAAAAACAATATAATAAATTTTCGTTTTCACATAACACATATAACACGATAAATGGGAAGATAAAGGGATTGTATTATAGTTCTAGCTACCTTTTCAGCAACATATGACCCCATTTGAAAAATATCCAATCAAACCAAAAACTGCATGAGTGTCCAAAATTCACCCCTGCACAAAAATATAAGAAAAATATGCTGGTATAACACTTTTTGGGGAGTAAATCAGCAGAATGATGGCTCGACTGGAAAAAAAAATAAGGCCATGGCAGATTCTGTTTCAGACTTTCCTATAGCTGTATAAGGATGAGTAGCTCCATATTTAAAATACTTAGTGAGTCTATTAAAGTTACTGAATCTTTTTTGTTTTGTTTATTTATTGGTATAATCATTTTCTCTTCATGGACCACTAAGTTTCACATTTAGTTCTTTCTAGAATGGCAATACCATTGTTGTTTTCTCTGAAAATATAACCAGATGAATAGATTCCTCTCAAGAGAGGTAGGTGCATAACTGGTTGGAAAACTGTTCCCAGAGAGTGGTTATCAATGGTTCACAGTCATGCTGGAAGGGCATAATGAGTGAGGTCCCATAGGGATCAGTTCTGGGTCCAAATCTGTTCAATATCTTCATCAATGATTTAGAGAGTACATTTACAAAGTTTGCAGATGAGTAAATGCTTTGGATTATAATTCAAAATTATGTAGACAAACTGGAGAAACAGTCTGAAATAAACTTCCTAGCTGTAAGAGTAGTTAAGCACTGGAATAAATTACCTAGGGAGGTTGTTGAATCTCCATCCCTGGAAGATTTTAGGAGCAGATTAGACAAACACCTGTCTGGGATGGTCTATATAATACTTAGTGAATGCAGGGGCATGAATGCCATGAATGCAGCGGCTAAACTAGATGATCTCTCAAGATTCCTTCCAATACTCTGATTCAAATATAAACATTCCAAATTATTATTTTTGTCAAATTCTGAGATTCATCTTTCACTTTTGGATGTCAAGAGGATGGAACACATGGCATTGAGGATATTGCATTGTTGACTGTTTTTATGATTTTTTTCTCGATGTAGTGCTCTCAGATTTGATCTGATCCTCTGTTTAAACATTAAGAAACACAGGAGGAGGTAAGATAAAACACAGGAGGAAGTAAGATAAAAAGGTGATTTAACATTGCATGAGGGGTTTTAACATATCTGGGAGTTATATTATCTGTTCATTTGGAGCTTGGTTCTGCAAGATGTCAAGTATCTCTACCACAAAAACCTGGCAGGATTGGATTCATACAGTCTCTTTCAAGAATTAATACCATTTCCCAATTAAACAGTTCACATCTTCTATGATTTCACATTTTCACACTAAGTAAATTGAGAAAGGTTGTCTTCTATGTACTTTGAAATGCTCAATGTAATGATTTTGAGGGACAAATTTCATGGTTTCTGAAAAAATTGGTATTGACAATCTGATGATAAAATTTAATATCAGATTACTGGACTTCATTAACCCCATGGTGGCAAATGAGGATTATTTTAGGATTATATTAGGGCATGCGTATACACCCACCTGTCTCAATAGGCATACCTGAATATTCTGAATCCTGCTGAGGCCTCCACACACAGCAGGCTCAGAAACAGAGTGTGCCCTAACTTCAAAACCAGGCTTGGATTAACCAATGCGCACAGGGTCCCCATCTCAGGAGCAGCCCTTGATCACTGGAAAACAAAACACAACAGACCAATGCTACAACCCTGCATGCCACACAACTGTGAAAGTCCTGGGTGGGCAATGAACAGAACAGGCAGCTAGGATCAGGAGGATTCACCCTAACCCAGGAGCAAAGTATTGAGTGGAGGGTGGTTCCGGTGAGTCACCAGGAAGCTGCAGAGAGTCACAGGTGATGGGCTAAAAGCGAGGTGTCAGTGCGTATGGGGGGGCTGGAAAATATGGGGGGCAAATGGAGGATGTTTGGGTAACGCATGTCATCAGATGTTGGTGGATAGTGAAATTGGTAGGCAGGATGTTGGAGGCTGTGGTTGTAGTGAGCAAGATGTACAGTAAGAATGCTGGGTTGTGTATATGGGATAAGTATTAGGAGCTAGTGGAAGGCTTCTGGGTTATATGTGTGGTGGGTTATATTTGAAATAGGGATACTTTAAAGGTAGGGGGAGTCCCAATTTCCATAAGGCACAGGACCCCAAAATTCTTTGATCTAAGACCCACATTTGGTGGGGCAACTACTTTGCTGTCATCTCTTACCAGTTCTGTCATGAACAGGAGGAATGCTGACCAGCACCTGGTGACCAAGGGGTTAACTCAGGTAGCTAGCAAAGCTGCTGGCAAAGAGCCAGAGAATCAATGGGCATACAGTGTTGAAATCTGAATTGGATATAAGTTCCCCGCCTGCTTTCTTTGTGTGGCAGAGATAAACCAGGAGTTGAGAGACACAGAATGATTTAAAACCAGGCAGGACTACCATGCCCCATGGAATTCAGGTCATGGGAATGGACTGAACAAAGAGAAAATCAGAAATAAGTAACAGGGAAATGTGAATCCAGTTGCGTTAAGGGTAATTTTTCTTTATTTTTTTGGTTTGGTTTGAACTGCTCTGTGTGATTCTGTGCCTTCCCTCCCCCTTTACCATCTAAGCATTGCACTGGAGGTATTTTTTTAAATCTGTTTTAATTTGTTTTCCTTAGTTGCTCTGTAACATCTAGCAACCAAGCATGCTTTATCAATTTTATCTTTTGTTTTGTAATAAAAATCACTTATTTTAAGGTGATGATTTCATTCTTGTGTCTGTGTGGATCTGCAGGCCTCTGACTGAGGGGGTCAGCTACCAAATACTGCAGCTTGTTTTTCTCTTTTATTTTTCAAGCTCCTTTGGGTCAAAAGAACTTGGAGCACCCCTGGGGGGTGATTTCAGGTGTTCACCCCTGGTTTTTTAGGGATCAAAAACACTTGATGGTGGCAGCAAATTCCCCAAAATCTGTGTGGTGATCCTGGGAGTGGGGAGAGGGAGGAGAGTTTTGGTTTCTAGTGCTTGTAGAGGCAAAGGGGTTTTGTTTTCTTTTGAGCTCTTTGCGGGCCCCCATCTTCTGCACTCTGAGGCCGTGTCTGGATTTCAGCCCTTTTTTGATAAAGGGATGTAAATTAGGTACATCAATATTGCAAATGAAGCTGGGATTTGAATTTCCTGCATTTCATTTGCATAGTGGCAGCCGCCATTTTTTTCCACATTTTGAAGGGTCAGTGAATGAAACGTGAAGTCTTTCAGCACTTTCCACAGGACAGACAGAGAAGAAGTAGACCTCCTGGCTCTGATAGCTCTGAATACATCCAGTGCCTAGGAATGGACTGTGCTGCTTATTCAGTTGGTGTTGTACTTTGCCTGTATTTGTTTGTCAAAGTGAATGTCTGTCCATCCACTGGGATATCTGTTTGATAGGACTGTCCCTTTGGGTGAATATGAGTTCTATTCAGCTAGTCAGCTTTGGATGTGAAGTGGTCTCCAAGACCTGCTGAGATTTTTTTCAGACCAAACACAACAGAAGAGAGGCTTCTTTCAGATAGGACTTACTGCTTTTGATGACCTCCCACCAACCAGTTGGTGTACGTCTACAGAGCTGCGTTATTTCGGAATAACTGACATTATTTTGAAATAACAAAATGCATGTTTACACAGCAAGTCATTATTTTGAAATACTGTTGAGATGGAGGACTGCTTACTTTGACTCCTGTAACTTTCATTTCATGAGGATTAGGGGAAGTCAAAGGAAGAGTGTTCTTCCTTCAACTTCTGGTTGTGTGAACAGCGCCAAAAGCCGAATTAAGCTATTTCGACTTCAGCTACACAATTGACATAGCTGAAGATACATATCATAATTCTACTTTTGCCCTGCAGTGTAGACATGCCTTTAATGTGCTACTTCTGGTGGACTGTTGGCTTTGATTTGAATCTGGAACTAGGGGTAAGCATGTTAGGTGGAAGATGCCTTCTCTTTGACTAAGACTGAAGACAATATGCACCCATTTTCTGCATGCATATCAGGCACTTTTCAGGAAAGCGCTATTTTAAAATGATTTAAAATGTGTCAATAAACCTATGTTGTACCAATCTCACAAGAAAATGAAAACATAATGCATCAGTTATTCACAAGAGGCCCAAATGCTCTCATACTAGTGTATGGGCAAGGAACTTCCTCAGCACTCAAGGGATTTGAATTTTCCCCTGTATGTCCACTTGACAATTGCCTACTTCCACTCACACAGTAGCTTTATTCTGATGCACAAGATCCCTTCCACAGTCACAGAAACCTAAGATGCCAGTTCCAGTAGAGTATGTGAGTAACTTTAAACATGTGAATAATCCCACTGAAGTCCAGAAAACTGAACAAAAGCCTTAAAGTTATGAATGTGCTTACATTCCTTGCTGAACTGGTTCCTTTGTGAATTTCACCCTAAGTTATGAAAATAATTAGCACAATTAGAAGTTAATATATTCAATTTAATACTTTAAATATAGAACAGAATTCACTAAGCCATCAGTAAAAGAATGGTACAGTATTTTTTTAGTCTAACAGTGTCTCAGAAGCATGATGGTTCAGTAATATATTTAGTTTATCAATTCCAATTAAGTTATTATAAGAAAGAAAGAAATTTGAACTTACTGATCTGTCTGCATAAGCTCTAGGGAAACCAGTTCAAGTCTGTCATAATTGTTTTAATAGGTTCAATTTCAGAATATCTATTTATACCAAGCCTAACAGCTTTCCTTTGTACAGTCTCTAATTTATTAATTAGCATCAACTTCACAGGTTCCCAAATGGAAAGATTGTTTTATTATGAAATGAGAGATTAAAATGCCTGATTTTAACTATTTTATAACCAATTTTACAATCTTATTTTAACTCGGTTGAGAGTTGTTCTAGGAATGCTAATGCTGACTATTCTAAACCAGCTATCAGAAGGATCAAACATTTATGGTCCCAGTCTTCTCTATTTAAACCTTTTAGTATTTCCCTTTGTCTAATTAATCTGACTGTGACTGATATTCAGGAATCTTCTGTGGCTTAGTATGAAGCTTAGAAATGCTAGCATAGAGTCACAGAAAAACAATTACTAAAACTCATGGACACATGTAAAAGTTGCAGAGTCAATCAATGTTAGGATGGACTTATGTCAGGGCTTCATGTGATGGCATTGTAACTTGCCTTCGCTCTAAATATACTGATTAATTTAGGACATATTGAAAGGGTTTTTGTGTAGTGTTTTGTGTAGTGGCCCTGTTTCTAACCTTCAAACCAGTTCTCCCACCTTGCTTGCACAGACATTTAGTCTCTCTCTAAATTCAATTAAAATTATGCTCCACTTCCATTAAGACAATCTAGTTTTTTGAAAAAAAAAAACCAGAGACAAAAATTTGCAAGTAGAAAACACTTTAAAATTTCAGTAAATGCAACTTGGAGTTAAGCAAATAAAATGCCAGAAAATACATCTTTTCTATTTATTGCCACTAGTGTGTCTTCTGTGATATGGAGCAAATATTGCAGAGCATCTCTGTTTAGGTATCCTCACTATTATATTTTCATTCCTGTAACTAGACCTTTTCTGCTTTAAGAAATGAAGGGAGCAGAAAAGAGCCATGTTCATCTTATACTTGGGTTCTTAAACTGTCTTCTTATCGAACCATTGTATTTTATTTTTGAATTTCTGCTTATTGGTTATCAGACAGTCATACATTGTATTGTTCTTGAAAAAATGAATGAGGACAAACACTATATTTCGTACAAATACATTATTATCAGCTGTGAACTATATATTTGCTCGCTAAAGTGAGACAAAAACAGATCCTACAAATTAGTGAAAATAGCACTTGTTTATCTGCATTACTAAAAATCTAAAAACATATTTTTTCCTTAAAAATCAATTGTAGATTTGATTTTAGTGCTGCATCAGAAAGAAAAAATTCAAAGCCTTTTTCCCCTGCAAAATGTCATTATTGTATTTTTGGCTAGCCCTAGTTCTAACCTTCTGAAACATTTTTCCCATTTCAGACTGTTAAGAGGGAAAAGTTCATACACTTTCCCTTTAGTACCAATTCCTAGCTACTACAGACACATGCACACTAAAGCTTCCTTGATCTCGGGCCTCCCATGCCTACTATCTCTGAAGAAGGTTCAGGAAGCAGGTTTCTTGGAGGTCAAATGCTTGTTCCTGGTCATGTCTGTGACTACAGCTTTTAGTTTCAAAGACCCCAAAGAGCTGTAGCCAGCAAATAGAGAACTAAACTTATTCATGATCAGAGCCTTTTATTCAGTGACAAAAACCACAAGAAAATTGCAAAATAAATAATGCCAAACAAGTTTTGTAATAAGTTTCAGTCACTAAGCAAAAGTGAAATTCTGAGGGTTTTCTTTCTAAGTTATTTTGAATAGGTTCATAAGTACTTTTCAAATGTATTTTTGGAGGGCTTTTTATACTTCTATTCTACATACCTGCTCAAAGTTTTTTCTCATTGATAATATTGAATATGTGGTTCCACTTTGTTTCTTTGTTTACCTTCTTATTTGTGTGCTCAGCTTCTTGATAGAAAGCCCTTGTTATTGTTAGGTAGTGAAACTAAGAAATTGTTCTTGTCTTTACAGGTAAGTGTATCCATTAACAAGTGCTCTGAAAAAATGTATCACGTGTTCATCAAAAAAAAAGTAACTGTCAATTTGATGAAGTACAACTCACATCTCATTAGTGTTGAGCACAGAAGCAATATTCCACATCAAAAATGACTGCTAAAATATTCACAATTACCAGCTGTTCAGAATCCATTTTATATAGATAAAAAACATGTCAAATTTAATTTATCAGATGCTTTCTGCTGTCATACTTTTCTTTCGTTCAATGTACTGAAAAGTTATAAAACAACCTCAGTGTTATTCTAGACATGTATCATATGGGCAAAAAGAATAACAAAATCTATTATGCACCAAGATCTAATGAAAGCTACATGGATGAATAATCTTTTGTAGGTTCTCTTACTCTGAAGGCTGAATAAATTATCCATTTCATCATAAATTGTGATTTTTCAGAACACAGACTTGGTCTTCCAATATGTTTGAATATAGTCTGCACATTTTCATGCTATCACAATATAAATAAGTAATAATAATGTAACTATCTTTGGATATACAATAGCTGGCATCTTTTAAAATAAATTTCATATCTGCCATAGTCCTAATTAAGATTGCTACCCTATAACTGTGTGCACTGTTGTAGTTATGCTGCTTCCATGATATTGGAGTGACAGTGTGAGTGAGGTAACATCTTTTATTGGACCAACTTCTGTGGGTGAAAGGGAAAGGTCTGTCTTGACTCTCTCACCCACAGAATTTAGTCTTATAAAAAATATTGTGACAGAGACAGGCTAGATGGCTACAGGAGAGTAATTGAAGGCAAGTACATTAGCCCCAGAATAAATACGTTTTCTTTCTCTGTGTAAGGTAAAAAGGGTTAATTCAGAACAATAAGGAACTTGCCAGAATCAATTAAGGCAGACAGGGCTATTGAGACACCTGAAATCAATCAGGAAGTTTGTCGAACAGGCTGATAAGACACCTGGAGCCGATTAAGAACCAGTTAGTACTAGTTAAAAAGTACTCCCCTTCAGTTAGCTCATTATGCACAAGGGGCTGGGCAATGGGCACTTGGTGCAACTAGGGCTGGGGGAGGCAGGTCCTCAGCCCCACCTACAGCCCTACCCTCTCTGGTGAGGTTCCCCACCACCACCACAGACAGGGGAGGAGGTGGGGCAGTGGGCTTAGCATGTACGTCCTTCCCTCCCTTCCCCCAGCTCCAACCACAGGGAGAAGACAGGGAATGAGGCGAGTGTGTGTGTGCGTGTACACCTAGCCTCCCCGGTCCCATAGCACCGGAGCACCGGGGAGGGAGGAGAGCATGTGGCTCCACCCTCCCTGGCCTGGGAGCACTGGGAAGGGAAGAGGGTGCGTGGCCCCAGCATCCCTGACCCTGGAGCTCTGGGGAGCAGGGAGGCCGCATGGCTCCAGCCTCCCCAGACCTAGAGCACCAGGGAGGGATGAGGATGCATGGTTCCAGCCTCCTTGGCCCCCAGAACACTGGGGAGGGAGGAGGGTATGCAGCCTGAGCTCCAGGCCCTGGAGCACCAGCAAGGGAGGAGGCCATGCGGCTCCAGCCTCCCCAGCCCGCAGAACACCGGGCAGGGCAAAGGGAAAATGGCCGGAACCTCCCTGATTCTGGAGCACTGGGGAGGGAATAAGCCACATGGTTCCAGCATCCCTGGCCCTGGAACACTGGGGAGAGAGAAGGATGTGTGGCTCCAGCCTTCCAGGCCTCAGAGGACCAAGGAAGGAGGAGGCCACACTGCTTGAGTCTCCCCACCATTGAAGCAATGGAGCACTAGGGAGGGAGTAGGCCATGCGGCTCAAGCCTGTCTGGCCCCAGAACATAGAAAGGGTGGGCACTGGGCGCAGCAGTACTCTGATCCCAGAATATCTACAGTAGGCATTATGGGGGTGCAGTGTGAGCAGGCCATACCTGTTGGTTTGGGAAGGCTGTGCCTTCCCCCTCCTAGGCTACCAAAAGGCTCTGACCTGAGGGTAAGAAGGCATTACGGAAAGTCTGGAGTTACAAATGCTATCAGAAAGAAGGACCTGTGCTGAGTAAGATACTCAGAGGCTGTGAGGAAATGGCCCTAATATCCTCCAGTTGCGTACTCGCCATGGGAGAGTTGACCCAGACAGTGTGTCACACTACAGGGGAAGGACTAATATGGGGGAAAGTCTGACTTCTCCCCAAACCACTTGGAGGGCAGCAGAGAGTTTGGTCTCTTCTTTTCCCCACACTGGCCAATGATGAGAGTGGCTAAATAAACAGAAAATTTGTACCCCTAGGAAAATCTAAATCAAGGGCTACTATGAGCCTCTGAGGAGAGCTGTCTGCCTGAAAGCACCAGACCCACCAAGGCAGAGAAAGAGCTTTGACTCAATATTAACTCACCCCTTTGTGTCTTTTTTCTGAAATAGCTACAAAATTAAAAATAGAATGCAGTATTAATTCACTCACAAGAAAGTAAATCTGAAATATTTATGAAGATAAAAATTTCCAGATATTAAAAAACAGAGAACAGCAATAAGTATTAGAGAAAGTCAACTACACTGTAGGAGTCAACTTAATGGGTTACTTTTAGATGCTATGCAATTAATTGATGAGGTCTGATGGGTTTTAGAAATTTCTGTGAAATGATTTGCCTATTTTACTACTACTTTGCCTAAGGTGAAGCAAGTGTGGGGATCTTTGGGCTTAAATATTACTTTAGAAAATGAGGCTGAAGTCCTTTATACACTGGGATGAAGAACACTATTTTGAACTGTAGATCAATAGTACACAGCATCAACACAAGAGTGATCACTTTTCCCCCCAGGTTACTCAAGAATCGATTGACAGCAGTTAGATATGGTTTATTAGAGATGACTGATTCTATATAGAAATCTGATATAGTTATGGGACAATAACTATCTAAGTAAAGGAACAAAATATCTAAACTATTCTTACAAAATTTTATTTAATTTATCCTTATACAATTTTAGTTTTATGTATAAATTTCATAAATAACTATATATCAGATGTTATAATTTTATAGATGTGTGCATGTATAACATCTTACATTGTAAATTTATATATATTTTATATAAAAACCTATAATTTTATAGAGATACACACATACACACACACAGCTTTGCAAGGAAATTTTCAAAGGTCTCAATCCTGCAACCATTTATATAGCTACACACGTTCCTTGGCTAACTACTGTACTACTATATAATAACATTGTTCTTATATACTTCCATGGCCTATGAATATCAGTGCTGAACTTAGAGTAATCTTTATATACAGAGATTATTACAGGAGAAGGAATGGGAATAAATGGGATTTGACTATCATACTAGTTTTTTAACACTAATTTAGGAGGTATCTGGAACCTTACCTCCTTTTTATACAAGGCACATGAGAGTATAGTTTAAAAGTTTTTGACTAATTCCAAGATGGGAGGTATTGCAAGTCCTTTGAAGGATAGGATTATAATTCAGAATGATCTAGACAAAGTGGAAAAATGGTCTGAGGTAAATAGGATGAAATTCAATAAGGACAAATGTACTCCACTTAGGAAGGAACAATCAGTTTTACACAAGCAAAATAGGAAATGACTATCCAAGGAGGAGTACAGCAGAAGTGATCTGGGGGTCATAGTGGACCCACATGCTAAATATGAATCAACAGTGTTTAAAAACAGACAAACAAAAAATCCAAAAAAATCCAAACATAATTCTGGGATATATTAACGGAAGCATTTAGAGCAAGACATAAGAAGTGATTCTTCTACTCTACTCTGTACTAATTAAGTCTCAACTGGAGTATTGTGTTCAGTTCTGAGTGCTGCATTTCAGGAAAGATGTAGACAAACTGGAGAAGGTCCAGAGAAGAACAACAAAAATAATTAAAGACTAGAAAACAACCTGTGAGGGAAGATTGAAAGAACTGAGTTTGTTTAGTCTGGAAACAGTTTGTTGCAAGCTACATGTTGTAGGCATCTATTTGAAAGAGCTGGCTGTGAAACAGCATCTTTGCTATCTAGTGTCTTCATTTGTAGCATGCTGATCAGATTTGGGGAGGGAAGAAGGGAGATAATAGGGTTCTCAGGTGTCTAGTTTTGAACCGGACAGTCCAGTATTTGAGCTTTCTTTTCAGGAAACAAACTGAGAAAATATAAACCAGAAAACATAAATGTCCGGTATTTTCTAAATAAGATGTAATGTAGATTATGATGTAATGTCAAGTGTGTTGGGTATTTTTGCTGAAACCATCTGGCAACCCTAAGAGGGAAGAACTGTGGACTTGTGCACGAAAAGCCTGAAGTCTGCCACAGTCTTACGGCAAGACCTAATAAAGATTTGTAGATGTGGGGAATCATTAACCGATGCCTGTGACAACCATTTTAACAGCACTGTAAAAATGAGCAAATTTTGTTGTTTTATTGTTAGACATACAAGGCATATATTCTTGGTTTTGCTTCAATGTAATCTTAAACTTGGTACAAGGACACATTTTGTACTACTCTTATTTGCCAACATCGTCTTGTCAGAATTTAAATCACATTTCTCTGTTTTCTTTAAGATTATACTTTTGTTGTATGAAAACTGTTCGTTGATTGGGTAATTTTAACTGTACAATGTAACAAAAGATGCGAAATTACTATTGGGTATTAGTAGTGCTTCAAATATGTAAAAAATATACAAGCTTTTTGGTGGACCTGAATCTCAGAGACACCCCATTCCACTACTGACTGGGGCATCTGTGTGCTTTGGCAGAAAGAGACAGGGGCAGAGTTGATTAATCCAACAGAAATAAAAAGAAATCATGGAGGATATAGCTATCAAACTCCAGCAGAGAGTATCAGATGTTTCCATATACTGAATGCACTTCCCTTGTCCATAGACATTTGTAGATTATATTATACTGTTAGTATTAAAAATGACTTTCAACAAGAATGATTGATATTGGCACAAATCCTGCTACATCAACATTAACAGGACCACATTTAAAAGGCTTGAGAATAAAAAAAAACCATCACCCTGAGGATTTCAGAGGAAACACACACAATTATGTGACCTACACAAAGACCTTCCAGAAAAAAAAGCATGCCCTATTTCATTAGAAAACCTCCATGAAGCTTCTATAATCAGCATAGACAGTTGAGTTGCAAAGGCGAATTAGCACTTACTTCCAAAACTAACTGCAGGTACTTAATCATGCAAAGGGCAAAGTATCATGAAAGATGTTTGATGGCTTGCTACAACAAAGTCAGGGGAAAAAACTGAGAAAAGTAAACAGATGATGTTGCAGTGGGAAAGAGTTCATGACCTACAGAATTACAATCTAAATATAAATTTTATTCATCGTAAAAAATATTAACTGACAATGTAAGCCTTTTGTTCTGTCAATAAAATATGAAACGTCACAATTTCTGTGTATCTTATTTGTCATTAGTAACACTGAGTGAATAATGTGGACAAATATCAATTCTTATTGAATGTTTTTGAATTCAGGTATTTGCTATTCTTTTTTTTGTACTCTGTGATTGGCCCCTTTAGTTGCATAATATGTTTGTGCTCAGATTAGAGGATTAAAACTTTTTGAAAAAAAGATAACAAATGATGAATATTGAAGAATGAATGGCAAATATTTTGGCTTAAATATGTATATATATTTGCATGCAGAATAGGGTATGAACACAAATAGCGTATATTCCTGCGTACAAGATGACTTTTGATGTTAAAAAACATCCCCCAAAAATTGGGGGTCGTCTTGTATGCCGGGTATACATCCCAGGCGCGCCTGGGATGCCCCGCCACCAGCTTCCCCCGAGGCTTTGCAAAGCCGCGGAGGGGCTCCGGCGGCGGGGCATCCCAGGCACGCCTGGGCTGCCCTCCCCGCCCGAGCCCCTCCACGACTTTGCAAAGCCTCGGGGGAAGCCGGCGGCGCGGCAGCCCAGGCGTGCCTGGGATGCCCCCCGCCGGAGCCCCTCCAAGGCTTTGCAAAGCCACGGGGGAAGCCGGCGGCGGGGCATCCCAGGTGCGCCTGGGCTGCCCCCCCCCCCCGCCGGCTTCCCCCAAGGCTTTGCAAAGCTGCTGCGGCTTTGCTCCCGGTGCCTCTGGTCTGCTGGGGACCGTCTCCAGCAGACCAGGGACACCGGGAGCAAAGGAGGCGGAGGGGCGCTGGGGTATAAGATGAAACCCTATCTTTTAATTAAAAAATTAGGGGGTCGTCTTATACGCCCAGTCGCCCTATACGGCGGAAAATACGGTAGCCTTTCTTCAAAAGCTTGTGCAAGCCAAATCTAATTTGTATGAATAGTTTGGGGAATGAACTCAACAGACATTTGAGACTCAAATGAATGTTCACAAACATTGTTTTAGCAATATGTAACTTACAACTAAATGTTTGGAGTGTTGAAAAAAATCATCCCCTGTTTATTAAAAAAAAATCTAGTTGTTTAGAATTTTGGCTCCAAACTCAAACTTGTAATTGGGCTTATCCACCTTATCCTGACACTCAAGAAGCTACATTGGGTTTCCCTCCTTCCATACAATGACAGTCCCCTATGCTTCTACCAACCCATAAAGAAGGAAGTATACATAGGAATAGCACAAACATGTAAGGACAAAACTAGGAAGGTCAAGACAAGAAATATTAGGGACCATAAGAAAGGGGTTCTTCAAATATATCATACAAAAAAGTCAGATCAAGGATAGTATGAATGCATTGCTCAATGGTGAAGGTGAGCTGGAATGGAAGATGATCGGAAAGCAGAGATGTTCACTGCTTTCTTTGCTTCCGATTTCACACAAAATATATTGTGACCAGATGACTAGTGAATTACTATACACAATAAAGGGGATGGATAAAGTAAACACTACTTCAGAAATCTTCTGACCAATCTAAATATAAAATCAGTGGGGCTGGATGCTGTTTTCCCAAGTGTACTGAAGGAATCAGCTGAAGGAGTCTTGGAGCTACTGGCAATAATATTTACAAACTCCTGAATGATGAAAGATGCTACTAGAACAATGTATAAAACATTCAATTTTAAAATACCAGGAGGATGAAGGCGTCATCACTAACAGCCAGCATGGAATTACCAAGAACAAATCATGCCAAACTACCTTGATTTCTTTCTTCAACAAGGTAACTGATTTGCTGGTTAGGAGAATGTGATGGACATAATACGCCTTGACATCAGCAAAGTTTTTGACACAATACCCCAAGAACTTCTGATAAGTAAGCAGAAGAAATGTGGGCTTGAGAGAACTACCATTAAGTGACTTTATAATTGGCTGAACAACTGAAAAAAGTAACTATTAATGGAATGATAGTGGATTGGAGAGAGGTCTTAAGTAAAGCTGGTTTTGGTTAGCACCTTAATTAGTGATCTGGATACAGGTATAGAGAAAAGACTGATCAAGTTTGCAGATGACACAAAGTTGGGAGGCAGGGATTGCCAGTACTTTGAGGATAGTGTTAAAATTCAGAAATATCTTGATAACTTGGAGAACTGAACTACACACAATAAAATTAAATTCAACAAGACAAATGTAACATGCTACACGATGGCTGTGTCTAGACTGGCCAGTTTTTTCGGAAAATCAGCCACTTTTCTGGAAAAACTTGCCAGCTGTCTACACTGGCCGCTTGAATTTCCGCAAAAGCACTGACAATCTCATGTAAGATTGTCAGTATTCTTGAGGAAATACTATGCTGCTCCCGTTCGTGCAAAAGTCCTTTTGTGCAAAACTTTTGTGCAAAAGGGCCAGTGTAGACAGCTCAGATTTGTTTTCCGCAAAAAAGTCCCGATCACGAAAATGGCGATCGGGGCTTTTTTGCAGAAAAGCGCGTCTAGATTGGCATATACGCTTTTCTGCAAAAAGTGCCAATCTAGATGCTCTGTTCCGAAAATGCTTTTAATGGAAACTTTTCCGTTAAAAGCATTTCCGGAAACTTATGCCAGTCTAGACGTAGCCTTAGGGAATTAAACCAAAAGTAGAAATTCAGAATGGTGGGAAACTGACTTGATATCAGAACTGCTGAGAAGAATCTGGGCGATCTGGTGGATCACAACCTCAACCTGAGTCAACAATGTTAAAAATTCAAATAAATATTTAGGTTATATCAACAGAGGCATAGCATGCAAGTCACTAGAGGTGATAACACTGCTTCATTGAGCACTGCTGGTTTAGAGGTGAGCGACAAAAAAGATCAAAGGAATGGAATGCAAAGCATATGAGCAAAGGCTGAAGGAAAAGGGTATGTTTATTTTGAAAAAGAGGAGATTAAGGGAGACATGAAAGCAGTCTTCACACATTTGAAATGATATAAAAAAGATGGAGAAAAGTTGTTCTTTTTCTACCATAGAGAACAAGACTAGAGGCAATGGGTTCAAAATACAGCATAGCAGATTTAGATTATATCTCAGGAAAAATGTTAAAAACAACAAATAGTCTGGTAGCACTTTAGGGACTAACAAAACATGTATATGGTATCATGAGCTGTGCCCACGAAAGCTCATGATACCATCTGCATGTTTTGTTAGTCTTTAAAGTGCTACCAGACTATTTGCTGTTTTTTAAGTTTACCCTGTACAGACTAACTCGGCTACCCCCTGAACTTTGTAACTGTAAGAATAGTAGGGCAATAGTACTGACTGCCTTGGGAGGTTGTGAGAGCTACTTCACTGGAGGTTCTTAAAAGAAGACTTGGTAGCCATCTGTCTTGGATATTTTAGGCACAACAACTCTTACGTCTTGGCAGAAGGTTAGACTCCATGTCCTTTATGGCCTCTTCTGATACTCTGATTTTATGATTTTAAGAACTTAAAGGAAAACAGCATTGAAACCATAGATGTTACCACTTATTTTCTAACCCTTGTTCACTTAGAGACTCATAACCAGTCCTCTATGTGGAGCACACCATGTAAAAATGTGCTGCACCTATTCACACTGAGGCTTTACGGAAAACACAAGAATGTAATTAGCCAAAATGTCAGGGGACTGGGAGTGTGGAGAAATGGTATGTCCATCAAGATGGCTCTTCTAGAAGATTCTTATGCACGGATCTTATAGGTTGGGAACATCAAAGGTCATTTTTTTAGAACAGGCAACCTGTGCGTATTTTCAGAATTTGGTGTCTATAAGGGTTTCTTTCCTACACGCACACATAAAAGGATTATCTGTCTCTTCATTCATTTGGCACCCACTACATGCAGAAATATTACATTAGAAAATATCAGCTCTTTAATTTCAAGATGACTATCACAAAATTTTTTTGTTGCTAACTAAACTTTTGCTGATTACAGTTATAGCCTTGAAAACATCACTACTTACAGCCTCCACTTCCACTCCCCAAAAAAACTGCATCAAGTTGAAAATGAATAAACATAACACATCATAATTTTCCAGTTACGTAAGTATACTCTTACACATTTAAAACCAGATTCAGAAAAATATATAGTTGAATGAAACATATTATTCAGAACTGGAATGCTGGGGAAGGAATCATGCCATATTTTCAGTTCTTGTCCTTAAAGTTACAAATAAAAACAAAAACAAGTAAAACTAAGTTTAATTTATTGTACTCTTTCTGAAAATGTGTAGGCCATAAACTTCCTTACTAAAGATTTTATCAAAGTTGATATTGTCTAGGCAGGAATTTGATATAACTACTTCATACCATGAGGCACAAAATAACCAACGATTTTGGCACAGAGATATAAAGTTGGCTGCAACAAAATCAATAATGGCATGAATCATCATGCCCTAGTTATGCTAATTATGCTTCTAACTCTAACTTAATATTATCTGAATAAAATACAAGATAAAAATACAGCTGCCATTAGTTAAGTGCTCACAACTAATTATCAACCTTTTAAAAAAGTACTAGATGTTTTATTAATGCACTGAATCGGTAGATAACTTTGGGAGATAAAAGTAATTTTTCCTTAAGAATCCCCCCATAACTTTAAAACTTACAAAGATTGTAACTTAAGATTTTACACTTTCATAAGTTCTGAACAAATTTAAATTAATTATATAAAATGTTACCATTCATTTTAGTTTAATTGATAGTGTCTCCTTTTGGTATTTCATGAGCTGAATTGGGATATTTCAACAGTTTAAATAAATGTTGAGAAGTGGCGTAAATAGGTTTTTTCATTTGCTCAGACCATGTGAATAAGCATGTAGATTCTGTTATCCATTGCACAGTTAATGTTTTAATCAAACAGGCAAGGAAAAAGTTTATTCTGTGGCAGCCTTTTACAAAAAGGTGCACACAAATGAAGTTTAATTGACTAACACCAACATGAGGTTCAAATAGTCACGGATGGAGTCTCTGAACAGGACTTGGCAAAAACCCATCCCCCATCCTCACTTAGCATTCAGGCCAGGAAAAGAACTTTGGAAGTTTAGTTAGTATCACAACTTCAATAAAGCCCATAGTTTTGTACCTCAATGCATGATGTCTTAGAGCTTTTACTGAAGAAGCTCACAGAAATCTATGACAACGCAGTATTGTTTTAAAACTGCCAAGTAGCAGTTGCACATTTTCCTGTACTAGAGTGCAAATGGCTGAGTTGAACAAGAGGAGCCAATTAGCAAAGTAGTGGGGACTGTCTCAGGGAATCGATCCACTGAAAAAAAACAGAAGTGGGAATATTATTTTTATTTTCAGGGTCAGGTGCAGGCCAGAAAAATTTTTTAAGTGTGGGTTATATGGCTAGCTTCTCTTCAATGGAAGGATTGATTACAAATTATAGCCAAATTTGAAATCCAGGATACTCTGGAATAACACATAAAACCCATAAGAAAACCTAATAGATGACCAGCAGCCCATAAAGTACAAACTGAAGGTATTGTTAGCCTCCTCTGAACCAATTGGCTGGCACTGGAAAATCTTCCATAAACTGTTGCAAATTAGACAATTTGAACTTCATCTAATGAAAGAGTAACAGAACTCAATAAAATTCATTCCATGTATGAAACTCATTGGTGATAGTCAAACACACCAGAACAAAAAGTGCGCTAAACATCTATATAAAGTTTGTAAAAATGTTTCTCCCTAAAAATGAACAAGTATCTGAATGTTAATTATTTAAAAAATCAGAATCCTTTATCTAGGGGCACAAAACTTGAGCAGGACATTTCATTTCATTAATGTATTTAAGCCTGAGGGACCCCACTACAAACTAAAATGAAGCTCCTGAAGCAAATAAAACTGTAAGAGTATGAAGACATTATCTTTCAAGTACATATTTGCTAAGAGTAACCTTTTTTCCATACCTGCAATTATCTTACTCTAAACTGATTGTTGTTGACATATGTAATTAATGCTTACAAAAGGACAAACCAGGAATTAAGGCAGGCAGCAATTATTTGAAGTGTAATGTCTGCCAGATTAGTGCTGACATAATGAATGCTCATTGTGTATTAACAGTCCATGAGAACTACATGAAGAGCCCTTGAAAGGCTGCTTTAAAAGAAAAATTTAACAGAAAACAGTTTTTAATAGAAAACTGACAAGTTCACAGGTCTGATGATGCTGGACCATCCTCAGAGCCCTCAGGTTTATATTAATGGCATCTTTGAATTACTCAACGTTCCCTTCTGCCTACACATTTTCCTTCTAGCTTTAGGACACAATCCACACCTTCTGAAGTCAATGGAAAGACGCATTGACTTCTATGGGCCTTTGTTGAGGCTCTTAGTTGATTACTCCTAATCCCATATAAAATTACATCCTTGTCTCGATTACCTTACCTTTTTTGTTTGGTTTTAAGTGCATCCTGCCTTTCCGGGACAGTACTGTTGTTACCACTAGGGCTGTGTCTAGATTATATCCCTCTTTCGACATTGCAAATGAAGCCAGGATTTGAATTTCCCGCGCTTCATTGCATAATCACATAAAGGCACTCTTTCGAAAAAGCACCATTTTGAAAGTAAAACTGCGGTCTAGATGCAGTTCTTTTGAAAAGGGAAGGCTTTTTCAAAAGATCTTGTAAACCTCAAAAAATGTTTACGGGATCTTTCGAAAAAGCCTTCCCTTTTTGAAAGAACTGCTTCTAGATCGCGGTTTTACTTTCGAAATGGCGCTTTTTCGAAAGAGTGCCTTTACGTGATTATGCAAATGAAGTGCAGGAAATTCAAATCCTGGCTTCATTTCCAATGTCGAAGTGCCTAATTTACATCTCTCTGTCGAAAGAGGGATGTAATCGAGACACAGCCTACATGATTTCCCCTTCAAGAATTTTATGAAACACAGAGAGGCTGCTTTTGGAAAACACTCAAAGATTTTACAACATGCCCAATCACATACCCTTCCTTTAGTTGAAGACAATGTACTTCAAACTCAAAAGGTCAAGGTACAGGACATTTTTCTTAATTATAGGACCACTACAGGAATCCCAATAGTAAGGGAAAGATTGCAGCTTTACAGCATGTGAAGCCACTATATTGCATATACATTAAGTTGAGGATTTCAGAAGAACACACAAAGGATAATTATATTGCTGCTGTAGTAAAACTGTAGTCTCTGCAAAAGCTTTCTGGTAATTTACCCTAGTGATTAAACCATAATAGTTACTGTGACGTGAGTCATAACCTAGCATTTATATCTGGTGCGGAGTTGCAAGTGCAACAGTCAAAATTACATTATACATAATTAAATCATGTCCTGAGATTCAAATTTCCCATTGTAATCAATGCTCTGTAGGTTGCTACTGACTAGCATTTCTAGCTCTGTTCAGGTAGCTCACTGAGGGCTGAAGGCACAAGCCAAGTAAGCCAGCTATTATTTTTGTTATTTGATGAGTGTCAATCCTGTGCCCGCCTCTGTGTATGATAAAAATGGGGATGACTCCTGCACTGAGAAGCTAGGAGGGCCATGCTGGGAAGGGAAGCCAAAATATATATGTATTAAGTGTAGTGCCTTGTCATTTCCTCCCTGTCCCAGTCCTACCCCTCCATGTAATTTCCTTTCACAGAACTATAGGGCACAGCAGGGCTTCCTTTTACCAGATGGCACAGCTGCTTTCCTATCCCTACTACTTCTCAAGGGAACAACACAAAACAAAAATGGCTAATTTTCTGCCAAATCCTGATATTCAGTTTGTGAACTAAACATAATAAAAACTCTACAGGGATTAAGCACCTCTTCCCAAGGTATACTCTGGATCATGTTCTGCCAAAGAAAGACGGCAAAATCCCCTATCGCATTGCAAACATACATTTCCAATACTGGCCAGCATTACCGCAGCTCAACATTACTCAATACAAAAATGGGAATCACTTGGTTTTGTCAAGGTTCCGGTTGCTTTGTCAGGGCATAGTCAAGGTCCAATCTCCAGAGAAAATAATAATAATAATAATAATAATAATAACCACCAATATTTCACAGACCTTTCAAAAGCATTTGGAGGTCCAGATTTGGCCCGTGGTCTACCTCTGCATTACAGGAAATACTAGCTGTGACACAATATAGCTAACCATAACCTTGGAAGATCTATATATATTCAGACAAACTGGATATAAGGTTTACACTTAAGCAGATATAAATCGGACACTTAATATGTTCAAGATATTATATAGCTCAAACAAAAATATTTTTACTCCTCTAACGTATTAAACCCTGACAGCCAGCAATAGTATTGCTTTTTATATATTGCTAGACACAAATAGCATATAAATATACAATCAACATATTTTCATGACACACAAAAACAAATGGTAAAGTTCAGGTAGTTGAATCTAAATCAAGGTACATGATTCAGAGTGATGGACTGATGTATCCACATGTTCTGACAAAGCATCTATGCATATCTTTTAGGTCATTTGACAACATTAAAAATAACTAAAAAATAATATTAAAACTTAAGCACAGTGCAGCAGTCCAATTCAATATAACATCATCACTGGACAACTCTAAGTCTCAAATCATTCTTTTCTCAAGCAATAATTACTTTTTCAATATCTACCATTTTCAAATCCCTGGGGAAAATGTATATGATTTGCAACATGTTCTGTAGATAATCAGGTTCAGATTATTTCCGACAAATGGTGGAAGTGAATTCCAAGCCTGTGGAATATCAGTGAGCAGCGTAACAGCAGTCCCTTCTCATTTATGCTGATGATGTTTCACCTCAAGTACCTACTCTGACCTCAGCTGGTAGCATGGTAGGGGGAAACAGGTGGTTTCCTCGACAAGTAGGTACTAAGCCATTGATGGCTTTGTAAGTTGAAACCAAAAATGCCCGTGAACAGCCACTGAAGATCAAGGCTGCTCACAGTAAGTAAGATACCCCACTTTCCAAGAAGGCCACAAAATTCTGTATCATTTTTGGTTCTGGAGTGGTTGCAAGCTGTTGCTAGATTTAATAATCTCGTCTTGAAGCAATTGGAACTTGATTTGATCCCTTATTTGTTTCCAGAAACAATTTTTGTATTAAATTTTAGAATAATTGTGAAGACATTATCTTTGAGGGTTAGCTGGATCCCACTTAAAAATGATCTGTCAAGCTTAATGCCTTTTTAATGATTTTTTTCTTGTAAATACTTTTTTATTGAACTGAGCACTGTTTGATCTGTAAAGATATAGCTGAAAGGGAAGCACGATTATAGGGGACAACCTACAGCTTAACAGCCCAATCTTCAGATAGCATACACAGCAATAGTCCAGTGGTACCAACTTACTGAATTAACATTAAGAACTGATGACAGAAAAAGAGACAGAAAATAAGATTTAAAAAATATTTCCATGACCAGAATATTATCTGTATATTTTTAAAAATAGTAGAAGACCAGATCCTCTGTCTGTTACGCAGTCTTTACTCACAAGGAACTCCCACTTTGTCAGTCTTGCCTTAAGTAAGGATGCATGGGTGGAAAATATAATATGCTGAAAATACACCAGCAAAAAGTAGAGACCGATAGACAACAGAAATTATTGTGACTATTTGAAGGGGCTGTCAAGCAACCCAAGCTAAGATGAGAATGGTTCCAGGCTGGCCAAATAAAGAGTGCGGACTGGCCCAAAAAAATATTAGAGATGGTGAAAATGTCTCATCCAGCAATTTCATCTTTTCTTTTTCAACAATATTCGTTAGTCAAAAGACAGTTTCTCAGAAATCAGTAGACAAGAAAAGTGAAGATAAAAAGGCAGAAAAAATCAATGAAATAACTAGATCCTTATTCATGTTATTTTCAGCTATACTTACATTCTGTAAATAAATATAAACAAATGAGTAATATCTCTGAATCCTATCACGCAAAGCAATATATCTCCCTTTGAAATATGTGTACATTTAGTATTATCTGTACTTCCTGATGTACCTTTCAGTTAGTCACTGTCACACCAAACTCCTTTCCTATGAGCACCTGTCGCATTAACTCAGGATTAATCAGGATTGAGCCTATTACATCAGCATGTGTAATAGCAGCTGCCTCTTCTGGATGAAAGGCTTCCATGTTTATTTTTAAGAATGTCAGTCATTTCAGATGCCCTCATTGGTTTGTAACTGCATTCCCAGATGCACTACAAACATTCTTTTAATGAATACCACAAAAAAAAGATAACTATTTGACAGTAGTCATAGCAAGGCGGAGTCTATATTCCCATTGCAGAAATCAGCATTTAAAAGACTATTTCATTGCTAGTGTGAGAATTAACTAGACTTTACTTCCACGCTAGTAGTCCAGCCAAAGCCTAACAGTGGCAACCTATGAGAAATCTCAGGGGAACATGAAATGTGCCTAAAATGGCAATGGTATAACACAATAGTGTGATATATGTAGCTTAAGGTCTCATGGCTCATGGTTCTATTCTGGTGGAAATAAGGGCTGATAAACTGTCTTGACCAGGATTCATGAACTTTGGATCAAAAGCGTGTTTGGACTGATACCAGAGTTGCTGGAAGTGGTACTCTGTCCTAAAGGTTATATGATTATTTCATACATTCCCACTGTTCAAAATCAAAACATGTTCCATGTCTACCTATTGTACACACTTCTCTATTTAAATAAATGTGATCCACTAGATAGTCCAACCTTTCCGGCAAACAAAAAACAATTCCACTGAGTGTGCATTGCCCAATGCCATCTGATGTTGTGCACAGGTTATTAAAAACTCTGTGCTTCTCTGGATGTAGAAATGGATTACGTGATGTAACCACTTATACTCATGCCTTAGGAAATATTTGAATGTTTTATGCAGGTGGGTGCTCAACTGAGTTCCTCAGGAGCTCCTGAGTTAAACTTGTTTCCATAGGAGGGTAACAGACCGCAGGCATTCAACAAAAGCAGTGTGGTGACAAAAGGCCAAACTAAGCTTTCACTAAGAATGAATTGAATTCCTCTTAGATATTTCTCCCTTTACCAGGGTATGAAAAATGCCTTAAAATTAAAAACCCCTTTCATAAACAAAGAAATGAAACAATAATCTATAGGTTGATCCTCTCTGGTGTGGGATTCTCTAATCTGGCAAAATCTGTTGTCTGGCAGGACCACGGATGTTTCCAGACCAGATAGCTACTGGATCAGAAAGCTCCAGCTTGGGGTAGAGGAGTTCTGGTACCCAGGGGCAGCCTTGGGGCTGTGGAGTGCTGGTGGCCGTGGAGCTGGCTGAGGAGCTCCAGTTGCCCAGGGGAAAAGAGCCCTGGTAGCCCGTGGCTGATCATGGAGCCCCAGCAGCCCCGGAGCAGCTAAGCCCTGATGGTCCCAGGCAGCTGAGCTCTGGCAGTCCCAGAGCAGCAGAGCCCCAAGTCAGCAGAGCTTTGGTGACTCTGGGGCAGTGGAGTCTGGCAGCCTGGGGGCTGTAAAGCCCCAGCAGCCCTGGGGCTGACCGAGGAGCTGGGAAACTGGTGGCCCAGGGGCAGGGAAGCCTGGCAGAGGGGCCAACCTTCCCTGGTCCGGCAAACTCCATCCTTCAGGAGCAGTCATGACCTGAGGGTGCCAGACCAGGGAGGTCCAACCTGGACAGTTGAGAGGGTTGGTTTTGGCACCATAAACATTCCAATGTTAGTAAAATAAAAGCTACCTACACCATTATAGCAAAGTAAAGATTATTTGGAGTACCAGACAATGCTCATGCCTTTGGGGGGGGGGGGGGGGGCTATAATTTCCAGATTTGCCCTTGTCAGGTTTAACTGCCTCCTACTCCCATTTTGCAGAACGGGGCTGGGATTATTTATGTAGTTAAAGTTGAGTACATACTTAAATATGCTGCTGAATCAGAACTAATGATTTTTAAGACATTTTGCTTTTACTGATTTATTTATACCATATGTAGAAAATGCCATGTGTTACAGGGTGTCTAATAAATGAATAAATAAAAATAATACTTCTACCATTTTGAGAAAATCCATGCATGAATAAATTCAGTGTATAAAAGAAGGTACTGATATGATTTAACCATTTTAACCACCCGTCAACAGTGTAGCCATTGTCCTGGACAGGAAAAACAGGGAAGACCTGAAATCATGTCTGTAAACCTTACAAATTTTAATTTGTGATAGGATTTGCAAATGAGACCCCTCATCCAGGTTCTCTGGGACCAGAAATGGATTAACATGAAGTTGTAGCTGAAGCTTTATTTTCAAGGAACTTGAATCACAGTTTCCTCACATTTCCCCTGTTGACACCAGTCTATCTCTTCAGCAAGCAAAGAGATAACCATTATTTTGGGGACTCCTGGGACTGTTCTTTTTACTGATATTAGGGTTTCCTATAGCATCTATTATGTAGCATCTGAGTGCTTATTGGGTATAGATGTTAAGATTATCAAGGGAATAGCAGTTTATAGCCTTCCCAGATGTCGTGACATCTTTATCCCACAACTGTAGAATCTTCATATGTTGAAGAACACACTGAACACATCATGTCAGAGTGAGAGAAGTTGAGGTGTGATGCAAACAAATGCTACCGTTTTACTCAAAAGGTAACCCAGAAATTTATTAATGTTGGGCTGGGATTCTCAAAGTTCTCCAAGGAAGTTAGGTGAGCCATTGACTTTCATTGGGTTTGGACATAAGGCACTTCTGATAAACCCAGATTCAGTGTCCCACATTCTAAGGAGAGTTATAAAAATGTTATAGGGAGAAGCAAGGTCTCCACCTCATTACCCACAGGCATGTCACCTCTCCATACACCTTTTAGTTTGTGATCTGCATTACCCTCAGAGGGATACACAGAGCAATTATTTGTTGAAAATAATTGCAATGACCAAAAGGCATGCTTTCTGGAACATAATCAGTGAGCTGTGACAATAACATGATCAAGTGTTTGTCCTCATCCCAATTGCTATTTTGAACATGTTTATGCTTTCTTTGTTTCAAGAGTTGAGCATAGCGTGGAGTACACAAATATCCATAAATTGATATATTAATCCTTTGGAACCAGTGGACTTTGGAGATCCTAATGCTAATACAAAATGTGTTCACACAGTGAAAGGAAACTCATGGTTCCAAAGGTAAACAATAATTTCACAATGGAAATACTTTGTACAGAGACAATAGCCAGCTACCACAAGTCATATTTTTTACTCCTGCAACAATGTGCTGTCAGAATGGTTATAATGGCACTTCACTGTTCTTTCTATGGTATCTCTCAAAATAAGCTCCATTGTATGGGTGCGTAACTGACACAGACATAGTCAAACAGCTTCCATAGTCCAATAATTTACATTCTTGTATGTTCACTGTGTTTCCTGTGGGAGTCCTCCACGCTGTTGTAATTTCAAAGCAGGTCACTTAGAATTTTCACTTTTGAAAATGTGGACCTCAATGAACTGAAAATAATTCTTTTGGTACTGGACTCCATTTTACCATACAGTATTATTCTGTTCTATTCTATTCTGGTCATTTGAAACTTATTTAATGCATTTTTAGTGTGAAACAGCCAAAATCTCCTTTTTTCTCGAAATGTTCCCTTATTGGAGATTTCAGCTGCCCATGATCAGACTTCTCACATCTAGTGCCCTGGGGTGGAAAGCCTTTTAAAAACTAAATATAAGAATTGCTAACTCTCCTAATGGGTATCATAAAAAAGCTCTTAGTGAACTAGCAATGATGTGCTATCATAGATTCATCTCCCCATTCTACCAGAGACATCCTGCATAACCTCGGCCAAGTCACAGTCTGTCTGGGCCTCCTAGCTGTAAAATTTGGGTTCCTAATGCTTGACTACCTCATAGGGGAGTTGTAAGAATAAATACATTACCAACTGTGAAACACTCAGTTGCTTCAGTGCTGGGAGCTATTCGAGTGCCTTAGAGAGAGGGAACACATATTCTAGGAGACATGATTATGGGAAGCTAGGGCATTGTTTGATAATCTTGAATGATTCCATCAAATCTTTCAAAGGAGACATTAACTTTTCTCTTGTCACTCTTCAATTACATGCCAATCACAATCACACATTGTTGGTACAGCAAACTGAATTAAATATAAGGATAGAGCACTGGCAAACCCCAAAATAATAAATTTCCTGGCTTTTATTAAATAAAATCTCCTAGATTTATCCAGATTCCTTTGAATCAGAGAAGCATTTCACATTATTCTGGATGTATAACATGAGATCTGTCCACAAAATTATTTACAAATAGATGGGGAGAAAAAACATGCAAAAATATTCAATGGAAAGGTCTTGATGTAAGTTAAAAGTGAATAGGATTGAGCCAGTATCTTTGTTCTAAGAGCAGTCACATCCATTCCAGTAGATTTTCTTAAGTTTCATTTGAGATTCAAAGACTACTTCTCTCCTAGGGTTTCTACCAACTTGTGGCAGCTACCACTCCCCAGGTAATGGTCTTAGCAGAAATGCTAAGCTAACTGGTTAATCATCACACAAGGCATAGAAATAGCAAATAGCCACTACTATAAAATACTTTAATACAAAAGTAACAAAGGAGAATTAAATCACCCAGTGGTACCAACAGCACAGGCAGCCTGAGGCAAATGAAACTCACAGGGAACAAAATATGGCAAGCCACCAACAGAAGCCTATGGTGTCCTTAATTATCTGGATTTGAATTTGCCATTGGTTCAGAGTCCTATGCCATTTATAGGTGTTGGATCAGTGGCAAGTGTAGGATCTTTCAGGTGATAAATTCTAAATTTTTCCCAATAGTATTGAAAAAGTAACTGCCTGTGGTGATCACATAAATGACAGAGTTATAGACAAATTAAATTTGTATAAAATCAAGGTAAGTACATGTTAAACTTTTAGAAGATGTTGTATAGTTGGACCTGACTGAGGGACCTGACTGATCCCGAAGGAGGGAGTTTGCCGGACCAGGGGAGGTCGGCCCCTCTGCCAAGGTTCCCTGCCTCTAATCCACTGACTCCCAGCTCCTTGACAAGCCCCGTGGGCTCCACTGCCCCAGTGCTGCCAGACTCAGCTGTCCCGGGCCTCCGGGGCTCTGCAGGTCTCGTTTCGCCTGAGCTTCCCTGCCCTCAGGGCTCCACTGATCTCGGAGATGCTTGGAATTTGCTGAAAGTCACCCGAGCTTCGCTGCCTTGGGGCTCCGGGGCTCTGGAGTCGCTGGGGCTCAGCTGTCCCGGGCCGCTGTGTCTCAGCTGCTCCAGGGCCACCGGAGCTCCACTGACTTCTGTTACACTCTCTTGGCTCATGTACTTTGTGTTTAAAAAGTGAAGTTACTTGCCAAGCATGGTTTACTGCCTCCCATGTCTCTACTCACAACAGCACACTTACAAACAGGTGTCCTGGGGACTGAAAGGTTAAACAGCTGTGGTAGCATGCTGTAACAATATTTCAGGTAACTGAGAGCCTCTTTTCAGCACTGGAGTACTCAGCTCTCATGAGGAAGTAGTTAGAAAAAAAAAGTGCTAAACCTTGTCAGCTTTATGCTGAACTAGACAGATTGCTGGAGTTGGCTGATCCCCAGCCTTATGGTCAAAGGACTGACAATAGCACAAGAGTTATATAATAAAGATGTTGAGCTTATTGTGAAAGACCCTCATAATTCTTTCAAAGCTAATAAAAAGTCTATATTCCTTATGAATGCTGATCATGCCTAATGCAGAGCCAGATGAATGTATGTATGTGTATAAACATAAAAATGTTGAATACTTTTTTTGATATCTGCTAATTATTGTTCTTGAGAGCTCTGTTAGACAAATAATATCCCATTTTACAGATAATGAAACTAAAGAAGTGAGTTTCAGGGACTTTCTCATGGACATGGAGTAACAATCAGGATTATAGAGCTGGAATGCCAAGCTCTTATTTGTGCACTGAGAATGTTGGAGTACACTTTCATAATATAGTACCATGAAAGATGTACCCTGTTGTCAATGTTTACATGTGTTTGATTATTCTTCAAAAGTTTAAAGTGACAGGCAAAAAACCAGATGTGAGTATGGAGTAGATTGTCAACCACACAGCTTATTGTAGTGCCTACTGTAGGCACTTAAAGGGCATGGCTAGACTGCTTTCTTCGCCGAAAGAAGATATGCAAATTCAGAGCTAATTTGCATATCTTCTTCTGATTGTTTTATCGGAAGAGGTTTTGTCAAAAAAGAAAGCAGTTTAAATGTGGTTCTTTCGGAAGAAAAACCCTTTTTTGAAAGAGCTCTTCTTTCTAAAAAATGAGGTGTGCAGGGTTCTTTCAAAAAAGGATTTTTTTTTCTGAAAGAACCACATTTACACTGCTTTCTTTTTTGACAAAACCTCTTCCGATAATGCAATCGGAAGAAGATGTGCAAATTAGGTCACAATTTGCATATCTTCTTTCGGCAGAAGAAAGCAGTCTAGATGTAGCCTTTGTCAAGCATCAGGGAAAAGCATGTTGAAGAGCACTTGCCCTATCTTTTGATTTAGAAAGTCCTCCTATCTTTTTGTTCCAGAAAGCCACATGATGAGTCAGAATGCTACTTTCTCACTGTATTCTTTATGTCCATGATAAAATGAACATGCTCCTGTGACAACATTGCAACCTTAGCATGATTCATGCCAGTGGAGTACATTAAAATTCATCTGATTTGTTTAGGTCTCACACTGGCTCCAAAATTTTGAGCTTTGAATAGTTTAGGTGTCACAAGTCTACACATTTATTTGTCCCTGATTAGCTATCTTACAAAGTAATTAAGTAAATCAATAAACAGAATGAGCATAAGTCAATGGAAGCTCTGATAAGCATACGTGATCTTCAATCTATAATTACACAGTCATCGGCAAAACAGCCATACCGTGTCTTAAGGTTTTTTTGGATACATTTTATAGCTATAACATTTTCATCTGCTAACAATATTTGTTATATTCCTAGAATGGTTTTTCAGCTCTGATCGTACATAGATGCACAGGGTTACTTTCATGTAATCATCGGTAAATATCAGATGTACTTAAACACCAGTTAAATTTGAAGTATAAGCAAAAGAACTATTTCATATTCATATATTATGTCAAAAGCTCTGCAATGTGTCCATTTGTTTGAATTTTAACATTTATCATATAACTAATAAATTGTAGCTATTGCCAAAATACTGAATTTTGTTCAGCTATCCAAACTGCAGTCTGGAACAGATAGATCTCTGACTTCAATGGGGATCTGCATGAGTAGGTAGCTCCAAACATGGATCTGACTGTAGACTTATAGCTTATTTCATTTTATTTTCAAAAAAATATATAATCCTTATTAGTTTCATGCTCACAAAATGAGCAGAATTTAGCATATTATTTAATTCAATTCTGATCAAACATGATAGTCTCAATTAGAAGATGCAACAAGGAAGAAAACAATCCCTTCCTAATTGGATCCCTATTACTAAAGTGATGATAATGATCTTACATTTATACTGTGCCTTTCATCCTGAGGGATGCCAGAGTGCTTGACAAACTAGTATAACGGTTGCCTGGTAGTGATTGCTATAGTTAATGTTACATTACATTCCCATGCTCATTGTATTTTTCTCTGAAATTTACTTCTTAGCCTGAAATATTTTTATCTCAACCTGAGGGTGATTTTTTTTAAAAAAATAAAAATTTAAGTATTCCCCATTTGCCTGTCTTTGAGTTATGTAATAGTAAGGCGATCAGAGAATTGTTGAATGTCATTCTTACTGTGCTCCAATGGAAGTCAAGTGGCAATTTACTATGAACTGGGGATGTACTTAAACACCAGTTAAATTTGAAATGTAAGCAAAAGAACTATTAAGCAAGGCAGAATTGGGCCAATACTGTAAAATTCTCACCCTTTAATCTTTGCTCCAAGAAAAGTATGATGTTATTTAATATGTGCATACATAAGTTAAAGTCAACTGGACTACTCAAATGAGTTAAGCTCTCTGTGTACTTGTTTCATGGATAAAGGTCTTCACTTTATGCTATTAAATCTGTATCAGAATTAGGGCCCTACCAAATTTATGGACTATTTTCATCAAGTTCATGGCCATAAGATTTTTTAAAAATCATAAAATTTCATTATTTCAGCTATTAATATCTGAAATTTCACACCATTGTAATTGTAGGGTCTTGATTCATGTTCCTTGTAAGCTGTGCACTTGTGTGGCTGTTCAGCAGAGATTCACATGCTGCGCAGCTGATTAGTAGAGGGCCCACAACTAGTTTTTTTATTTCTATTGGTGGTGCACATTTGCACATGCTTCATTTCATATAAAATTATTTGGTACATGGATCAAAAAGATTAGAAGGAACATTGGTCTTGATCCAAAGAAGAGTCGTGAGAGGTCTCAAGGTTATAGGTGGGGTGATGTGGTACGGCTAACCCTTACTTCTGTGCTATGGCAGCGGAACTATCTTCAAAGTTGGCAGTAAGGAAGTGGTAACTGCTGGCAGGAGCCCAGCTCTGAAGGCAGAACCACCAGGAGCAGCAGTGCAAGAGTAAGAACGGCATAGCACAGTATTGCTACATTTATTTCTGTGCTGGTGCCTGCAAAGCTAAGCCCTCCGTTAGCAACTGCCACTCTCCATCTGCTAACTCTGAAGGCAGCAATGCCGAAGTAAGGGTGGCACCAGGACAAGCTAGGATTTGGCAAATTAGGATGACCACTCTGGACCTTGCGCTCTAGGGGCCTATGCAGTCTTGAAGGCTGGTGCGATTGGCCAGTGTAGTTGGTCCTGGAAATGACAGGTTGGCCCCAGACGTGACAGATTTTTTGCTTCTGCCCTAAGTCCTGCACCACCTTAAAGTTGGCCCTAGGTGGTATGGCATGGTATTACTGCTGTAGTGTTGCTGGTGAGGGTACTGCCTTCAGACCTGGTTGCCCGACCAACTGCCACTACTCTTCGGCTTTCCAGTGCTGCAGTCAGTGCAGAAGTTAAGGTGGCATTACCACGACTCACCTAAAATAACTTTGCAACCTCCCCAAAACCTCCCTTTGGGTCAGGACTTGCAACTTACAAACCTTCAAATGGCATTTGGTAACTGAAAAGTTTGAAGTTACCTACTTCTTTTTCCATTTTTCACCCAAATTGCTCACTCCTTGTCCTACGTTCTACCATCTTGCTTTATATTCTCCCACTCCTTCCTCCCTTCCTCCCAACATCCTTGCTCCCAGTTTTTTTCTGTTGATGATTATTGTGAACACGCTATTCAAATCTAACCAAGTGGCCAAAAAGGAAAGGAAATAAATAGACACCATTAAGTATTGCTGTAGGGTTCTACTTCTTGAAGCTGATCTAAATTTTATCTGCAGTTTATCTGATGAGTGAGTTTTACCCATAAAAACTCATGATTCTAGATATTCTGGTTAACCTTTAAGGTGGCACCAGGACTACTTGTTGTTTCTTAAATTTATGGTATTTGATATGAGTGTATAGTTCATTAGACTACGGGACCTAAATATAAACTATTAATGTGTCATTTTGTCCAGAATTAATATGATTGTTATTCTTTTTACAGTACAGGTTGAACCTCTATAATCCAGACTTCCCTTGTCCAGCAACATTGTTTTTTGGCAATTGCTTATCGGTTATATGGTTTGCCAGTTAGCTGCTATCATCCCTAGTATGAAACAGACTTTTTGGGAGGTAGGGAGAGAGGAACTGTTGGGAAGTATCCCCCATATAGGCCCTGGTTGACCCCTAGCATTTCCCATTCAGTCAGGCACATTGGCCCTTTTTCCTACACCCTCATGTGTCCTTGCATCCTCTGCCCACATATATCCCATCACTCACATTCAACATCTACATCCCCTACCATGTGCTCATTCACCCCTCAGACAATTCGCTCCCCTTATCTCCATGTTTTCCTGCAATGACTCTGTGCTCCCACTCAGCCATCCTTACCCCTGTAGCTCTGCATTCCTCCCCCTCTACTCATGTGGTCCTACACTGCCCTCCCCCCTGTGGTCCTACTCCAAAACTCCCATTCAGCATCTGCCCCAGTCTGTCCTCTCCACTCCAGCCCGAGGCCTTATCTGACTCCCTACTAGCCCAGTGCTGTCTGTCTCTCCACTTGGCTCAGTTGAGCTATGGGGGAGCGCCAGGAGCCGGTGCATGGTTCAACTGGGCTGGGGAGGGGCCAGGATCTGGTGCACTGCTCAGCTGCGCTGTGGCGGGGGAGAGGGGGGAGCCAGGAAGCAGGGAAAGGGGCAGCAGGGGGCAACCACTGAAGTAACCTCCGTTGGTCCAGAAATATCCCTCATCCGGGACCAGTCAGTTCCTGAGGCTGCTGGACCAGGGAGGTCCAACCTGTTGTAGATAGCTGTGCCTTTCTCCACACCTGCTCCTGCTTGCCCCATGGGGTTATAATGGTCCCGGTCCCCATCTCTGGCCCCCTGTTGCCCTCCTGTGGTCATTCTGCAGTATAACTCCTTCTTGACAGACCTGTCCCTTTCCATTTTATGAGAAACAATCAAATTACCCACACATTTCATTGTCCTGGCACAACCAATCCTTGATCTTGCTTTACGTTATGATAAGAAGAAGCTGCAGGCCAAATTTGGTGGTTTTAGATTTTACAGTTTAGGAGGAGTTCTTGAACAAGCTGACTCACAGATAGACAGATAGACAAACAGATAGATATTTCTAAAAAATATAGTAAGATTTTTTTCATAAGGAAAGTTACTTTGCTGAGCACGGTGCCAAAGTAATTATAAAAACATTCATACAACACTATAAAATGTTTATGAGGCTTTATATACAGAAATGGGGCTGAATTGCCTGTTTTGGTTTTTTCCTTTGGCATTTATAGAATTTGAGATTCATTTAACTTAGATTAAAAGGGAATTGCTAGTTCCTGAAAACTTAATATTGAGGGTAAATCTTGAGCATAAAGAGGGGCCTGGGATTTAATAAGAGTCTCTTTAATTTAGGAGCCAGAAAGGAGAATATTTTGATTACAATAGTGAGTTCTAGTCAATAAAAGCCAGTACAAAACTAGAAAGCTTTGGAAAATGGCTTCTCAAGAACAAGTTTAAATCTAAACCCACATATTTACGAGCCAAGCAAAGCTCACTTTCACAGCTTTTAAAAGTGTATTTGTATGAAAAAAGCAATAATTCATGTAGCCAGCATACTTTACATTCAGTAACAGACACGAGTCAGTGACACCATATAAATCAATAAACACTTTGAACATGGGAAATTCTGTGAGGACCTTAGCTATTTAATCCATGCAACACCCATAGGTGGTAACTAGTTAAGGACTATTATCTTCACTTTAAAAGTGGGGCACTGAGACAGAGAGGTGACATGACTCCACAAGGTGCTAATGCATCAGTGGGACAGTTTAGGATTAGGCTCTGCACTCACACACACACCAGTCCTTTCTTCTGCATGTTCTCTACAGTTTATATTACACATTATCCTATTATCATAGTGGACACAATATTGTGCATAACTGACACCCCTTATTGTTTTAGAATACTCAGTCAAATCTCTAATCAAAGTAAGTTGTGAATAAAATGAGTAAACATAGTTACATATGCACAATGGGGAGGTGCAAAAGTGATAGGGAGCCCCTCATAGTGTGTCACCACACAGACTGTACAATATTTCATCAATGAACATAGATACTACTCATTGCTAGTGCCTGCAGGGGATGGTGGGACTACAGCACTTCCTGGCTCTCTACAATGTTATTCCACTTGGCTAGCGTGGAATTGGAGGTGCATGACAGGCTGCTTGCTTTGGTTTTCCAAGGAGACACCAAGACTAATTCTGTTGGCATTAGCCCTTTGTCCTTGGAACTTCTCCTGCTAGAACATGACTTCTCTGAAGTCTTTTTCCAGTGAGCATCTGCTGGTAAATAGCTACGATACAGCCTTAAATAGACCTAGCTCAACTTTTTCTATTCATCAATCAAAATCCAGAGCATTTTATATCCAGAAAAAAATTGTCATAAAATAGTAATAAAAACAATCCACAGTACTTAGGGAAAGAGTACTTGCTATTTGATAGAACATTTCTTTCAAGCATTAACCCTTTCAATTTTTTTGCATAGATCATGCAAAGTCAAGGAACATTTCAGTCTTTGTTCAAAAAAAGAAGACTCTTTTCTGTCTCGTTATGTTCACAAATACTTATGTACTTGCATAAAAAGGTCTCAATTAAAATCCTACCTATATCGTTTAGTCTCTAAAACCATTTGAATTTCTACCTCTGTCAGGACTGATAGAGAAAAGATAGAGTAATAGAAGTTCATATTCAAAATATCTAACAATAGAAAGAACACACAAAGATGTGACTTGTACAGTTCCATCCTTAATACCCAATAGCCATATCTGTTTTTCAACATGATTTTTAGCACTTCAATTTTTCAGATAAAACAAGATTCTCTTTAATGGAGATTGAAAAAACAACTTTAATTGATTCAACTTCAGTATTTAATCCTTCAATTAAATAATTCAACTTGTAAGTATCTTTGAAAACAATCAAATTGATCTTCTCTCATGTCTGGTTTACAGTAGGAATTTAGGTATATCTTAGCAATAGTAGGTCAATTGTCTAAACATTGAGTCCACGCCACTAAGACCATTTCTCTGTGTTTAAGGGCTATTAAAGTCTATTTCTATACTCCTGATTTTCACAAGGAGTAATGATAAATTCAACCTTGCATAGTCAACCTTAGGGAAGTGTATGTGTCAATATGAAAGTTAACATTATTGGTCTCCAGGAGGTATCCCACAGTGCTCCAATGTGACCACTCTGTCCAGGACTTTCAACTCTGCAGCGCTCCAGGTACACAGGAAAAGGCCCAAGAAAGTTTGAATTTCATTTCCTGTTTGGCCAGCATGGCAAGCAGACCTCAGAGCAGGCAGCACAGCTCAGCAGCACACCTGACAATGAAAGCCCAGGGTCACAAATGAGTTCCAGCATGGAGTGTGCATGACATCCTGGACCTAATTATTGTGTGGGGAGAGGAATCAGTTCAGGCAGAACTATGAAGAAGCAAAGGAAATGTTGCTATTTATGCCATGATCGCACAGTGCATGTTGGAAAAAGGATATTCCAGGGATGCCCAGCAGTGTTGCATGAAAATAAAGGAGCTCAGGGAGGAATACAAAAAGATAAAGGAGGCAAGCAGATGGTCTTGGTTATCACCTAAACATGTTGCTTCTATGAGCAGCTGCATAGGATTCACCCAACCAGTGTCCCAACCCAGTCCATAGATACCTTCCAAGAGATTCTTCAGGCAGACTCAAGCAACAGTGGAGAGGACTTTGAAGATGAGGAAGAGGAGGAGGAGGAGAATGGTTAGAGGCAAATAGAGTATGCGATCTCACCAACAAGCCAAGACCTTTTTATATTTTGGAGACAATCCCTCTTCCCTGGATATATTGTTGCCAGGCTCTGATGGCAGGAAAGGCATTTCTGGTGAGTTCACATTTTTGATCATGCTACAAAGTGGGTTAAGGCCATTGGATCTATCTGTGGCAGCCACTGAACCTCTACTTCAGGGGCTCCCTAGAATAGTTTGTTAATATATCTGGAGATGGAGAGGGAATCCTTCTTGAACATCTCCATAAAGCTCTCTTAGGCTGTGTCCAGACTCAGGGGTTTTTTCGGGAAAAGTAGCCTTTTCCCGAAAAAACTTCCCCTGCGTCCAGACTCAAGCCGTGTTCTTTCAAAATAATTTCGAAAGAACGCGGCTTTTCTTTCGATGGCGGTAAACCTCGTTTCACGAGGAAGAACGCCTTCTTTCGAAAGTTCCTCTTTCGAAAGAAGGCGTTCTTCAATGTAAATAGGGCTTCCTCGAAAGAGAGCATCCAGACTCGCTGGGTGTTCTCTTTCGAAAAAGCAGATTGCTCTTTCGAAAGATCCACCTGCAGTCTAGACGCGATCTTTCGAAAGAGGCTCTTTCGAAAGATGCTTTCGAAAGAGCCTCTTTCGAAAGAAGCCTGCAGTCTAGACATAGCCTTAGAGATACTGTACTCTTTTATCCTTCCTACAAGGTTTCTGAGGAGGTTTGCCTTATTCCATCCTCCACGGTAGGATGCCAAGCCAGGAATAAGTGATCTGGTATCATTATAGCACAAAGCACTGTACCATAAGATCCAGGTTTCTGGCCACATTTAGTCACCACCCACGCCCTATCATTTTGTGTGATTCAGAGAAGACTGGAGGCAACCTCTCGCTCAAGGCAACCTGGATGAAGCAGAGGAAAGCTATGTAACTGTTACCATCGAGGTAATACACATCCATTTGCTAATCCCCAACAAAGTGTGGTTTGAGCCCCTGCCCTTCCGCTACACCTGGACTGTGCCCCTCTCATTGCCCATGTGGGAAAGGAAAGTTGCACTCTCCTAGCACACAAAGGGGTTCCGAACACATGGTGACTGCATGAGGCCTTGCACTACTGGATCTCCTTCTTCCCACAGGCTCTTGTGCAAAGGGAAAGTTGCATTCTCCCAACAAATGGGAGGCATTGAACACACATGACCACAAGAACCTCTGCCCTGTTGCCCTGCCTCCGTGGCCCTCTCTTTGAAAATGCAGACACTTGCCTATCTGTGGGAGCTGCTATTTGTAGCCACTGTGTCACACATGCGTTCTCCTTATGCCCTGGTGTCTGGCTGCTCATAATTAGTGGGTCGGCAATTTGCCTTGACACCGCCCACCCCCCCAGCATAAAATTTCCCATTTTATTTTCACAGATATTATGGAACACACAGCAGGCTGACACAAAAAATGGGAATGTTGCTTTCGCTGATGTGTAACTTAGACTATAAACTGCAAAACTTTCCCTTTAAAGGTCCAAATGCATGATTCTACCACCATTCTGCACTTGCTCAGCTTGTACTTCAACTCCTCCTTGATGACAGTGAAATGGCCCTTGTGATCCACCAGTGCCTGCAACACCATTGAGAAATACCCTCTTGTGGTTTATGTATTCTTTGTGAAGGTGGTCAGGTTCCAAGATAGGGATGTGAATTCCATCTATCACTGAAATCCATCATGGCAATGGTCTCCACAACATCCTGCATATTTCTCAGTCATTATCCTTCACAGCAGAAGGATATTGATTGACTTGGCTACTTGGATCACAGCAGCCCCACTGTAGATTTACCCACTCCAAATTGAATCCCAACTGATCGGTAGCTATCTGGTATTGCAAGCTTCCACAGGGAAATTGCCACTCTCTCCTCTACTGTTAGAGTAGGTCTCATTGTGGTATTGCTGTGCTTCAAGGCGGGAGAAAGCCATTTGTACAGTTCTAAGAAAGTGGCATCACACATGTGAAAGTTTTCCAGCCACTGCTGATCATCTCAGACCTGCATAACTAGGCAGTCCCATTAGGCTGTGCTAGTTTGATGGAACCAGAACCAGAGCTCCACTGTGCCAAAAGGATCGACTTCTACCAGTATCTGCCCATTGCTCTACTCAAGTATCTCATACATATGTCTTGTGTTTGTGGCCATCTCACATTCTTCCTCACTCTGGCTAACCTTTTGATAAACCACAGCATAAGGCTGAATGGGGTCTATGCTTGCTCTGCTATGGCACCTGCATGGATCGTTAAGGAAAAAAGAGCATGAAAATATTGTTTGCCATTGCTTTCAAGCAGGGAGGAAGGGGGGAAATGAGTGTATTGGCAACTGAATATAAAGAGAACAGAAACAGAGTATTCATAGAGACAACCCACAAAAGAAACTTTAAGGAAGGATTTCTATATTTTGGTCTAAACTTGGTTCTCAGGTACACAGTACACATCCCCTCATATCTCAGAAAAAAAAATCCAGTAGTAGGTGTGGGGGTAACAAATACAGTATCAGGATGTATTACTCAAACTGCTTGAACTTGGACAGTACTTGGATGGGATATTGTTAGGAACACCAATGTTCTTTGGGAAGAGCCATGGAGATTCAGTAGACAGCGCTAGAAGGCCTTGCCACTGAAGATATCATCTTTAGGAGGTGACATGAAAGTAACTTCCTGGCTGCCTGGAAACAACAAAATTCCTGAGGAATTTTTGCCAGTTTGTCTACTTGGATGCCCACTACAGGTTCAAGAGATATTATATTTACCTCAAGTCCTCAAGAGTCAAAGAGGTGATTACAAGAGGTAAATTGCACTACAGCATTGCATGAAAGGATTCTTACACTTGTTTGTATAGCATACAATTTGTAGGCCTTCTTAGGATACATCTGTATAAAGGGAGTTTTGATTTTTCTGGAACGAATAAGCACCGTTTAATGGGTAAAAATGTTATTAATTGCCTTCTATGTGAAACATGTCACTATTCATAACAATTAATCAGTTTTGCACAAAGTACTCTAACCGTGACTAATAAACTTACCATTGGAGATGTGCTTCAAATGAAATCCCATATTCTTTTAAACATGCAGGCTACGTCTACACTGGCACCCTTTTCCAGAAGTGCTTAAAATGGAACAGTTTTCCGTTATAAGTATTTCTGGAAAAAGCGCGTCTACATTGGCAGGATGCTTTTCCGGAAAAGCACTTTTTCCGGAAAAGCATCCGTGGCCAATGTAGATGCGCTTTTCCGGAAAAAAGCCCCAATCGTCATTTTCACGTCATTTTAGTGTACTGTCTACACTGGCCCTTTTCTGGAACAGTTTTTCCAGAAAAGGACTTTTGCCCGAACGGGAGCAGCATAGTTTTTACGGTAGATCATAATTGCTTTTCCGGAAAAGCAAGCGGCCAGTGTAGACAGCTGGCAAGTTATTCCAGAAATGCGGCTGCTTATCCTGAATAAGTGGCCCAGTGTAGACACAGCCGATGGCTATGTATACACTGGCAGCTTCTTGCGCAAGAACAGCTGTTCCTGTGCAAAAACTTGCCTGCTGTCTATACTTCACGAGCATTCTTGTGCAAGTAAATTTACATTATAGTGTTGTAAAACAGGGCTTCTTCTGGAAGAATTATTCCTCTCCCCATGAGGAATAAGCCCTCTTGCATAAGAGTTCTTCCACAAGAGGGCAGTGTAGACAGGCAACAGGAATTTCTTGCTCAAGAAGCCCCTATGGTTAAGATGGCCATCAGGGCTTTCTTGTATAAGAGGGCATCCATACTACCATGGATGCTCTTGTGCAAAAGCACATCTCTTGCGCAAAAGCACATGCCATTGTGGACATGCTCTTGTGGAAGATTTTTTGTACAAGAACTCTTCCGCAAAAGAGTTCTTGCACATGAAGCTGCCAGTGTAGATGTAGACACCATGTTTTTTTCTATGTAATAGGACAGGGGCTCAAGTGAAGATTAAGATACACAGGTTGGTCCTTCATTTTAAGTCCTAATGAAGCACACAAAGTTATCTGAATTATATGGTCATTAGTCAAATAGAATAAAATCACCGATTTTCCCTTTACCTGGAGAAAACATTCCTTTGTAAATGTGGAGAGCAGTGAGTGTTTTAAAAGTGTTTTGTTTTGTTTTACTCATTTGGATTGTTATTATCTGATCTATAAAATCAACAATAAAAACACCCTATAGAATGCTCTAATTTGTAGCTTCCTGACATTTACATTCCTTGCCTAACTATACACACACACACACACACACACACACACGCTACATCTAGACTGCAGTGCTTTTCCAGGGTACCACAGGTGTCCTGAAAAAGCAATGCCACATCCAAGGAATGCATTCACTTTTTCAAAAATGTGTTTGAAAAAGCAGATGCGCTCTGTAAACCTCCTTTTGCAAGGAAGAAGGGATGGGTCGAAAAAGCACTTTTTCCAAAATTTGGCACCGTGTAAACATGCCAAATTTCAGATAAGCCTCTTTCGACAGTAAAGTGGGAAAAGATACACAATTTGCATACCACGAATTGCATTTGTTTTTCCGATTTATCTTTGAACTGTAGACATAGCCCCACATACACACATTTTTCTCCTACAGAATTCTACACCTGACATTATCCCTCTACTCTTGAAAGAGAGAATACATTCTTGTGCAGATGGCTAGAACAAGATGCCTGATCCAATTCAGTCCTTCTTATTTCCTCAAAATAAGATTTTAGTACTCTATAGGCCTTCTTCTGGCCCTCTGCAAATTTCAGTGAAATGAATAAATAAAATCAATGCTTATAATGTTTATCACATAAGGTACAGTGCTTTACCTATAATATATTATCATACAACAATATATTTCCTCCCTCTGGTTTTATACAAAATATCAATGGGAGGAAAAACATTTAGAATATTCTGTATTCAGTCTCAGTTTTTCCATATTTACTTTAATAAGTAGTGGGACAAAGGAATGTGTTCAAGAGCCCTGTCCATTCCTTCTCTCATTGAAGACAAGGATCCTGCCTCAATACATCAAATTCAAGACTCTGGGAACTTTAGGTGATCAACTTTGAGGCCAAGAAGCAAGGGAAGCCAAAAGTTCCAGTTGTTATGGAGAGGAAAAGGTAACGAGACCTATGATTAGACCACAATGCCTAAATACAGGAAAGGTAACCACAATGGTTTCAGGCTATGAAAAATAAAAACTGTAAGTAGGTACAGAGTTTGCATTTTAAGAGCATAACAACTGAGGTTGCACAAAAACACCAAACACCCCATCACATCCCTTTTAAAGTGAAGTGGTACATTTCAAGGGCCCATTCCTACTCCCTAATAAATCAGAGGGAAATTTTCCTTTTATGTTAAATGAAGCAGCAGTTTCAATCCTAGATCTCTTGACTTTATCTTCTTCACTTTAATCTTGTGGACCCCTTCCTGGGAAAAAAATGACCATTCAGGCCAGCAAACGACTTCTGAATAATACACATTTTATGTTGCCACCTTCTTCTGTCTCCATATGAGAGAGAGATTAATGTACAGTTCTTAAATGGCTGTGTCCTCTTGTGAAGTTCTGGGGTGTAATCCAGACTAGGGATGTTAAAATGTGCTTAATTAAATAATGGTGTAACCACTGAAAATTTCAGTGGTTACACAGTTATGTGCAGGGCGGAAGTTGGCAGCTTGGGAGTCAGCATGCGTAAGTACGTGAGAAATATCCCAATGGAGTCACAGCATCCAGAGTTTAGTCTACTGATGTCATAAAAGCTAACATGTTTTTAGGTTTCTGCAATACCTTGTTGTACTTAAATTAATTTTAAAATAATCTTTAAAAACTGTGAAATTGCATAGAGCTTTCCTTATACTATTTTTCTCTTGCCTTTTTTAATGGTGGATATGAGAGTGTTGTGGCTGATGATTTTACCCATGATTTGGTTTGATGCACCATCATCATGATCTGCTTTCTTCATAAAATCTCCAGTGTCTATCTCTGTTGTCTATAATAAGGTAAGAGAGAGTTAGCTTATGTTCTTCAAATGCAATGCATATGAAATTCTCAGTAGGTGCCTCCAATGCTATACTTCAAAATTCAATTTCTAAGATAGCAAACAAAAGGAAATTAGAGTTCTTATAACTGGTCCCTCTATATCAATTCAGAGTTTGTTTCCTTATCTGAACAGTTCATTTCTTTTGTTCATTTTTGCTATTTTTAAATGCAGGGTTGTTTTACAAAATGCAAGGTCAGCATTATGATAATAAGAAGAAATTAGTTTTATAGCTTCTATAAACCCTCTACTTCCATACTCAGAGAATGACATTATGAGCTTTAAAAGAATTCTCATTCAAAACAGACATTCTCATTTAATGCTTGACTTTTTGTGAGTGAATAACCTTTAACACAGTGAAAAAATCTTGTGGTAAATTATATTGTTAAATCAAGAGATTTTCTGTTTTATTATGCATATGAATACTTATCATGCTACAAAGAGAGATACCTTTCCTACAAAGTTTTACCATTACAAAAAACAAATCTGATATTTGTTGTTATAGTTCATTACTCCCACTTATTTGATACTGTATCATGCCCCTTTTTAAGAATCAACAATCTCCCTAAATCAGATGCTAATTCATGTACAACACATCCGGAGAGATAAAGTGGTAAGGCCAAAAACTATTATAAAAATCAATCAGTGATAAAAATAATACAAGTGCAAGTAATAAAAATGTAAGAATAGTATCCTAATGTCTTAAACCTTAAAATGTTCTTACAGGTATTATGTCTTCGGCACTTTACAGCTTCAATTAAATGGCAAGGAATTAATCTCAAGAAATGATGTATTTTTTCCCGCAGAGTGCATTTCAATTTCTACAAAACGTCAAATAGCTCCAAGTTGTGAATTCCTAATAATTGAATCCAATATTTTTCAATCATAAGCATAAATGGGAATTAAGATCTTTTGCACTGGCTATAATACACAGTGTTGCAGGGTACACATTCATAACAGGAAAGGTCCGTTTATGCTCTAGGTCTGAATTATAATATAATTATTTCAAAGGAAACATGTTCACTACCATTAGAGTTGTTTTCTCTTCCCCTTTATATACTGGATTGTATGGTGGAACTGTTAATCAATCAGGTTGCAGAATTCTAGATCTATCTTAGTAGAAACTAAAAAGTGTTACTAGCTAACTAAATTAGTCAAGTATTCTATAAAATCCAGTTTTCCTACATTTAGATTTGCTGTAAACTTAACAGGCTTCCCCATACTTCTCACAGAAGCAAGCTAAAATAGGAGAAAAGGAGGAGGCACAAAGTAGCAGAGACAGTTTTATTATTGCTTTTATGTGGCCATAAAATTATAATATTACTTCCTTATTAATATACTTTGCAGTAAATAGCTTCCACAAATGTGCTGAGTAAGAGCAATGGCTATATGCAACAGCTATTAATATCTAAACATAGCGAAAGATACTTGAACAATCATACATCAGATTTATAACAGAAAATAAGATTTTTCCCACATGTTACTCTCTGTGTATTCGGACTGGTAATGTATGACAGCTCATTTTAGATAAGTTAATTATAAACCATACACCTTGCTTTGTTCTTAGATAATGGTTTGATCAAGCCTTTTCAGGCAACCCTCTGCTTACCTAACTCACAGAAATTAACAAGCTTTCCAAATGGCTCACAAAGTGTCTACTTGGTGAGAGTCTAATAATTTAAATTAATGTATACTATCACTTTTTTACATCAGGAAAAGTAGGAGTGGTTCTACACAGCTTTTAGGCCACAATCTTGCACAGATGTATGTGTATGCTTTGCTTTACATTATAATGAACTATTCACGTGCTTAACGTTAAGCACATGTCTAGTCGCACTGAAGTCAGCTATTCCCATGCTTAAATTATATTGACTTCACAGGCTCGATTTTTAGCCTGTGAAGTCAATGTAATTAAAGTTAAGCACCAGCATAAATCTTTGTAGGGATCTGAACAAATCTTTGTAGGATTGGGAGCTTCTCTTAATGCTTCAGCAGCTAGAGAGCCTTGTAACAGCAGTGTGAAACCAGCAGCAACATTTATTGTATATTTATGCTTTTCGTTTTGTCTAATTTCCTCTTAGCACAATTTTTAAATGAATATCATTTGACTTTATTAGAAAAAAAGTGTCTCCACTGCAGTCATATTTTAAGTTACTGAGGCAATGATAATCAATAACTGTATGGCAATGAACAAAATATGTATGTTAATACACAGTTGACTATCTATATTTTTTTTCAAATAATGTTATAAAGATACAAAACTGGTGAAAAACTAATATTGCTAATAGTAATAACATTCTTTTAAAAAAATTAGATGGTTTGGTTACATTAAATAGATTTTAAAAGTCACTGTGATAATTTTCATCAACTGCTAATCAGTCTGTGCTATTAATTAAAACATAATGACCTGGATCTTTCTGTCACTGACAACTGTGGTTTATAATTACAAAGGAATTTAAATTAACGTGGCTACAGTAATAGGGAAAGGGCAGATACTCAAGAGAAAATATGTTTACTTAGAGAATGATGAAATCTTATTTAATAGCATAGCTATTATTTATTTTAATAAATAATAAAATAAGTAAACCTCTCCTTAGCTGTGTGCATTAATGAACACTATGCTGCTTTCTGCAGCTTAGTCAGTCTGTCTTGCCTCAAATACTTCTGTTGAATTTTTTAGTGTATAGAATGCTGATGCTACTAAAACATTTAATGATGTCATAGTAATAATCACCACCAGTTCATTAATTACAAATTAATTTGTTTTTTAATCTAAAAGTAATCAATGCTACCATTCTAGGCTTAATAAACAATTGCAAAACTATTTTCAATATAAATTATATTATTTCTATTGAGTCGTTAACAGGAGATATTGTCCTTAAAAATGATGTCACAGTGAGGGAAATAAAAGAGTGTATAATAATAAAAGACTTCCCAAAAATCAATAATAGCAACCATTTCTAAACATAATCATAAGCAATGGACTTTAATTATAGCAAGGTTGGTTTAAATTGGACATTAGGAAAATCTTCTTGTGCTTAAGCGCTGTAATAAATTGCCTAGGGAGACTGTGGTTCTCCAACATCCAAGATTTTAAAGAGCACATTAGACAAACACCTGTCAGGGATGGCCTAGATAATACTTAGTCCTGCCATGTGTGCAGTGGACTGAAGTAGATGACCTCTCAAGGTCCCTTCCAGTCCTATGATTCTGCTCTTTAACCTCAAACTTAGTTAATTACTCTACTGTGTTCTATGGATGTATTAAGGAAGTGAAAAGGCATTTCCCATTAAACAACTACTACCATGGTTGTTTGGTTTTTAGTATGGGGGTTGCAGTTAACAACTTCAAATAATGCTTTAGTTTTACTGTTATGCTAACTTCAAAATAGCAAAGCAAAGTAGTTTCAATAATTCCTCCTTCTTCCTCACCAACTTTTAGGGAGGCTTGAACCAGTGAAATACACAGTAGCCTTTTTCAAGCTGTTGAGCAACTTCAGCTACCATTCACTTCACTGCATCAGTTTACAGGATCAAGAACTCTGTGATATTTTCAGGATAAAGTATTCATTTTAAAGAAAAAAGTCCAGGTATTGGAGCAGTGAAGTTGGTAGTTGTGTCATCTTTCCCACCCACTATAGTGTCACAGACAACAGTTATGAGAAGTAGTATCTTTTAGATGGGATTTCAAGCCAAGCCCTTCAATGATATCTTGGCACTCAGGCTATGTGTTCACTATGTGGGAAGATCAAATTAAGATAGGTAGCTGGAGTCAACATACCTTAATTTGAGTTTCCATGCAGTCTGCACAGTGGGAGGTTGGCTTCCCTTACTCCTCTAGAGGAGCAGGAATACTGGCATTGATAAGAGTGCCCTCTCAGTTTGATTTAATGGGTCTTTACTAGACCCACTAAATCAAACTCCGCAAGATTGATCGTGGCAAAGTCAATCTTCCACATAGTGAAGACATGGACACAGTGATTTTGAACAATACCTGTGCTTTCATAGTCACTAATGATTTTTTTGCCACATATTTTCCATAATTCCTCAGGCACACAGAATACACAGCTGCTGCTAACTCTATGACAGACAAGCTGGAGTTCTGCTGCTGAATAAGTATGACAGAGCACTAATGTGGTTGCAATACAGAACAACAAGTGAATGCTTAGTATGGACACAAACAATCTTTAAACCACATATGAGGAAAACCAAACACTGCAGCTCTATTGAAAAGAAAGCCTTCAAAGTATTTGGTCTATTGCCTTTCCAAATTACCAATGGAGTAATGATATTTGCCTCTATACATTTTTACTGCAGTTTCAATTGTATATGATACTTTTCTTCTGTTTCTCTACTTTCTCTCAACTGTTTGGGAGTTTGTAAGTGTTGCTGTGTATTATGGGTACTTCAATGTATTGCACAAGTGGCTACATTTCTCTGACTGGTGAAATGACTCTAGTCCATGTTACAAGCGGCTTGTAAAGCAGTCTGTATACAGGCAGTCCCCGGGTTACATCAATCTGACTTACGTCGGATCCCTAGTTACAAACGGGGAGGGGGCGCAGCTAGTGCGGGGTGCCTCCCCCACTGTCGCAGCCTCTGGCAGCGCGGGGGCACTTCCCCCCAGCAGACCAGGGAGACGCAGAGCGGCTTTTCTCGCCGCGGAGGATGCGGGTCTGCTGGGGGGAACAAGACACCAGCCAAAAGGGGACACTCCAGAGCAGAAAAATTAATTTCCTAGGGAACAGCAGGAGCAGCAGGCAGTGAGACCCATTGTGTTACAGTCCCCACCGTGGGAGCAACAGCTCTTTCCCTCTTCAGCACTAGAGCTGCAAGTATCTTGTTAGCATCACGTGAAATTAACAAGTCCCTTCCAGCCTGGCAGAGGTGAAGCTGAAAAATTACCCAGTGGTGTGGGTGGGAAAGAATGGGGAGGAGCAGGACAGAAGGGAAGAGGGGATAAGCCTCAACCCCACACCCTGGCTGGAGCAGAGCAGGGTAAGCCCCGAGGGGATGGGTCTGGTTGCAAAGTGGGTGAGTGGACAATGAGGACCCACCTGTGGCTAAACTCCTGTTCCCAACACAGAATTTTTCTTTAAAATTAATCCTGTGGATAAATTCACACACACACTTCACAGGAAGGGATTTCCATTTTCTGCTCAGCAGAATACAACAACAGCTTTGATTGTATCAATATTTCACTGTGCTCTCCAATGACTATTGATTACACTTAATACCCATTTCACTGAACCATCTGTAGCAAATTCTATTTGGAACAGTAATATGCATTGAATAAATTTTTTTTAGTTATAAAAAACAAAGATTCTGACTATTAAATGAATAACTGGGATCTTTCAGGTACCCCAAAAGGAAGATTTGGATATAGCATGAAACACTGAAACTTATGATCAATTTTTAATTAAAATATCAACCAAAAAAACCTTCATATCAAAACAGTATGTGTTTTTCTTAGAATAAGGAAGTTGTATGAGAATCAGGGTCTTTTCCACCTAACTCCAGCTCCCCGCCCCCTCCCCCAAAATATGTACCAGTTCCGACTTACATACAAATTCAACTTAAGAACAAACCTACAGTCCCTATCTTGTACGTAACCCAGGGACTGCCTGTATATAAGATACTGTTAGTGACCAGTCTCTTTGTGTAGAAGGTCCATAGGATCAGAGACTTGGTCCATAGGATCCAGCCAAGTTTTTTTTAAATAGGCAACAAAATCGGATGAGAATATGACCAATATGTCTACTATTTCAACATAAGGAATGAAAAACAAGAAACAATACTACAAAATGAATGAGAAACCCAACTCTCACATTTAAAGGCAGGAAAGAAAATCCTTCTAGGAAACAAAGCAATAGCTAATAGGTGGTAGTACTCTGACAAAGCAAATTAAAAAACAATGAAAGACTCAAGCTTTTCCTAGCAGATGCTAGAAAGACTCAGTTGTTGAAATGCCATCAGTTACCTGTGGATCAAATCTTATGCTTTTCTTCTTGTTAATTAATACTAAAAGGCTCAACTAAATGAGTATTTTAATCTATGATAGTATTCTCCTTAAAGAATTTTCTTTTGTAAAGAATGCTTGAAGACCTGTTTTCAAAAAGTAATTTTTCTATAGAAAGCAGTTTTCCAATTAGGTTCAGGAATGGAGCTAAGAAAAAATCCTTTAATTCTTAAGAGACATTTTCCTATTGGATGTCACCAGAATTCAATCTTTGTCCATTGCCACCAGTTACATTAAGATTACAATTACTTGTAAACAAAAGACAACTCTCTCTCACACACAAAAACCTTGAACAACTACATTTTAATGTACACATCATACTTACAAACAAGAGCATGTTTAATTATCAATAATATTTTATTATCATAAAGAAAGGAGAACCCAAATCACATGCTTGGTTCAGAATATCCTTGAAATTTGTGGATGTATGAGAGGCACAGACAGATCTGTGCCCACAATTTGCAAATTTTCCCAACATTTAAAATAAATTTAACTAAACTTGACAGAAGAAAACTACTGAAAAATGAGGGATTGGAAATCTGGAATGGGGTCCAGGATTGTGACTCAGACCCAATTCTATTATAAAACAAGTGAGTCCAAGTTGTCATACAAAAAAAAATTAGTGTATTACTCAAATCCAAGGTGTCCTGTTCTATTGTCTATATTTTCTAACTTTAGTATAAAACTAAGAAAATAGAGCAACACCAATGATCTGAATGTAAAAAAAAGACTAATTTGCCCTATGTTACTTTTCAATATAAACATCTCAATAACAAAAATGAAGTTATACATTTAAATTACCTTCTGTAATAAAATTTTAATATTATTATTAAAACTGTAAAATCCAATAAATCAATACTTTATTACCAATTAATGGGCAACAAAGAAAAACCAGGGAGAAGAAGTGTGGGCAGTTGAGTCTTGAGTCTTGAAGTTATTACTAAAGTATTTTCCGAGGCATAACGCCTTTTGTCGACAGAGTTCTGTCGACAGAAGGTGTTATTGCATCTAGGGTGGTGTCTAGACTATAGGGTTTTGTCGACAAAGCAGCTTGCTTTGTCGACAGAACTGAATGTAGTCTAGACGCTCTTTGTCGACAGAAGTGTCCACACTACCAAGCATGTTATTTCAAAATAATGGGCTTGTTATTTCGAAATAATAACTCCTGCTTGTGAAGAGGAGTAAGCTTATTTAAAAATAGTTATTTCTGGAGTTATTATTTTGAAATAATTTATTTCAAAATAAGCTGGTAGTGTAGACATAGCTTGTGACTCCAAGGATCAAGGTTCTAGGTTATTGTCCCACAATGAACTACAGTCAATATGTTGGAACCCTTAACTAGACATGAGCATTTCTTAAGGTGAAGTAGAACAGTTTTCCCAAACTGGAGTGCATGGACCCTACTCTAGAGGGATTACTGCCCCTGCTGATCCACTCCTCCTGCTTTCTCCCAGGCCCTTCTGCACCCTTCAGAACAGCTGAATCCTGGTGTGCAGGAGATGCTGGGAGGGAAGGGGAGGAGCAGTGATGAGGCATAGAGTTGTCAGGTGTCTGTTATTGACCCGGACAATCCAGTATTTTCACCTCCTGTCCGGTAAAAAATTCAGAAAATACCAGACACCTAAAATGTGTCTCCCAAAGTTTTTTTTAACAGAATTTTTTCACCAGTGTTTTTTTTTTTGGGGGGGGGGGTGTTTGGTATTTTTAGTTAAACCATCTGGCAACCCTAATGAGGCACACTTAAGGGAGAGGACAGAAAGAAGCAGGGAAGAGGTGGATTCGGGTGGAGCAGGGACAGGAAGAGTCAGAATGGGGGTGGAGGGCTAGGAGAAGGGATGGAGGAGGGTGAGGGCTAGGCCTCAGAGAGAGAGTTGGGGGTCCACAAAAATTTTAAATAAAAATGGGGGTCCTCGGGTTGCTAAAATTTGAGAACTGTTGGAATTGAGTATTCTGCGATCTCCACAAAAGAAACCAAACATGTCGAGTAACGTGGGGGGGGGGGGGGGGCTCTCTCACATTTGCACAACCTTTGAATTTATCCTTCTCTTCCCCTTGGACTAGCTATTCAAAGAAAGAGAGCCAAGCTTGAAGAACAACTAAGAGTTAAAAAGACTAGCTGTCTTCTTCATCCATGAGAGTACATACATTACATGTAAACAACAAAGATGCCGGTAAATGGCAATTTGGATCCACGATAAGGCCAACCATGTATGCTGAAGACTGAAAAATTGCAAAAATTTCTTCCATAGATTATTCTGCATCTGTGCTAAATGCCAGAAAGATGCAGGCACTATGTTAGAGTGAGAAGGAAAATGCATTAAGAAAACCAAGCTTAAAAATATTCTCTGCAGACTGTACAGCTGATATGAAAGTAAAGTAGCCATTAAAACAAAAGCAATCTACCAAGAAACTATTTTGAGAGTGTTATTTACTTAAAATTAAGGCATATGGCAGCTTCTGCCTTTGAGTAAGTATTGACTAAATGGCTCAAATTAAAAATGTATTGAATTCTCCCATTTACCTTTTTAAAAACTGTTTTTCTTAACTTGCTCATAATTAATTGCTAAGGAGAAAACTAGATAAGCTGAACAATTGATTTATTTATTATAAGTCACTTTGTAACCTCAATTTAACCATTGCAGTATACCTTGTAAATTAAGTTAGGAAAACTATAAGTTAATAGTTAATAGTAGCTAGTGAAATTGAACGTAGACAGATTTTTATAGTGGATTGGTTAATGTTTTACAAAAATTATAAAAGTTATGCTGAACTGGTTTATTTCCAAAAACTTCAACATATCAATACAAAGTATTGTATTCAGTTAAAAAAAATCATTACAATCATTCCTTAGACCAGTGTTTCCCAAATGGTGCTTCAATGAAATGTAAGTTTTTTGCTCGACAAATTTTCCTGGTGGTGGGGTGGGTTTTTTTGGGTTTTTTGGTTTTTTTGCTTGACAAATTTCCCCTGCCCCCTACTGTAGAGGTTCCTTGACATTCTTCCGAGTTTAAAAGGGTTCTGTGGCCAAATACAATTGGGAAACACTGCCTTAGGCCATCCCATATTTTAATTATTTACAAAAGTGTCTTGCTATGCCTACATTTAGTTGTAAGTTCAATTATGTATTTGAGTAAAATCAGCAAATTCTCACTGGTGATGTGTGTTGAGTGTTTCAGCCACCTGCCTCTTATTCCCCCCTTCTTCTCTCAGATTTGCTGGTTGAAGAGAAGATCTCCATTCCTGCTTGAGCTTCCAGTCTACACCAACATCATTTTCCGTATGAGCTTTTTGTCTTGGGGGTGAAAAGGAAGGGATCTCTGGATGCTGGAAGGTGTCCTCAAAGTCCTCATGAGCACATTTTATCAATGTTCTGTGCCTCCTGCACATGTTCTGTGTCCTCTTGCAGGACAATTTTATTGGCACTTTTACGGCCATATCTGCAACTTTCCCGTGTTTAATCTAGTAAGTGATCCATAGAAATTTTAAAAATAAATACTAACATTAGCAAATCTACATTACTTTTCAAGTTTTATACTGCTATGTGAATCTCATTGGTGTATCTGCACAGGAGTTTGTGCAAAACATTTAATTCTCTTTGAATCTCCATGGGTTTGTATCATACAAATATAGCTGGAAAATGTCAACGAAACCCAAAGCCAGGTGGTTTTCATAGGGTTTAGGGGTTTCAATTAAAACAATTAGGCAGTTTTAGTATTTTAAGAATTTGTTCTACCAAAAAGAAGGTGTGGAGGGTGGGGGGCGGAGGGGTGTTACCAATGTCAACTTCATGTGATAAGTAAGTACTATAGTTGGCTAATTCTGGTCAGATCATTTTAATACTAGTTAATACCACTCTCAAAGTATGAAAAAAAAAGTAGCATAGCAACACATTTAACAGTATTATGTAGATTTCACCATGTTTCAATTTAACCCTCTAAATAAAAAAATATCTCTACTGCCCATGATTTATATAAGCTTGCTATCAAAGAGACACATTTTGTTTTGTTTTTAAATTTAAGTAATTTAAATTTAAGTAATTTAATCTACGAGCAGTAGAGCTGGGAATGTTAGCATTTACCAAGATATTGATAAGATTATTCAAGTTTGAATATATTACTACTAATTCATAAAAACCAGAAAAAAATATTTCTGGATAAAGCAATTGCTGTATCTAAAATGATGCTTGCTTGGATAATAGCATTATCTGAAAAGGCCTTAGAACTGCCAACATACTTTTTTCAACCAATCCTTGCTGTATCAGGAATCAGAAAAAGAAAACAAATCTCATACACAACTTACTGAACAAACTTGTGTACTCAACCCACATCTATTAAATGACTTTTTAAAATTACATATTAGACCCAGATACAGTACATAATATGACCTACAGCACAAAGCAGCCCAGACAGGATATTGTATATGTGAAGTCAAGGTCTTAAGTACACTACACATCTTAATATTACATTGAGACTCAGTCAGGATCCCATTCTGCCAGACAGTGTACAAATGTATTTAATTTGTAGAAACCATTTACGTGGCAGTTCTATACTTCATCAAGAATCTAGAATGAAATTCTAGTTCCAGGCTAAATCTAAACTGCAGGCTTCCTTCAGACAAAGTTTTTTTCGGAACAGATCTTCTGAAAAACTTCTTCCGAAAGACAGCGTCCACATACAAAAATGCATCAAAAAAGCAATCTGCTTTTTTGAAAGAGAGCATGCAAACTGATTGGATGCTCTCTCACATAAAAGGCCACCCGGAACCACTTCAGCCAGAGCTTTAGGTCACCAGTTGCTTCCGAGTGCGGGTGCTGGAGCCTTGAAGAGACACGTGCTTAAAGGGACCCCCGGGACAGTTGTTTCTGTTTGCCTACCTCTTCGAGACTGTCTACACTACAGAGGAGTTTTTTCAGAAAAACAAAACCCCTCTGTTCTTTCAATTTACTTTTGCAGTGTGGTCATAACTCAGGTTTTGTTGGAAAAACATCAGGTTTTCTGTAGTGTAGACATACCCCTGTGAAGTCAAGGTCATTTTGGCAGTGATTTCAAAGGGCAAGGATTTTACCATGTAAAAAGAAGAGCTCATTGCAAAGTAGAATGCTAATCACAGGTTTCACAACCAAATTGGCTACACCCTAAGTTCCCAGGATAGCAGCATGTTGGTTCCAGAACTTGGCACAGATTTTTTTTTTTACATTTTCAATTGCCCTTCCGGTCAGAGTGTAATGGAACAGCCAACTGAATCCTCCACTGCATAACAGTACGTCTCTTCTAGCAAAAAGGAGTGGGACTATTCTAGTCTCTAGCACCGACTGGCAGTACCTTCCCAGGTACACATCATTTTCTTGTGCAGGATTCATGATTTTTTCAAGGTTCAGTCTAAGAGGATGGAATGATTTTTCACAGGCACTATGGCCAATCACAAATTTCATCACTTGCTTCTCCAAGTGAAAGGTGCACTTCTTCAACCTGGCCTTCTCTTACATAAACATAGAGTAAATGAAAGAAAATATTTCACTCTGTGTGTGTACATGTGTGAGCAGGCTTTGTCAACAGGGGGAGGCAAAGGAGTTAACTGCCCTGGGTCTAGTAATTCAGAGGGCTTAGGGTCTCCGGTCTCCTTTAAATCACCAGTGGAATGCCATGCAGCATGCTCTGGAAGGCCTGATCCAGGAGACATGCTCCAGACAGCACTGAGGGCTCAGTATATTACTGCAAGGTACTCCGATGTTACCAGGATGAAGACTAAGAATCTGTATAGTACAGAATTCATGATGCATATTAACATTCCATCTCACCAATCCTTTCTGTAGTCCAGTGACTTTGATTAGGTCAATCAAATATTAATCATTTGTGCAGTGTTACATTAAGATGCCAGGCAATTTTGTTTAACTCTCTTTTGTTAAAAAAATGCCCTTTAATATCTTTGTGTGACAAAATACAAACCGGATCACCTAAAGCATTTTCCTCATGACTGACAAGCAGATGCAGGTAACAGATGTTTAAAAAAAAGCACGCCAAATAATGAGGAATAATATTGTTCTTGATCAACAACATTTATCAAAACTCATTAAGCAACCAGGTAGGCATGTAATTGTAGCTTCAGACAGGTTTGAGTGATCTAAGCAGTCAGAAAGGCTAGACATGAATAATAAAATCAAGTGTAAAGTATTATGTGTTTTACAAGGAAAAGACCAGTTTGTCCCAAGCCTAAAGTAGGTGTGAAAGGGAAAGGACACAAGAAGCTTCTCCTCTAACCTGAGAATGCCCCATGAAAGGGCCAAAAAGGAAAGCTAAAGGAGTACTTTAAAAAGAGGTTGAGATATAAGGGTATGTTTACACAGCAACATTATTTCAAAATAACTAGTGTCATTTCAAAATAACAGTCTGCATCTACACAACAGGCAGTTATTTTGAAATAATGTCAAAATACTGTCAAGCTGGAGGACTTCTTACTCAGGCTGTGTCTAGACTACACCTCTCTGTTGACAGAGAGATGTAGATTAGGCACATGGAAATTGCTAATGAAGCAGGGATTTATATATTCCGCACTTCATTAGCATAAACATGGCCGCTGCTTTTTTTCAAAATGGAGCTTTTTAGAAAAAAAACAGTCTAGATGCATCTGTCAAAAATAAACCCTTTTTCAACTGATCCTGTAAACCTAATTTTTTGAGGGAACATCTAGACTGCTTTCGAAAAAGCTCCATTTAGAAAAAAAGCGGCAGCCATGTTTATGCTAATGAAGCGTGGGATATTTAAATCCCCACTTAATTAGCAATTTCGACGTGCTTGATTTACATCCCTCTATCGACAGAGGGATGCAGTCTAGACATAGCCTCAGACTCCTCTAACCCTTGTTGTACAAGAAGTAAGGGAAGTCGGAGGAAGAGTGCTCTATTTCAAGACAACTGCTGTGTAGACGCTCCCAATTTCGAAATATGCAACTTTGAAAGAAGCTACGCAATTGACTTTGCTCAATTTGAGTAGCTTACGTAGAGTTAAGCCCTGCTGTGTAGATGCACCCTAGGTGATTAAAGACTGGATCATAAATGAATAGACAGATAGGGAGGTGCATGAATTAAAGTTGCACGGGCAACCTCAGTTCACACACTGCTGGACTTTTGAGTAATTGGTTCTTCAACCTTAACATTCTTTAACATAGCAAGTGACACCCCATGACAACTAAGTTTAAAAAATGAGAAAAGATACAGTCCTGTGGGAACCTAATAACTCCCTAGATGGATCAACAGTATGGCTGGGATTTTTAGATCCCCCATGCAAACCTCTCTACCATTTGAGCTAAGGCTACTATATTTTTTGGAACAGCTATTATAGGGGCTATAGATACATACTTTGCCAATGGCTTTGCTTTCTAGCAAATAGCTACAAAAGTATGAAAGGGAAGTGGACCCTAAGAAATAATGGGCTCAATTTAAGGCTCTTTAGGGGAGTATTCTAAAATGGTTACACTCTTCTGCCCCCATCCTTAAGCTACTACTGTCCTCTTCTGGTCCTGTACTCCCAGACGTTTCCCTCTCCTCCTGTTAGTCCTAAATGTGGTCATCCCTACCCACTCCTATCTTACCTCCCAGCTCGTCTCTGCCTGCTCTCCCTATGCTCCTTCCATTGTTCCCCCCACAACCTCTTCTTTTCCCTGCTCTCCACAGTTCCCACCCTGCACCTCATCCATCCTTCTGTATTCCTGGTTCTTCCCCTTTCTTCCTCATTCCTGTTCTCTCCATGCTCCAAGTTCTCCCACCCTAACCTCTAGCACCTGTCCCCACTCCTGCTTTTGTTTCCATTACCACAACCCCTTCATCTCCCCTCACCCCAGATTCCTCATCCCTCTGCACCTGAGTCACCAATTTCTTCCTTCTTCATGCTTCCTGAGCTTCAGCACAGGGAATATCGTCTCTCCTGTACTCTTTGTCTTCCTCTTCTCAGTTCTGGTGCCCAACACCACAGAGGAAGCTAGAAGGAGCAACTTCTAGGAGAGTTCTGTCAGCTTTTGCATTCCCAGTATGGTACATAATCAGTTACTCTGAGAGAATAGAGTGAGTCAGTATTTAGGAGATGTGGGAATGAAGCATGCTCAGTGAAGATAAATACTTCAGAAAATCTAACTCTGATGACAATAGTTAAAGTTGCCACACTTTAACAAGTCTCCACTAAGCACATGCTAGCATTTTTCAGAGGCCATATGTTAGAGAAATATGGCTGGATTTTTACAGGGATGAAAAAGGGCACATACCTGATCCTAGGGTGATCCTGTGCCAAATTTCAAGTCCCCGCCCAAAAGCATGGAGGAAGTAAAGCTTCCCTACTACACAGTCATTAAAAAAGCATTTTTTAATGAATCACTATTTGTAAAATTTGTAAAATTAACCCTAAAATATGGGTCCTCCAAGGTCTCTAAATACTTAAAACTTGATTAAAATATCTATTCTTAAATTATCAAAAGTGCTATTAATAAAAACCAAAGGTAAAAATGATAAATCATGTACTTGATCCTCACCTAACACTTGACATTCCACAAATCCCATATTTGGTCTAATAGGGAGGTCCTCCATTTTAGTCTGTGAGGTACTCATTCATGTAAAAACATTTTATTAATATTAAACTCCTAATATTTTACAATAGATATTACATATAAAAAGTCCAAAGTACTTATTTTAATTGATGTACATAAATTCTAGTTCAATGAGGGAATGCTGCTGCATTTTCATCAGTATAATAGATTTAAGTGGAAACTTTGTATGTTGTATGTATTGAAAATATCAGACAGGAAACAGAAAAAATAGATATTGTTTAGTCAGACAAATAAATCAGGTAATTCTGTGAAGCTTTATAAAATGAGAAGGAAATCTATATTATAAAAAGGAAATTTAAAAAAATCATTATTCCATAGACAATGATTATAGCTTTAATGCAGACTCACCTTCTTTGACATGTGTCAATGTTAGAAGAAATGCTTAAAACTGAATCTGAATCTCCTCTCATTTACACCATTAAAAAGTAATAGTGATGTCAATGAAGTCAGGGGAGATTCACTTCTAGCAGGGTAAAATTGGTGTAAGAAGAATAAAACCCTACTCATTTAAGTGAAGAAAAATATTTTAGGCAAAATCCTGCAGTTTTTGTGAAGAAACAGTAACCAGTATGAAAGATCTGGTTGATCACCATGTGTTAACATTACTAAATTGTTCCTTGCACAGGTTATCAATATGGCAACGTAGATCATGACTCTAAAAGTAATACTTGTACAAGTAAATTATAAATAAATAAAAGGAGGATATTCCCTTATGCTATGTCTATGTTGCAGCATTATTTCAGAATAAATGATATTATTCTGAAATAACATAGTCCACATTTACACAGCAAGCAGTTATCATATAATAGTAGTCCAATGTCTGTGACTCTGTAACACTGTAGCAAGCGGGGGAGCAAGCGGCTGTTTAGGCTCTGCGGTCCCCGTGCTGCATGGGGAGCATGGAGCCAAAACAGCCATTTGGGCTCCGCCGTCCCCCGAGTCAGAGGCAAGAGGGGAAGGTGAAGAGAAAGAGAGAGTGAGAGGCAGGAGGGGAAGAAGAGAAAGAGAGCTGAGAGAGAGGGGGGGAAGGCAGAAGGAGGAGGAGAGAGAGACGGACACGGAGGAGAGATCCGAAAAATCTCGTTCTATGACAGGCTATTGGCTAGTTTAGACATGTCTAAATAATGTCGAGCTGGAAGACTTCTTACTCTGACTCCTATAACCCTCATTTAATGAGGAGTAAGGGAAGTTGGTGGAAGAGTGGTCTAACTCAGGGTACGTCTAGACTACCGCGTTTTGTCGACGGAAGTTTTGTCGACAGATACTGTCGACAAAACTTCCGTCGACAAAGAGCGTCCAGACACATTGAGTTCTGTCGACAAAGCAAACTGCTTTGTCGACAGAACTCCGTAGTCTGGACGCAATGTTACAGGCAATAACACCTTCTGTCAGAGTTCTGTCGACAGAAGGTGTTATGCCTCGTAAAATGAGGTATACCAGCGTCGACAAAACTGCTGAGTTCTGTCGACGTTATGTCGACAGAACTCAGCGGTAGTGTAGATGCTTGTATAGTTTTGTCGACAAAAGTCTAGACACACCCTCAGACTTCCTGCTGTGTAGACAGAGCCAAAAAACGAATTAAGCTATTTCGACTTAAGCTACACAATTGACGTAGCTCAATTGTTTAGCTTATTTTGGCTTTAGCCTTGACATGTCCTTAAAGTCCTCTAAAGCCCTGCCCTAATGCCGGTATAAAAGAGTTACACTTTTTTGGGATGATTATTAAGAGTTTGACGGGTGTTGAATGTTCCATAGGTGCTCTTTTACTGAATGTACCTAGTATGTCCAAATATGCCACTGATTTAAGGGACTATTAGTGGATAACAGAAACACAAGCGGTATAGAGGGTAGACTAAAGGCAAAAAGGTTAATGATATATAGACTTGCAGTAAGGTTGCTGGCTCTGTCATTTTTGTTAAGAGTAAGATTGTTCAGTGTAAAATGCTTTTTCCTTTGCTCTTTTATCAAAAGCATCGATATATATTTGATGATCTCACACGCTGAACTCAGTTTAAAGAGGGCTGTTACACTGACAACATATAATACAGAGCCCTTGTATTGCTCCTTTTTCCAGAAATTATTTTCTCCCCAAACTTACAAATGTGTCCATATAGAAAGACCTTCGACTTTATGAGTTTTAGTTAAAGATTACAAATCACATGAAATGGTAAAAGGAGAAAGGAAAGACAAGTGAAAATAATCATTTTCAAAAATGTGTATTTCAGGTGCATGCTTTCCAAAATCCAAAGGTAATAACTGGAATTGCTCAGACAATATTTAGTATATTCACCCTGGTCTACACTCGGGAGTTATTTTGAAATAACCCCCCTTATTTCAAAATAATAAGAGGCGCATCCATATTACCAGCCCCATTATTTCAAAATAATGGGCTTGTTATTTTGAAATCTGTACTCCTGCTTTCTTTGGGGAATAAGAAGCTTATTTTGAAATAGGTATTTTGGGAGTTGTTATTTCAAATTTAGTTATTTTGAAATAATATCCTAGTGTAGACATGACCTTCTTTATCTCCAGAATAAAAACAAATAGAAAATGGTAAAGTAAGGCTGTGGCAACACTGTAGCTCAGTGCTGACCACCAGGGTATGAATTGCAATGCTCAATAAAATATTTCACGGTAATTTCATAAAGTGGACTCTGCTGGCATAAATTAAAAGGTACCTAGTTTGCATTAACAGTGTTCACAAAGGAATGTTACAGAACAGCATTTTAGCACATGCTGCAATCCATGGGTATGTCTACACTACCCCCCTAGTTCGAACTAGGGGGGTAATGTATGCATACCGAACTTGCTAATGAAGCCCGGGATTTGAATTTCCCGGGCTTCATTAGCATAAAGCCGGCGCCACCATTTTTAAAAGCCGGCTAGTGCGAACCCCGTGCCGCGCGGCTACACGTGGCACGGACTAGATAGTTCGGATTAGGATTCCTAATCCGAACTATCTGTACACCTCATTCCACGAGGCGTACAGATAGTTCGGATTAGAAGCCTAATCCGAACTATCTAGTCCGTGCCGCGTGTAGCCGCGCGGCACAGGGTTCGCACTAGCCGGCTTTTAAAAATGGCGGCGCCGGCTTTATGCTAATGAAGCCCGGGAAATTCAAATCCCGGGCTTCATTAGCAAGTTCGGTATGCATACATTACCCCCCTAGTTCGAACTACGGGGGTAGTGTAGACATACCCCATGTTCTGGTAGTCCAGTCTCTGGACCTAGGCAGACAAATCCTAAACTATGTTTGAAAACCTAATGAAGCAACTACCATATTCCATACTTGTCCATCAGACAGCCGAATAAAAATTCAATTGTTTCCACAAACCATATATTCTCTCTTAACCCAATACCCAGGCAAAGTTCTGACTCTGTTGTGAATGTTTGTATGCAGAGATGGCATGAACCTTTGTGTGAAAAAACAGATCTCATTCTCCCCACACATATGTAGAGTTGCCAGATGGTTTCAACAAAAATACCGGACACACTTGACATTACATCACAATCTACATTACATCTTATTTAGAAAATACTGGACTCTTATATTTTCTCATTTATATTTTCTCAATTTGTTTCCTGAACAGAAAGCTCAAATACTGGACTGTCTGGTTCAAAACTGGACACCTGGCAACCCTACGCATATGGCCTTGTCCTCCCAGCTATAGTGTGGCATTTATGCCACAGCCCTGAGTGCAGAACAGTAGACAGGGTCTGGGGAAATTCATGTCTTAAGCAATCCCTATCTTATATATTAGCCACCAAAGTATTCTTCCTCTCTAACGTCATTTTTGATGATATCCTTTACTTACCCTAAAACTCAGTTTGCCCAATCCTAGAGAAAGAGTCCAAGTAACCAGTCTTAGTAGAGGGACTAGAGAGGTGGTTTGTATGAGAAAATGGGTTTCCCTGGTAGAGGTTACTGATACTTATATCTAAATCAGGTCTAATAATAGAAATATATCTTTAATCTACCTTTGCAATTACCCTTTCCTTGTTTTTGTTGTTGGAGCCATGACGTTACCCAGAATTTGTAATAATTACAAGTGATATTATTAAAAAAAAATTGTAGTATAAGTACATGCAGAGAATTAAAAAGAAAGGTTTTACAGAAAAGCATAAACAAAACAGTATCTTACCACTTTGCACTTATGTTTATTTTAAATATATTTTGCAATTATCCCTGCTTTATAGTTTTAATGCTTATAAATGATTTTCTAAAATATTCCCAGCATTTTCTTTTCTTAAAAGTAATTATTTGACAAGTTAAAGATTCTAATGAATATAGATCTAGTTTGACAACTAACACAAGTGTTCCTGCAAGCTCTCTGTCAAATACACTTAACATTGACAATTATTTCTACTGATGAGCCCACTAAATGATATCAATGTGCTATTTTTATATCATATCCTTCATTCCTAGATGGCTCTAGGAAAAAAGACCCTCCAAAATTAATTAAAATATTAAAAAAGCTAAGGTTATGATGACATAAACCCACAGAAGCAATGGGAAATGAGCTAATGGCAGAATTACAAACTTAACGATTGTAAGAATTCCAAGGGATTTCAACAACTTGCATCCTACCACCATCAACTTTAGCTTAGACCAGTCCACACAAGAGATCCACTTCCTTGACACTATAGTAGGGATTATAGGAAGTGAATAATAAGCTATTCATGTACTTTTTAGAATTTCTATCGACTACATGATTACTCAATGAGGGAGGAAGCCCCCAGGAGCTACCCCCTGCTGTGGCTCTGCAGTTTAAATGGAGTAATACAGGCCCGTACGTAGGAATTTCTGTGTGTGGGGAGGTGCTTTCTGTGTAAATGTGGAGAGCAAGGGTGTGCTTGCACCCCCCATGAACCCTCTAGTAAACAAGGAAATCAGCCCCAGCCTTCCCCCAGCTGGTCAGAGTATGGGGGGGGGGGGGGAAGGCTTGGGCAGTGTGCTACTCATGTTTTCCAATGGCTGGCTGGAGTATGCTTACTTGGGGGGACCATTGCAGGGTGCTTTCGCACCCTTAGGGTTGCCAGATGGTTTCAACAAAAATACCGGACACACTTGACATTACATCACAATTGACATTACATCTTATTTAGAAAATACCGGATATTTATATTTTCTCATTTATATTTTCTCAATTTGTTTCCCAAAGAGAAAGCTCAATTACTGGACTGTCTGGTTCAAAACCGGATACCTGGCAACTCTACCATTTGTGTACACACCCCAGCGTATGGGCCTGTAAGAGCTAGATGGGCAGGCAGCCCTATTCTTACTCCATTTAAACTGCAGAGCCTCAGTGGGGATAGCTCCTGGACCCGGCATGAGCCAGAACTGAGCTGGTCTTGCTCAGTCCTGGCTTGCGCTGGGTCCAGCAGCCTCTGTTAATGTGGGGGCTGCTCACAATGAGAGGCTGCTCTGGCAGCAGCCGCTGTCAGTGAGGGGTCCCAGCTCCTTGCTGGGACCTCCCGTGGCTAGGGGCTGCTCCACGGGATGCAGAGCAGCCTCTGCCCACAGTGAGCCTGGGCCTGCCCCAGGTGGAGGCTCCTTCACAGCAGTCCCTCCCCCAACTGCTGCCTCCCCCCAGCACCGGTGCCTGCTCCCCCCCACCCTGCTGCCTCTGTATGGGGGAATGCCTAGGCTTATTGAGTAGTCAACTACTTGCTTACATACCTATAGTACAGTACAGTTAAACGACGGACACATTTCCACCACTTTATACCAGAAACTTACTGACCATTACACTTGCCTACATGCCTTTAGCTTCCATCCAAGACACATATCCCAATCCTGTGGAACTTGCCTCCATTAGCGAATTTGACACTTTTAATCAAAATATGAACAAAGACCTGAACTGGATGGTCCACTACATTCAAGATCCTAATGACATCAAAAGCTAAGCAGGCACTTTCAGACTGCTCAATTAGCTTTGTTTAGCACGGCCACTCTAACTGACAAGATTTTTTTCACTTTCCTTCTTGATCCCCTCTTTTTCTGCTATTTATTTGTACCCTTTGCTTCATTTATCTGAGGAAGTGGCTTGTGCCCACAAAAGCTCATGATACCATCTATATTTTTTGTTAGTCTCTAAGATGCTGCAGGACCATTCATTATTTTTTACGTTTTTTTTTCAGTTACAGACTAAAACAGCTGCCCCTCTAAACTTTAACTATAGTATTCCTTGTTCTGAATATTTACAGTGTATTGGTGACTCTGGTCTGACTGACTTTGCAAACTACACTGTGCATCCCCTCTCTACTAACATTTCAAAATAAAAAGTCTCAAAAGGGTAGCCATGTTAGGGTATGTCTAGACTACATGCCTCTGCTGACAGAAGAATGTAAATTAGACATTCCAACATAATGAATGAAGCGGGGATTTAAATATCCCCCGCTTCATTAGAATAAAAATGGCCACCGCATTGTGCCAGCTCAGTTGTTTGTTGGCAGAAAGCGGCAGTCAAGACGGGGATCAGTTGGCAAGGAAATCTTCTGTTGACTGATCCTGTAAACTTCATTTCATGAGGCATAAGGGACTTGCAGACCGATCCCCGTCTTCACTGCAGCTTTGTGCCGACAAACAGCTGAGCCTGCACAACGCAGCCGCCATTTTTATTCTAATGAAGCGGGGGATATTTAAATCCCTGCTTCATTGACTATGTCAGGTAGTCTAATTTACATGCCTCTGTCAGCAGAGGCATGTAGTCTAGACATACCCTTGGTCTCTCACTTTAAAAAGTTAGGACGAGTAGTCCTGTGACACTTTAGAGACTAACAAATATATTAGATCATCAGCTTTGTGGGTAAATTCCACTTCATTAGATTTGATTAAGTGGGTGTTACCCATGAAAGCTCATGATATAATATATTTGTTAGTCTCTTAAGGTACCATAGGACAGCTCTTTGATTTCCAAATAGTCTCTCCCACTAACATTTTGGAGCTTTCCCCATCACATTTGCAAAATTAGTGCAGAGGGAGAAGGTCATCATATCGGATGTGAGTGCAGGTACTCCATAGAGAAGAGATGGCTTGGTAAAGGATTTAAAACAGAGGTGTTTCTTAATGTAGCAGGGGAGGGGAAGGAATGGGGAACCAACCACTCTTCTTTATCGCCCACCTTATCCCTCATTTGAATGGGGGATGATAAGGTCTCAAGAGTGGCTTGGCTTAAGATCTGGATGAAAAAAGCCCCCAGTATACATTGAATTATCATGGAGTTACCTGCAATGTACACTTTTATTTACCAAGTAGTGCCAAACGTATAACGATAAAGTTGCAGCCTGATTAAAACCATATCAAGTGTCTCTTGTCCTCCTTTTGGTATATCTGAAAAACAGATTATGAAGGGAATGTCGAGAATTGCAGTAGCACTTTATGTACTGAGGTTTTCCTGTAGGTAAAAGAAGAATTCAGTTTCCAATGTGTTGTCAATCTGACTTTTCACAAGCACTAAGTTAGCTCAGAACAAAACCTTCCAAGGAAAATAAAGCTATCGTGACCTTGTTTGGCAAGTTTCAGCTTGCAATGACACTTTACAGTTGAAAGTGGCAAAGACATATTCTGGTTCAGAGAACACAAAAGAATATGGTCTGTAAGTAGAAAACAACGTATTAACATTAAAACAAATTTTAAAAACATGTCAATACAACTCTTAACCTAAGACAGAGAAATAGCATAATTCACAAGAAAAAAATTAATTCTTGTGTAATTCTGTTTAATATAGTTCAACAACTTTATAAACAGACCTTCAGAGATACAGGCAGTCCCCGGGTTACGTACAAGATAGGGACTGTAGGTTTGTTCTTAAGTTGAATCTGTATGTAAGTCAGAACTGGCATCCAGATTCAGCCGCTGCTGAAACTGATCAGCGGCTGATTCCAGGAAACCCGGGGCAAGGGCTTCCTGGAGTCAGCCGCTGGTCAGTTTCAGCAGCGGCTGACTTGGGGACGCCTGGGGCAGAGCAGCTGGGGTGCTGCTGGGTTGGTCCAGTAGCGCCAATGAGCGGTGCTGCGGGACCAACCGGCAGCGCCTCACCTGCTCTACCATAGGCCCGGGGCTTTGCTCCACGTCTCCCTGGTCTGCTGGGAGGGGGGCGCACTAGCTGCGTCCCCCCCCCAGCAGACCAGGGAGTCGCTGAGCAAAGCGGCGGAGGACCCGGGCGGGACCGCGGCGCTGATCTGGCTCCTCTCCCCCCCCAGCAGACCATGGAGACACAGAGCAGCTTTTCTTGCCCCGGAGGATGTTGGCAGCGGGACCAAGCGTCCCGCCGCTCCCGTCGTCCGGGGCAAGAAAATCCCCGTTCGTAACTGCGGTTCCGACATAAGTCAGATCCGCGTAACTCGGGGACTGCCTGTAATCCACTTTCAGAAGCTCACTCATTAAACTGCTAGGATACAAGACAGGATGGGATCCTCTTCAAATTGTCATTCATAAACTATTTCATTATGATTAATTTAATAATCCTCCCCTTTGGATTTTTGACTTCCAAACTACAAAGTTATAGTAAAATATCCAATACAATGAAATATCCAAACAAAAGGTTTTTATTCTTATTGCAGTTTAGACTGTGACCCTATTAGATAGCTATAGTATCTCTTAACTGTACATGAATCTTGCTCATTAATGAGCAGATCAGTAAGGAATTCTGACAGTCAATATACATGAATAAAGACAAATGTAGCAATTAAGTATAGATAAAATAGATAAGGACAAGTGTCAGAATATAGTTAGGCAACTGCCCCCTCCCACAAGAGCAACTAATAAAAGACATAAATACAGCAATTTTTTAAAGAACATCAGAAGCAAGATTCCTACCAAACAATCAATAGGACCATGGGACAATCAAGGTACTAGAGGAGCACTCAAAGAAAACAAGGCTGGTATAAAGAAGCTAAATTATTTTTTTGCATTGGTCTTTACTGAAGAAGATACGAGGGGGATTCCCAAACATAAGCCATTCTTTTTTAATAGACAAATCTGAAGAACTATTCAAATTGAAGTTTCAGTAGAAGTAGATTTGGATTAAGTTGAAAAAAAAAACCCAGTAATAAATCACCAGGATTAGATGGTATTTACCTTAGAATTATGGAGGACATCAAATATAAAATTTCAGAATTGCTAACTTTAGTACAGTGGTGCTAGAATAATTTTTCTAGAGATGATGCAGAATGCTGAAACCATGTACTTGGGTTTTTATTACTACATCATTACTACATCAATCACCCCAGCACTTCTAATTCCAGCACCTATGCTTTGGTGTGTAATCTATCACTTAAAACAGCCTCTGTACCAGATAGCTAATGTGATGCCAATTTTTTAAAAGGTTTCAGAAATGATCCTGATAGTTATAAGACAGTAAGCTTAACCTCAGTACCAGGCAAATTGGTTGAAACTATAGTAAAGAAGAGAATCACTAGACACATAGCTGAATATGATTTGTTGATGAAGAGTCAACATGGCTTCTGTAAAGGAAAATCATAGACTCATAGGGTTGGAAGAAACCTCAGGAGGTCATCGAGTCCAATGCCCTGCTAAAAGCAGGACCTAAATAATTCCAATCAGAGCTTTGTCAAGCTGGGACTTAAAAGCCTGTAGGGATGGAGATTCTACTACCTCCCTAGTTAACCCATTCCAGTGCTCCACCGCTAAGTACCCTTAGGAAAGGGATAGATAATAAGATAGCAAACACCATAATGCCATTATATAAAATCATGGTACACCCACACCTTGAATACTGCATGCAATTCTGATAAACCCCATCGAAAAAAAAGATATGCTAGAACTGGAAAAGGTATAGAGCAAGGCAACAAAAATTATTAGGAGTATGGAGCAGCTTTAACCTGGGAATAAGGAAGCATCACTTACCCCTTCCAGTAAAACAAGAACCAGGGGGGCACTCAATTTGTTAATAAGTAGCAGGTTTAAAAATAAACACAAGGGAATACTTTTCAACTCAACACACAGTCGACCTGTGAAACTCACTGCCATGGGATACTGTGAAGGCCAAAATGATAGAATTTGATAAATTCATGGAGCATACATCTATCAGTGGCTACCAGCCAAAATGATCAGGGATGCAACTCCATCTTTTGTGTGTCCCTAAATTTCTGCCTGCCAGAAGTTGGGACTGGGTGACAGGGGATTGATTGCTTGGCAAATGTACCTGCCACTGTCAGAAGGCAGGATACTGGGCTAGATAGATCTGATCCAACATGGCCATTCTTATGTCCTTATTGCAGTTTATAGAAAAGGAAAAGCAGAAGAATTGTACAAATAAATCTAAAAAAGGGAACATAGCTAATCAGCTAGAAGTATCACATATTTACTATAATGAGAGGGAGAAAGATATACCACATTTAAGATGTACATTATTTCTGTACATAACAGGGATGTGAGGTCCTATGGAAAACCTATCCTCATGATAGGTATTGACAGAGCCCATCTTAGGGGCAGGCCACAACTGCATTTCGGCACAACTTCCTGAATCCTCCCCCAGATTTCCCTGGTTACTCCCCAACCTTTTTTTTTTGTTTGTGACAGATTTTCCCCAGCTTTGCTTTTTTTTTTTTTTTTTTTGCTTGACAAACTTTTACCTGGCATTTTTTTTAAACCATCTGGCAACCCTACAAGCGAACCGGGAGGTCACCCGTGGCTGCCAATTGGTTAGGACTGGCCCTGGGTATTGATACCCAGCAGAGAAATGGTATTTCCTAAACACTCACTGGGTTTGTCTTGTGTATGATAAAATTGTAGGGCTGTGTCTAGATTGGCAAGTTTTTCCGCAAAAGCAAACGCTTTTGCAGAAAAACTTGCCAGCTGTCTACACTGGCCACTTGATTTTGCGCAAAAGCACTGATGTTCTACTGTCCGAAATCAGTGCTTCTTGTGCAAATGCTTTGACGTTTCCATTCAGGCAAAAGCCCTTTTCCGGAAATGTTTTTGCGCAAGAGGGCCAGTGTAGACAGCTAATGGTGAAAATGGCAATTGGGGCTTTCTTGAGCAAAACCGTGTCTAGATTTGCACGGACGCTTTTCCACAAAAAGTGCTTTTGCAGAAAAGCATCCATGCCAATCTAGACACTCTTTTCCACAAATGCTTTTAACGGAAAAACTTTTCCGTTAAAAGCATTTGCGGAAAATCATGCCAGTCTAGACATAGCCTATGGCTTTTATTGAGATGGGTTAGCTAACACATTTTAAGAATACAGGTATGACAAACCAACTTGTACTTTAGCATATGTTAACTGCTAGACTTCAGAATGAACTAAGCTAGCATGTGTCCAAATACAAACTACTTTGTCCACACTAGCATTTGAAAATATGTTTGTTAGAACATGCTAGCTAACTATGTCAAAACCCCATCATATTTAAATTCAGTCTTGACATAACAATTGTGTCAGGTGACTCATTAGCTCCATCCTGCACATAAGTAAGTTTGGAACATCTGTGTACAGGGAAAGAGCTATGATCAGGGAAAGGTATAATAATAAGAAACTTGGGGATAGCCATGCCAGAGGGAGGAAGGACTGAGCTAGCATTTCTAAGTATCATTGTTTATGTCACTAAAGCCAAACTCGAGGAGGGAATGGGTTTGCTCTACATTTGGAATATGTGAACTTTTTTCAGATACAGGTGAAAATACCTCCTGCTTACTCTGCCCTAGTAAAATCTGGGATAATAGTCTGTTCACTAGTGAACAAGTGGAGCAGAAGACAAATCACTAAACTAAAAATTTTCCATCGCTAAAACTATTTCATGAAGCAAATTATTACTAAAAAGACACACAGATTTTCTACACCTCCTCTTATCATGGGGTGATTCAAAAATACTCACATAAAGCAACACTGAAAAGAAATAAAGTGTTCACAAAACAGAGAACAAACATCATTTCATCAGAGGCTTCTATTTTGGAGAGTTCCACATCTTAGCTCAGATTTCTAGCTATCTGTGAAAGATTAAGCCTCTAGAGAGCTGTTGGGTCTACTGTTTGGCAGACACACATTTTCTTCTATTTTATCAGTGTGTGTGATAGGATAAATCACCACCACAAATCCCTGAAACAGTCTATTTTTTCACATGTTCTCACTGTTTCAAAATCTTATTTTGTTTTGCTTGATGAACCTTGTATATGCCAAGGACAGTACAAGGACTAGAGAGTTAGACCTTGTTCTTAGACTGTCTCCTACATGAGCCATCTGTGTAAATCAGAAAATTCCACTGAAATCAATGGAGTGATGATGATTTTCACCAACTAAAATATGCTCCTTACCTTAATAAATCCAAAAGATAAATGTATGGGGCAGACAAAGACACTTCGGCTGCATCTAGACTAGCATGATTTTACGGAAATAGTTTTAACAGAAAAGTTTTTCCGTTAAAAGTCTTTCCACAAAAGTGCATCTAGATTGACACGGATGCTTTTGTGCAAAAAGTGCTTTTGTGTAAAAGTGCTTTTGCACAAAAGCATCCGTGGCCAGTCTAGATGCGATTTTGCACAAGAAATCCCCGATAGCCATTTTAGCCATCGGGGCTATTTTGCGCAAAACAGTTCTTCCCTGTCTACATTGGCCCTCTTGCACAAGTATTCTTGCGCAAGAGGGCTTTTTCCCGAATGGAAGCGTGAAAGTATTTGTACAAGAAGAACTGATTTTGTACATTATGCAAATGTACTCTTTTGTACTCTTGCACAAATTCAAGTGGCCAGTGTAGACAGCTGGCAAGTTTTTGTGCAAAACCTTGCCAGTCTAGACACACCCTCCAGGTTAAGTTTAATTTTTGACAGACTTCTGATATTGTGTATAGATAGGGTTCTCTATTGGAAGTGTATTTGTGTACTCATGTATGTGTGCCTTATTTTTCAGGTTATCTATAGGAAGAGCTCTTGTTTTTACTTAATGCATCTTATGCTCAGAGTCCAAACCTTGGGTGCTGCAGCACAGCTAGTGGTCTAAAGTGGAAGGTCTAGGATGGGTGGCAAAATACTTCCAAGATTCAGGGACCTGATTATTTCACCAGTTTTTTTATATTCAGCTTCCACTAAAGTCAGAGGAAGTTGCACATTGCAAATGCCAAAGAATCAGAACCCTGCATGTAGACCTAAAAGAATCAGATTTTAATTGTCAATTGTCAATTACATGATACATGCAAACCAATGAAAAATATTTCTATTAATAATAATTTAAACATACAGATAATCAAAATTAGGAAACTGCTGCTTGAGAACTCAGCTTGATTTAGGGTTAAAATTTGATATATTATGTTAATAATTTATATTGTAACAGTTATAAAGCTTTAACTGTGGAAATCGCTGTGATTGTTAAATAATTATTGTCTGAGACACACATCCCAATTTTCTGCAAGTGAGAAAATAAAAAAATTAAAAAATTATCTGTCAAATAATAAAAAATTGAATTCTGCCAAGCCTGCATATAGTAATACCAATAGTATCAACAAATGGGTCACACCCAAACCTGCCAGCTATAAGAAGTCTGTGAGTTATCTTTTGAAGAGAGTTATTTCCAGACATAATTATCACATTAGTTCAAAGATAAAATTTAAATTGGTAGTTATCATTGGGCAAGGAAATTGAGCAGGATCAATTACATGAAAATCAAGATGTTTTCTTGAATCTGTGTACCATACCCACTCTCCTACACTGAACCCTTAAACTAACTTATAACAAAACTATCATGTTAGAGTCTTTTTTTAAAATCTCATCCTTCCTGTTAGAAGGAAGCAAGACAAAGGTAAAAGGTTAGAACAGTGAGAGTACATTCATAGAACTCTTCACAATCTGAGCTACTTATGAGGCCTCTCCATCACTCCATTATATGAGCATAAAGCCATCTTTAACATACTTGGCATTAAAAATTCTCTGGAAGATAGGACAGTGCTATCATCCCCATTTTACAGATGTAGAGCTAAGACACCAAGAAGCTTAGTAAACTACCTGACCTCATACAGGAAGTCTATGCTCTAGCAGTGATCTGAACTCAGATATTCCTCCCCAGTAGGAAACTGTGTTATGATCAATACATATGTGTATTAATATTTTGTCCCTGAACAGTCAAGTTTTACTCTTCTGTTTCCTTAAGCTACTTTCTTGGAGAGAAACACACCACATTAAAGAGGGCATGCAAAAGGCCCGGTTGTAACACATTGTACCTCACAATGGTCTCCAGTAATACTCATGTTCATCATTCACAAACTGGTTGTGACAATTCATACAAAGCATGCCATCTAAGAATTCTTATGGAAGGTCATGATCTGCTGAAACCCACTGTTCTGTCCAAATATGTATATTATTAATATGTGTGAAAATATGATATTTTGTTATAGGGTTATTACTGAAATATGCTGCAAGTTTGAGAGTTGTTACTCCTAACAACTACCAAGAGGGTGTTAAATCACCATTAATCAGCAGGAAAATTGTAATCAAAGGATTTACAATTCAATGACAGTTGAGGAACACCACACAATGGGGGCAACTCAATTCTGACTCACATGCATAAGACCACAAAGGGGAATGCTTAGTCCTGTGACTCAGCAAAGCCTATGAGGACACGTCTGGGCAAGTCTTTTCTAGGCACCTAGACTAAATATATAAAAAAGAAGACAATGCATCAGGCTTTTGCCTTCTCCTCCCTGATCTACACAGGAAGCAACAAGAACACCGAGAAGATGAAAACTTCAAACGAGAAGTCTGGTCCAAATGTAAGGGAGATATCTATGTATTATGAATTTTGTAACATCTAATAGGGTGAGAAAATTGCTTGATCTAAATACTGCCTAGAGTAATAAGATTTAGCATTCGCTTACGTAGTCTTTTGACTAGTCGACTAGTCAATATCCCCCCCCCTTGCCTCTACGTGACAGAGGCAGCAAAGGAGGGGAAAGGGGTACTTCAAAGTGGCAGCAATCCTGTGTGGCACTGCCACTTTGAAACCCTAAAGCAGCAGCTGCATAGGCTGCCCCTTTAAAATGCTGCCTCTGTGAATTTCAAAGGGGCAGCTGCCGTGAAGCCCAGGGTCATCTGCTCCCCGCGGCATTTCTCCAGAACCTGGGATCAGCTGTGGATTCCCCAGCTGACCCTAGGTTCCTAGCGGCATGGAGCATAGCATGGAACCCGGGGTCAGCAAGGGACTATGAGTCCCCCGCTAACCTCGGGCTACATGGCTCTGAAATGCACAAGTGTCCCCACTGAGGACTCTTGTGAATTTCAAAGCAGGACACTGCATGCAGCCCAGAGTTAGCGGGACTTTCCACTGGCTCCAGGCTGTATGCAAAGTTCCACATTTCTCCTTTGAAATGTACAAGTGCTCCAGCAGGGGCATTTGTACATTTTAAAGGAGGAATGCAGAAGTGCCTATTGACTAGTCGATGGAAATTCTATCGACTTGTTGACTAATCCATTAGCCGCATTTTAACGTCCTTAGTTAAAAGAGCACAGTTGTACTCTTGTTTCAGGTTGTACCCTGAGAGTTTCACACATGTATGTAACTTTAATTTTCCAGTTCAATCCTTAATATGGAATTTCCGTGGAGCATTCTCAATCCAAAGGGATTTACAGAAGTCCATTAATTGGGATAAGTTTCATCATATATAAGTTTCAGTTTTTAATTTGTTCAATGATTCAGTATTATAAAACACTATTGATGTCAAACTTACCTGCTACAAAGCAAACCCCAGGTAAATCCCGCGCGTCATTTGCAATTTCGGTTGCCCTCATTAGCCTCCCTAATTCGAACTAGAGAGCTAGTGTAGACATACCCCTATTTCTATAGCCATCTGTAAACCCAAAAGTCTTGCATCACTGCAAACTTCCTTCCCATACCAGCATTAAGGATCTGATGCCAACCCCAATAGAGTCAGTGGAGTCTTGAACTTCAACGGTTTTTGGTCAGACCATTATTACGGTATGTTAACATAAAATATGTAAACAACATAGACTTAATCTGGTTTATGCCATACACTGCTTTTCCATCTTTTTTATATGTAAGTGTGAATGGCTGAATCCCAGTTAATATGCACTGCATAGACCCAAATAATTTTGTAAGGAGCTCCTGACTCTCTTTGCAGGACTGAACTCATGTATTGCACATGTATAATTAGAAAACCATTTATGCAACTACAATTAAATGTTCTTGTTTTTAACTACTGCAGACAGGCTTAGACTGTGTAATTTAGTAAACAGATGTGTACAATTCTATTTATTCTAAAGCCTGCATGGGACGGAACTCAATACAGATTATTTGTAGAAGAAAAAAGTATTACCACTACTAGAAAACTCCCCCTTCCCATTATACATGCTGAATTGCTTTATCCAGATTGATAAAATATTAGAATTTATATCAAAACTATAGAGATTTCACAATATTTTACAAACCTCAAGGATTTATTAAGGCAATCTGCATTAAAAAGCCTTGAGGATTCTACTTAATTTATTAATATAATTAATAAAGTTTTATTCAGACTTTTAGGGAGTACATGAACTCTATTTAATTTGCTGTATAGATAAGGTTGCCATTCTGCAAATTCCTAATGCAAATAATGATCAGAAAGGCAACATCTGTTATAATTCTTTCATTTCCTCCATTTTGGCTAATCAGGATTTACTAAAATGTCTACACAGTCCTTGACCCTAGCCCGGGGAGCCTACTCCTGTTGGAGAATAACTTCCACATTAGAGGTTTGATATAACAGAATTACAACTACATCATTACATAAAACATTTATATTTGATAACTGATTTTTTAAAAAGCTAGTTACAGTGAACAGTAATCAACATGGCATATACTGTAAATGCAGTTAGTGTTTTAAATGATACCAATATGTAGAAATACTTGTATATACTGTTAAAGTGTTTTACAGTTCTGACACTAAGAACAGACAAGTGTAATTATAAATATCTGATCACTGATATCTTTACTCAGGGTCTTAATTTACAATATACAATTTAAAATTAAGTATACACAAAACCTTGCCCTATTAAAGTCAGTGGTACTTTTGTTGCTTACTGACAGCAGGAATGGATTTTCTAGAAGCACATATAAACATGAAAAAGTTTATTTGCATTGTACACACTGTTATAAATATTTACATTACAAAATTATAAGCAAGGAATTGAAAAAGTTAGAGTGCACTTGAAGCTCTAATGATCGTTTAGACTTTGACTTTCATATGTGTACATTAAACTATACTTTCATTAAAAAATATTTATGTTGGACTCAAAAATATCATCCCCTCTACTGATCAGGATGTCCTGCAGAAAGAATGTTCTTTTTCATTATTCTAAAGATTTACTACAGTGAGCAAAGACAGAGGGTATGTCTACACTACAGTGTTATTTCGAAATAGTTATTTTGAAATAGCTTATTTCGAAATAATGCATTGGCACACAAAATGCATTTTGAAATAGCATTTTGCTATTTTGAAATAGCGCGTCCACACTGAGTGTACTCTGAATCACATTTAAGGCTGGCCAAAACCAGTTCCGGCAGGGCACCAGGGCAGGACTTACTGTGTGGGGCTGCTGCCTGAGGCTATCTGAGGTCTGTGCTTAAAGGGACTCCCCACCCTCCACCCCCGAACAACCAGTTCTCAGGTCTCCCTAGATGAGGGACAGCAAAGCATTTTGTCTCTGTGTGCTCTGGTTACCCTCACTCGGGACACCACAGCACTCTGCAAATGGAGCCAGAGCTGCCCCTGGGCACTCTGGAGCTTCTCTTGGACATGTTGCTGTGAGCCTGGTTACACTTTCTGCAGGCTGCCATCCAGGAGCTCCATCGGGGGGCTGTCAGTATCCAGGAGGCCCTGCGGGAGAGCTTCCACCCTGAGGAACACTAAGAGCCTCCCTGGTCTGCCCCACTGAGGGCTTGTGCCTCATTCCTCCCTCATAACCTTACACTTACCCCTCCCTAGCCCCCCTTCCTGATGTCAAATAAAAGACATGTATTTTCATGAACATAAACTCTCTTTAACAAAACTGGTGGGGGGGAGGGAATGAAACTCTGGTGAGACTGGGGAAAGGAGGTGGGAGAGGGGAGAAAGAGGGTGGTAGAGGGGAGGGGGAAACCTGGGAGGAGGGAGCTGGAAGGGGGAAGCAAGGGGAAAAAGGGGGAGGGGAAGCTCAGGGTTGGGGGTCTTGCCGGACCAACTTGATTGTCATGTAAATCTGCTCCTGGGTTCATATGTGGCCTTTGGTGGCCAGGGTGGCAGCTATCCTGCCATAGATGGCCGCATTCCTCCATCTAGTGCAGAGATCATGGACGTTGGGGGCATCCCCCTCAAACCTGAATAAGGTCCATGATCTCCACCCTGGATCAGGAAGGCACTCACCTTCTCCGGGCCCTGAAAGGCTCCTAGGAGCTGGCAGACTGCTCTGGGGGGTGGTGGAGGGCTGGCCGCCAGTGGCTTGCTGGCTCATGTTTTGGGGCTACTGGGTCAGGGGCAGTGACTGCTGGTTCTGGGCTGGCAGGCTTGGAGCTGGCACAGGCACTGTGGCCAGAGTCTACCCCTTTAAGGGCTCTGGGAGAGGGGGAGGGATAAAAATGTTCTTGGTTGAGGCTGGAGTGTCCACCAGGGCACCCTGGGAAGGCTGGAGGCCCCCTATTTCGCAATAAGTGTATACACAGCATTTATTTCGAAATAGCTATGTCAAATTTGTCGTTATTCCTCGTAGAATGAGGTTTACCAAATTCAAAATAAGTGCTCCGCTATTTCAATTTTATTTCAAAATAGCGTCTTGGCTGTGTAGACGCTAGGAAAGTTATTTTGAAATAAGGGCTGTTATTTTGAAAGAACTTTGCTGTGTAGACATACCCTAAAAGAGTAAAACAAGTTGAACCTCTCTCCTCTTGCACTCTCTAATCCAGCAATATCCATGATCCAGCATGATTTTAGTTAGTACAATGGCCACTAATCAAGGGTGTGGACAAATTTTCCACAAGTCCTTGCTTTAAGTGTTCTATGCTGTTATTTAGTTCTGATGTACCCCAAATGTCTTCTAAGAGCCGAGTATGCAGTGGAAGTATTGGTAATGTTGCTAGACAACACTGACTCCTGTAGTTTTGGTTTGGCCCCAGTCAGGTCCTGAGGGTGCAGGACCAACGAGGTACAACCTGTAGTGCAAAAAGTATGACTTTTTAATTAGTGTATGATAGATATAACCATGCAAAATTATCTTTTGTTACACATGCTTTCCAGTATTACTTATATTTTTAAATAAAGTGTATTATATATTGCCTAGAAGATTAATTTATGAAGACATATTATGGTTGATGATGGCAGCAGAATCCCTGAATGGAATTAAGGGATAATCTTCATTACTTTTAAGTATTCAAACCAATAAATGGCTTCTGAGTTTATAGTTTAAGCAAAGCTAAAGCATTTAATGAATTTTAAACCTTATTTATTACACATGTTACAAAGCAAGAGAGATTATATTTACACAACAGACCAGAACATGAAAAAGAAAAAAACAAGGAAAACAATTTCTTGTGAGCATCTGAAAGTGCTGCCTCTTGTTTGACATTTCTGTGGCATACGCATGAACTTGGCTAACATGAAAAACCGTAAGGGGTAATGTTAAAGATGGTGTTAACTGCTCTGATGGTGGGTTAAAAATAATGCAAGAGTCCAAGGTAACTGTTTTAATGGAAATGGAGTGTTGTGCACTCATAATTTCAAAAGCACATATGTCGGCAAAACCCTCATATTTTCATGCTAAAATCAGTATTTGCAAGTGCAAGTCAGGGAGTTGAAAGACTTACTGGGTGTTTAAGAATGCCTGACTTGAGAGTGGCTTCTAGTTTAGGGGCCTTGGCTCAGGGTCTCTTTGCCTTCACTGCTAGGGTTGTTAGATAACATGTAAGGGTACGTCTAGACTACAGGGTTTTGTTGACAGAAGTTTTGTCGACAGATACTGTCGACAAAGCTTCTGTCGACAAAGAGTGTATAGATTACATTCAGTTCTGTCGACAAAGCAAGGTGCTTTGTCGACAAAACCCTGTAGTCTAGACACAACCCTACATACAATAACACCTTCTGTCGACAGAACTCTGTCGACAGAAGGTGTTATGCCTCATAAAATGAGGTTTACCAGCGTCGACAAAACTGCTGAGTTCTGTCGACGTTATGTCGACAGAACTCAGCGGTAGTGTAGACGCAGGTATAGTTTTGTCGACAAAAGGCCACTTTTGTCGACAAAACTCTGTAGTCTAGACACACCCTAACTGAATAGTCATGTAACCACATCAAATTTATGCAGTTACAAGACTATTCGATAGTCCCCGGGGACAAGGACAGCAGCCCGTGCATTCCCGGCCCCACTGTCAGGGAGACTCCCACACTACTGCCTCTCTATCAGAGACAGTAGTGCAGGGTGACAGCCTGTCCATGAGGGGAGCCATTAAATAACCAGAGGCAGCAGCATGGGGAGGGGGATAGGCACCTCTGTGGAGCCAGAGCTGGGGGAGCCAGCGTTTAAGCCAGCTCCGCGCCCCTTCCCCACCACCAGCACCCACCCCCCACAGCCTCTGTAGGTTTAAAAGTCAGCTCCAGCCTTCCTGTTTCACCCTCCATGATGCTGCCTCTCTATCAGTGCTCCCCATGGGTACTGACTGCCGCCCCTCCACTTGCTACCACTGATAAAGAGGCAGTGGGGGGAGGGGGAGAATGGTGTAGTTGCTGGCTTATTCGTTAATCGTGCAGTCATCTACACATTGACATACCTATTCACTGCACTGCATAAATTGGCTTAATTGGAATTAAAGTGATATATAGGTCTTGTCCTGACCCTTGTGGGAGCAACAGGTACATGGGGGTGTGCACATGCTCAGCCATTATGCTCTTGTTTGAAAATTTGCCTACAAGATAACTAGGAACTTTTAGTGCCAGAAAGGATGGCAATTCTTCTTCTCTTGTAAAATCCATCAAATTCACTGAAGTTAATTTGCTCTGATTCATAATATATGAATCCAAGGCTGTTTTAGGCATCAAAATAATCTACTGGATTCTGCATTTGTTGCACATCCAATACTTCTATGCAAAACATGAGGGATTCTATTAAATAGCAACTGTGAGCACCTTTATTTTAACTCGATTCTGCATTGCATTCTTTTGAAAATGAGAGCAAACATAAAAATCTCCAACTAAAGTCGCCATATGAAGGGATTTTTTTCAATTTTTTCTTACAATTTGATTTTGATGAAGTTTGAAATTAAGGGAAGAGTTATACTTCTTTGTACTCTTGGAACTTCTTAATTGTCATTTGAAGACAGAGTTATTACAGGAGAACAAATATATTTAAGAGCAAGGGAAAAAAACCAAAGGAAATTCATCACTGCCTGCTACTCTAATATCTGATCTGGCTTTTAAGTCTGGTATATCTGATAAACCTGCTTCTTTACAGACTCAGGGCCTCCCCTCTGTCTCTCCTCATACATCCATTTATGTGAGACAGCAAGAGGGGGGATAGTCTGATGGGATGTGTGGCTGCTTTATGATTTCTCCTGGGCTTAGCTCTTCATTGAACTATATGAATCCACTATTCCGATGAAGAAGAAACAATCTAAAACTCAAAGAGCCTGATAGTTCTCTAATTTAAACCAGTAAATAAATCAGATTATGAGACTGATGCACTTCCCACTGTACCAAGGAGGTTTCTTCGACCAGGAGTAGTTTACTGAGGTCAATAAGTTACACTGGTTTACTGAGAGAAGGATTAGCACCAAAGACTCAGGATTTATTTGCCTTATGTCCAAAATTTAAGCAGCACCCTGCTCAGCTTCTGGCTAGCCTGGTAGGTGCCTAAAATCCCTCAGTGCCTACATTTTCACCATGCAAGTCCCTTTGGTGTCTAAGTTTCTGACATGCACGCAAACTCTGGACTAGAGATGTGGATGACTAGTTAACTATTTGATAAACAAATGCTTATTGGATAGTCGACACACTAGTTGACTAGTCGCTTCCCACCCTTGCTGCCGCTATCTGAAAGAGGCAGGAAAGAGGGGGAAAATGAGGGGATGCTTCAAAGCAGCAGCACCACGTGCAGCCCGGAGCCAGCTGTGGACTCCTCCGCTGATCTATGTAGTACTGCCACTTTGAAACAGCGTGGGGAGCACGGGACCAGTGAGGGACTGCTTGAGTCCCCCACTGGCCCCGTGCTCCCTGCAGCACTTTTGCTTTTGAAAGCACCTTACTGACTAATCTGCAAACTGCACTGACTATTCAATTAGCCTATCAATCTAAATTTAATATCCCTACTCTGGACATGCACGTAACACCTCACTTTTAGGCATCTGCACATAAATTTCATGCCTACGCCCCAGCAAAATCCTCAGACCAGCTGGCGATAGATATTGTCCCACCCATCTCATCTGCAGGATCCAATCAGGTAGACATGCTTTAAGTGAGTGTTGGGCAACCTGCAGCCTACATGCAGCCCCATGGTTTTCTATGTATGACCTGTGAGACATTTTTTTTACCATTGCCCATGTGCAGGGTTGTCAGATTTCACTAGTTTTCATCTACATAGTTTTTTTTCCCTATTGGTATTACTGATATGACACATGTAAAGCAGGAGCATATGAAATGAGGTGCATGCTGATTGTACACAACATTGACTGTGAGAGCCTTGCATTCCCTCTGCATCCAATCTAAAGGCTGCTAAGGTTCAATAGGCACAACCCTGCAAATTCCGGGTACCCAAGAGCAGTTAGAAAAAACACCCTATCCCGGGAAACCGTTTCGACTAGGATAATCTTGTGGCCCAAAGAAATGAAGGAGGGCCACTCATGAGGCCCAGTCACTAGCCTACTTTGCCCATCACTGCTTTTAGCTGAGTATCCCAGTGCCTAAATTCCTTTGCAGATATAGACCAAAGTTATTAGAATGGCTTCCACATTGTGGGCTACTGTTGAGTCAAAATGACAGCTGAATTTGCCTAAATATCCACTCAACTCCCTGCACCAACTTCAGATGTCAACTTTGAGGCTTCTTTTTCAATCTCCATACAATTACATGAGTGAATCTCCTACATACATGCCTCATGAAGGTAAAGTCTTGTAGATTCTCTTAGAATCACTAACCTTCATTTGTAGCATGGTCTCATGATTGCGGGTGACTCAAATTTTTAACACTTCGGTTGGCTATCCTGAGGTTTGAGAGTCATAACTTTAAGACAGTCACTCTGATTTTAAATTTTACCTTACTATAGGATTTTCCCATAAGAGCATCGGCTACCTTGCCACTCCCTTAGGGATCATTTCTGTGAGGTATGGAGCACCCGATTCAGCTTCATTCACTTCAATAGGAACTGAAACTTTTTTACATCTCACAACCTTGGGGCCGCTACACTAAGATCCTATTAGATTCCAGATTAGATTCCAGCCTGCGAGCCAGAACAGGTCTGCAGGGTTAGTCCCTGGTGGGTCCCCACCTCAATGTTTGCCTGTGTCTCCACAGGTTTTGGAGGATCACAAAATACTAGAACTGAAGGAGACCTGGAGAGATCATCAAGTCCAGTCCCCTACCCTCCCAGCAGGACCAAGCACCATCTAGATAATCCCTGATAGATGTCTATCTAATCTTCTCTTAAATATCTCAATGATGGAGATTCCACAACACCCCCTAGGCAACTTATTCAAGTGTTTAACCACCCTGACAGTTAGGAAGTTTTTCCTAATATCCAACCTAAACCTCCCTTGCTGCTGGTTAAACCCATTGCTTCTTGTCCTATCATCAGAGGCCAAGAAGAACAATTTCCCTCGTCCTCCCTTTGACACCCTTTTAGATACCTTAAAACCGTGATCATGTCCCCTCTCACTCTTATCTTTTTCCAAACTAAACAAGCCCAATTCCTTCAGCCGTCCTTCATAGCTCATGTTTTCTAGACCTTTAATCATTTTAATCATTTTATTTCTCCTGGTCTGTGATGCTTCCTGACACTTGCACTGGCCACAAATGGCGATTCACGGCCAACCAGAGCTACGATCATCCAATACCTGTGGAGGCGCAGGTAAACATAGCGGTGGCATCAAACTAGGGACTAACCCTGCAGGCTACCACTTTTTTTATTACTCACACACATTTAACTGCACATCCAGTAATTTGATCTTTGCCATCAAATGCCAGCAATGCCCCACTGCTAGATATATTGGACAAACTGCACAGTCCCTACGGGAAAGAATCAATGGATACAAATCAGATATACATAATGGGAACATACAGAAACCTGTTGGAGAACACTTCAATCTACCTAATCACTCTTTAAAAGATCTCCAGGTGGCTGTCTTGTCACAAACCAATTCTACAAGCCAAATACACATAGAGGCATTGGAATTACAATCCATCCACAAATTCAATTCTTACACTGATGACCTCCTCAATCATGATAATAGATGGCTGGGACATTATCAACCTAACATTCAATGAAGGTGCCAACAGCTCTTTGTCTGTGCAGATTCTTGAGTTAGTACCCTTCCTATCTAATTGCTATCCTATGATCCTTATCTGCTTCTTTTAGCTATCCAGTCTTTAGGTGCTTTTAGGTTACCAGTTCTGCCTACTTGTTTTTCCCTTTGATATTTTCATACCCTCTGCTCCTTGTTCCCCTTCCTTTTTTTTCCTTCCCCACTCTCCCTCCTGCCCTATTTATTTTGGGTTTGCACATCCTAAACTCAAAACTCTGGTCATCTGAAGAAGTGGGCTGTTCCCACGAAAGCTCATGATACCATCTACCTTTTTTGTTAGTCTATAAAGTGCTACCAGATCATTAGTTGTTTTTTAACTTTACCTCTGTATTAGATTATCTTATTTTTCACTTCACATATATCCCCTAACTAGGGATGTAAAAACTAGGGATATAAAAGTATAATTGTTTAAATGGTTAATTGATAAGCCTAGGTTTATCGGTTACTGTTAATGGTTATACACAGACTACTACCCCACTCCCAGTAGTCTGCCTCCCGCCCCCATGCACCTCTCATGTACTGGGGCACTGGAGCCCTGTACTTTCTACTGTTCCCCCGTCTATCCAGAACTATTGGAGAACCATGAATCTACTCATTCATACTTCTCCCCACTCCTTCCCCTGCCTCCCAGAGCCTAAATGCTGCAAATCAGCCATCTGCAGTTGTTCAAGCTCTGGGAGACAGGAAGAGAAGCAGGGATGGAGCCTGAATCAGTGGATTCATGGTGCTCCAATAGTGCTGGGAGGGACGGAGGAAGAAAGAGAAGCAAGTAAGTGTGAGGTTCCAGTTCCCTAGTCTACAAGAGGCATGTGGGGGACAGAAAGAAGGTGCACAGGCTGCATGCAACTCACTCAGTTGAAGGAGAGCCACTTATGCTGCCCACTCACTGATCTTGGTTGCCCATGGCTGCATGGATACACAGTTTCCTACAGTTTCACAGATGGGATGTAACAGTGAAGCTAATTAATCGATTAACTGATAAGCAAAGCTTATAGGTTAATGTTATAGACTACACGCATTTCCCCCTCCCCCGACAGTAAATTTTTTGACCAGCAGCACAGCTCAGTCCTGGCTCATGTCGGGTCAGGGACCTACCCCACTGCAGTTCTGCATTTAAAGTATATTAGGAGCCAGGTGGGAAGGCAGCCCAGATCATGCTTGGTCTGGGAGCTCAGCCCCTGTTCTCTCCTCCCACGCCGGACAGAGGCTGCTGCCACTCCACAGAAGGGCAAGAGGCAGCCAGTCTGCAAGGGGAGCTGGTTTTTAAACTGGTTCCCCTCATAGACCAGTTCTCGCTTGGCACCCCATGTTGCTGCCTCTGATACAGGCGGCAGTGCAGAGTGGCAGGGAGCTCCTCAGGAGTGCTGCTGGCCCCAACCCCGGGGACTATAGAATAGTTGACTAACCAATAAAAATTCATGAGGTTAATCAATTATTCAATTAACTGATATTTAACATCCCTACTTCACAGAGCATGCACTATTTTTTATTCCAGTTGAAGACAGGAGTCGATCAAGAATCCTAGCAAACGCAAGTGCATTGTTGATACTTTCCTATCCCAAATCCTAAATACAGTACCAAGTCCTGGACCACAATTCCTCATATGAAAGGCTCTCTCCTATTTTGCTATTGTGGGATTCTCTTTTCCCCATAATTCACCTTCAACCTATTTCATTTTCTATTTCTCTGACAGCTTCATTAACCAGGGAGTGGCATTTTTTTATTTATGAGAAACTGCTCGCTTCAGCAATTGGATATAACAAAGTTGCAGACTCAACTTCAAGGGTGAATTAAAATATGATTTTATAACAAAATTTAAAAAAACTAATTGATGTATTTAGATTGGATTTTATTTTCTAATTAAATAAAGTTTATTTTTTCAAAATAAGCCTATTTATAATTTTAATTTGTCAATTCATGTTCAAAAGCTATTTTACTGTTTAATTAAATTCAAAAAATATCAAGTAGTACATATTTGCTGCCAAGTTTTAATGAAAGTTAAAGCACTGAACTGATGGAAGTCATAGATTCAGCATCCGGAACCAGCATTTGTTGAATTGTTAAACCAGCTTTTGATAGCAGTCACTTCATTGTAAGAGCAGAAAGAGTATTTTCTTCATTTCTGTTTATTCAACTAGTTCAGTTCAATGACTAGTTCATTCAAAGTTAAGAAATTAGTTGGGAGATGAAAAAGCAGGAAAGTTTGTTTTTCCTCTTTCAATCTCTGAATAACAACTGGTTGTGAAGAACTGAGATCTATGATTACTAAACTAATGAAGAACATGGTGACCAGAAACACTCAGCTCAATTCACAAACTATAAACTAGGTTTTTGTTTTGCTTTTAATATAGATGTTTTGGGAAGCATTTTTTCTTCTGTATCCAGTATTCTTTATTCAAGTAATATTAAATAAAAATGAATAAAATGCTGTTTTGTGAATTTTTAATTAAATTTGAATTTCTATCCCAATGGAGATTGATATAGAATCATAGAACACTAGAACTGAAAGGGACCTTGAGGTCATTGAGTCCAGTTTTTCCTAATGTCCAGCCTAAACTTCCCTTGCTACAGTTGAAGCCCATTGCTTTTTGTCCTATCTTCAGATGCAAAGGAGAACAATTTTTCTCCCTCCTCCTTGTGACATCCTTTTAGATACCTGAAAACCCCTATCATGTCCCTTCTCAGTCTTCTCCTTTCCAAACTAAAAAGCCCAATTCTTTCAGTCTTCCTTCAGTCATGTTCTTTAGACCTTTATCATTCTTATTGCTCTTCTCTGCACCTTCTCCTGTTTCTCCACATCGTTCTTGAAATGTGGTGCCCAGAACTGGACACAATACTCCAATTGAGGCCTAATCAATGCAGAGCAGAGCGGAAGAATGACTTCTCATATCTTGCTCATAACACTCCTGTTAATGTATCCCAGGATCATGTTTGCTTCTTTTGCAATAGCTTCACACTGTTGACTCATATTTAGCTTATGGTCCACTATGACCCTTAGATCCCTTTCTGCAGTACTCATTCTTAAATGGTCACTTCCCATTCTGAATGTATGAAACGGATTGTTCCTTCCTAAGTGGAGTACTTCACATTTGTCCTTATTAAACTTCATCCTATTTACCTCAGACCATTTCTCCAGTTCGTCCAGATCATTTTGAATTATGACCCTATCCTCCAAACCAGTTGCAACCCCTCCCAGCTTGGTATCATCTGCAAACTTAATAAGCATACTCTCTATGCCAATATCTAAATTGTTAATGAAGATATTGAATAAAACCAGTCCCAAAAAAGACCCCTGCAGAACCCCACTTGTTATACCCTTCCAGCAGGATTGTGAACCATTAATAACTACTCTCTGAGAATGGTCATCCAGCCAGTTATGCACCCACCTTATAGTAGCCCCATCTAAGTTGTATTTGCCTCTTTTATTGATAAGACGATCACGCGAGACTGTATCATATGCCTTACTGAAGTCTAGGTATACCATGTCCACCACTTCTCCCTTATCCACAAGATTCGTTATCCTATCAAAGAAAGCTAGCAGATTGGTTTGACATGATCTGTTCTTTACAAATCCATGCTGGCTGTTACCTATCACCCTATTATGTTCCAGGTGACTGCAGATTAATTCCCTAATTACTTATTCCATTATCTTTCCTGGCACAGAAGTTAAACTGACTGGTCTGTAGTTTCCTGGGTTGTTCTTATTTCCTTTTTTATAGATCGGCATTATATTTGTCTTTTTCTAGTCTTCTGGAATCTCTCCCATCTTCCATTATTTTTTAAAGATAACAGCTAAAGGCTCTGATACCTTCAATATCAGCTCCTTGAGTATTCCAGGATACATTTCATCAGGCCCTGGTGACTTGCAGACATCTAACTTTTCCAAGTAATTTTTAACTTATTCATTTTTTATTTTATCTTCTAAACCTACCCCATTCTTACTAGTATTCACTATGTTAGACAATCGTTCATCAGACTTCTTGGTGAAGACCGAAACAAAGAAGTCATTAAGCAACTCTGCTGTTTCCAAATTTACAGTTACTATTTCTCCCTCCTCACTGAGTAATGGGCCTACCCTGTCTTGGTCTTACTCTTGCTTCAAATATATCTATTGAAAATCTTCTTGTTTCCCTTTATGTCTGTAGCTAGTTTGAGCTCATTTTGTGCCTTTGCCTTTCTAATCTTGCCCCTGCATAACTGTATTGTTTTCTTATATTCATCCTTTGTAATTTGTCCTTGTTTTCACTTTTTATATGAATCCTTTTTGATTTTTAGATCAAGCAAGATCTCCTGGTTAAGCCTGGTTAAATCATCACTAACAAATTCAATAAGAAAGAAATGCATTTCTCGCCATTTTCTTGTACAAAATATAATACTTAAAAATCTGAATAAATGTAAATTCAGCCATTCGATTACTCAAATAAACTTTTATAGACATAGTGTATCTCTCTAGTTAGGATAAAGAAGCACCAACATTAGTATAAAAGCTATACTTAATTACAAATGAACAGGAGAATCAACCGCTTTTTAGGAAAATAACTAAAAAATACAAATGTAAAACATGATTAAAATAACATAATTAAGTCAAGGGTTTTTGTATACTGATTTAAATTACTTAAATTTAAGTCAGTCCACCCTGTTTTCTCCAATATACTGAATTTGTATTGGGAAGTCTCATAAAGCAATAATAAAGATTCTAAGATTACCTTTGCAGGAAGCATATTTTCCAAAATACTCCCTGCAAAAACGTTCACAGAGGCAATATCTCAACAGAGCTCTAACAGTCAGACAAACACATCAAAAATAATGGTAGACATTAAATATGTTTTTGCAGTATTTTTTCTACCATCCCTTTTGCATATTATTTGTATAAATACTCAGGACAAATTTCTTGATTCTGATAAGCACTGCAAATCTCTGCAGTATAAAATGCATGTATTCCATGAAAAACTACCAGTAGCCAAGAAGAAAACAGCAATAATGGTTTGCACTTTCATCTGAAAGTCTCCCAGGCACTGCACACTCACTTTTACAAGATTATCTCCATTTTACAGACAGGGAAACTAAAGCCCAGTCAGAATGTGTGATTTATGCAAGATCACAAATGCGAGCTACTGGAAAAATGAGAAATAAATGGAAGGTCTCGTCAATTCAATGCTCTAAGTATGAAAACAGGCTAAAATGGGAATTTCGTATACACAATAAATTAAATGTATATGAAACAGAGACCATCAGAGAATAAATATGTCCCTGATATGTGAATCTGATTTCATATGAGGACTGATATGAAATACATCGAAGAGTGCTCATTGCCTCACAGAAATAAGGGCATCGGTGATTATTACTCATACTCACAACATCATACAATAGAAGGTTGCCTGTTGCAAGTAGGCATTTGTTAAATTAATATATTAATAAGTATATAGATATATGGTATAATCCCACAGTTTTCATGTGGGAATAACAGACATTTAATTTATTTGGGAATTATTATATTTCTTATTTAGCATTTTTTTAAAAAATTATGTCCTAAAATAGCACAGCAGATTTTGAAAATGACAAGGTTTGCAGTAAACTGGTATGCAAAATAATTCTCCTGGGCAAGATTACTCACAGGGAAACAAGGAAACACTGGATGGCTCATAGTTTTAGAAAGAGTAAGAACCCTAGAGCAGGTCAGATTTGCATACTAATGATATAAAAAATTTGCTTGGGCTCAGAGGCTAATCTGTCTTCAGTCATAAGCAGGCATCTGTTTTAAAAGAGTCTAGCTCTTTTTTAAAAAGCTTTGACTTCTAATATTGCAATAGCTAAGATATACCAGAACTTCTATTGATTTTTTTTTATTTTGGAGTTAGCAGTTCAGCAATTGCTTTTTCCCATGCTTAAAGTAACTGATTTTGGGGTGTAAAAACAATGTAGCTGTTTTTCACTTGCACTGCAAGAGAAAAAAAATACCTACTGGGCATGATTTGCAAAATAGGCAATAAACTATCTAACTTATATGAGCATAAAAGCTATCCCAAACCAATAAGCAGATGTTTATATGTACTTTTGACATTAACATTATATTTTTAAATATTCGAAAGTCATTAATTCCTACATTTTCAAAAATATTCACTAAAATGTGGTATTGAGATGCTTCCACTACCCCCACCATCTGCCCTTACAGTTCATCTAATCAGTGCCTGTACTGGATCAGGTCCCTGAAAACATGAGCCTCTGCCTTTCAGGCCCAGCTCTCTCTATACAGGTTAGCAATAGGCCCACACCAGCCTCCTTACCTCTCCCCCAAGTCTCCCTCTGGAGTGCTTAGCTCCCCATTCCACTGAACACTAACAGAACTCTTAGCTCCAATATTCTTAAATGAATAGTACAAACAATGGCTGTATACTCCTAAGCAACAGAAACTATTGGGTTATTTCTTAGGCTATATCTAGATTGCCGCTTTCTATCAGAAAAAGTTACTCAAATTGTGCTCCACAATTTGTATACCTTTTTCCGATAGATTTGTCGGAAGAGGCTTTTCTGAAATTTGGTCCGTTTACACTGGGCTAAATTTTGGAAAACGCTCTTCTTTCAGAGAGCCCTTCTTTCTCATGGATGAGGAAGACAGGGCTTCTGAAAGACTTCTGCTCTTCCGCAAAAAATGTCGGAATTCCACCCTGGATGTGGTGGAGTTTTTCCGGATACCTCTGGTATCCCGGAAAAAGCTCTGTAGTCTAGACATAGCCACAATCAAAAGAATAATAATTCCTCATATATTAGCAGACTGTCCGTTGACTGACCCAAGTTTTGCTTTTCCAGTAAATCAGAAATTAAGTGCAAAAACCTGTCTTAATTAAATGAAAATTTGGATTTATTCCTTCCTTTAGTATATGGTGATCTATCTTCAGAAATTCTAGTTCTATTATTCCAAATGTAATGAAGGATTATGTTCCACAAACATAAGATATCATTAGGAAACCACAATGCATACATTCATCTATTTATTAATACTGTAATAATGTTGGAACGTATAACTAAATCCCATTTTTGTCACTGTCATTGACCTTTCAGACCTTGGAGTTGCATCATTTTAATCAAAACCCAATTTCTCCTCCAAGTGCATAGAGGCTTAGCACTGGCTCTTGATATGATTTAACTGACACAGTGCTCTGGATGTGGGTGTAATGTTGATTGGTGTTGTCTTTACTATGAATACAAATAATCTACAATGATAATCTTGTATAGATATGGTGAAAATCTAAAGCAGTAGTTGGTAAAAACTACCAGACACAAACCAATCAAATACACATGTTAAAAATCTAAAATTAAAACTAAAATCTGTAGTTTTATTTAGTCTTTGTCTTTTAAACTGAACTCACCTTCTCTTTTTATGAATAGGAGAATAAGGAATGTGCCCTACTAACAATTATTTTAATATAATTACACATGTGAATGAAGTCTGATCTGAAGATTAGTCACAATACCTAATCCATCCAATATATTTATTTAAATTCAAGCAATGACTGTAGATTGGCAGAATATTCTTTATGTTACTTGCAAAAATCTGCCTCAGAAAGGTATCTGACTATAGGACACCTTATAGGAAGTCATATTGATTGTATATAAACTATAGCTGATCATGATTCAAAGTTAATTTGTATGCTGCATAATTTATGTTCTTCATCTTTTTCAACCACGGGTACAAACTGCTGTGTGACCTAATCTGGTATATACTCTGCACAGTAATTTGTGAAAGTACTAGATACAGGTTGTAGCAATTGGTAATAAATGACGTGTCACAGATAGACTAGAGCAAATTAGCTAAAGACAAAGCAAAACAGAGAAGTGTTACCTGTTTGAAGAGAGAAATATAAAAGTAAGGTCATTCTAGAAGCAACAGTAGCCAGGTTATTTACCTTAGAAGAGAAAGATACACTAATTGAGGGCACAAACCTGCACTTTTTACTCAAGCAAAACTATCATTATCTCTAATGGGAGTGTTCCCTGATTAAGGACTGCAGGATCAGACTGGATATATTCTAAATGCAAAGAATTACATTAATTAAATATAAAGACTACAATTTCATATGTATGAAGCCAGGAGAAAGTAGAAGTACTCATAATAACATTAATATGATAATATAATGTAAAATATGTGAATTACCTATTTGCAAATCAGGACATAATAGCGTAAGGTGCTGAGCATCCTCCACTTCAGTTCAAGTAAATACAAGATGCAGATACTCAGTATTTCTGAAAATACAACCCCACTGTGTAACCCTCACAAAGATTGTCATTTAGGCCATGTCTACACTAAGGATACGTCTAGACTACAGGCTTCTGTCGACAAAGAGCGTCTAGACTACATTGAGTTCTGTCGACAAAGCAAGCTGCTTTGTCGACATGGTAGTGTAGACGCAAAGGACAGTTTACATGCAATAACACCTTCTGTCGACAGAAGCTCTGTCGACAGAAGGTGTTATGCCTCGTAAAATGAGGTTTACCAGCGTCGACAAAACTGCTGAGTTCTGTCGACATTATGTCGACAGAACTCAGTGGAAGTGTGGACGCAGGTATAGTTTTGTCGACAAAAGTCCACTTTTGTCGACAAAACCCTGTAGTCTAGACACACCCTAGGAGATTATTTTGAATTTACTAAGTTTGACTTCTGGGCATCCAATTTTACAAATTTGAAGTTCTGTGTCCTCATTACAGGAAAGAATTGAATGTAGTCCAAGCCCCATTAATGTGGATGCGCTATCTCAGACTCAGAGCCCCAGAGCGCTCTAGGGAGCTGTGGGAGGCCTCCCAGAGGCCAATTAGTTCAAATTAACAGCACTGTAGAGTCCACATTAATGTTATTTTGGACTTACAAGTTTGGTAATAATGTTATTTCTCATAAAAAGCAAGACTACAGAGTTCGAATTCTGAAGCCCCCTTATGCCAGAATAATGGGCCTGTTAGTGTGGATGCATCACTTGCAAATTTGACCTTGGGGGATAATTTCGGACTAAGGTTCTACTGTAGATCAGGCCTTATACAAATAAGTAATTCCACTAATTTATAATGACACTACTTAATATAAGTAAGTACTCTACATATTCAGTAAGCTTTAGATAAATGCCTCCAATAATTACTACAGCCAAAATAGTTCTCTCCTCTTATTAGCAAAATTTTAGGAGCAGAACCCTGCACTAATATCTAAAACTACGTACTAAGATTTTGTACTTTTCACAAAATATTCTTCAGAACATTTACCCAGATGAAGTTCTATCATGAATCATTAAAACTGAACTGCACACATTAAATCAATGCATACAGCATATTTGGGAAGTTATGTTTTAGCTTTATTTCTTTTAAAGTAATTGTGTGCATGTTCACTAATTCACTAAGACCTGGTCTACCCTAGGAAATTAGGTCGGTTTAACTACATTACAGGTGTTTCAAATATCAACATAAGCCCAAGTGTGTACAGTGTTAGGTCAATGGGAAAGTGTCCCATAAACCTAGCTACAGGGGCAGATGACCGTTTTGGGGGGCCCCGGGCAGCATAATTCCGCGGGGCCCCCCCTTTGCCACGGCGCATGCGCAGTGACGCCACGGCGCATGCGCGGGGCTTTCTGAAGCATGGGGCCCGGGGCGGCCGCCCCGTTCGCCCTGCCCTATATCCGCCCCTGCCTAGCTACCACATCTTGGGGAGATGGATTGCCAACATTGATGTGAACATTCTTCTAATTGGTGTAGGTGTTGTATTGCACAGCTGCAGCATTTTAAGTATAGATAAATCCACAGAGTCACCCAGTAAAGAATTCACTGTACACATGATCCACTAAAGAGATTTTGGAAAATATTCTGCACCAATATGTAACTGCATAGTTGAAACAATATTAAATGTAATTTCATAGTTTATTGGTGAACGTAGTGGGCCAGATCTAGAGGAAGGTGTAAACCAGTGTAATTCCACTGAAACCAATGGATCTGTGCCAATTTTCTCCACTCAGATCTGGTCCATTATGTCTCACTGAAATCATCTTAAAAGATTAAGCAAAGTACAACGCATACAAATATTGATTTTTTGTTATTGATTCTGTGCCGGCATTTGGAGTCAGACCTCAAAGCTTGAACACTTTATGTATTTACAGCTGTCTCTTCTTCAAGGGTCATTCATCTACTCCAAGTAAAACGTACTCCTGATGCTTATAAAAAATAGCATTTGTGTGGATTAGATTAAAAAACACCTTAGAATAAAGAGAAAATGTATTTTTAAAAACACACAAATAAAAATAATTGGGTTCTCTAAAATGTACTTAACTCATCACACTAAGACAGAAACAGATTATGTTTCTCTCCCAGAACAACTGTTCCATAGATAGAGAGCAACGATCAGTGATGAGTCATCATCTCATAAAGAATGATCTCCAGGGACAAAATAGAGTGTATTGTTTGTTTAGCAGTTCAGCTTAATTATGTATCTACGAAAATTTTGATTGCCTACCATTTCCTTTTCTCTAATCAACTAAATCCATTGATCTTTCCATGCTGATAGCATCCTCTTTGTGATGACTGAAGGGTGATCAGAGCCAAGGTCAGCTACAGGACCAGTAGCAACCAAATTCACTCTCAGATTCTTAGTAGAATGATTAATTCCAAACTGAACACTAAACTGAAAACTTCATTCAGAAATATTACATTCCAGTGTAATATTTTAAACATTATCCTCCATATAAAATGTCAAAATAACTACACTCACTTTCATAAAAAAATCAGCTGAATCTGGGTTCAGCCTATTCTGTTTCTGGGAAAATAACTGACAAACAGGCAAATTTTTCTCTCTTTTTCACTGATGCTAACATGTGGAAGAATACAGCTATCTCTGAGTACTTTGCTAAAAAGAAGGAAGAAGAAGATAATAATAATAAAAAAAGAAAGATGTCCCTCATGCTCAGACCATATATTTTTCTCTTGCCTTGCAAAGATTGCCCTTCAACTGAATACAGTAACCAAAACAGGTTGAAATATAGGAAAATAATTTGTAATGTTTAATGCATACTAGCTTTGATTGTTACCTTAGAGATCTTTTTGCCCTGACACTAAGTGGCAATGAAAAAAGCCACAGCTGTTGCAACAAGTTTCTTCTTAAGCTCTGGGGAGATGGAAGATAATTAAATATACAAATCATCATCTTAACTACTCTGCAGATATGAACTGTGAGGAGTTCCTTTTACATTATTCCTATTTTACATTTTTGAAAACTGAGGCACAAAGAATGCAGTTGTTCATGAGAAGAACCAGAAAGGTTTTTAAACTTGTTCCAAGTTTCAGACCTGGTCATTCTATAGTTTCACAGTTAAACCTAACAAAATTAGGAGATGTGAATGAACCACACTTTGAATTTGGGTGGCTTATCAGAATCCACAATTCAAAATGTAATTCTGAGGTTATGAACTCATTAAAATAAGGCCTGAACAAAATATTTGCAGGAATTCTTAGGGTACATCTACCCAGCAACATTATTTCGAAATACCTAGCATTATTCCATAGACTCTCAACAGGCTTTTCTTCTTCCATATCCCGGAGCTCCGAGCAATCATACTGCTCTCTTACATACAGTGTACCTCCTCTTTCTTTTCTCCCCTGTCTGTTCTTCCTGAACCATTTATACCCTTCCATGACAGTGCTCCAGTCATGTGGGTCATCCCACCAAATCTCCATTATTCCAATCAAATCATAGTTCAGTGACTGTGCCAGAGCTTCTAATTCTTCCTGTTTGTTTCCCAGGCTTCTTTCATTCCTGTACAAACACCTTAGATTATGTTTCTCTCCCACAATATTCTTGCCAGCAAGTTAAGGGAATGTGGATTGGATAAATGGACGGTAAGATAGATAGAAAGATGGCTAGAAGGCCAGGCCCAGTGGGTAGTGATCAACAGCTCGATGTCAGGATGGCGGACGGTTTCTAGCGGAGTGCCCCCAAGGTTCGGTTCTAGGACCGGTTTTGTTCAATATCTTTATTAATGACCTGGATGAGGGGATGGATTGCACCCTCAGCAAGTTTGCAGATGACACTAAGCTAGGGGGAAAGGTAGATGTGCTTGAGGGCAGAGATAGGGTCCAGAGTGACTTAGACAAATTGGAGGATTGGGCCACAAGAAATCTGATGAGGTTCAACAAGGACAAGTGCAGAGTCCGGCACTTGGGACGGAAGAATCCCAAGCATAGTTACAAGCTGGGGACCAACCAGTTAAGTAGTAGTTCTGCAGAAAAGGACCTGGGGGTTACAGTGGATGAGAAGCTGGATGAGTCAACAGTGTGCCCTTGTAGCCAAGAAGGCTAATGGCATATTAGGTTGCATTAAGAGGAGCATTGCCAGCAGATCCAGAGATGTCATTATTCCCCTTTATTCGGCTCTGGTGAGGCCACATCTGGAGTATTGTGTCCAGTTCTGGGCCCCCCACTACAAAAAGGATGTGGACGCATTGGAGAGGGTCCAGTGGAGGGCAACCAAAATGATTAGGGGGCTGCAGAATATGACTTATGAGGAGAGGCTGAGGGAGTTGGGTCTGTTTAGTCTGCAGAAGCAAAGTGTGAGGGGGGATTTGATAGCAGCCTTCAACTTCCTGAAAGGAGGTTTCAAAGAGGATGGAGAGAGGCTGTTCTCAGTAGTGACAGATGGCAGAACAAGGAGCAATGGTCTCAAGTTGTGGTGGGAGAGGTCCAAGTTGGATATTAGGAAAAACTATTTCACTAGGAGGGTAGTGAAGTACTGGAATGGGTTACCTAGGGAAGTAGTGGAGTCTCCATCCCTAGAGGTGTTTAAGTCTCGGCTTGACAAAGCCCTGGCTGGGTTGATTTAGTTGGGATTGGTCCTGCCTTGGGCAGGGGGCTGGACTTGATGACCTTCTGAGGTTTCTTCCAGCTCTATGATTCTATTATTCTATGATTACTAGTTGATTATCCTACCTTCTCCATTAGAATCAGGGGTCCTCCTTTGTTGCTCCCTCCTCTTTGTGATTCTTCCCGGTATCCCACTTCCCCACTTACCTCAGGGCTTAGGTCACCGTTCCCCAACAAACCTAGTTTCGAAGTCTGTGTCTACCACAGCAGGCAGTTATTTCAACATAATGTCAAAATACTGTCAGGCTGGAGGACTTCTTACTCCAACTCCTGTTACCCTCATTGTATGAGGAGTAAGGGAAGTTGGAGGAAGAGTGCTTTATTTCAAAATAAGTGCTGTGAAGATGCTCCCAATTTCAAAATAAGATATTTTGAAATAAGCTTTGCAATTGACATAGCTCAATTTGGGTAGCTTATTTCGAGGTAAGCCCTGCAGTGTAGATCCACCCTTATAGACAAAGAATACCATGTATTAGGTTACTCTTTCCAGCATTGCTTTTCTTGTGAATCAAATTAGCAATCACTACTGGAGCTATGTACACTAGGGATATTTTGTGCATTGTGCATCTCATAAGGCTTCTCATGAGAAACAAGCAATGTTTAACCTACACTTTTGTGACAACCCATAGTTACAGTATTAGACAGCAATTCAAAAGGTTTTCTTTGAATTAAAACTAGTTAATATTTGGCACATATGTCATTTCTGAGTCAAGCTTCAGACAGATTATTCCTGTAATATTTTAACATATCTGTCTTACAATTTTAGAACTATTTGAACGTTATTCTGAGCCAGATACTGCCCATGAGCCAGCCCTTTTGAACCATTCAGGCAATGGAAAGAGGATAGAAAGATGCCATAACCATTTGAGGATTCCTCCAGCAGAGTTGATTTCTGGCTGACAATTTATTCTGTATCACCAACTTTGGTATAGGCACACCAGAGGCAGAGGGAGGTATGTGTGGAGTATGCTGCACGTTGGCAATTCCCAGCTAATATGAAATGATTCCCTGGGGCTTTTATAAGCTGAGACAAGCTGTATCAGCTTCTTATAGCCCTGAAAAATCAGGGGAATGCAAACCTTTGTCCTCACGCCAACCCTCTTGGGTCCTGCAATAACCAGAGGTCATCTGGCTCTAAGAACTTTTTAATGCTTATTAATCAAGTTGAATGAAATACTCATAGTGAAAATGTTTCTTAATGCAATTTCCCTATTTTTCAAGTTCACTGCATTTCTATTAAACAGGAGCACTTTTACTAGATTTTACACATTTTTTTCACTGGACGATTTCAAAAACATGGAAAAATTGTTTTCTTTGAACATTCACATTTATAATTTTTTTTGAATTTTTTTCCAGAGAAGGAGGTGCACCTTAGAGATGTATGAATACAGCACGAGGAGGCATGTAGTTTGAGAATTTTCACAACTGTTTCTCAGTATTAAATATCTTTTACAGATATATAAAGGAATAATAATAGTGATTGATTGATTAATAATAATAGTAATCATACAGTATGATGGGGGCTAATTTGGCTATGACAAATCAGGAAAGAGATCTTGGAGTTATCGTGGACAGTTCTCTGAAAACTTCCACACACTGTGCAGCGGCAGTCAAAAAGGCAAATAGGGTGCTAGGAATTATTAAGAAAGGGATAGAAAATAAGACCCAGAATATCTTACTGCCCCTGTATAAAACTATGGTACGCCCACATCTTGAATACTGTGTACAGATGTGGTCTCCTCACCTCAAAAAAGATATTTTGGCCTTGGAAAGGGTTCAGAAAAGGGCAACTAAAATGATTAGGGGTTTGGAACGGGTCCCATATGAGGAACGATTAAAGCGACTGGGACTTTTCAGTTTAGAAAAGAGGAGACTGAGGGGGGAAAAAATAGAGGTCTATAAAATCATGAGTGGTGTGGAGAGGGCCGATAAAGAAAAGTTATTTATTAGTTCCCATAATAGAAGAACTAGAGGACACCAAATGAAATTAATGGGTAGCAGGTTTAAAACTAATACAAGAAAGTTCTTCTTCACACAGCGTGTAGTCAACCTGTGGAACTCCTTGCCAGAGGAGGCTGTGAAGGCTAGGACTATAATAGAGTTTAAAGAGAAGCTAGATAATTTCATGGAGGTTAGGTCCATAAAAGGCTATTAGTCAGGGGATAAAATGGTGTCCTTGGCCTCTGTTTGTCAGAGGCTGGAGAGGGATGGCAGGAGACAAATCACTTGATCATTGTCTTTTGTCCACCCTCTCTGGGGCAGCTGGTGCTGGCCACTGTCGGCAGACAGGATACTGGGCTAGATGAACCTTTGGTATGACCTAGTATGTCCGTTCTTATGTTCTTATGTTCTTATTTTCTTGTCCTCAACCAAGAAGAAAGTACCATTATTTGTTTGAGTGCACACAGGTTCAGAAAGGCTAAGATAATTGTCCAAACTGACACAACCAATAGCATGGCCATGGTGGTTTACTTCCTTGTCCTATCCTTCATCGATGGAATCAGAATTTTCTCCTCTCTCTAAATAACATACTTTAGCTTGTTGTGCAGTGCACATATCTTGAATATATTGTTAATTTACTCCATTTTACAAAATGGAAAGCAAATTTTCAAAGATGGTAAGCAAAATGACATACCGTATTTTCCGGCGTATAAGACGACATTTTATGCTAAAAAACATCCCCCAAAAATCGGGAATCGTCTTAGACGCCGGGAAAAAAGGCAGTCCCCGACTTGCAGGTACGAACGGGGCTTTTCTCGCCCTGGAGGACACAGACTGCGGGACCTCGCGGTCCCGCCACCTGTGTACTCCGGGGCGAGAAAAGCTGCTCTGCGTCTCCCTGGTCCGCAGACCAGGAAGACGCGGAGCAAAGCCGCGGAGGGGCTCTGGCAGCAGGGTAGCCCAGGCGTGCCTGGGCTGCCCGAGCCCCTCCGCGGCTTTGCGAAGCCTCGGGGGAAGCCGGCAGTGGGACAGCCCAGACGTGCTGTGGCTGTCCCGCTGCCGGCGTCCTCAGAGGCTTTGCTCCCGGTGTCCCTGGTCTGCTGGAGACGGTCCCCAGCAGACCAGAGGCACCGGGAGCAAAGCCGAAGTGGTGGCGGGGTACTGCGCTTCTGAGGCTTTGCTCTGGCAAAGCCAGGGCGGCGCGGGACCCCGCCACGGCTGTGGCTTTGCTCCCGGTGCCCCTGGTCTGCTGGGGACCGTCTCCAGCAGACCAGGGACACCGGGAGCAAAGCCAGGGAGGTGGAGGGGTGCTGGGGCGCTGCCGGTTGGCCTCTTAAGGGGGGGGTAGTCTTTTAACTAGAAAATTAGGGGGTTGTCTTATACGCCCAGTCGCCTTATACGCCGGAAAATATGGTACGATTCATCCAGCTCATTACACATAGTTTTAAAACATGGAACAGAAAAAAACATGCTGTTATAATATTATTTCTACTTTACTCTTTTTTAAAATTTTTTAAAAATATGTAATGCTCAATATTCGTGTTTTGGTAGTTTTCTATTTATCATAGTGCAAAAAAACCCAAGGTTTTTTTTAATATTCGTAATATTTATCATCCTATAGCTGGGAATATTACTCTATGAGGCTTGATCCTTCATCCCATACACAAAGAAGTTTGTTGGCTTTGAGGCTTACTTATAATGTGTGCCTTAAGTGTAATCATTGGGGAAAAAGCAGAATACATACTGGCAATTGGACACCTATGTTTCTTGTGTAATTTAACCCATCCTAAGAATTAACATTATAAATTGTGATACTGGAAAATTGTCATAAAATTATACTACCAAGTGACTGAATTAAAACAGTTTACTTTTGTGAAGAAAACAAGCCACACAGGACTTCCTGTTATATATAGGTGTTCTAATCAAATGCTAACAATCTCTAGAAACAATTAATATACTCTCTTTTGTCAATGGAGCTCCTGCTAGGGAGGGTAAACCTTAGCCTATGTAAAATGTGTTAGTAGCCTATGTAAAATGTGTTATTGATTATAATCAATACATCACTCAAGCCTCAAGATGGATTTTTCTGCAATGAAATGTAGCAGAATGGACATAAAAATGTGCAAGTTGGTGCCCTCTAACCTCTTCAGAAGCAACTGACATTTTGACGATTCTATCACCATAAATGATGCACTTTCCTGAAAATAATTTTCAAACTACACAAGAAGGCAGGCTATGTAACTGGATGGATTTAGTTGAAAAGATATCTTTCTAGACCCTATAAGCATTTTGTGGTCACTGCATTAATCTCTCTCTCTCTCTCCCTCCTCTTTCTCTCACTCTCTTTTTCTGTCAGTATGACGTTTTGTACTAATAGTTGTTATTATACAGCAGAAGTAGCCACTTCATAGTTAAGATTGAAACTAGCTCCCCATTATAAGTCTAAACAGCCCATCCCTCAAATCTTCCCCACTGAAAAAAGCAATCCCCAAGAAATGTCATGTGCCTAAGTTATGAGGATGGATCCTCAGCTGTTGTAAATCAATATAGCTATGATGAAATTAATTTGCACCAGCTTAGGATCTGACAATGGTGTTTAAAAATGTCTTGTAGCCTTGACTTTTGATGGGGGAAACAGGCAGAGTTTACTGAAGCAAGCTTCACCATCATGGCTGCAACTATCTCTCAGGATCCCAGGGCCTTCATCATTCCAATTCTGAGAAATGTCCTGATAAAACCGGAGGGGGAACCAGACAACATCCCAAACTCTGACAGCTCAATCAGAATCCCAAATATCACGAGATAAAAATAGGGATGCCAACATGTAGGCAACGACACGATTAACCAATAAGCCCGGGCTTATTGGTTAATCCTGTCAATTACACACATTTCTCCTCATGAGCACCAGATCCGCCTACCCTACCCATTCCTGTGCTGCTGCCTCTGATAGAGGGGCAGCAGCCTGGAGGGTGAGGGGGGCAGGCAGGAGCCAATACGCATGGGGAGCCGGCTTTTAAGCCAACTCTCCACGTGTGCTGGCTCTGTGGACCCACCTGTGTCAGAGGCAGAAGTGAAGGGCAGCAGGCTGGTTTACAGAGCTGGTCTGTGTGGGAATCTGATAGAGAGGCAGCAGCATGGCGTGTCAGGGGGTTCCCTGGGAGTGTACTGGCTGCTGACCCCACCTCTGGGGACTATCAAATAGTTGTGAAATGGCTAAAATGTGATGCAGTTACATGACTATTCAATTACACGCTATCTAACATCCCTAGATAAAATGGGATCAGGTTTTAACAGCAACAATCTGCTTCCATGAACTTCTGATATCCAGAGAAAAAGCTAAGAGAGGAAGATTTTAGGCACAGTGCTGGCTCAAAGAAGCTTAGAACTACATAAAAAGAAACTGTGCCCCATTGTTTCTATTCCTACTGGCTACGTCTACACTGGCCCCTTTTTCGAAAGGGGCATGCTAATTTTCAACTTCAGAATAAGGAAATCCGCGGGGGATTTAAATATCCCCTGCGGGATTTAAATAAAGATGTCCGCCACTTTTTTCTGGCTTGGGGAAAAGCCGGAAAAAAGTGTCTAGACTGGCCCGATCCTCCGGAATAAAGCCCTATTCCGGAGGATCTCTTATTCCTACTTCAAAGAGATCCTCCGGAATAGGGCTTTATTCCGGAGGATCGGGCCAGTCTAGACGCTTTTTTTCCAGCTTTTCCCCAAGCCGGAAAAAAGCGGCGGACATCTTTATTTAAATCCCGCGGGGGATATTTAAATCCCCCGCGGATTTCCCTATTCTGAAGTTGAAAATTAGCATGCCCCTTTCGAAAAAGGGGCCAGTGTAGCCACTATGTTCAGGACAACAAGCCTGTGTAAACTGTTTGTGTAAATAACTAGGATTGTATAAGTATAGTACCTGACTCCATCATTAATTTCTCCTCCTAACAGAAACAATCTGCAGGGCTCCAGATTTTGGATAATCGCTTGGTAAAAATAAACTTTTTTGCACTTTAATAGCTAATTTATAAAACATTCTTTCAGTGACTTTCCATCCCATTATAAATACACAACATCACTATGTTATAAATTAAACAAATTTCTGAATTGCTTTGAACAATAAGATACGGAAGAAATTTTGTAAGGGGATTTGTCACATGATCACACAAGCTTTTCACATTTGCAAAAAAATCAGTGAAGGTATCATTATTATTTTATTATTGTTTCTTTTGAATAAAATAGCTAATACAACATTTTAGCTTGATTTACTTAGCAGCATGGTTCTATTTTAAAATGCAGTTTGGATTCTGGGAAATTCTAACTATTCCTGCCAAACACATTTGCACATAAGTGTAGGTTGCTAGGTGGTTATATTTGCCAGCCAATTCTGACTATAATCTCAAAAGATGTCACCAGCTATTTAAGGCTGACCTTGGTTAAAAATTGGATGTTTTTGTTGAAATACAGGAAGTAGTTATGTTGATTTAGTTGAGGTCACTCTTTCTTTTGAATAAGTACCAAAGCCATTCTTCAATACATAGAGACCATGCTATTGTTGGAGAAATTAACTTTCATGGGAGTTTCAATACCACTGGTATTTATTCAGCTGGATAGTTATTCTTCACTTCTTTCCCTCAAGTGTTGTATAGTTCTGTGGTCTCCTAAATAATAACCATGTTATATCCTAGAAAGAGTGGTGATTTGTGATATTTGTTCAAGATTTAATTATGTGATCATATACTACACCTGCTCACTATAGTCACGTCTTAGAAAATCTGTAGCAGAGAGTATTGCTCTCATGTATTTTAGAAGGTTTGCAGCAGAGAGCTTCACAAATATGAACTGAAATTAGGTCACATCTGAGAATAATGTTTTTGTGCCTTTCCAACAGCAGAGTCTCTAAGGGTATGTCTACACTACAATGTTAGTTCGAACTAACAGACGTTAGTTCGAACTAACTTTCATAGGCGCTACACTAGCGCTCCGTTAGTTCGAACTTAATTCGAACTAACGGAGCGCTTAGTTCCAACTAGGTAATCCTCATTCCGTGATGATTAAGCCTAGTTCGAACTAGCTAGTTCGAATTAAGGGGTGTGTAGCCCCTTAATTCGAACTAGTGGGAGGCTAGCCCTCCCCAGGTTTCCCTGGTGGCCACTCTGGCCAACACCAGGGAAACTCTACTGCGCCCCTCACGGCCCCGGACCCCTTAAAGGGGCACGGGCTGGCTACGGTGCCCATGCCAGGTGCAAGCCTGCCAGCACCTAGCCAGCAGACCCTGCACCTGGCATGGATCGAGCCACCCACCCGATGCCCCCCAGCCCTCCCCCTCTTCCCGGGACCAGGCTGGCGGCTCCCAGGAGCTTGCCCGGGACCACAAGAGGCGGGCACCCGCCTGGGCTAGTGCGGACATCGTGGACTTCATCCACGACCTCCGCACTAGGCACAGGAAAGTGGCCGACTAAGGCAGGAGAGCTGCCAGCCTGGCCACCCAGGAGCAGATGTGCAAGAGAATCAAGGGGGTCCACTGAGACCCCCGACTCTGAGCCCTGAGCTTACAATGGCCGTACTGGGTCAGACCAAAGGTCCATCTAGCCCAGTAGCCTGTCTGCCAACAGCGGCCAACCCTAGGGACCCTGGAGGGGATGGACCGAAGACAGTGACCAAGCCATTTGTCTCATGCCATCCCTCTCCAGCCTTCCACAAACCTTGGGCAGGGACACCACTCCTCCCCCCTGGCTAATACCACTCCATGGACCCAACCTCCATGACTTAATCTCACTTCCCTTTAAACTCTGTTCCAGTTCTAGGCTTCACAGCCTCCTGCAGCAAGGAGTTCCACAGGTTGACTCTTTGCTTTGTGAAGAACAGCTTTCTGTTACTAGTTTGAAGCCTGCTACCCATTCCTTTCCTTTGGTGTCCTCTAGTCCTTCTTTATGGGAACTAATGAAGAACTTTTCTGTATGCACCCTCTCCACCCAACTCCTGCTTTTAGAGACCTCTATCTTGTCCCCACTCCGTCTCTTCTTTTCTAAGCTGAAAAGTCCCAGTCTCTTTAGCCTCTCTTCATATGGGACCTGTTCCCAACCCCTGATCATTTTAGTTGCTCTCCCCTCTCCCAGCCTCTCTCTTCCCCTCTCCCACCTCCTTTTCTCAGTCTCCCCCAGTTTTGTTCAATAAAGACAGATTCCATTTTGGAAGACACGTTATCTTTATTTTGTACATCAGGAAGAGGGGCTAGGGAAGGGTAAGTGGAAGGAGGTGAGGGAGGAATGGGGCACGAGCCCCCGATGGGGAGGACTGGGCTGGCTTTGTGGGCTTCTGGGGGTGGAAGCTCTCCTGCAGCCCCCCAATTGCCCCCTCTCCCCAGATGGCAGCCTGCGGCAAGTGCAGCCGGGCTGATGGCCGAGTGCTGTGATGTGCCCAGTGTGGGCACTCAGGGAACTCCAAGCCAGGACTGCTTTGCAAGCGGGGCACCCCTGAGAACTGTCTGTCCAGGGTGGGGGTCGGGTCCCTTTAAGCACAGCCCTCAGCTAGCCTGAGATAGCATCTCCATGCTCTAAGTCCTCCTCTGATGCCCTGCCGGCACTGCTTCCGGCCATTCTTAACCCTGGTTCAGGGTCCACTTAATGTGGACATGCTAGTTCGAATTAGCAAAACGCTAATTCGAACTCGTTTTTTAGTCTGGATCCGTTAGTTCGAATTAGCTTATTTCGAATTAACGAATTCGAACTAAGTTAGTTCGAATTAACGTTGTAGTGTAGACATACCCTAAGGTGCATAGGCACAAGGCTCTCAGTTCTAATTGTTATAATTTACAAATTTTGTAGAAGCCCTCTCCAGTCTTCCAATTTATGAGGTCTTGAGGTGTTCATATTATATTCCCAGATATCCTGACTAATTTACAGCTTGACTAGACTCTTCACTATGCTGCTAAAGTCATGCATGAAAAGAAAATAGTTCCTATCAATTTAGTAAGAATTAATTTTAATTACTACATGTACTCAGTATATCTAAATATAGGTCTACTTGCTGAAAGATTGCAAATTTGTTGTTATTTTTAATAATGGAGAAAAGTGAATTTTTCAAAAAATGCATTTCCAGGATGAGACTCATCATTATGTCATATAGAAAGTTTAGTGGTTTCTCAATGCTATGAATACTGGGGAAGAATGCAGATTGTTATGTAGTCTTATCTCTCACCATCACTAGGATCATATCAAATTCATGATTATGAAACATGTCATGAACCATGACATCAGGTCTCTCCCCCATGAAATGTGACCTTTGAGATCACATTTCTCAAACTGAGATCTTGACCCAAAAGGAAGTTGCAGGGGGACCACAAGGTTATTTTTTTGGGGGTGGATGGCCGTATTGCCAAATCTCTGAGCTGACTTTACAGATGGACAGCCAGAGATCACCAGCTGTTGGCTGGCACACAGCTCTAAAGGCAGTGCCCTGCCAGCAGTAGTGAAGAAGTAAGAGTGGCAATACCATACCATGTCATTCTCCCTTCTATACTGCTGCATTCCGAGCAGGGTAGCTAGGGAGTGGGACTGCTGACTGAGGACCCAGCTCTGAAAGCAGCAACACAGACATAAGGGTGGCAATGCCACACCACGTCATCTTTGCCTCTTCAATTCTGTTGGTGGCAGTTCTGCCTTCAGAGCTAGTCTTCGGCCAGAAACCACCACTCTCCAGCTCCTCAACTCTGGCAGCAGCAGCACAGAAGTAAAAATACTTTGAAATTACATAACTAAAAATCATGACATTTACAATTTTTAAAATCATATGACCGTGAAATTGACCAAAATGGAGAGTGACTGGTAGAGCCCTAGCTACCAATAGAGCACTCCCTACATATGGAAGGCATATATTGCAGGGAGTGCTACAGTGCTATACATGAAGGATTCCAAAACATTTTGGGATCCTTTGGAGGTAAAGTAGACATGGAAATGAAAGGTATTTTTAAGCCAGACATAAAACAATATAGAAGATATTTTTTAAAAAAAGGTTGAACTGAGCTCAAAGGTATTGAAGAACACACTAACCCGTTTATAAGATGTTTACCATTACCACTTAAAATACATTGGTATTGTTCATATTTTCACATATAGCGGTGTCCCAATATTTGTATTAGAAGCTTACTATTTGGCTGTAAAATTATATTTTGGGATGAATCTTCAAATCTACGCTCTAGAATCATTCTTGGGGATTCTTAACTAAATTTGGCTTTGATTCAAATCTCAGTGATTTTTGGACCCCAGAAGGTTCTGGTGGCTCTGACACTCATCATTAATCTCAGTAACTTGGGTGACATTGTTTCTGTTTGGTAACAGTAGAATATAATCTTTTAGTTCCCTCTCAGAGATGCTGAATCTGTGCAGCACCACTTTCACATACAGCATAGCTAACTGTAGACCCACTGGCAGAAGAACTTATATGCTTAAGACTTTTTCAATAACTCAAAAAAAATAGAGAACTTTTCTTTTCCTTCAAATTTACAGGTCTTGTCTTGATGTTTGTCACCCTGGGACAGATACAGTGTCATAGAATCATCAGATACTTTGTTGTAAATCCTATATTATTGGCTGGGATTTTTGACCCTTCCTCTGAATACATTCCATGGCCCCCAAGAGACACATCCCCCAGTTTGAGAACATCTGATTTGCAGCTTGCTACTGAAATGAATAAATATAACTTCGGCTATATCTACACTACAGAGTTTTTCCGGGATACTGGAGGTATCCCAGAAAAACTCTGCCACATTCAGGGAATGCATCTGCTCTTCCGAAATTTTTTTCCAGAAGAGCAGACACACTTTTTCAGCATCCCTGTAAACCTCATTTTACGAGAAAGAAGGGATGTTCTGAAAAAGGGATTAAGTATTCACCTAGTCGGAGTCTTTGGCAAAGTTGTAAGTTAATCTTTTGTTTATAATTTTTCTCTTTGTTAAATGCAAATGATAACTCTTCTCTATATCTCAGAGGGATTGTGATTACTGTTTGTTAGGAATTCAAAAATTTCAGTAGAGCATTTTATAAAAAGTATATAAGTCAAATTTTATAATATTTAATTATATATCATATCGTTAGCAGTATATATGGTCAGTATAGCTACTGATTTAGATATTATATAAAGATGTTAAAAGGACATTATTAAGATTGCAAGGTCAAGCGCTCAAAAGTTACCAAATGCCAGTACAATATTAATTAAACCCCTTGTGCATATGCATTACAATACAGCCTTTATTTATATTATCACATGAGAACAATGAAATAAAGGAATCCTAGCTTTCATTGCAGATTTTGAACAGGAATGTGTTTTAGTGGTCAGACTCTTCTGCCTGTTCCCCCAAAGCTTTATCCTTTCTGCCCTGCCCTCTCCAACCTGTCCCTGCCTCAGTCCTATCTGTCCCTCACCTTGACTTCTCATCCAAGTCCTATTCTCCTAACTTTGCCAGCTCCTTTCTTCAGGCTTTTTATCCTAGTTCCAATCTCCTCACCCAGCCAGGCCCCGTTCTCCTCTTCCTAGCTTCTTGTGAAATCTGTCTTTCTTTTCAGTCTCCAGTTATCACCTCTTTTCTGCCTCTATTTCCCATTCCAGTCAACTTCCTGGGTCCTTGTCCAACTTTATTCCCATTCCTTACAAGACTTGTCCCAGTCTCTTTCCCTGACTGAACAAATTCTTTCCTCACACCACTGATCCTTGTCAGTCCCTCCTCTTCTCCACATCTTCTCATTTGCCACACTGGTTCCCAGTCTCTGCCCCCATTCCTCCAATTCCCAGTATCAGTTTCCTTTTCTCTCAGTGAAGAACAAACCCCAGTGCCACCTACTCAGGATCTTTGTCCCAATCTACTTCTCCCTAACTAATGGAAGTCTTTGACCTCTCTGCATTCAAATGAGGCAGCTTCCAACTGCTGACTGGGCCCAGCATAGATGACACTGAGAACATGGGAGATAAGAGGTTTCCTTCTCTCAGGGTATGTCTACACTACCCCGCTAGTTCGAACTAGCGGGGTAATGTAGGCATACCGCACTTGCAAATGAAGCCCGGGATTTGAATTTCCCGGGCTTCATTTGCATAAGCGGGGAGCCGCCATTTTTAAATCCCCACTGCTTCGAACCCCGTGCAGCGCGGCTACACGGGGCTCGAACTAGGTAGTTCGGACTAGGGTGCCTATTCCGAACTACCGGTACACCTCATTTCACGAGGAGTAACGGTAGTTCGGAATAGGAACCTAGTCCGAACTACCTAGTTCGAGCCCCGTGTAGCCGCGCTGCACGGGGTTCGAAGCAGCGGGGATTTAAAAATGGCGGCTCCCCGCTTATGCAAATGAAGCCCGAGAAATTCAAATCCCGGGCTTCATTTGCAAGTGCGGTATGCCTACATTACCCTCCTAGTTCGAACTAGGAGGGTAGTGTAGACATACCCTCAGTCTCCCCCACCCTCTTTGGCTCTTTCCTGACCTGCAGTTGTGAAAAGCTTCCATTTCAGAACAACTCTACTGGGCTGGAGCATGCTCAGTAAAAATGGAATCTTTTTTGTTTTGAGCTAAGATGCTGTAGCAAATCTCTACTTAGCATATAAAAACTTACATTTTTTGAATCTTGTAATTTGACAAAGTTTAGGTAAATTTTCATGGAATAGCAAAATACAACTCTGTCAGAAAAAGACAAATTTCAAGTCCTTTCACCAAAGAACAGAAACATTTTAAAGTTTCTCAAAAAAAGTTACCATATTTTTTTTAAATGATCAAAAGAGTATATTTTTCACTAGCTTCATTGTGAGAAATTAACAATTTCCATACTGTATTGGCTGAAATGTTCTAAAACACTTCAGCCTACACTAGACTCCTGGCAGGCAAATAAATTGTTTGCAAAGTTACAAGCAACTGAAAATGTTATCCTTTTTTACAGCATATTAAGACACTGTATGGTAGGTTCCTTTCTATGATGTTAATTATGACTATTAATAAATATTACTCAGTGTTTCATAGAACTACTTGATTTGGGCTAATATGAATCTTACTGATCAGAGAACTGATCTTATAGTATTAAGCCACACTGACTAAACACACTTTACTTTTATTGATTAGCAAATAGCACTGTATTCACACTGTACTTTTAGCATATTAGACAAAACTTGCTCCATATCATTAACTAGCAACAACAGCAGTTTGTATTTTTAATTAAATCTCATTTCTATTTTTCTACCTAGGGAACTACCGAGTCATCCAATATCATATTGTCTATTCTACTGAAGTAGTACATTATGCCATATTTGTATGCGAACCATATCTTTCCATATTGGAAAACTGATGCCTGATCTTCTTCCCAGTGCAATCAATAACAAAATTCTCATAGACATCACTGGAAATAGCATCATCTGCTTGGATACTGTTATTTAGACACTTCTACCATGTTGTGTTTATGCTACAAAATAATGCACCATACTGAGGCAACACTGACTCTTATAGGAGGTATAATAGACATATTTTATTTATTTATTATATTTCTGACATTCACAGCATGTAATACCATATTGAGAAATGACCAACAGCAAGCCATACTACATAATGACTTCAGGCCAAATAGTGTTCTGAGTAAAAACCCCACTGAGGTCAATTCATTGATGTCAAAGTGTTGCACAACTATAAGTGAGAGCAGCATCTGGCCCCTATAGTCTATGTAATGTAAAGAGAATCACACACACTAAAATGAAATTTTACCAATTCTATAAATTTCAAATTCAGAGTACACTAGGATCTGATTCACTTTTTGGTCTAGTCTAACTTCCAATTCAAAACAGTAAAAAGAAAGAATTTTTCTTCAGTTGGAGAGGATATATTACTAAAGAAAAAAATATATTAAAACCTTTTCAAACTGGAATTTTTAAAGTGAGGCATAGTTAATAGAACTGGTTAGAAAAATTCAGCTTTTTGGAAAATGTAAAGTTTTCAGAAAATAGTTTTTTGATTAGTTCCAACCTTTAAGTGTCTAAATATACATAATAGGATTTTATGTAGAGGTGCTGACCACTGATAATTCCCACTGGTCAGTGTGAGCTGTGAATGATTAGCGCTTCTGAAATTCAAACTGCTTTTATGTAAGTGCTTATTTATGGATTTATAGTGGATGCCTGGCTTTGTTAATGTTAATTGTTTAAACATGTTATATTTGAGACCATCTAACTGTTTCAATTACAAATTCCAATGGCAATAACAGCACTTGATATGAAGTAAGTATAAATTTAACACCCCAAAAATGAACTGTCCTATCAGAAGTTGTAGCCTTTCAAAGATGTTATCAAAAGTCCATATCTTGAGGGTGTCAACACCATTTCCCCAAAGCAATAAAATGTCTTTTCCGAAGGCTCTGGAGGTAGTAAAACATTATACTAAACATTTGGTCATAAAAATAATTGATGATTATGTATGAAAGGTACATTTTAAAGTGAAATGGCAACTACTGTATTTAGCAATCTTGCTACATTTTGAAATAAATGTTGAAAGTTGTAATATGCTATTCTACAATACTGTGGATCGGGGTTGGAAACCCTTTTTGGGTCAGGGATTGCTGCCCCATAGAAAAATCAGTCGGGGGCTGCACACAAATGAGAAGTAGAAAAAAATCCAAACCATCACTGAGATGGCCCATGAGTAAGAAGAAGAAAGACACTGCCCACATCCGCTCACACAAGAGCCAAGGGAGGCTCAGCCTAAAAGATTTTGTGTATTCTAGCCCTGCGATAGGCACTGGGGCAGCTGGAGCGCCAACACGGGCTCCCCAATGCTGCGGGTGGGAAGCCCTGATCCTCAGGGTTCGGATCTAGACAAGCCAGGGCTGCATCCAGCCCCTAGGCCTCCCCTGGTGTGGATACTGCATGGGGACATTAAGACCAAGGTCTACTCAAGTCAATGGGATTTTCAGCACTGACTTTAAAAGGTTTTGCATTGGGCCTGTGAGGGAATGGAGAAAGGAGGGCCTGGCATCACAGCAATTAAAGAGAGACAGACCCAGCTAGCCCCAACTTACCTGCAGCCAATGCCAGGTCTGGATGGAGAAGAAAAGGAAGGATCCTGGTTCAATTTGGGACTGACTATGAAGGAGGCAGGAGCCTGGTTCAGCAGTCAACAGGACACGAACCAGAGCCTGTCTGCTTAGCAGCCATGGGAGCAAAAGGTAAGTCCCCAACCTCACCCATTTGGGAAAAGGGGGGAACAAACTGAGAAGACCCAGTTAAAGGAAATCTGGACTCTTGGGGACTACACCCCTAATTTAAGGACTAGACTAGGTAGTGGTTTGGAGTTCCAGGGCCAGGAGCATTGATGGTTTTTGTTGGCTTACTCGATGACCTAGGTACTAGATTACAGCTGCTAGGGACTCAACCACAGGGCACTATGAATCAAATCTTTATTTTACTTACATGGGCAGTCACACTGATTTCAATAAGATTACTGACTTCAAAACAAACTACTTATATGTATGAAGCAGGTAAAAATTTGCCAATTCTATGTATCATACTGAACTACCATCAATGACATTTAGTAATACCACATATCATTTAGGAAACAATTCAGCACCAACACCAGTACATTATATCTATGGAGGATATATTACCAATCACTATTATAAATATGGAGTCATGTATGATACAAGAGTCCATGTTTACACTATAAATGAAAAAGTTTAGTTAAATATTAATATTTTAACAAGTTCACCAAAGGAAGTTACTGTTCTCACAAACTTTTATTTAACATGTGTGTGTTTGCATGCGTATATGCACATTAAACAGATTGTTTGCTTAGATCATAACCATTCCTTTTAGGCTGTTATACCTGACCACTCTGCTCTGGACCTGTTCCACCAGCACTGTTCAGCTAGATGTAAAGAAAAAAAAACTTCACTAACAACTATATTCATTTTTAAAAATGCAACATCAAGATTTTTTTTTACCACTTCCAGAATAAAAAACTTAAGCCTTCAAACTTGCCACTGTACGTTGTTTTGGGACCTGTTCAATGCCTGCCCTATGACACCTGTATGCTAGATAGGTTGGTGCAAAGGGGCTATACCCATTTTTGGAGTACTCTAGATGAAGTACTATCCTCCACCAACATTTTGATCCCTCCAGCTGCAGTCCAGCTATGCAGAAAGTATTCCAGACTGAGGTGGGCCTGAAGAGAAACATGTGTGTGTAATCCTTTCAGCCCAGCAGTTCTACACCCCTGCAGTGATACATATGGGGCCATTGTAAGAGTTATGAAAGTAAAGACAGCACTATGGGCTGCCCAAGACAAGCCTGTTTGCGGCTCTCCTGAAAGAGTGATGACACAACCTAAGTCCCTATGCCAGCCCCAGTACTGGTGCAAGAATGAATTGTTCTGTTCTGTTCTTTCCCTTTGGAGTATCGGCACTGAATACTACCTCAAGTCAGGATACCTGGCTAGATGCACCACTGGTCTGACCCACTGTGACTTTCTTACATTTTTTATGTATCTGTCCCTTTGACTTCAGTGGGACTACTTATGCTAGTAGCAATATGCTAAGTAGTCAATTGCAAATCTGGGTCCATCTTATCTCACAGTCCTTAATCATGCCAGTACCTCTGTTGACTTTTGTACTTAACAGTATAGCAGTATTTCATTTAAAAACAATTAAAAACTCCACCCTCCTGGAAGTTATATCTGTGAGTAGGATGCTGCATTCTGGAGTTTTTTGTTTGTTTTATTCCTGATAATTTTAAAAACAGAAAGTTAAAAGTGAGGCTTCTATGACTGAAGTACTGATGACTGCCTCAAATAGCTAAGATGACAGAGAGGGAGAGGGTAATGACCCAGAAAGAAAAGGCATTCCTTTATTTGAGCCTTAACTGAAATTCTGCTGATTTTTTCTCCATTTCAATTGCTGCCCTCCTCCTCCTTTTACTCCTCTCCCCTCTTCCATCCCTCTCCTATTGCTTCTTTTTCTTTCATCCTTCTGAGTTGTGCCGACACCAGGGGAGAGGTCCAGAGCAGGAGGGAAGGTCCAGCAAGTCTGAAACAAAAAAAAAAATTACAAAGAAAAGATAAAATGGGTTCAGAAATACAGTTAAATAAAACAAATGTTATGGTATTTTTCCCCTTCTGAAAAATGGAACTTTCTATACAGTGAAAATAGTTTCTACTCTAACTCTGTGGTTATGTGATAGAGATGTAGCCGTGTTAGTCTGGTGTAGCTGAAACAAAAGACAAAACAATGGAGCACTTTAAAGACTAACAAGATGGTGTATTGGGTGATGAGCTTTCGTGGGCCAGACCCATTCCTCAGATCAATATGTGGAAGAAAATCGGCACCACCATATATACCAAAGTGATACAATCAAAAAAATGAACGCATGTGAAATTGACAAATCAAATTTTAGAACAGAGTACGGGTGAGGGGGGAAGGTTAGCGTCTGTGAGATAATGACATACGGGTGATAATAGCGGAAGTTTCTGTGAGGTAATGACATTAGGGATGATAATTGGGGAAGCTATCTCACCCATTACAAAGAAACTTCCCCTATTTTCACCCCTATGTCATTACCTCACAGACACTAACCTTCCCCCCTCACCCCACTCTGTTCTAAAATTTGATTTGTCAATTTCACATGCGTTCATTTTTTTGATTGTATCACTTTGGTATATATGGTGGTGCCGATTTTCTTCCACAAATTGATCTGAGGAAGTGGGTCTTGCCCACGAAAGCTCATCACCTAATAAACCATCTTGTTAGTCTTTAAAGTGCTACATAGTTCTGTCTTTTGTTTCTGTGGTTATGGTTAGTGTTACAAGATTCATTATTATTTTGACCAAGTAGCAGGAATTTATGAACCCATTTTAAAATTTCTGTTGTAATATACCCTACCATGCTGCTTTGGCTCCAGTTCAAGAAAACATCCTATTTCAGAACAGCACTTAATCTTTTTGCTCTAACTACTGTCCTGAATCAGAGCATTAGCACTTATTCTGCAAGCTTCTCTGCACAGGCAGACCCCTTACATCCACTGGGAACTCTATTACCTACCCACCCAGAGTCAGCTTGCAGAACTGGGGCCTTATGACATACCATGGCAAAATTTGTCTCATATGGCATATTATCTAGTAGTTCAGTCAGCAGTTGTATACTTTCATATACTAAAAATGCATTATGAAACATTTTCTTTATATTCCAATGACAACCAATTTGCTTGTCACTAATGATGATATTAGATGTTTAAATGTCTCAGAGGGGTAGCCTTGTTAGTCTGTAACTAAAAAAAATTAAAAAACAACAGCGATCCTTTAGCACTTTAGAGACTAAGGGTACATCTACACTGCAAGCTTATTTTGGAAAAAAACTATTCTGCAAGATATTTTCCAGAATATTTTGAAATAGCGTGTCCACACTACAGAAAAGCCTCAAAATTAGTTCAAGGCAAGCTCCCCTAATGTGGATGCACTATCTCAAGTGGGAGGCACTTGAGAGAAACAACTTTAGAATGGCCCTGGTGAGGAGCTATTTTGACATAGCAGCAGTGGAGCGTCCACACACACCATCTTCCAAAATAGCTTTTTTGGAAGAGGTGTTATTGCTCGTGGAATGAGGTTTACCAACGTTTGAAAAAACCCACCGTTATTTTGATTTTCTTTCGAAATAACACAATTGCTGTGTGGATGCTAATACTGTTTTTCCGGAATAATGACTGTTGTTCCGGAAAAACGGTGCAGTGTAGACGCACCTAACAAAAATATAAAAATAGTATCATGAGCTTTTGCGGGCACAACCTACTTCTTCAGATGATAAATATGGAGCAAGGTGAACAGATTTTGAAATATAAAGCAGGAAAATAGGAAAGAAAGAAAGAAAGAAAGAAAGAAAGAAAGAAAGAAAGAAAGAAAGAAAGAAAGAAAGAAAGAAAGAAAGAAAGAAAGAAAGAAAGAAAGAAAGAAAGAAAGATCCTCTGATGTGGTGACTTATGTGGTTAGGTCCTGTGATGATGTTGCTTGTGTAGATGTGTAGAAAGAGTTGGCACTGGGGTTTATTGCAAGGGTGAGTTCCTGGGTTAATATATTTGAGGCGTGATGTGTAACCAGAGGCTCATACAACTGTACATCCATTAATGTGATATATGCCCTCAAGTGACATGTATATTGGCCAAACTGGACAGTCTCTACATGAAAGGATTAATGGACACAAATCAGATACTGAAAGTGGTAACACAGAGAAACCTGTTAGAGAACATTTTAACTTGCCAGGGCACTCATTAATGGATTTAAAGGTGGCTATTCTGTTACAAAATAATTTCAGGGATCAACTAGAGAGAGAATCTGCAGAACTAGCATTCATATGCAACTTTGATACTATCCCAAAGGGTTTGGACAGGACATGAACTGGCTGGCTCATTATATTCAACACCCAAATGACATCAAAGACTAAATATCAGGCATTTACAGCCTACTCTATTAGCCTTGTTTAGTAATTGACGGGGCTTTCTTTCTTTCTTTCTTTCTTTCTTTCTTTCTTTCTTTCTTTCTTTCTTTCTTTCTTTCTTTCTTTCTTTCTTTCTTTCTTTCTTTCTTTCTTTCTTTCTTTCTTTCTTTCGTTAAATGTGTTAGCAATAGTTATATTAGTATGGTGTCCAGCCATGATGCATAGTGCATAATGCAAAAAGGGAGACAAGTCAGATACTCCATGAATTCTACCAAATATTCCACTATTACCAAGCTATTTTATGTGAGGGGTACTTCAGTTTTAATAGGCAATACAAAACCTTAAAGTAGATATATAGATAGACTACAGGGAATAAATATGAAGGCCAAGTGCCTCCTAATCTGGTGAAGTGTGTATATGATATTGTAACTATACACCCTATTGCCCTTAGGAAATGGTTATTTGAATGTTTTACATTGTGAGCTCAAGCCTATATCTCATGAGTCTTATTAATCAATCAGATTTCTGACTTAATGCATACCATTTTAACATGGCTGTTACAATACCCTGGCTGTGCCTTATTTTAGAATGTGAATAACACCGTACTATTCTGGGAATTAACTGATGACATACTATTTTGTACTTATTCATATTATGCTGAACTATATATATTTACCACTCCTTGATGCTGGTTTCCTTTTTTAGAACTTTGGACTATATAGTATAATTTAAATTGCATAATTACATAATGGTGATGACAGCTAAAAGGTGTGACCAACTCAGGCATCTTAAAGGAAATTGTGTTGTATAATTCACAGAACTCTCCATAAATCTCATTCTATTTACATGCTGTTACACCCTCCAAAACATTTTGCAGATACCCATAGAGCAATAGCCAAACCCTTGCAATCATACTCCATATTATCTATGAGCTATAATAGCTCATTATTTTTCATCACACTTCATCTTACTGCTGATCTCACTGCTGTCTTTAATTTGATTCAATTCACACTGTGCTGCAATAGATTATGACATCATATGCTAGTTAGTGGTACTCATAGCAAAGCCACTGTACCATGACAGTAATCTAGCTCTACTGTTCCTCCACTGGATACTGATCTAACCCCCCACTCACCAATGTACTTTGAAAGATCATTTACCAGTAATATTCTAGGAATTCATTTAAATGAGCATTTAAGGATGACTAAGTCTAGGGGATAATAGGGAATTTATCCATTTATTTTTATCTACTCGTTTATTTTAAAAATAGTGTATCAGTTTATCCATATTGTATATATTCAGTTGTACAGGTTGGACCACTATGGTCCTGTACCCTTGGGATCTGACCGGTCCCGAACAAGGGAATTTGTTGGACCAGAGGAGGTCCCGTCAGTGGCCTTTCAGGCATCGCCAGCTCTGCTTCTGGCCCTAGTTGTGCCCTCCAGCCAGCTGTTCTGCCAGCCTGGCTTGACCCCTCAGCCCCCTCTCTGACTGGGCCCCCTTGCCACTGCACTCCCCATGCCACCTGAGCCCCTGCTGCATCACAAGGCTAGCGACATTACAAGGCTCCCTGAGCTGCCTGAGCCCCTGCCACACTCCTGGTTGCACTGCCAGAGCTCCCCACTCCCTGACACAGGGCTCTTGGCTACGCCGCCGGTGTTCCCTGCACCATCTGAGATCCTGCCATGGGGGTCATAGCTGCATTATAGGACTTTCTCCGCTTCCTGAGCCCTCTGATGCTGTGCTCCCCACGTTGCCTGAGCCTCTACCCACCACTGGCCTTCTACCCTTGGGCTCTTTGGTGCAGCCTCATCTATGGTCTGTCAGGATGTTGCTGCACCAGAGAGTCCCAATTTAGGGAGGTGCACCCTGTAGTCTTCTCCACATCATCTTTGTACTTTGCTTTTTTTCTCAGCTACTGAGAGCACCCTACAGGTGGACCCTATGTATCCATTAGATGAAGTAAGTGGATTTTTGTGCAGTGGTGGAACTCACTGCAATATCCAGAGTCTTAGGTTATAAAAGCTTCAGAGGAGGAACAACGAATGAAACCCTGATTTCACTGAGCCAATGGGATTTTAGCCATTTGCTCAAGCTAGACTTATTACTCCCCTCTCTCATACAGAAATTTTCTTTTTTTCTCAAAATTTTCCACACCATTTTTTGAATTTTCACCAAAAACTAAAATCTGAAATCATTCTAATATTTGGCCAAAATATTTTGACAAATCCTGAAATTTTCCATAGAAAGAAGACATTTTTTGTGAAAGATTTTGAGTGAGGAGTTCAATTTTCAAAAGAGAGCTTTTCCAATACTGTACAGAGTATAAATACCACAAACTTTTCCAGTCAGCATGAAAAGTAGTATCCCCTCTTGTGCCCACCTTATTCCAACTGCTTCCTGATCTTCCTTGCTCCACCCTTGTACATTTTACCCCTCCTTCTCTTCTAATACACATTTATAAGAGAATTCCTTAAAGGGGCAACAATTCCTTTTAGGAACAGACAAGGAACCACAGAGCTCCAGTGAACACAGTTTATATGGAAAATTTTAAGATTTCCGTACCACTGACTTAAGTAGGGCTAGGATTTCACCCAACATTTATTTGTACAGCATCATGGTTTACCAGTCCTGATGATAGATGTGTGCTACTATAATGAAATAAAATAAATGATAAAAATAATTAATAACAGAAACTGCTACAATGAAGAATTATCCCCCATGGAAAAAAATGAGACTGTAACATCAAAAAATAAGGATAAATTCTCTTTTCAAAGAGCATAACTCTCATTAATTGTTCATAAGATTTATGTGTATGCTATCTCAAGTATCCAGTCTTGCAGTTGTTTCACAGAGAATCCCATTTTAATCAATGGAAGTTTTGCATGCAGAAGGAAAACAGAATCAATAGTGAGGAAAATGATTCCCTTCCCCCACTCCAGCATTTTAAAAGGCTGACTTAAATGTATCCAATTTAGAGAATGGTGAAAACTGACATCACTAGCAGCATTCCTAAATTATGGTCTTAGCTTACTCATGGTTAAATCAATCTAAATTTCAACAGCAGAATTGGACCGTAAAGATGACTCATGATAAAATCCCTTCACAGGCACCTGAATGTAAGTGTTTTGTTTTTAATTGTATCCATATAGTATTATAACATGTGTACAAAGACTTTTTGCACAAAGTATTTTTTCAGTGTTAAACAGCTTACACCTTTTAATGGGTGATACTTATTGGTAACAGTTTACGAGTACCCAGGAGCAGGCTGGCCATGAGCAGAGGGCAGATCCAGCCCCAGCGGGCCCCCCGGTGGGACTGGAAAAGCCCTCCTGCCCACCTCCCCTTTGGCTGGAGTGCCCCCGCCACCACACTCAGGGTTTGCTCCAGCCTAGCCACAGAGGGGCACAGTTAGGGAGGCGCTCCAGCCCAGCCTAGCTGTATTGGTCCCTCCCACCCCCTTTTAATTGGTTAACTGGTTAAATGCTATGTTCAACCAGTTAATGAATTAAACGGGATTTTACATCCCTGATTAGAAACATGAAGCTCTACTTACTATACCATAGGATATATGGTGCTGAACAGCCATAACTCCTAGCCAAGCTCTTTGGATGAGGTTTTGAGTGATTGTCCAGGCATTTATAAACAGTTATGTCAAATTCATGACTTACTTTTTTGTAGATATAATTCATTGCTGAGATAAAACAAATGCTTAGTATTGTGCAAACATTGCAATATTTTAAATACTAGACTGTCATATCAAATAGCACAGTTAAAACAAATCAAAGTGGTTTTCACAACATTGGATTTATAAATCCAAAACACATTAAAGCACCAATAAAAACTACTGTATACATAGAAAGTCCTAAAAACATAATGCCACTATTTTAGAATTTACATAATCTCTGTTTCACTTGATATATCAGCCATTGAATATCTATGTGAAACGCCTAGCTAAGAGTGAAAGATCTTTGGCTTTGAGTGTCATGAATATGATATGCTGTTCTACAGACCAAATTCAGACTTCTTATAATCATGTAAAAATCCCACTAATATTTCATTTTGGCCAATTATCTCCTTTTTCTTGACCTTGCACTATACAAACACAGAGTCTGACCACTGTAATGATCTAGAGGAAAGAAAATAGAATTGATTAAAGCAAAATAAGATGGAAGTAATATTTCTGGGTTACAGAAACACTCAGGATATGTTTACATGGCAACTGAGCACAAGACTTCCAGTCCAAGGAGACAGATTTGTGCTAGCATGAGTTAACATGCTAAAAAATAACAGTATTGAGTTTGGATTCTCAAGTCCAACTGACACACTGGGCTCGGGAGTCTATACTACTGCGTTTAGCATGGTAGTGCAAGCCTTGCTAGTGTGGTCTGTTTCAAGGCTTGCTCCCAGGTGCAGTGTAAGCATACCTTCAGAGGGCTGGGGCTGGCTTTTCAACAAACTGGTTAATAGAATCAAGGTTCTAGTGGATCCACGTTACTTCATGATCCTCAGGAATGTTCTATACTGACTTTATACCAGCAGCAGGCAATAACTAGCCCAAGAGCCAGATACAGTTCTCCAAGGTAAGCTCCTGGCAGACTGTCGCTGCTCTATTTGCCTGCACTCCACCAGTATGGGCACTTGTGGCTCCTGCTGGCTGTGCATCACTGTTCCCAGCCAATGGAAGCTGTGGGAAGTAGTAACTCTGTGGTTTGTCAAGAGGCTGTGACCAATTTTTCCCTGAGGGCCTAATTCTTGCTGATGCAGTGTTTCTGGTGCTCATAGTGCTACACTGATTCACTGGAATGCAATTTAATGGGGGTAGTAATAATCTTTAAAAAGCAAAGGTGGGAGCCCTGGTATGGATCCATCCTGGTGCTTCATTTCATCCAGCCTTCAGCAAGTTTCCATATAGCAGTCCAGAACCCCTGTGGCTTGGAACCTTCTCCACCCCTGCAGGGCTGGAGCTACTAGAGCCAGCTTTCCAGCATGTTCCTATGGCCTTTAGATGGAGGGGTGATCAAGGAAGCTTTGTGTGCTGCCCCCATCCTCACTATCGGCTAAGCAGACCCATTGACTGGAAACCACAGTCAATGGGAGCTGCGGGGTCAGTGGCTGTGGGCACGAGCAACATAGAAGCAGGACATGGTGGCTGCTTTCAGGAACTGCCCTGCCTTAGCCCCATTGTATTGTCAACAGGGAGCAGCCTGTGATAAATGCCACCCTGCCTGCACCCCTCATCACTTCCCACAGCACCATTGCCTGTCCCAGGTTGGAATCCCTTCCTTCACCCCAGCTCGATCCAAAATCTTCCACCCACACACAAACCCCAACACCTAGACTCCCTCCCAATGCCCTGATCCCAAACCTCATCGTATACCACACCCTCTTGTCCCATCCCGACTCACCCCAGAGCCCGCACGCTATCACACAACCCAACCCTCTCCTCAGCCCTGAGCCCCCACTTGCATTCCAAACCCCTCATCTCATAGCCCACTCCCCCACCTGGAGCACTCACCGATTCCTGCACCTCAGACCCTGGCCCTAGCCAGTACTCTCCTCCTGCATCCCAAGCCTTTCATTTCTGGCCCCAGCATGGAACCTAGGGGAAGCCCCGAGCCTTTGCCCCCTCCCCACACTGTGGGGTTGTGTTTGTCCCCTGACTGATTTTGTTCTGTGAATCAATATCCCCTGATAGAAATAAGGTCTCCCAACTCTCCCCTATGCAACATCATTTAATCAGGATTCCACAGATTTGGGGGAAAGCTCATGACTGGGTAATGAGAGAAAAGAGCTCAAAGAATGCCATTTTATTTAGTATCATCCCATAAAGAGGACTCTATCCGAATTATTTTTCAAGCATTCCACCTCTGCCTCTTCAAATGCTTCAGTGGCTAGATTTGTGGCCAAATTATTATTTACATCACTGCAGCCCCTAGAGATCTCAAACCACTCAGGTGCCCTTGTGCTAGGCACTGACATGACCGAATAGCTCTAAAAGGAGCCTGTTAACAGAGAGGGCCAAGGGAATAAGATACCAGAGAGAGAAAGAGAGAGAGAATACCACAGAAGATCTGGTTTTCTGGCTAAATATCCTGATCCTCAGGAGAAATCTTGAGATCTATAATATAACCCACAGAGATTTTGTGTCTCCCAAGTTTGGAAATCTCAGCCCGTGTTTCTGCTGCAATCTGTACAAAACTCTCCAACCAAAGGGACCATATGGACTTAATATTCCAGAGTTTTCTATAAAACTTCAGCCATTAATCAGCTTTTCACACTAGAGAGTGTGCATTTGTACTATTCCTCTAAAAATAATTTTTTGGCATAACTAAGCAGGTTACTTGATTAGTTAAATATTTTACTAACTCTGTATCAGGCTGAATTCACCTGTAATTATATGCATATATTTTAAATACATTTCAGGCTTTTACAGTATTACAACAAATTAATTATATTAATGTCTAACAACCTGAAATTTGCTTAGTAATTTGAAAGGGCAATTTGATTATTTGTTTTAATTGCTGGTACATGACTCATCGAGTCAGAAAATCACACTCAATTGTGCAAAAATAATGCTTCCTAGAAAAGTGATCCAAAATCAAAGTCAAAGTGCTTCTAAAAGATTAAGTTAATTATTGAAATTAAAACTACATTTCTAAATGGCAAGAAAATAATCATAAATTAAAATGATGCAATCTATTCAGCTACATAAGAAAGATCAACAAAGAGGTGGAGTCTGAAATACTACCTCTACTTTTTTTAGAAAAACAAATAAGGAGATTGATTTAAATTTTACTGAACATTTATTCACTTATTTATTGAAAAATAACTGAATTTTACAGTGTTGAACAAAAGCACAAATAGAATCAGTGGTCACTCAAAGCATAAACCAAAACAGCAGAAAGCAAAAACAACAACTTGAGCAAGTATATTTTGAGTCTATATCTGTAACCTAACAAATCTATACAGCTGTCTAACCTCTCATACTATAATGCTGAGTTTTGCATCACCTCTAACATGCAGTGTTTTTCATTACAGATCCTAATCTTGCAAACATTCACACATGTGAGTAACTTCATGCACACAATTGACTATTCACACCTGTAATGGTACAACTGTTTTTTTTTCAGGATTATGGTTATACAATTCTGAAAAATTAGTTGTTTATAGATACACTAAGCAATAAATAGGCATAATGGTCTTTTATTTATGATATCATTTAGAAACTTTATTGAGTTTTTTATAATGTAATTGTATATTTTACAAATCATAACAAAAAAGTTATGGTCTATAAAATATCTCCCTCCAAACTTTCCTCACTTTTATATTATTCAACAGTGTTGAAGCGAAAAAGAATAAATTGGAAACTGTCTTCTTATAGTGATTGTTCAAAAATCATATAAGGATTTCAGCAGATGAAAAAACTGGTGTCATAACACTAATGTCCATTTATTTAAATATTTTGTTTTATTATGATAAACCTATGCTGAAGAAGGCTTTGGGTCACAGTCCATTGCATTGGGATCCCACATGTCCAAGGTTGTGTATGACTGTTTTTTTATTTATAAACAGGCCACTTTCAATCTGGATTCAGAAAATCTAATTGTAGTGAAAAACAAGAGGGACTCATCTTTTTCCTGGGGCAGTGTGAGTGCCAAAAATGTCAATGGGAACTACACATGCATACACGGGAGCAGAATCAAGCCCTTAAATACCTTGCACAATTTATACATAGTGTTGTGTTGATTATCTTGTGATGTTGTTTTTGATGGTTAGCCTGAGTTGAATGGGAGAAAAATTGCTATTAGGCAGAACTAGCCTGTTAATGGCTTATGGAAATTCATGCTTTTAGGATAATGACTTAGTAGACCAGAGTCTAGGAAATAAAGTACCTTGGGAAGAAACCGTAATTAGAAAAAACTGTTTTAAAAGGAAGTAGCAAACTTTCATTTTCATGCTAAACTGAAGGTGGCTATTATGGGAATATATACTGGCCAATTCAATATCCAAAGTGTCTTGATAGCATGAATAGAAAGAAAGAGAGAATGGAAAACTCTTAGATAATGGAAATTAACGAGTTGTGAGGGAGAAAAAACATTCCCCAGTGTTGGGATATGGGGATAGGATTATTTGTTTCTATCATCTGTTCAGGGCCCTGGGATAGCTAATAGCCTATGTGTTGTTTATTTATGATTCAGAGCTCATCCTGAGTTGAGGGCACCCAGCATCCTGTGTAGAGTCAGTCTGTGCACTAATCGGACTTCCATTCAGTAGGCATTGCAAATGTAAAAGCAAAACAACAACAATTGCTTTCCAATGTTTTCGGTTTACAAATTTCTGTTAAGGTTGATTAACTCTCCCACCTCTCTTAAAATATTAGAGATTTAAAATATAAAGTAGATCATATTCAAGCCTGGGCATGTACCACTTGCAGAAGTCAAAATTACTATGGTAGTAGCAGTATTCCCCATTATAAATATAGAGAATGCCACGAATGTTATGGCAAAATTAATAACATAGTTCAGCAGATGTCCATTCTTAAATTTTCTCATTTATTATTTGTAAAATTTGATATATTGAAAATAATAGAATACTTACTAATCTTGTACAGTATTTATATTGGTGGCTTTCCAAACATGAATGCAAATTAACAAAATCCTGTTTTCAATAACATTTAATTAAAACATAAAGCAGCAGAAACAGGGAAATTTCAAGATGAGTCTGATAAAGCATTCTCAATTAAGTTGTTCTGTGCATAGATGTTGTAGCATATACAGAGTCAAATACTGTTCTCCTTACCAAAGTAAGCCGCTTGGCCCATGTTACTATATGTGCATATGCAGTTTTGTGCATATAGAAGTGTACATGTAAAATACTCTTTACAACCTCAACTTGTGCACATGACAGATATGTGTGTATATCAGTTCCTGAGTTGTGCACATTCAGTGGGTATTTTGTACACTCCACTTTGGTGTCCATAATAAGTGTAATTCTAAAACTTTTTTATCATGGACTTCAAGGAAGGATTAAGTGACCAGGATTTGATACATCGTACCTATCTGTACAAATTACTAATATATGATATCTGCTCATAAAAACAGACAAGACAAAGGCATGTCTGTCCAGAAATTATTTGCCTGGTTTGGTTGTTTAAACATCTTACCAACACTAAGAATGCTAAGTATATTGTCTATTCTCCTCAACTTTACAAAAATATTGAGAAAAAGGAATTTAAAACTACAGGGAAAAGTAGTGCATGGAATGCTGAGCACTATTTTGTACTCACTGATTTCTTTCAGTCTGAATTATGAATATATAAATAGGCTTAACGGATGCAATTTTAATATAACTTCAGTAGAGATATCTATATATATTTAGATGTTTTCAATGTTTATTTATTTAAATGTTTACAATTGCAGGAAATTGTGGGTGTGTCAAACAATGCAGGGATCAGACAATAATTATTTAATTAAAGTAATGCTGAGATTTAAAAAGTTAAAGTCATTATTATTATTAAGACAAAAATTGTCAATATCACATTTCAAAATATACAGAATAAATATAATTAAATCAAACTCTCAAAAGTTCTCATGCATTATTTTTCTTCCATTACAAATCTGCAGATATTTTTCATCAATATGTATGTGGATAATGAAAAGGACATTTATCAATAGTTACTGATACAAATCTAATCCTTACAAGCCTAAATCAAGGCAGAAGTCTGGGACTTCTTAAAATGTGAATTATTGACTCTTAGTAGATTGTAACTACTCCAAAAACAGTATTATAATCTATCATGTAAATATAGTGATTTTTTGAAATATGGATTATTAACTCAATAGCAAATTAATTCTGTGTTGTTGTAAAAGCCCAGCAGGCATGTAGAATAGACACTTTTCTACACAATATAACTAAATTGCAGGGACGAGGGGGGGAGAATCAGTTTAAAGAGCAAAGTATTTGCAAGTTCCAGGAAAGTAAATATGTATACAAAGTTTCTAACTTCCAAAGCATTTTAGTCTTATAAATGAAAAATAGACAGAATATTTCTTTTTACATCTACAAAAAAGTATTACGTAAAAGATGCTTTGTTTTCAATGCTTAAATGCTGAGGAAATTTTTCTGACCAAGTTTCCCTGAAATCTATTCATAGAGAATACACTCAACAGCATCATCACAATAAAGTGTATCACGCATAAGACTGCAGATTCAAGCATTCAGCACCTCAATTTTGATAAAATACTCAGCTCTCTCTTTCTGGAAAAAACTGAGATGGAAAACGCTTTCAATATCATATTTAGTATATCAACTTCTCTAAATCCAGAACAGTTTAGGAGCTTGTTAAGCAGCTAAGTCCTATTAAAGCAAAGTAACAGTTTCTTCCCTAATCTTGAACTTTCAGCGACAGTCAGAGAAAAAGTAGCTGATTCCTATGCCCTGTCAGACAGTAGCATTAATAATCACCAAAACAAAAGGAAACACCTCAAAATATGTATCTGCTTATAATTAATCACTACCCCAAATGAGGTAAACCTGGCAGAAATGACCTGCTTTCTGCCTTGATTAGTCCTTGTTAATAAGGGGAGCATAAATTAGAAATAAGAGGATTGTTATCGTTATGGATTTGGAATATGTGTCAGACTCATATGGCAGTGAGCCAGTTTCTCTGACGGACTGCTGCTGCTGTATCTCTCACAGCCACCTATGATTTTATAATAGGCATTTTTTAAAACTCGAGTCTCTTTCTCTCTCTATTTCTCTCTCTTTTCTTCCTCACAATCCAGTCCAGTTATTTTTAAGCCCTAGACGCTCCCTGCTCATAACTTGCATCTCCCGGTTCAATTCAGGTTTGTCAGCTGGGTACCCGCATGTCTAGGATAGTACATAAACTATCACACACAGACTAACCGACCTGGGCTCAATTAGTGCAGCATTTTGGACACATTCGAGTAATCAAGAGGCAGAAATTTAGTTTCGTCTTCATTTAATTGAGAACACATATTTAGCGAGGGATCGAGAATTTTACATAATTATTATTAATAATTATTATTATTCTCGTAACGTAATTTACAAAAGAGTGGAAACGCCTACAAGGAGATGAAGTACCTGCACTGGGGAGATGTTCAGTTGTTCACTTCATCTTCCGTTGACAAGGAAACCAACCCGCACTTCATTCTCCAGGAAAACCTTCCACTGCCATCATTTTAAAATGTATTTATTTGTATATATGTGCATATCTATCATCATAATCATCATAATAAAATTATCTCGGTAAAAGAATAAAAAAGTCAAATGTGCAAAAGTAACGATCATTGCTTTGGCTTTTTTGTTTGTTTGGCTTTTTTAAGGAGGAAAAAGTATTAAAAAATGATCAACTCTAACAAGCTGCAAGAAAAGTTTCACGTTATAAACGGGCATCAAAGCAAAAAAGAACAAAAACTGCTGATTGCACCGAGTGTCAAAAAAAGGAAACAACCAAAAATAATAAAATTAACATCTTGCTCAGTGGCCTGCACCAGTATTGCAAGATCACAAACTCTTTGTAAACACTGCTGTAAAATGCATTTGCAATTCACATCTATATACAAAAAAATAAAAATAAAAATGAAAAAACATCAAAACAACATTTGGAAAAATTCTCTGCAAAAGAGTTAGAAACATGCCTTTTCTCCTCATCTTTAAAAAAACGCACAATATTTCACATTGCTTTCTTTTTCTCGGGCCATAACAAAACCAGTTGCATATCTAGAGCTAGCGCTAATAATTGTATATATAGCTATATTTTTGCTGGACTGGTAAGTCTTAAATGTTATTGCATTGCTCAATTCCCAGTGACTCCCAGCCCCAGCAGCACCTTTTGCTCACAGTCTAGTAACCATCGCATGCTAAGAAGAAGAAGAAAAACAAAAACAAAAACAAAAAACTTGGCATCAGAAAAAGGATCAAATCCCTGGAAACAATAATCAAAGAGGAAGAAAAAAAGAAGAAAAATAAAAAAGGAAGAAAAAAACAGGACAAAAAAAGAGGACAAGAATGTCAGCGGAAAGGTACTCACCGAGCGGGAGTAAAAGAGAGGAATAAAAATGAGTTACTATAAAATACAGTATGGCGGTGGAAGAAGGAATGAGGCGCTTCCCCCCCCCCCCTCCTCCCTAGTCTCTGCCTCAGGCAGCGGACACGTGATTCGCAGCCAGGCTGACTCGCAGGCAGGGGGAAGGGGTTCGCCCCGCTGGAGCAGCCCAATTCACTCCCACGGCGGCGGCGGCGGCAGAAGCGAGCGGGAGGCTGGAGCCCGCAGCTAGCGGCAGGAGCTGGCGCCTCGGCTGCTTGCGCGGCGGCAGCAGCGCGAGCCAAGCAGGTGCCTCTCGCCCCAGCGCCACGCGCCGCACACACACCCACACACACACACACACCCGCGCGGCTAAGTCAGGGGCGCGGGCGAGCGAGGCGGAGGGGAGTTGAAAGCGGAGACCGTGCGAGCGGGAGCAGCTGCCTGTGTGTGTATGTCGGAGCTACAACTTGCTGCCTCCTCACCTCAAAGTTATCGCTGCAGCTTCCGGTGCTCCCAAATTACCTGCTCCATAAATCTCCCCTTCTTTCTAGGTTGCCGAGGGCCGGACTGAGTGGCAAGTGTCAGTGCAAGTCAGCGCGTCTCCAGCGCCGCTCGCCGCTGCACGGAGGCAGAGAGGCTGAGCGGTCGGTAGCTGTACTTTCTGCTGGGGTTGGCTCGGCTCCGGCCAAGTGCAAGCCCCAAGCGATGCTTGTCCAGAGCGTGCTCACATGTTCACGTTTGCAGCTGGACAGAAATTAGAAAGTGCCGAGAGACGCGTTCATTATTTCTCTACTTTGTTTTTGCTTTCCTGGCCTCTGCTCAGTGTTTGCCTTGGTGCTGAGGGGGGCTCTTGTTTTTAATAACAAAGTTATTGGCAGAGGCAAGTCAAACAAGTGACTCCAGAAGAGCTGTTCTGGGAGAGCGCTTTGCAGGCAGCCTGTGCTAGGCAGGGAAGCAGCAATGCATCATCACGCAGACGGCTAGTTCCTCGGCAGGTTAACTCTTTCAGCTGGATGGTAGGTGAGCCTGTTGTTCCGCATCCTTGCTCATGTTTAACGGGATCCTGTGTTAGCTAAAGGGCATTCCCTGTAATCAAGGATCTCATCCTGTGCCCCTCGCTCTCCTGAGGTTTTATACAAGAGTGACTAAAGCATGGTGTTCCAGACTGGACAGCATCATTATAAAGTAAGCAAGAACTATCTCAGGCTGTCACTCATACTTAAGACTGTGTGAGAGTTGTGTAGGTTTTTTGTTTACTTCAGAAGGGGCCATCATGATCATCTAGTCACAAAGCTATGTGCATTCAAACCAGGAATATACTGTGGGGGAAGTCTTCAAATCTAGGCTATATCTACTCTGGGAAAGATTGGCAACAAAAGTGTGGTCAACATGCAAAAGTGCCAAAAGTGAAAAATGGTCCAACTGGTTTTTCTGCTTCCCATTGTTGACATTCCATGGCCATATTGCTAGTACCTCCATGGACCCGCATCCCACAATGCAGTGTGTGGGAAGGCAGAGCTGATACCTGTGCTCCTTAGTTCTCCCACAACATTCTCAGATGCTGAGAGCAGCTCTGTGAATTCTCCATGCAGAGGAATGTCAAAGCAGCACAGCAGTCTCTCCAGTCTGCCCCCTGCAGTAGCAATCTGCCTGCTGCTGTGTTTCTAGCGGGACAGAACAGAAGCATTACAATGATTTGCTCTTTGTTTTTTCCCCAAACAAAGCAGCTCATTCAACTGTCGGATATTTCTCAGGGCTTTGAAAGATGAGGGGTGCATGCCTGCAGGGTAGCAGAGCTCACAAACCACAGCCATGGAAGCAGGCAGTGTGGCAGAGGGAAGTCAGTTCTCTGGGGAAAAAAAGCAAACAACAGAGTCCACACTAGCTCTTTGTCGAAAATAAAAGGAGAGGAAAAGACAAAAATCTCTGGCAGGACTGGAAGTTTTTTGTTGCCAAAGCTAGATGTTTTCCCCAACAAACGTAGCACTGCAGTGTAAACACGCTTAATGTTTTGTTGCTAAAAGGCAGTTTTGAATGACAAAACATGCCAGTGAACACAAGACCCTAGATTTAAAGACTCTTAAGTTACCCACCATTTATTTTAGTTCAAACCAGCAAGTGATCTGTGTTCCATGCTGCAGAGGAAGGAGAACTTCCCTCCCCTCAGGTTTCTGTCAATCTGACTTAGGGAAAACAATCCTTCTCAACCCCAAATCAATTAGCTTAGGGGTGGGCAATAATTTTTGACAGGGGGCCACTCCAAGATTTTGGAAAGTGGTCAAGGGCCGCACTCTTCCATGATGTTAATGGAGGAGATGTGGAATCTGGGATGGAGGTAGGGTACAGAAGGGAGCTTGGGATAATTGATTGGGATGCAGGAGGAGATTAGAGTCTGGGAGGGAGTTTGAGTGAAGGAGGCAGTTGTAACCTAGGGCAAGCAACTGAAGTGCAGGGCTTGGGGATGTGACCTAGAGTAGGAGGGTATTGTGATCTGGGAAAGAAGATTGGGGTGCCAGATCTGGAGAGGGTTTGGGTGTAAGAGGGGGACAGAGGGTTTGGGTATGTTGAGTGGGAGTCAGAGGGTTGGGGCAGGAAAGTGCTGGGGTGCTAGAAACAGGGTGTGGCCAAGAGACTTGCCTGTCAGCTGCCAAACTAGCCTGCCTGCCGAGCTTAAAACATTTCCCAGCCAGCCAGCCTGCTTCCCTGGCCATGTGCTTCATTGAATAACTGAGCCGAGAAGAGAGAGCATAGTTCTTCTTGGCTGCCTGTTATACTAACAAACAGCTCCCATTGGCTGGTTTCTAGCCAGAAACCAGCCAATGGCAGCTCCTGAAACTTCCCCCTTCCCTTCCTGTTTCAAAACAGAAATGGAGCCCTGAAGCCTCATTTGTAAATGGCACACGGGGCTGCAGGGCAAGCAGAGGAGCCTGCCTGGGGCTCCCTGCTCCCTCAGCGGGTCAGATCTGGTGGATTGGTGGGCCAGATCCATGCCACAGGCTGTATTTTGCCCAGGCCTGAGTAAATCCTCCACATTTGGGCAAGACCCACCAGCCAGATGCAGCCCTCCTTGTCTATTGTCTTCTTTCTGTCTTTTAGAGATATTTACTAATAGCAGTCATGAATGGGTCATGTGTCCTTGTGGGTAGTACAATGATTAACATCATCATCAACCATCCCCTCCATAAACTTGTCAAGTTCTGTCTTGGAACAATTTTTTTTGTTTTTTTTTGTTTTGTTTTGTTTTGTTTTGTTTTGTTTTGTTTTGTTTTGTTTTGTTTTGTTTTCCCCACAGTTTCCCTTAGAAGGCTCTTCCAAAATTTCACTCTTTGGATAGGCCTCAGAGGAGAAGTCATGCTAGTTTTTATCTGTAAAAATGTGGAGTCCTGTGGCATCTTAAAGATTTATTTGGGCATAATATTTCGTGGGTCAAAACCACTTTGTCTGATTTATGGAGTGGAAATCACAGAGGTAAGAAGTAGGGATGTAAAGGGCTAACCAGTTAACAGACAGCCCACCCGGGTTGGAGCAGACCCCCACCTGATGCAGCCTGGGGGGCGGATGCAGCCTTGTCATGGGCAGCGGTCATTTTAATCCAGCTGAGCCCACCATGCCATACCATGGCTGAGGAGTGGTCAGCCCAGCATGACAAGATAGGCCTGGCCAGGCTGGAGCAGCTCTCCAACCATGGCATGGTATGGCAGGCCTCGCCCAAGCAGCCGGTGGCATGGCAAGGGGCCACCCAGACCAGCTGGGCCCCCCGCCTGCAGGATCCTGGTTAACTGGTTAAATGTAACATATAAACCTCATATAACATATAAATGTTATGTGTAACATAAATGGCATTTTAGTCGGAAAATATATATCTTACAATAGATTTTAGAAATGTGTGTATGTCTGTCTATCTGCCTGTGAGTCTCTTCAAGAACTCCTACATAAGAACGGCCGTACTGGGTCAGACCAAAGGTCCATCTAGCCCAGTATCCTGTCTACCGACAGTGGCCAGCACCAGGTGCCCCAGAGAGGGTGGACCGAAGACAATGATCAAGCGATTTGTCTCCTGCCATCCCTCTCCAGCCTCTGACAAACAGAGGCCAAGGACACCATTTTATCCCCTGGCTAATAGCCTTTTATGGACCTAACTTCCATGAATTTATCCAGCTTCTCTTTAAACTCTATTATAGTCCTAGCCATCACAGCCTCCTCTGGCAAGGAGTTCCACAGGTTGACTACACGCTGTGTGAAGAAGAACTTTCTTTTATTAGTTTTAAACCTGCTACCCATTAATTTCATTTGGTGTCCTCTAGTTCTTCTATTATGGGAACTAATAAATAACGTTTCTTTATCAGCCCTCTCCATACCACTCATGATTTTATAGACCTCTATCATATCCCCCCTCAGTCTCCTCTTTTCTAAACTGAAAAGTCCCAGTCGCTTTAACCTCTCCTCATATGGGACCCGTTCCAAACCCCTAATCATTTTAGTTGCCCTTTTCTTAACCCTTTCCAAGGCCAAAATATCTTTTTTGAGGTGAGGAGACCACATCTGTACACAGTATTCAAGATGTGGGCGTACCATAGTTTTATACAGGGGCAGTAAGATATTCTGGGTCTTATTTTCTATCCCTTTCCTAATAATTCCTAGCGTCCTATTTGCCTTTTTGACAACCGCTGCACTCTGTGTGGAAGTTTTCAGAGAACTGTCCACGATAACTCCAAGATCTCTTTCCTGATTTGTCGTAGCCAAATTAGCCCCCATCATACTGTATGTATAGTTGGGGTTATTTTTCCCGATGTGCATTACTTTACACTTATCCACATTAAATTTCATTTGCCATTTTGTTGCCCAATCACTCAGTTTGGTGAGATCTTCTTGGAGTCCCTCACAGTCTGCTTCTGTCTTGACTATCCTAGACAGTTTGGTATCATCTGCAAACTTTACTACCTCACTGCTTACCCCTTTCTCCAGATCATTTATGAATAAGTTGAAAAGGATTGGTCCCAGGACTGACCCTTGGGGTGCACCGCTAGTTACCCCTCTCCAATCTGAAAATTTACCATTTATTCCTACCCTTTGTTTCCTGTCTTTTAACCAGTTCTCAATTCAAGAAAGGACTTTCCCTCTTATCCCATGGCCATGTAATTTACACAAGAGCCTTTGGTGAGGGACCTTGTCAAAGACTTTCTGAAAATCCAAGTATACTATATCTACTGGATCCCTCTTGTCCGCATGTTTGTTAACTCCTTCAAAGAACTCTATGGGTATGTCTACACTACCCCGCTAGTTCGAACTAGCAGGGTAATGTAGGCATACCGCACTTGCAAATGAAGCCCGGGATTTGAATTTCCCAGGCTTCATTTGCATAAGCGGGGAGCCGCCATTTTTAAAACCCCGCTGGTTCGTACCCCGTGCAGCGCGGCTACACGGGGCACGAACTAGGTAGTTCGAACTAGGCTTCCTAGTTCGAACTACCGTTACTCCGCGTGAAATGAGGAGTAACGGTAGTTTGAACTAGGAAGCCTAGTTCGAACTACCTAGTTCGTGCCCCGTGTAGCCGCGCTGCACGGGGTTCGAACCAGCGGGGTTTTAAAAATGGCGGCTCCCCGCTTATGCAAATGAAGCCCGGGAAATTCAAATCCCGGGCTTCATTTTTAAGTGCGGTATGCCTACATTACCCTCCTAGTTCGAACTAGAAGGGTAGTGTAAACATACCCTAACGGTATGTCTACACTACCCCGCTAGTTCGAACTAGTGGGGTAATGTAGGCATACCGCACTTGCAAATGAAGCCCGGGATTTGAATTTCCCGGGCTTCATTTGCATAAGCCGGCCGGCGCCATTTTTAAATGCCGGCTTGTTCGAACCCCGTACCGCGCGGCTACATGCGGCACGGGCTAGATAGTTTGAACTAGCAAGCCATTCCAAACTATCTGTACACCTCGTTCCACTCTTGCCACCTGTCTACACTGGCCATGAGTATTTGTGCAAGAACACTGACCTTGTACTGTACAAAATCAGTGCTTCTTGCGCAAATACTCTGATGCTCCCGCTCAGGGATAAGCCCTCTTCCGCAAGTATTCTTGCGCAAGAGGGCCAGTGTAGACAGCTACATTAATTTCTTGCACAAGAAAGCCCGATGGCTAAAATGGCCATCAGAGTTTTCTTGCACAAGAGATCGTCTACATTGGCACAGATGCTTTTGCACAAAATATGTGCTTTTGCGCAAAAGCATCCATGCCAGTGTAGACGCTCTCTGTGCAAATACTTTTAACAGAAAAATTTTTCCGTTAAAAGTATTTGCTCAAAATCATGCCAGTCTAGATGCAGCCATAAAGATTTCTAGTGATGGAGATTCCACAACTTCCCTAGGCAATTTATTCCAGTTGTTAACCACTATGACAGGAAGTTTTTCTTAATATCCAGCCAAATTCCCTCACAGCAATTTAAAAATCATTGCTTCTTGTCCTACCCTCAGAGGTTCGAAAATAATGTTTTACCCTCCTTCGTGTAACAACCTTTTAGAAACTTGAAAACTGTCAGCTTCTCCCCAATTGGTCTTCTCTTTTCCATACTAAATAAACCTAATTCTTTCTATCTTCCCTCATAGTTCCTGTTTTCTAGACCTTTAATCATTTTTGTTGCTGTTCTCTGGACTTTCTCAAATTTTCCACATTTTTGCTGAAATGTGGCATCCAGAACTGGACACAGTACTGAAATTGAGGCCTAATCAATACATAGTAGAGTAGAAGAATTACTTCTTGTGTTTTGCTTCCAACACTCCTGCTATTGCATACAACAATGTCATGTGCTTGTTTTTTTTTCCCCTAACAGTGTTACACTGTTGACTTATATTTAGCTTGTGGCCCATTATGACCCATAGATGACTTTCCACAACACTTTCTGGACAGTCATTTCCCATTTTATATGTGTGTAATGGATTGTGTCTTCTGAAGTTAAGTATTTTACATTTCTCCCTTATTGGATTTCATCCTGTTTACTTCAGCCCTTTTGTCAAGTTTGTCCAGATTGTTTTGAATTTTTATCCTCTCCTCCAAAGTACTTGCAACTCCTCCCAACTTGGTATCATCCTCATGTATGTAAAAGTCAGAGGCTCCTACAGTAAGAGGACAACATATGCATGCATTTGATAAACAGTGGAAAATTATTTAAAGCTAACTACTTAATATCACTGAATATTTAGCTAATGAAGCTGTGGCCTTATTGCAGACACAGAAAGAGGAAAAATAATGAGATATTTGCATAAAATAAATTCATTTAAGACCATATATATCTCCATTAACAAGAAGTATAACTTGGACTACCCTTACCAGACAATTTTTCTGCCTCCTTTCCTTTTATTTTTTGCTCAGTATGTGCTTACTATTCTTGTATGATATAATTTAATCTTTCCCTCTCTTTTAGGGTATGTCTACACTACCCCGCTAGTTCGAACTAGCGGGGTAATGTAGGCATACCGCACTTGCTAATGAAGCCCGGGATTTGAATTTCCCGGGCTTCATTAGCATAAGCGGGGAGCCGCCATTTTTAAATCCCCGCTGCTTCGAACCCCATGTAGCGCGGCTACACGGGGCTCGAACTAGGTAGTTCGGACTAGGGTGCCTATTCCGAACTACCGGTACACCTCCTTTCACGAGGAGTAACGGTAGTTCGGAATAGGCACCCTAGTCCGAACTACCTAGTTCGAGCCCCGTGTAGCCGCGCTACACGGGGTTCGAAGCAGCGGGGATTTAAAAATGGCGGCTCCCCGCTTATGCTAATGAAGCCCGGGAAATTCAAATCCCGGGCTTCATTAGCAAGTGCGGTATGCCTACATTACCCTCCTAGTTTGAACTAGGAGGGTAGTGTAGACATACCCTTACTTCTTCACTCCTTTTCCAACCTCTCATTCTTCCATCTTCAGCCTTTGCTATTTCTTAGCTCTACTAGTTTAAGACAGAGCTGTCATATTTATCCACTATTTTATATTGTTAAACAGAATAAAGCATATCTGCCCTTACATCCTTTTCTTTGCTATTGTGTTGGATCCATTCAGTGAGAGGGCTACTGCCCCAGCTGTTCCACTAGAACAGAAGCAGTTCCACCCTTCCTGCTAGTCTGTGTAGAATTAATTTGAGCAACTGACATTTAATGAAGAACTTTGGAAAACTTTCTGTTTAGTCATACTACACATAGTCTCATCTCATAGCAAATCAGGATGCAGAAGTAACATCGAGTGTATTACTCAATAAAATCATGACCCTCACCTCTTGTACAAGTATAAATCACTCCAGTTTTTTCCTCCTATCCCTATACCTATCCCCCAGACTTTTTGGAAAACACAAATAAACTTTCCCTTTCTATTTCCTCTCTTCTCTTGACTTGTTTTAAAATTCCAGCTCTCCATAAGAAATGAGAAGAAAGAACAAAGGCTGTAGTTTAAAAAGGTAAAATAAAAAAAACTGTTAGTTTTGGTTATTTATTTTTATACTGTGCTTTGGATTTGTTCTGACTTTTCACACTGCTTCCAGCAACCCTTTATCACTGAATTTGGCTCTCAACAGCAGGGCTGTGCATCTCAGAATTCATAGGTAGGTATAAAATAGAAAAATATTAAGGGTTCCTTATGGATATAGAAAACCTTTAGGAAATAAAACCTGGTTTATATTGTATCTAACAAATCAACCATGGTTTGTACAAACTGTCAAAAGCCTTGATATTCAGCATGCATGAGATTTTTTTTGATGTACACCCTAAATTCTCAATATTAGGCACTACATGAAGAACTATGAACAAATTAACAACTAAGGTCCCAATCATTCATATGTATGCAGTGTTGAACTTTAAGCATTAGAATGCTTTTCTTTCCCTCTATTACTACTAATTGTTTATTAAACAGACATTTGAATATATATTTCTGTACAAATAAGAAAAACATTATTTCATATAAACAGGTTTCATAGGTAGTTGTGTTAGTCGGTTTCAGCAAAGAAAACAGAGAGCTTCTAGCACCTTAAATTGCAAAACCAGGATGCAATTCATATGCAAATTTAGCACCATCAGAATGGGTCTAAATAGGGACTTGGAATGGCTCCTTCATTGCATAAGTAATTTTCCAATTTAGATATCCTCGTCTTCTTGTCCTCATCCACCCTGATTGAATTAGCTCTGATATAATACTGCAGTCTCTGTATCCCTACTATCTGTTCCTTCTTTCACTTCATGCATCTGATGAAATGAGTTGCAGCTCACCAAAAGCTTATGTCATTATAAAATTGTTAATATTTAAGGTACCACTGGACTTAATTACATATAAAGTATAAGTTAATTTTTCAAGAAACCATTAGTATTCTCACTGATAAATCTGGATCACAAATACATATTTAGGAATTTGGTTAAATAGAGTACATCATTTTTAATAAATATTGTGATAGACCTAGACCAGCTGTATGCCATTCACTGGTTTTATTGGGGTCTGCGAGGTGGGTGTCACTCACTGGTGGAGGGAATATGTGCTGGAGCTTGGCTAAATAGCTTTCTCTTTCCTGAATAAAAAAGGCCAAGCCTAAGTCCAGCATAAAAAGACAGGCACCTAGGGTCAATTGGTATTTGTTTGAAGCCACAAGCTAATTAAATACCTGCAGACAATTAAGGCCTGTGGTGCTACTTTTGAAGATCTCCCTCCAGGCAAGAAAGGGGGAAGGAAAAGAGTGAAGAACTGGAAGGAGGAAGTGCAGTGTAGAAGACCTATTTGGGTGTGAACTGAGGACTGACAAGTAGGTACCAAAGGAAAGGTACTGGGAGGGATCGTTTGGGGAAGTGGCCCAGGAAAAAGCTGCTGGATTGCGAGTGGCAGTAACCCTGCCTGTTGCCGCTGCCATAAATTCCCTGGGCCAGAACCTGGAGTAGTGGGCAGGCCCATGTTTCCCCCAAACCTCCCCAATACATCTCAACTTCTTCCTCAAGAAGAGAGATCAGGACTCCAGAGGGGATTTTATCCTAAACTTTTGAACTAGCCTGTGATGAATGTGGCTCAGTAGGCTCCTGCCTCTAGAAAAGAGAAAGAGGCCAGTGCAGAGCCACAGCAAGCCTCTGAAGCGAACACTATTTGTCAGTAGCGCAAGACCCACGGGGAATAGCTGAAATTTTTCCACAATATTTTATGTATTTATAGTACACATTATTTATCAAGTGAATTACAAGACCTATGTATTTCATGCCTCTCCTCATTGTAGGGTTGCCAGATGGTTTAATAAAAAATACCCCTCCCCCCACACAAAAAAACAGGAAAAAATTCTATCGAGGAAAAAAAAGGGGGAGACCAAAGTTGTTAAGCAAAAGTTGCACCACTCCCTCCTGTTTGGGGCCACACACTAACCCCCAATGCACCCACCTCTCCACCTGAGCCAGGCCTCTCTGTCCCTCATCCCAATGCACTCACCCCTGCTTCAGACCCAGGCCCCCCACAGCATCCCCCATCCCAATGCGCTCACCCCTCCCCCTGAGCCAGGCATCCCCAGCACAAATCAAATCCCCCCCTGCTCCCCCACAGAGCCAAGCACGGGAGGAACAGGATGGCCGGGTACATTAATCTTTCTTTTAAAGTTGCTGTTCCTGCCACCCGGTCCAGCTGCCTCAGTTCACAGTGTGTAGAGCAGGGGTGGCCAATCCATTTAACAAAGAGAGCCAAAACAGCGGCGGGAAAAATGCGAAGAGATGCACCAGAATTGTCGAGCAAAACCAAAAGCATTATTTTTTTTTTAAAGGAGGCTGCCCTTTTAAGATGGTCACATTCTTGTACACCATTTTTAAAACCCCATAGCTCTGACCTGGTAAGCACAGGGGAACCGGGGTGGGAGTGGGATAGTGGGGAGTGGGGGCCTTTTGGGGGGCACAGGAGTGGCTTCAATAGATGCATTTTTGGGGGGGAAAGAGCCATATGTGGCTTGAGAGCCACGGGTTGGTCACGGCTGGTGTAGAAGGAGGCATCACATAGCCAGCTCCCAGGGCCCCCCTAGTGTAGCACCCAGTGAGTGCTTCCTCCTGCCTCCTTTCACTATGACTCTGCCGTGCTCCTCACTTCCCCCGCCAGACACTGCAGTGAAAAATTGTCTGCTTCCATCCGGTATTTCCTGGGTTTTTTACCAGACGGAGCCCGCAAATACTGGACTGTCCGGGTGAATACCGGACACCTGGCAACCCAACTTTATTGATATGCAGTAACTAATCCAAAAACTCATTATAATACATAGTGTAGGAATTGTATTTGAATACTATTAAAAAAAAACTTTATTGTCAAGGGATGATTTAATGGTCTAGGACAGAGGTTCCCAACCTGGGGTACCTGTACCCCCAGGGGGTACGAGAAGCTTGTCAAGGGGGTACGGGAAATATTTGGTAAATAACTAGATTATCCTAATTGAAATATTCCAAAAGTAGTAGTGTTAGTGAAAAAAGTTGTGGATTCTAGAGTCTAGAATTTATTTCCTTTCATATTGAATAGGGGGTACGGGAAGGTTTACTAAAAGCCAAGGGGGTACAGGGACCGAAAAAGGTTGCGAACCCCTGGCCTCAGGGCAGTGTTGTGCATAACAGTGTTCTTTTATCTTCTGTGGGAGAACAGAAATTAGAGCAAATATTTCACTTCTCAGGGTGCATCTACACAGCAGGATTTAACTGAAAATAAGCTATGCAAATTGAACTACATCAATTGCGTATCTTATTTCAAAATAGCTTATTCGAAATAGGGAGCATCTACACTGCACTTATTTAGAAAAAGAGCACTTCTCATCCAACTTCCCATATTCCGCATTCCTGATTTTGAGAGGAATAAGGGATCTTCCGGAAAGGCTTTATTTTCCGAAAGATCCCGTCTAGACTGGCGCTTTTCTCCGGCAAAGCCCCGAGCTGGAAAAAAGCGGCAGCCATGTTCATGCAAATGCCGCGGGGGATATTTAAATCCCCTGCGGCATTTGCAATTCCGACTTGTCTCATTAGCATCCCTTTTCTGGAAAAGGGTGCCAATGTAGACACAGTCGCAGTGAATAACCAGTTGGAAGAGAAAGACTAGAGGGGCATTACTGAAGTAATGGCCAGGGCATAGGTGTCTAAATACAATTCACTGCAAGCAAATTCTGTGTCTTGTGGCCATTTTTAGGATTTTCATTGACTCCTCTGATCCAGCCATAGAGCCACATAGAAGTACAATAAAAAGCTGCACTTAAAAGTAACTAAGAATAGGACCATGCATAAGCATTTGCACAGTGATGCCTTGACCACTGACAGAAATATTTCTGGAAGTTCCCATGAAACACTATTCCTCACAGTTTCTCAGTGCTTTTTAATGAATGTCCTTGTAAACCAGCTTGACTATACTACACTCAGCAGTTCTACTACTGATTCAGTACGATCTCTCTCTATTTTTACGTGTATCCCTGAATTCCCCCTTCCCCTGTCTGGGTATAGAAATAAGAGAATTTAGAGATTGCCAGTATGCTCATAGTATATATTCAAAGGATTGCATTTAAGACTTTGTGCTCTGTCTGTGTTCTACCGTATATCTATCCTGCCATAACAACTCTCTCGTCATGCTGCAGATGCTATTGTTAGTGAGTGGCTACTGGCTAGAAGTTTGCTCACATTGCTCAGCATTGTGTATATATTTTTTCAATATTCAGCAGCTTCTCCAGCCAGCATTAACAATTTGGCTTTTAGTATTTTGGAGAGCATTACTCAGCATCTTGGAGGACTACTCTGGATGGAAAGACATTGTCTAGAACCACATTTACACAGGCAGAATATCAAGATTTTTATTCAAATGTTTCCCTTCTGAGGCACAGATTTTAGGCCCAATCCTGTTTTAATTGTTAACTTGGCATATGCAAAGATTATGTGACCAGTCAACATAGCTAGAGGGTTGTAAGATCTGCCAGCATGATTTTCACAGCTACAGTAAAGACTGCGGATTGAAACTTGACAACATTGATTATTATTATTAATAATAATGGAGTTACCTAAGCAAAACTCTTATAATTGCACTTGTGAGTCAACATTTAAAGCACAAGAAATAACACAGGCTTCTCAAAAATCCACAAAATACAATTTTGAAAAGCAAGAGTACATTTCTGAGTTATGTGAGTGTAAAATCATTACAAACATATCCATCTTCTTTATGTGTTTTGGGTTTATTTGTTTCACTGCTGTAGCTTAGAGTCTGCTAGCTCATTTATTTCACATTTAAAAAGAACATTCTGATTGGAAGACAACAATGCTTCTTGAGGCATTACTGAAGCTTAAAAAACTAAAAATGTTAAGCATCTTCTTGAACTTTTCACTCTTCCTTTTTACTCCTCTCTCTTTCACATTAGTCTCCTTTTCTAAGATCTTTCTCTTTTTCTCCCTTTTCCAATTCTCTTTGGGTGAGTCTACAGTGCACCACTATAGGTCAAAATAAAATACGCAATTTGAGCTACGCAAATCGCATATCTTATTTTGAAATAGCCTATTTCAAAATTTGGCATTGTCTATACAACACTTATTTCAAAATAAATAGCTATTTCAAAATGTCCCTTACTTCTCATGAAATGAGGTTTACAGGGACATCGGAATAGTGAGCACATTATGTTTCGAAATAATGGGTGTGCTCAAAAGATGCAGAATAGCTATTTCGGGATACTTCCAGTATCCCGAAATAGTGCTGCAGTGTAGATGTAGGCCTAATGTTTGAAGAATTTTTAGCACTCTTTCCCCTCCTACTTCCTTTCCAATGCTTTTTTAAAGACAATATTTTTTCATATACAGTGAGACTAGCTCACTTTTTCTATCGCCTCCCTTTCAAGTGAAATTTCCAAGAAGAGCACAATGTAGATTTAAAAAAATCTAATAATAGGTGATAGAAGAAATAAACGCAAAAGGTAACTCTTCTGTAAACTTAGGGCAAATTAAATATACAAATGCTACATCTTCAATACTAATAACACTTTAATAACATCTTCAATACCCTCTTTTCACTTTTTAACCATGATTTTTGGAGGGAAGGGGAAGGAAAGGAAAGTGTTATCTCCTAACTTTTTGCTTTCATTCTTTTTACTGCTCAAATATCATGACCTTTAAGGTAATCACATTACAATCTGAGTACATATGGTACAACATGCTTTATTAAAATTGTATATTGTACATGCCCCCACATTTGATTTCATACAGTATATAATCTTATAATAAACCAAAATTGACAAGTGACATCTATATTTTAATAAATAGAAAATAAGTCAACTTTTTTCAAGCCCCAAAAGAAGAGCATATACCTTGTGGTTCATTAATATTGTTGCACGTGCCCTCCTGGCTTCAAAACATTGTTTCTTGCTGCTTTTAATTGTTCTCTAGGTGAAGGGTTAATTAACAAATGGAACTATTAAATAAAGGTTGCATTTTTTTTGAGTTTTGCAATAAATAAGTCTGTACACAGTGTGCAATATAGCTGCATGTAAGAAAATTCACTGATCTGCACCATCTGCTATTATGCAGTAATTTCCTACACGACATGTCTCTCCATGTAAAGACAGTTCCAAACATGCTATTTTTTTAATTTTTAAAAGCTGCAGTATGTCAAGCAAGAAGTATCTGGTGGCTTGATGACTGTTGCTGTAAAAATGTGAAGACATCAAGAGAGACACAATAAAGCATTCAAAGGAACCCAGAGAGAGACAGTAGAGCATTCAAAGGACCAGTCAGGCATACAGCCCAAGAGTGCATCTGACAGGCCAAGGACTAGATCAAGAGAGAGCACATCTGCGAGTCCAGGAGAGCAGAAAGAATAAAAGATCATCTGAAGACTTTTTTTTCTAAAAGATATTCTCTTGCTCAAACAAGAATTAATTCAGGGAAGTTCTATGGCCTCTGTTATGGGGAGGGGAGGCAGGCTAGATGATCATAGAAGTTCCTTTTGGCCTTGCAATCTATGAATCTGTAAGGAGTTTGGATACATAAGTGAAAGGACTCTAAGATGACAGGGGGAGGAGAAAGAGAAAATATGCTCAACCTTTCCGAAAATCAGATTGCAGGGTCTCAAATTGGACACCTGGAAAATGAGGAACACACAATTAGAGACCACCTGTGAAAAGTTTTGTTTAAACGATTTCCTACCATCATAAAGATCTCTGTTGAGTAGGGATAAAATCTAAGCATTCATCTACACTGCATCATTATTTTGAGATAACTAGCGTTATTTTGAAATAATAACATGCGTATCACAGTCATTCTGTTATTTTGAAAAATTTTCGAAAAAAAGGATGGCTTATTCTGAAATCTGTAAGCCTAATTCTATGAGGAATAACACCTATTCCAAAATAGCTATTTTGAAATAAGGCATATATAGATGCTTCACTGCTGCTATTTCAAAATAGCCCCTCACCAAGGCTATTCTAAATTATTCTTCCTCCGTGCTTCTTTGGGGCTCTAAATCGAGATAACACATCTATATTAGGGAAGCCTGCCTTGGACTAATTTTGATGTTTCCCTGCAGTGTAGACATGCTATTTTGGAATAAGCTATTGTGGAATAACCATTCCGGAATAGCTTATTTTGAAATAAGTGTGCTGTGTAGATGTACCCTAACTCTCCAGCACAGCATTCTAATGACATACTTCCATTTCTTGAAGTTCCCTACCTCATTGACTATACATTTTTCAACTCCTGTAACAAATGAAATTGGGGCTGTAAATATAGCAGTTTCCTTCACTATGCAGCTTTCATTCGTCTGTGCATTCTGTGCACTGAATGAGTCAGGGATCCTATGGAAAAATAGCATGGAATCAAGTAATTAAAGACTGTCTCATAATGCATATGAACAAGGAGCCTCAAGTAAAGTTGCACAGGCAACCTGAATTCTGATATTTCTTAACTTTTGAGAGTTTAAAGTTTGAAATCTTAATTTTTTTAACAGAGGTTTGTGTGTATATGTTCTGTATAGTCATCCATACCTTGTGTATAATCACAAATTTTTTCTTTTATTTTTTCTTAGCTCTCCATTCTAATGGCTGGCAAGAGCCAATCTTGTTTATGTTTATGAGATTTGCTATGATCACAGTCTATGACAGTATGGTTGTGAGGGAGTGGATTTTTGCATATGTTGTTCAGTTCATGTGAAGCTCTTGAGATAAATGGGGACACACAGAACAAGGCAGAGTATCAAGTCTGGACCACTGGACAAAACATAGAACTGAAAGTCTTCCAAGTAAAATTATATTACTATATAATTTAATATAATAATACAATTTTATCTCTTGTTAGTTGAAAATACAATTTGTATTCAGTAGATTGAAAAGATAAATAGATGTCTTTGTTCTGACCCAGTATTGCCATTCTTATGTTTTTAGGCAGTGAAGTGAAAACAACATATCAATATTAGGTGAATAGAACATCCTTAGATAATTTGTACTTCTATTAAAAATGCACCACAAAGTATGAGTAGGGGTAGGAGTAAGGAAATAAGATCTTGCTAGGGAAGGCAGCTGCTTTATATTCCATTGGAGAAACATGGAGCAGCTCCAGTGCACCTTAAACAGTGTTTCCCAATTAGCGCATGTCTACACTAGGAAATTATTTTGAAATAACTAAATTCAACTTAATTCCCAATTTTACAAAATCGAAATAGCGTGTCCCCACTACTAAACACATAATATTTGAATTATGATTCAATCATTTTTTAACATGTATTTCCATAAGTTAATTTTAGCTGTTTGCCAATACAGGCCAAAGGAAGTGAGTCACTCCCAGTGATACTGACAATACCAACAGTATAGCAGTCTCTCTGTGCTAAAATAAATCAATATCAAGGAAATAGCAGACAGATGACATCAACTAAATTACAGGAAGGTTAAAAAGAAAGTAATTTAGTGGTTGATTTTGAGGGATGTTAACAGCTATGCTTTGGTAGTACTGAAATTTTATGAGATCAGACAAGGGATTTTTTCTGTTGACATTAGCCTCATATTTTCTCCCTTTCTATTCCACAAGACAATTGCAAGTTGTGGCAAAATGCATTTATAGTCATATATCCTTTTCATTTCTACAGTCTATTTATGCATCTGTTCAAAAAGCAGTATATACTTTTTGGTTTATCACAATAGTGGTAGATACTTGCATCGCAGCACAGAAGGACTAAAATAAAGTCAGCTGGAATCAGTGGATTCCAGTGATCATTTCTCTAAATGAAGATGACAAAAAGAAAAGAAATAACCAGTCTGAAAATTGCCAGATTGGGTATTAATGATATTTTAAACATGAAGCTAGAAGCCCAAATTATTGATTTCTAAGACTGTAATTAGAATATAACCATTCACATAATTTGAGGCACCAGATAAATCTGTAAACTCTAAATATGATGATCATTTGTCACAACAGAATAACATTTCTACCCCCTCTCAACACACTGTAATTGTCAGCCTATAAGGAGTACACAATGGATATTATCTGATATGAAAATATTTTCCACAATTAAAAAATCAAGTACTTTTATTATACATAAGATATGGCATGATAAATTTCATTTTGCTGCATCAAACAAAAAGGATTTTAAAAAACATAAGTGAGCTTTTACATTTCCACATTATTTTATTTTGTGTCTTTAAAAGTAGTGATCAGATAAATAAATACATTTATACTGATCAAATCTGTATGAATGAAAAATTCCTTGTGATAAAACAATTGGAGCTGGGGGAGGGGGGCTTTCCAGTCTTAAAAATATTCATATAAAGAGTCTTTACATAAAAGTGATTAAGCACTGGAATAAATTGCCTAGGAAGGTTTTGGAATCTCCATAACTGAAGATTTTTAAGAGCATGTTAAACAAATACCTGTCATGGATAGTGTAAAAGATAATACTTAGTCCCACCTTAGTCCTGGACTGGATTAGAAGACCTCTCATTATTCCTTTCACTCCTATAATTCTATGATTGTGTAAGTAGTAACTTTCAAATTCTAATAGAATATACTTGTGAGCAAAGCTCCCCAAGCAGTGGTGAGCCCCGCTCACCAGCCGCGCGCTTCTGCACTCTGCGCATGTGCAGGTCATTCTGCGCATGCGCAGATCGCTCTGCACCGGCTCTTCCATGTTGTAATTTACTGGAAGATTATATTGTTTGTCGAGCCCTGCTTGTGAGTAAATACTGTTCACATGATTTAGACAAGGTATCTAGACTTGGGCATTTGCTGGTTCATCACTATGGATGATCACAAGATCCCTGCCCTGAAATGAGTGCACAGTTTTAACAGAAAAATACCAGACACAGAAGGAGGGGATAGGGTCAACATAAGAACAATGAAGGAGCCACTATGATAGGCACACCTTGTACATTCCACATTTTTAAAAAAAACTGATTTGTTTCTTTAAAAGGAGGACTAAGATTTATGGCTTTATGGAATGAGTAAATTTAAAAAGGAATTTGGAGGAAAAGGAGTAGATATTATAGTCATATCTTATATTGGACCATCAAGCTTCTCACTCACCAATACAAACTGGTTCAGTACAAAATATTATCTCATGCACCTTGTTTCAGGAAAAAGAATGGCAGGAATGGGGAGCAACATGTAAAATGTAAAAATGCATACACCAGTTGGAAAGAAAGAAAGATGATGATTAGGCATGAAGTTTTGGTGGAATAAAAAAAAAAGTGGGAAGGAAAAAGAGAGACGGTGATAACAGCAGGTAGGCTATACATTGTGACTGGCACTGGAGATGAGTACAAGGAGCTTGAGTTTGATGTGGCAGGCAAGCAGCAGCTAGTGCAGTGATTTGAAAGAGAGGTGTGAATATGGTCAGAGCATTAGGTGAGGTACATTTTAGTAACTCCATTCTGGAGGTATTTGAGGCTATATCTAGACTGCAGGCTTCTTTCAGAAGAAGCTTTTCCAGAAGAGATCTTCTGGAAAAACTTTTTTCCAAAAGAGAGCGTCCATGCAGTAAAAGCGCAACGAAAAAGTGATCTGCTTTTTTAGCATCCACATTGATTAGACGCTATCTTGCATTTAAGTTGTGATTAGTATGGATGGAGTGGCCACCAGGATGCCTGTGCTATTTCCTGGAGGCCTCTTCTTTCAAAAGAAATCTCTCTTCTGTGTCCACGCACAGCTTTTTTCTGAGGAAGCTTTTTCAGAAAAAGGCTTCTTCCTCATAGGAAGAAGTTTACCGCTGTTGGAAAACCCCCTCAGTTGTTTCGACTTTCTGTCGAAAGAACTCAATAGCAGTGTGGCCGTAAGTATAATTTTTCCAGAAAAACAGCTGTTTTTCCAGAAATCGCTGCAGTGTGGACATACGCAGAGAGGACAGATTGAGCCAAGTAACAGAGGTCAGAGAAAAGAATGCAAGGGAGAGTTCCAAGGGACACACATGGAGAGTAGGATCAAGAAGGAGAATTCACCAAAGCAGACACCAAAGGAACAGTACAGTTAGAACCAAGTAAGTGGAAAGTATTAGAAGTTTGTGAAGAAAAATGTCTCTACTGGGAGAGAGAGTGGAAACAGACAGAACTTGTGAGAGTGTCAGCCAGGACATGTGGCCCAAGCTGGGTGCCATGCAGGGGCCCTGGCCTGTCCCCCACACATGTCTATGCGTGACGGCACATGACAGGCTCCTGACCCCAGGGAGAGACACTGCATACTACCCTCCCTCCAGATGCCCCCTTTACACAGGCAGGGCACACCTCCCTTCTCCGCCCCCTCCCCCCCCCCACTATAGACAGCACAGGAGCTTGGGTGCAGTCCTGGACCAGCTCACACCCCTGGGGATAGCAGGATGTGATGGTGCAGAGACCTGCTGTCCTCACCTTGCAGAGAGGGGCTGGGTTTCACCCACTGTGTCCCCAGGGAGAACTGACCACTTCTCTTGTTTCACCACAGTCAATCACCTGTGAGTGCAGGGCGCACCACCCCTCCTGGAACACCCGCACCCAGGCCAGCAAGTGCACCCGGAACCAGGAAGCATATCAGTGGCAGCACCTGGGGTTAGTGGGAAGGCAGGTCCACAGCCAGGAGCAGTGAGTGCAATACGACCTGCAGCTGTGGCGGGAAAGCTTGTGTGAGCTGCATGAGCAGGGCTGTGCCATCCGTGAGCACCTGCAGACCCTGGTGCAAAGATTGCTGCCTCCTACTGCTCCAGCCCCTGCGGCCGCCCCAGCTATTGCTCCCCCTCCCACCCCTGCTCCCCCCCCACTTCTTCCATCCCCCCAGCCCTCCTGCCCCACCCTCCATACCCACTCCCTCCGGAGATGCTGAGGCCCCCACACCTCCAGTGCTGGGAGACAGGAGGGCCAGCAAGACCCTCAACCCTGAGCTTCCCCTCCTCCTTCCTCCCCTTGCCTCCCCATTCCAGCTCCCTCCTCCCAGGTTTCCCCCTCCCCTCTCCCACCCTCATTCCCCCCCTCCTGCCACCCCAGTTATGTTAAATAAAGAGAGCTTTTCATGGCAACATGGGTATTTTTAGATTACATCAGGAAGGGGGGTTAGGGAGGGGAAAGGGGAAGGAGGTGGGGGTGGAATGTAAGGCACAAGGCCTCAGTGGGGAATGCCAGGGGACTTCACTCCTCCTTTGCCTGGAAGCTCTCCCGCAGAGCTTCCCGGATGTGGACAGCCCCCCAAAGTGCCTCCCGGATGGCAGCCATGCGGGGCTGTGCGTTCTGGCCAGCCAGGTGGTCAGCCTCTGCCATCCAGCCTGGCAGGAAAGCCTCCTCCTTCCTCACATAAATTGTAGAGCACACAGCACACTGCCACCATGTGCGGAATATTGTGCTCAGAGAGGTTGAGGCGCATGAGGAGGCATCTAAACCAGGCCTTCAGCTGACCGAAGGCACCCTCAACCACAATGTGGGCCCTGCTGAGCCTGGCATTGAAGGCCTGCCAGGAAGGGTTCAGGTGTCCTGTGTAGGGCTCATCAGCCAGGGCTGTAGGGGGTAGGCTGCATACCCCACCAGGCATACTGGTGTGTCCCGGCATACAGCCTCTGGCACACGGAGGAGTTGCGGTACACCTGTGTGTTGTGTGCTTTCCAGAGCAGCCCACATTGATGTCCATGAACTGGCCCCGGTGGTCAGACACAGCCTGCAGGATCACCGAGAAGTACCCCTTGTGGTTAATGTAGAGGGAGGCCTGGTGTTCTGGGGCACGGATGGGGATATTCATCCCATCAATTGCCCCCCTCCCCTGCAGTTGGGGAAGCCCAGGGCACCAAACCTCTCAATGACTGCATCCAGGTCAGTGAGGCAAATGACTCTATGGAGTAGCATCCTATTGATGGCCTTGACCTCCTGCAGAGAGACACACAAAACCGAGGGTCACTGGGGTACCTGGGAGTGTTCATTCCCTGCCACTGTCCCATGTCCCACTCCCAGGAGCAACCCCTGCTGCAATCCTGGCAACCGGGGGCGCTCTGTAGCGTGGCTGGGACAGACCGAACTCTCCCGGGGAGGGCACTTACACCACCTCCCCCCTGTTTTCCCTGAGGCAGCCCATCTCCTCCTTGCAGCCGCCCCTCCTGGCCCAGTGGCTGGTGACTGCTGTACCTGCATGAGCACTGCTCCAACAGTAGATCTCCCCACGCTGAACTGGTTCCCCACGGATCGGTAGCTATCCAGCGTGGAGAGCTTCCATAGGGCAATGGCCACCCGCTTGTGGAGGGGAAAAGTGGGCCTCATGCATGTGTCCTGTTGCTGCAGAGCAGGGGCGAGCCACTCGCAGAGCTCAAGGAAGGTGTCCTTCTTCATTCTGAAATTCTGGGTCCACTGTTGGTCTCCCCAGTTCTCCAGGATGATGCGGTCCCACCAGCCGCTGCTGGTGTCCAGATGCCAGATGCGGCGGGGCATGCTGGCATCTGGGCACTGCTTCTGCTCCTCCATGGTCCCCGGGGACCAGGGGGAGGGTCAGGGGGCTGGCCTACAGCAGATGGTGCCAGGCAGCCTCCAGCAATTGCTGCCAGGCTTGTAGCAACACATCCAGAATGAGCACCAGAGTCCCCAGGGGCAGCTCTGGCTCCATGGTGCCAAGTGCTGTGGTGTCCCAAATGAGAGTGACCAAAGCACACAGAGAGGAAAACGTTTTGTCCCTCAGCGAGGTAGGCAAGCAAGGGGGAAAGCTGAGAACTGGCTGTCCAGAAGGGTCCCTTTAAGCACGAGCCTCAGATAGCCTCAGATAGCAAACACACAAAGGAACTACTGACCTGATGCCCTGCTGGAACTGGTTTCAGCTGGCCTTAAATGCTATCCAGCATCTGATCAGTGTGGCTGCGCTATTTTGAAATAGCAAAAGGCTATTTCAAAATAGATTTTGTGTGTAGATACGTTAATTCGAATTAGCTTAATTCAAATTAACTATTTCAAATTAAGATAACTCAAATTAACACTGTAGTGTAGACATACCCCAACTGAATACTAACAAGCCTGAGACAAGGAGGAGATAGCTTCCACAGCAGCTATGCCTTTGCTTGCTCCCAGGAAGTGAGTCACTGGTGACACTAGAAAGGACAGTTTCTGTGCTGCACAAGGGGTAGAGTAGCGTGTATAATTGGGTAGAAGAGTACAAAAGTAAAAGGAAGTTCATTATGTTTATTCACTCTGTTTGCTTTGTCTATCAATACCCATTAATAATGCTCATTCCCACAGCATCTGAAAACCTTATAATATTACTTACATTCAATTTTGTGATATATACATATGCCAGAGTTTTCCTTTTTCTCCACCTTTCCAAGGGAAGATAGTATTTATATGCTTTAAACAGTGCCTTCAAGTATAACTGTAGCTCCCGGAGTTTAAGCCTGCATAAGTGATAATAAAAAAGGCTTCTGTAATCTGGTTGAATTCTCCCTGAATCAGTTGGTGAAATGTGAAGCTAACATTCATGGGAAATGCACCATTCTTTTTCTGGCTTCTCCGTGGGGGTGGAGTTTTGGCTTGCACATCTTTTGGCTTCACAAGTAATTTTAGCTATTTATGCACAGATGAATACATCTTTGTAGAGCAACAGAAATATACAATTCCCCTATCTGCAGTGCATTTCCCATTTGTGTGAATAAATTCAATGGGCGCATTTGGTAAATGTGTAATTCTTTAAGATTCTGTGTACTGTACCAAATGTTAGGCAACTCTTCTGTGTAATGTGTTTCTATACCCTGCTAGTCTATTCTGCCAAATGGAAGGAGGTGCAGAAGCTTGTTTGGGCTTTGGCACTTCCCTCCATTTCCACAATCAATTTTCCTTACTCAGATGGGTCAAAATAATCACCTCTGACAGCTATGGCTGTTGGTTAAAATTAATCTAGCCAAGAGCAATTTTATATTCAGTATTTTCTTCATGCTCTATTTTTTTGGGTCAGTGGCAGTGTAAAAATAAAGTTTTAACAGGAAAAGTTAGAAATAGCTTTCTAGTGTAGTGGTTCTTCATAAAGTACAATTGAAATATAAACTAATAGGGAAAAGTGGATACACAGAATTCAGGAGACTGCATTCCCCTTTAGCAGTTTTTGCTACACTGCTGCCCTTCAAGGAGGCCTTTAATAACAACTGAGGAATCTCTCAGAAGGAAGGCTGGTATGGATGGGATCTGCTGTTGTTACCTACACAGCATGTGTCATGTTTGTCTTCCTCCCGGAAGAAAGAAGGGATTTCATCTGCACTAAGTGCAAGCTGGTCATCATTTTGGAAGAAAAAATTAGAGGACTTGAGGCCCAAGTATCGACCTTACATTCTATCGGACAGAATTATAACCTCTAGAAGGAGAAGAAGGCCAACTCAGGTATCACCTGTGAAGGTAAGTAACCGCTATCAGGCTCTCTCCAAAGGTACTGTGGTGGAGAATGCTTTGGCAGGGTCCTCTCAGGGAAGAAATCAGAAGGGAATACCATCTACTGGGAGGCATAGTATGCGTAGTCCTAGGGATGGGAGTTCCACAACCACTACCCCCAAAAGAAGATGGGTGGTGGTGGTCAGGGACTCCCTTCTAGGAGGGACTAAGTTATCCATCTGCCATCCAGACCCACAATCTCGAGAAGGATGCTGCTTACCAGGAGTTCGCATTCAGGATGTGTCTTCCGAATGTGTCTTCCGAAAGCGATTAAACCTTCAGATCGCTACCCCTTTCTGCTTCTTCATGTGGGAACTAACAATATGGCCAAGAATGACCTTGAGCAGGTCACAGCAGATTATGTAGTGCTGGGAAGAAGGATCAAGGAATTTGAAGCACAAAGTGGTGTTCTTGTCCATCTTTCCGATTGAAGAAAAAGGTCCAGGTAGGGATCATCAAATAGAGGAAGTAAATGCATGGTTGCGCAGGTGGTGTCGGAGAGAGGGCTTTAGTTTCTTCAACCATGAGATTCTGTTCTGGGCAAAAGGATTGTTAGGAAGAGATGGGATCCACCTAACCAAGAGAGGAAAGAGCATCTTCGCAGGCAGACTTGCAAACTGAGTGAGGAGGGCTTTAAACTAGGTTTGTTGGGGGATGGTGACCAAAGCCCTGAGGTAAGTGAGGAAGTCGGACACCATGAAGAATCACAAGAAGGAACGAGCAACAAAGGAGGACCCCTGATTTGAACGGAGAAGGTAGGGTGATCAACTGATTATCTAAGGTGTTTGTACACAAATGTGAGAAGCCTGGGAAACAGGAAGAATTAGAAGTCCTGGCCCAGTCAAAGAACTGTGATTTTATTGGAATAACGGAGACTTGGTGGGATGACTCACATGACTGCAGCACTGTCATGGAAGGGTATAAACTGTTCAGGAAGAACAGGCGGGGGGAGGAGGGGAAGTAGGAGGAGATGCATTGTATGTAAGAGAGCAGTATGATTGCTTGGAGCTCCAGTGTTTAGAGGGAGAAAAGACTGTTGAGAGTCTATGGGTTAAGTTTAGAGGTAGAAGCAACAGGGGTGATATTGTAGTTGGTGTCTGCTAGGGTACGTCTACACTACAATGTTAATTCGAACTAACAGTTCGAATTAGTTAATTCGAACTAAGCTAATTCGAACTAACGGATCTAGACTAAAAAACTAGTTCGAATTAGCATTTTGCTAATTCGAACTAGCATGTCCACATTAAGTGGACCCTGAACCGGGCTTAAGGATGGCCAGAAGCAGTGCCGGGAGGGCATCAGAGGAGGACTTAGAGCGTGGAGCTGCTGTCTCAGGCTAGCTGAGGGCTGTGCTTAAAGGGTCCTGACCCCCACCCCGGACAGACAGTTCTCAGGGGTGCCCAGCTTGCAAAGCAGTCCTGGCTTGGATTGCCCGGAGTACCCACACTGGGCACATCATAGCACTCGGCCATCAGACCGGCTGCACTTGTCGCAGGCTGCCATCTGGGGAGAGGGGGCAATTGGGGGGGCTGCAGGAGAGCTTCCACCCCAAAAGCCCGCAGAGCCAGCCCAGTCCTCCCCATTGGGGGCTCGTACCCCATTCCTCCCTCACCTCCTTCCACTTACCCTTCCCTAGCCCCTTTTCTTGATGTACAAAATAAAGGACAATTGTGATCAAAAATGGAATCTGTCTTTATTGAACAAAACTGGGGGAGACTGGGAAAAGGAGGTGGGAGAGGGGAAGAGAGAGGCTGGGAGAGGGGAGGGCAACTAAAATGGTCAGGGGTTGGGAACAGGTCCCATATGAAGAGAGGCTAAAGAGACTGGGACTTTTCAGCTTAGAAAAGAGGAGACGGAGGGGGGACAGGTTAGAGGTCTCTAAAAGCAGGAGTTGGGTGGAGAGGGTGCATCCAGAAAAGTTCTTCATTAGTTCCCATAAAGAAGGACTAGAGGACACCAAAGGAAAGGAATGGGTAACAGGCTTCAAACTAGTAACAGAAAGTTGTTCTTCACAAAGCAAAGAGTCAACCTGTGGAACTCCTTGCTGCAGGAGGCTGTGAAGGCTAGAACTAGAACAGAGTTTAAAGGGAAGTGAGATCAAGTCAAGGAGGTTGGGTCCATGGAGTGGTATTAGCCAGGGGGTAGGAGTGGTGTCCCTGCCCAAAGTTTGTGGAAGGCTGGAGAGGGATGGCACGAGACAAATGTCTTGGTCACTGTCTTTGGTCCATCCCCTCCAGGGTCCCTAGGGTTGGCCGCTGTCGGCAGACAGGCTACCGGGCTAGATGGACCTTTGGTCTGACCCAGTACGGCCATTGTAAGCTCAGGGCTCAGGGTCGGGGGTGTCAGTGGACCACCTTGATTTTCATGCACTCCTGCTCCTGGGTGGCCAGGCTGCTCTCCTGCTCTAGATGGCCACCTTCCTGTGCCTAGTGCGGAGATCGTGGACGAGGTCCACGATGTCCGAACTAGCCCAGGCTGGTGCCCGCCTCTTGCAGTCCCGGGCAAGCTCCCGGGAGCCGCCAGCCTGGTCCTGAGAAGAGGGGGAGGGCTGGGGGGCATCGGGTGGGTGGCTCGATCCGTGCCAGGTGCAGGGTCTGCTGGCTGGGTGTTGGCAGGCTTGCACCTGGCACGGGCACTGTAGCCAGCCCGTGCCCCTTTAAGAGGTCCAGGCCCGGGAGGGGGGCAGACAAGTTTCTCTGGTGTTGGCCAGAGTGGCCACCAGGGAAAGCTGGGGAGGGCTAGCCTCCCACTAGTTCGAATTAAGGGGCTACACAGCCCTTAATTCGAACTAGTAAGTTCAAACTAGGCTTAATCCTCATGGAATGAGGATTACCTAGTTCGAACTAAGCGCTCCGTTAGTTCGAATTAAATTCGAACTAACGGAGCGCTAGTGTAGCACCTATGAAAGTTAGTTTGAACTAACGGACGTTAGTTTGAACTAACTTTGTAGTGTAGACATACCCCTATAGACCACCAGATCAGGTGAATGAGATGAATGAAGCTTTCTTTGGACAACTGAGAGAAGCTTTCAGATCGCAGGCCCTGGTTCTCATGGGTGACTTTAATCCCCCTGACATCTGTTGGGAGACCAATACAGCAGTACACAGACAATCCAGGAAGTTTTTGGAGAATGTTGGGGATAACTTCTTGGTATAAGTGCTGAAGGAATTGACCAGGGGCCACGCGCAGCTTGACCTGCTGCTCACAAACAGGGAGGAACTAGTAGGGGAATTATAGTTGGGTGACAACCTGAGAAGCAATGATCATGAGATAGTAGATTTCAGGATCCTGACCAAAGGAAGAAAAGAGAGTAGCAAAATACACACCCTGGACTTCAGATGAACAGACGTTGACTCCCTCAGAGAACTGATAGGCAGGATTCCCTGGGATGTTAACATGAAGGGGAAAAGAGTCCAGGAGAGCTGGCAGTATTTTAAAGAAGCCTTATTAAAGTCACAGGAATAAACCATCCTGATGCGCAGCAAGAAAAGCAAATATGTTAGGCGACCAGATTGGCTTACCAGGGACAACCTTTGTGAGCTTAAACACAAAAAGGAAGCTTACAAGAAGTGGAAACTTGGACAGATGACTAGGGAGGAGAATAAATATATTGCTCGAAAATGCAGGGGAGTTATCAGGAAGGCGAAAGCGCAATTATAATTGCAGCTAGCAAGGGATGTGAAAGATAACAAGAAAAGTTTCTGCAGGCATGTTAGCAATAAGATAGTGATCAGAGAGGGTATGTCTACACTACCACCCTAGTTCGAACTAGGGTGGTAATGTAGGCAACCGGAGTTGCAAATGGATTTGAATTTCCCGGGCTTCATTTGCATCTTGCCAGGCGCCGCCATTTTTAAATGTCCGCTAGTGAAACAAGCTAGTGAAACAAGAAGTAATGGTAGTTTGGAATAGGAGGCCTAGTCCGAACTACCTAATCCGTGCCGCATGTAGCCGCGCGGCACGGAGTCCACACTAGCGGACATTTAAAAATGGTGGCGCCCGGCAAGATGCAAATGAAGCCCGGGAAATTCAAACCCCGGGCTTCATTTGCAACTCCGGTTGCCTACATTACCACCCTTGTTCGAACTAGGGTGGTAGTGTAGACATACCCAGAGGTAACCTAGTGACAGATGATGTGGGGAAAACTGAAGTACTCAATGCTTTCTTTGCCTCTGTCTTCATGGACAAGGTCAACTCCCAGACAAATGCACTAAGCAATGCAGTATGGGAAGGAGGTGGACAGCCCTTGGTGGGGAAAGAACAAGTTAGGAACTATTTAGAAAAGCTAAACATACACAAATCCATGGGCCCGGATTTAATGCATCTGAGGGTACTGAGGGATTTGGCAAATGTCATTGCGGAGCCTTTGGCCATTACCTTTGAAAACTCATGGAGATCAGGAGAGATCCTGGAAGATTGGAAAAAGGCAAATGTAGTGCCCATTTTTAAAAAAGGGAAGAAAGACAATCCAGGGAACTACAGATCAATCAGCCTTACTTCTGTCCCCAGAAAAATCATGGAGGGGATCCTCAAGGAATCCATTCTGAAGCACTTGGAAGAGGGGAAAGTGATCAGAAATAGTCAATATGGATTCACGAAGGGCAAGTCGTGCCTGACCAATCTTATTAGCTTCCATGATGAGGTAATTGGCTCTGTGGATATGGGAAAGTCAGTGATATACCTTGACTTTAGCAAAGCTTTTGATACGGTCTCCCTCAGTATACTTGCCAGCAAGTTAAGCAAATATGGATTCGATAAATGGACTGTAAGATGGATAGAAAGCTGGCTAGACTGTTGGGCCCAACGGGTAGTGATTAACAGCTCAACATCAGATTGGCAATTGGTTTCTAGCGGAGTGCCCCAAGGATCTGTTCTTAGGCTGATTTTGTTCAACATCTTGATTAATGACTTGGGTGAGGGGATGGATTGCACTCTCAGCAAGTTCGCAGATGACACTAAGCTGGGGGAAAGGTAGATACAGTGGAGGGCAAGGGTAGGGTCCAGAGTGACCTGGACAGATTAGAGGATTGGGCCAAAAGAAATCTGATGATGTTCAACAAAGACAAATGTAGAGTCCTGCACTTGGGCCAGAAGAATCCCAAGCATTGTTACAGGCTGGGGACCTAATGGCTAAGTAGCTGTTCTGCAGAAAAGGACCTGGAGATTACAGGGGATGAGAAGTTGGATATGAGTCAACAGTGTGCCCTTGTAGCCAAGAAGGCTAATGGCATATTAGGGTGCATTGGGAGGAGCATTGCCAGCAGATCCAGAAAAGTGACTATTCCCCTTTATTCAGCACTGGTGAGGCCATATCTGGAGTATTGTGTCCAGTTCTGGGTCCCCCGCTATAGAAAGGAAGTGGACGCATTGGAGAGGGTCTAGCAGAGGGCGAGCAAAATGATTAGGGGACTGGAGCTCATGACCTATGAGGAAAGACTGAGGGATTTGGGTTTGTTTAGTCTGCAGAAGATAAGAATAAGGGGGGATTTGATAGCAGCCTTCAACTTCCTGAAGGGAGGTTCCAAAAAGGATGGAGAAAGGTTGTTCACAGTAGTGATGGATGGCAGAACAAGGAGCAATGGTATCAAGATACATTGGGAGAGGTCTAGGTTGGATATTAGGAAAAACTATTTTAGTAGGAGGGTGGTAAAGCTCTGGAATGGGTTACCTAGGGAGGTGGTGGAATCTCCATCTCTAGAGGTTTTTAAGTCTCTGCTTGACAAAGCTCTGGCTGCGTTGATTTAGACGGGATTGGTCCTGCCTTGGGCAGGGAGCTAGATTTGATGACCTCCTGACGTCTCTTCCAGCTCTATGATTCTATGATTCTATGTTTGCCTTCAAGATTCTTGCCTTTGACATTCATGCTTGTGGTATGTAGAGTACATGGTTCTCTTTCCTAATGATATGGATGAATATGCGGGTGTAGTGTAAATAGTAGTTTTTATGCTTTTTCTTCATCTGGGAATGTAATCCCCTAAAAAAAAGTAATGCCATATTATTTTTTATTTACTAAAAACCTTAAGGAAGATGCAAAACTCATAGGAATGTTGGTTTTACTTTTAGTATGGTTGGCCATCGGTAAGCATCTTCATAATCTTCTAAGACCATAAACACAGATATTTATCGGTGGAAGCAACTTTGTGGTTCCTTTCACTGAGGAACAAATCAATTCAAAATACTATCAACTCTTTGGGTATGTCTACACTACAAAGTTAGTTCGAACTAACAGACGTTAGTTCCAACTAACTTTCCTAGGCGCTATACTAGCGCTCCGTTAGTTCGAATTAAGTTCGAACTAACGGAGCACTTAGTTCGAACTAGGTAAACTTCATTTTACGAGGATTAAGCCTAGTTCGAACTAGCTAGTTCGAATTAAGGGGTGTGTAGCCCCTTAATTCGAACTAGTGGGAGGCTAGCCCTCCCCAGGTTTCCCTGGTGGCCACTCTGGCCAACACCAGGGAAACTCTATTGCCCCCCTCCCGGCCCCGGAGCCCTTAAAGGGCCACGGGCTGGCTACACAGTTTGTGCCAGTTGCAAGGCTGCAAGCACCCGTGCCAGCAGACCCTGCACCTGCCACAGGATGAGCCAGCCATCCGAGGGCTCCCAGCCCTCCACTGCTCCCCAGGACCAGCCTGGCGGCTCCCAGGAGCCTGCCCGGGGGCGCAAAAGGCAGGCGCCCGCCTGGTCAAGTGCGGAGATCGTGGACCTCATCAAGGTTTGGGTGGAAGCCTCCAATGTCCATGATCTCCGCACTAGCCACAGGAACGCGGCCGTCTACGGCCTCATGGCTGCCAGCCTGGCCGCCAGGGGCCACCAGCGCAGCCGGGAGCAGGTCCGCTGCAAAATTAAGGACTTGCGGCAGTCCTACTCCCGGGCCTGCCAGCCAGGGGCCCACCCGGAGGCCTGCCCCCATTTCCACGCCCTGGACCGCCTCCTGGGGGCTCATGCCGTCCCTGCCCCCCGGGACGTGATTGACCCCGGGCAGAGGGACCGCTCCTGGAGACGGAGGAGGAGGAAGAGGGCTCTGAGAGCCAGGAGCCTGCCGCCAGCCTGCCCAGGACCCGGGACCCCCGAGGCACGCCACAGAGCCGCTCGCCTGTGTCGTCTGAGGCCGGGGAGGAGTCCACCTGTGAGTACCCTCATGTTCCCCTTATGTGTATGGGGGGCTGGGGTGAGAGGGAGCCCCGGGACCGTGCGCCTGGGCCTTGCCCACCAAGGAGCAGCAGCTGGGGATCCTGCAGGGGCCCTGGCCTTGCAGAGGGGAGCTGGGTTTCACACACCTGGGCCCCTGGGGAAATTGACCGCTGGTCTTGTTGCACCACAGCCGCAGCACCTGGGACTGCAGGGCATACCACCCTGCCTGCAGCAGCTGCCCGCGCCCGGGCAAGCAGGACAGCCAGGAACCAGGAGGAGTACCAGAGGCGGCACCTCCGGTTCCTGGATCAACAGCTCCGTCTCCAGGACCACTGGATCCAGGAGGACCTGAGGCTGCGCCGGAGGAGTCTGGAGGCCCTGGAGGAGCAGGGCCGTGCCCTGCGAGGCCACCTCCAGAGCCTGCTCGACCGCTTCCCATTTCCTCCCCCTGCTGCTCCCCCTGCTCTCCCTGCTCTTCCTGCTCCCCCTCCTGCTCCCACTCCTGCTTCCGCTCCTGCTTCCTCCACAACCCCTGTCCCTCCTGGCCCCCCCCCCCCACAACCATTTCCCACCGACGCCCCCGGACCCGCAGTGTGGCGAGACGGGAGAGGCAGCCGGACTCCCACCCCTGAGCTTTCCTTTCCCTTCCTCCCTTCCCTCCCCTTCCAGCTCCCTCGTCCCAGGTTTCCCCCTCCCCTCTCCAACCCTCATTCCTCCCTTCCTGCACCCAGTTATGTTAAATAAACAGAAGTTTTTGTTTCAAAAACAGGTGTCTTTATTTTACAGTAGATAGGGAGGGGAAAGGGGAAGGGGGGGGTAGGGTGGAAGAAGGCCCCAGTGGGGCATGCAGGGAGAGGTCAGTCCTCCTCCTCCACTAGGAAGCTCTCCCGCAGGGCTTCCCGGATCCGGACGGCCCCCCACTGGGCTTCCCAGATGGCGGCGGTGCGGGGCTGACCGTAGTGTCCAGCCATGCGGTCAGCCTCAGCCATCCAGGCTGGCAGGAAAGCCTCCCCTTTTCGCTCACACAAATTGTGGAGCACACAACATGCTGCCACCACGGGAGGGATGTTGTGCTCGGCCAGGTCCAGATGGGTGAGGAGGCATCGAAAGCGGGCTTTCAGTTGCCCGAAGGCCCCCTCCACCACGATGCGGGCCCTGGTCAGCCTGGCATTGAAGGCCTGGCGGGAGGGATTGAGGTGCCCCATGTAGGGCTTCATCAGCCACGGCTGCAGTGGGTAGGCGGCATCCCCCACCAGGCACACGGGCATGTCCACGTCCCCGACCATGATGTGGTGGTCGGGGAAGAAGGTCCCGGCCTGCAGCCGCTGGCACACGGAGGAGTTGCGGTACACCCGTGCGTCGTGTACTTTGCTGGACCAGCCCACATGAATGTCCGTGAACTGGCCCCGGTGGTCACACACGGCCTGCAGGATCACGGAGAAGTACCCCTTTCTGTTGATGTACCGGGACGCCTGGTGTTCCGGGGCACGGATGGGGATGTGCATCCCGTCGATGGCCCCCCCGCAGTTGGGGAAGCCGAGGGCGCCGAATCCCCGGATGACGGCGTCCAGGTCGGCGAGGCGGACCACCCTGCGGAGCAGCACCCGGTTGATGGCCTTGACCACCTGCGGAGAGAGACACAGCAAAGCGCCAATCAGTGGGGCGCCCGGGTGGCTGGGAGCGTGCGTGCCCTGGCAGTGCCCCGCGCCCCACTCCCGGAAGCAACCCCCTGGCAGCGTGTAGTACGGCCGGGACAGCCCGACCCATCCGGTGCGGGGCGCTTTCGCCTCCTCCCCCCCCCCTTTGTCCCTGGGGCAGCCCATCCCCTCCTCGCAGCCCCCCTCTCCCCCGGCTCGGTTGCCGACGAGTGCCATACCTGCATGAGCACCGCTCCGATGGTGGCTCTCCCCACGCCGAACTGGTTCCCGACGGATCGGTAGCTTTCCGGTGTGGAGAGCTTCCAGAGGGCGATGGCCACCCGCTTCTGGAGGGGGATGGCGGGCCTCATGCGAGTGTCCCTTCTGCGCAGGGCAGGGGCGAGCCACTCGCAGAGCTCCAGGAAGGTGTCCCTCCTCATCCTAAAGTTCTGGGTCCACTGTCGGTCCTCCCAGCGCTCCAGGACGATGCGGTCCCACCAGTCGCTGCTGGTGTCCAGACGCCAGACGCGGCGGGCCACGCCAGTGCCGGGGCACCGCCGCGGCTCCTCCATGGCCCCCAGGGTGGCCAGGCGGAGAGGCAGGGGGCTGACGTTCACCAGGTGGTGCCAGGCAGCCTCGAGCCATTGCTGGCAGGCTTGCAGCAGCAAGTCCAGAACGTGCACCAGAAGGTGCAGGGCGAGCTGTGGCTCCATGTTGCCACCTGCGGCGGCCCCCCCGAAGGGAAGCACCGACACAGACGGGCACAGAGACCAACGCTTTGCTGTCCCTCGGCGAGGTTGGCAAGCAAGCAGGAAAAGCTGAGAATCGGCTGTCCAGGGGGGTCCCTTTAAGCTCGAGCCTCAGATAGCCTCAGACAGCAGCCACACAAAGCACTGGTCATAATCAATTTAATCTGCAGTCATTTATCTGACTTGTTGAGCCAAATCTTGTGAGTCCTATAATTCTCACTAGATTATATTGAATGTTGCCTATCATACTATAGAGTACACTGTGTACTCATAGCTCTGTTTTAGTCATATTAATGTTTCTCCTTTACATTGGATATGCTGCAAGGAAGTTTGTGAACTCTCTCTGTATTGGTTAACCTTACATATCTCCTTTATATGAACATGTTAATTTGGGCAAACTCTATGACAATTCCATGTAAAGGTAAAGGGGAACGTGTCACGTCTGACTTTTTACTAGTTCAATGTTTCTCAAACAGTGGGATGGGACCCCAAAGTGGGTCATGACCCCCTTTGAATGGGGGGTCAGGCCAGGACTGGGGGGCAGGGCGAGGCTGAATACCAAGCCCCACTGTCCAGGGCTAAGGTCAAAGATCAAAGGCTTCAGCCCTGGGTGCCATGTCTCAGGTTGCAGATCCCCTGCCTGGAGCTGAAGCCCTTGAGCTTCAGCTTCGGGCCCCTTGCCCAGAGCAGTGGGACTTGTGTTTTGGCTGCCTGTCAGGGGGTATGCCCCTGACAGGGGTTGCGGACCCCTTCTACTGGCTCTAGTCTCGGTCCTGGCCCTTCTCTCAGGGCGTATACAGTATCCAAAATCCCCAAAATCCCAGCCCCTCTCTCAGGGCATATACAGTACCCAAGGCCTAGTTCTGGGGAAAAAGCATCTACTGGCCCGAGTGATTCCCCCGGTGCGGCAAGGGGTAGTAAGGGGACACGGGCCCTCCTTCTCCACTGGGTCCCAGCCCAGGGCCCTGAAGGCAGGGACTCTGGGTCCTGCCGGCTTGGTAGGGAATTCAGCCGCTACGCACCAAGCTGAATTAGGAAACCTCCGCCCTGGGCCGCTTCCTACCACCCTGGCACCCTCCCTAGTCTGTCCGTCGGGGCAGCGGTCCTTACTGGGGCTGGGTAGACTGGGTAGGTGTGCCCATTAGTCTGCGGGGTTAGGGCTGGCTTCCCTCCCGGGGTCCAATGCTGACCTTCAGTTGGGTCCGAGTAGTCGCAGGAACACCAGCTTTGCAGCCTGGCTCCTCCTAACCTCTAGTTGCCCTCCCTTCTGCTGGGCCGCTGCCTGCTTTATATACTGGCCCTGCTGGAAGCATGCCCAGCAGGGCTGTAAGGGCGGGGCCCTTTCAGCCAGCTGGGCCTGGGCTACTCCCAGCCCTTTAGTGTGGGGCTTGTTCGCCCCATCACACTGCCGCATCTGGCTCAATGGGACTTGAGCAGTCTCTGTCTTCAGTCCTCCCCCATGGGGTTATGAAGTAATATTTGCTGTCAGATGAGGGAGATAGAGAAGTCATCCACAGTGCATTAGTCCAAAGGTGCTGTCAAAACTTGAAATTTAAGCTATTGAGATGAGTGCTAAAAAACCTACACCTCCAGAATCAGGATTTAGGCTCTGCAGCAGTCAAGTTTTATAATTATTTGAAAGCACAATGGTCAGAATCATAGAACTCTGATTTCAGCTCAATGCAGCCTTCAATAATGTGGACCTACCATATCTATTTATATACAACAAAATTAAAAATACAGTATTTAAAATTACAGTTACAATATCTCATGCATATTTCCCCTTTTAAAATTAACTGATAAATCAGTCACGTACAGTAGTCTGGCATCTTAAACCTTTGAAAGATGTTATTCATGAGGCAACTACTTAGCCTCTGTGTATAGAATATTACTGTGTCATGCAAAAAGTGATCAAAGAAAACTCTGATATGTTTAGATCAATGCTTGAAATTCCAGGTTCTGGCAAATAGTCTCTAGCTGACACAGCACAGGAAACAAATTAGTTTAGGCACATTTGTCTAAAGACATATTTGTTTATGTTTATTTTTTGTTAATAATATGCTCTGAAAGTGTTTTATTCAGGTTTCTTTTTAAATAAATTATCTTTATTAAGAGTTTGCTTCAAAAATGTACTAACATTTCTTCTGAAAAGAAGCAATCCACACTTCTTGAAGGAGGGGAGATTTTTTAAACAGGAGATGCCAAAAATGAGGTATTTTGGGGTTTCATTAAAACACTTTCAGGGAACCTTTACAAATGCTTTTTTGATAATCTCTGGCATAGAGGTCAAAAAGGATAATATGAAAAGTAAAAGCTTGAACTGCAATCATCTTCCAGCTAGTGTGTATTACTATATATTTTAGGAATGTGTACCTGTCTGTCTGTCCATCCATCCATCTGTGAGTCTGTTTGATGGCAGGAGGGATAGTTATACTTCAGAATGACCAGGGGGGGCAGCAGGTGGCCAGGACAGCTATAACCCTATTGAGCCAGCAGGAAGCAAAGGTGGAGAAGGGGATAACTATCTACTATATATTTCAGAGAATTAGTCTGTTTGACTATCTGTTTGTGTGTCTATGGCCATGTCTTGGAGAAGATTGACACTGTGGCATTCCATCTGCTGGTATTCAGTTTAAGGGGGTCTAAAAATCACCTCCTAAATCAAATACTGAGGACACCCCCAAGGATGCTGGGATGCCTCCTCATAAGGAGCAAGGGAAGTCGATAGGAGAGTTTCTCCCATCTCCCACTATGATGATCGTGCCGATGCTTGACTTAAGATATGTCGATTCCAGCTATGTTTTTTATATAGCTGGAACTGACTACCTTAAGCCAAGTTTCAGCTATGGAGTAGACTTGTCCTGTCTGTCCCCCACCGGGGAGACCTCTAACCCTCCCCTGGCTGTGCCCACTGCAGCTGCAGCAGCTATGGACAGGAATTTCTCACCTGGTCCCATGTTGCTGCAGTGAGAGAGTGCTGGGATTGTCCTCTCTGTCCAGGGCAGCCTGAATATTGAACCCCTGCTTCCCAATACCACCCCAGAATAATGATTTAAATGAAGAAAAACAAAGCAAATTCATGTTAATGACCTAAGCAAAGCTGGGTAAATCTTCTAGTACATATGTAAATCATCACTCTCTGCTGGTGGATTCAGACCTGCTGTACCTTTGTTTGGACACATTTGGAATACATGTGGACTGACTGGATACATTCTGAATAAGTTCCATTAAGACCAGTGTAACTTAAAATGATTTACTCTGGTTGATTTATATATATATATATATATATATATGTAAATCTTAAGTTTCTCTCAAGAAATTTACTTTGACCAAGCTTTGAATGCATTGGATTACTCTTAAATTTGAGATGTGTCAGAAAGAAAATATACGTATTTCTGCTCTACAGATTAATTTACTGGACTATCAACTCTTTATTTTATCAACTTTATTTTATCAATTACATCACTGCTGATCCATACATGCCATGGTTGTAAACTTCACCTTTGACTTACTGATTTTCTTAAAAAGCTCTATGTCACAAAAGAACAAAATGGAGTTATTCTGGATTTATATTAGTAAAACTGAGAGTAAAATTTGGGTTAGTACAACCCAATAAATGTCTTATTTAAATAGTATACCTGATCTATTAAATCTATGCAAAATATTATCTATCATTCGTACAGAGTTCACTTTTGTATACTATTAATTACTACATATCACTAATTATTAGAGCTTGGAGACGTTACTGGATATAGAAGGGGAAATATTGGGAGAGAAGATCAGCTTTATGATTTTAAATTTTTAGAACATTTTTCTGTTTTTGATGTCTTTAGATGTAGGTATATGAGCCAAAAAAATTAAAAATAGAGATCTAATTTTAGCCTCCTTAAATATATATTTAGGTGCTTGAATAAGTTATCTGATTTACAAAATTTATGAGTACCCAGTAAGTCCCGCACTGAGTTCAGTTAGTTCAACAGAAGTAGGATTGAGCTTATAGCTATTATTAATGCACTACATTCAGCAGCAAAATGAATCCCCTTCTTGCAGATTGCACTCTGCCTTAATAACTGTCACCATCTACAAAATAACAATTATTTTACATTGTACTATTATGTGCTGTTAAAATATCAGAAAATTCTTGTCTTTACCCTTCTCATTATTCTTCTGAAGGAGTAAACCACAATAAATTCAGCCTTGTTTTTGTGAGCAAGCTTCATTTGAACCCTATAACCTTTGGCATTCCTTATAATGCTCAATGTTTCTGTAGTTAATTTAATGTCTGTAAAGTCTCATATATCATCACCAAAATAGTGTGGCCTCTTGATATTTCGTGCTGCTGGGATTTTATTCTTCATAACTTTTAATAGATTTCTTACATATATAAGCACTCAGTAAATAGGAGAGAGGCTATAAGAAAAACAGGAGAAAGAAAAGGTGCCAGAATGCAAGTAATATTAGAAATGCTTCTGTATGACCCAAGTTAAAACATAATAGACATCCAAGACTTGTGTTACATAAGGCATGCTGGCATGCAGCCTGGGCCTCTTGCCATGATGAGTCTTTCCCAAGAATGAAGTGTCTTTGAAGAATGCGAATTATAAAATATTGTTTGTTATTAAATTCAAAGTGAAACATTTACACAAACATATTTTTCACAGGTGGATTAGTGAAAGAATGTCTTGCAGATGCTGTGGCCTATGAAGGTGTGTCTACACTGCACTCTTACCTCTAAATAAGCTATGCAATTTCTGCTACACAAATTGCATGGCTTATTTCAAGGTAGTTTGTAAATGAAGCGCTATTCCAACAAGTCCCTTTACCTTTGTTCCACAGGAGTTACAAGAACACTGGAATAGAGCACCTGTTATTTCAAAATATATTTTGAAATAATGGGTGCATTTAAAAACACAGAATAGCTATTTCAGGATACATCTGGTATCCTGAAATAGCGCCGCTGTCTAGACATAGGTCTAGAAAGAGCATGGGAGAGAAAAAGTCACTGGCTTTCGTTTTTTAGAAAAAAATCATAGATGCCATAAACATATACCTGTTAACAGTAGGTCACTCAAGAAATGAACAAAAGTAACACAATACTACTGAAATCTAATAAGTGTGATACTGGTTCCCTGAAGTCAATGGAAAATCTAGAAGGGACTTCAGTAGACACAAGAGCGCCCACATTATAAAGAAAAAAGAAAAGAAAAGAAAAGAAAAGAAAAGAAAAGAAAAGAAAAGAAAAGAAAAGAAAAGAAAAGAAAAGAAAGGAAAAGAAAAGAAAAGAAAAGAAAAGAAAAGAAAAGAAAAGAAAAGAAAAGAATAATTTATTTTGTCAGAAATAGGTTCTTTAAGTTCCATTAGAGCAACCTTCTTTGGATCTATACCTGTCCAGTATGCCTATCTCTCCTAGAATCTTCTTGTAGACTCAGTGCTGAACTATGTCCTCATTTAAACTTATGACATAGCAGAAGGGTATTCCAAATAAGGGAAATCAGGTAAACAATCTATAGTGGCCGATACACATTATGGAAAGCTCAACTACTTCCTAAGTCATTGTAAGGAAAGTGATGTTCAAGCTTACTTTTATCAACCAACTGATTATATCTGTTCTACTAATTAGTGTTCTTATTTTATTTTATTAAGTACAGTATACATTTCTAAAGTGTCCATCCCTATAGCAGCTGATGGCTTGTCTAATATAGATAACTTGAGATTCACATATTACAGAAAGGAGCTATGACATTTTAATCTATCATAAACAATTACAATTACAATTCCTTATGGTAATAAACACTAAATATTTGACATTGCTTAGAGCAGTTGAAATAGTGCCTGTAATTCATCAATAACACAAGTCTACTAGTGATAGCAACAGTGGAAGCAGAAGTTTAGTAGCCCTATGATTTTGAAAGTTGAGTCTGGATATCAATCCTACTCTATGTACCCACTTTACAATATGAAAGAAATATCAGTGCTTTAACTTATACACTTCCATATTGAAGGCCTGAGTGTTTATGCATCAGTGAATCCTACTATGCAAACCAATGCTACCTTTCTGCCTAAATTGTTAGTAGTAGTTTTTGCAGATCTATGAAAATAACATAGTGTGGGCAATGGAAGAAAGAACGATAAAGTTAAGGGAGTGGCAAACAATACAAACCTTGGTTCATAGCCATTACCCAATGTGATAAACATACTAATAGATGGAAACCATGCTGTGATGGTTCCCAGGGTACTTAGGACTGTGAGTCACCCTTTCCATTAGTGAGAGTGAGTGTTGCTTGTGTTCAGCTGAGTGTCAGTTCTCTGCTACTACCATTTCTCAGTCATTGAAGAATTTGCCTGAGCTATTCTAGCCCTCACCTTGCCTTGCAAGTTAACCATAGGTATACTCCAATCCCTGAGACTCTTATGGTTTGTTTACACAGCAAAGTTATTTTGGAATAGTGGCTATTATTCCGAAATAACTATGCGAGCATCTACACAGCAATTCCATTACTTTGAAATAATTTTGAAATAACGGACGGCTTATTCTGACTTCTGTAAATCTCAGTCTACGAAGAATAATACCTACTCTGTAATAGGTAATTCAAAATAGGGCATGTGTAAACACTCCACTTCTGCTACTTTGAAATAGCCCCTTACCAGAGCCATGCTAAGTTATTCCTCCTGGGGCTCTAAATTGAGATAGCACGTCTACATTAGGGAAGCCTCCCTCAAACTAATTTTGAGGGTTTCCTCCAGTGTAGACATGCTATTTTGAAATAAGCTATTTTGGAATAACTATTCCAGAATAGCGTATTCTGAAATAACTGTGCAGTGTAGAAGTAGCCTTAGAAGCCCCTTTGTCATGTTCATCACATTAGCTACTGAACACTCACAAAAGTACCAAGTGTGCTGTCCTCAAAAGAAATGTGTATACACAAGCTTTTGAGATTCAGTTCAGGAGCAGTACTTTGCTTAACACCACAGCACAGAACTATATTTATACTGAAAAGAATAATAAATTTATTAACAAAGACTCAAGATCCAAGTGACCAAGATCATTGGAAACAAATGGTTTCATATAAAACAAAATTATAACATGCTTTCTAGAAACTAACAGTTTAACTCCTGTCTACAGCAATTCATCTCGCACAATGTCCTCTGGAGTGTTTACAATCAAAACTGGTGCAGATCTCATTTTCATGAATGGCAATGTGTTGTCCATTTACTTCCTAGATGCAGGGAGTGTCTTCTTTGTTTTCCACATATACTCCCAGTCAGTACTCAGAGACAGGATAACTGCATGTGGCTTGTCTACCTGTGTGCTGCTTCCCTTTTGAGCCCACGTTTGTATTAGCAATTAATTTTGTATGTAAATGGATGTATATTGTTTTAGCTGACAATGCTTAATGTACTCCCATTAGAGGGTAAACATTTCTTACTTCTAGTCTGGAGGAAAATCTGTTTTTCATATCTGGTAGTGTCTAATATCTTGCATAGACTTTTAAAGTATATTTTCAATATTTATACATAACTTTACATAGTAGTCATAAATACAAGTTCACAACAATATTAACGATCGGGGTGACTCTGGTTATCATTTAAGAAATCACATGTCTGTACCAGAATCAAGATGCGAGGGGAATTCCCCAGCCAGACCTTGTGATGACTTATGCCTCAAAGTGAGCTGATTCATCCCTTGGGTGTTCTTCAGTAGCTAGTCCACGAGCCAGTACAAGATCAGATGACACCCAGGGAGAGCTATTTAATCTCACAAGAGGCGCAGCAAAATCCTATATGCAATGGTGCAATGCAAACATCTAGAAGATAATATGGTGGTAAGTAATAACACAGATTTATCAAGAACAAATTGAGTCAAAACAACTTGGTAGGTTTTTTTTTTTTTTTTTTTTTTTTTTGACAGGCTAATAAGCCTATGAGGGGGAAGAGGTAGGTATACCTCGAGTTTAATAAAACATTTGATAGTTTTGCATGACCTTCTCATTAACAAAGTAGGGAAATAAAATTTAAATGGAGCTACTATATGGTGGGTGCATAACCAGTGGATATGGTTGGATAACCATTCCAAGAGAGTATTTATCAATGACTCACAGTCATGCTGGAAGGGCACAACAATTGGGGCTCCACAGGGATCAGTTATGGGTCTGGTTCTGTTCAATATCTTCATCAATGATTTAGAAGATGGCATAGAGAGTACACTTATAAAGTTTTCAGAAGATACCAAGATGGGTGGGATTGCAAGTGCTTTGGAGGTTAGGATTATAATTCAAAATTATCTGAAGAAACTGGAGAAATGGTATGAGGTAAATAGGATGAAACACAATAAGGACAAATGCTAAGTACTCCACTTAGGAAAGAATAATCAGTTCCCCACATACAAAATGAGAAATGACTGCCTAGGAAGGAGTACTGCAGAAAGGGATCTAGGGGTCATAGTGGGCTATAAGCTAAATGTGAGTCAACAGTGTAACACTATTATAAAAAAGAAAATATCATTCTGTGATGTATTAGTAGGGGTGTTGTAAACAAGACATGAGAAATAATTTTTCTATTCTAATCTGTGTTGGTTAGGCCTCAACTGGAGTATTGTGTCTAGTCCTAGGAGCAACATCTCAGGAAAAATATGGACAAATTGGAGAAAGTGCAGAGAACAGCAACAAAAATGATGTAATGTCTAGAAAACATTTATTTATTTATTTATTTATTTTTATTTAAATATTTTTACCCCACCTTTCTATTTAAAATATTCAAGGCGACTTACAAAAATAAAAACACGATACAAATATATATAAAAATGTAAAATGAGCTAAAACGGAGGATTGAAAGTGTTTGGTATGTTTATTCTGGAAAAGGGAAGACCAAGAGGGGACATATAACAGTTTTCAATTAAGCAAAATGTTAAAAGGAGGAGTGAGAAAAAATATCCTTAAAATCTGATGACAGGACAAGAAGCAATGAGCATAAATTGCAGCAAGGGAGTTTAGGGTAGACATTAGAAAAAACTTCCTAACTGTTAGGGCAGTTAAGAAGTGGAATAAATTGCCTAGGGAGGTTGTGGACTCTCCATCACTGGAGATTTTTAAGATCAGGTTAGACAAACACCTGCCAGGGAAGGTCTAGGTAAGGCTTGGTCCTGCCCTGAGTGATGACCTCACATGTTTCCTTTCAGTCCTGTGATTATACAGTCCCACTCATTTGGAAACTATCCTTTTGGCTCATGGCATTACAGACTGCCCCTGTCTCTGACTTTCAGCTTATTTCCACCCATTCTTGTCTTAGTCCTCTAGCTTTCCCTTTGTGCCCTATTCCTGTCTCATGCATACAGCATTCTCTTGCCCACAGAGCCTGCCCCAGTATCTACCTGCCTGAACTGGCTCCACCCATTCTGGGGAGTCACCCAATGTACGTCTACACATCAGCGTTATTTCGGAATAACTGCCAGCCTTCATTTCAAAATAATGTCAAGCTGGAGGACTTCTTACTTTGATTCCTGTAACCCTCATTTTATGAGGAGTAAGAGAAGTTGAGGGAAGAGTGTTTTTCCCTCAATGTCCTGCTGTGTAGACTGCATCAAAAGCTGAATTAAGCTATTTCGACTGAAGTTACACAATTGATGTAGCTCAAGTTGCATAGCTTAATTCAACTTTAGCCCAGCGTGTAGACTTGCCCTTAGTGACCCATCTGACACAAGCTATTCCTATAATCCCTTTGTTCCTCCCCTCCCCACTGAATTTGGATTTCAATGTACAGAAGAATTTGTAGGAAATTATTATAAATGCACAGTAAATATTGCAGTTAATTTAATGTCATAACATCCATGATAAACAGATGTTGTGATAAAACCAGGAAATGCTATAAAGGGAGAAAAGATGAAAATTAAGTCCAACATGCTTAATGAACCAAAGAAGCTTAGAAGGAATTTCCCCACTATTCTGTTCAGTCAGAATAAAAAAGAACACAATTATTCTTACCAGGTCTATTGGTTGTGCTTTGTATGTGTTTGTTTACTGTTGTGTCTTACTAAGATTACAAAGATTAAACTGCTATATTTTAAGATTTTGGGTAAAATCCCTCCTAGCACTAAGTTTGAATAATCTCTGCACAAAGCCTTTTCCAGCTTGTCCATTATTTTGATATTTCCCTCTGAGAGCACTGGAAATGTTACTGGAAATGCATAATCACCTTTTTGAAATATTGCTGATTTCTGTGGTTCTGAGAGCTGGGAAAGAGTTTAAGCTCTGTAACTGCCTACCGAGAAAATAATTAGAGTAAAACCCCTAGGTTTTGGGATGTTTCTTCCCAAAAGTGTCTCCCCAAATCATAAGACAGGCTAGTACAGGAAGCCTGCTATCTTCCTAATGAAACATGGCCAAATTGCTTCCCAGTTTACCAGTTAGATGCTTGCTACCTTCCAGTCAATAAACATACTCTGATGTACCTTTAGTTAAAAATATAGACTAGGAAAAGGAAGACATTCTAATAAGAGCTAGTAGACATTCCAGTACCCTTGCTATGTACCTTTGGATGATTATCAGATTATGTCTATTCCCATATGTTTGCTATAAACATTTGGAATTTGAGCTGTGTCATCTATTTTAAATCCCAGAAAACGTGGCATGCAATAGGTAATTAGATATTTACCAAAAGCCCTAAATTGTACAAAGCAGGTGCATTATGACTGAAATTTGTAGGTTTAGGAACTTTTCTGATTCTGCAGCTATTAAGATGTCATGAACAAAAATGAGCATTTTTACTCCTAGAAATCATAGCAGGTAAATTACTGGTTTCATGACTTTTGTAAAAACCCTTGAGGCAAAGCACAGGTCAAAACCCATTACCCTCCACAGATACAAACCCCTTTCTAGCAGAGCCCTTATTATCTTGTGTAATTCAAATGCTTACAGATTATGAGAAATTATTTTCATTACTAGATTTTTTTCACAAAAGTGGGCCAGAAATATAAATATTACTGAAACTAACCATATAACGTTCTGTTCCAATGACAACCGAAATTCAATATAAAAGAATAGTTGTGTACATCAATCATCATCTTCGCATTACCACAGAAAATACAAAAAATCATTGCAAATAAACCAAGGAATTCTGGATTATCTTTCATAAATGAAGTAGAAAGTCTAGTACATCCCAAGCCCTGAGGTGTTTGTACTGTCATTGTCACAATTAATCTTCAGAGAGATAGTTTCTCCTTTCCTAATGATTATATCTGTTGTATATATATTCCCAGTTATCATAACTTTCCACTCATGTGACACTAAATATCACAGTTGGATTTTGTTGCTTGGCAAATCAGAAACTTCCTTTTATTTCAATGGAAGCCTGTAATTATACACCCTTAAAACATGAGATATTGCTAGGGATTTACAACAATATTGTCTTCATGTTGCTATGCTTCAAATGGAAACTGATGTTGCTATGTAATGACTCACAACAAAAACCAACCTGTGTCATAGAATCATAGAAGATTAGTATTGAAAGAGGCCTCAGGAGGTCATCTAGTCCAACCCTCGCTCAAAGCAGGATCAATCTCAACTAAATCATTCCAGCCATGACTTTGTCAAGGTTGGCTTTCAAAACCTCTAAAGATGGAGGTTCCACCTCCTCCTTAGCTAACTCATTCCAATGCTTCATCACCCTCATAAGTGAAATTGTTCTTCCAAGTATCCAACCTAGATCTTCCACATTGCAATTTGAGACCATTTATTCTAGTTCTGTCATCTGCCACCACTAAGAACAGTTTAGCTGCATTCTTTTCGGAACCCCCCGTTCAGGTAGTTGAAGACTGCTATCAAATCCCCCTTTGTTTTTTTCTTTTGCAGACTAAAGAAGCCCAATTTCTTCAGCCTTTCCTAATAACTCATGTGCTCTAGCCTCCTAATCATTTCGTTGCCCTCCCCTGAACAGTTTCTAATTTGTTCACATTCTTTCTGTTGTGGGGGGCCGAAAACTGGATGCAATACTCCAGATGTGGCCTCACCAGTGCTGAATAGAAGGGAATGGTCACTTCCCTTGTTCGGCTCCTATTAATGCAGCCTGATACGCCATGAGCCTTCTTGGCAAAAAGGACACACTGTTGACTCATATCCAGCTTCTCATTTACTGTAATCCCAAGTCCTTTCCTGCAGAACTGCTAGCTTCTGGGAGGAACCTAAATCACTTACAAAGCTTACATGTGAGATCTCCTCTATCCCCACATAATAGAGGCACAGTTATAATCAGGGAGATATCTGAGTCGCAACCCCTACAAGTGAAAACATGGCATGGACTTCTGAAGATCTCGCTGGAATTTACTTTGTACATTGGTGCAAAAGAGCTCAACTCTGTGGACTATAAAGGCACTCTGCAAGGACTGCTCACCCTCCAGGTTGTTAAAAAGTGGGAGGAAGAAGAATGAGTGTTAAGATGTGGGTGTTTTTGTTCACTTTCTTGCTTGGTTATCTCTGCTGTGAGGTTTGAAGTGAAATAACTGGATTAATAATTAATAATGGATTGTATACAAAGTATATGGCAAGGAAGCCCAGAGTCTGAGATAAGTGCTTTTTAATATTTGTATAAATCAACATAAAACAAACACATCCAATTCAGCATATCTGAGAGTACAAAGGTGTCTTGCATAAGATGGGGAGCAAAACACAGCTTTAGCTCTTCTGATAGTTGCTTCAAAATGTGAAATTTAACCTTTTCTACTCTTGAATACCAGACTAGAATTCCAAATGTGGCCTCAAAACAAGCACCGCCCTTAGCAAATTTTCACCTCCTACTGAAAGTCAATATTAACTGCAGGTGCTTACAGCGAGGCTAACTTTGGTGCATAGAAAGACTGGAGACTCTTTTAGTGATCTCAGGTGATTTCTCCACTGGTCTGAAAGCCTTGGAGTCACTAAATCAAATTATTCACTTCTGCCCGCAACAGAGAGGAGAGTTAGACAGTGTGGCTCATGTGCAGATATAACCCACCCACCTCATGTGGTTACCATACAGTGGCACCTAGACCCCAGCAACAATTAAGACCAAGACCTCTACAGCATGGGCTGGGAGCCAGCTGGCTTTTAGCTCAGAAGGTAGAGGCTCCTATAGTCAGTTCCAGAGGTCCTAAGTTCAAATCAGCCTGGTGGTGGTTACACAGAGATTCAGGAGACCTGGCACTACTTCCAACTCACTGGTGACACTGAGCTCTTTGTTGTGACTCTGCTTCCCCAATTTGTAAAATAAGGCTTATAAGTATTGCAAGGTGCTTTGAGTTCTATGGTTGGAAAATGAGCCTGGTGTCATGGATGTTGTTTGTGCCAGTGCTGGAACTGATGGGTCCTTTTGGCAGGAGGAGCTGAAGACCTTTCTGTTCAGTTTGGTGGACTAAATGTAGGACTATAAACAGGATGTCTGCAATGTTCCCTCTAATCTTGTCCATCCGTGTGTGGAATCATTTTGTACATACACAGAGGCATGTGTGATTGTGCATCACCCGTAGAAAAAAATTAATGTGTGAATACTCTGCTAGTGAGCTAGGCAGTATTTGAATCTCTCCTGAGTGTCCTGCACAAGCACACTGCTTACAGAAAATACTGGAGGTTTTCTCTTGCACTTCCCCATTGCAGTCTTTTCAACTTGTCTCTTCCCAGGAATGCTTCCTACAGCTCTCTCAGGGTTCCTTGCCATCACAGAAATGAGGCTCTTTTCAGTCACACTCTTTAATACAGCATAGGCATCTCTGTCCAGCATAGTCAGTACTCTCAAGTCCAGGCTGTTGTTTCTCCTGCTCCTTTATCACCATCATTTTTTCCTTTCTGTTCATGGCCCTGATTTTTTTCTTCACAGCCACTACTTGTTGATAAAGGGCAGAAATCTCCCCCAGAGCCAGGCACTCCCAGCTCCCCCTCCCCAATTCTAACCCAATACCAGTCGCCTCCCCCAGAGCCAGGCACCCCCTGTTCTAACCCAGTGCTTCACCCCTCCCTCGGAGCCAGGCAATCTCAGTACTCCCCCGCCCCACTCTAACCTAATGCCTGGGTCCCAGAGCCAGAGCCACAGCCACTGTCGCAGCCGCCACCACCAAGCACTTCTCCCTCCAGGCGCTGGGGTGTGTTCACAGAGCAGCCAGCTGTGAGCAGGTACAGGGACATGTATGCAGCACGGCCAGCCATGAGCAGTCCTGGCACATGGCTCAGAACCAGCAGGAGCCACATTTCTTTAATCAAAGAGCCGCATGTGGCTTGAGAGCCTTGGATTGGCCACCCCAGTTATAAACAATGTAACCGGTTGGGACGCACTTACATAATTTATAAAGATGTAGTTGCGGGCCGCATGTTTGACATGACTGGTCTAGACAGTCATGCTATTTTGACATATGTCCAGTATCATGAAATACTGTTTTCTGTGTCAACTGCACGCCCATTATTTCAAAATACAAAGGAAATAACAGACTTGCTATTTCAAAGTCCTGATAAGCCTCATTCCATGAGGATTAAGGGACTCGTCAGAATAGTGGTCTATTTTGAAATTTGGTGCTTTGAGCTAGCGTTGCTGTGTAGATGCACCCTGAGAATCTCCATTTCTTTTCCTCAGGATGGGAAGCAGCTAATTAATAATTGCACAGCTGTGGCTGGCTTCATCTCTCCTGAAAGGGGGCTGTGACAAAGACACATAAAAATGTGAATATTCCAAGTTCGGGGGACTTACAAGCCTAAGCCTTTCTGTCTGGCTCTGGAGAACTATGTGTCCAGATAAATATATCAACCACTCTAGACACTGAGAAGATGGCTTTGGTCTAGTATCACCCAGCTTAAGAATGTTGGGAGACTACTTTCACTATTAGTGGGACTGTATAGGACCACAGTGTCTTTTGGGCTCCTAAAGCTGCAGCCACCAAAGGCTGCTTCACATGTTAGTGAAGGCCAACCATCTGAATGTCTAAGAAGCAGAAAAGGAAAGGAACTGATCATAAGTGGAACAAGTTTAGGAGCAAAGACATAGGGTATGTCTACACTACCCTCCTAGTTCGAACTAGGAGGGTAATGTATGCATACCGCACTTGCTAATGAAGCCCGGGATTTGAATTTCCCGGGCTTCATTAGCATAAGCGGGGAGCCGCCATTTTTAAATCCCCGCTGCTTCGAACCCCGTGTAGCGCGGCTACACGGGGCTCGAACTAGGTAGTTCGGACTAGGGTGCCTATTCCGAACTACCGGTACACCTCGTTTCACGAGGAGTAACGGTAGTTCGGAATAGGACCCTAGTCCGAACTACCTAGTTCGAGCCCCGTGTAGCCGCGCTACACGGGGTTCGAAGCAGCGGGGATTTAAAAATGGCGGCTCCCCGCTTATGCTAATGAAGCCCGGGAAATTCAAATCCCGGGCTTCATTAGCAAGTGCGGTATGCATACATTACCCCGCTAGTTCGAACTAGCGGGGTAGTGTAGACATACCCATACATAATAGGCAAGCAAGGAAGGAGAATTCTAGGATGCTTATGGCAATGTGGTACTTCCCAGAAGTCCCCTATTATATTCTTGAGGTAGAAGTTAAAACCTCAATCAGTGGCAACATGTCCAGTAGGAAAGAAACTCCTCTCAAGATAATATTTAAGTGTTTATGTGAAACAAGATGGGTGTAGTCACATAGGGTATGTCCACACTACAGCGCTAATTCGAACTAACTTAGTTCAAATTAGTTAATTCGAACTAAGCTAATTCGAACTAATGCATCCAGACTAAAAAACTAGTTCGAATTAGCATTTTGCTAATTCGAACTAGCATGTCCACACAGAGTGGACCCTGAACCGGGGTTAAGGATGGCCGGAAGCAGTGCCGGCAGGGCATCAGATGAGAACTTAGGGCGTGGAGCTGCTGTCACAGGCTAGCCGAGGGCTGTGCTTAAAAGGGACCTGACCCCCACCCCGGACAGACAGTTCTCAGGGGTGCCCCGGTTGCAAAGCAGTCCTGGCTTGGATTGCCCGGAGTACCCACACTGGGCACATCACAGCACTCGGCCATCAGACCGGCTGCACTTGCCGCAGGCTGCTAGCTGGAGAGAGGGGGCAATTGGGGGGCTGCAGGAGAGGTTCCACCCCCAGAAGCCCGCAGAGCCAGCCCAGTCCTCCCCATCGGGGGCTCGTACCCCATTCCTCCCTCACTTCCTTCCACTTACCCTTCCCTAGCCCCCCTTCCTGATGTACAAAATAAAGGACAATTGTGTTCAAAAATAGAATCTCTCTTTATTGAACAAAACTGGGGGAGACTGGGAAAAGGAGGTGGGAGAGGGGAAGAGAGAGGGTGGGAGAGGGGAGGGCAACTACAATGATGAGGGGTTTGGAACAGGTCCCATATGAAGAGAGGCTAAAGAGACTGGGACATTTTATCTTAGAAAAGAGGAGACGGAGGGGGGATATGATAGAGGTCTATAAAAGCACGAGTGGGGTGGAGAGGGTGCATACAGAAAAGTTCTTCATTAGTTCCCATAATAGAAGGACTAGAGGACACCAAAGGAAAGGAATGGGTAGCAGGCTTCAAACTAATAACAGAAAGTTCTTCTTCACAAAGCAAAGAGTCAACCTGTGGAACTCCTTGCTGCAGGAGGCTGTGAAGGCTAGAACTAGAACAGAGTCTAAAGAGAAGTGAGATCAATTCATGGAGGTTGGGTCCATGGAGTGGTATTAGCCAGGGGGTAGGAGTGGTGTCCCTGGCCTCTGTTTGTGGAAGGCTGGAGAGGGATGGCACGAGACAAATGGCTTGGTTACTGTCTTTGGTCCATCCCCTTCAGGGTCCCTAGGGTTGGCCGCTGTCGGCAGACAGGCTACTGGGCTAGATGGACCTTTGGTCTGACCTAGTACGGCCATTGTAAGCTCAGGGCTCAGGGTCGGGGGTCTCACTGGACCACCTTGATTTTCATGCAAACCTGCTCCTGGGTGGCCAGGCTGGCAGCTCTCCTGCCCTAGATGGCCACTTTCCTGTGCCTAGTGTGGAGGTCGTGGATGAGGTCCACAATGTCCGCACTAGACCAGGTGGACGCCTGCCTCTTGCGGATACGGGCAAGCTCCCGGGAGCCACCAGCCTGGTCCCGGGAAGAGGCAGAGGGCTGGGTGGCAGCAGGTGGCTGCCTCGAGCCGTGCCAGGTGCAGGGTCTGCTGGCTGGGTGCTGGCAGGCTTGCATCTGGCATGGGTACCGTAGCCAGCCCGTGCCCCTTTAAGGGCTCTGGGGCCGGGAGGGGGCAGACGAGTTTCCCTGGTGGTGCCCAGAGTGGCCACCAGGGAAAGCTGGGGAGGGCTAGCTCCCACTAGTTCGAATTAAGTGGCTACACAGCCCTTAATTCGAACTAGCTAATTCGAACTAGGCGTTAGTCCTCATAGAATGAGGTTTACCTAGTTCGAATTAAGTGCTCCGCTAGTTCGAATAAGTTCGAACTAGCGGAGCGCTAGTGTAGCGCCTATCAAAGTTAATTCGAACTAACGTCTGTTAGTTCGAATTAACTTTGTAGTGTAGACATACCCTAACTGATAACCCATTGTAGTGAGGTGACTTCCCTGCTCTGTCCAGAATGGGTTAAAGCAGGCAGAAGGGACTCTGCACAGAGTCCAGGGCAATCAGAGAGAGACAATTAGGGGAGCCAATCACAGGGCAGTTTGCTAGGGCAGCTCTATTTATAAAGAGTTGTTCAATAGAGCAGTGAACAGTTGTTTCCTGGGCAATGAGGGTGTAGGACTGACTCCCAGTGAAAGAGAAGCACCCTCAATACTCAATAAAGCAGTGCTGGGCAGGCTCAGGGGAGCTAAAAAGAGAGGGTCCAGCCTGATACCTCCCAGACTGAGGCCTTGATATAATGGCCAGAAAGGTGCAAAGGGTCATGGGGAAGTGACCCATGAAACAAGAGGCCCTACAGGAGAGAGGATGAGGGCAGGACAAGACTGCTGCCAGAGGGTCCTTGTGCTGGGACCCAGAGTAGTGGACAGGCCTGGATTCCTCCCCATCCCTACCCCCTGCTCTTTCTCCCTTTACACCACATGTAGCCACCACTATAGTTTGGCCTATACAAGCTGCAGCTTGCCCCTGAGATGAGGGGCTACACCTTGGATGCAGTTGTCTACAGTGGGAGGTGTGAGATTGAGGACTGCTGGTACCCCTGGAAACTTCAGTAGTGGGCACTGCCAGAAGACACTGTCTTGAAAGGGACACTCTTGTCCTGGCAGTGACATGGATCTGGAGCAAAGGGTGGAGAGAGTGCCAAGTAATGATGGTCGAGACACTGGCTGAAAGGGGTGGGGGATGCCCTACTGAGTACTGAGCTAATTCCCAGTGTAACCAGCAGGAGGCCCCATCACAGTGAGTCCAGACCCCATTACACTCATATAGGCTATTAAACTGGTATGTCTGTTGGGTTTTTTAACTATTATTTTTTACCATTTCACAGGCTTAGTACAATAGTGATGACAAAGATCATAATGAGTTATGAAAAAAAATAGCATTGCTTGAGTATGCGGGTTTTACTGAGCTCTGTGCAGCTAGAACTCCTTTGCTTTCATGTTTTTAATACAGAATCTGTACTTTGCCTGAAGTATCTCTGCCATAGCTGTTGATAATAGATTTCAGAAACTTTTGAGCGGTTATTCTCCCAACAGATACATACAGAAAATGGTTTGTGTATTAATTCATTACATATCTTTGAGCTGTTCTTTAACTCCTAGCCTAATTTCTGAATTCTTAAAACACATTACATTGTATACTCTTATTCAGAGTAAAATGTTAACATAGATATATATATAAATTCCTGGAGGAAATTATGGCTGTTTTGGAGATCCCAATTCCTTTCACTTTATCTTAATATTTTTGGTTCAGTTTTGCTTAGCTATATTAATATGAAAAGCAAGCACTGTAGTATGACACGTTTCTATATATAGTAAGATGGAAATCTTTTCCTGAAACCTTCTTTGTATTGCAGGGGCCTACGTTCATTTTGTCCATTGCCTTGTGTTTTAAATTTGGCAGTACCTCCATATTGTCATTGTAAATCTAATGATAACATGATTTAAAATAATATTCTGAGCACACAAGGGAAGATCATGTAAGTTGGCAAATCAGTTTGCATACAATTCTGCAGCTATTTTGTGACAATGTCAGAATGATCTCACTGCAGCTACGTGGAGGTTTTATTACAGTGGATTACTACAATAACAAAATGATGTAAATGTAAATTTATGGAGACTTCATTGCCGTGAAAGATTACAAAAGAATATAATGTCACTTGACATCTATGAAAACAACATAACAAGGGTAAATCAATTTTGATATAAATATAGTAAGAATGCATTATAATCACAAAAATGATTTCAGAATGAGACATTCGGAGCCAGTGACATTTTTCAGTTGCAATGTAAATAGAGTGACAGAGCAGGTCTCAGGGGATCTTTACATCATGTAATTGTAACAAAAACCAACACTGAAAGTTACAGCTTTCAAAAATTATATTGGCTTCTAAGTAGTCAAAAAACTTGAACTCTAGAAGGGATTATTTCCTCAGTTATGAGATAAACAAATTAATGTAGGACAGGAGATACTATACTATGATCTAATTTATGTAAAAATATGTGCACATTTGAATAAGGCTATTAGATGGCTAGAGCAGAGAAACTTGTAAATCACGGAAAGTCAACATAAAGCTTGATCCTGCTTCCCAGTTAGACTGATAGCAAAAATAACAGGAAGAGATTTATGATCCACTAAACCAGAGACCATGTGCCTTGGGATGTGATCCTCAAAAGATAGGAGGCTAGATAGGGAGCTGCCTAAGCTAGCCAATGTAACAGCTGACCAGAGAAAGAAAAATGAGCCTATATCTGAGTTGGAGGGAGGTTCTTTCGGCTAGAGACTATTGTCCTCAGCCCACTGTTCCCACTGACTATTTATCCAAAGTACAACAAGAGAGACTGAGGGAACCCCACCTAGGCTCAATGTTTAAAGCACTCTGAGAAGATTTGAAATGGGCCTCCCCACCTTTCTCCCCCTCATGCAGAGGAACTTAAACCCATGTCTTTCACATCCAAAGTGAGAGTACTAACCACTGAACTAATATTTGTTGTCTCTTCCTTTGACAAAATTTTGAATGGTATCAGGTAAGTGGCCTCTGAATATACCTGCTGGTGAGAGATGTGCTCCTCCCTTCCTCCATCGTATCTTCCCCTCATTTGTGGATTGCTTTGGAACTTAGATGGGATATACACATCTGGATGCCTGGAGTGAGGCAGCATGGTGCATGTCCAAAGGTAGAAACATAGATGCTTAGGGAACTTGTATTGCAAAATCTTAGAGACTAGTAAGTTTAGGCACCTACAGGTTTCGCAACACCGGGAATTTTATTGATCACTGTGGGGCCTAAAACTGTGTCTTAAATGATTAAGTACCTTTGTGGATCTGGTCCTTATTTTCTGTTCCAAATGACTCACTAGGGGCACATCTACATAGAAGTCGGATACTGTTGGCACATGATGGCAGTGTCCGTCTGCTATGTATAATGGACAAACTTCTCAGACACTTCGCCAAAGAATCAATGCACACAAAACAGACATCAGACAGTTTCACAAAGAAAAAACAGTTTCTTGTCATTTCAACCAGAATGGGCATTGTCTCAACGACATGACTACCTGCATCCTGCTTCAAAGAGATTTTAACACAAGATTTCAAAGAGAAGCCTCTGAACTGTCATTCATGCTTAAATTTGATACTTTACAAATGGGCCTTAACAAAGATGCAAATTATCTTACCCATTACAAAGATAGATTCCCCAATTATCACCTCTAATATCATTATCTGATAGCCATTAACCCCCGGCCCCCATCCTCCCTCTGTTCTAAAATCTGATTTGTCTATTTTATATGTGTTCACTTCTTTTTTGATTGTGTCCCTTTGGCATATATGGTCATGCCAATTTTCTTCCACAATTTAATCTGAGGAAGTGGGTCTGGCCCACAAAAGCTCATCAAAATAATAAACCATCTTGTTAGTCTTTAAAGTGCTGCATAGTCCTGTCTTTTGTTTCAGCAAAACCAGACTAACAGGGCTACATCTCTATTACTAGGGTAGGGCAGGTGAGAAGTGGTACTTGAGTGACAACATGCATGGGTGCATAATGCCCTTTCAGCACCTGGTGAAGGATAGCAAAGGATACCTTGCCTTAAAAATGTATCAACGTGTTATCAACCTCATTGAGGGCCCAGAACTTGTGTCCCCCAAGACACACCACTTTGGGGATCAGCTAGTGTCATGTTCAACTCTTCTCCCAGACATATAGACATTAAGACTACTCTGTGAGTAGGTAGAGGAAGTATATGAAATTATTAAATAACTCTATGAATCCTCTCCCACTAAGACACACTGGTTAAGCCATAATTTGGCCCAAGGCTTCAATGTCATGGTTGGTTAAATACACATCAATAGACTATTCAGGGATGCACCATAGCTCTCAGTTGAGGTCAGTGAGAAAGAAGGAGGCAGAATGGTACTGTTATCATCTCGTCTTACCTTCTGCATTACACAGCTCATCGAATAACTTCTGTTTATTAACAACTTTTAGAAAGACAGCTAGTGAATGTTGACTTAAAACAATTGATACATCATCACATCCATGTATAAGTTTTTTAATTGTTAAATACCCCATACGATTTTACCTTTATTTCTAATTGAAGTTTGTCTAGTTTTAGCTTTCAAATATTGAGATTGTTCAGTATTGAGCAAAGATTCTGACAACCCTTAGCCAGGTGGGCTTTCATATTAAATATTTAATATTTAAACATTTTAAAGTGCCTCTTTGTGTGTGCTTACTACTATTCAGACCTTTGACCACTTAACCATAGGATATTGCCAGACTTGCAACCTGGGGGAGAGGAGGCAGTTGCCACTGGGGTTGGTGATTCAATAGTGGCCAGAGCCTCCAGGCCCTTCAAGTCGCCACAGGAGGACCATGCAGCACACTCCCAGTAATTACGAGGACTGGCTGACGGTGGCAGTTTGTGGTTGCCCCCATCCCTTCTGAGAGCGTGGAGCTCCCCCACTGCCCTCACCTAGCCCAGTGGTCCTGTGATGGTGTTGCTTGTATAGATACAGTAAAACCTGTGTTATCTGGCAGGCTCGGGGATTAGAGTGTTCCGGTTATCTAAAAATTCCAGTTATCTCAGGGTCCCATCAATCTAGGAAAAACCAATGGAAATACTAGTAAAACTCAATGTTTTAATATTGTTAGTTTTGTAGTGTGAGGTAGTTGGTCTCACATTTCTATTTTGAGTTAAAGATGATTAGTACTTCTTAAATAAAAAATTGTTAAGCCAATCATGGTAAACCAAGCCAGGCCTGCGTGCCTGAATATGTGACAGTATTGTGGCTGGGAGCAATGCCGGTTAACAAAGTTTTCTGGTTAACAGAGTGTCGGATAACAAAGGTTTCACTGTATATGGACAGAATTGGCAACAGTTGGTCTCAGGGATAGGTTCTTGGGTGAGTGTATATCAGGTATGATATGTGGCTGCTGGTAAGTATTTGCTTCAGATTGAGGGGCTGTCTGTAGGCAAAGATTGTCTGTCTCCCAAGGTCTGTGAGTGTGAAATTATTTTCCAGGATAGATATAGATTGTCAATTGTAGATTGTGCTGAAGGGGTTTAAGTTGGTGGCTGTAGGGGATGACTAGTGATGTTCTGTTATTTTCCTTGTTGGGCCTGTCTTGAAGTAGGTGATTTCTGGGTTCTTACCTGGCTCTGTCAAGCTGTTTCCTGTTTCCCCATGTAGGCATTTAAGTTTTAAGAATTCTCTGTCCACACATCTATACAACTGACACCGTCATAGGACCTAACCACATAAGTCACAACATAAGGGGCTCACATCTGCACATTCTCTAATGCGATATATGCCGTCAAGTGCCAGCAATGCCTCTCTGCTATGTATATTGGCCAAACCAGACAGTATCCATGCCAAAGGATAAATGAACACAAATCAGACATCAGGAATGGTAACACACATAAACCTGTAAGAGAACATGTTAACCTCTCTGGGCATTTAATAATGTATTTAAAAGTAGCTATTCTTCTACAAAATAATTGTATCACCCGATTACAGAGGAGGACATCTGAACTGGAATTAATTTACAAGTTCAACACTATTAACTTATGCTTGAATAAAGATCTTAATAGGCTAATGCACTACAAAGGCAATTTCCCTGCCTTTGATAATCACATTTCCACATCAAATGAGACACATCCAGTCTGACTTAACTAGCTTCATTGACATTGGTTCTATAATTGACAGATAACTTCTTTTGCTGTTAAATATACCCTGGATTCTGTAATTTCCATTCCAACTCACCTGATGAAGTAGGTTTTACCCATCAAAATTTGTGACCTAATAAATTTGTTAGTCTCTAAGGTGCCACAGGACTGCTCATTGTTCATATGACTTGAGAACTTCTTTATCATATTAGAGGAGGACATATTTTGCTTTCTGAAAAAATATGAAAGCGTAATGTTTACATAATATCATAAGAATCTGTTTTTCAGAGAGGTAGGAGTGTTAGTGTGTTTCAGCAAAAACAACAAGGAGTCTGTTGGAACTTTAAAGACTAACAAATTTATTAGGGTATTAGAGCATAAGCTTTCATGAGCTACAATTAACTTCTTCATATGCTGAAGAGAAAAAGGATACCTTAATACATTTTTTTAGTCACTGGACACCTTGTTATTTTCATAATGATCTTTGTAATTCTGGAACATTTTCTCTCACATTAAATTTCCAAACTGACATAATTTACAACACCGCTGACCCAATCAGTTAAAAAGAAACAATGAAAAAAAAAAAAACCCAAACCAAAATCAAACCAAAAAACCAGATGAATGCTACAACTTCTCTATCTTTTTGGTATTTGAATTCATGCTAAAAAGGTAATATCTCAGCTTTTTACATTTCTTATAAATAGAGAAGGCCCAAAACTAAATTGTCTGGTCTGAACAACTTTCAACTTTTGAAAATAATTGACTTTGTGACTGACTCCAAATACTAGAACAGGCCAAACCAACACCATGAACCTCATTTTGTGAGTCATTTTCAACACCTACCATCCATGCGATAGTATTAAAATACCTCATTAAATTATTAATTGAATGAACAGAAACATTTCCATCTCAAGAGACAAGACTTTTTTTTTCTTTTATTGGTTGGCTGTTTGTGGGTTTGTGGGAACATCGATTAAAAAAACAGAGTCTGAATTTTGTTCTGACAACTAGTGTTCCCTCTAAGCTGGGTGGCACACAGCTTCACAGGTGATTAATTGGTCTCACCCAGTCAGAAGCTCAAGGCTCCATGCATTGAACTGACTGGCTATGCGGGACTTATTAATAACCTGTGAAGCTGTGCTGCTGCACAGTTTAGAGGGAAAACTGTTGACAATACTGTGGTTCATGATAATCCTTACCATTTCTGGAAGTGAGTTCCAGATTCATGAGCACATCCTTGAAAAGCTCTCTCCTATAAACCTAAATCTGCCTCGTGTTTTGCAGGGTCATCATTGAAAAGAGGTAGGATGCCACAACAATGAAGTATAAGGCAATCCTTGAAAACTTTGTTCCAATTTTATAAAGGGCCTTGATAGGAAAGACAGGACTCTTGAATTTAAAATGGTTTTCATAAAGACTAGAGCTGTGGTTTGATATGATCTCTAATGCTGAGTGGACAGGCTGTTGTATTAAACAAATGTCAACTCTTTTGTTGTCACTGGATCAAAACAGAAGTCACAGTAATCCACACAATGCTTTATTTATCTCCAACTCAGAGAGGTGAGGGCACAGTCTACTTGCCATCCATAGAGGAAAAGGAATTTATGTGTGTGGCTATGCCCATGTTGTAGCTATCCAGAAGTAGAGAAAAATTTTAGAGCTTCTTAAGGGTCTGTGGGCAAAGTTAGTAAGGTAGAAAGTTTCTTTGAAGTGCTTCATCTCCCAAGAACATCATTTGGCAGCAACTAAATTGCACTGGAAGAAAACTTTGGTGAGTTTGTTATGTAATTAAGTAATGAAAGATAGTTACACAGCTCTACCAAGGGCAAATAATGGAATGAATTTGAGTCCCAAGTGATGACTCAGGTTTTTTGCATAGTCTGAAGCGCTTTAAACGGGCTCAATTGAGAGGAAAGATATAATGTTACTGGACTTGTCACCAAATGATGGTGACTGATTCCCTAGAGGCTGTCTTGGATGTGGGTGAATTTCTTTGAGAACCAAGCTGATAGCTCTTCATAATGGGGAATGCTGACTTATGGAGTTGAGTGAATATCTAACGTAAACAAAGATTCATAGTCCAGAAACATTTAGATGGGTATCACTTAGCTGCTGATATGTTGGAGGAGAGATGGGATTTATTTGATGACTACTCCATAGCCTCTCAAGAATTTCTCACACCAGAGCCTGAGTTTATTCTTGTTTTCTACTGCCAGTACTCAGTTTTTCCTGCTTTTCACTTCTGTCACAGGTAATCAGAGAACCTCATAGATGTTTTAGTGCTTAGACTGTCAAAAGTTGTTGTTACACAGAGTCCTTAATGACTCATTATATATTTTAATTCTATGGCCTTCTGGTGATCTGGTGCCACTTAACAAGAATTTGGAATTTAACTGACTCCGTGAGCTTCCAGACTTGAGCTATCCTGATTTACTTCTAGTAGCCTGGAAACAAGAAGGGTTTTGATCTCAATCTAAAGGAAGTGCTTAGTATAGGAAAGAGGTGGTGTTGGCATTCCTTATGGCTACGTCTACACTGGCCCCTTCAAAGTACTTTGAAGTAGGAATAAGACCCTCCGGAAAAGGGCGCTTTTTCCGGAGGATCGGGGCCAGTGTAGATGCTCTTTTCCGGCTTTTTTAAAAGCCGGAAAAAAGCGGCGGACATTTTTATTTAAATGCCGCGGGGGATATTTAAATCCCCCGCGGATTTCCCTACGACGACTGGTGAAATTTACATGCCCCTTCCGGAAAAGGGGCCAGTGTAGACGTAGCCTATATGTATAGTGACTGGCCATGTGTTCAGGTCAATCAATTATAGGAAAGAGAAAGTATTAAAGTGTAGAAAGGAGATTTGGGTCCATCGTATCAAAGGCACTATCAACATGGATGTTGAGGCCTCCTAGAACAATAAATCTTGGGAAGGTCAGCACCACATTTCACAGCATCTCAATCACCTGCTCTAGGAAATCTTTGTTTTTAGGACACCAGAATAAGCTCATGGACTGTTTCTGTTTTATAAAGACCCTTCCATACTAGAATTTCAAAACACTATCAATCCATGTATTGTCAATATGCAGCTCCAAATCTGAGCATTGTGGTTCAGGCCCATCCTTTATTATAACCCTTCTTCCCCATTTTCGAGAATTCTTGTATATTAAGAAAAAAATCTCAATCCTTTTCTTTCCCTAAACAATTTTTTGGATCATATTCAGTAGTTTCTATCTTCACAAATAGTTCAACTGAAGTCACTGTAAGTGCCTGTGTGAATAAAGACTAATATATTTTCACTGTGATATATTCTTTTGGTGCTTGTTCTGATAGGATTTTTAATTTAATTTGTGGTCATCTGTATGACCTCTTGTCATTATACACCATATAAACCATCCATTAGCAGTTGTAGAATTCATAGTTAGTTATCTTGTCCTTGAAAGTGTCATTTTCCTATAAAACTTCCATGATGTATGTCTTAGCTATTTCTTTAGCTCATGAATATCTTCCAACCTTTAGCGTATGACATAATACTCACTTATATTTATTTATTTCAATATATTAAAGGTTATGTAAATGCTACTGTTAAGTAATCCATCATCATCATTATTACAAAACCGTCCTATAACATTTTTTCACAACCTCATTCAATGTACCTTTTTTTGATTTCTGGCAATATACTTAACTGCACTAACTGATCAGATCATACCTCATCTTCCTTTTATGCTATTTCAGAAGTTTTTTTTTTCTCCAGCCGGATCTGTAGAGAATTTCAACTTGTTCTTAGAATTATACAGGTGCATCTTTAAACCTTATCCTGACAGAGCAGGGCTTCTCTCCAGCTTCCAGATATGCACTGCCAGATTCAGCCTTCTTTATTAAGTTTACTGTTCAAACACAAGCAAATGGAAAGCAAACAAAGGTGGTCCAAGGGTCTCTGATAATCCTGTATTTTGTAGTTTCTCAGTCCCAGCCAAATGACTTCTCAGCTATATCTTGGGCTACGTCTAGACTACATGCCTCTGTCACCAGAGGCATGTAGATGAGGCAACCAGGCATAGGAAAATGAAGCGGCGATTTAAATAATCGCCGCTTCATTTACATTTACATGGCTGCTGCGCTGAGCCGATCAGCTGTTTGTCAGTTCAGCGCGGTAGTCTGGACACGCGGGTGTCGACATCAAAGGCATTTGTCGACCACCCAGGTATGCCTCCTGGAATGAGGTTTACCTGGGTGGTCAACAAATGCCTTTGATGTTGACACCCGCGCGTCCAGACTACCGCTCTGAGCCGACAAACAGCTGATTGGCCCAGCGCGGCAGCCATGTAAATTTAAATGAAGCGGCAATTATTTAAATCGCCGCTTCATTTTCCTATGCCTGGTAGCCTCATCTACATGCCTCTGGCGACAGAGGCATGTAGTCTAGACGTAGCCTTAGTTTCCTAGCTCTGATCCTTCCTTCGGACAGCAGCTGCAGGGTAATCTTCCTGGGCACCTGGTACCTTGCTTCAGGCACTTGCCATAGGAGTTAGCTCCACTCCTCTGTGGTTTATTTACCTACAATCTGCCCTAATAACTCCTCCTCTTTCTGTCCTCTATCTGGTCTTTATTGCCACAAGCATAACTCAGACCTCTTTGATTGGCTTCCCTGGCCATAGCTGCTCTGACACAGGAAGGTGGACCAATTTTGATTGCAGAAGTCAGCTACCCTGTGATATGCCTCCCCTCTTGCAGTAAAAAACAGCAACAACCCCTGTTTCTGTCAAAGGTATGTTCCTCTCACCCCTTACTTCTATTGACCTTGGAGGCTCAGCCTGGGTTATTGTCAGACTTCCAAACCAAAACATAACCATTCCCCACAAACATTTCACACAGCTTTCCATATAACATTTTACACAGGACATTTGCTGTATATTCATGCATGTCACAGAAGGATTACTCAGTCCCATCCCACTAACAATCCTTAAGACAGTACTTAAGTAAACAAGTTCCAAGTCCATGTCATACTGAGTCCTATACAATGTGGCTTCTTTTATAGACCAATTCCTCATCTTGGCAGAGCTAATACAGAGATTCATTTTCTTCTCTGGGACTTTGAGGTTCTTTCACACAAAGGCTTCCAGGTCTCTGCCCCCAGACTCTCTATTTCATTCTCAAATTTGCTGACTATGCAGTGCAGGAAAGTTTTTTTCTTCTTGAGTGAACTGATGGTCTGTTGCTAGTTGTTCTTTCTCTTGCCTAAGAATTTGTAACTCATGCTCTGAGTATTCTCCAGCCATCAGGGTGAGAGCCATAAAAGAGGTGTTCTCCATGTCTCCACTCTTGCAATGCAACCACATGCTTCTTATCTGGATTTTGGCTTACTGGTGAACTCTTGTAAGGGTCTCAACAGTCCTTCATGTTTGAGCTCCAGTCTATATCCCTGTGGTAACCCTGCGCATTTGAGGCTCCCTTTCAGTCTCTAATGCATGTTCCAGAGCTTGTTTCTCAGTTGGAGTCGCCACTGCAGCCTGCTAGGTTTGAAGTTATGTCTACATCCCCACTAGTCTCCTTTTCCTGTTTTTTTCTCTACCTGGAGCTATACCAATTGTTGTACCAGTTTTTCCAACTGATCAATATTTTTTCCCATGAGGTGCTTATCTCCAACTTTTCTTGACAGTTTTCTAAAGCTGTTCCTGCAACCTTTGGGAGATGATTGAGAATTTACTCTCAGCCCCACTTAGTCATCTTTGCTTGCATTTCCAACCCACTTGCTTCATCTTCTACTCAGCCCTTGGACTTCCTTGTCCTGGGAGTTTTACTTTCTGGTATGTGAGGGCTAAAAACCCAACCAGTCTCTTCCCAGAATCCTGGCCACCACATGACTGCTGCTTTTAGGGAGGCCAGGTCTGAGCAGCAGAAGCTCCCTAGAAGGGCAAAATGCCAACACCTTAAAGCCTGCACCTGCTTGGCCTTCTTCCTGTGAGGCCCTATCCATTCTTCACCCCTACACTGCCCTAGGTCCTACTCCTGCTTAGCCCCCTTTCCCTGAGGGCTCCCCCATGCTTCCATGCCCCATTTTCCCAAGGGGACCATTGTCACACCTCTGAGTCTCAGAAGGCAGAGATACATTGGGGAAGTGGCAAAGAGAAGTGAGAGATGAGTGTGTGTGTGTGTGGTGGTGTGTGGGGGGGAGATGTGCAGTGTGGGGAAGCTGTGGGGGGAATAGGCAAATGGGGGAGGGGCAGGAAGAGGAACAGTGTGAGCACTGAAAGGTAACAGCCAGGAAGGATGGCCACACATGGTAGAACTTAAGTAGCAGTAAGTAAGGAAATGTTATTTTCTTACCTGCCCCATGGGTCTCTCTGCACCCTCCCCCAAGTTGCCACAGAGGAAGAGTGAGAGACCTCAAAGTCGCCTCCTCTATACTCATTGCCGTGTCCAGAATGATCAGCCAGGGTACTTCAATTACCTTGATGTGCAGCTAGATCTTCAGATCTGGACTTCCAGCCATGGGACAGAAGCAGGTTTCACCATGGGTACATAAAATGTATGCCAGGAGATGTTGTCTGACTTCTCTATTCTCATTCCATTGTCATGGACAAAGGTGTACCTGCGACTGAGTCCACAAGTCCCTTGACCTTTGCTTCTCCCCGTTTAATTTGTGTCATTTATTGCTGAGATCACACGTCTTTCTGAATAGTCACCTGATCTGGCTGTGGTAGCTGTCTGGGCAATCACACTCCATGACCAGACATTTTCATCTAATATGCTCAGGCTTGCTATACCTGAAGCATACCACAGGGCTCCATCAGTCACCCTCACGAGCATTTCTACTAGACTAAGTAGCTTCCTGAGCCCCTTATAGTCATATGTATCTCCAGTTTAGGGACATTCATGGTCTTTCCCCCTTGACAGCTTCCCTTCCCCATTGAGTTTACCATATGTATCCCCCTCAGCCTCAAGAAAGGCCTGCACCGTCCATTACTGAGAATGACTCAAAGTACCTTATCCAGCTCTAGGCTCCTAAGTATAGAAAGTTTAAAAACTTCTCCAAGACAATCTGGTCCATGATTCTATCTATTGAACTGGCCTTGGTGCAAAGACTCTGAGACACAATGTCCTGTGGCCACCATTCTGAGCCACCATCCATGGTCATGCTGTTTGTGAAAAGAGACCACATTCTCCACTGTGTGTGACATGAGAGGGTTGCTGTACAGCATTCAAGCATATACTGTCACACCAAGTCTCCTTTAAAATTGGTCTATTATCCAAATACAGACATTAAAAAGGCAGGCTTTCAGCTCACCTTTTTCCTGGGGGCTACATCTGCACTGCAGCCTTCTTGTGCAAGAACTTTTTGTGGATGAGATCTTCTGCCAAAAATGCTTATGCAAGAGCGCATCCATACTACCATGTGCTTTTGTGCAAGAGATGTGCTTTTGTGTAAGACAGTATCCACACTGCTCTTGTTTGTGGAAGAAAACGAGCTTTCACTCTGCATTGTATAAGCAACAAGTAGCCAGCGGCAGTTTTATTACGAGCTGCAGCAAGGGAAAAACTGGTTCGGACAGGTGGGGAACACCCTCCCCCCGAGGCAGATCTTCGAATACAAGCAATTATGAAGCAGTTTATATGCTGTCTATTAAATATAATAACAATAACAATTAGTCTCCTTCCCATTACAAACACCAATGGTTAACAGTTATTTAGTTCCACCCAGATGCTCCTTATCTCAAGGTCCCTGCCAGAGTCAGCGTTCTATCCTTTTCTCCGTATGGAGGCGAGAGGCAAAGGCAGCGTCTAATTACAGATCTCGCGTTGTCAGGCCACAGACTTAGCCTGACTCTTGCTCTCTTGTTAACAAGACCAAGATGGCTGCACACAAATTCCCTTATTCTCTTTTCCTGCCTCCACATGTTCAAGAAAGCTTTGATGGCCATTCACAGAATGTCCCTCAGATCATCTGTGCTTTTTCCATCCACACACGCCTTTTTGTGCAAGAACTCTTGCACAAAAAGGCTTTTTCCTCATAGAAAGAGGAATAACTCTTGCACAAAAAGTCCTGTCTTCTGATGATCTACTGTACTTTTTCTTGTGCAAAAATGCACTTGTAGTGTGGACACTCCATGAGTTTTTTCGCAAAACCGTCCGTTTTTGCGCAAAAACCCTGCAGAGTAAATGTTGCTCAGGATTTCACAACTTTCCTTCTATGAGTTAATCCTGATCCTTTCAGCTTCCCCATCCCAACAGCCCCTTTCACAGTCAATCATCACTCTGCCAGCTCTGATACTCTTCTGGAACAGCAGATGCAGTACAATCCTCCTCGGGCCCCGGCATCTTGCTCCAGTGACCTACAGCAGGAATTAGGTCTACTTCTGTGTGGTTCCTCTTCGCAGTCATAGCCTATCCAAGACCTTCGCCTCTCCTTGACCTCTGACAAGCCCTTCTTAGCCTGATATGTAGCATCTTCCTCCCCTTTGGATGGCTTAACTGGCAACAGCTGCTCTGATGTAGCCCCAGTGGACCAACTTTGCTTGCAAAGTTCAGCTAACCTTGACATACACTACTTTTTTTTAAAGTTATTTATATAAAAGCAGATTAGCAATAATGTCTGTATCTACTTCATTCTGCTGCTGAAAGCTTGATGGTTGTCCAGCTACTTAGCTATGTTTAATTTGACATTTTAAGGAACATTGAATATTACACATTTTCACATTGGATCAGCACAAAGCAACTGTGCATAATTCTTCATCTCTGAAACAAGATTGGGAAAATTCCATGGCTAACTCTGGAGGAATCTTAGATGTAGTTTCTATTTATGCAGTATTAAATGTAGCAATGCTGGATGGCTCAAAACTTGCTAATTTATATTTTTATCTAACCACTGGCTTGTCTTATTGGTTTATGTGCTTCAGCAACAATAATGGGAAATCATTTTAGGGGGCTCTCTAGAAGAGCCATTCCAGGATCTGTTCTTGTCCCGTTGCTATTCAATGATTTGTATCATTAATATGGAAGAAAACACAAAATTGCTGATAAAATTTTCTAATGGCACAAAATTGGAATGGTTTATAATGTTGGGCAGTTACACAGACTTATCTGGATTGATTGCTAACGTAGGCTCATTTGGACAACCTGCAATTTAATATAAATCGGTTTGTTTTCTGATTCTCTTTTGCTTTGAGGAGGAAATAAATGCTGCCAGTCCTATTTCTAGCATATCTTACTCCCCCAAGATGCTAGCTTGACTCTATAGCTGGCACACTGTGAGAGGAAAATGAAGGCTCCACCAAATCCCTGGTCCCAGAAAGTCCATATAGGTGGAAGAGGAGTGATAGGAGATTATAATTGTCTCTATTTTTACCTGCTAAATCTTCTCCCTCCACTACCCCCCGCCCCCCCCCCCCCCCCCCCCCCCCCCCCCCCCCCCCCCCCCCCCCCCCCCCCCCGTCCATTGTATACCTTCAACTATTCAGGGCCAGCATGTATAATGGACCATACATAAAATTGAGAGTAATGAGCTGGAGACCTGAGCCTAGTTCTGCCATTGACTCAAATGGAAGTCTTTGGTAAGTCAATTTAATTCTCCCTGCCTTCGTTTCCTTATCTAAGGAAAGGCAGTATTGATTACCAGTAAATAATGCTTCTCTCAGAGCAGTGCTACAAGATATAATTATTGCCTCTATAGTGCTTTGAATATGTTAAGATCTACATAAGTGATACTAGTTTTAATATTTTTAGACAATGAGATTTTATTTTTTATCTTATTTAATTTGTCTTTTTAGGTTGGACAGTGCACTTAAACTGTGGTTAAAGTGGGGGAGTTATAAATATATTTAGCTATTAATGAAAACACATCTGGGTCAGATGAAGTACCAGTGGATGTGCTGATGTCATTGGGAAGAAAAGCCATCAAGTATCTTATAAGTCTATTTCAAGATATTATTAAGAAAGAAACAATGTCAGATGAATATCATAAAATCTTTGTGGTACTTATTTTTAATACAAAGGAGATATTACACTACGTTCTGATTATCACCCAATTAAAGTGATGCCACATGCTATGAAAGTATGGGAAAAGATTGCTGAAAAGCATCTGCTTGGATTATTTGACATGTGGAAAGTCAATATGGATTCATGCCAGGAAGGAGCACAATTGATGGCATATTTGCACTACATATTCTCAGATGTTCAAAGAAGAGATAGGAACTGGGCATTGTCTTTGTGGATCTGGAAAACGCATATGATCATGTACCAAGAAAATTAGTTTAGAATTTCAACAGAGCTGTGAAAGAAGGATATGTCTGTCTTATCCAGGATACATATAATGGAACCACTGCCATAGTCAACACTAAGTAGGGTTACAGAAGAGAACTTCAACAAGAAATTCCCTTTTGTTTGAGGTTGTCATGGATGTGACAAGTTACAGTACATAATGGGAGAAATCTTGGAACCTGTTATTCATTTACTTAAACATACATGGCAATGTAGTTTTGAGTGAATGTTGGGAAGACCGAGACTATGATAACTGAAGAAGGACTCATCATATAGAATATCACAGGCAAAGAGCTTAGAATGAAAGAATTTAAATAACTGGGATCAGTGGTGTTTGACAAGGGCAGCACCATCCTTAGTGTGGCCCAGGACAACCCCCGCTCTTCCCACTTTGCCCCAGGCTCCTCCTCCATGCCTTTTTTCCAGGCCCTGCTCTGCCCACCTACTCCCACCTTCCCCCAAGTCCTGTTCCTGCTCCTCCCTTGCCTCACTCCCACTTCAATCCTTAGCCCAAATCCTGCCTCTCCTCCACCCCATTTCTCCCCACCCTTGTTCTGCCCCTATTCTGCCCCTTCTCCCAAACCCCCTCCACCAAGTGACATGACCCAGGAGATTACTAGGGAGTCTAGCACCAGCTGCAGTGATCACCCCAGTCTGCAATCACTGCATCAGCAAGAAGTGGAGCAATCCAGCTCCAGTCTGGTGCACTCCCCTGAGTCAGACTCCCAGCTGCATTGTTCAGGGGGGCAGAGCACTCCCCTTTCCACCCCCGTGGTGAAGCAGAGCAATCTCACTGGAAGATGACAGAGAGCAGAGCAGGCTGGGGCTGGTGTGTTCCACATTCCGTGCCTCCACTGACACTCCTGAGTATATGTGTGTGGGTGGGGGATGAAAAGGTAATCCTTGATGCCTATGTCAGGCCCTCCAGTAATCCTGCAGGACATTCTGGGCCCCACTAGGTCTCTCACAGGGGACAGTGGTTGCCACCCTGAACCATCCTATGGACATGACAGCTCTGGAGAAGGTTTACCATGACCCAGCTCTTTGTAACAAAAAGATGCCAATAAAGTTAAAAGGTAGAATGTACAAAACTGTAATTCAACCCATCATAATGTACAGAACAGAGAGGTGGGCAGCTGTTTGCAAAGCCTTGAGAGTTATATTGGTAGGATGGTTCTTGCAATGATTGAGGATGAATGAAAACCAAGATGGATCAGATATTAGCTGATGTCAGAAAGACTAATCTATATGACAACCTGGAGTATGAGCATGAATTTTGGAAGAAAGCTATTAAAGCTGCTGACTCCGAATAGGGAAGTGACAAGGAGAAGAAACTATTCACAATTATTATTACCTTTCCATTCCCGAGTAGTGTGCAATGCCACAGGAAATCTATTTGGAAAACAGTTCTTAACATGTTTATAAGGTACTATCCCAAGATTTATTTCCTATAAATAGGCACAACCATTTCAGTTTAACAATTGCTTTAATTAGTATTTCAGAATGACAATTTAGCATTATCCTATTAATTTTGTTAATGCAACATTTATAGCCATTGTAATATAAAGCCATTTGGATACTATTACCATATAACATAATTCAAGGCAAAGTGTGAAAGGATATAAATGCACAGCTTTTGGTTCCTTTTATATAAAAATCCTTTTACATCTTACAAATGCCAATATATATAGGTAAATTCCTAATAAATTTACTGGTTGTTTAGAGAACACAGTACTATCTCTTTTTATCTCTGGAGATATTATTATTGTACCATTAATTAGAAAATAATGATACCTCTTTATTGCCAAAATAATGTTAAATCTTTATTTTTAGCTAAATAGAACCACTCACTATATTCAAACTAAAGCCAGTGAGATATTTTCTTATTAATTCCCCTTGACAACATTTATGCAAGTATCTTCTCAGCTTTGCTTCTATATCAAAGCACAATGTCACGAGGAAACAGGAATACACTGGACTTCTGATACACCTTATCAAAATGTAAGATAACAATGTAAAAAAAAATAGTCTCAGACAGATCCCTGAAGTAAATGTATTTTTTGCAGAATCTTTAACTATTGTTGTTTAGTGCCTATGCTTGCAGGAAATGATTGGAATTACAGGATAAGAATATATTCACAAGAAGCCTTTTAAACTGTAGCCAACAGAGGAAATCCCCCAACAAAAAGGCTAGAATTGGTTGAACTGTTAATCATAAATTTTCTTGTAAGAGGTAACCCCTTTTCCCCGCCTTCAAGTTTTTTGCCTACAGAGATTTGTTTGGTGAACAGTATTTGGTGCTTTTTCACTAAAAATTAATTGCAAGTAATCTTTAGAGTAGTCAAAAATATTAACTTCAGGAAGTGTTATAATTCAAATAAAATGGGTTTCCTTCTCTCTCCTTGTTAAATTGTGTGTTGAATGTTTCAGGGAAAAGGTGGGAGCACTTTAAGATGTGACACAAAGGAAATAACGAAAAATCCTGTGGCACCTTATAGACAAACAGATTTATTGGAGCATAAGCTTTTGTGGGTAATGACCCACTTCATCAGATGCATGTAGTGGAAATTCCAGAGGCAAGTATAAATATACAGGCACATGAACAGAAAGGAGTACCAATCAAGAGGAAGGCCAGAGATAACAAGGTCAGGAAGGATGTGGCTCACTTCTAGCAGCTGATGTGGAGGTGTGAACACCAAGAGAGGAGAAACTGCTTTTGTAGTTGGCTAGCTATTGTCAGTCTTTGTTTAATCCTAAATTGATAGTGTCAAATTTGCACATGAATTGAAGCTCTGCAGTTTCTCTTTGAAGTCTGTTCTTTAAGTTTTTTTGTCGCAGGATGACTACTTTTAAATCTGCTACTCTGTGTCCAGGGAGGTTGAAGCGTTCTCCTACAGGTTTTTATATGTTACCATTCCTGATATCTGATTTGTATCCGTTTATTCTTTTACATAAGGACTGTCCAGTTTAGCCAATATATATGGCAGAGGGGCATTACTGGCACATGATGGCATATATTACATTGGTAGATCTGCAGGTGAATGAGCCCACGATGGTGTGGCTGATGTGGTAAGGTCCTGTGATGGTGTCGCTGGTGTAGATATGTGGACAGAGTTGGAATCGAGGTTTGTTGCAGGGATTGGTTCCTGAGTTGGAGTTACTGTGGTGAAGTGTATAGCTGCTGGTGAGAATTTGCTTCAGGTTGGTGGGCTGTCTGTAGGAGAGGACTGGCCTGCCTCCCAAGGTCTGTGAGAGTGAGCGATCATTATTCAGGATGTGTTGTAGATCATTGATGATGCATTGGAGAGGTTTTAGCTGTGGACTGTAGGTGATGGCCAGTGGTGTTCTGTTATTTTCTTTGTTGGGCCCGTCTTGTAGCAGGAGGCTTCCATTTACCCAAATGTTTGGTTAGTCGAAAGTTTTGGTCTCTCCCAGGCCATTTTGCACTGTGTGCACTGTATGCATTTTTCCACTCATTCCTTATCCCCTTTCTCAGTCCTTGTTTCTCCACTCGCCATCCTTACTGGTCCTTTTCTCCCCAGATCCCTGTCTTCACCTGACTGCCCAGGCTCCATGTCCCAGTCTTCCCCAGTTCCTCCACGTCTGGCTTTGTCAATCTGTTTCCTCACTTCCTTGGATGGGTATTGTAGTTTTAAGAATGCTTGGTGAAGATCTTGTGGGTGTTTGTCTCTGTCTGAGGAGTTGGAGCAATTGTGCTTGTACATTAGTGCTTGGCTATAGACAATGGACTGTGTGGTATGTCCAGGATGGAAGCTGGGGGTATGTAGGTAAGTAAATGAGATAGTTTGGCCAAGGAAATGTTACATCTTTCCCTGTTTTTCTTTTGCTCTTGAAAAAGCATTCTATTTGGCTTCATACATTGAGCCCGGATTTAAGCATAGCTAGATTCCTTCCAATTAAGGGAAATAAAGATCTAAACAAGATTTATTAGCTGTCTAGCTAACTTTACATTTAAATTTCTCTTGCCACATTTTCACCGTGCAGCTATGCAAATGCATATATACATACAAAACAATGTTCAAAGAATATGAAAGTTGCAATATTAAGTACCCAGAAATTAAAAAGTTGCAGAATTAAGGTCATATATGCAACTTCAATTCAGCCGCTTTGTAGGATGTTATATAAATTGCCTTTATCCAAAAATTGTAGTTAGCTGAATCCAGAATGTTCCCCATATAGCCCTTTCAAATCACAAGCAAATCATTCACAAGGACAGAATACAGCAGTGATATCCTTCCTTAACAAGTCTAGTTCATTATATACCAGTGCAACACTAGATCCACTCCCAATGTAATTCCATGACTGCAAAATTGTGTCAAGTGCAAAGTACAACTTGTGTGACTAGTTGTATCTAGAGTTGCATCTGCAGTCAGCATTTCTCTCCCATTAGAGAGCATGGCAGCCCATCCAGGACACGGCCCCTCCCAATGTTCAGTGGGGAGGCGGGGGTAAGGAGGATTTCACCAATATAAAAACCTTCACTGACTGGCTATGTCCAGCCACAACCTGGGAAAGGCATCCTGAGCCCCAAGACAGAGCAGGTGGGGCAGGAACTGACACCCAGAGTGCTGCTATACATTCTCTCATAGCCTAAAATGGCAACAGCAGCATCCAGCCAGGTAAAGCAATGCCTCTGAATCTTCAGGATACCACTCCAAGCTATAACCAGACATTTGCTGTCATTTAGCCAGTAGCTGGCACCCAGATAAAAAAAGGACCATTTCCATTTACCCAAATGTTTGGTTAGTCGAAAGTTTTGGTCTCTCCCAGGCCATTTTGCACTGTGCGCACTGTATGCATTTTTTCACTAATTCCTTGTCCCCTTTCTCAGTCCTTGTTTCTCCACTCACCATCCTTACTGGTCCTTTTCTCCCCAGATCCCTGTCTTCACCTGACTGTCCAGGCTCCATGTCCCAGTCTTCCCCAGTTCCTCCCTCACTAACCCCATTGTCTCACCAGCCTCCAGTTCTAACCTCCATCTTGATTTCTTTTACTCAGTCTAGACCCTTACCTCTTGGTCTGTCTCTTACCTATTTGACCTTCACTTAAAGTGGCTTCTTCCTATATGCGGCCTGGTCACCAACAGGGGAACATTGAGAGCACAAGGAGATAGTCTTCTTGCTCTCAGTTCTGGTGAGACTGACAGAGGATGAAGCAATTGTAAGGGAAGTCTTTTTTCAGCTCCGGCAGCCCTGGGAAGCAGCGTGTTTAGTACAACTACAATTTTCAGAGAATTTAGCTGCAAAGTCTAGCAAGGCTCTACTGAGCACATGCAAGCTGATTTTTTTTTCAGAGGGTCATAACTTTGACAAATTTAGCAGATTTCTGTGGAGCCAGGACAAAGCACATCCCTGACATAAGCACAAACTCCCTGACAAGGTCAAGACTGAGGCTGCTCCATAGTATTTGGTAGCCAGAGCTCCTCAATGAAAAAGTCACCAGAGTTGTTTTTGCTGTTGTTTTAAACATGGGAAAAACAGCATTTTTCTGTTTTCTCTCACCTGCAAACAACTGAATTATTTTAGTTTAAAATTGTTCTGAAGCAGACCCCTGGCAAGGAAAAATTTCATCCTAATGGTCAGTTTTTGGCAAAGGTATAATCAACTGAAAAGTGGAGACTTACAATATGAAATATCAGGCAGCCTTAATTATCAGTGACCCTACCAGCTCCTCCTGTAATGTACAGATATACTCATGCACAAAGAGCATATCTGGGCAAGCACAACTAATATAAAGTACTTTACATTTCCACAATAATGCCTGTATTCACATTAATAAAAGGTCCTCTTCAAACATTCAGACAGACAGAAATTGGTCTCTGACTGGGGAAAAGCAAATTTTAAAAGAAAGCATATGAATAAGATTAGATCAAATCATGATTACATTTTCTCACAGTTCACCTGGCTTTAGGCAAGACAATATTTTAGGTAAAATGGTTTATACAGAAGTACCTAGAGGAAAACTATCAATGAGTTTTGATTAGGGAACTCTACACAACTAACATACATACATCTAAAAATTAATTAAAATACAGCATAAATTGTTTTCAAGCAAGACCGTCATTTTCGTGAGTGCAGTGAACTATTGGAAAAGAACAGGAATGAATTTTGAGTACAATTAATTACAAGCACAAAAACATGCCTTCAGAAATCAAGGCACTATTTGAAAATCATGTGTACACGTATTGAACTGTTTATACAGACAAATTCTGCTCCTATTAACAATAGAGTAAACCTGGAATAATGGATTTGAATTTATTGAGATGACTAGGGTAAACAAAAATAGAATTTGGCCACAGGAGTAAGAACTAGATGGAGGCACACTAAATAAATTAATTAGCTGATAGAGGTCTGATCTTGCCGTGGTATAAAACTATAAATCCTGTTTTCATTACATGGCACAGGTTGGACCTCCATGGTCTGGCACCCTTGGGACCTGACCAGTCCCAGATGAGGGATTTTGCCAGACCAGGGGAGGCGATATCTGGCTCCCCTGCATCTGGCTCCCCCCAGACTTGGACCAGCCACTGGCCTCCTGAATGACTCCCCCTTGCCACCAGCCTCGCTGCCCTGCCAGTCCCCTAACCTCTTTCCCTGTGGGCTGGACCCTGTGGGCTGCCCCTCTTGGCAGCCCTGCTATGGCTCTCTGAGTTCCTGGCCCTGCCATGCAACCCCACAATGCTCCTGGCCCTACTGGGCAGCCCCACTATGGCATGCCAGTTTCCTTTTCACTCCAGGCAGCCCCACAACACTGCACTGAGCTCCTGGCCTTGCTGGGCAGCCCCACTGAGTTATACCCAGTTACAGGCATGCGAGGCAACCCAGATGCAGAGAGCCCAGCCACCAGACTTCCACCAGGACTCTAGTCCTGAAACATCTGTGGTACTGCCAGCTGACAGAAGTTGCCAGACCAGGGAATCCCAGATTGCAAAGGTTAAACCTTTACTGACTGGTTTCAGTGGGTAGTTCTGTAAAAAGACTATAGGAATGGGCTCCTAGGAAACTATACTATGAAAACACCCTCTGAAATGTAATGTCTTTTTTATCATACTGTATAGCTTCAGCAACAAGCTCTGCACATGTTTCATAGAACATAATCCATTTTATAAATTCTAGGAAGTAATGGATCAGTGATTTAAATGTCTTACCAGTGTCCCATAGTGATGAATAATGGAACCAAGATAATAATTTGGGTCCTGATTCACCAAAACACCTAAGGATATGCTTAAAGTTAAGTACATCCTTAAATGCATTGCTGAATGGGGCTTAAATATATTGTTCATTTGAGACCTCTTATTCTTGGAAATAAGGATGTGGTTTTGATGTAGTGCTGTGGAATATAATACATGTTTCTGATTATGTATATGTACAGTAAAAGTTGTTATGTTGTACATTGATCTGTGATAGGGTGTACAAACCCTTTACTAGGACTGTACAAGTTAATCTGAAGACCCTGCCCCGTCAGGACTTCTGGGTATTCACCAGCTGGGGGCCAGGTATAAAAGTCAGTGGTGCAGCTCATTCTGGGCTGACTATGGATGGAAAAGGAAGGGCTGCAGCAGCTCCTGAAGAGGAACTGATGATATGCCAGGATGCTGATGCCAGCCAGAGGTAGGCGGATGTGGATGCCCCAGAGTGGGACACCGCTGAGTGGGGAGAAATGAAGAACACAGCCCTCCAGAGTTGGGCAGGAAGTAACCCAGGGGAATTTTGTGAAGAACAGCAGCCTGATTAGAACATATATGTGTGTTTTGGAGAGATCCCCACTTAGTTGGTGATGGAGAATGCCACCACTGACAGGGTCTTGGGTTGGGACCCAGTTGAGAAGGCAGGGCTGGGTCCTCCTACCCCACTACCTCTGCCTCCCAAGGTGGTGAACCTATGCCCAGTGTCACTGACTCTAGCTTCTAGACTACTTGGCCCTTCTAAGAGAAGGAAGTGTTACTGACCCTAGAAGAAGAGGGCTTTGTTACTGAGTCTTGCTGCCCAACCAGGTTATCTGGGTAGTCAAGACTGAGGATGAGGACCCAGACTAGCAAGTCTTATGGGGTTGAACACCACCCAGGGGTCCTTTCAGCATGTGGCCCACCTCTAGTCACGTACAACTTGGTCCCTTTTTAAACATGTAAACTCTTTGACAGCATTTATGTGAAGTGTGTTCATTATATTAATGGATGAGTGTATGCTGACACATACAAAACAGTCACAAATGCAAACATGCTAGGGATTTTCCTAAGCAAATACATATTGCATTATCATGCACACACATTGCATGTCTTATGTTGGCTGTGTAGATATTAAGTTATCTCATCCACTGATGAGACACTATAAAACCCAACATAGTTCAGAAGCGCTGAACACCAATGAACCAGAGGCTTGTGAGGAGCATTAGTTATAGGAAGGAACCACATGGAAGGGCACCACAAAGTCAGTCTGTAGATGTCCATGGTTAGAGTGCTAGCTGTAGTTTCTTCAAGTTCTTTTACATAATGGTCCACCACATGGGCTAGAAATGAGGTGCTTTGAAATTCCATCTTTGTCACAATGGCTACACTTCTTATGTGCTAGCACAGAATGCACATACGTAAGCCAATATGCAAAGTAAGCATGTGCTGAATCAGGGCCCCTATGTATATCAATTTCTCTCTTTATAAAGTACAGTTCATAATTCTTCACACCAAGCCTTTTTATAAAATGAGATGTGGATGAAAATGCAAGTATAGTTACCTATCAAATACCTCTTTTTCGTAATTATCGCTTTTAAAAAAATCCCAGTTAAGTATCTTCTTTAAGGTGGAATTACAGCTAAATACATATCAGCAACTGAAAGGTAAAAATATTACAGCAATATAAAGCTGTTAAAAAACTGCCATTAGAATCCTGGGAAATTTGGGGAGCTCACTCTCTTTCAGGGCTTTGGTGAATCTCAAGGAGTTTTTTTCAGCCTGGGAGCTTCATTGAGCCCAGGGCACTTGTTCTATCTTGGGGAACTTATTTTAGTTCTGACTGCCAGAATATTAACTTAGAAACCTCTTTGCCCTTCACAGGAAAAATTGATGAAGCGGTATTACTTTCTTATGAAGTTATATGGGTATGTTAGAAGTGGGATCTTAAAACAATTTATTGTATTAGATTTTTAATTACTCCTGATTTGGCCAGTCGTTCCTTTCACTGTATTTATAAATCTGCAACCCACAGCTCCATGTGGTAAAATCAAAGTAGAGAAAATGCAAACATTTCAAAAGAGATACTTAAGTAAAGTACTAAACTTCAATCCCAACTAGCAATGCCACTCCTCCCTCTTACCCTCTGTTGTTTTCACACCTGCTTTGGAAATGACTTAGTTTTTTAAGAAGATTTTAGGAAAAAATTCTAAATTTTGAGAAGCTTATGAGAGTTTTGCCCCCTGTTTCTTGTGTGGTGGGTATATTTGTAAAGAGACTTCCATGTATCCCCTCAGAGTGCTAGTTCAAAGATTCTGCTTCCACTTGTGATGGCTGTGCAGGGCAAGTACCATACCACAACATAGCCCCTGAGGGTGAGGAACTAGTCACTCCTCGAAATGAGAGAAGAGTAGAACAATATTCATCTTTAAGTCTCTAAAGTGACCCCTTTTGATACATGTCTGCTTCCAGGAGGAGGATGAAGTATGGCTTCTCAGATTTTGAGGTATGGAAGTAGGGGAGAGTCAGTAACTGAGGGCATGTCTATACTTACAGCAAGATCGATGCTCTGGAGGTTGATCTTCTGGTGTTCAATTTAGTGAGTCTAGTATAGACCCGTAAATTGAACACTGAGGGCAGCTCCCACCAGTGGGCATGTCTACACTGCAGAGTTTTTCCGGAAAAACTACACTTACGTCCACACTGCAATTATGTTCTTTCGACAGAAAGTCAAAAGAATTCAGGGGGTTTTCTGACAGCGGTAAACCTCTTCCTATGAGGAAGAAGCCTTTTTCTGAAAGAGCTCTTTCAGAAAAAGGCGGGTGTGGATGAGAAAGAGGATGCCCCCAGGAAAAAGCACGGGTGTCCTGCAGGCCACTCCGTCCATAGTAATCACAACTTAAATGCGAGATAGCATTGTGGACGCTATCTTTTGAAAAAGCAGATTGCTTTTTCGATGCGCTTTTGCTGTGTGGACGCTCTTTTTCAGAAGAAGTTTTTCCTGAAGATACCTTCTGAAAAAGCTTCTTCCAAAAGAAGCCTGTAGTCTAGACATAGCCAGCATCTGTTACTCCTGCTTTTGTGCGGAGTAAGAGAAGTCAGCAGGAGCGTTTGCATCTGTTGGCCTCCCACAACATGGATTCCACCAAAGCTCGGTTTAAAGTAAGCTGACTCCAGCTCAGCATTTTGTGTAGCTAAACTTGTGTACTTTAAACCAATTTTCCTGTTCTAGTATAGACCAGGCCTGAATAAGTAACTCTGGTGACTGTAGTATGACATCAAGCAAGAGGACAGGTGGGATGAAGAGTGAGGAAGTGCTGTGATTCTCTCTCCTCCATTTAATTGTGGAGAGGAAAACACTTCTTGCATAACTGATTCTTGCAATTATATCAGAATTTGAAGCCTGTCTTTGCCTGGATTCAGGATTTATTGTAAATGAAAGCATTGGTAACCCTTGGTCATTCTGTACCATGTTAAAGTCTGTCTGAGCTGAGCTAACCATTCTGATGTCCCTAATTCAGTAGTGAATAACTTCTCAAAGTGACTTCTTCACTCTCAGAATTATTCAGGATTTTCAAATAAATCTAACTTAAACCCTCTACTCTTTAAAACATCACAACACATCTTCTGGGTGTTGTCTCTCAAAAAGGGTTTTTTGAGTCTCTGCTAATTTGGGGGTACAAATTCTTCAGGCCACTACCTAAAATTAAAAATTTTGAGTGAAGCAGAAACAAATTCTGAAGATTTGAAAAGGTAGTAGATGTTTATTTTGAGAAAAGAACTAATTTTAATCATGGCTACTGTATACGGACTATCTTTAAATGGTCTCCAAAATCATCTGAAGAGTTGGTAGATGTTTATTTTGGGGAAATAATCAATTTTAATCATGGCTGCTGTAGATGGGCTATCTTTAAATGGTTCTAAAATCTTCATGACAAAAGATATGCTTGGTTGCTAATATATAGACCCTTACTAATCAATACTTCAATAGTCCTCAAAGCCACTAACTCCCATATGAAAATCATTGGTGTCTCTCCACTTCTGGGCAAAGATTTTATAGCAGAATGCTTTAGCGGGATTTCACAGTACTAAGACTTTATTTTACAAAGTATGCTACATTACAGTGACTGTAACTTGTAAAATATTAACATTAATAACTTAAACAAAACTATGTTTGTTAAAGTCAAAGAAACACATTTTGTGATAGTATCCATGTTTTCTTTATTGCTTATTCCCAGGTTTCCTAAGCTGCCAAATTTATAGCATAATGGTTGTTCTTACCTTTTATTTACTTTATGGAGTATTATTAGTTGCAAAGATTTTCTCCACTTTGGGTTATATAGAATGTCACTCAAACTGTAGTGACCACCGTAGAAATACTGGATTTCTGTATATAATAATTTTCTTAGGGTATGTCTACACTACAAAGTTAATTCGAACTAACGGATGTTAGTGCCTTTGATAGGCACTACACAAGCGCTCTGCTAGTTCGAACTTAATTCGAACTAGCGGAGCGCTTAGTTCAAACTAGGTAAACCTCATTCTACGAGGACTAAGCCTAGTTCGAACTTACTAGTTTGAATTAAGGGGTGTGTAGCCCCTTAATTCGAACTAGTGGGAGGCTAGCCCTCCCCAGCTTTCCCTGGTGGCCACTCTGGCCAACACCAGGGAAACTCGTATGCCCCCCTCCCGGCCCCGGCCTCCTTAAAGGGGCACAGGCCGGCTACGGTGCCCGTGCCAGGTGCAAGCCTGCCAGCACCTAGCTAGCAGATCCTGCACCTGGCACGTCTCAAGCCAGCCACCCGATGTCCCCCAGCCCTCCCCCTCTTCCCGGGGCCAGTCTGGCGGCTCCCGGGAGCTTGCCCGGGACCGCAAGAGGTGGGCACCTGCCTGGTGTAGTGCAGACATCGTGGACCTTGTCCAGGATCTCCGCACTAGGCACAGGAAAGTGGCCATCTAGGGCAGCAGAGCTGCCAGCCTGGCCACCCAGGAGCAGGTGTGCATGAAGATCAAGGTGGTCCACAGAGACCCCCGACCCTGAGCCCTGACCTTACAATGGCCGTACTAGGTCAGACCAAAGGTCCCTCTAGCCCAGTAGCCTGTCTGCCGACAGCGGCCAACCCTAGGGACCCTGGAGAGGATGGACCGAAGACAGTGACCAAGCCATTTGTCTCGTGCCATCCCTCTCCAGCCTTCCACAAACAGAGGCCAGGGACACCACTCCTACCCCCTGGCTAATACCACTCCATGGACCCAACCTCCATGAATTGATCTCACTTCTCTTTAAACTCTGTTCTAGTTCTAGCCTTCTCAGCCTCCTGCAGCAAGGAGTTCCACAGGTTGACTATTTGCTTTGTGAAGAACAACTTTCTGTTACTAGTTTGAAGCCTGCTAACCATTCCTGTCCTTTGGTGTCCTCTAGTCCTTCTATTATGGGAGCTAATGAAGAACTTTTCTGTATGCACTCTCTCCACCCCACTCATGCTTTTATAGACCTCTATCATATCCCCCCTCCGTCTCCTCTTTTCTAAGCTGAAAAGTCCCAGTCTCTTTAGCCTCTCTTCATATGGGACCTGTTCCAAACCCCTCATCATTGTAGTTGCTCTCCCCTCTCCCAGCCTCTCTCTTCCCCTCTCCCACCTCCTTTTCCCAGTCTCACCCAGTTTTGTTCAATAAAGAGAGATTCTATTTTTGAGCACAATTGTCCTTTATTTTGTACATCAGGAAGGGGGGCTAGGGAAGGGTAAGTGAAAGGAGGTGAGGGAAGAATGGGGTACGCGCCCCCGATGGGGAGGACTGGGCTGGCTCTGCGGGCTTCTGGGGGTGGAAGCTCTCCTGCAGCCCCCCAATTGCCCCCTCTCCCCAGATGGCAGCCTGTGGCAAGTGCAGCCGGTCTGATGGCCGAGTGCTATGATGTGCCCAGTGTGGGCACTCAGGGCACTCCAAGCCAGGACTGCTTTGCAAGCGGGGCACCCCTGAGAACTGTCTGTCCGGGGTGGGGGTCGGGTCCCTTTAAGCACAGCCCTCGGCTAGCCTGAGACAGCAGCTCCACGCTCTAAGACCTCCTCTGATGCCCTGCCGGCAATGCTTCCGGCCATCCTTAACCCCGGTTCAGGGTCCACTTAATGTGGACATGCTAGTTCGAATTAGCAAAGCGCTAATTCGAACTAGTTTTTTTGTCTGGATGCGTTAGTTCGAATTAGCTTAGTTTGAATTAACTAATTCGAATTAAGTTAGTTCGAACTAGCGCTGTAGTGTAGACATACCCTTAGTGTAATTGTAATAGTGTTTTTCTCAGGCTGTCAGAGACAATATGGGTGAGGTAGTATCTTTCTTTTGACCAGTTTCTGTTGCCTGTTTCACCAAGAGAAGTCAATCTGATAAAAGATACTGCCTCACTAGCCTTGTCTCTCTCATATACTATAATTGTCGCAATGGGCTTCACATCAGGGTGCTTCAGCAAAATGGCTATCATTTTCATGATCACACTGCTGGACATTCATTGCTCTCTCTACAGTGATAACATTTTAAAAGCTCTTCCATTCTAATAGATGCTACTGGTTTGTGAGAAATTCCCTCTAATTAAAATAAGTGATAGTCTGGTAATACTGGTACAGACTCTTTAAGTTTAACCACTGTAGGTTAGTAAAATAATTGGCCATTGCTTTATGTCCAAAACAGTCAGGTTTCTTAGGTGTAGAGTGTGTAGCTGCATTTCTTAAAAGGAAATTTGCCATTCTGTTTCCTAAGTTGTGCACTTTTAAATGTAGGGGTGTGACAGGCTGTTGGCTAAGAAACCTGAGCCAGAGTCCTGTCATGCCAGCTCCTTCAGAAAGGATTAATTGGAGCTGGCTCAGTAAACCTAAGACTAAGGGTATTTTTACATAACAAAGATGAAGTATAACGCCTATTCCAAAATAGCTATTTCGAAATACAGTGTGTGTAGACGCTCTACTGCTGCTATTTCAAAATAGCCCCTCAAGGGGGCCATTCTAAGTTATTGCTCCTGGGGCTCTAAATCAAGATAGCTTATTTTGAAATAGCACATCTGCACTGCAGGGAAGCCTCAAAATTAGTCTGAGGCAGGTTTCCCTAATGTAGATGTGCTATCTTGGAATAACTATTCTGGAATAACTTATTTCGAAGTATCTGTGCAGTGTAGACATAGCCTAACAGTTTGGGGAACAGCTGCTCACCACATTAGCCAAGGTGTTATATAATGCTGACAGGCAGGAAGCAGAAGGTGAGGAGCCAGGGAGTGGAAGGTTTGTGCTAGCTGCAGAAGCTAACGGCCACTGAGGCTGCAGTTTTGAGGCTTTGTAAATAGTAGGTGGTGGGAATGGGTACTGTCAAAGAACACAGGTGATTGCACCAGATAAGAGGTCTGTTTTGTGGGGGAATAAATGGCCAAAGTTGAGGGGTTTATGTGTGAGCCCTGTTACAAGTGGTGTCCATATTCCCAGGGGCTGAGATTTTTGCCATTTGTTGCTTCATTCAAAAGCAGAATGTTCAAGTGACAGATTGAGTGTTTGCATGTGCTCTCTCTAGAGAGCATGTCCAAACTACATTCCTTTTTCGAAAGAGGAATGTAAATTAGGCAAATGAAATGCTGATTCAAATATCCTGCACTTTATTTGCATATTCACATCTGAGTGCTTTTTCAAAAAAGGGTTTTTTGAAAGTGAAAGCACACCCTTTTTTGAAAGAACCCGCACTTATTCTTTCAAGAGTATGGATTCTTTTGAAAAAGAGGATTTTTTTCGAAATAACTGCATCTAGACTGCACTTTCACTTTCGAAAACCCTTTTTTGAAAAAGCACTTCGACGCAAATATGCAAATGAAGCATGGGATATTTAAATCCGCACTTCATTTGCACTTTCAATTTGCCTAATTTACATTCCTCTTTAGAAAGAGGAATGTAGTCTGGACATAGCTTCTTTCTCAGGCATAGTTGTATAGTATGTATTTCACTCTTTGTACATGCAAAACCTAAGAGTGAAAATTACTTACCATCTTTTGTCTGTTCTGAGGCTTGGAAGGATTAGATATTTACTGATTATTGACAGTAAATGTTAAAATTACTGTACACCCACAAACCAATGGAATAATTCCATCAATAATCAATGTACAGATAGACAAAGTATGAAAAATACTGCTTGAGAAACATCTTACAGTTTAATTTAAGGATATTTACTTGGGACCTTGACAATTTGTGTTTTAATGATTATTAAGCTTTAATATTTTGAACATTGAGCACCTGCTGCCAATAAGTAATCACCTGATCCTCCCCCCCTACTGCTGACCCCTGCTCATAATTTCCTGCAACTGTGAAAATTCAAATTGATTAAAAATGCTTAAAATAAGTATCCAAATCTGTTGCAATATAAAAGTCAAATTAATGCCAAGCTTATCTGTACCCCATTCTACAGAAGCCTTTGAGTTAAAAGTCTCTTGTCATATGAGTCAATGGACTGATTGAATCTTATCTTGAATTTGAAACTGAATTCCACATGAACCGTGGCACCTTATTACCAGACAGCTACTCATGTAGATAGTTGTATGTCTGTCAGTTGTAGTGCTTTGGGAATAGCCCTGTGATATGACAGCATTGGAACTGTGGTAATAAAAATGACTATATAAACTCAGGGACAATATTTTCCTCCTTGAATCAATTGGACACTGCATAAACACAGCTGCTTCCCCCCCCATACACTCTCTCTAAACCACAAAATCATTACATGTCCTCTGAAGGGTAGCTAAATAGAGGATTAAATGACTTTTTGAATAATCATTAATAGTGCATTTATTTTTGCATTGATGCAATCCCTAAAACACATGCTATTAGCATGATTTTTCCACAATTGAACTGGTGCAAATTGTTAGTAAATCAGGCCTATAATCTTCAAACATACTCCCTAGGCCTTGAGTCTAAAACCATCTGGACACTGTGACAGTGTTCTATTTATTATATACAAATGCTTGGATACTGTTGATGCATAAACAGTAATTAAGCACACAAGCCAACCATGCATGCCAGATTTGCTGGAGCTATCCTTTGAGTATCTTACAGTTTCCATGCCAGTGAGCTTATTGAAGCATTGGCTGGTGATTAAACATTAATGATTTATGGTGCAAGCAGGGTTCATTTACTGCTTACTGAAATATGTTTGACAGCATCTTTGTGATTTCCCAAGAATTAATACTTCATAGATAATTTTTTCAGTCATTTTCTAAATTACTTTCAGTAAAGAGATGATATAGCAACTAATACAATAATATCTCATATGTGTAAGTCTAATGTTTTTGTTCACTGATCAGTGCCAGGCAGAGAGGAAAAAACTCATACCAACAAACTCTTATGAATAGATAAATTAACTAGTGAGTGTAACAGTAGTTTTGATACTTGGAAAATATTTATTGTGCAGATTTCAGGAAAAATTCTAAACTCAGATTCTCAAGGAAAACTATTAGACCAACATCAATTATCCATTGACTTTAGTGGCAGTTGGGTGAGGCCAGTACTGTTTTTGATTACTTCTAATTTGGGCCTCAATGTGTTAAAATGTTACATACATTTTATATTAGTTTAAACAGGGGTTCATTTAGATGTAAGCAGGGTCTGAAGGAATGTGTCCCTTACAGTTAGTTGAAAGGGAGGCGAGAACTTGAATGTGTCTATGTAATAGTTTGCTCCTGCTTTACTTAGATTTGTTACCTGTTCAGAAGATGGGGTGGTATTTTGCTCACTTTAATCAACTTAATTTGTGATCCAACATGAGTTATGTTTGTATTAAATGCAGAGATAGGTAAAATATGGTTACCTATGTTTGTCATTTTGTGGGAATACCAAAAAGTAGAACATTGCTAAATTGTTCCAAAGGAAAGGGTTCACAGTTAGCAGAAAGAATCTTGCTAATGCAGGGACCTTACTTTCAGAGTTCAATGAAAGAGGGAGAGGGGTTGAGGAAAAGTCATTCTTGTCATAAGATTATATGTTCTCCCCTGCCTGATCTGGTTTGACCTGTTCATCTCAAAGAAAAGAGCTTAAATAGACTTAATTAAGAGCCTATTTCTTATATTAATTGTACTGGAACAGTTTCTTCCATCCTGCTTGCTAAGAAATCATTTGAGACTGATGGGCAGAAGTCATAGCCAAAAGGTGGATAGCAATGGATGGGGTGGTGGAGAGATGTGGCAAGAGGCCAGCAGGGCAATGGCAGTGTGCAGGTGGATGGCGAGTCACCAGAGGTTACCTCCCCCACCAGGATAAGAGGTTCACCTCTTCAGAGGCACCTCTGACCTGTGGGTCTGTACTGACCAAGGGCAGCAACTGTTCAAGGGATGCAGAGAAGGGTTGGACATGTGAAGGGGACATTTATATTCTTGGATGCAAAACTCTGAGAGGAAAAGGACATTGCTCAACCTACTTGGAGGGAACTTTTACTCATGGTTTATTAATCCTGTTTATAGTGTTTTCCCAAATTAATGCCAAGTCACTTTTGTCCCTTTTTACCATTGTTTTTTTCTACTCTGAGACTCTGTACTTGTGAGTGGGGAAGCATTGCCTTTCAGAGGCACCTAGGGATGGTGTGTGAATTTCCCAGGTTATTGGTTTGGGCTCAAGCTGGTTCTGTGTGGGACGCCTCCATGTGGAGGAAGTGCTAGATATAAATGAAAACTTCTGAGTTGGTAAGACTGATAGTTAGTAGGATAAAAAAAAAAAACCTGTGCTCCCACGAGTGAGAAACCTATTTTCAATTGCTTAATTACATATTAGGGGGTGCAAAACTTGTAGCATAAAACATTCTATGTCTATACACGCAAACATAGGCTTCTGTTGGAAGTCATATGAAAGCAGAAGGGTCTTAGTGACATAATATTAAGTTTGGAATTACACCTGCGACTTTTGGCAAGAACTGTCAGTCGGGAGAACCCATATTGTTGAGTTTCAGCATTGATACAAGCTGATAATTGCTCTCATGTTGAATTTAATCTGATTATACATCCCATCTTTCACCGGTCTAAAAATCCCCACGTGGCATCAGAAAAATTAACTTTTCACTGAAAATTAATCATGGAGGACGGAGTGCAAGTTAGGAATTCCCAAGTTTTGAATTTTAGCGGTGGCCCCAAAATCATCTGTGACCTGAACCTAATCAAAACCCCCAACTGTAAAATCTAAAATTTAGGTTCTCACCTACTACTAAGGTTGTTTGGAGAAGTCCTTGATCCTTGCTTGTTTACTTTCAGTGGCTGTCTTGAGCAATCTCCAGTTGCTTTAATACCAGCTCTTACTGATTTACTGCAATCCTATTCCAATATCACTGTTGTGTTTCTCTTTCGAGCTAAGCATCATAAATGTGAAGTTCTTAGTACCACATACTTTACAGAATGTGGTGGCTGTGTACATCTTTCTCTTCCAGAAACCCCTGATTTGCCATTCAGGCCAAGGGAAGAGATAGAGCACGTATGGAATTCAATCTCCAAGCAAGTTATTAGAAGATATGAGGTCTAACCAGATAAGGTAGTTGCAGCAAGAATAAGACCATGAGATGTCTAATCTACACACAAAGATAGGAGGACTTAGTCATAAGGGAGTCTGAATAGGGACCTGCCCAACGTATTGCACATAGGGTTGGCCTCAGTTTTCAAAGAGATCTAAATATGATTAGTTAACTGGTGTTGACAAAATAGGATCATTTTAAAGGCCATCTGAAGACAATAAGAGATGATTTCCAAATCCCCTCTAATCCCCACTGTTAATGTAGGTGTTTTGAATAATTCTGTTATTGTAAACTTCCTCATTTTGCAGGAACCAGCGTGTAATGTTGACTATTGGTAGTGATTGTGGATTATCCTCTTGTCTTTATTTCTCATTCACTTACGTCTTTTCAAAAAAGCTCACTCTATTTGAGGCAAGTCTATAATACAACCAGTCACACACACATTATTTGACAATCAGTTTTTGCTTTTAATAATGTAAGATTCCTCATGATGTTTTGTCACTCTGCTATCTCGTTCCTGATTTGCCATGACCATCTTGTTGGGTAAGAGAGTAGTTCAGTCTTCATATACATCCAATCTTAGTTCTCTGTTCTGAGAAAGAACAGACAAGTGGCAAAACGAGAGGTGATTCTGTAGTGCAAGTGCTTAATCACTACAAATTGAACTGAAATTACCAGTTTAATTTCACAGAAGTCTCCAAATAGTCTCTAACAGTGACACCTTCAGATCACTAAGGGTATGTCTACACAGCAAAGTTATTTTGGAATAATGGCCATTATTCCAGAATAACTATGCATCTACACAGCCATTCCGTTATTTCAAAATCATTTTGAAATAACAGGTAGCTTATTCTCAAATATGTAAACCTCATTCTATGAGGAATAACCCCTCCTCTGAAACAGCCGTTTTGAAATAGCTGCAGTGTGGATGCTCCACTGCTTCTATTTCAAAATAGCCCCTCACCAGGGTCATGCTAAGTTATTCCTCCCCAGTGCCTCCTGGGGCTCTAAATCACAATAGCATGTCTACATTAGGGAAGCCTTCCTTGGACTAATTTTGAGGCTTCCTTTCAGTGTAGACGTGTTATTTCGAAATAAGCTATTTCAGAATAACTATTCCAGAATAGCTTATTTAGAAATTGATATGCAGGGTAGCCATAGCCTAAGTGCCTGGTATTTCCTCACCTTTTGTTTTAGCTGATTTGGAGCAAAACAGTTCTTGTGCAAAATGCCTGCGGTGTAGATGTAGCTATGGTGTATTAAAAACCCAAGCCTTCTTCCTTCACTAGCTACTCAAAATGGGATTAGATGGGTAGTACAAATATTAAGCTAAGTGATACAACACTAGATTTGATATTGAATGACTTTTCAGCAACAGAAAACTCACTTAGGAAGAATGGGAAAATCAGGCCTTACTTATGTCACTTAAGCTATTTGAGGAGTAAATTACTGCTCAGCATGTGTAAACATAGCAGAATCTGCCCCTTGCTGATTTATATTTTAAGCGCACTAGAAAATCATTGATCTAATATAAAATTTGCATAAATAAGAGTACAGACACAATAAAGAATAGAAATCATTGTTAAAGAAAGACAGATTCCAAAACTTTAAAGCCATTTTGTGAAAACCATCAATTATCTTTGCTTGGAAAATGAAAGGTACTCACAGTAAAATGTGTATGAGTACCAACTGTGGTGTGAAATTTAAAGCTCTAAAACTTAATTAAAATCAGACTCTTAATGATGCAGCATAGGCACTGGTCTGCATTTGCCTCAGGACCTCCAACTTGGGGTTAATTTTCTTCTGTCACACCCTCTTTTTAAAAGGATGACTCAAAACTTTTTGATGAAGTGCTCAGAGGCCAACAGGTAGGATAGGTAGGCCTCATGGAAATCATCATTTGCTTCACTATACCCTTGTAGATTACAGGCATTTGCTATTTCTAGGACAAACTGAATTCCTTATTTCTAAAATTAACTACAAACATGAAACAAGGCTATTAGAACACATATTCAAAAATTACACTTTCAAAACCATAAACTATGCAGCCTCAAAAGGTAAGTGCTTTTTTTATTAAAAAAAAAAAGGATGAAACACATAATTCTTATCAAATCTTTTTTACAGAAATGGCTGATAATTTATTTGGGAAGTATGTTTTATGGGGACTGATGCATTAACCAGATTAAGCAGTTGATTAGACAACATAGGTGAAAGGTTGCATATCTCATTATTATCCCTTCACTCATACAGAATCCATACACTTGTTTTAATCTGAAACATTATTTGTTTTTTGTTTCCCTTTATAAATTATTCAGGACGGGTGCGTCTAGACTGGCAAGATTTTGCACAAAAGCTTTTGCGCAAAAACTTGCCAGCTGTCTACACTGGCCGCTTGAATTTGCGCAAGAGCACTGACTTTGTAATGTACAAAATCAGTGCTTCTTGCTCAAATACTTTCACACTCCCACTCGGGAAAAAGCCCTCTTGCGCAAGAATACTTGCACAAGAGGGCCAGTGTAGACAGGGAAGAACTGTTTTGCACAAAAAAGCCCCGATGGCTAAAATGGCGATCGGGGCTTTCTTGCGCAAAATCACGTCTAGACTGGTCATGGATGCTTTTGTGCAAAAGCACTTTTTGCGCAAAAGCATCTGTGCCAGTCTAGACGTGCTTTTGTGGAAATACTTTTAATGGAAAAACTTTTCCATTAAAAGTATTTCCGCAAAATCATGCCAGTCTAGACGCAGCCGACCTGTTCTTTCAGTACATACAGTAATGCCAATGAACGTTATGGCTATGTGTGGAAAGTCAACCACTTTTGTGTGTATCTACAATCTATTAAAAGTACAAAAAAGTCAACATTAAGGTAATCATCTAAAATTTAAAAAGGTAGCAATGACAAAAAAATTAAAATTACCAAAGAAACCTTGACTAAACCCGATTCCACCTACATGGTACATACTATTCCTCCTTTTCTCATTCAGTGGGCTTGAATTTTTGTTGCTAAGCATGTGCCATAAGCTAGTAAGAATGCACAGCATGATGGAGTTAATATTATTCTAATAACTTTAACATATACATTTTCTAATTTTTAAATGTATTGTGCAACCTTATAACTGCGTTAACATAGGATGGACTGTACCTGTATACTGTGGAGGATCTCTTTGTTAAGTTGGGGAGTTCTCTTACCATATTTCCTATCTTTCCTTTACCTTAGGATAGTTGTTTTTTGTCCTTAATGTCTCTTTAAAAAACTACCAACTCTCCCAGCTTCCCCCCCCCCCACACACATACCCACCCACCCACAATACTTTCTTCCTGAGGGGTTTCTAGCTACTTTTTGGAGTTTGGTAAAATCTGACCTTTTGAAGTCCATTGTCTATTTTCTGTTGTTGCCCCTCCTACTATGCGTGAATTATGTTTTTCTCAGCATTCCTTACAACTTCCCATCTATGCTTGATAGAGAAGGAAACAAAAGATGGTATTGTGATTCTAACATGGGACTTGTTAGAAATCCAATATTGTCACTCATGGCAAATCACATGCACTATCTGTGCCACAATACCTCATCTGTAACTTGTGGTGAGAATAGTCAATTAATTAATGTTTGTAACGAGCCTTCAGGCTCTCAGGAGGAAGATGACATGAAAAAGGAATGCATTATCAGCCGCAAGTCCGTCTTTCTCTTTCTATTATCAGAATAATTAAATCTCACTTTGTACTTTTATTGCACTGTCTGAAGATTTCAAAGCATTGAAGGCATTTTAAAAGTAGTGTAGGAAATTTTTTCCAGGTTGTGTGTGACAGTTTCAATGAACAAAACTGAACTTCTATCAATTTTCATATTGGGGGTTTGAAGCTTTTTTGATCACATAAGAGGTACTGTAGTTAAATAAAAATGTCTTAAAGACTGGCACAGTCTGACTACTGTCTGAATTCATTCTTTGAACTGACAACCACCTACTGTATTGGTGTACCTGTAGTAAAATCTTATATTGCAAGATAAAGAATAATCATATGCTTTAGGGGGAATAAGCGGCTTCATTCCCAGTTATAGATTTTTTTTGCATGCTCAAAAAGTTCACTAGAAGGGAATAATTAAAAATTAATATCCCACTCATTCTGAAACGTTTTAATTAAACCTTTGGGTAGTTTTATACATCGCTATACCTTCAGTATTAGAGCATGCTTTGGAAAAATAATGAAAAGGTCACATAACTTTTATGTTTCATTAAAAAGTGTTTCCAAGCTATGTTGGAACAGATTTTACCTTTGACTCTTAACAGGACAGTAGAAAGTATAACAAGAGTTGGTCAAATAAGGAGAAAAAATAATAATGTACATTTCTGCTTTGACTGAGTATAAATCTCTTACAGTTCCCTTTTTGGGAATATTCAAGTAGCAGAAGTTCCAGTCACAGAAAAAATATAATGGGAAATTTCATCAGTCAAAACTAAAATTCAACTCAAAAGGGAAGTAGAAAAGATTGACAATGCTTAAGTCCTTCAGTTGGGAAAACAGTCAGCAGCAATGACTTTGACTAATCACATAGCTCAAATGCTGAATTGGATGTGTTGAATACTCAAAAAAAAATAATTGCAATGAATGCTTCAGGAGCAATCTATGGGCCCCAGTTTTCACATAAAACATTTGAAACAAGTTTGAATTGTCAACAAATTATTAAATCCACATCCATAAAAAAAATGGTTGTGTGCTGAAAAAAAAAATTCTAATTGTTCATTCAGCCATAGAAGTGAAAAGAAACCAATGCAACAGTGAACTTATAATTGATTAACACTCACATAACATACAAAGCTAAATGTTTTGGGTCCTGAGTAGTGTCTCTAGTGGGCTCTCTTCCAACACGATACTGAAATACCTGCAATCATGTTTGATGCTCAGCCTGGCAGCTGCCTCATTTAATTTCATAAGGGTGGGACAAGGTGTTTCCAATAAGCAGACATGCTCCCTCCCTGAGTTATGTACTTTAGAACAGTCATCTGTTCCCCCAATCTTTTCTTAATTGGTGGATATGAGTACACAGGGAGTATTTCCTGCATGCATAATCATCTAGGCAACCAATGGCTTCTTCAGTGGCATGATGCAGTAGAGTTGGGAAAGGCAAAAGCCAGGAGAGATTATTTTTTTGCTGTGAGGTTTATTAGAACTTCTCTTAAATGTTTCCACCTTGTGTAAAGTAATTTATCATAAGATTTGTGCCTAGGGTTTCTAACTTTAAAACTCCATTTCTTTTTTTTTTAATCTTTCTTTGTCTCTAAAGATGTTAAGACCACTGGGCATGATGGGTCATTTGTGAATCTTAAAGCTTAAACAAGCACATTTATCTCCCTCTGAAGCATGTGGTGATCTCCTCATTCAGAACCAGGATATTGGACTAATTGGACTGGAAGTGCAATGCAATATAGTATATCCTATGATCCCAAATCAATGGGATTACAAGAGCAAGATTAGTCAATTACTTACAAAGCTAGAACTCTGGAGCAAATTTTAAGGCTTGAAATGTCTTGAATGTCAGACTACTTTCTGAAAGAAAAGTGTGGTAGAATGGTTAAAATAAAAAATACAATATTACAGAACATTTTATTTTTGTTTCCCCCCTAATAGGACTGCACAAGTAAATAGATATTGAACCATTGAAAGTGTTCTTTTCCTAATGACTTAACATTCAGTTCCTAATAAACTGTATCATGACATTGTTTCTGTATTAAAAGCCTTGGTAATGTATGCTTTTATTTTATGAGTATGACTGAAAGGACTGCCCCTTAAATGGAAAATTACTAGAGGCTAGTTTTAATCACATTACGGGGGTCTTTTTCCAATCACTTAATGAATACATGTAAAATAGCTGATGTTTCTTAAATTAAGTACTTTTCAAGCGTGGGATCTATTTCTCATTAAATAGTACTAGGGTGTTATAGTGGTACTAATCTCACGGCTAAATATATTCTTGATAGCTATCATTCAGTTGTAGCATGACACTATATGAGACACTGATTGCATGATCTCAGCAGGGAAATAAAGTTAACTCATGTGTTCCCTGTAACTGTTTTAATTTTGATAGTGTCATTCAAACACAAGCTTAAGTTGCTAATGTCTGTATAGTATTTTGAGGATGTAGAACACTATAAAAAAGGAGAAATAGTCTTTTGAGATAGATGCTGCCATATTTCTAGGTGCTTTTTTTAATTGGGGGTATTCCTGTAGTACAGAAAGTAATTCACTGTGTAGTTCAATGTCGATGTGTGTTTGAAATTAGATGATTTGCCTTTGTGAGTTAGCTGTATGGATTGGTATATGGCAATACATGTCACTATCTCCATGATTTTCCTACTGTTATCAGGAAAACCTCTTGCTTAGAGGAGAAGTTATTAAATGCTACAGTCCTTTGACATTAGAGATGGGCTCAAGCTGCAAAGTTCAAGTCCAGATCTCCATCTCCCCAAAATTTCAGGACACTCAGCTCTGTGGTTTTGGCTTTGTTATACAGAGAGGAGCAAGCTGTGGAGTTTGAAGGTATTTCACATTAAAACTTCAAAGTTGTGGGATGTTTAGATCTAAGTCTTTTATTCATGGCCATTGGAAGTATAAAGTCAGCAGCCATTACCTCTTGGGGAAGTAGCATCACTTCAGAGCCTAGCATGAAATGCTGATGTTGCTCCTGCAGTGCATTAGTGTTTTTTGAGGCCAGCACAAGTCAGGCAATCAAAACATCTCTTTTCTGAAATGTAAAGGATAGACTCACATGTTGTTGTTATATGTAAGAAAACATGCAAGAAAAAAATGATAATTTAATAGCATGGATGATAACCAAGGGCAGAAATGTCTATGCATATTATCCTCAACATATTAGTAAGAATTGACTATCATCACTGAGCTTCAAACATTTACTGCCTCAAAACTAGACCCCAAATCACAGATATTAAAAAGCACTCATAGTCAAAGGCAAAAGGGACCCACTCCGACATCACCCACTCCAACCTCTTATATCATAGGCCATTACATTTTACCTAATTGCCTTTCTAGTGAGTCTAATGTGTGACTTTTGTGCTCTTCTAGAAAGGCATCCAGTTGAATTGAAGAAATCAAGAGGAAGAATCCATGACCTCCCTTACTAATATTTTTGCAATGGTTAATCATCCTCATGGTTAATGTGTACCTTATTTCTAATTTGAATGGTCTGGCTTCAGCTTCTACCCATTGATTTTTTTAAAAAACGTTTCTCATCTGTATGAAAGAGCCCTGCAGTACCCAGGATCTTCTTCCCTGGAAGTTACTTATACATTGTAAACAAGTTACTGTCCCCTCCCCCTTTCGGTGCACTATACATCTCACAATGGAAGGCATTTCTCTTGCCCTCAGACAATTTGAGGTTTTTTCCTGGATCTTGCATATTTTTTCAACATCCATTTTAAACAGTAAACCCCTTTTTCTGCAAGATCCTTATTTTTTGAGCAGGGTGGAACATGCCTTCTTTCCTTCCAAGACACACTGCACATTTGATAGAATAATATAGACACTAGAGTCCAATATGTGCTTGCAAAATCAGTGGGCTGTATTAATACCTCAGTCATGTGAAAGTACCCAGTATGCTGCATGTAAATGACACCACACCTTAAAAGCCTGACATTCTCACCCTCAATTTTTTCCACACATTTCTCATAAGCTTTGCAAATAGCACTTAAACAGATGAATCACTTACACTCCATTTATTCTGGAAGAAACTGCTTTTCTCTTCTTTCAAAACACAAAAGATGCTATATTCAGTTAACAAATTCAATGAACGTACATTTATAGCTAGAAAAAAAGGACTTTTTTATTGTGTTTTCCCAGACAAATTAAATTACTCTCCTTTGTTTCTAATGTGTTTCTAACCAACTGTATTTTGCAATGCCAACAACTTTGATTCAACTGGCCATTTCAATCTGAACTGGACATAAGACAGCACAGAGAATGAAAACTTTGTTCCCACATCTTTAAACATCATTTAAATCAATACCCATCCAATCACTTGTATGGTTCATGTAATGATTAAAATTCACAAACAAACTCCAGAAAAAAATTCAAATATAATCTTTCCCCAAACCTCAAGCTTCTTCTCTTAATCAAGGAGCTGGAGAAAAGATGTGGGGTGAGATTCTGTTGCATGACAGCTGGGGTACTTGAAGATGAGGAGAAGTTACTGCTAGTGGAACCAGTTACCACCCATACTATGCCCATAGCACAGGGGAAGGAAGGGATAAATCAGAGCTAGGGAAAATCTCTACAGCACCAGTCTTTAGCTAGCATAACTCCCCTAGGCTGCTGTAATGCATGTTGGTCCTAGAGAGATGCTCAAGGCTAGAGACAATGCAGACCACCCACGGAAATCCCTTAAAGTCACTTCGTTCTTCTGCACTGATCAGATTTTGAATGCATCAGAGAATGTACTAAATAAATTAGACCTAGAGAAATACAGACACAAATTTATTGTAATAGACAAGTAAGTAAGTTTGGTGAGGGTGTTCTATGTCCACCAAATGAGCTAATTACAGTAAAACCTGTGTTATCTGACACTCTTGGGGATTAGGGCATTCCAATTATCTAAAAATTCTGGTTATCTGAGGGTCCCATCAACCTAGAAAAAACCAATGGACAATAATAGTAAAACTCAAGTTTTTAATATTGGTAGTTTTGTAGTGTGAGGCAGTTGGTCTCACATTTCTAGTTTGAGTTAAAGATGATTAGTACTTCTTAAAAAAAAATTGTTAAGCCAATCATGGTAAACCAAGCCAGGCATGTGCACCTGAAGATGTGACAGTATTGTGGCTTGGGGCAATGCCGGTTAACAAAGTTTTCTGATTAACAGAGTGCTGGATAACAAAGATTTCACTGTATCTGGAATCTAGATGCTTAGTGTAGTTTATTCCATTCCAGTGCTATGACAGCCCCAATGTTCTCACAACAAAACATATCTCAGGTTAGATTTCAATTCTTAGATCACTGGTGAGGGGGGCTTTTTTATAAGCAGCATTGCCAAGTTCATTAGACTCAATCTTAAGAAATAAAAATACATTACAAGAGGTGCTACAAGGAACCAACGGGAAGAATATTTTTCAGTGGCCTGTGCTGCTCCATGTTTTTATGTAGATAAGTTGAAAAATTAGTAACTTGGAGACACATCATTGACACTTTTGGTGACAATTTAATTGGGGCCAGTAATTTGTCAAAGAGGTTGTTGCTAGTGTTGCTTAGTGGTATTATTTAACACAGGGCTAGGAAACTGTTCTCTTGTAAGTCTGAAAGGCAGTAGAGTTTTCCTACTTTTTTTGCCCTCCTCCCACTTTCCCAGGAGAAAGGCACAGAGCATCTCCTCCTAAACTTGTAAGTAATGGGACATCCACAAAAATCAAGTACCTCCCCAAGTGACCTCATAGGACATCTTCACTATGTCAGCAGGCACCTTCAGATGCTATGGACTGATGAATCCTGTTTGAAACTGCTCTCGACCTCTCCTTTTAGGAGCATTATTCAGCAGAAGAGCCACCACCTAAAGTAATGCAGAGAGGGATCAGATTATGCAAGGGAATCCCCCCAGATTTTTCAGATGGATGATGCGTGAATAGCACCCATGTCCCAGTTTTGCCCTCTCAGGATCTCGGATGCCCATCTCCAGATAGGCAGTAAAACTGAGTAGCAGGAGCTGTTCAGGACCTATGACAGGTTTTGAAGTGCTCACCTACTAGGCTTCCTCTAAAATTTTATTCAATGGCAGTAATAAAATTATTGCCTAGGAATAAGTGAAAAGGGGGCTTCATGAACCACACAGAGCCCTGTGAAAATAAACAAACCATCAAAACTGCAATAGGGATTGCTGACCCTGTAATCTTGCATGTCACTATCAGATTCACTGATCTGTAAACATAGTAACATTAATTTGGCATTGAGTTAATATGTTATGGCCATTCTAGCCTGTGCATAAAAATGCAATATGAAGTGAAGATGTTAATAGTTATTCACTATGTAAATGCTCCAGGCCATATTTCCTTAGCCACCATTCTTTCCCCAAACACATCTTGAGGAGACTCATTTAACTTTAAGGAAGTTGGTGTTAACAGGAATCCCAGTCCTGAAAACATCTTCATGTATAAATTTCTGCAGGATTACAGTTGTACATTGCCTTTGCATGCAAGTAGAACAGTCATTTGTTTAATTTGGTAAGGAAAACTAAAATTCTACCAGAACAAACAAAATATTTTATTTTCTCAACTCTTTCCATGTTGTTACCGGAACCTGAAAGTAAATCATAGCCCAAAACCAATTGAAAAAATGCTCTAAAGGAATAAGCAAAATTGGTATAAAAATGTGGCAGAGCATAGATGGGCAGGAATCATTCATAAAAGTTTTTGTTATTAAGAAATAATTTGTTCCAGGGTATTACTGAAATAAGTAATTAGATAATAAACAAGATAGACTAACATCTTCAGTTATTAGACAGGACACAGTTATTAGGGTTATCAAATCTAATGATATAGAGAACAAGCAGGGATCAGGAAGGACCTCACCCCCACAGAATAATACTGAGCATTGCATAAGAAAGGCATCATATTTCATTCCACCCACTCAACTTGCTCTGAAGAATCTAATACTGGCTTTTCTTGATGATAGGAAGCACTACCTAGAAGGCATCGTATTTCATCCCACCCACTCAACTTGCTCTGAAGAATCTAATATAAGTTTTTCTCGACGATAGAGCACTGAGTGAGAAGGCCCACTGAATATTCTCTGCTCCCATATTTCAAAAGTTAAATTCCTGGTAGAAAATAATGTTGTCTCACTCTATTTTATTCAGAAATGTTTGATAAGAGTTGCTGCCGGCATGAGATTTAACAGGCTGTTCATAATGACTGACAAGATCCAGCTGGAATTCAGGGAAAGGGTAATGGAGCACAAATATAATAACCCTTAAGTAAATGAATAACTTCCCTTTATAAAGACTAAAGTGTATGAGGTGGCAAATACTTTGGAGATGAATGAAAGGGACACATAGGTTCTACTTGAACTTTTATATGTCATGACTAGAATATCTGGAGAAAATGGAAAGAAAAAAATAAATTCACATGTGTAATATTGGGTCTTCATATACAAAAATGACTCTGCTCAGGGTAAGTTTTACTGTTAGTCCTTTCAGACAATATTTTGAATCTTTTTCTCAAATATTAGAGACCTTTATTTCAATGACCATTCTTGGTGATAGATCATTATATTTACAATTCTCTTTCTTTATTTTGGCAGAGGAGTTCTCAAACCTTGGGAATTGAAGACTTATTTTATCCCTTTTATCCAGATTTTGCTGAAAAGAAGAAGCTCATTAGCTTCATCCATATGCCCTGCAGAACTGGAGAGTCCCATTGTCAGGAATTCAGCTGCAGAAAGAATTACAGGGAGATGGCATTATGTCAGCAGCATATACTACGTGTAGCACTTATGGCACAAAAAGCCTAACACACAACATCACAATTTACTATCTTTTTATTATAGTTGTTCTTAGAAGCTATGTTGTGCTTTGTTGTGCTAAGTTGTGCTTTGCTATGTTTGCTGTATACAAACATACAGCAAAGACAATCTGTGCCCTGAAGAGTTTCCAATATAAGGTAGCAGTCCTGCAAAGACTTATACACATGCTTAACTTTACGATGATGGGACTAGTGAAGTTAAGCACATGTGTAAGTGTTCGCAAAATTGGGGCAGAAGTCTAAGATGGGATGGATCAGGTAGGGACAGAGGAACATGAGGGAATACAAGGAAATAAGATGTAATGGATGATCATTAAGATGTGATCACAAGACACCAATTGTGTAATCATTGTCAATGTTTTTGTAGGCATTAGGGAGAAGAGTTTGAATGAAGGATTTGAAAGGCAAGAAGGAGGTGTTGGTCTGGCTATTTATGGGAAGCTTTGCCTAGGGTAGTATTTCTCACAGTGGTCCGCAGAGCCATTTTGAGAGAGCTGCGACTAGGCCACTCCAGTTTGTTTACTTACCGGCTCCAGAACCATGGAACCTTGCAGCTCCCATTGGCTGTGGTTCACCGTTTAAAGCCAAGAGGAGCCCTGGGAAGCAGTGGCCCAGGTCTACATCTGGTTAATATCTACATCTTAGCATTGATTAATGTCCACATTTTATTATTATATATTTTAGAAATGTGTATCTGTCCATCTGTGAGTTCATTTGTTCAAAAACTCCTCCTAAACAGTAAGAGGTTGGACCACCAAATTTGGTATGCAGCTCTTATAATAATTTAAAGCAAGATAAGGGTTTGGTTGTGCCAGGACAATGGGATGTGCCTGGAATTCAATTGTTTCTCATAAATGGAAAGGGATAGATCTGGTTGGAGGACAATTTTACTGTAGAATGACTACAGGGGGCAGCAAAGGTCCAGAGATGGAGATCTGGACAGCTATAATACCTGCAGGTCAGCAGGGGATGGGGTGGAGAAAGGGACAGCTATCTACTTTGTATTTTAGAAAATGTGTGTGTTTGAGTTAAGGACCAGAGCAACACTGAATACATTTTTTAGTGATTTATAATATGTAACAGATCGGACGGAGATAATCTGTGAAGGGCCTTCTCGGCGAAGACAGGTAGATACATTTGAAATGATGGAGAAAAGGGTGCTGGTGCAGAAGAGAGGGGTTTTATGGTCAAAGAAATGACTCAGACTTTTGCAGCAGAATTTGAATGTTTATAAGTGGCAGAACCGTGCAACTCATCAAAAGGCAGCAGTAATCAAGATAAGATTCCATTGTGTGCATCTGATTCTGACTGACAAATCCTCTCTTCAAATCCTCCCTTTCCTCTACTTTAGCCTCCTAAAAACTTATGCAGAATCCTGGTTGTGAGGATGGGTCCTCTACTGTTTCCTCTCTCTGTTGGAATAGAAAGACAAGGAGGGAGCCTAAGGAGGGACAAGGGGATTCCATTCTGTGGACTTAGAATCTCCTGCAGAACTTAAGGTTAATCAGTTGCTATGCCTCCAGCATTGCACAGAAAGCATCACAGTCACATTGCCCCAGACACAGACCAGGAATCTGACTGACCCCTCAAGGTATCAACCTCCAATCTTGCTGAGTGTGGGAGAAGGACAAGATGGCAACAGGCATGGTCTGTCAACACAGAGCACTGCCTTAAAGAGCTGGCTCAGCCTACTCCCTACTTTTCTCTGCTCACTCCTTTATCTCACAACATGTGAGCAAGCACTACTGTTGGCAAAAAAATACTTTGTGAAATGTATGTCCCCTCTTTCAAAGGTTTTTGAAACTTAGATTTTTTGGCTAGTCCTGCAACAGGCATGTCCTCAACTTCACCTTTACTGGTACAAACTCACAGCAGAGCGCACACACAAATTATACCAAAAATCCTCTGGCACGGTTCTTCCCTAAGGCAAATGGTGTAATTCTTGTCTTTTGTAGTCCATCTAATCAGTTAGGCTATGTCCACACTGCACTCACATTCTTGCGCAAGTTAATTTACAATACAGCGTCAGAAAACAGGCCTTCTTCCGGAAGAGTTGTTCCTCTCCCCACGAGGAATAAGCCCTCTTGCACAAGAGCTCTTCCACAAGAAGGCAACATGATTTTCTTGCGCAAGAAACCCCTATGACTCAAATGGCCATCAGAGCTTTCTTGCGCAAGAGAGCGTTTACGCTGCCATGGATGCTCTTGCACAAAAGCATATCTCTTGCACAAAACAGTTCTTCCACAAGAAGCCTGTAGTGTAGACGTAGCCTTAATGCATTACTGGATGGCCCTATGAAAAATGCAATGTAAGAGAAGCTCATGCCTAAAAAGAACAGAATGACAACCCCACAGAGGTGGGTCCTCCCAATATGGTAATCCAGTAAATGGGACTCTTTAACCTTTAATTATGCATAAGTGCATTGACTCATCACAATTGGGTCCTCGGAGCATTTCAGATACCAGTGGGCGTTGTCTGATAAAGCAGCATTCTGTTGGTTCTGACAATCTCAGGTCATCTCTGAGATAGGGACACATGATGAGCCCCAGAAATGTAACCTCAGAGCAACAGGTTGAAGACCACTTATCTACTACCAAGGTAAATTGCAGTCAGATATAGGCATCATGTTATGGGATGCTCCATCTGGATGGTTCTGGAAATGCTGCATTCAATTCTTGGCACTCTAGTATGAGTTTTTTTTAAAAAAGACACCGATAGAATTCAGAAAAGAGAACAAACAAGATTAAGAGATTGGAGTGAGTAACTAGGAGGAAAGAATAAGAGGACTAAGGATGTCTGGCTTGGTTAAATGATGACACAGTGAAGGAACTTTGTAATTGCTTTTGTATTTGAAGGGTATAAACACCATGGAGAAAAAGAAACCGCCTAAAGTATTAAAGAGGTGATACAGTAACAAGGGTTAATAAAATTGAAAGAAGAGAAGGAAAATGTAGGCCAAATAGAAAGAAAAACTTATTTAAGAAGTCTCTTGGGTTGTGGAATAATCTCCCCAAGGAAGTCATGGAAGCACATTAGTCATTTAGAACTGGGCTATACAAAGCACTGAAAATATCGTCAGGAAAAAATGGAATTGGCAAGGAGCTAGACAAGAACCCTAGGGCATTCTCTATTATCTATGATTAATTGGGATTTAGGGGAAGAGATTCAAAATATATTTGAAAGAACATTTTTGCAAAGCTCCAAAGACAAAGGATGTAAATTCATGCTAATGTTGTTTCTGTAGTTTTATTTTTAAACAACCCTTGATCCTTTACAACATCTTGTATACATTTCTAAATATGCCTAGGAAGGAAAGAAGTCTGAAATGTTTCTTCATTCCTTATGATTATACCTATACTTTTCTAAATATTTGCAAGTGCAGTGCACAATCTGAGTCCACAAATCTCATGGATGTTGACAGAAATCTGGCATTAGCACATTGGCTGGATCTATACTATTAGTTTAATCTTAAACTGTTTTGATTTGTCTGACATTTTTGCTCTTGTTTTATTACATGGGCAATTTGAAGCTCAAAAGTAATGTCACAGGGAACACAATCAGACATTCAAAAAAGCTAATTAAGAGTCCAATCTTGCAGAGCACTTCCAGGTGCAACTTCACTCACATCTGCAGGACTGGGACTCTGACAGGCAGGAGGAGTGACAATCACATTTATGGCTCCACTCCGCCAGAGAGTGTACATTTGGGATAAACTGATTTTCCCCCTTAGTTGCTCAGGACAGAATCATGGATGTGACCATGAAGACTAAAATAGACAGCCACTACCATATAACATACTGAGGAAAGTAGAACAGGGGCAATATCCATGCTTCTTACCATAGTATTAGATTCTGACATGATTTTCAGAGAAAATGAAGAGATTTCCCCATCACGAACAGCATCTTATGGCATCATCATCTTAATTCAGCCAATCTTCTGCAGTACGAGGTGTCAAAGAAAAGAAATACACCTAGGGGAAGCATCACAGGGAAAGAAAAGAATGAAATCCTACTCCATTTAAATTAATGGGTATTTTGCCATTGACTACAGTGAAGCTGGGATTTCACTTACAGAGTATTAGAAAATTCACCCTGTGTTGATCAGGTCCTTAATTTTTTTTTTTTTTTGAAAATAAAATGAAAATATACATGTTTCATTTAAATCATTGCTCTAAGGTGGAGCTGGGAATAAGGGCTTCAGTACTCAGGCTCCCCTGGGAAGAGAGCACTACACTAGCCCTCTCTCATTTAGCAGTTTGGAGCCAGGTGAGAAGTGTCTCTCCAAGGCCGCTGCAGCTCCAGCAGGCACAGGTAAGGGAGGGGTGCATGTCCCCTGCTGGGCCAGGTCCAGGTTTGCCTGCCCCCTCTGCTCCCCAGCCAGAGTGAGGAATGCAGCAAACTGTGCACTTTCACCTCACTCCCTGACAACGGGAAACAGCCAGCAATGTTCCCATATGAACTGGAGGGGGAGCTTCAGCCTTTCCCTCAGTTCTCCCTAAAGGATGCCCTGGGGCGTTGGAGGCTTAGGGTTGCGACAGTCCCGAATGGGGGCATGCCTTCATCCAGCCCTCTTCCCAGGCCCAGTGTTCCTGTCTCTTTTCAGTATGTTTTTTGAGAAGCAATCCCATTCCAGACACAACCATGGCACATCTCATTTTCCTGGCGCAACCATACCCTCACCTTGCTTTAAGTAATGATCAGAGGAAACTGTATACTGAATTTGGTGGCCCTAACTCTTACTTTTGAAGAGGTGTTCTTAAGCAAACAGTCAGACAAATAAACTCTGTCAAATATATAGTAGATAAGAGTGGTGAGTCCTTTGCATGCAGTGCTTTAGACTGAATCAGCCAGTATGATCTTTAGTAGCTTACCCATCTGCTTTTATGTTTAAAGGCCTAATTTTGGTCCCACAAAGTCCATGATAAAACTCCAGTTAAATATAGTGGGAGAAGGATTGGGGCCTGATTTTTAGTTTCAATTGCAGTGATTTTACACAGCTGTGATTCCACTGCTTTCAGTGGTGTTACCTCTGAATTGCAGTGGGGCTAGTGAGATCAGAATAAATCATAGGTGTATTCTTGTGTACAAGAGATTTATTTATAAGGTCAATACATTTTTCCTCATACTCTAGACCCACTCAGAACAGAAAGGATTTGTTTCTTTGCTAAGAAGACTTCAAAAGTTTAGGATCAATGATAACTTACAAATAAATCTATGCAAGAGGACTGGGTGTGTCTAAAAATTCTGATGATCTGAGGTTTTTTTAAGAGTGCAAGATTTAAAGATTTAATCAGGATTCAGATATTGCCCATTTTGGTAATAGTGTTAAGACATGACTATCCTAATTAGAGGGTTCTATAATAAACGTTGGTTCTTCTCTTTCAATTGTAGTGTCTCTGTTAATTACAAATACCTAAGAAATTCTAATGTGGAATGCTGGATAATTTTACTATTCAGTTTCAATTGTTGATAACTGAGTTATAGAAATATGCATGCTAATTATTTCTCATCCCCCCTTTCCTGTAGACTTATTTTGTAAATTAAGTTATGAACATTAGGTTGAAATTGATAGGTATTAGACTGTTTCTACTATTTCTACATCTTCTGTACATATTTCTTACTCATTTCAAGGACAAATACCTTGTTTTGGCAAACACTCAAATTAATAAAGAAACTTCAGTTGTTTAAAGACTAAATAAAAGGTGTTTTATACCTTTAAGTACTTGAGGGAGAGGTTTTTTTTCTATTAAGTGTGTGGTTGCTGTAGAACATGCTAGTTCTTTGCTTCTTTGGTCCCTGATTCGAAGGCCAGTGAGGTCAATGGAAAGACTCGCATGGCATGTCTACACTACGAAATTTTTTCAAAATAATAACTCCCAAAATAACTATTTTGAAATATCATGTCCACACTACAGGGAAGCCTCAAAATTAGTTTGAGGTAGGCTCCCTTAATGTGGACGCGCTACCTTAACTTAGAGCCCCAGGAAGCAATGGGGAGTAATTACTTTGAATGACTCTGAGTAGAAGTTATTTTGACATTGCAGCACTGGAGCTTCTACACTACCACTATTTTGAAATAATTATTTCAGAAATAAGTATTATTCCTCATGGAAAGCTGAAGTTATCATTTTGAAATAACCAGCCCCTTATTTTGAAATAACAGGGTTGGTAGGGTAGACACTCTGCTTATTATTTCGAAATAAGGGGGGTTATTTTAAAATAACTCCCTAGTGTAGGCCAGAGCCCATTGACTTCAGTTTGATCTCAGAACTGGCCTTTAAATGAAAGCTATTTAAAGTGAAGTTCACTTGAGTGCTGTAGGATTGTAATAGATAATTTCGTAAGTAGGGTTTTCTGGTCACACATTAGTCTAGAAAGACTTTTGAAGTATCATGCCTTCAAAGCTATTAACCTTCTAGGAACAATCTAAATTGAATACATCGCCCTCCTCCCCCCAAAAAACCTCATACCAAACAAACCCAGACAAAAAATGGAGATTCTGGTTTGAATACTTGCCTCTTCCTTGACTATAGCAAACACCTCCCCTACCCCACTCTACTGAACATCTACATAAGATTAACTCTATGTACCCAAAATGGGCCAAGAAATCATTCTGCTCCTGAATACATTTCATGTCTATTGTCTTTCTGATATAAGAAGATCATTGGATAAATTCAGCACAGGCAAGAAGAAGCACAAGTCAACTGAACTCAGTAGAATTTATTTTGGTTACAGCTATGCTGAATCTGGTTGTTTGCCCACAAAAGCACACTGAGTTTCTCCAGAATAACAAGGGTGTTTATATCTTTTGATTCACCACCATTAGAATACTTCATTTGCAAGAGCAACTCCTGTCTTTTGAGGCCAGATTAAAATCCTACCTTTCTGAGGTTGTTTTTTCACTGGTGATAAGGCTGTTGATTATTTATGTCCTTTACAGACATTTGAAGAGCAGTGTGAAAACTGCTATCACATTTTGACTGCATTGAACCTGTCCATGTGCAAAACTGTGGCAAGGGTTGCATTAGCATTATTTTTATATCTGTTTTCAAGAAGTAAAAAAAGTAAAAAAGTCATTATCAGCTAAACAGTGTTACAAAATAATGTAGCTTCTACCTGCAAATGGATTTCTTGGCATTTTATATATGTGAAATATAAAACAACATGGAATGTATTGGAGTAAAGCTTTCTTGCATCTGCAAAGCTCTGTAGATGAACTGCTACTACCTCAGTTTAGAGAAAGAAATTTGGCAAACAATTAGTCCATAACATAATCTTCACATTATTCAATGCCAAAATGAAGAAAGGTGCATGAAGATGAAACCAAGGCTTCAAATACCTAACATTGTTCTTTGTGTGTGACTATAACAAAAGTTTTCAAAGGATAGTGTTCATGTAGACAAAATACCAAATGATTGACATAATGGAGAATGTACAGGATGAGGGACCCACTCATTGTAATAGTAAAACAGAGAATGGAAAAATAAGGCATTTGGGACCCAGTTCCTCTCCCAATGAAGTCCACAGCCAAATTTCTGTTGATTTCAAATAAAAGCAAGAACAGAACCTTAGGGATAAAGCTCATATTAGTGCCTTGCATAAATAGCCTGCTAGAATATGGGGAACATTTACTGGGAAAGAGAGAAAGGAAACCTTGTGGCTGCTCTAAAGAGACAATTGTAACATGCCCCCAATATCAGGTAATTAATTACTGGAGGATCAGAGGATCCTAGTCCAGTCCACTATGCTCTCACACACCTTCTAGAGAGAGCCTCAGTGTGAGGCTCAATGTCATACACACACTGCTAAGCCATTCCCTCTTTACACAGTGCAACTCAGCCAAGAACCCCTCTTCAGCCAGAAAGGTGGAGACAGGATTTCCCCCTTGCTGAGCAAATAGAATATATGAATTAATAGTGTGACATTGGGTGGTTTAAGTCATCGGGAGAGACATTGAGAATGGAAGTGAGAAGAGATTTATCAAAGGAAAGTGTAGACTACTTTTGCAATAGCTGGGGACAAACTAATTGGAATTATAGCACAAAGATGGGCAACATGAATGAATAGTCACACCAGGAGAATAAGACCCTTTGAAGCATTCATTCCTGTATATAATGGACACAGTACTGGTTAGACAAGAGATAGAAAAAAAAGGAGGGCTTAAAAAAAAGACCTTTGGGCTTTTGGAAGCCCAAAACCTAACAGCACTGAAACTTGATATGTATTTTAGAAAGCCACATGAGTGAAAGCAGGGCAAATGAAAGAACTGAAATGCAGAAAAGAACTGTTTAGCAAATGGGAGTGAGGGGAGCTTGCAAGGAATAGAGAGAAGCAGGTTGTCAAGGAATACAGATTTAAAATACAGAATGCAAAGATGCAAGATTAAATTATGCCAGCTAATAGAAATGAAGGAAATAAGAAAGGGTTGTATTCAGAAAAAAGAAAAGAGCATTATAGAAAGATAAAACTGCTAGAAAAATGCAAAAGGTGAGCAAGTAAGTAATGACTCCAAAATGGCTGAAATTTAAATAACTATGCTTGGTTTTCTATTTGAAAACATGATAACAAGAAAATGAGAGTGTTATGCAAGAAGCAGAAAAAAAGAAGATTGACAATAATAGCTGAAGAGACTGAGAGCAAAGGATAAACAAAGAGAATATCGATCACACACTGTGAGCAGTGAATAATTCATCGAACACAGTCAAGGCCCCACTGCTTTAACATTTGTTGTAGAATCCCTCCCTTGCTGAAGGAATATGCAACACTCTTTAATGTTTTAAATCCATATTTCTAGTTTTCTTGGTTTCAAACAAAAGCCTTGAAGGTGGAAGTAGAGGGTAAAATCAGGCAGGCTTATCTTTTTGAGTCTGTAAGTAGTCAGAAATAATAGCCCTCAGAGGGTATGTCTACACTAGCCCCCTAGTTCGAACAAGGGAGGCTAATGTAGGCATTCGAAGTTGCAAATCAAGCCCGGGATTTAAATATCCCACTCTTGATTTGCATCTTCCCGGCTGGTCGCCATTTTTGAAATTTACAAGTCCGGACTAACTGCCTGCGTCTACACGTGGCAGGGACCTGGTAGTTTGAAATAAAGCCCTAGTTCAAACTACCTGTTATTTCTCCTGGAATGAAGTTTAACAGGTAGTTCGAACTAGGGCTTTATTTCGAACTACCGGGTCCCTGCCGCGTGTAGACACGGGCAGTTAGTCCAGACCTGTAATTTTCAAAAACTTTTAAGCACAGGCCTCAGATTGCCTTAGGCAAGAGCCACACAAAGTAACTCCTGACCTGATGCCCTGCCGGTTCCAGCAACTCTTAAATGCAATTCAGCATCCACTCAGTGTGGATGTGCTATTTTGAAATAGCTATTTCTAATGCATTTTGTGTGTAGATGTGTTATTTCTAAATAACTTATTTCAAAATAAGATATTTCAGAATAACGCTGTAGTGTATACATACCCTAACAGAACAGTATTGTAAAATTTTACAGATTTCTGTAAAATATTGCAAATCTCCTAAAAGGACAAACCTTGTCTGTCAATAATGTGTATATGATCAGAGGGAAGTCACTTGTGTTTTCTCAGTGGTGGGATAGGAAGGAAAAGGTTAAGTATTTCTGAAAGTGGCCCAGCAGGACAAATGTTGGTTGTACCACTTCTAGTACCTCTAATTAAACAGTTAATGGAGAATCATTCCTTCTGGTCTTATTCTTTTCTGTCATTCAGATTTCTATAGGGCCGTTACCACAGTATCTAAACAAGGAGACAAGAGGCACATTTTTGGCCACAGTTGAATTGGGCCTAATAATATATGGAAGAAAATACAATTTTAAATAAATGCAGAGTGTTGAAAATAGTGAATAAAAACAACTACTGTGCAGCATTATACAGCACAGTGGATGATTAACATTTAATCTGATTTCATTTTAAATAATTCATATAGATTAGTTTCTGTGACTTTCATTCACAACTTGCCCTTATGCTTATCATTATAAAAATAGCTTGCTGCTTGTCACTCTGCCTAACTAATGAATTCTCATCAGTTTGTTATTCCTTTGAGAGCTGTTTCAGTTATTTTGAAATGCAATCTGTTATGGGACATATACATTCCTGATTAAAACACCCACATACAAGCCACTATGAATTCCCAAAGGTTGGTGTCAATTATTGGACTCAAGGTCTGCAAAACTTCCACTGCCACCTGTGTCTAGCTAGAAGCTCCCGTCCCATGCCACTGGACTCAGACCTGGACACAGCGTGCTGCACATTCAGGATCTCTGTTAACTTTTGCAGTGCATTTTATCTAGGAATAAAGCCACTCGCCTGGAAAAGTTCCAGCTGATATAAAACCAGCAGCCTTTCTGCTTAGCAACACAGGTTGCTGAGAGCACATCATTCTAATGCTTCACTCTCCAGGATAGCTCCTCTTTGAAGACACAATCTAAGTCAAAGACTTTTCTCTTGTAGTCAAGGCCCCACTGGATTGGATCCAAGTATCTCAGGGCCTGCTGATACTTCAAGACAATTGTTACGTCAATCCATGATATTTAACAAATTGAAAATGCTAACAAAATGAGGTGGAATAATTGTTCAGTAGGTTGTAGGCTTCACTATGAACTGCTGAAGCAATTGTGTCCTTTTCTGCCTTAGAATTTTCAATTGTGTTAGTCAACAATTGTTAATTCAAGAGCAGTCCAGTACTGAGAGAGAACATCTCTCTCTAGGTGCTGCCCAACAGAAGAGAAGCAGCTGCAAGCAGCCCCGTATCAAGTATTCCAGCACCCTGCAGCAGTCAGGGCAAAACATTGCTTCTGTTGAAATAAATTGCAATTAGCATCTGAGAGACCAACGGGGAGATCTCAGGACTGCAAGGCTGGGCACTACCACCCTTTGTTTAAACAACAAGCTGGAGAGCTCATTCAGAATTTAATAGAGGTGGTAAATAGAAGGGATTTAACTGAAAATGGGAAAGCCCAGAGATCAACCAGGTATCCAACCAAAATAAAGAGTAATTTCAGCAGTGTTCCATGTTTGTAAAGCTTTAACAACCTGATTTAGATTTAAGAAGTAAAATAAATAAATATATACATTTACTAATTAAGAGTGAGGAAAACTGCAGATGATGAGGTTATTAAGGGCTTCCTCTTCACATTAGAACAGGGCTACTCAACATGGGGCCCATGGGCCACATGCGGCCCGGTGCCTATTTGTTTGCGGCCCTCTGCACAATTCGGGTTCATATGTGTTTTAGTACTTAAATTCCTGGACTGTCATTGCTCATTAAAAATGCTGTCATATGGGTGGAAATCGGGTAAATATTGCATTTTATTAATATCAGCAGAACTGACTTAAAAGGGGCCTGCATATTGTGTAGTCTTGCCTTAGTCTTTGTATTCATGCCCATCAGTGTGGAAGAAGGTATTTGCATATATTTCCATGTACATGCAACCACACTTGTGGCTCTTGGCATGTGCTGTGAGTATCATTGTGGCCCCTGGGCTTACAAAATTGAGTATCCCTGCATTAGAATCTAGAATCACAGGAGTACTGGCCATAAAACTAGCCTTACGCTCTCTTTCTCTTTGATCATTTTAATGCTTCCCATTTTTATTTTGTGCTGTCTGATTCTAGGGGGTTCTGCTGGTCATTGCAGAGGTTCTGGACCTTGCACTTCTGACATAAGATGTTCAACCCCTTTGTATGGGCAGCATCTTGCAAACCTTGAGGAGCAGGTCTGAAATTCTTTGGCTTCTCTACAAGCAAGGTAATGTCAATCAGCATAGTCTTGGTCAGTGAACACATCCTGGCCAACCTCCAGTAGCCCTAATAAATTAGTAATACTATTTGGAAACAGCTGATTCCATTGTGCAATATTACCCTCATAATACTGCCTTTGAACATTGCAAATCCTCAAGGTATACCAGTGAAATGCTTGCATGGTGGATATGTTGTGTTCTTAAATGCCATTTCTATAAGAGAGTTCCATGGCAGGATTTTTCTTAACCAACTTAAAATTGTATTTAGAAAGGCACTAAGTCCTGGACTATAAAAAAAGATATTTCTGTATGTTACTGTACCTATCACATAGAGAAATGACAGCATCAACATTTTTAAAAATAATTTATTGCCAGAGAAATTTAAATCAGGAATGTTGATTTGAGACTGTGAGGCCAACTGGTTTTTCTAAAGAATCCCTGTAGCTAACATTTACATTTTTGCCTTCATGTAATCAATTAGAAAGTCATAGTCAGACAGATGTATGGATGAACTGCCTCATATGGTTGTCTTGTGCTTTATGCAAGTCTATATTTAGCAGAATAAAGAGGTTATTAATGGATTCAATTTGGTTTTTGTTTCTTGGACCAAGTATCTCAGACATGATTTAAAGTTAAAAAAACCTTCTATAAATGCTACTTAAAGAAGGAAAATAAAAATCCTGAAAGTTGATCCTGGATACATTTGGACTGGAAATATGGCATAATTTTTAAGTGAGGGTAATTAGTCACTGCAACAATTTATCAAGGGTTGCAATGGATTATCCATCACTGGCAATTACTAAATCATTGCTGGATATTTTTCTACTAGATCTGCTTTAGTAATTATTTTGGAGAAGTTCTGTGGTCTGTGTTGTACGGGAGGTCAGACTAGATAATCACGGTCATCCATTCTGGCATTAGAATCTATGAAAAAAAAATAATTCACCAAACAAAATAAATGGAAACAACAGTTATTGTCAAAATCTTTTTTCATAAAATTTCTTTCAATAAAAAATTGGGCCATCCAGATACAAAGGAAAAAATAGGCACTGAACAATATTATTGTTTACTTTCAAGAAAAATGCAATTTTTTGGCTTCTAAACAGAAGGGAGAAAAAATTAATAATTAAAAAATCTTATTCTTTCTAAAAACACTACTGAACAAAAATGTAGAGCCAAATTATCTGTACTGTGCATGTAGGCACTAGTGTGGGGGTAACAGAAGCATCCATATTGCTACTGTTTGTGCTCTGTCAGAATATTTAGATGGATGGCTAATACTGCTGGAGGCATTTAATGCCCTAAAGATGGTAAGGAATGTGTCCAGGGTCATTCCAGCTACTTCTACATCTGATAAATACCCACAGATTGGCATGGTGGGAGCACTCATACTACACCATTTTAAAGATTCTGTAAATGCTGCTTCCACATAAATATTGTCGAAACAAAAAACAAGACTATGTAGCACTTTAAAGACTAACAGGATGGTTTAATAGGTGATGAGCTTTCGTGGGCCGGGCCTACTTCCTCAGATCAAATAGTGGAAGAAAATTGTCTCAAACATATATACCAAAGGATACAATTTTAAAAAAATGAACACATATGAAAAAGACAAATCAAATTTTCACGTGTTCATTTTTTTAAATTGTATCCTTTGGTATATATGGTTGTGACATATATATTTGGTATATATGGTTGTGACAATTTTCTTCCACTATTTGATCTGAGGAAGTGGGTCTGGCCCACGAAAGCTCATCACCTATTAAACCATCTTGTTAGTCTTTAAAGTGCTACGTAGTCCTGTTTTTTGTTTCAGCTATACCAGACTAACACGGCTACATTTCTATAAATATTGTCCTGACTCTGCCCTATTGATGTATAATACACTCTCTTCAGCATTACATTGTTATCCCTTGCAGTCCACTGTGCTTATACTACACAAGCGATGATATCACTTATGGATTGCAAAAAATACTATGTAAATGATGATATCTAGATCCCTGCTATATTTACAAAGCTATTGCTACATTATATGAACTAAAATCCTTGTGCAGAAATTTGAGTGTAATCAACACAACATGTGCAGCAAATGGTCAGTATAAATTAAACTAGGTGAATGACCTCATATAACAAAAACCTCACTTGCTAACTGATCCATTCTAGCATCATTTGGTTTAGCCAATCACCCTTCCTCGGTGCATTCCATCCTTAAAATTAAACTGCTGTGCAGGATGATTTAAGAGGGACTGATGAAACTAAACAGATATTAAGGCATGCTGTCATAACAGGATTAGTTTTATTTTCCAATCACAAAACTGGAAAAACCCCACAAACAACAAATGAAGTAGATTTCATTCTGAATTTAAAATGGGAGATTAGCTCTGCAGGTGGAAGAAGGTTTTTCGGAAAAAGCCATTAGCTTCTCACATTGGATTTCTATTGCCTAACAGAGTGAAATCTAAATGAAAAATACATATGGATAAACTGATGGTTTGATATCTTTATTTCATACAGAAACAGGTGGACAGAGATATGCACTAATTCAAGAGCTTTCAAGATTTTTTTTTTAATTTTGCTGTTTTGGTGCCTGCTGTCAACAGCCATAGCTAAGCAATCTGGATGATATTGATTGTATTAAAACATTTCAGGAACACATTGCAAAGAAATTCAGGATGACGCACACCCAACATTTCAAAAACTGATTTTGGGAATGCCTAAAAAACATAAATTAAACTTATACAAAAGACAAATTAAATAACACAGATAAAAGGGGTCAGTCCAAAGTGTTGAGCACTCTGGCTAAAATCATGCAATCCAGTTAAAGCATGCACTTATCTTTAAAGATCTGAATAGTCCCACTAAAACCAATGGACTATGCACAGGCCAGAAGTTAAGCATGTCCTTTAATGGCTTTGTCCAGCCAAGAATGAACTGCCCAGCACTTATCAGGATTGTGCTCATATTATTGAGTCTCTCCTTAAAGTTTTCATTGTCCTCAACAACTTCTACCAGAATAGTTTTGAGCAGCATGTAATGGAATACGAGATAAATAAAGCATAATGGTCTGGAAAACAGATTTAGGCTCCAATTTCCACAAATTGAGCTTTCATTATGTTTTCACTTTTCTTTTTTGTAACTGCATCAAACTGTGGGTCCATTTTATAACACATGGCAGGATTAGATTTTTATGAGTAAATGTTAGTAAATGTTGATTTTATCACGCACACACAAACCCACAGAGAACTATTTGTATTGATAAAAATAAAAATTTACAGATAGGCAATGTAAGAAAAATGCTGGTTGAGAATTTATTAGAGTTTTATTGAAGGATATTTACTTTGTATCTTTTGACAAATGATGTTGACAATTTCTGTTTTAATAAAGCTTTAACTTTTTGAATCTCAATATCTACTTTCATGAAATAATCATTTATCTTATCCCCCATTTCCAACCCCCCTAATTTTTCACAACAATGAACATTTAAATAACCAAAGAATAAAAATGCTGAATGCCCATAATTTCACAAAATTATGAAAATTTAAATTGATACAGTTAGAAAAAATGCTTACAAATGAACATAGATATTATCTACCAAAATTATAAAAAAAGTAAATTTTATTCTGCGAATCCTACACATGGATACATAAGTACATGTTTGTGAATGAGGCCACTTACATATACAGCAGTTTTTTGCATGCAGAAAATTGGATGCCATTTCTGCAAATCACTCTTTTTATGCACCTATTTACTATGAGATGCACTTATTTTTCAATGAGCAAGTTCTAGTCAAACACCATTAACATGGCATTTAATTTTTAAATGACCTTCAGCCATAGCCACATTCTTTTTCATAAATATTGCACATAATCTAATTAAAAGTCCTGAAAATACTGTTAAAATATATGATATTTTATTAGGATTGAGCAAATAACATGCCAATGGATTTCTTTTGCAGGCAGGTATATGTCAAATCCAGTTTATGAAAAGGGCTAAAGTGTATTCAAAATTATGTTATAAATATGGTTCAGACATGTTTGGGTAGAGTCCATGAAGTAAAAGCCCATTCTACTCTCCTTGATTTACAGTGGTTGTCCCATAGGGAACAAAGAGGTTTAATCCGGGATTGAGAACAGGAAGTATGTTCCTTCCTTGAGGGCTGCTACTTGACATGGTGGGATGGCTTGTGTGTTGTATTGATCATGAGATCATGGAAATATCCACTCAATGTGCAGCAGCAATCAAAAAAGCAAACAGAATTTTGGGAATCACTAAAAAAAGGTACAGAAAAAGACAGAGAATATTTTATTGCTTCTGTATAAATCCATTGGAAGCCTACATCTTGAATACTGTGAGCAGATGTGATTGCCTCTTCTCAAAAAAGATACCTTAGCATTGGAAAAAGTTCAGCAAAGGGCAACGAAAATGATTAGGGATTTGGAACGGCTGCCATATAAAGAGAGACTAAAAAGACTGGAGCTTTTCAGCTGAGAAAAGAGGAGACTTAGGGTCTATCTTCACAGCACCCACACTTTGAAATAAGCTACGCCATTTGCGCTATGCAAATGGCGTAGCTTATTTCGAGGTTATTTTGAAAAAAAGCACTGTTCCGATAAATCTCTTAACCCTTGTGGAATGGGTGCATTTAAAGATGTAGAATTGCTATTTTGGTATACTTCAAATATACCGAAATAGCCCTGCAGTCTAGACATAACCTAAGGGAGAAATATGATAGAGGTAAAAAATCATGACTGGTATGAACAAAGTAAATAAGGAAAAGTTATTTACTTGTTCCCATAACAAAAGAACTAGCCGTGACCACATGAAATTAATAGGCAGCAGGTTTAAAACAAACAAAAGGAAGTTTTTCTTCATGCAACGCATAATCAGCCTGTTGGAACTCCTTGCCAGAGGATGTTGTGAATGCCAGGACTTTGACAGGGTTCAAGAAAGAGCTAGATAAATTCATGGAGGATAGGTTCATTAATGGCTATTAGCCAGGTTGGGTAGAAATGGTGTCCCTAGTATCTGTTTGTCAGAAGCTGGGCATCAGGGTTGGGATCACTTGATGATTACCTGTTCTGTCCATTCTCTCTGAGGGGCACCTGGCATTGGCCACTGCTGAACAACAGGATACTGGGCTAGATGGACCTTTGGTCTGATCCAGTATAGCTGTTCTTATGTTCTATGCCAGTAGAAGCTTTAACTCCTGATAGGTCCACTTGAGTGGAAAGGGCAGAGATCAGAGATAAAGCAGTCCACTAGCCCTCCAGGTTGGGGGGTTGAGTAAGTAGGATTCAGACTGAGGTTATGATCATTAGGTAGGGTGCCCATATTTCCCTATGGTCAATATGGGATACCTGGTAAAATTACTTGTATTCAAGTGAGTTCAATGGCAATGAATCAGAATTATTCATATAAACATTCAAATTAATATAAAGTTGTCTGAGCTTCCATTAAAAAGAAATACTGTGGAGCTGGATTCTTATTTACTTTATCTCTAAGATTTTAGGGTTAACACAGGGTGGGGAGAGAAACATACAGACCACCCCCCAACACATACAGCTCTATCTCCCATAAACACCACACAGGAATAGGTAACACACATACCCTTCCATACTCCTCTATCACATGGGTGAGGAGGGGGACCAGCCGACCCAATCCTCCCTGTCTGGTGCTCTCCACCTTACCTGCCTGGCTGGTGGAGATGGACCTACCTCTCCTGGTACTGTGTTTTCAAGAGGGAACATGTAGGGGGCACATAGGGTCACATGCCTCCTCACTAGATTTCTGCCAGTGATCACTTGAGAATGTGGCCAGCAGCAGCTCTTTGGCAGAAAGCACTTGCAGAGCTCATCTCTTCTCCCTCCCTTTCCGCCACGTGGCTGGATACAGCTTGTTCCTTCCTGCCAGCACTGTGTTGAAAGGCAGCTAATACTTCTAGACTGCTGCTGGCTACTAACATAACCAGCCACTTCTTGTCCACTGGATAAAGAACAGACAGGAAGAGATTAAGATCTAAGAATGTATTGTGCCTCGGGACCCAGGGAATCTGATAGCATGGGCTTCAGCAAACCTGGGCAGAGGGGTGGATCAGCAGGAAAGTGCCGAGGGGATGGAGCAGCCCCAGGCTCCCTGGGAAAGAGTGAGCATGGCAAATAATAGGGAGCTGATGAAAAGGATGTTAAATTAGAGGGTATGAACTTGGAAGTCCCCTATGCCAGTCTCTGTCAATGCATCCTTTATCTATCAGTGTTAAAGGTTGCAGCCAGATATGGGCCTCATGTTTTAGCTCATTACCACCTCTTTAGGTGAAAGGCCCCAGACATATGTATGGTAACTTTGCCTTAGTGCAACAGACAGTATGTGGCCTGTAGATTCCTTGCAATATGGCCAAACTACTTTAATATAAATGTATTATAATCTATTATAATAAAACAAATAATCAAAATCATGGGGAAATAAGAAATCCATAAGAAAAGATATATAAGCAAGCAAGTAAGTTAGCCCTGTGGGCTACCCCATAATGATCCATGAGGATGCCAGCAACTATAGCCTAGGCTGTGAGTGGAAACCAGTTGCACTTTGCTCTTGCACTTGTCAGAAGAAGAAAAGTAATGTGCAGAGACTGAAAAGGAGTGCTTGCTAAGCATGGGGCTTATGAGAATGTTTACAGATATTTGTATGAACTATATTTGGTTACACTGATAACAGACCATAACCACTTCAAATCTTCATTAATGGAAAATAAGGGTATGTCTACACTACCCTCCTAGTTCGAACTAGGAGGGTAATGTAGGCATACCGCACTTGCAAATGAAGCCCGGGATTTGAATTTGCATAAGCGGGGAGCCACCATTTTTAAAACCCCGCTGGTTCGAACCCCGTGCAGCGCGGCTACACGGGGCATGAACTAGGTAGTTCGAACTAGGCTTCCTAGTTCGAACTACCGTTACTCCTCGTGAAACATATGTTGCTAAGTATGTTGCTAAGTATTGGTAGCCATGACAACAGAGTTACCTGTAGAGCCCAGGTAACAATACTCACAGCCTTGTTAAACTGATCACTGAGGAGTCTCATGTGAAACAAACACCACCAAGGAAGAGCACCATACTAAGCTGTTGTATAACAGAGGTCAAAGGCTGATGATTAAAGCATCCAGGCTCTTGCTCTGCAGATTGAACTGGCCAATTTTCTGAGCAGGAGGTTCCAAGTGCTGACACACAAACATACTGACAGCAAGGATATTGGATGCTAATTCAACAGGTTATAGGCAGCAAGGACAGTGGATGGTAACTTAATAGGTTGCAGGAATCCTTTTCTGCTTTAAGAATGGCCATAATCTGCTTTATGCCAAGTCCACAGTAACGGCGTATTGATGACCCATACATAGAAATTAATAAGGTAATATGATGCCTTTGATCCAAGATACTTGAATTCCAGCAAGATTATTATCATAGCCCAATGCTGTGCCTAGTTTGGAAGGGTTAAGGGCCTTATCTAGCTCGTTGACTGTAAATAGCTCTGGTGGAGCTACATTTTGATGTCAAAGTTGGCACTATTCATCATATATTTTGATTTTGCTTCTCCAGTAGGAGATTTGCTAGCCAGAGAAGATGTCTTGCAACCTCGCTGATCTTATTCAGAGGGCGATATTGAACTTGAGATTGTTGAGCAGTGCCTAACTGGTGGATTATATTTCAGTACTTACCACTGAAATAGATGAAGACAAGCTTCTCTAGAGTCCTTCAATTGAATGAGCATGGAGGCTCAATCAGGTGAAGTTGCCAGATAATTCAAATTTTCTGAGCTAGGCTTGACATTCAGCATTTAGGCAGGGAGTGTAACGTATACAACAATCCTGTAGCCACACATGCACCTTTATAAATGATGGGAAGACAACTCATTTATACTGTTCAAACTTTGAAAAAGAACCTCTCTCCAAAGTGAGCAGTCATGAAAAGAGTAGCCAAGTCAGTTTAAAACAAAACGTATGGAGATTTTTACAACATATACCACTCAAACAACTGTCATGTCGATAACCTGATTACCATGTTCATGTCTAAATGGATGGAGAAAAAGGATGGAGAAGTCCAGCTGTTGTAAAGAAAAAGAATTCAATGCCCAGACCACATGAGATTGAAACAGTGGATACTTCAACAGAAACTGTCAACATCTACAATTTATACCTCAAAAAGAACAGACAACAGAGCAAACTATAGATGGCAGAGGCAGAGCAAGAAGAAGAATTGTCTATAATCAGTCTTTGCAATTAATGGACAGCCAGATGACCAAGTTGTTACGTACTCTGGTCATGCAATTAGAAAACCAGAATTCTCTGAAACCAGTGTAATTCAGAAATACTCAACAGACTGATACATACTGCATTTCAAAGACAGAGTGATGGTATAAACATTGCAAATGGTAGGAATGTAGAAGTTAAAGGTAAGGATGTAATGACATTCTTAATTGCATTAAATGGCTCAGACTCTAGCTGGCACTGTGTGTAAAATACTTATTTAAATGAACCACAGCCACACTTGGGCTATGTCTAGACTGCATGCCTTTTTCGACAAAGGCTTTGTCGTCAGATACTGAGCATCTAGACTATGATCAGTAGTCTCAAAGAGCATCTAGACTACGATCAGTATTGTCAACAAAGCAAGCCGCTTTTTTGAAAGAGAGTCTAGATGCTCTTTTTCAAAAAAGCAGTTTGCATGCAATAGCACCTTTTTTTGAAAGAGTACGTTCAAAAAAAGGCATTATTCCTCGTAAAATGAGGTTTACCACTGTCAACAAAACTGCCGTGTTCTGTCAACTTACTGTCAACAGAATGCAGCGGTAGTGTAGACGCAGGTATAGTTTTGTCAACAAAAGCTAAATTTTGTTGACAAAACCCTGTAGTCTAGACACACCCCTTGGAGAACAGTAAAGAATCTTTTGATGAAAGGTGTGTGTAAGCAAGCACTATAATCATTTCTGGAACAGAACTAAATGGTATCTGTGTACTGGATCTGCCCTTTCCTTTCTTTTACCATCTGCTTTGGGAGGAAGGGGGGAAATAGTATACAGTCTGCACCTGACAATCCCTTTATAGCTGAAGTTAGGTTCAGGTAGACCATACAACTGTGATTTATTCTGTGTAGGTGCATTTTCAATGAAACTGTCAACTCAATAGTTAATAAAATAATATACATTTCTAATCAGCATCACTCAGTGGGAAAACAGGATGCAGGTCACTTTAAAGCCCACTATTATGTCTGTCCTTTGTTGGACATTTATGAACAAAGATATCTAATTTGTACACATTGCAGTCAGAAATCTCCAGGTATTATATCTTCTTCCTATCTGCTAACCAGATTAAGCCATATTGTTTTGTTCTGTGAAATTCTCTGCATGGCAGCAGGTATATATGACAAGTAAGCAGGAAAGGGGTTAAATTCAGAATGAGAAATGGTGTTTCAGAACTCTGCCATCTCATGTGCTCTCTTATCTGGTGATCTCAGTAACATTTCTCTAGTTTGTTTGTTTCCTTCTGTCCTCCTTTTAGTAATGGATGTCTGTAGGGCCGTGTCCAGACTCAGGGGTTTTTTCGGGAAAAGTAGCCTTTTCCCGAAAAACTTCCCCTGCGTCCAGACTCAAGCCGTGTTCTTTTGAAATTATTTCGAAAGAACGCGGCTTTTCTTTCGATGGCGGTAAACCTCGTTTCACGAGGAAGAACGCCTTCCTTCGAAAGTTCCTCTTTCGAAGGAAGGCGTTCTTCAATGTAAAGAGGCCGTCTTCGAAAGAGAGCATCCAGACTCGCTGGGTGCTCTCTTTCGAAAAAGCGGATTTCCTCTATCGAAAGATCCGCCTGCAGTCTAGACGCGATCTTTCGAAAGAGGCTCTTTCGAAAGATGCTTTCGAAAGAGCCTCTTTCGAAAGAAGCCTGCAGTCTAGACATAGCCTAGTAGACTGGCCTTTCAATGAATAGGTTGGCTTCCTAATCAGCCAGGTTGTGATCTTTTATGGATTCTGGATAAAAACACAGAAGACTTGGGTAATCAATGTAGTTATTCCTAGATCACTTGAACTTTTAATATCTTTATATGAATATGCACAAGGTACTTCATTCTGAAAAATAAGACAAGCAGAACAACATGAAGTACCAAAGATTCTTTTAACTGCATATATATTCAAGAAGAATCTAGAAAATCTTGACTAAAACAGTGTAAATAAAATGAAGCTTCATAGGTATATGTGACTATTTGCTTTATCAGTGCAGAGTTTAGAGACATTATTCTTTCTTTATTTGGCACCAAGGCTATTTGAACTTTTTCTACCACTATTAATCATTCTCTTTCTCATCTTCAACTACTACAAAGATTTGACAAGGACTTACTTTCACCTTGAAACACACTAGTAAAAATTCAACTTGAGCTTTACTGAGAAGGGCTGCTGAAATATCTTTTGCTCTTCTCCAGAGATCAGTTTTATAGGAGAGAGGATTTTATGTCTGTTTTTTCCTGTAACTAAGAATAATATTTACTTATTTTTTATACAAATGAGCCCTTATGCAAAAATACCCCACCTAATAAATGGCACAAGATGTAGTAGTGCAATGTTAATGATTTTTTGCACAAAATAACCTTGGGAAGCCTTTAACTATAGTAAAGCAGGCAGGGATAGCTTTGGGAAAACTGAACTGGTGAGCAAGTGCTTTAGGACACAGGAACCAAAGGAGAACTTAATAAGAATAAGCTGCTGTTTCTTTAAACAGGCCTCTACCTGTTTTGGTGCTACTGCTAGGGGCACCCAAGGAGAACGTGAATATACTGGCTGGTGCTCTTTTGTGTTACCACTAGCATATTTCTTCCCATGGGACTTGTCCATTGAGTGGGTGCAGTTTCTTCCTTGCATTTTAGTATACATCTACCCTGCACACTCCTTTGGGCTCTGTGTACAGTACATAAACACATACCCCTTCTTTGGTTTAAATACTAGTGTAAATGGTGAATAAAGGCTCATGGCAAAGTTCCGGCAGTGGGGAGGGAGTGAAGAAATGTTCCAGCAGCTCTCCACCACCAGGGACTGAAAAGATAACAGAGCAGGTAGGGTTGAACCTTCCCTGGCTTTGCTGTTGCCACTGGATCCAGGGCTGTGAGGTTTGGTGGTTTCCACATCTGGGCTTTTGCTGAAGAAAGCTTTTATTATTCACTATTGAGTTCCAGGAAGGCTGAGGAGACAATATATGCTACTCAGCATCCCAGGTTCTTCAGTATTCTCACTTGTATCCAGGGACCTGCGAAGCTGAATATCAGTTACCACAAACTCAACCCTGCAGGTTTGAACATATAAAGCTCAGAGGCAGCTCCAACTGGTTCACCACTGCTTGACTGCTCCTTTTCTCTCCTGTAGGCCCCCCAGTGGCTGGTCCCTCCTCCTTGGGATATGGCAGACTTTCCAGACAGGTAAAGTGGGCTCTGGGTACCATACATACCCTCTTAATGTTTGTAGAAGATCCCCATGCCCATGGGATGTGGAGCCCCCAAGGGACAGAGTCTGGGGCAAAGGGACTGCAGTGCAGATCCTTACTAGGATCCAGGAGGAGCTGTCTGGGAAGAATGGCTGTACTCCCTGCAGCCCAGCAGAACCGTGAACTCCCTACCTCCCTGCACTTCCTGCTGCAGTGCCTCTCGGTCCCACTCTTGCAAGGTCCTCAAGCCCCAGGGCTTCTGCTGAGGTACCTGGAGCACAGGTTGCAGCTGGGAGAGTTGACTCTTGAGCTGTACAATATTCCTTTCTAATACAATTTTACTGCTCCCCATATTGTGGAGTGTGGCTTTTTGGGGTTAGCTGAAGGAGGAGACTCTTCTAATTGAAGAGATTTTTTTTCCCACTTCTAGGTATTACACGTTTGCTGATGAGCCTTTCATTTCCTCCACCACACCCACTTGCTCTGAAGCTAAACGATATTCTTGACTTTCTCCATTTATGGAGCTCATATCGTACTCGGTGTGCTCTGAAGCAGGGCAGCCTCGTGTACCTCTTGCAGGGACAATCCACATATCAGCTGTTAAGGGGTGTGGGAAAGAGGAAATTGAAGGGGAAACAGGACTGTGTGAAGGGGCCAGAGACAGGTGAAGGAAGATGTAGGAGCAGGATGGGATAGGGAACAAATGTGGTGAGTGCCATGGGGCAGTGTGGAGGATGGGGCAATGCTGGGAAATCAGAGGGTAGGCCAAGAATTGAGGAACTCAGGCAGGAGGAGGGATAGAGGGGACGAGCAGGGAGGAGGGAAAGAGAGGAGGAGTATGGCAAAAGGGGAGGAAGTGGAACAGGTGCAGATTTTGGGAGGGGCTGCAGGTGGAAGAGGCAGCTTGGGAGCTAGCTTTCCTGAGGGAATTGTCACCTGCTGTCCAGGCCTACCACAGTGAAAAACTCCAGCCCTGGCAGGGGAGTTAGGGTATGTCTACACTGCATTCCTCTTTCGAGAGAAGAATGGAAATGCAGATGAACAAAGTTGCAAATGAGGCGCGGATTTGAATTTCCCATACTTCATTTGCATAATCGCGTCTGGGCACTATTTCAAAATACCCTATTTCAAAAAAAGATACGCTGTCTAGACGTGGTCATTGAGAAAGAAAACCCTTCTTTCGAAATTACCCTTAAACCTCATTTTATAAGGAGTAAGGGTAATTTCAAAAGAAGGGTTTTCTTTCAAAATAACCACATCTAGACAGCGTTTCTTTTTTCGAAATAGGGTAATTCAAAATAGTACCTGGATATGATTATGCAAATGAAGTGCAGGAAATTCAAATCCGCGCTTCATTTGCAATTTCCTCGAAAGAGGAAAGCAATGTAGACATACCCTCAGTGGAGAAAGGCTCAAGCAGCTCTCACTCTTCTCCCCTACAGGGCCTTTCACTGTGTCATGTAGCTACACATCCAACTGAGGACATAGCTTGCTTTTCACTGAAGCATAAAACTACACATTCCTGATATCCCACTGCAAGTGGTGTGCAGTGGAGACATGCCCTACAGTTAAAGACATTGGAGGAACTCAGTAAGGAAGAATTAAAGTGGCAAGCCGGTAAGGGTATGTCTACACTACCCCGCTAGTTCGAACTAGCGGGGTAATGTATGCATACCGAACTTGCTAATGAAGCCCGGGATTTGAATTTCCCGGGCTTCATTAGCATAAAGCCGGCGCCGCCATTTTTAAAAGCCGGCTAGTGCGAACCCCGTGCCGCGCGGCTACACGCGGCACGGGCTAGATAGTTCAAACTATGTAGCCATTCCGAACTATCTGTACTCCTCGTTCCACGGGGAATGGCTACGTAGTTCGAACTATCTAGCCCATGCCGCGTGTAGCCGCGCGGCACGGGATTCGCACTAGCCGGCTTTTAAAAATGGCGGCGCCGGCTTTATGCTAATGAAGCCCGGAAAATTCAAATCCTGGGCTTCATTAGCAAGTTCGGTATGCATACATTACCCCGCTAGTTCGAACTAGCGGGGTAGTGTAGACATACCCACACTTGCTCCAAGTTCTTTCTTCAACAGACATCGTGCCACCTCCAAATTACTCCCTGTCTAGGTTTGTATATTAAGGAGTAAATTTTTTGAAATATATGATGAGGGCATGAAATCCTTAACATGAGAGTATGTTTCATTTTTAAAAAATGCTAATAACATTCTTTTGAAAACTTTCATGTAACACACCCTTTCATAAAAGGTTTAGCGAAAGCCTGATTCATGATTCCTGAATTTAGTGAAAATATGGCAAAATATACTATCACTAACAATAGATAAATGCAACATTCAGTTTGGGTTAAAGCGAAAAAAAACCAAGTGGATATATAAAAATGGAAAACCTTTTATAAACATTAATAGAAAAATGAAAAAGACATAGCAGATCAGCAAATAAAGAAGCTTATGGAACAAATACACATTTAAATAATAGTTGGGATTTCAGGAGTGCTTTCTGAGTTGGCCTTACTCTGCTCCCACTGAAGTCAGTGATAAAATATCCACTGATTTAAAAGGGAGCAGAATTAAGCCAACAATGAGTACGTTGGGAAAAAATAATAATCCCGTGCTTTGAGTATGAGCTAAACTTGAGTTAATACATGACACTCTTGTTACATTATTCTCTGAAAAACCAATAAGGTCAGAGATTATTTTAAAGTATATGTAATGCACAAAGAAGCAATTAAATCTATGTTTAAGTGAGTATAACAGCAAATTTTTATGATATGCTTTTGACCCAGCAGTGACGCAAAGAGTGACTTTGACAGCATGTGGAATGCTACTGCTGAGAATGATTGAAATCAACCATTATGGATGGGATTCAGTCAATTGACCATACCATCTTTTATCATTCCAGACTAGTGGTGGGCAACCTGTAGCCCACAGGTCAAACATGGCTCATCAGGGTAAGCCATTGTTAAGCCGCCAGACAAATTATTTACTTTTCATCCACAGTTATGGCTGTCCACAGCTCTCAATGGCTACAGTTCGCTGTTCCTGGCTGTGGGAAGTGGTGGCCAGCAAGTCCCTGCAGCTCCCATTAGCTGGGAAAGGCGAACTGTGACCAATAGAAGCTGTGGGCAGCTATATTTGTGGAGTCAAAGTAAACAACCTGTCTGGCAGCCTACCAGTGGCTTACTCTGAAGAGCCAAATGTTCTGGATGCTGTGGCAGAAATTCTGTCCTGTATGATTCTGGGCAAGACACTGAAATGGAAAAAGATGGAAGCTTGGGTTTACCTCCTTATCCTGGACAATTAAAAACTACAGGATGCTTATTATTTGGAAGGGTATCTTACCTGCTGTCATGAATAGGAGCTGCTAAGGAGAGTCTGACTTACCTGAAGAGTGAGAAAAGGGTTAAGCAACTTTGGAAAAGCACCTGAGGGAAGGGGCTTCAGGCATTCAGCCAATGAAATTCAGATAGGAATTTCAAACCAAGAGAGGGATTTTTTTAAATCTCTGCCTTTGTTTTAAGTGCAGAGCAGTTTGCCCATGTATCAAGTGAGATGGGCTCTCCCAGGAATAGACCCCTTGAAATGTGTAAGTAGGGAAAAGTTAGATAGTTTGTAAGGTTTTATTGTTTTCCTTGTTTGAGGGATTGGAAATCACGTCTGATCTGGTTAATTGTACAACTCAGGGATTTCCCCTTTGTCTATTTCATTCCATGGCTTTTAACACCCAGTCATTTACTATGCTTGTAATAGTAGTCCTGTTATAAGAAAAGTGTTTTTCTTTTTATTTTGATTAACCAGTATTGGTTGATTGTTTTGTCCTTATACCTATGTGCCTATGGGTATGTCTACACTGCCACCCTAGTTTGAACTAGGGTGGCTAATGTAGGCATTCAAAGTTGCAAATGAAGCCCGGGATTTAAATATCCCAGGCTTCATTTGCATCTTGCCTGGCGCCGCCATTTTTAAATCCCCCTAAGTGCGGACTCCGTGCCTGTGGCTACACACGGCATGGAGTAGGTAGTTCGAATTAGGCTCTCTAATTTGAACTATCAGTACACCTCGTAGAGAGCCTAATTTGAACTACCTACTCCGTGCCGCGTGTAGCCACGGGCACGAAGTCCGCACTTCGGGGGATTTAAAAATGGCGGTGCCTGGCAAGATGCAAATGAAGCCTGGGATATTTAAATTCTGGGCTTTATTTGCAACTTCAAATGCCTACATTAGCCACCCTAGTTCGAACTAGGGTGGCAGTGTAGACATACCCTAGGTTACCTGGGAGAAGCAGAGCCCCATTGTTCTCTGTGGATTCCCTCTGTTTGTTTTCCCAACTCCAAGCAAAATGGAGGTTGAGGTAGGGGGGATAGCTTTGTCTCAGGGAGGGGATTCCCAAGTGATCTCTTCCCTGGAAAAGTGTTGTGGGTTTTTTTAATTTCACTTGGGTAATAGTAGTGATCAAGAATCTCTTTTGGGTCTCAGGTAAACTGAGACTAGACAAGTTCGTCTCTGGAAGTTCTAGAGATAGGTTTTTTACAGAGTTTATTCTGTTAGCCAGCCCCCATATCTACACTCGAAGTGCCAAGTTGGGGAATTGAGCCGTGACACCTGCATATGTAATAAGAGATAGGATTTCACTTGCAATCTTGATGCCTAATATTATTAATGACCACCACTCAGCTACCATACAGGAAAACAAAACACAGTCTCATACAGATTTGCTAGAACTTATCAGAACAAGGTTAAAGCTGTAGGAGAAGAAAGGCAGAGTCAGGACTCCAGCCAGAAAGTGTTGGCCCTTGCAGCTTTTGAGGGCAGGCTGATAGAGGAGCTCTGGGTGTGTCTGAAGAATATGAGCTAAAGATAAATGACTGAATTATGGTTATGGGCTTTATGTTGGGATCTCACTGAGGTGTATTTGCATTATTTTGTTGATTAAGGAGTCTGACTCGGTGATCTTTATTTGATATTAAACAACCCTGGCAAAGGGTATGGTAAGACATAACAATACCTCTTTTGTTATGGTCGAAAGTCGTCAAGGTACAAGGTGCTGGCAGAATGACCCCTGATCATGTGAAGGTGTTCAGTAAGCAGCCACCACACTACACTAATATTTCAGCATAGATAGTGTATCTTTCACCTTGAACTCTGTTCAATGTGCTCATCCCATGTTATAGTGAACCTGATCTCACTAACAGCAGTAGGAGTCTTTCCATTGACTTTTGTGGGGGGGGGGGGTTCAGATCCTGAATGATCAAAAGCATATAAAAGGCATTCCCGAGGGGGAGAGACTGTAAATACTGGGGACATTTAGAGAGGAGATTAATAAGAGGTGACAGGACAAAGGTATATAAATAATGACTGCTTTAGAGAAGGGAAATTTGGAAAATCAGTTTTCCCCTCTCATAGCAAAGGAACTGGACAGTCAATGTAATTGAAAAGCAAATTTTTGATTTATACAATACATAACTGGGAGGCAGAGCTCACTGTCACAATACACTATCCAGTCCAAAGCTTAGCAAATTTAACAGGAATAGACATTTATAAGAATACTATGCGTATCCAGAGCTACTCTAGATAGGATAAAAGCCTAAAAGTTAACAACCCTCTTGCTTTAAGGCAAAAATCAAGCTTAACTGCTGGGGATTAAGAGGAAACATTCCTTTATAGAAAATTTACTATTCTGTAGTTGCCCATTACTGATATTCTTCTATCTTCTTCTGAATTTTGTTGTACTGACCACTGTCTGCGGCTGTGTCTACACTACAAAGAAAAGTTGGAAAAAGATATGCAAATTGCGAACTGAGAACAATGCGTCTCTGCTTCTCCCAGGGTATGTCTACACTTGCCCCCAGTTCAAACTAGGGAGGCAAATGAAGCATACCGAAGTTGCTAATGAAGCATGGGATATTTAAATATCTCGCGCTTGATTAGCATATTCACAGCCGGTTGCCATTTTAAAAAGCTGGTAGCCCAAATTAACTCACCGTGTTTGCACGAGGAGTAACAGTTAATTCGAGGGAAGGGTTTTGGATCAGACTACCGCATCTACACACGACAAGTTAATTCAGGCTACCGGCTTTTTTAAATGACGACCAGACGCAAATATGCTAATCAAGCATGGGATATTTAAATCCCGTGCTTCATTAGCAACTTTGGTATGCTTCATTTGCCTCGCTAGTTCGAACTAGGGGGAAAGTGTAGACATACTCCCAGGTAACTTAGGCACATAGGTTTAAGGACACAACAATCAATGATCTACATAGGGCTAAATGTCAGAAAAAAACCCTCTTTTGGAACATCTCTTCATCCTCATAAAATGAGATTTACAAGGATGCTGACAAAATGCCTCTGCTTTTTCGAATTTTTTTTTAGAAAATCAGAAACATTTCTTGGATGTGGCAGAGCTTTTCTGGAATATCTCTTGTATCCCAGAAAAGCTCTGTAATCTAGACGTATCCTGAGATGCAGTACTGTGGTAAATACGTGGTCTCATCCATACAATAATTTTATGCTGCAAAAGATGGAGATGGAATAAGAAATGGAACCATTCCCTTCCATATACAACATTTCTACAAGCACTCAATATGGAAATGAACACCTTCATGAATGGCACATCAGGGGAAAAGGAATGTCATCTTTTGGTTTGTAGCATCAGGATTCTGAACCTCCTTGAGTCTATGGTGGGCTTAGTATCAAGCAGTAAAGGTATCAGTTGCTTTTTGCAGAACTCAATTTCAGTGTAAAGAGTGCCTGCTCGAGCCAACCTGCCATTTAAGTATCGATTGCAGTACAGCTATTTGAAGCCAGTAACTTTTTTACTTCTACAGTCTGGCACCGCAATAAGCGTAGGTCTTCACTCCAATCAGATACACTGAAGGATAGTGAAAATGGTAAATACTGATATATTCTAAGGGGAATAAAATTTGCAATATAACCAGATTAGGAGTGCTTGGACTGACAGCACTTTTGATACATACAAATGAAAATAACAATTACAAATGATTGGTAGTGAATGGAAATTAGTAAATAATTGAAAAGTTACGTTGCTTGTTTTTAACATGAAGTGGGTGTATATTTGTCTAAATGAGAAAAATAAATAAATAAAAATAGATATAGAAACTGAGGAAACAGGTGTACAGATAACATCCATCAGGATTATTAAAAGTTCTTAGTGCACTGGATCCGTGTACATACATTTTGAATGCTGAAGTAATAGGAATACAAATTAAATGCAAAATTCAGATTATTGTAAAAAAATTAATGAATTCATAACAGACTTTGTATAGATTTTTGCCAGGTGGAAGTATATCATTGCATGAGCTGGAGATGGAATCAAAGAGTCATATAATTATAGAAATATAGAACTGAAAGGAATCTTGAGAGATCATCAAGTCCAGTCCTGTGCACTCATGGCAGGACCACGCATCATCTAGACCATCCCTGTCAGATGTTCGTCTAATCTGCTCTTAGAAATCTCCAATGATGAAGTTAGCATTACCTTCCTAGGCAATTTATGCCAGTGCTTAACCATCATGACAGTTAGGAAGGTTTTCCTCATGTCCAACCTAAACCTCCCTAGCTGCAGTTTAAGCCCATTGCTTCTTGTCCTATCAGTGGGTCTCGCACATGCGCAGTGCGGGGCTGGTGAGTGGTTTTCGCCGCGATCGTCGAGCCCTGCAGAAACAAATCTGCGCAAAACAAATCTGAGCTGTCTACACTGGCCCTTTTGTGCAAAAGCTTTGCGCAAAAAGACTTTTGTCCGAAAGGGAGCAGCATAGTATTTCCGCAAGAAGCACTGATTTCAGACAGTAGGAAGTCAGTGTTCTTGCAGAAATTCAAGCGGCCAGTGTAGACAGCTGGCAAGTTTTTCCGCAAAAGCACCTGCTTTTGCGGAAAAACTTGCCAGTCTAGAGATAGCATCAATGTGTAGATGACCAACTGTAAACAGCTTCTTTTGTCCTGTAAGTTTTAGCAGTGGTTGGCCCTATGAAGACATGTGACCTCCTTAACTGGTAGGGTTGGCCAGGTGATTTTTCCATGTAAGGTTGGAATGTAGAAACAGAATTCCCACCCAAAGGTGGAATCTATAAAACAATGGGAAGCTAGTAGTTTCTTTGTCTTTGGCTGACATAGCACCCCCAAGAAAGTGGTTTGGAGGCTTAGCTGCAATAAGAACAATTTTAGGATGAGTTTGTACTAAATTCATACTGAGGCTTTAGTGTTAGAAATAACTATGTGTTTCCTGTAATCCACTATGCTCTCCCTGTTTTCACTTACAACTTAAATCTTTATACTTAATACAATAACTTTAATTTACTATCAAGACCATTGTAAACAATCATTATCTGGGGAAGCGATCAGTGTGCACATCTTCCTTTCATTATTCAAGAGGGCTTACCTAAATAATTCATTTGGGGTTCTGATCCCATTTGTGGAGTGATATCCCTGGAAGCTGGGCCAAAACCTGCATTTTCTTTGGACCCGAAGAGTTTCAGTGTTTGTACTGCTCCTTGGAGGGTGCAGTGATTTTGGCTCTGTCTTGGCTTGGGAGAGATCAAAGAGCTAGCCCAGTAGGACAGGGTAGTGAGAAACCCCAGAGAGCAGGAAGGCAAGTGACAGTGACCTTGTCAGCACTCTGGGAACCACCACCAAGGGGGTCTCTGTGACTTCACCCCATCACAACTATTTCTCTAGTTTTTCTAGATAATTTTGAATTATAATCCTATCCTCCAAAGCACTTGCAACCTCTCCCAGCTCAGTGTCATCCACAAACTTTATAAACGTACTCTCCGTTTGGGGCTGCCGGGCGCCATGGGGAGGGGCTGCACACGTGCCCAGTGCCAGTGCCACCCATGCGCTGCACTCCCGTGGCTGGCGCCACTCCTGTGCCTCATGCCAAGGAGCCAGCATCACCTGCACGCTGCACGCCTGGGGCTGATGCCTCTCCTGCGTTGCATGCCCAGGGGCGGGGATGCCCATACGCTGCATGCCCGGTGCCGGCACAGCCCTTGCACTGTGCACCCGGGGGCGGGGCCGTCCATACGCTGCACGCCCAGGGGCCGGGGCTGCCCATACGCCACATGCCCAGTGCCGGCTCCACCCATGTGCTGCACTCCTGGGGCCTGCGCCACTCCTGTGCCACATGCCCAGGGTCAGAGACACTCATACGCCACGCACCCGGGGCCGGCACAGCCCGGCTGTGTCTACATTGGCATCCCTTTCCGGAAAAGGGATGCTAATGAGACCAATTGCAAATACACGGGGGATTTAAATATCCCCCACGGCATTTGCATTTACATGGCTGCCGCTTTTTTCCGGCTTGGGGATAAGCCGGAGAAAAGCGCCAGACTAGATGTGATTCTCCGGAAAATAAACCCTTTTCCGGAGGATCTTTTATTCCTACTTGAAAGTCTACTTGAAAGTAGGAATAAAAGATCCTCCGGAAAAGGGTTTATTTTCCGGAGAATCATGTCTAGACTGGTGCTTTTCACTGGCTTATGCCCAAGCCAGAAAAAAGCAGCGGCCATGTAAATGCAAATGCCGCGGGGGATATTTAAATCCCCCGCGGATTTGCAATTGCGATGTGTCTCATTAGCATCCCTTTTCTGGAAAGGGATGCCAATGTAGACTCAGCCCCCATGTACCGCACGCCCACGGGCCGGCACCGCCCATACACCACATGCCCGGGGCTGGCACAGCCTTTACGCTGTGCCCCCAGGGGTGGGGCCACCCATATGCTGCACGCCCAGTGGCTGGCAAAGCCCATGCACCACGTGCCCAGGGGCAGGGCTGGCCCCGATCACTCGGCGGGCGCACAGAAATGGCCCGGCGGGCGCCATGGCACCTGCGAGCACCACGTTGGGGACCACTGCTCTATGCCATTATCTAAATAATTGATGAACACACTGAACAGAGCTGGTCCCAAAACTGATACCTAAGGAACCCCACTTGGTATGCCCTTCCAGAATGACTGAGTATCATTGATAACTAGTCTCTGAGATTGGTTATCCAACCAGTTACACACCCACCTTATAATAGCCCCATCTAGACTGTATTTCCCTAGTTAATTAATGAGAAGATCACTCAAGACTTTATCAAAAGCTTTACTAAAGTCTCAGTAATACTAAGTCTGCTGCTTCTCCCTTATCCACAAGGCTTGTTATCCTATTAAAGAAGGCTATCAGATTGGTTTGACATGATTTGTTCTTGACAAATCCATGCTGACTGTTACTTATCACCTTATTATCTTCCAGATTTTTGCAGATGGATTCTTTATTTATTTGTTCCATTATCTTTCCTGGCACATAAATTAAGCTAACTGCTCTGTAGTTTCTTGGATTGACCTTATCTCCCTTTTTTATAGATATTTGCCCTTTTCCAGTCTTCCAGACTCCTCCTGTAGTCCATGGCTTTACAAAGGTAATCACTAATTGCTCAAATATTTCTTTAGTCAGCTCCTTGAGTATTCTGTGATGCATTTAATCATATTAAAGACATCTAACTCATGTACATAATTTTTAACTTGTGATTTCCCTATTTTAGCTTCTGAACCTGCCCCATTTTCACTGGCATTCACTATGTTAGGTGTTCAGTCACCACCAACCTTCTTGGTGAAAACTAAAACAAAGAAGTCAGTACTCACCTCTGCCATTTCTGCATTTTCTGTTATTGCTTTCCTCTCTTCATTAAGTAATGGGCTTACCCTGTCCTTGGTCTTCCTCTGGCTTCTCATGTATCTGTAGATTATTTTTCTTGTTACCCTTCATGTGTTTGAGATCACTTTGTGCCTTGGCCTTTTTAATTTTGCCTCTACATTGTTGTGTTATTCGTTTATATTTATCCTTTTTAATTTGACTTACTTTTGTAGGACTCCTTTTTATTTTTAGATTATTCAAGATCTCCTGGTTAAGTCAGGGTGGTCTCTTGCCATACTTCCTGTCTCTTCTATGCAGTAAAATAGGCTGATTGGCTTGCAAGATTTTGCCTTGTTGCAAATGTATATATTGGGTGAGCAAATTATGTTGTGGAAGCTTGCCTGAAATGGTGAAATTGAACCCTCAAATACATTTTTAAATTACAGAAATTTGGAACCACTATTTTCAGGTGGAAATAATCAGAAGCTATATGCATAGCTTTTGGGGATGAATCTTTGTCTTATATTTGTTGTTATACAGGAATCATCCTGATAATTATGATAAACAAGAACTGTAATTTAGTCCTCCACAAACTCTGCTTCATTAAATAAACCTTTAATGGAGCAGCAGACTTCTCCAACACGTTGCTTCTTTTTTTATTGAAAGAAATGTATTATAGTTTTGTTTTTCTCTGGATCCGAAAGGAACAAGCACTTAGAACTACTAAAAATAACCATGTATACGGGCTTCAACATATTTCATTGGCTTTTCCCACAGACAAAGAGCAAAATATGTACTTTATGTCTTAAGGATGTTTGCTTGAGATTAGTAGAAATAGCTAAGAAAAAATATGTATTGTCTTGGAGGGAGCACAGAATGTTCAGCTCACTCTGTATCACCAGCTGTCTTGTAGCAATTCACAAACTGGGGGGTTCTATTTAATTTTAAAGGTAGCAGTACAGACAATGCTTTAAAGTTACATAGCTACATTCACTGTCCCCAGCTTTCACCATGTGGCTCCTGTTCCTGCATTCCATGATATTTTAGATGCATTCATGATTAAGGACTGAGTCTCTAAAGTACAGACAAGAGCAATGCTGAGAGCAAACAAAAAATAAATAAATAAAATAAAAAGGATCTTACAAATGTGAGACACAAATAACATAACAATATTGCCTTTTATCACCCTGTGACCCCTGGCCTGGTCGCGGTCTGTGACGGCCCTCAGGTCCCTTAGTTGCCCCTTATTGGTTCCGCCACTTCACCTATAGTCTAGACATACAATGGCCTCTTTAGCTGGCCAGCTAGAGAAGGATGAGGGAGACTTCTCCTCTGACTAGCTCTACACACCCATCTTCAAGAGTACAGCGGGGGAGGGGAACCTGGCCTCACCCTCACTCACAGGTCCTAGCCCAGGGCCCTAAGGTCATGGACCTATAGTGGTCCCGTCCAGCTGGTGGGGCCTCTGCTGCAACTCGCCAACCCTGAGGCTCCAAAACGCCCTGCCCTGGGCTGCTTCCTCTGCCCCTCTGGCACTTTACCTCCCAACCTTCCTAGGTCACCGTCGCTCTCGCCGGCTCATGCTCTGGGGCCCGGTTCCCTCACTGGCACCCCTCTGGCCGCTTTCCTCTCCCGGGCGAGCTGCGCCTCCTTGCCTGGCATCCAGCGGCTTTTGAATCTGGTGCCGCCATGGCATCCCATGTTACGCCGTTCTGACATCCTGCAGATGGCTCCACCTCCCCCCCCCTTCACATCGGAGCTGTGTCAGGGCCACGGCGCCTGCAACCGCGAGGCGCTCCATGACCCATGAGCACTCGGCACAATGCCAGTGCCCCGTTCTCTGTGCCACGAACTGAGCACTCGCGGTGGGGGTTACTGTGCGGGGCCGTACATTGCCTCACTACTGAGAATAAAATTTATCATACACCTCTCTTCCTAAACATCTGGATGAATATGTGAATTAGCCCAAAGTTGCCCAGAGGAAACAGAGTCATCCTTTGAAACTGATAGCAGAATCTGGCCCACTGACCATAAGATTTCATTAAGCTTTGTGATCAATAAAGCAGCTCTTTTACTAAAATTAATCAAGGGGTTTGGTTGTTTGTTTATATGTCTAGTGCACATACAGTGAGACTGAGCCTTTGTCATTTGCATTTTTAATTTCTGTGTTACTATGTTCAAAATTCATCTGTGTAATTAACATCAGCTATGTCTACAGCGCAGATGTTATTCCAAAATAACATAATCCTCGTCTACACACAAGCAGTTATTTTGACATAATGCTGAAACAGTGTTGAGCTGGAGGACTGCTTATTCTGACTCCTGTAACCCTCATTGTATGAGGAGTAAGGGAAGTCAGAGGAAGTCTCAAAATAACTTCTGTGTAGACAGTATCAAAAAGTCTAAATAAGCTATTTTGACTTAAGCTACGCAATTAGCATAGCTCAAATTGCATAGCTTATTTCGAGTTTAGCCCTGCTGTATAGATGTGCCCATCCATGTCTGCAGTAACATGACAGAAATAATATGCACAATGGTATCATACATTTTTATCTGATTATAGATTAGAGTTCTTGAATAACAAATGTCCACAGTTAAGGATGAACTTTGTCTTTTGAACGCAAGTAAATACCTGGATTAGGGTTTTTTAAGTGGATTTTTACTTTATAAATACATTGGGGCTATGTCTACACTACAAGGTTTTTGCGCAAAAACAGCTGTTTCGGCACAAAAGCCTGCGGAGCGTCCACACCTCAAGCATGTTTTTGCACAAGAAAATCTACAGTTAATTGACGGAACAATTAAACCTCCTTCTACAAGTCATAACTCCTTTTTGTGCTACAGCTCTTGCACAAAAACGCCTGCATGGACGCCTGAAAAAGCACAGGTGCTCTGATGGCCATTCACAGAATGGCCATCAGAGCTTTCTTGCACAAGAGCATCCATGCAGTGTGGATGCTCTCTTACGCAAAAGTGCATCACAAAAGTGATGTGCTTTGAGGTCTGGACGTGCATTTGCGCAAGGCGTTTTTGTGCAAGAACTATTGTGCAAAAGGCTTTTTGCATAAAAACCCTGCGGTGTAGACAGAGCCTAGCATATTTGTGGGAGCACTAAAGTGTTACCTTCTGAACAGAAAAAAAAAGCCTTTCTATATGTCCAGAGAACATTTGGGCTGTGTCTACATTGGCAAGATTTTGCGCAAAAGCGGCCACATTTGCGCAAAATCTTGCCACCTGTTTACACTGGCCACGAGTATTTATGCAAGAACACTGACGTTCTAATGTAAGAAATCAGTGCTTCTTCCGCAAATACTCTGATGCTCCTGCTCAGGGATAAGCCCTCTTGTGCAACTGTTCTTGCAACAGGCAACGTTAATTTCTTGCGCAAGAAAGCCCGATGGATAAAATGGCCATTGGAGCTTTCTTGCACAAGAGAGCATCTACACTGGCATGGATGCTTTTGCGCAAAAGCACATCTCTTGCACAAAGGCACATGCCAGTGTAGATGCTCTCTTGTGCAAATACTTTAACGCAAAAACTCTTGTGTTAAAAGTATTTGTGCAAAATCATGCCAGTGTAGACAGACGTAGCCTTACAGTTTTACTGAAATCCTATGACAGGAGAGAAAATTATATGCTAAAAAATCATTTAATTTTTAACTTGTCAATAATAGAGCAATTATGATGGTAATGCAGCCAGAGGAAAAGTATAAAAATGTTTGTTTATTATTAAAGAAAAATTGACACTGTGCTGCTTTTGCATATGCTCTGATAAAGAATCAGTAAATACATCATGGCTATACACTTTAACAAGTGTACACATTTGTTAATGGCTTTCTGTAAAAACACAAAATAAAACCTAAATTCAGAAGAGAGTATGACATATTTGAAGACTTTTTTTCTTTTGCACAGATGGTTTAGTTTTAATGGCAGTATGAAAATGAAAGCATTGGTTGGTTGCTCTAAAAGACTAACTCTTTGCTTTACTATTTTTATAGTAACTATTGAACTGTAAAGGCAACAATGGAAACAAGCAGCAACATAAAACAAACCTAGTTACTACTGTTGCACAGTCTGATTCACTTGCATGAAAACTTGATGAAGCGGGACATAGAAATACTAGAATACAACACTTATAGGGACGACAAGGTAGATCATACTAGTGGGGAAGCAGTACTATTTGTAAAGAATAAAGAGTCAAATGAATTAAAAATTGGAATAAATAAAAAAAGTTCTATAGAATCTCCCTGGATGGAAGTTCCATGCCTGAACAATAAGAGTACAGCAGTATAAATATACTACTGACCATCTGACCAGGAAGGTGATGTTGATTGTGAAATGCTAAAGGAGAGGAGCGTGCCTACATAGGCAAAAAATGGGGAACAACAGTGGGGAATGACAACTAACCTTATATTGATTGACTGGGTGTATATCACCTCAGGATGAGATGCAGAGATAAAACTTCTGCTGTTTGGAGCAGTTCATCCAGAAGGGGAGAGGCAATTCTTGATTTAGTCCTCAGTGGGGCACCAGATCTGGTCCAAAAAGTGAATTTAGCTGAATGGCTCAGTATAAGTGACCATGTGGAAACTAATGCCATTGTGAAGAAGCTAAATGAATAATTTACTACAGTCTTCAAAAGAGTATCTAGGCCGCATATCCCCAGTTTCAAGCCATTCTTTTTAGCGATGGTCACTGATGAAGGTGTCCATAGAGAAGATTTTGAAACAAACTGATATATTAATAAGTTACTAGGACAGGGTTCACCCCATTTTGAAAGAGCTCCGGTATGATACTGTAGACTTATTAACTGCAATATATAACAATCTGTCACTTAAATCAGCTTCTGTATATGATGCCTGTAGGGTAGCAAATGTAACATCAATCTTTTTAAAAGGCTTAAGAGGGAATCCTAGCAATTACACATCAGTAAGCATTACTTCCCCCATCAAGCTGGATGAAACTACAATAGAGAACCTAACTATCAGACACACAGATCAAGATGACATTTTGGGGAAAAGTCAACATAGCTTTTGTATAGGGAAATTCTGTCTCACTAATCTATTAGAATTTTTTGATGGTATCAACAAGCATTGGGACAAGGTATTTATGATCTGGTGTTTATGGTGTATTTAGACTTTCAGAAATCATTTGACAAAATGATCCCCCACCAAAAGTTCTTAAGCAAACTAGGCAATTATGGGCTAACATGAATCATAGAATCATAGGGCTGGAAGAGACACCAGAAGGTCATCGAGTCCAGCCCCCTGCCCAAAGCAGGACAAACCCCAACTAAATCATCCCAGTCAGGGCTTTGTCAAGCCGGGACTTAAAAACCTCTAGGGATGGAGATTCCACCACTTCCCTAGGTAAACAATTCTAATACTTTCCCACCCTCCTGGTGAAACAGTTTTTCCTAATATTAAACCTAGATCTCCCACACTGTAACTTGAGACCATTGCTCCTTGTTCTGCCATCCGTCACTACTGAGAACAGCCTCTCTCCATCCTCTCTGGAACTTCCCTTCAGGAAGTTGAAGGATGCTATCAAATCCCTCCTCACTCATCTCTTCTGCAGATTAAATAAGCCCAGATCCCTCAGTTGCTTCTCATAGGTCATGTGCTCCAGACCCCTAGTCATTTTGCTTGCTCTCCGCTGGACCCTCTCCAATACATCCTTTCCGTAGTGGGGGCCCCAGAATTGGATGCAGTATTTCAGGTGTGGAGGATCAGATCACAGATCAGTAACTGTTTAAAAGATAAGAAAGAAAAGATAGGAATAAATGATCATTTTTCACACTGTAGAGAGGTACAAGGTCCTCCTAAAGATCTGTACTGTCCATCCTATTAATAAATTATCTGTAAAAAGGGCTCAATGGTGAGATAGATGGCAGAGTTTCTAATGTCAAAGTAATGTACCTGGAGAAAAATAAACCCAACTATATATAAAACTTGATGAGGTCTAAATTACAGCCGGTCCCCGAGTTACAAACGAGTTATGGACCAAACACTTGGCCATAACTCGAAGTGTTCATAACTCAGATCCCATTGAGTTACATGGTGACTGTGCTGTTCATAAGCACGGATTGCGTTCATAACCCAGGGATCGCATTTACGACTGCTTTGGTGGTAAGTACAGGTGGTCGTAAGTGGAGGTGGTCGTAAGTCAGAGACTGGCTGTATCTGTTATCACTCAAGAAATTTTAGAGACATTGGAATAGTCCTCTGAAAACATCTGCTCATAGTGCTTTGGCTGCCAAGAAAAGTAACAGAATTAGAAAAGAGATAGATAAGAAAAAAGAAAAGATAATAAAGATAACAAATTAATGTCACTCTGTGTTTCCATGGTATGCCTACACTTTGAATATGGCTTGCAGAGGCAACTACAGTGAGTTTATGATAACAGCCTCCAAAATCATGAATGGTATGGAGAAAATGAAATGTTATTTACCTCTTTACGTAACACAAGAATTAGGTGTTGCCTGATGAAATTAATAGGTAGTAATTTTTAAAAAAGACAAAGGAAATATTTCTTCACACAAAGCATAGTCAAGCTGTGGAACTTGCTGCCATGGGATGTTGAGAAGGCCAACAGTCTAACAGGATAAACTTAAAAAACAATGAAAGGTCTGGTATAACTTTATAGACTAACAAAACATGTAGATGATATCATGAGCTTTCGTGGGCACCGCCCACTTCTTCAGATGACTGGAGTTTTGAGTTTAGGATGTGCAGACCCAAAATAAATAGGGAAGAAGGGAGAAGGGGGAAGGAAAAAAAGGAAGGAGGTGGGAAACAAGGAGCAGAGGGTATGAAAATATCAAAGGGAAAAACAAGTAAGCAGAACCGGCAATTTATAAGCACCTGAAAACTGGATAGTTAAAAAGAAGCGGATAAGGATCAAAGTATAGCAGTTAGATAGGAAGGGTATTAATGCAAGAACAGGGTTCAAAAAACGGGGGCTATTAGCCAAGAGAGTCAAGGATGCAACCTCATACTCTCTAAACCTCCACCTGCCAGAACCTGGGACTGGATGACAGGAAATGCACCACTTGAAATTACCCTGCTCTGTCCATTCCTTCTGACTGGCCACTGTCACAAGGCAGGATTCTGGGATAAGTGGACCACTAATCTGATCCAATATGACCGTTATTAAGATATTCATAACACTTGTAATGAAGTCTCCAGTTCACTTAACATTGCCATCTTTCCACCTATGAGTTAGAGTCCTCAGTGACTGTTGCACACAAGGTTTAAAACTGCAGTGGTGTAGTCACAAATGTAATAGTATGCTCTTCAGTTGTGTGACCCTACAGCCCATTCAAAGCTGTCCAGACTACATTTTATACAAAATGTTCTGTTATATATCAGAAAGGCTTCTGGGCAGATAGATATATTCTTGCCAAATGGAGTTCATGTTTGAAAGAACCCGCAAATACATTTCACAGCTGATTGATGATTGTGAGTTGCTTATTGTGGACTCACACCCAATTGTCAGAGGAACAGGAAAATGCATATCCAGAGCTACTCCAAAACATGACATGGCTAGATGCAGCACGGATATGGCAAGTGACATGCCCAGTCATAAACCTAATGGAATCTGGCTCCTGTATCAGAGAACTGTAAGCTGCATCTTTCATTACCATATTTAAAGGCACATTACACAATGTGTTACATTCCGTAGGCTTATGTCTACTTCTGTCTTGTCTTACAGCATCTCCATTTGCTCACTTGCATCTTCAATTCCTAAAGCTCCTCACAGGGTATAGACCAAAATCAGGTGCTCATTGCACTCAGATACTAACCTGAGAAAGCAAAAATCATACAATGTTTCAAATGTATGCTTTTGCTTCTAGTCCTTAATGCTAGATTCTGCTTTATGTGGCTCCCGTAGCCATAGTATGTGTGCAGCTCTCAAATGTATAAAAATCATAATTAGTGTTTAATATATACCATACAAGATTACTAAGAACAGATTTGTATTTTAGTGATTTGAAATTGGTTAGCAGAAGTACCTCAAGACACTCACAGACATTACAAATCAGGTAATTTAACATCACTCAGATGGAAAGTTTTAAAAACTTCAGGATCAAAGAGGAAGAGATGCATAAGGAAAACAGTGTGATTAAGGGTTGTCAGTATGGTTCATGAAAGGATCATGCCTGACTAGCTTGATTATATTCTTTGAGACAATTACCACCAGGGTAGACAAGGTGACACAGTGGGAGCTCGTGCTCTTAAGTTTTCAGAAAATACTCTGCAGCTGCTTCACTGGGATCATGTTAAACATTTTAAAACTGCTGCCCAGACATACAAATAACACCAGCAGGAAAATGTGAAAATACACTACAGAAAATTACAGGAAATATTGGCAAAACACTGCGCTAGCAATTCATGCAGGGCTTGATCCTGAGATTTGTTCAGCTCCTTCCACTATCATTCATCAGGTGCTTATCTGGCTGTTAAGTGTTACATGGAAACAAAACTAACCTAGCACCTAACACTCTAATACACAGCTAGCACCAATCACCACAGACTAACTGCTGCTGAAATTTTACCTTCAAAATGGGTTGTTTTCAGTACATTAACCATTGCCAAAAGCTTCTGAGTCAGGAAGTCATTACTGTACTTTGGCCAGATATGCCTCTTTATTTCATTTATAATTCCCTGCAGTCTAGCAATCTTCCTGCAATGAACAAGTAGACACAATGTTTCTTCAGGATACCAAGAGGTGGAAAGAAGGACCATCCAGGAACTAGCTTGGGATACAAAGAACTCAGCCTGAATTACCCGCTGTGTCAGTGACTTCCTGTGTGACCTTGGTCAAGCCATGCTAGTTAGGGATTTAGGATGGTGTAGTGACTAGAGCACTGAATGGGGGATTCAGGACACAGGACACTGGGCTCTGTTATTGATCCAGTGGATGATGTTGGGCAAGTTTCTCCATCTGTGAAATGGGGATAATGATACTGATTTCACTTGTAAAGTGTTTTGAGATCCATGGATGAAAAGAGAAATAAGACCTGTGTACGATAAAGATCTGTAAAAGGAGGAGAATTGTGCTTCCCTATCTCATGGGACTTTTGTGAAGATAAATAACAGCACTTAAGACGCTAAGTGGTCTTATAGTAGGATTCAACATGTGCCATGCTTATACAACTTTATGAGATGCTTTGTGAGCATGAGTGCATTGTTTAGTCTTTGAAGAAATGCAATTATTGTTATGAGGGTTTTTTTTACACTACTTCTTTTGGGAGGTGCTGTATCAAGAATCTCTAGTGGAAGTCAACTCTTGAGGCTGATTTGTTCCCTGGGTGAGTTGGCTGGGGAAAAATAAAAAAGGGATTGCATCTGGATTATTTGTAGCCATCTCTGCTCAAAAACTAGTGTATGCAGTGTAAAATAAACAAACTGCACTAAGAATAAACTGTGCCCAGAATTCACTGATTTCTTCTCCAGAAACTGAACTGAAAGTTCAGACATCTGCTACCTCTCAGCAGAGGGGCAACAGTATGCATAGAAAGAATTTCCTTTAGCACAGGCAGACAAACGAAGCAAGCTAATAGATACACACTAGCAACAAGTGCTGCCAAGTCAAATAGCTTTATGTTGTCAGATATAGTAGCAACAGCCAACATAATTAAACTAGTAAAATAACACCAGTTATGTGCAGGTTGCACTGGCCAAATGTAATGGAAGTTATTTAGGGTGATCAGAACAAATGAGGCTGCTATTCCTTGCTTCCTTCTAGCCTTGCAAGATTTTTTTAATGCTCTGGAACCACAGAGCAGTCCCAATATTGGCCTGTCTGTACTCTGTCAGTCATTTTGCTGCTGGTGGTGCTGGTAGGGAAATGAAATTCTACTATCTGTATTTTTTCCTATCCAAGTGTGGCAAGGATCTACTTGCTCTGGCTTCAGGCCCACCTCATACCCCAGTTTTCTTCAGATCATAAGGTTGTCAGCCCTCCAGGACAGCTCTGGAGTTTCCAGGGTTTAAAGAATAATTTTTAATTAAAGATGATGCCATGTGATGAAAACTCCAAGAATATGACCATCTTACTACCTCCGCCTTCACCATGCAGTCCTCCAGCTTCCACGGCTGTTAGGTCACAAAGATGATTTAGCTCTTTGGCCTAATTCCCAAAAGTCCGTATTTTCTGGAAAGTTTAAAAGTAAACAATACCATTTTCCACTTCTTGTTAGAGACTGCCATTCTTCAGGGGCTCCATCCCCTTTCATAACATACATTACCATATCTTTTGGGCTCAGCTGCCAGTTGTTCTGGTCTTCAGTCAGTCTCTTCTTCCCCTGGATAACTAGGCTGACTGTATCACCTCACAATATGACAGCGCAGGGAGAACTTACACCCATTCTCCACTTTGGGCACTTTGATGGTGGAACCCTGAGAGCTGTCTTCTCTTTCAGTTACCTCTTCTTATTTACTTTGCCTATTCATCCTCACCAATCCTCTCCTGGCTGTCCTTTTACCCTTTAACAGAGAACATCCACCTTTGACTGTTCAGTCTCCTACTGAATGGCCACAGGCTGCCTTTATGTCTCTCAGTAGATAGAGCTCTTAGGGTACTCTAGACTACATGCCTCTGTCGCCAGAGGCATGTAGACTAGGCTACCAGGCATAGGAAAATGAAGCGGCGATTTAAATAATCACCGCTTCATTTAAATTTACATGGCTGCCGCCCTGAGCTGATCAGCTGTTTGTCGGCTCAGTGTGGTAATCTGGACGTGCGGGTGTCGACATCAAAGGCATTTGTCGACCACCCAGGTATACCTCATCCCAGGAGCCATACCTGGGTGGTCGACAAATGCCTTTGATGTCGACACCTGCGCGTCCAGACTACCGCGCTGAGCCAACAAACAGCTGATCAGTGGCAGCCATGTAAATTTAAATGGACGCTTCATTTTCCTATGCCTGGTAGCCTAATCTACATGCCACTGGCGACAGAGGCATGTAGTCTAGACATATCTGCCCCAGTCACATAATACTTATATTTCCATTCCCTTCAGAGAGATAGGTGAGATAAACCTGGTTTAGGTAAGACTGATCCTTAATCCCTTTAAAGGGCTAGTGACATGGATGATTCTTTAAAAAATTCACTACCTTAGTATAAGTGATCTCAAATTAGGTGTACCCAATGAACTTGGAAAGAAGAACAGATATGTAAAGGTTAAAAAGAAATTAGTGAATCAGTGTTAGCAGTCTCTGCCTGTGATTTTTATTCCACTTGTTCCAAAATAAGTTACTGCATGGATTTTTCTTATTGAAAACCTCTACATTCTCTGTGTTTTCCTTCTATTCTTGATTGTAATTTGAAGTCAGGTTGTTTCACAGATCCTTTATGCCTTTTTAATCCCAGACAGTGGCATTCACTAAAGTAAGAAACTCAATATATTTTTGGAAGTGTGTCCCAAATTTTCCAAGCTGGACAGCTAAGTTGGCCCTCCCTCCCACATCCATGGAGACATTGTGCTTTCGAGGTTTGTCTGTGCACACCCAATTACCCATATGCATGTTTCCTCTGTTCAGGTAGTTTGGCAACTTGCAACATTCCCCTCCACACTTTCTTCCCTCAGATAGTCCTAGACAACATGCAGCAATAGCACAGGACGCCAACATTGCCAAGGAGATTAGTCAGATCAGCCATTTCCAGAGTGAAGGGATCCATTTCTGTATATTTCTCTGTCCAATTCAAAAATTAACCTGGAGCAGTTGCCACTTCTAAAAAGGACAAGCAACCCACCTGTTGGTTCTACCTTTGGAGATGTTGCTGGATTCTTTCCAGTTTCCAAAAAGAGTATTAGGACACTGTATCACTGCATACAAATGTGTGTTTGTGCTCGTAGACTAGATAACTACATTGCTACATGAAAAAGTGGGGCATCTGTCATCACACACACTTTTGACCCTCTCCTCTCCAGCAATTAATTCTGCTCCGATCCCTAAATTGATCCTGACTCTGCACATCAATTTTGCCCCTACATCTGTTGTACCCCCTTCAGCCCCTGCATAAAATCTGTCACATTTGTTCTGTCTCCTCAGCTTCACCTACTCTCCCAGGCTAGGGGGAGCAGCAGGAGGGTCCTCTTCTCACTCTTCCCTGGTTGCAGGAAGAGAAGGAGAGAGGAGCAGTGAGCCATCCCATTGCTCAGCATGGGGGGGTGGGAGAGCAAGGAAGGAGTAAAATAATCCTGAGGTGCTGGGCCCTGGCTAGAGTCTTTCTGCTTCCTCCTTCCCCGACCCTCCTGGGATACTGACATTGGATCCTGAGGAGAAGATAGCACTCCAGGTTCTGATTAGCTGCTGTTACCTATAGGTAGGTCGTAGAGAAGGAAGCTAATAAGATGGGGATTTACTTCAAGCCAGAACCTGTTATCTTCTCAGCAACCTACCTAACTTGTTTCCAGGATGTGTGATGTGGCGCACTTTCAGCATTGTTACTAGTACAATTGAGTCGCTTGCCTTTGGAAATGTGTCCCATGGTATTTTTAAACTCATTCTTTCCTGAACTTTCAATTGTCTTTCACCCGTAATTTTAACTTTAAACATTGCAATGCACCCTGAGATGCTTGTAGAGATGACAGTACTGAAAAGCAGGAAATGTTAGTATTGTTTCTTGGGGAAGTGTACAAGGTAGATAACATAAGATTGAATCTTTCCTAGATATGTGGAACTCTATAGTGCTGCATATACAATTTTTATGAGTATGCAAGAAAAGCTTGGGCTTGTGATATGATTTAGTGGTTCCCTTAGATCTCAAGCTCAGAGCATCTGAAATGCTGGCCCAGGGGAGTGCTGCAGGCAGCAGGCTGATGGAAGATTATCTAAACTCAAGGGCTTTTAGGACACTTCCTTAAATGAAAAATAGACTTGAAATTGAGGATTTGCTTGTTCCTTTGATGCACCTGTATTTCAGACAATATATTTTGTATGCCTAAAACATAACTTGCATGTAATATCACAATATCCTCATTCCTCCTGGATAATTTGATTTAGAGCTTTAATTTGGAATCCTGTTTCACTACCCCATGTAGACACGGGCAGTTACTTCGGGCTAGTCAATTTCTAAAATGGTGACTGGCCAGAAACATGCTAATGAAGTGTGGGATATTTAAATCCCGTGCTTCATTTGCAATTTCGGTCACCCTCATTAGCCTCCCTAGATCAAACTAGTGGGCTAGTGTAGACATACCCTCAGCCAGTAATTTCTCAGATGACTACAATTCTGCCTCTTAATTGTTTAGGGTATGAAAACAATGTGAGTCAATGGCTCAAAGTTCAAAACAGCCTGGCTTCTCCAACCAATTGTCAGTTTCAGAGGGATAGTCATTTTAGTCTGTAACTTTAAAAACAACAAGTAGTCCTGTGGCAGCTTAGGGCATGTCTACATTAGGAAATTATTTACAAATAAATTATTTCAAAATAATAATCCCCAAAATAATAATTTCAAAATAGCACGTCCACACTACAAGGCAGCATCAAGATTGCTCCGAGTTATTTCGAAACAGCATGTCCACACTGATTGGTGCCTGCATTGGAATTAAAGCCCCTAGAAGCACCCTGGGAAGGGCACCAGGAGAGCGAACACTTCTTGTGGCTGCTTACTGAGGCTACCCGAGACATGTGCTTTCAAGGGCTCCTCTTTATAGCTGTGTCTCACATGCCACTTCAACACTGCCTACCCCCTCATAGGACACCAAATCCACACCATGTGCTCTAATAGCCCTTGTGGATGCCACAGCACTTCCAATATAGAGCTGGAACTGCTGCAAACAATACCGTGCTAATGGGCAGTTTGTCCACCCTGCTCACATGCTGCTTCAGGATGACGATAACCAGCCTGAACTGCAGGACCCCTTCACCCAGACCTTCGCACTCCTGCTGCAGTAAATGATCTTTATACTCCTGCACACTATAGATCAGCACTTCTGGCGGAGGGAGACCAGTTTGGTGTGGTGGGACTGCAGTGATGGGATGACCAGCAGTGACTCCAGAACTTCTCCATGCAGAAGGCTACCTTCTTGGAACTCTATGAGTGGCTTGCCCTTGTCCTCAGGTGACAGGACACCCATATTAGACCTGCCATCTCCCTGCAGAAGTGCATCGCCATCACCCTATGGAAACTCACCACGCTGAACAGCTACTGCTCCAGTTCAGCATGGGGAACCAGTTCAGCATGAGAAAATCCATGGCTGAGGCCATGTTCCTGAAGATAGTCAAGGCCATCAATACCATGCTGCTACGGAGGGTTAGCACTCTGGGAAACGTTGCCCTCGATCGTGGATGGCTTTGCTGCCATGGGCTTCCCTAACTCCGGGGGTGGGGTGGCATTGATGGTGCACACATACTGATTCTGGCCTCAGACTGCATCACAGAAAGAGGTACTTCTTAATGGAACTGCAGGCCCTAGTGCACCACAAGGGTTGATTCATGGGCATTATTGTCAGGTGGTTGGGGAAGGCGCACGATGCTCGCATCTTCTGGAACTCCTGCCTGTTCCAGAAGATGCACACTGGCATTTTTTTCCCTGACTGCACCATCAGAGTCAGGGATGTGGACATGCCCATGTGCATCCTGGGTGATGCAGTCTACCCCTTGCACTCCTGGCTGATGAAGCCCTACACAGGCAGCCTGGATCCCACCAAGAAGAATGCCAGGTGCCAGGCTCAATGCCAGGCTCAGCAGGTGCTATATGGTGGTGTAGTGTGTCTTTGGCTGCCTAAAGGGGAGGTTTAGGAATCTCCTCATCTAGTGATCAAAACATCCTCTATGTGGTGGAGGCATGTTGGGTGCTCCACAACTTTTGTGAGAACAAAGGTGAAACTTTCCTAACAGGGTGGGAGCCAGAGGCTGAACAGCTGGCCAGAGTTTATGAGCAGCCAGACACCAGGGTCATCAGGAGAGCACATCAGGGAGCTGAACTCATCCAGGAGACCTTGAGAGAGAGTTTTAGTCAAGGCCACCTATGAGATTCTCCCTTGGGTTGCTCCACAAGGGGTCCCTATATTGCCCCTATATGCCTTTCCTGCCACCCTAACCCTTCCCCTGCCCTCCCCACTTACATTTACCTTCCCATCCAGAGCAAATAAAAAGCCTTTTTGTTTTGAAAACACAGCTCTGGTTTTTTTGGATGATATATGACAGGGGAGGGACTGGGAAAAGAACCTGGAATGGCAGAGGGAAGTAGATAGGGGAGGGTGGCTTAGGGATGCCTCCTGGTGTCAAGATCCTGGAGGCTGGTCTCCTTCCGCCAGACCTTGATGAGATCTAGGATCTCTGTGCCAGTCCAGGTCAGTGCTCTCTTTTGTCTCTGACCAGTGGCAAGCGAGGGTACTGAGGAGTTCTGGCAGCCATGGGGGGCTCAGAAGGAGCACCGGGGTTGGCCATGGCTACTGGGATGGGTATTGTATGGCATGGGGCTGGCAAAGCTCTCCTCATGCCACAAGCCCTTTCCTTTCTGCCTGCTGCTTTAAGCTCTGAAGGAGAAGGGGAGCATTGGAGTTGTCAGCAGTGTGGCCAGAGCAGCCACAAGGGCAGCTGTGAGAGGCCTCTGGAGGCCAATTATTTTGAAGTAGCAGCAGCTGAGCATCCACACTAACGCTACTTCAAAATAACAATTTTGAAATAAGCGTTATTCCTCATGACAAATAGGAGTTATTATTTTGAAATAATCAACCCATTATTTTGAAGTAACAGGCTTGGTAGTATGGGTGCTCCACTTGTTATTTCAAAATAAAAAGAGTTATTTTGAAATGACTCCCTAGTTTACACCAGGGCTTAGAGACTAACAAAAATATATGTAGTATCATGAAGAAGTGCATTTTGTCCAGTCATACTATATATATATATATATATATACATATATATATATATATATATATATTATTAGTCTTTAAAGTGCCACAGGAAAACTCATTGATTGTCAGTTTTTGAGCTAAGTGTAGAGAGCAAATTACTACTATTAGGAAATTTGGTTACACTGATGTGTTTTATTTTCAGTGATTAATTGGTGATGCACTTGTAACCCTTCTGCTGGGTAGTGCCAGCAGCAGCCAGGGCCGGGCTCAATATCTAGGGGTCCATCTCACACAGAACCGGCTCGAGCCTCCACCGAGTAGCCTGGGAAATTCACACACCCCTGGGTGCCTCTGAGAGGCAATGCTTCCCGACTCAAAAACACAGAGTATGAGCGTAGAAAAGAAACTTTTAATGAAAGAGAGAGAGAAGTGACATGGCATTAACTTGGGAAAATACCACAGAGTTCATACTCCCACCACGAGTAACCGTCCCTGCTCAAATGGATTGAGTAATGCCTTTTGCCTCTCAGGATCACTAGTCCAACAAGGTAGCAGTTCCATTCTCTTACCCAGCTTTCTCCATACCACACTTCAAATGCCCCAATTACAGCTCTGTCCAGTCAGTGCGGACCCAGACACATCACCCTGGTGACTCCACTGATTGAGCCTGAGGCCATGCCACCTTTGTGCTACTCCTGTAGTCTTCTTGCTCCCCTGGCTGTGTGTCGCCACTCCTACCGGCTGCCCAGCATTCCCGCCAGCCGCTCCACTGGCCGCCTGCCGGTCGTTCCCACCAGCCACTGGGCTCAATGGGTCTGGCTTCAGGCCAAACCAGTGACTTTAGCTTTTAGGCATGAAGCAGGCTGCTCAAACCCTTCCCCCCAAGCTCCATACACTCAACTCTGGAAGGGGGAGGCTTGTTCATCTGAGACCTCTTACAATGATGGTGTCTCTCCTGCAAGCACTGGTGTCATATTTTACAGTTCCCACATTTAGGGGTAGCATGATTTGTGACCCCCACAACAGCTCAAATTAGTTACAATGCATCACATTCCAATCCAACAACTGAGCCTCCATCAGCCCTGGCTGAATTGGATTTACATAACCACACCTCGGATTCCTTCCCCATCCTGGCATGAGCTGTATTTACATATCAACAGTTAACAGTTAATTATCTTGCAGAGCTAACCAATTTGAGTGAGCATACCCACCCCCAGGGCAGCTCTCGTCTTTTAACTGGCTGATAGCAAGCAGTAGTTCAGCCCCTGCTTACACACTATCAATCAAGAAAAGTAAAATTAATACCACAGAGCAATGTGTATATGGTTCAGGTTTGGTCAGCTTTTAGATATTCTGTAAGTAGGAACCAGAGGGTATGTCTACACTACCCCCTAGTTCGAACTGGGGGGGGGGGTAATGTAGTCATACGGAGTTGCAAATGAAGCCCAGGATTTGAATTTTTCGTGCTTCATTTGCATAAAGCCGGCCGGCGCCATTTTTAAATGCCGGCTAGTTCGGACCCCGTGCCGCGTGGCTACACACGGCACGGACTAGCTAGTTCAGATTAGGCTTCCTAATCCGAACTAGCTGTACACCTCGTGCCAGGTTTGTGACCTTTGGATTCCCGAACTGCAGAGGAGCCCTCGATGGGACACATCCCAATCCATGCACCGCTCCATCGAGCAGCCCAATTTATAAACCGGAAGAGCTACTATTTGATGGTGCTGCTGGCCCTGGTCGACCACCGGGGGCACTTTATAGACATTTGTGTCAGGTGGTTGGGGAGGGCACATGATGCTCGCATATTCCGGAACGCCTACCTGTACCGTAGGTTGCAGGCAGGAACATTTTTCCCCCACTGGCACCTTGCACTCGGGGACGTGCAGACCCCCTGATGCTGTGGCTAATGAAGCCCTACACCGGCCACCTGGATGCAAGCAAGGAGCTTTTCAACATGCATCTTAGCCAGGCTCACATCCAGGTGGAATGTGCCTTCGGCCGTCTGCCTCTTCACATGGCTGGAGATTGGTGAACGCAACATCGCAGAAGTGGTGGCCGCATGTTGTGCCCTCCACAACCTGGTAGAGAGGAAAGGGGAGTCCTTCCTGCCGGGGTGGGGGACAGGTGCAGATGGAAAGGACAGGCCATTTCAGCAGCTGCCATCTTCTAGGCTCACCAGGCTGGTGTCCAAATCTGAGAGGCCCTGAGGAAGAGATTCTCAGAAGGAGACCACTGACTCTCCCCAGGGCCTTCCCCATGGGGGGATTGACCTGGCCCACCCCTACCTGTCCCTCCACTACCCTCACCCTCTTCCCATAAAGAATACATACACACCCAGTTTTCTTTGTACACAGTCATTAGTTTTTTATTAGAAACAGTATCAGTGTACTGTTCAAACGTGTAAAGGTAAATCTTTTACTAAAAAATAAAGATTTTGTTATACAACTGAAATGACCTTTAACTGGGATGGTAGGGGACTGAAAACCTGGAGGGGGAGGGAGGATCAAGTAGGCTGCTGTTCTCATGATTGCAGGGTCCTGCCACCTTCCTGTGTCCTGGCATTGCCACAGCCTTGAGATCGGGTGGAGTGAGAGCTAGTCCTGGCCTGGGCAGGAGTGGGGGCAGCTATTGGGCCTGTGAGGGCTCAGGAGCAGGCAGAGTTTGGGGAAGAAGGTGGGGTTGGGGGGAAGCGGGAGAAGGGCGAGTTGGGGAGGTTGGGAGGGTTGGGACAAATGGGAAAAGGGGGGGCTGGGGATGAAGAAGGGGCTGGAGGGGCTTGGGGAGCAGGCGCCTGGTGTGCAGGAGCAGTGACCGTGACGGGGCAGGCAAGGCGAAGACCTCCCTCACTGTGGCACAGATGACAGTGAGTTGCTGGACCAACTCATCTAGTAGCCTGGTGCATCACTCAGCCTTTGCCTGCATCCTCTGCTGGAGGGTCCTGTTGAGGTCCTGCAAGGGCCACAACATGCTCCCTCAGCAGGTCTGTGTAGACCCGCCAGTGTCTGTAAGTGCCACAGGTCATGGATGGTGGTGGGGCGGGTGGGGTGCTCCCCTGTTGGGTAGAGAGTCTGGCTGTGGAGGAAAAGAGGAGGAGACAGTCACTGTCTGTGTGCACCACTGCTGTCCCTGAGGGCATGCTGTGGCTGTCAGGGGCTCTCCTTTGGACAGGAGATGCAGGGGTGTTGCACATGACACTGCGTGTAAATTAGGCAGAGGCCTGAAAGCCTCACAGGGGCCCCACAGTGAAAATGGGGTAGCTGGCCCCCCACACTGCCCATGTGTGGTGACCCCTCAAAGCACTCACCTGATGTTCCCTCCCCGCTGTCCATGGATGCCTGGGAGGCCTCTGGGGTCTGGGTCCCTGCTGCCTCCTCTTCCTCCTTCTCCTGGTGTAGCTCTCCGGCCTCTCCTGCCTGGTCTTCCTCCCTCAGGAGGGGTCAGTCCACGATGTGGTGGGGTAACCTGGACTCCACCACACGCAGTGGAGCCTGGGCTTCCCTGCCATCCAGGGTCTGCTCCAACTCCTCATAGTATGGGGAATGTCTTGGGGTCTGCCTCGGAGTGGGAGCTCTGGTCCCAGGCCCTGGCATATCCCTACAGTAGCTCCTTTACTTTGGCCATGACTTGTGCCATGGTGCGGGGGAGATGCACTTTAGTGGCCAGTCCCTGGGCCAGGCGCTCATAAATGTCCACATTCCTGCAGCGTGTTTGTAGGGCCTGCAGGACTTCTTCCTGGGACCCGAGCTCCAGGATGTTTTTGATTTCTGGCCCTGACCAGGCTGGTGCCCGCCCTTTGGTGCCCCTGAGTGGATTGTCCTCACTGTCCTGAGAAGGGACAGGGGGGTCTTGAGGCTGGGACATGGTTGTCATGGGTGCTCTGGCTAGCTGCTGGACAGCAAGGCCTGTCTGAGTGCCTGTACGTTTAAGAGGCTGAGGCCAGGAACCAGAGGTGCTGTACCTGTAAAGGCTAGACTGTCCACCGGGGCTTCTTCCTGGAGGCTGTTTTTGTCGACAGAACTGGCTCCTTGCATCTACACAGACCTTTTGTTGACAGATCTCTGCCGACAAAGGGTACATCTAGACTACATGCCTCTGTCGCCAGAGGCATGTAGATTAGGCTACCAGGCATAGGAAAATGAAGCGTCCATTTAAATAATCACCGCTTCATTTAAATTTACATGGCTGCCGCTCTGAGCCGACAAACAGCTGATCAGCTGTTTGTTGGCTCAGCGCGGTAGTCTGGACGCGCGGGTGTTGACATCAAAGGCATTTGTCGACCACCCAGGTATGGCTCCTGGGATGAGGTATACCTGGGTGGTCGACAAATTCCTTTGATGTCGACACGCGTCCAGACTACCGCGCTGAGCCGACAAACAGCTGATCAGCTGTTTGTTGGCTCAGCGCGGCAGCCATGTAAATTTAAATGAAGCAGCGATTATTTAAATCAATGCTTCATTTTCCTATGCCTGGTAGCCTAATCTACATGCCTCTGGTGACAGAGGCATGTAGTCTAGAAGTACCCAAAGGCATTCTTCTTCGTAAAAGGAGGTTTACTGCTGTCGACAAAACTGCTGCGTTCTGTCGACTTACTATCGACAGAACACGGCGGTAGTGTAGATGCAGGTATAGTTTGGTAAACAAAAAGCCACTTTTGTTGATAAAACCCTGTAGTCTAAACACACCCACAGATGGTTTTTTAAATTAGCAATGATATTGTGAGATGAAATCTCCCTGGGTATGTCTACACTACCACCCTAGTTCGAACTAGGGTAGTAATGTAGTCAACCGGAGTTGCAAATGAAGCCTGGGATTTGAATTTCCCGGGATTCATTTGCATGTTGCCTGGCACTGCCATTTTTAAATGTCCACTAGTTTGGACTCCGTGCCCACGGCTACACGCGGCACGAACTAGGTGTACAGGTAGTTCGGAATAGGAAGCCGGCAGCATGCAAATGAAGCCCGGGAAATTCAAATCCCGGGCTTCATTTGCAACTCCGGTTGACTACATCACCACCCTAGTTCGAACTAGGGCGGTAGTGTAGACATACCCTAGGATTACATCTAACCAAAACTGGCAACCTTAATCAGCAAGGAAGATAATGTCTCAGTGCATGGAAAATATGCACATAGTGGACAACATTGTACCATTGGATTTTGTAGGAGGAGGCAGCTTTAAATTCTGCAGGGAATGTCATAGAAATCCCTTCAACAATAGGATTGTCAACATTCTAATGGCACAAAACTGAACACTTTTGTTCTGACCCCTGTTCTGATCCTTCCTGAAGGCCCCACCCCTTTCCTGAGGCTCCAGCCACTCACTCCAGACAGCCTCTGCTTCCCTTACTTTCACCTGGCTAGAGCAGAGGGTTGAGGTGAGGGAGGGAGTAAGGGTTCTTGTTCAGGGTGTTGCCTTTGAGTGAGGCTGGAGATGAGTGACTTGGGATGTGGGAGGGGGGTTTAGGGGTAGGGCAGAGGATCAGCGTGCACAGGGAAATGGGATCTAGGGTGGGGCCATGGATGAGGAATTTGAGGTCGAGGAAGGGGCTCTGGCCTGGGTCATTTACCTAAGGAAACAGCTGGAAGATTCCTGCAGCTCCTAGTCAGGAAGCCAGGAAGGCTCAGTGCACTCCCCATGCTTGCAAGCAACATCCCCCAATTCCCATTGGTTGTGATTCCTGACCAATGGGAGCTGTAGAAGTGGTGCTCAGAGCAGGGACAGTGCATGGAGCTTCCATGGCCCCTCCCCTGTATGCCTAGGAGCTGCAGGGACCGGTCAGCCCCTTTCCAGAAGCAGCACAAAGGGAAGGTAGGGAGCATTATCCTGCTGTAGCCCTGGGTCCCTGCTGCATCACTAATTGTGGTGCTGCCCGGAGCCACCATGGTCCCTTTTCACCCAAGTATTTCAGTTGAAAATTGGATGCCTGGCCAATCTATTTGAAAGAGAGCTCCTCACCGTGGCTACACCTGACCATGGCTAGCACTGCCCACTTTTGGGGCTGTGAAGAGCACACATGGGCCTCCTAGTAGATAGAAGGCTGCAATGACCTGCAGCTTTCCCCCTTCCTCAGACCCTATTTCCCTCTCTCTACCCATTGTCAAAACGTAAGTCCTCTCTCTGTTCCCTTTCCGCTTCCACTTTACCTACTAATAGGCTTTCCTTTCAATAAGGTGCTGAATTATCAGTTCCCAGCCTCTAATATGAGTTATTCCCATCACTTACTTTCCTAGTTTAGATTTTTCCTCCTAGTGTTTTCCTTTGTAGCTGAATGGAGGAGTTCAAAGGAGCTGGAAGGCTACAGCTCAGTTTATGCACCCTTAGATCCTCATTCATACATTTGATTTCCCTTTTTTTTCTCACTGTGATACAGAGTCTTGTTTCTGCTTCTTTCTGACTCTTCTTTACTGAAGATTCTTTAGCCTTTCTTTTCCTCTCGACAGTTTTTTTTTTTAAATTTATATTCTGAACACAACCAGTTGGCACGCAGAAATATGGGAATACCTTATCCAACATAAATGTGAATACAGATTTTCTTTTGCCTTCTGTAGGTATTTTACCAAATACATTTGTCTGATCTCTCTCCAGATCAGTATATTTCTTGTTCCTACAGGGAGTAACAAAGGAAACCTCTTACCAAGCCCATAGACAAATTCACTTCAGCTAACCAAACTAGGTTACATTGACCTTAATTTTATTAATTTAAAAGATGGATTCCTATACAGCTTTCCCCCTCCCTCAGTCTCTTCTTCAGTCCCTCTATCCATTGTCAAAATGATGTAAGTCCTCTCTCTGTGCCCCTTCCTTCCCTCACCCTTTTCAATATTCTGACAAGCCAGTAGTTGTAAGAAATATAGTGAGTTTAATATCATGTTCCAAATCATAAGGAATGGCCATTTTTATATTTGCAACTTTGCATGCACAAATAATCGAGTCCAAATTATTGCATGAACAAGTGTAAATATTCTACAGATAAATAGATAACTGCCTATATTATGCTCATAATTAATTTTATGCATACAGATATAGATGCAATTATTTGGAAGTACAAAATTGCATTTTTAAAAACAGAAGGGAGGTTGAGGCTTGTCAATTCAGCCCTGTGTTCAGTTAAGTTGATGCTGATTACTAGACTGTCAGGGCTCAATCCTGGAAGGTTCTAAATATTCCTAGGAACTGTTGAGGATCTACAACTCCAGTTTCAGGCATGATGGAGAAGAATGTGCTCAATACCTTGTGGAATTTCCCAGGAGCAGTGTTCCCTTTAATTTTTTATGTTCATGTGTGCAATGAATATTGTTATGTGCACCAATTTGGAGGTGAATTGTGACACATCACCTCCATATTCATGCACATAACAAAATTCATTCTGCACAAAGATAGTGTGTGCCAGGGGTGGAGCTAAGAGGTTCAAAGTGTGGGAGGAGACTCTTACAAAGAAGAGATATTTGCTCAGAAAACATTTGAGGGCTAAGCTATACTGAAAACTTACATAGGCATAGTTATATCTCTGGGTGTGAAAAATCCATATCTCTGAGACATGTAGTTTACCAACGTAACTTCCCAAGTAGTCAGTTCTAGGTTGATGGGAGAATTTTTCTGTCTACCTAGCTAGTGTCTCTCAAGGAAATGGATTAACGACAGTGCTGGAAGAACCCCTCCCATACCTGTAGTGAGTGTCTACACAGAAGTACTATTGTGCTTTTCCACTGTAGCGTTTTAAATATAGACATACAAAAGGTGTCTGTCCTTTTAGTGTATGTTACCAAGCTATTACCAATAGTTTCACTTAAACATTCTTCCATTTTGGAAAATTCTATTTCAGTGAGCTATTCTCTATAATTAAAATATTGTTGGAACTGGTAATAAGAGAAACTTAAAATGTGACCACTGTTTGATGAAGTTCTTTAGTTTCATATTTACCAGAAGATCAAAATAAGTCCCTGTAATAAGCCATAACTTTTGCTATGCCCAAATACAAATAAGGATAAATTTATGGACCAGGAACTTAATTAAAATGTTCTAATTGTAATTGTATAAGGATTTTGAATTAAAAGAATGTCACTGTGTTCCTTAACCTAAAGATGGGTTTTCACATATGAACCTAGTCCCCCTAAAGAGTATAAATGAAAGTTCTACAATTACCCAGAGTTTACTGACAGACATGCACTGACCCTAGACACATTCTGAGACAGTGTGCTACTAAGAAAAGAAAGACTGACCTTTCTGCCATCTATACTTTTATTCCTGCTTAATAGATTTCTGCTAAGAGATGTATTCTAGTTTATGATGCTATTTCACAGTATATGGGATATTTATTTGTATGGCTATGTTTAGACTGCAGAGTTTTTCCGGGATACCTCCAGTATCCTGGAAAAGCTCTCTGGCGTCCAGGGAACACATCGACTTTTTCGGAACAGTTTCTGAAAAAGCAGGTGCATTCTTTTGGCATCCCTGTATTCCTCTCTGTGAGAGGAATAAGGGATGTTCTGAGAAAGGAGGTTTTTCCAAAATTTTGCCCCATGTAGATGGGCCAAATTTCAGAAAAGCCTCTTTCAAAAAAAGAAGAGGAAAAAGACACACAAATTGCGGTTCACAATTTGCATATCTTTTTCCAAAAAAACCCCTGCAGTCTAGACATAGCCTAAATGTAGGCTTCTCTCCTTCTTTCTCTAATAAACTGAGTTTTAATTATTATAAAACAGTCTAAATTTGTAATTGCTTGGGGTTGTTTCTTTTGTTTTTGGAAATGCTCACTCTCTGACACTTCTGAATATAAGGCATCTAATCTTGTTCTCATTTATGCCAGTATAAATCGGGAGTAATTTAACTCAAGTCAGCGGAGCAAAATCAGTAAAAAACTAGAGTGAGTGAGATGAATAGGAATGCATTATATATTCTGAATTCCAAGAAGGCAGGAGAGGGATAGATTCTCAGGCCCATATCAGAGATATTTGGTGACCTAAATTCCATCAATTAAAAAAAATATTTCCATGGAAAGAAGATTTTCAACTACATGTTTTCTCAGCAGAACATGCTAATTTGTGAAAACGAGGGGTTTTTTTTTCTGTTTTTTTGTTTTTTTGCCAAAGCCTATCAGTTTTCAGCAAAATCTTCCCACAAGTTAGAATTTCTTTCTTATCAAAAAAGAGAAAGAGAGAACCAAAATTCAACTCCCTTCTCTTTTGATTCATATCTGGGATTTGTAACTGGGACTTCCCCATTCCATGTGAGTTTCATAAGACTATTATGCCTGACTCCCTCTTCACCAGTTTAGCCATCCTCCACTGGCTGCTCTGCCACCTTTTGGGTTCTAGGTATGACAGCTCAAGCTAGGCACCTCCACCCCACTTGGCCACTCACCACTCTGTTTTGAAGTGATTTAGCTTTCGAATCTCCAATAATTTTAAGCCTCAGAATCTGAATCAAACCCAACTATTGGTCCTATTTTAGGGCCTCTGAGCACACTCTTAAGGTCTAATTCTTCTATCTGGCATCCCTTCCTAAGGCTATGTCTACACTGCAGGCTTTTGCAGGCCAAGAGTATGCTAATGAAGCACTCATTAGCATTTGTTGCACTGTCATTTGCATATTCTCTGCTGATACCTTTTGTGCAAGAGGTTTTTGGGCAAAAACAAGCAGTGTAGATGGGTCCATTTTGCACAAAACCCCCTTTTTGCACAAGATCCTTATACCTTCTTTTTTGAGGCATAAGGATCTTGCACAAAAGGGTTTTTTATGGGTTGAACTCATGGTCTTGGGCTGTCAAGAGTTCTTCTGTTATAGGGTAGGGGTTGATTTCTGAAATATGGAGCCTTCTCCCATCATCTTACTTCCTTTGTTCTTGGCTGGCCTGTCTCTTCCTTCTTCTTGCTCACATGTCCTGTGTGATTCTCAGTCTTTCCACTGTGAGTCCTTTTATAAGCTTTCAATTCCACCATCAGGTGATTCCTAGATCACTGTTTCAGGTGATTCCAGACCTTTACTGTCTTTGTTGCTAAGCAATTTCCTCCATGACAAACAAGTTTTCTTGGGTGTGAGCCAGTCTATCATCTAGGATTCTCATATTCATAGAATCATAGGTTTGGAAAGGACCTCAGGAGGTCAAGTTCAACCCTCTGCTAAAAGCAGGACCAGTCCCAACTAAATCATCCTAGCCAGGGCTTTGCCAAGGTGGGACTTAAAAACCTCTAGGGATAGAGTTTCCACCACCTCCATAGGTAACCCATTCCAGTGTTCTACCATTCTCCGAGTGAAAGTTTTTCCTAATATCCAACCTAGATCTTCCCCACTGCAATTTGAGACCATTGCTCCTTGTTCTGTCATCTGTCATTACCGAGAACAGATTCTCTCCACTCTCTTTGGAATCCCCCTTCAGGTAGCTGAAGGTTGCTCTCAAATCCCCCCCTCACTCTTTTCTTCTGTAGACTAAATAAGACCAAACCCCTCAGTCTCTCCTCGTAAGTAATGTCCTCTAGCCCCCTAGTCATTTTTGTTGACCTCTACTGGACTCTTTCCAATGCATTCACATCTCTTCTTTAATGTTGGTCCCAGAATTGGATGCAGTACTCTAGATATGGCCTCACTAGTGATGAATAAATGGGAATAATCACTTCTCTAGATCTGCTGGAAATGCTCCTCCTAATTCACCCCTATGTTCCATTAGCCTTCTTGACTACAAGAGTACAATCTTGACTCATATTCAGCTCCTCATCTACTGTAATCCCCAGGTCCTTTTCTGAGTTAATGAGTCTGTACTGCCATCCCTGTATCATTACTCATTGGCATTTCAATCCAACACAGAGGTAGAAAAACAACAACGCAGACAGCAATCCTCCACAATCTAAACAGAGTTCACAGCTTGATAAAAACCCATAGGGAGAATTTATAATCAAGCACAAAATTCATAAATTGTACAGATTTGTTCCCCAAATTGTCCCATTAGCACTGCATGTTTTTAAATAGTTGTTATGGAATCCTGTCTGTTTCATCCCTGTTAAATCCTATAATGCTTTTGCATAAAGGTATTGTTGGAAAGGTGGGGAGATTGTGGGAGCATGTTTCTCTCCCTTATATCTGGGGACATACTAATAACTGGAAGATTCTAAAGGATATAAATTGCTCCTATACATGGGAAAAACTCATCTGACTATAGATCCAGTTTGTACAGTGTCTAAGGGACATTTGTACACAGTTGGTGAATCTAGATTTATATATAACATAATCTATCCTTATGCATTTATTTTACAAGAATAAATTCTATCGAAATATCAATGTAAACAATGCATAACTAGGCCTACACTATTACTCATTTAATAATGTTTAAACTGACTATTGCCTTGACATTTTAGTGGTATATATTTTATCAATTTTACTGATTTATTGAGTGCCTATCAGTGCAGCAACTTAATTAAGAAACAAAGTATAGCAATGGGACAGCAATGGGTATCATGAACAAAGTGAATGCTGGGCCCATGACAAATATGTAAAGAAATAACACAAATCAAATAATGCTAATACTACAGTAAGGGAGTCTATTGTAGCAAGTGACAATCATTTTGCTCCATGCTTATAATCTGTTACTCTCATATACTATATATATTTGAGAGAGTTTGACTATCTGTGTGTTTGTGTGTCTGGCTGTTCCAGAATGCTTCCTAAATGACAAGAGCTAGGAACACCAAATTCAATGGACTGATTCTTCATATAATGATGTGAAGCAAGGTGAGGGTTTAGTTATGCCAGGAAAATGGAATTTGCCTGGAAAGGGGTTGCTTGTCATAAAACTATATAGAAAAGGTACGGGAAAAGGGGCTGGATGGGGTGTCCCCTCCCCCATGTGGAACTGCCCCAGCCCCAGTTTCCCACCCCCAGGTGGGAAACTTTAAAAAGGGGGGGAGATGAAGCTTCTCCACTCCTCAGTTTGTATGGGAACATTACTGGCTGTTCCGCTTCATCAGGCAGCAAGGGGAAAGCACATAGTTTGCTGCATTCCTCACTCTGGCTAGTGAATGCAGAGGCCAGATAAACCTGGACCTGCACAGCCAGAAGACATGCACCCCTCCCCTAGATGTGCCTGCTGGAGCTGCAGTGGCCTTGGAGAGTGGCTCTTCTCACCTGGCCTCAAGGTGCTGGGGTGAAAGAGGGTTGGGGTAGTCCACTCTCCCTGGGACAGCTTGTATACTGAATACCTAAGCCTCAGCCCCACTCAAGAACAATGATTTAAATGAAGCATGCTCATTTTTATACCCCCCCACGAAAAAATTGAGTTAAGGACCCAAGTAAAGCTGGGTAAATCTAGTATTCCATATTTATAAATACATAATAGACATGCATTCTATTAAAGTTCAGGCATCAGCCCAGAATACAATGTAATTCTAGCTATGTCTAGACTACAGGCCTCTTGCACAAGAAACTTTTTTTGGAAGAGATCTTCTGAAAAAACTTCTTGTGAAAGAGAGCACGCACACTGCAAAAGCGCATCAGAAAAGCAATGCACTTTTTCGAAAGATAGCATAGAGACTGCCTGGACGCTATCTCACATGTAAGCTGTGATTGCTATGGAGTCCACACATGCCTTTTTGTGAAAGAGCTCTGTGATTGCCTATTCCTGATTTATTTTCTGAAAGAACGTCAGCCTACGAACTGTATGTTCTATTTTTAATAGCTGTAAGAGACTGAGTGAAAGTAGGCTTTGTACTATTTGTATAAATAATGTAGGAAGCTGACCATAATGAGTTCTGAAAGTTTAGAATGACTTTGATAGTTTTGGTGCCTAACCATGTTAAAGAATGTTAATGTGACAGACAGGTGCATTACAAATTCTTCTGCTAAGAAGACAGTAGTTTTAAAAAAAACGTAATTTGAAAGTATGATTCTACAAAATTTCATTGCTCAAAATTCACACCATTTAGTTTTCTGTGGGATATTTCCATTGTGTTACTATATTTTGTAAAGAGAAATTGCATAGTTTTTGTACATGATCCAGTACTGGTGAACATGAGCAACAAGATGGGATTGAACTAATTTTGATTTTGATTTAATTTGACATGTCAGAAACCTTGTATCAACATGTGTTTCTTTGTAATCTATTAACTAGTGTCAGTAGAATGTAAAAAGCAATTTTATACCTCTAGTAAAACTTTGACTATGTAATAGAACTTAAACACTGGTGCAATTATTTCATTTTTGTTTGAGTGACAAATTAAAACTGACAAAGGAGAAAGAAAATTAACAAGTTTTGGGATGGAAATGTACAGGGTAATGGATTAATCTTTATATTCATTTGCCATTGTTCTGTTTCGACATAATCAGACGGAAAAAAAAATAAAGTAGGATGAACCCAAAAACTTTCACAGGACACAAGTATTATGCTGTTGTAATTAAGGCTCTATGTTTCAAGTACAATCTCATTTATAATTCAGACACAAAAATTCCAGTATGGGCTGAAATTTGGTGAACAAGGACTTTTAAAATATTTCTTAACTGGACATGGGCTTCTGTTGGATGAATGGTAACTGAAGTACGTATATGACATTGTTTGGGAACACTGCTAGTGCTTTCAAAACTATTAAGTGTTTAGTTGTTATTTATGTCAATGTGTATGGTGTCCCTTATGGTTTGTTTAGTCTGCCATGTTAACATTCATTGCCGTAAATTGTTTTTTTTAGGGGGGTAGCGGGGAGGGGTGATGGAGGGATCTTTTGGAAAAGGCTTTATTTTCCGCAAGATCAGCGTCTAGACTGGCGCTTTTTTCCGGCAAAGCTCCGTGCCGAAAAAAAGCGGCAGCCATTTTTATGCTAATGAAGCGGGGCAGATTTAAATCCCCGCTTCATTAGCAATTGCAATACGTCTAATTTACATCCCTTTTACGAAAAAGGGATGTAGTCTAGACGTAGCCATTGAGTCTTGGGGATATAGGTGTCCATTTGCTTGAGGCAAAATTAACAGTGGTTAGCAGAGGTAAACAGCAAGGTGGTTAATTTTCTAGACTCCTCTCTGAGACTCAATGCCTCATCTCCTTCGTATACTCATATCCTGAGGACCTAATGGTGCATCTACACTGCACCATAGATCAAAATAAGATACACAATTGGAGCTATGCAAATTGCATATCTTATTTCAATGTTACTTCAAAATAGCTTATTTCAAAATTTGGCACTTTCTGCAAAGCACTTATTTGAAATAAATCACTATTCTGAAATGTCCCTTACTCCTTGGAGAATGAGGTTCACAGGGACATTGGAATAGTGAGCCTGTTATATTTAAAAAAATGAGCATACTCAAAAGACGCAGAATAGGTATTTCGGGATACCTCCAGTATCCCCAAATAGTGCTACATCATAGACATAGCCCAAGGCAGCTGAAATGGAGTTTTGCTTGGCTGTGCGTTGCTTTAACATTCAGTTACACGGATATTCTCTGACTAACATTTATTTTAACATTTGTTTTTATGGTTTAATTATCTTCCAGACAGTGTGCTGCTTCAGTAGCTATAATCATGCAGATTACAGTCTAGATGATTTAGTGTTTACCTTTCCAAACAGATTTAGCAAAAAAACAAAAAAAAACAAAAAACCCCTTCATGTTCATTGAAGGAGTAACAAAGAGGACAGGTTTCAAAACAGGAAGGAAATCATGGCAAAAGTTATAAAGTGTGGGTTGTTTGATTAATTTTAACAGATGATTAAGTGTCTAGTAACCTTAAGTTTCCACATAATTAAATGTGCACATAAATTTGAGTTTCTGGATTTTGATCAGGTAGATATATAATGGTATGTTGTTACTATACTGTAGCATCTAGTGAGTGGTTGATTACAGCTTCAATCAGTGTACCATTTTAAAATTAATTTTATTGGTATTTCTGAATGTAAGCTGTTGTATTTTCACAGCATTCTGATTGGCTGGTATTTTCTTCTCTAGGGTAGTATCCTCTTTCGTAAAAAATAATGAAGTTGAACTAAAACCCAACTCATTTGTTAGTGCCAAGGCTTGTTAAAATTTTTGCTTTGTTTTCATTCTTGATTACACTAAGTATATGATTCAAAATTCATAATGGTAGCAGTTGATAGTTTTTCATTTAAAACAACAGCATTTTGCCTTAGAGCAAGCTGCACATTTTAATTACGTATCATTCTGGTGATTGAAAACATGAACAAAAATAAATCACGCTGCTGCTTAAACAAGACATTGTCATTTCTTGTAAAAATGCACAAATTAGTTATTTTGGGGTTTAAAATACAGATGAAATAATTATATTAGTGTAATCCCTTTCTGAATCTGTGGGCGGCCACATTGCCTCACTACGTCCTACTCAGGTGTTAGTTGGAGGAATTAGCACGGTGATGGGAGTCGTATGTATGGCTCTTTGCTGGGGGCCACACCACAAATGCAGTCAGTTAGCCCAGGCCCAAGGGTCAGAGCTGGGCAGCAAAGAGCAAAGAGTCCAGGTGCTCAGGCCTATTCTTCCATGCAAACAGTCAGTTAGCCCAGTCTCTGGTTCAGGGTGGAGCAGCAAAGAGTTTTCAGGAACTCAGGCCTATACCCAGGCTGATCCTTTAAATAGTCAAGAAGCATAGGCCCTAACTCAGGGTGGGGCAGCAAAGCAGTTGGGTCTCCTAGCTCTGGTGGAGAGTGGACAAGCACAGGCATTTTGCTAGGAAAAAGGGGAAGAATGCCACCCATGGGCTGAGGTGGCACAGGGGACGCAGGCCCAACCACTCCATTGTGTCCCAGCCCTGAACTCTAACACTGGGTCATCAGGAAACCTGGCTGCAACATGTGGACTAGTTCACTGGCAACATGACAGCCAATCCAGGGTTGGCTACCCTGAGCTACTTCCTAACTGCCTCTCTGGGTATACCTGCCTTTGGAACAGGCCCTCTGGTGAATGGGGCCTTCATCAGGGCTCACATCTCCTTTGGGCTCAGATCCGTCTAGTGTCTTGGCAGTCCAGGTTGGTGCTCCACTTCCTTGAGGTCCAGAACAACTTCTCAGCTTGGGAGCTCAGGGGAGGTGTCTGACTCCTCCAATGTCTGGGGCCCAACTGAGCTCCTGGACCTGTCTTTTGTACTTCCCGTACAACCCACAGTCTTCTGGCAGGATGGTGGGGTAGGGTGGGACTCAACCTATCCACCAGGGCTCGGGGTCATGGGCAGCCGCTCTGCCTCACTACAAAGTGAGGCAAAATGACCAACTCTTGGGGTATCCTGAATTCCTTAATAGGTGACTGAGGCTTTGTCTACACTTAAGAGCTTACTGCACAGCCATGGCAGTGCTTTAAACTAAAAGTGTGACCATGGCATGAGTACTGGGAGAAAGCTCTTCCAGCACTCTGTGTAAACCATCTCTGCGAAGGGAGTAGCTAACAGTGCTGGGAGTACAGCTTCCAGTGCTGTAGCCTGATTCACACAGGTGATTTATGGTTGAAATCAGGGAGCAGGGGTGTTTTTTCACACCTCTGCTCTAGAAAGTGATAGTGCTGTAACTTGCCAGTGCAGACTTGACATAAGATTTTTACAATTACAATTGAGCAACAATTGTCATTCACAAGTGCTTACCCTCTTCCCATGAATGACAAAAGCTTTGCTGAGGCAAATACCAGGGATGGAATTTTTTTACGGGCAAAATTGCTGACAAAAAGTGTTTATGCTGCCTGAATTCTAGTGACATGGCTGTGTCGACTCAGCCATGTCTCTAAAAGCTGTGTAGTATAGACATACCCTAAACTTAAGGTCATATGAATGTATTCAGTTTTCAGTAGACACGTACTTCTGACCAAGGAATTATTTACATATATTGTAGATCTGATTCTTGCCTTGTTTTACCATCTTCCAAATTGGTAGGTGATCCCATCTTGTTTTCTGTCAACTTAGAAAGTCCCACCTCAGAAAAGGGTTATTTTATTTTAAATAGGTTATGTGGTAAGTGGCAATAATATTTTCTAGGGATAGTAATTTGGGGGATAACACATTAAATTCCCACTAATTTGGTGCATTCCCAGGTGTTTAAGAACTTGTCAGAGGCAGCAAGATAAAAATAATTCTACCCATTGCGTTAACTTTCAGTCATTTACAGAGACTGAAAATACCAATGTCTTTAATATAAAAGTCCATTTATCATCATCCATTTTCTATCATCTGTATAGTCAGCAATAAACAGGTGGAGAGACTATCACAAGTACCAGTTCAATTCCAATCCAATGGTCCATTAGTACTGGATGATGAAGTCACATTGCTAGAGTGGCTGAGGATTGTTTGGCTTCAGAAACTGAAGTTCTACTGAATATGTGTGTCTCTTTGTGAAACTGTAAAAATAAATTCAACATGAGCTTGTTCATTTTTCAAATAAGAAAGGTTAGCTCTCTGGGAGGGTATGGGATTTATAGCCCTGTACCCTTAATTTGATAAATATGACAAGGGCAGCTGCACGAGTTCTCTTGATGCATCCACAATGGTGGTTCAACCTGGAGCACAACTTCTTGTACAAGGATCATCCTTAGCTTCTCTGCCAACAAGGGTGGCAACTAGCGCATTAACAATAGCACTGAGTGCCCTGATTTATTCCTCACAACTAAGGAATTACATTTCTGTTGATGATCATCACTTATTGCTGATCTGTCCCAGACTTGAACCAGCAAGATAGAGATGATGGGATCTATTCTGTACCTCTTTGCCATTCTCTTGAGCCATCCAGTCCCAACCATATTTTGCTTCCTTGATTTTTCCATTCATATATAGCACTTATTTCCCAAAATATTAAACCTAATATTTGTGTAACAGATTCACACGACTCCTAAATTCAAATGTACTGGTATCACATATGTCTGTCCACTTTTTGGCAGTTTATTCCATGTTTGTTAGTTCACGTTGAAAAAAATGTTGCCTTTTAAAAAAAACTTTCTTAATTGTGTTTGCCTCGACTATGCGTATTTCCTACGTCTGAAGGGTTCAGATGCATTAAGAAAGCACTAAGCAGCCTTTGCAGCATATAAAAATCACAGATCTCATCCCAATCAGATTTATTTTACAGTGAGTACAATTTCCTCAGTTATTTTCTAATGGAGTGTGTTTGAGAAATAATACTAGCATGATCATAAAATCATAGACATGTGGGGCTTGATGGAACCTTAACAGTTCATTAAATCCAGCCCCCTGCACTGAGGGAGGACCTAGTAAACATAGGCCAGTGCCCCTTCTTTACTCTAATGTATTCCCTCCATCTCCAGACAGTTAGCTGGTTTACATTTTTTCAGTGCAGCTGTGCCTCCCTGAAAAGCTTGCATATGGGATTTTCATAACATTGGTAACATATTTTGCATGGCCAGAACGACACTACATTTTCCCATTTATGTGACGTGACATTTGTGTGCCACCATAGCTGCTCGCTGAAAACCAAAGTGAGCTTTAGAATCTTTCCCAGCCTTTATTGTTCTTCATACTAGAGATGCACATTTTACTTCGGATGTAATTTACCAGCTTTTTTATTTGTCTTTTTTAAAATAGGTTGGCAGTCACAAACCCTGTGTTTGAGTAATGTCAGCCTAGCCTAGGAACATGCTACCATTTATTTCACGCATTGCATAAAAAACCCTTTGAAGCACAGGTTGCCCCCAACTCCCTGTGAAGAGAATATTGATATCAGAATATTTCAGCACTTAATAGGATTGGAATTTTAGTTTGTAATTCACTGAATCATCTTTTTACCTCAGCCCTATTGCACCTCTTCTGAAAAAAATACATTGCTGGAAAACACAGAAAAACACATTTCTTATATCTACAGTGATCTCCCCAGGCAATTAATTGTCTGCTCAAACAGTGATCGCATATAACATTATACCAATTATGACTACTTGAGGGGACCAATACTGAATGCCTTACCTATTTGGGGGCCCGTGAGTACTTGTAAAAACCAAGATAGATTTCTGAGTGCATGAGTCAGATGTCTCTGGGTATGTCTACACATGATTTTTATTTCAGGAGAAGGATGCAAATAGCACTGCGCATTTGCATACTTCCTCCATTTTTTTTTCCAGAAGACGCTTTTCCGGTATTTACACACATCTACACGTGGCCGAATTTTGAAATAAACCACTATTTCAAAAGACCCTTGTAAACCTCATTTTACAATGAGGAATAAGGGGTCTTTCAAAATAGGAGTTTATTTCGAAATTCTGCTGCTTGTAGATGCGGGTTAATACCAGAAGAGCGTCTTCCGAAAAAAAAAACCCAGAGGAAGTATGCAAATGCACAGAGCTATTTGCATCCTTCTCCAGAAATAAAAATTGTGTGTAGACATCCTTTTGCTATTTCTGCTTCTCCAGTTTCTTTTCAACTGGATGTTCCTTCACCCCATCCCCAACAATTCTCACTGTGACTTGGAGGGTTTTATTGTGGTTGATTGGCACTTGTGAGTGGCTTTTTGCACATGGGTAATAGGGGGTGGGGGAGTAGGAGAGAGAGCCAGGCTTCTGAGATAACAATTAACTCTGACAAATATGAACATTTAGCTTTCTACGTACTCCTTTTCCAAAGAAGAAGGGCTGCAAGGGCCTACCACTGAATAATGGCAAGGCCTTCAGGAGGCACTATTCCTGCTGCAAGGGAAGTCAGATGAGTAATGTAACAAACTTTGGAGTCAGAAAATACTAACTCCAGCCATGTGACAGAGGTATTAATATTATGTAACATTGTCTCATCTCTTGTGATGAAGGCGAGAAAATAAATCGACATTGCAGGCAGATTTTCTCACTTTTTTGAGAGAGAGAAATTAATTTTGGGGGGATTATTTTACTTAGGAATGTTGGATCACGTTTTTTATTTTTATTTTTATTTTTTTTGCTTACGAGGGACAGTGGATCTATCTGGAGTTTCTCATACTTTGCATCCAGATTCAAAGCTTTGTAAAATCTGTCAACATGTACAGAAAAGAAATATGGGAGAGTTAGATTATGTGCTAGAATCTGATATTAAAGATCTGAAATATAGTTCTAACGTGCAATGGATAAAATTCATTCCAGCTGAGGGGGAGTTCTGCATGGACAATTGGAAACAGAAATTGTCCCTAAGCATTATTATTTCAAGGGAAAAATTGTGGCCCTTTATGCTTGTAATCAAAGTAGAAATGCACACTGATGACATAGACAAGTGATAAAAGATAAATTGGTTCCAGACAGAAAACAGCATGTCGATAGATAGCAATACATGCAGTGAGAATGCAGAGGAAAACTTTTACCACCCATCTAGTTGCCAAAATTCCGGGGGAGCAAAAATCACTTTCCAGCCCAATGTCTCTGCTTCTCTTTTTTTTCCAGCTTCTGTTGGACCATTAACTTTCTTTTCTTTTTCTCTTTTATTCTTTCCCTTCCCCAAACATTAATTATACTTTATATTTGTTCTATATGGTGCATTTTATTTATAAAATGTTTACAACTAATTAATCCTCATGAACACTCTGTAAAAGAGTGGTGTGGGTCAGCAATTTGTCTCTGAAAGGTAAGACAAGCAGTACAGAAACCCAGTCCTGTAACAAATGGATGTGGATTGCCAACTTGTCCTGGGGGAATTCTGCAATTTTAGTATAGGTCCAAATGCAACAACTGCAGAATTCCCCTAGGACTAATCATTCCTATGAATTCGTAAGTGGTGCATAGCTCCTTTGCTGGGTGAATTCCAATCCTTTGTATCATGATCTTTCATGGGTACAACCCACTACTTCAGAAGACAAGTCTGAAGAAGTTTGTGGTGCTCACAAAATATCATGATATGATCTATATATTTTTGGTTAGTCTCGGAGGCATGTCTATACTAGGAAATTATTTCAAAATTACTTATTTAGAAATAATAACTCCTGAAACAATTATTTTGAAATAAGCTTATTGCCCAGGGAAAGCAGGAGTTATTATTTTGAAATAACCAGCCTCTTATTTTGAAATAACGGGCTTCATAATGTGGGCGCTCTGCTTGTTATTTCAAAATAAGGGGAGTTATTTCAAAATAACACTTAGGAAGAAACAATCAGTTTCATACATATAGAATGGGAAGCGACTGTCTAGGAAGGAATACGGCAGAAAGGGATCTAGGGATTATAGTGAACCATAAGCTAAGTATGAGTCAACAGTGTGACGCTGTTGCAAAAAAAGCCAACGTGATTCTAGGATGCATTAACAGATGTGTTGTGAGCAAGACATGAGAAGTCATTCTTTCGCTCTACCCTGTGCTGATTAGGCCTCAGCTGGCGTATTGTGTCCAGTGTAGACAGCTCAGATTTGTTTTCCACAAAAAAGCCCTGATTGTGAAAATGGCGATTGGGGCTTTTTTGCGGAAAAGCGCGTCTAGATTGGCACGGATGCTTTTCCACAAAAAGTGCTTTTGCGGAAAAGTGTCCGTGCCAATCTAGACGCTCTTTTCCGGAAATGCTTGTAACGGAAAACTTTTCCGTTAAAAGCATTTTCAGAAAATCATGCCAGTCTAGACGTAGCCAGGATGTACTGATCATGGTTCCGTCATACCTAAAGCCAGTGTATTCTTTCATGATGTTTAATTTAAACCTGGATCTCCTACATCATCCAGATGTGTACAGAAAATTTAAGCCTCCCAAAAATCAAATGAGCGTTCTAACCACTGAATTTAGGATATTCAGATCTGGGTCTCTCTCAATCTCTCCTGTTGATATTTATTCCAGTTTATATAAAATACTGTGACAAACATTGGGAAAGGTACTTGAACACAAGTCTCTGAACCCTAGTCTATAGTCAATCTCTTTCAAACCCAGTGAATATTTCATAATATTGCTATTCTAGCCATCTTGAAATACATGCACATGCTTTAGCAATATCAGTGAGCTGTCTGTGTATCCCTTGACATACTTATCTTTTTCCAGGTAACTGTTACATCTGTTTTGTTACCTATTTTAATGATATCAGAAAGCAATGTTAGAACTAACAGGATGGAATTCTTCCTTGTATGCAGAGGTCATTATAAGTAGAGATAGTGGTTACAATCAACATGTTTCTGTCCATAAAGAGATAGGAGGAAAATGTTCAAGGAAGGATTTCTATCACCAGATTGAGTTAATATATTTTAGAATCAGAAGTCTTTATAAGAATCATGGACAATTTTAATGGGGTTAAGGGTCTCATTGCTTTTAAAAGTGCTTTGCAGCTTTATAGACACCTTAATGTCATTTTTCATTTGTGATGTATTATGTTCTCTTAGGAAGATGGAAGTTAACATTAAGGACTTAGGAAAGACATTTAATTTCACTCTGAGGAAAGACATTTCTTCCGTATATAGTTCCATTTCATTTTAGAAATATATTTATTGGTTTCTCACGATGATCTTCTGTATAGGATGGTTTCCTTATAAGAATATCGGCCCATTTTCTTGGGAAGTTTAACTATTTGTACTCCTAGCCACCCACCCTTTTGAGTCCCCTCTCTAGGTTTTAGAATTTCTCTCCATTGAATAATGAAGTTATTATTTTAAACTATAAAGCCCATCTCAAGGACTAAACCCTTAAAACCTCTTTTTAAATATAAACCCTGCTTGTAGTTTAATTCTGAATTCGACATAACTATAGAATTGCTGTCTAATTTTCAATTAAACAATGGGAAAAGAATGAAAAATCAAATTTTCAATTATTTATTTTTTGCTCAATAATTCTTTTGCTCCCCCACAGACACTGGACATACTAAGTGTGTCCAACCTATTTTTGATTTCTGCAGTACTGATTTGGCACTTTGGAAAGCAAAAGACTTCAGGCACTATTTACATGCAAAAAACTTCACTAATTGGCATTTAGGATGTAAATGCTTAATGGTGATTTGTACGCCTGATGCCTTTCCAGAACATGAGAAGTAAGCCAACAAGGGATTGCAAACAAGGGAACTTGAGAGGGAGAGAAGGTGATCCCTCTGGTGAACGAACAAGGTATGAGTACAAACCTTGGGATGTGTGAATTTGCTTGGCTGTTTGTTTGAGTTTTTCTTTCTCTTCCAGGTTATTTAAGTTACTAGGTCAGTTGGAATTGTGTGTCTGGGGTCAGTGTGAGCCTTTAATCCCTTGATCACCGTTGATCAACTTTGAACAGTCTCAGTCAGCCTTGTGATCACCCTCTCCCTGTGTGGTTAACAAGGAGGCAGGGTTGCCTGAGGAGAGAAGGCCTAGAAGTTAGAAAACCAGCAGGACAGCAGTGGAGAGATGCAACAGGTGTCAAGCAGGACAATGGCAGAGAGATGCAATGAACAGCCAGCAGGGCAGCAGCAAAGAGATGTGATGAGTGGCCAGCAGGGCTTCAGCAGAGAGCAGTGAACAAGCAGAGTAAGATGTCTCCCCACCCGGGACCAGAGGAGAAATCTACAGATGCATGTCTGAACTTTGGGTCTGCAGCACCTGTGAGTGGGATGCAGAGAAGGGTTGGGCATGTGAAGGGGGCATTCAGATTGCTGACTCAAGATCCTGAAGGGAAGGGACACTGCTCAGTTTACTTGGGGGTGGGACTTTTTGCTCATGGTTTATGTTTATGAAGTCTGTGTGTTTTTCCCAAATTAATGCCAAGTGACTTCTCTCCCTTTTTTAAAAGTTTCTTTTTCTACACTCAGACTCTGTGCTGGTGAGTGGGGATGTATTGCCTCTCAGACGTGCCCAGGGGTGATACCTGCATGGAGGAAAGCTGTTTTTGAGTGGCCCAGGTGGGAGCTACAGCAGCCAAGTATTGCGAAGTACTGAGGTTTTTAGGACAGGGGTGTCAGCCCCTTACTGGTCTGGATTGAACACAAATGCCATACTCCTTTGCTGCAGATTTAGCAAATTTCCATTTGTCCTGTCCTGAATGTAAAAGAATCATAGACTCATAGAATACTAGAATCCAGTTTAAAGCCCTCCTCACTAGGTTAGCCAGAATGTATCCAAATACTCTCCTTCCCTTCCTCGATAAGTGGACCCCATTTTTGCTTAGCCTTCCTTCTTCCTAGAATAGAATCCCATGTCAAGAAAGCCAATGTCCTGCTGGTGACACCATTTTCATAGCCAGGGTGCACCTGTCTCTGCCTGGAACACTATCTTTCACTGGAAGGATAGAAAAGAATAATCCTGTGCCCCAAACTCCCTCACCCATACTCGCAGAGCCCTGTAGTCACTTTTAAACTGCTCAGGTTCACACCTTGCAGTATCATAAGTGTACACATGCATGAGTAGCATGAGGTTACTGCTGGGGCATGAGGCAGAGGGCTGGATGATCCTTGACAGTCCTTAACATCTCAGATATGGGCCCCAGAGACAGGTAGCATATCTCCCAGGATATCAGGGTGACAGAAGAAAGTCTCCAGCCACCACTACCCTATGTTTCTATGTTTTCTTCTTGCAGGCCCCCCAGTTTTGGGGGGTACATAGCTTCTCCTCCTCCTCCTTAGGGGGTGATTCCCTGTCTCTCATATCCAGGGCAGCATAATGGTTCTCCAGAACCACGGTGTGTGAGTTGGAGTGGGGTTGCAGAACTTTCTGCTGCCAGAAGTAATCGGCTGCCAGTATCCCCCCTGAGCCATCTCCTCTGCCCTCCAACAGTGGTGTGCCACCAGTCCTTTGTAGCTAGATAGCATCCTCAGATTTAGATGTCTCCACATGAATACTCTCAAAGAATTCCTCATGGGCACAGATGCTCCTCAATCTAGCCATCTCTTCCTCTAGTTCAGCCACTTCTTCCTCAGAGATTCCACCCACAGGTACCTTTCATGTTGGATGGTCTTCCCAACCTAGACCTCTGTAAGTGGGAAATGTGAGCCATAATCTCTGCCAAACCACACCAGGATCTGGGCAAAGACTTCCATGGTCATGTTATCTGTCTGACTACAGGTGAAGGAGACAAGAGCAGTGTTGACATAGGTGATGCAGCCCTTCCAAAACACATTGGTTGTGTTAGGACTCTCTTCTACAAACTCCCTCTCAAACAGCCTTGTTAGTGGCCCCCTATTCACGAGCTCATCTTGTCGCTTAGCCTATGGCTTTTAAGGTCTTCTCTCCTAAGTCAGCCTTACTCCCTCATTAACTACACAGTCCGAACTAGGGTGGCTAGTGTAGACATAGCCCCCGACAGGAAGTTTTTTGTAATGTCCAACCTAAATTTCCCTTGTTGCATTTTAAACCCATTGCTTTATGTCCTATCATCAGAGGCCAAGGAGAATAATTCCCCGCCCTCCCCCCAACACACACACCTCCTTGTGACACCTTTTTAGATACTTGAAAACCGCTAACATGTCACCTCTCAGTTTTCTCTTTTCCAAACTAAACAAGCCAAGCTTCTTTAGTCTTCCCTCATAGCTCATGTTTTCTAGACCTTTAATCATTTTTGTTGCTCTTCTCTGGACCTTCTCCAATTTCTCTACATCTTTCTTGAAATGTGGTGACCAGAACTGGAAACAATACTCCAGTTGAGGCTTAATCAGTGCAGAGTAGAGCAGAAGAATGACTTCTCGTGTCTTGCTCACATCACTCCTATTAATGCATCCCAGAATGATGTTTGCTTTTTTTGCAACAGTGTTACACTGTTGACTCATATTTAGCTTATGGTCCACTATGAAACCTAGATTCTTTTCTGCAGTACTCCCTTCCTAAGACAGTCACTTCCCATTCTGTAAGTGTGAAATGAATTGTTCCTTTCTAAGTGGAGTACTTCACATTTGTCCTTATTAAACTTCATCCTATTTACCTAAGACCATTTCTCCAGTTTGTCCAGATCATTTTGAATTATGAACCTAACTTCCAAAGCTTGGTATCATCTGCAAACTTAAGAAGTGTACTCTCTATGCCATCATCTAAACTTCTATTGAAGTTATTGAACAGAATTGGTCCCAAAACAGACCCCTGTGGATCCCCACTTGTTATGCCCTTCCATCATGACTGTGAACCATTAATAACTACTCTCTGAGAATGGTTATCCTGCCAGTTATGCACCTACCTTATAGTAGCCCCATCTAAGTTCTATTTGCCTAGTTTATTGATAAGAAGGTCATGTGCCTTTTCCAAATGTCCTGTTATTGTTTCTCCCTCTTCATTGAGCAATTAGTCTACCCTGTCCTTTGTCTTCCTCTTCCTTCTAATATATTTATAGAATGTCTTCTTGTTACCCTATATGTCTCTAGATCAGGCATGTCCAAAGTCCGGCCCGCGGGCCAATTGCGGCCCGTGTTCCGGTTTAATACGGCCCCACAGGTAATTTGGCAATATCTATCTTTTATGGCCCCCAATGAATCCATATGTATTGAGATGAATACATTGTAAAATCTCAGTTAGTCAGTTGGTCTAAATCAGTTATAAATATATTTGGACACAACATGTATACTTGGTGTTATGTTCCTGTTCATATTTTTTGAACTTAAAAGTTGACAGACAACCTTTATTACCAATAATATGTAATGTACTTTACAATGTTCCTGACATATATTTCAGCTTCCTGGATTTTTTTTTTTTCATCTGGCCTTCAGATATGAAAGGCAGAGTGATTTAACACCTGTTTAGATTTGTCATCCATGTGACGAAATGAAAAGTATGCCGTTTGCAATAAACTTTGCATAAAATAGTTAATTTGCATTTAATTTTAATGGTTCAAAGAATGTCAGGCAAAATGGTCGGCCCTCACGCATGTTCACTTCCTCAAATCTGGCCCTCTTTGAAAAAAGTTTGGACACCCCTGCTCTAGATAGATTGAGCTCATTTTGTGCCTTTGCCTTTCTGATCTTGCCCCTGCGTGGTCTGTAGTAGACCCGTAACATAACATCACCCTTGTTTTTTATACCTCTTAACCTAACCCAGAGACTCTCAACAGGTCTGTCTCCTACTTTCATCTCCACTTCAGTCCAAGTATAAACATTTTTAATATAGAAGGTAACACCTCCCCCTTTTTTCCTGCTTAGCTTTCCTGAGTAAGCTGCACCCTTCAATACCAATATTCCAATCATTTGTATTATCCCACCATGTCTCTGTGATACCAACTATGTCGTAATTGTGTTTATTTATTAGCACTTCAAGTTCTTCCTTCTTATTACTCATACTTCATATATTAACATAAAGGCATCTAAGATACTGATTTGATTTGTCTCAAAGTTCTGCCTTGTCCCTCCTTTATCTCTGCTATTACAGTATAGCCCATGCTCCCTCACATTTACGACCCTGAGGTCTTTGGTCTTTGATTTTACTTTATTTAAGACAAGCAAATCTATCCAAAGACTTAACATAGTAGTGTGTTTGCTCCCTATTGCTAAATTCTGCTCAATTTACTTATATGAGGAAGCCCGTAAGTTAATATTATTACAATATACTGCATACTATGGCCCAGATCCTGCAACTGAATCTGTGTGTGATTCTTTCCCAGATTGAACTGGAACAAGGTTTTGTCATAGAATCATAGAATCATAGAATAATAGGACTGGAAGGGACCTCGAGAGGGTCATTGAGTCCAGCCCCCCGCCCTCAAGGCAGGACCAAGCTCCGTCTACACCATCCCTGACAGATGTCTATCTAACCTGTTCTTAAATATCTCCAGAGAGGGAGATTCCACCACCTCCCTTGGCAATTTATTCCAATATTTGACCACCCTGACAGTTAGGAATTTTTTCCTAATGTCCAATCTAAACCTCCCCTGCTGCACTTTAAGCCCATTACTCCTTGTCCTGTCCTCAGAAACCAAAAGGAACAAATTTTCTCCTTCCTCCTTGTGACACCCTTTTAGATATTTGAAAACCGCTATCATGTCCCCCCTTAATCTTCTTTTTTCCAAACTAAACAAGCCCAGTTCATGAAGCCTGGCTTCATAGGTCATGTTATCTAAACCATTAATCATTATTGTCGCTTTTCTCTGTACCCTTTCCAATTTCTCATTGTAGATCAAGCTTCAGGTTCAGAAATTCTGTCTATCACAATTGATGTTAAGTGACAACTGGCTACTGGGGGTGAAGATCCTTTGCTTAAACTCAGACTAGGATTCACAGTCCTTTATCCATGTTATTGGTTCTGCATGCTTATTGATTAAAAAAACCCTCAATGTTGCAGGCTTAATATATCATTTTGTCTCTTTGGGTATGTCTACACTACCCCTCTAGTTTGAACTAGCGGGGGTAATGTAGTCATCCACAGTTTCAAATGAAGCCTGGGATTTGAATTTCCTGGGCTTCATTTGCATGAAGCCGGCCGGCGCCATTTTTAAATGCCGGCTAGTTCGAACCCCGTGCCGCGCGGCTACACGCGGCACGGAGTAGCTAGTTCGGATTAGGCTTCCTAATCCAAACTAGCTGTACATCTTGTTCCACGAGGAGTACAGCTAGTTCGGATTAGAAGCCTAATCCGAACTAGCTACTCCGTGCTGCGTCTAGTCGCGCGGCACGGGGTTCGAACTAGCCGGCATTTAAAAATGGCGCCGGCCGGCTTCATGCAAATGAAGCCCGGGAAATTCAAATCCCGGGCTTCATTTGCAACTGTGGATGACTACATTACCCCCGCTAGTTCGAACTAGAGGGTAGTGTAGACATACCCTTAATGTCCAGTTAATACACAATCCTCCACTGCTCACAACAAAATTCACATCAGTTCAATAGCCTCGATTAAAGAATAAGGACTATGGATTCCGGTGGCATGCAATGAGACTCACTAACAGATTACAACTGAGGTCATGAAATTCATCTGATGAGAAACATTTTTGGGTAGTCTTATTAGTGCTAGATATAAACTTTAGCCCAAATTGTGAAAGATAAGAGCTTAATTTATTTAAGGCACCTAATTCCCTTTTCTGATAATGAATTTATTGTATAGATGTAGTGTTTAACATTATATCTCATTTGTAAACATATTGTGTACACTTAGCTGGAGTAAGTTTTAATATCTTTAATAAAATGCTCTATAAAGTTCATTGACAATATGCAAGTTTGACAGCAAATTAAGGAGAAAATATATCTGCTATATAGGTCGCAATCTAAACAATTTATAACTATTACAAATATTTTATATAGATGGCTATGTAGGCTTTGGGGAATTAGATTTATCACTAAAAAGTCGCAAACATTGATTTCACCATACACACACAAACCAGAAAAAAATATTTCCATCTACAGTAACTGAAATTTACAGTTAAGCTAAAAATGAAAAATGTTGCTTGGGAAGTTATTAGACTAAAAAAATGGTGATTTAGACTTTTGAATGAAGCCCATTATAAATGAACTAGTAATTGAAAATGTAAAATATGTATGATTTGTTGATTTAGGGCTACATAAAGTGTTTATAAAGCTTTAAGTTATTGAATCTCATTGTCTGCTATTATGAAATTATCTGATCCACTACACCTCCATAATTTCCTGCAACCATGAAAATTTAAAAATCAGTAAAAATAGGAAAAATACTTAAAATATCAAAATGATTAAAAAAACCTAAATTCTGCTAAACTTACATATATGATGTGCTCTACTAAGCAGAAACTGTACAGATTAGTTTCAATATTTTAGTAGAATTTCTATAATACATATATAAGATTATATTTTAGGGGGATGGTTTGCACATACTGTGCTAAAGAGCAAATCCTCCAGAAGTGTAGAGAGCCCACACTTTAAACTGTCCCTTATAGATGTAGTGTTTGATTTCCTGTGATCTGCTTCCTGCTGTGCTACAAGCAAAGAAATCCAATACTGGCCAGTCAAAACACGCACCTATGGAGCATGTTTGCTCATAGCTATGGATTGCTTCTGATCATTAATAAAGGTTAATTTTGATACAAGAGTGCCAGAGCCTTCACAAAAGTGGCCCCCCTGTGGCCCTACCTCTCCTCACCTGCCCCCCTTCAGGCCCTGCTTCCAGCCAAGATGGAATCTGGAGAGGAGCTGGGAAGTCCATCCCTCTCCCCATGCACACCCTTGGGGTGGCTGGGGCCAAAATCAGTCCCCTGTCCATCCTTCCACTCCCCGGACCCTATGCCCAGGACATGTGAATGGACCCACTCTCCACAGCTGTCTGCACAGCATTATCTGACCTAGCTTCAGCTGTGGAGGGGCTCGGAATTGCAGCCCAGCCATGCTAAGAGCTATATGAGGTCAGGCAGCTGTAGAAGATCCTCCACCAGCCTACAATGTAGGGGGCCAGTGAAGAGCAACCTTTATGTCTCTACTTTCCAGACCCCCCACCCAGGTAAGGTGAATGGTCCATGACTCCTCTCAAATAGCCATGCCGATCTTACCATGACTGGGCTGTGGCTCCAAGTCTCCTTCACCCCAACTGGAGTTGGGTTGAATAGATCCAGGTGGACTATTGCGAAAGCTGGAGCAGAGTCATGAACCCCATTCACCTGCCTCCACCTGGCCTGGGCTGGAATCCTTAGGGGCAAAGACACATGCAGGGGGCTTCTCTGAGCCCCCTGAACCATGAGCAGATGGAAGGTCCACATGGATCCCACAACAGTGTGGACTTTGCAGCCTGGCTCCAGGCTCGCTTGACTGGGAGTGGGCCTCAGAGGGAAGAAGTGTGAAAGGGGGCAAGGTCCACCTGGGTGAAAAGTGAACAGACTTGAAAGTGTCCACTTTCAAAAAATGAGAAGGCCCGGGACATTTGGTTCTGGCTCAACTATCTTGATACTGCTGTGCTCATTAGGAAGATACTACCTGTCACCAGGAGTGGAAGCCACGGTGTGTTGGCAGGCGAGTGAGAGGTAACACTGAAATGGAATGTTCCAACCCCTGCCCATCTTTTGGTTTTTTAAAGAGTTCATGGTGTTTAGAGAAAGTCAACTGTTACAGAAATACTCCCCTTAAAACTAAAGATGATTGCACCTTTTTTTTTGTCACCATAGATATTGAACCCTAGCTTCTTGTGGGACAAATACTTTATCAATCATTAACCCTAAGCTATCCTCAAGTAATTTTTCACAGAACAAAAGGATCATAATGTCTGGTCTACCTGTCTGCATCTATGATGTTAGTCACTTCTTAGCACCTGTATAAATATATGCATTGCATCACCTATTTCCAGTTTCCTTCCTTAGAGTTTCTCTGATCTTAGTGTCAAGTGTTTGTAACCCACACTAAAACAGTTTGGCTCTGTGTCGCGTTGTCCATGCATAGAGGTTTCAATTAGAGACCTAGGTTTCAGAGGGGAAGCCATGTTAGTCTGTAACTGAAAGAACTTTAAAAAAAAAAAACAAATAGTCTTGCAGCACCTTTGTCTATGTCTAGACTGCAGGCTTCTTTCGGAAGAAGTTTTTCCAGAAGAGATCTTCCAAAAAATCTTCTTCCAAAAGAGAGCATCTACACAGCAAAATCCCATCAAGAAAGCGATCTGCTTTTTCGAAAGATAATGTCCACACTGAATAGACACTGTCTCACATTTAAGCTGTGAATTACAATGGACGGAGTAGCCACCAGAGCACCTGTGCTTTTTCCTCTTTCCTCATCTTTCGAAAGAATTCACTCTTCTCTGACCACATATGCCTTTTTCCTGAAAGGGCTTTCTTGGAGAAGGCTTCTTCTTCATAGAAAGAGATTTACCAATGTCAGAAAAACCCCTCTGTTCTTTCAATTTTTTCACTTAAGAATGCGATTGTAGTGTGCACCTAAGTGGAGTTTTTCGGAAAAACATCCATTTTTCCAATAAAACTCTGCAGTGCAGACATACTCCTAGAGACTAACAAAAATGTAGATGGTATCATGAACTTTTGAGGGCACAACCTGTTGTTCCCACGAAAGCACGATACCATTAACATTTTTTGTTAGTCTCTAAGGTGCTGCAAGACTATTTGTTGTTCTTTAAATTCAATCAGAGACCATTTCACATCTCGATTATACCTACCAAATGTGTTACTCTTTCCTCAGTCATTGTCTTTAGTAGCTGATCAGGAGAATCTACAATTTCTCTGGATTAAGAATCACTGACAGGCAATTCTTCACCCAGAGTAAATGCTATTAATCAGTTATAGTTTTGTTAGTGGAACAACTTTTGTACTTTGTCAGGTGCTTCAAACACATTGATTAAACATTTTAGCAATGTAAACCACTGCCCCCAAACTATTTTTTCTATTTGTGCATATTCATGTTCAGTATACACAAATAGACATAAAGCTTTAAAGGCATATTGAGCATCAAATTTGCACAAGGCAGACTCTGTATCATTACTGGAAGATGTAGGTTAATATACAATGGAAGTAGTTAATATATTCTTCATATATGCAGTCCCAGAACCTTGTTGTTACCACAGTGACCCCATAGTTTCTGTGTAAATTGGTGTACTGATATGATAGTTGAATGAATTGCTGGATTAAACACTTGATCATATCTAGCATTCACAGAAGAGCCTTTTTATATGCAGGAGAGAACCTTTGAGTTATAGCTTTAACCTTCAGTTGATCAGGTCCAGCTCCTTGTGAAATCAGTTCATCAGCCGAGTTCTTTTCCTCAGCTACTTCATTCTGTATATTTTCTATATTCAATCTAATGCTTTTTTCTTGTTCTCTGAATTGCATTTGTTTGTAGGCTATCAAGCTAAGTCTCATAAGCTTCAGCAATAATCATATCAGCAACTGTATGTATTCAAGGAACAACATAATATATTTAATTTGTCTTTTGTTGGTATGGAACATTGGAATATGTATTCCCAAATGGTAATCTATTGGACTGGTAGTAAACCTGTTTGCTATTCTATGTATATAACAAGGAGGAGTCTTTCATCAGTTTCACTTGCCAATATACATCTTTCTCACTTAGAAAAATAAAAATATGCCTCCCTGCAAATGCTGACGACTAGTAGGCTGTGTCTAGACTGGCATGATTTTGCGGAAATACTTTTAACGGAAAAGTTTTTCCATTAAAAGTATTTCCGGAAAAGAGCGTCTAGATTGGCATGGATGCTTTTGTGCAGAAAGTGCTTTTGCGCAAAAGCATCAGTGCCAAGTATAGATGCGCTTTTGCGCAAGAAAGCTCCGATGGCCATTTAAGCCATCGGGCTTTCTTGCGCAAAAAATTAAGGTGCCTGTCTACACTGGCCCTCTTGTGCAAGTATTCTTGTGCAAGAGGGCTTATCCCTGAGTGGGAGCGTCAAAATATTTGTGCAAGAAGCACTGATTTTGTACATTAGAAAGGCAGTGCTCTTGCGCAAATTCAAGCAGCCAGTGTAGACAGCTGACAAGTTTTTGTGCAAAAGCAGCCACTTTTGCACAAAATCTTGCCAGTCTAGATGCACCCATACTGATTCTAAATGTACTTAGCTCTCTAGTGCCCCATTTTCTGTGTTAGTTCCAAATTACTGACCTATTCAGTGGGAACATTCACTTTCTTATAGGTGACCAGTGGAAAAAAATAAATTGGATTGATCTCCTTTTCCACTTCTTTATAATGGCTCCGTCTAGACTGGCCCCTTCTTCGGAAGAGGCATGCTAATTTCTAACTTTGGAATAGGGAAATCCACGAGGGATTTAAATATCCCCCGCGGGATTTAAATAAACATGTCCGCCGCTTTTTTTCCGGCTTGGGGAAAAACCGGAAAAGAGCGTCCAGACTGGCGCGATCCTCCGGAATAAAGCCCTTTTCCGGAGGATCTCTTATTCCTACCTGAAGTAGGGTTTTATTGCGGAGGATCGCGCCAGTCTGGATGCTCTTTTCTGGCTTGGGGAAAAGCCGGAAAAAAAGCGGCGGCCATGTTTATTTAAATCCCGTGGGGGATATTTAAATCCCCCGCGGATTTCCCTATTCCAAAGTTAGAAATTAGCATGCCTCTTCCGAAGAAGGGGCCAGTGTAGACGTAGCCATATAGAGAGAAGGCCTGAAAAGTTTAAATAATGTAACGGGGAAGCAGTTGGAGTTTTGAGCTTGAAAATATCAAGAAAATCTAATTTAGGTTTTCCTGGTTTTTTTGAAGGTCTCGGCCATTTTGTCACAGCTTGGGAGCTTTCTAGCCTTTAGCTAAAGGAGGTAGGATAGTGTATCATGACCATAAGCAAGATTTTGAATTTTATATAACCGTAGTCTGGTTGCACCATCGGTCACAATCATAAGCTTTACTCAATTTATGTTCAACGAGTAGTCCATGGCACCTTACAAACTATCAAAAAAAGGGTTGGACCCCCTGATCTGGCAATCTTGGGACCTGATTGGTCCCGAATGTGGGATTGTGCTGGTCCAGGGGATGTCATATCTGGACCCCTTGTTACTGCCCCCTCCAGCCCTGGACCAGCCATTGGCCTCACTAACTGAATGTCCCCCTCTTCCCTGCTATGCTGGGCAGCCCAGCTCCAGCCCAGGTCTCTGTGTGTTGGTCTCCTGGCAATGCTGAGCAGCCTTGCTGTAGGGCACCATGTTCCTGCCCTTGCTGGGCAGCCCCACTAGGCGTACCTAGCAGCCCAGATGTGTACCGGGGGGGCCAGGTACGTATGTTACTGTGCAAGTGAGTCCTAGTTAACATCATCAGATGAGTTGGCGTGGAAGCCACTTCAATATATATTGGTAAAGTGCCAAGTATTTTGGCACACTGCCTTCTCAGATCAGGAGTCCACCTGCACACACTCATACCTATAAGTGTCACCCAACAAACACTGATAGACAGCCTGCAGCTGCATTTACTTTGCTTGCCACATCCTGTTGTTATGCTATTAGTGCAGCCTACTTTTCTGCTTCTTTTCTTTCCCTTCCCAATGACTGGACCTATCTTAGGTTGTCCCTGGTTTCTACTCATCATTGGCTCACTGGTTCTCAAGGGTGAATATTTCTTATGGTTATGATTCATTCCAGATCCTACTGATAATTTGTTTCACTGACTAATGCTTTATTTAATAAATTCATTTAAATTCCCATTTTGTTTTGAAGCTTTCACAATCTAAACTACATCCTTTAGATTCAACACACTGAAAGCCTAATTAATACATGAACAATTTGAATACTACATAATACAACTATAGAAATACATTCAGCATTCTCTTTATGGTACCTCAAAACTCAATCCCGCCAAATATGCTGTCCAACATTTTTAATGATTCCAACTTGCTTTAAAAATTTTCTGTTCACAATTGTTTTTTGTACTAATTCTATATCAAGTCATATAATATTTGTCACATTTTTAAATGAACTGGGACTTGATCAGACAATCCCATCTCTACCCCTTCGAGATGTTCTAAAATTTAATGCCATTTCTTGATTCTATAACGCAAAGATAGGTAGAGTATGCTTTGGTTAGTACACGGTTCCCACAAAAGTAATATTTTCAGTTTCAACATTAGCCAGCTCTCTAACATGAAAACAAACTCCCAAATAGTAGAAATGTTTACTATGGCAACAAACAATTCACAATCCTTTGCTGATTGTTATATTTGAGTTCATGAGTGTCCTGCTCCCCTTTTTGACAAATTCGTCTCTTTTGGACGTAATAGCATTAATCCATCTGCCCACCCACCCCACATGACAGAGAATGTATCCCCTTTAATGTACCAGTGCTAATCTTTAACAGGATACTACATTTTGGAGCTCTATTTCCAACCTTTATTAACAGTCAGCCCAGTTTATTTTGTGTAGGTCTTTATATATCAGTGGTACATTATTATGCCGTGCATTTTGTGCAATGCATATTAATATACTACCATTTCTAGTAATTACTTTTTGGAGCCAAATTATTTGCAATCCAGTCTCGTAGCAAGTCTGGCCATCAGGAATCATCTAGATGAGTATTATATTGTTTATATTATACATGATAGACTGTTTTTCTTGTTGGCAAGGCAAAGCTCATGCTACTTTTTGTGTAATTGTGCCCATGATTTGTGCTATGAATTGAATTTTACTTGCCCAAACATTATTGGAATTTGCTACAACTTGACTCAATATATGAGTCCCAATTTATTTTTTACAATGTTAGCTCCAATCCGTTATTTAAAATCACTGCTGGTGGCATCTGAAACCACGTCTAAGACAAGCACCTTCCCTATTGACCCAGAAGGCTAATACCAATAAAGTATTATTATGCCATGATGCCTTTGCAAGGGTTTTTTTCCCCATGTTATATCCACAGGTTAGTGAAGATAGTCATTCCCACAATTCACACCAGAATCAGAGTTACATCACTAAGAGCATGTTTACACAGCAGGGTTAAACCGAAATAAGCTATGCAACTTGAGCTATGTTAATTGTGTAGCTTAAGTTGAAATAACTTATTTTGGCTTTTGGTGCTGTCCACACAGCAGGAAGTCCAAGAAAGGGAACTCTTCCTCCAGCTTCCCTGCCTCCTTGTAAAATGAGGGTTACAGGAGTCGGAGTAAGAAGTCCTCCAGCTCAACATTATTTAACATTATGTCGAAATAATGGGTTGTCATGTAGATGCAGACTGTGTTATTTAGGAATAACGTCAGTTACACTGAAATTACACTGATGTGTAGACGTACCCTAACAGACCCTGCATGTTTGGTGGGCTTCCGTAGACTCTTTTAGAGTACGTCTACACTAGCCCCGTAGTTCGATCTAGGGAGGCTAATGAGTGTGACCAAAATTGCTAATGAAGCATGGGATTTAAATATCCTGCCCTTCATTAGCATGTTCCCGGGCGGTCGTCATTTTAGAAATTGATTAGCCCGAAGTAACTTCCCGTGTCTACACGCAACAGTGAAACAGGATTCCAAATTAAAGCCCTAAATCTAATTAGCTGTTATTCCTCCTGGAATGAGGTTTACCAGCTAATTCGATTTAAGGGCTTTAATTCGGAATCCTGTGCTTCATTGACTGTGCCAGTATGTCTAATGTTTAAGTCTTGGTTGGCAGAGGCATGTAGTCTAGACATACCCTTAGACTACGTCTACACTGGCATCCCTTCCGGAAAAGGGATGCTAATGTAGCACGTTGGAATAGGCAAATCCACGGGGGATTTAAATATCCCCCGTGGCATTTGCATTAACATGGCTGCTGCTTTTTTCTGGCTTGGGGAAAAGCCGGAGAAAAGCACCAGTCTAGATGTTAGTCTCCGGAAAATAAAGCCTTGAAAGTAGGAATAAAAAATCCTCCGGAAAAGGCTTTATTTTCCAGAGAATAACGTCTAGACTGGCGCTTTTCTCTGGCTTTTCCCCAAGCCAGAAAAAAGTGGCAGCCATGTTAATGCAAATGCTGCGGGGGATATTTAAATCCCCTGCGGATTTGCCTATTCCAAAGTCTACATTACCATCCCTTTTCCGGAAAGAGGTGCCAATGTAGACACAGCCTTAGAGTCTCCATGCTAATTGAAACTAATAGAGAAGTTGCAAATTGTTCTTAAGTTCCCATTGTTTGGTTTTTTTCTGTCATTAAAATGACATGTGGAATGTAGCGGGACATCCAACCAATGCCTTTATTGATACCTTTGTGATAGGAATCAAACCTATAAATGAAGTTAAGTTCCAAGGTTTCCCTGTGTATTTGGCTTGTGGAATTGGCTTGAAATAGTACAGTGACTTTGAGATCCATTAATGAGTGCCCTCCCGGGCAAGTTTAAATGTTCCACAACAAGTTTATGTGTGTTACCTTTTCGGATATTTGATTTGTGTCCATTAATTCTTTTCCATTTTGGCCAATATATGTGCATTGCTGGCATTTGATGGCACAGATCACATTAGTGGATGTGCAGTTTGCTGCACTTTGTGACGGAATCACATGATGTATTCAATGTAAGTTATACCAGGTATTTTTGGTGCACTGTCTTCTCCAAACCAATTGATCCAGGCTCAGACTCTTGCTGATGTGGGCCATTTATTTGAGATGTAGGTGTAGTCTGAGTGGCCAGGGAATCATATATATAGTAGCCCAATGTCTGTGACTCTGTAACTCTGAAATGCTGCTGTTCCCTCTGGGCAGTGCTGTTGCCTCTCTGGCTGTTCCCTCTCGGCAGCGCTGTTGCCTGAGTCACGTCCTTCAGTTCCTGCCGTGGCGCTCGGCTGACTTCTGCGCCGCTCAACTAGGCCACCGCGGGGGAGCCCAAACGGCCGCTTGCTCCCCCACGGCGGCCCGGCTGAGCCACGCAGAAGTCAGCCAAGCACCATGCTGGTAGGTGAAGAGGGGCGGGGCGGTGACGTGTGACATGACAGCAGCTCCAAGCCCTGCTCCCTGGTCATGAACATCACCGCCCGCCCCCCTTCGCCTCCCACAGTGGGACTCGGCTGACTCCTGTGCTGCTCAGCCGGGCCGCCACATGGGAGCAGTGGCATAAGCGACCATTTGTGCTCAACTCTCCCCATGCAGCACGGGGAGCATGGTGCCCAAATGGCCATTTGGGCTCCGTGGTCCCCTGAGTAAGAGGCAGGAGGGGGAGGAGAACAGAAAGAGAGAGAGAGGTAGGAGGTGGAGGAGAGCTGAGGGGGGAGGAGGCAGTAGGAGGAGGAGAGAGAGAGAGAGTCACGGAGCAAGAGACCGGAGGCTCAGGAGATAAGACTGATGTGGAGAAGAGAAAATCCCGTCTTATGATGGGGTAATTGGCTAGTATGATGAGAGGATCCATAAAGGTCAGAAGGAACCTGTGACAGGATACTCTTAAGAGTTTCAAATTGGAATCTATGGAAGCCAGCACCTTGGTCCCTTAGAACACTGGTTAATAAAAAAGGGAGCACTTACATGTGCTGCAGCCTGATGGATGAATGAAGTTATTAGTTCACCAGCTGGAGACTCCAGGAAGGAAAGTGGGCAACATAAAAAACTAACCCAAGGAGCATTAAAGTGTTTCTCATTACTATTGCTATATGGTTGTATTGTATCTGAAATTTAAGAAGGAGAAAAACAATAAACACATGTGGTGAAAGAAGCTGTGTATGTTGCTTAATTCACTAAGGAGATTTACCAGCCAGGGTTTTCCTGGAAAGGTAGGGAGAGCTTGTACTCATCTACTCTACTCTACTCTACTCTACTCCAGTATACGAGCAATAGAATTTTCCAGTTACAGGTGAGGTTTATGGCATTTTCCCAAATTCCTTCACAGGGGATGGGACTTGCCCACATGTGTGTACACATACTCAGACAAAGGAATTCAACTCTCTATATCTTCAGATTCTGGCCTGATCAAGGCCATTCAAATGTAAGTTAAGTGACTTTGTGCTGCCTCCAACTCCTCTGCATTTCTTTTGGCATAGGCAGCCCACGGACCTCACCTTCAAGAATGTGTGTGACTTTGTGTGCGTGCAAGTGTGTGTGTTTAAGAGAAGTATCCTACTCATACCATGTGACAGAGACTGTATTTACTCCATAGTACATCCCACAAATGGCTGAGATTTAACTTGTGGTTCAGTGTCTCTCTTGACCGTACCTCTCTCCTGCCACTCTTCATTTCTGGATCTCTAGCTCTTCGGAGTGCCCTTCATGGGACCTGGAAGGGGTATAAAGTGTCTGCTTATGCCTTTTTAGGTGTGTTGAACTGATTCTAGGTGGCAAATCTGATTGGCTCTGTCTCAGTTTTTGACCACGTGGATCATACTCTGTGGAGTGTAAACTCAAAGTTAAAGTTCTACTTTTACATAAATGTGTAGTTTGGCTGTGGAAGTTGGAGAATTATGGCTTTATATTTTATTGCCAATTATTGATCCTCGCTGTAGAATTTATAGTACTGCATCTTCCAAATTATATAGAAATTGATTCGGTATTTCAGCATCATTACTCATTATATGGCAGATTTAATTGTTTTTTTCCTGAATTATACATACATATATATATATATACACTCTTATCATACAAAATTATTGTTAATCGTTTAGGCTTCTGTATTAAAATAACCAGAAGGAAAACAATTGGGCACAACTGGAATTGCAGCTAGCAAAGGATGTGAAGGGTAACAAAAAAGATTTCCACAGGCATGTTAGCAATAAGAGGGTGATCGGAGAGAATGGGGGGGCCCTTACTAGATGAGGGAGGTAACCTAGTGATAGATGATGTGGGAAAAGCTGAAGTACTCAACACTTTTTTTGCCTCTATCTTCACAGACAAGGTCAGCTCCCAGACTAATGCACTAGGCAACACAATATGGGAAGGAGGTGGAAAACCCTTTGTAGGGAAAGACCAGTTTAAGAACTATTTATAAAAGCTAGACATACACAGTTCCATAGGTCTAGATTTAAGACATCTGATGGTACTGAGGGAGTTGGGAAATGTCATTGCAGAGCCTTTGGCCATTATCTTTGAAAACTCATGAAGATTGGGAGAGGTCCCGGATGACTGGAAAAAGGCAAATGTAGTGCCCATCTTTAAAAAAGGAAGAAGGACAATCCAAGGAACTACATACTAGTTAGCCTTACCTGAGTTCCCAGAAAAATCATGGATGGGATCCTCAAGGAATCCATTTTGAAGCACTTGGAAGAGGGGAAAGTGATCAGGAATAGTCAACATGGCTTCACTAAGTGCAAGTCATGCCTGACCACTCTGATTAGCTTCTATGATGAAATAACTGGCTCTGTGGACATGGGGAAGTAAGTGGATGTGATGTACCTTGACTTTAGCAAAGCTTTTGATATGATCTCCCACAATATTCTTGCCAGCGAGTTAAGGAAATATGGATTGGAAAAATGGACTGTAAAGTGGATAGAAAGCTGGCTAGATTGTCGGGCCCAACAGGTAGTGATCAATGGCTCAATGTCTGGTTGGTGGTTGGTTTCAAGTAGAGTGCCCCAAGGATTGGTTCTAGGGCCAGTTTTGTTCAACACTTTATTAATGACTTGGATGATGGGATGGATTGCACTCAGCAAGTTTGCAGATGACACTAAACTAGGGGGAGATGTAGATACATTGGAGGGCAGGGATAAGGTCCAGTGTGATCTAGACAGATTAGAGGATTGGGCCAAAAGAAATCTGATGAGGTTCAACAAGAACAAGTACAGAGTCCTGTACTTGGGACAGAAGAATCCTAAGCATTGTTACAGGCTGGGGACTGAATGGATAGGTAGCAGTTCAGCAGAAAAGGATCTAGGGATTACATTGAATGAGAAGCTTGATATGAGTCAACAATGTGCTCTTATAGCCAAGAAGGCGAATGGCATATTAGGTTGCATTAGGAGGAACATTGCCAGCAGACCCAGAGAAGTCATTATTCCCCTTTATTCAGAACTGGTGAGGCCACAGCTGTAGTATTGCATCCAAATCTGGGATCCCCCCCTCCCCCACTAGAGAAAGGATGTGGACACATTGGAGAGGGACCAGCAACCAAAATAATTAGGGGGCTGGAGCACATGACCTACAAGAGAGACTGAGGGATTTGGGTTTGTTTAGTCTTCTGAAGAGAAGAGTGAGGGGGGATTTGATAGCAGCCTTCAACTTCCTGAAAGGAGGTTCCAAAGAGGATGGAGAAGAGCTGTTCTCAGTAGTGATGGATGGCAGAACAGGGAGCAATGGTCTCAAGTTACAGTGGAGGAGGTCTAGGTTGGGTATTAGGAAAAACTATTTCACTAGGAGAGTGGTGAAGCACTGGAATGGGTTACCTAGGGAGGTGGTGGCATCTCCATACTTAGAGGTTTTTATGTCTTGGCTGGGACGATTTAGTTGGGGTTGGTCCTGCTTTGGGTAGGGGGCTGGACTCAATGACCTGAGATCTCTTCCAGCCCTAGGATTCTATGATTCTATGAAAACACAAATGCAATCCTGCCATGGTGCAGAATAGTGAGATTTTATTCATTAATGTTTTAAAACAGATTAAATATCACAATTAGAAGGTGCTATGTGCATATTATTGTGAGGTGAGATACACTCCTGTAGAGAGGGACAAACCAAGGTCTAGCTACCATTAAATTACAACCAGAGCCTTCAAAAGGGGGCTTCTGTAGAGCTTAAGTTGCACAGAGGTTTTGTGCTAGGCCTTTGCATTTTACCACCTTCTCTGTGGTAAAATGTTGTCTGTTGGCTAATTCAGATGACAGAACAGTGAAGTGAACCTCAGTATTTCTCATCTGTGTCTATGATCATAATGAGATAAAAAGGCAGTTCTGCAGAACATATCACTCTGTTTATTAGGAAGAAATGCAAGGATAGTCAGGAATACACTTCTGAAATTACTGTGCAGAAACAAAACCCCTGATACCCTCAAGAGATTTACCATGCTCTTTTGGATATCAGCAGTCAGTAGGATGAAGGAACGTTGCCTTTAGTGAGGAATTATATTTGAAAGTACCTTGGTGCTCTAATGTTAGTGGCCTTATGTTCCAAAATATTATAGCCAGAAATAGAAACTTCTTTGATACATGTTTTTTTTTTATTATTATTATTATTATTCTGGTGTTTGTGGCTGCATAGCTCATATTAGAAGAGGGGATGCCCTTTGCAAAACAAGTACTTCTTGTAAGTGAAAATCCTCGTGCCAATACTCAAGAAGATCAGGGCAATTTGAGAGATTGCTGCCTCTACACACATTCAAGGTTTGAAGCAGTCCTAGTAAATGTGCATGATTGACATCTATTCTATTCTATTCTATTCTATTCTATTCTATTCTATTCTATTCTCATCCTGTGGTCATCACTGTAGAAACGGAGTGCCTTCCAGCATTGTATTATGTGATGTGACTAATATCTGTCATGTATTTGTTCTTTTATCACCTGCTCAAGGGGAAAAATGTGTGCATTGGAGTGTTTGTCTTGGCAGGAGTATTTTATTATCTAAAATAATTCATGTGTGAAATAAAACAAACTTTGCTAGATGTTGGTTAAAGAAGGGAAGGCCAAAGAAATGCTCCTGGCACTTAAGTGGAAGATGGTGATGCTTATAATGGCCCTTACTTCCTGTGGGAATTCATTCCACGGTGTTGAGCTGGCCCAAACTGTGTCCTCTTATATGGGCTTTATCCTTTTCATAAAAAGCTTCATTGAACCAGGTTATGTCTAGACTGCAGAGTTTTTCTGGGATACTATAGATATCCTGGAAAAACTCTGCTATGTCCAGGGAACGAGTCCACTTTTTTAGAACAGTTTTCGAAAAAGCGGGTGCATTCTTTCTGCATCTCTGTATTCCTCATTTTATGAGGAATAAAGTATGTTCTGAAAGAGGAGATTGCTCTGCCCCGGGATTCCTGGAATCAGCTGCTGATCAGTTTCAGCAGCAGCTGACTTGGGGACGCCTGGGGTTCTTAAGTTGAATCTGTATGTAAGTCGGAGCTGGTGTCCAGATTCAGCCGCTGTTGAAACTGATCAGTTTCAGCAGCGGCTGAATCTGGATGCCAGTTCCGACTTACATACAGATTCAACTTAAGAACAAACCTACAGTCCCTATCTTGTACGTAACTCGGGGACTGCCTGTATTGCATAGTATATTGCTATTGTCCATCAGAAACATGGCAAAGAGGACAGTAACCGATGAAGGTGTGAATACTTGTCATCAATCACTTTAAAATGGGATTTTGGGGATGATTCAACCTTATATAAACACTTAAATGTTTGTAAATGAGAGTAGAGTGAGTGCAAAATGTTTCTAAATCAGCCTAATAGAATTTTATGCGTAATTCTCACTCTACTTGCAGAGGAATAAATAAATGGCCAACATGCAAAGTGATGGACACTCTCACAATACAAAAATCGAGTAGAATAATATTAAAATATTTAACTAAAAGTTGTTCCACAACAAAATATTCCTTCAACATAAAATGAGTGTTCTTTTAAATAGCATTTTGTTTCCAGTGGGAATCCAGACAAATATAGCCACCAGTGACACCTCAAAGTAATCACTAACCTCTCAAATATAGAAACAGCCCCAGAAGGGTCAGGTGATGTTCTTGAATCATGTTTAACAAGTCTCTGATGTACAATAATCAGGGTGTTGGCCAATTTTCTCTAGTCTTCTAGCAGTGACTGGGCAGGAAATACTATTTACTGCCAGAAAGGATATACGTATTTGGGCATTGCTGCCTGATAGTTCACCACTCTAATGTTCATTGTGGTAGAGCAGAACATCTTACTACTAAGTGCATCAAGCTTCTTATCCATTCTGTCCAAAAGGGGTAGGGTAGATTTGTTGCACTGTAGCTCTGTGACCAGCAGCCACCATTATCAGTGAAACTAGGCATTGGAAGAACAAGAAGCCCTCAAGAGGCAGCTTTTTTTTTCTCTGTCCAGTAGCCACATTTAATGAGGAAATTTTAGCTGTCTGTAATAAATTGTCTAGATTGATTAAAGAAAAGCAGATTGTTCATTGGGCCCCATTAAGAGCAATGAGTACAGGTAAGATATTTCCCTCGAATCATTTAATGAGAAGTTGCAGCTGCATTTCTGCAGGCCTTTTAAATTCAAAGTAATATCTAAGGAAGGTCAATATGGGGATACTGGCTATGATGTTATTTCCCAGTCCTTAATCTTGTCATAGGCTTCTGAAAGCCTAAGAACACTACAGCTGTGTCTACACTGGCATCCCTTCCGGAAAAGGGATGCTAATGTAGTACGTTAGAATAGGCAAATCCGCGGGGGATTTAAATATCCCCCGCGGCACTTGCATTAACATGACAGCCGCTTTTTTCCGGCTTGGGGAAAAGCCGGAGAAAAGCGCCAGTCTAGACATTATTCTCTGGAAAATAAAGCCTTTTCCGGAGGATTTCTTATTCCTACTTTCAAGGGGAATCTTCCTGACATACTTTTCAGTGAAGACTGATGCAAAGAATTCATTTAATATCTCTGCAACAGTTTTATCTTCCTTAACTGCTCCTTTAGCACTTCAGTTGTTCCATAGGGTCACTGAGGTTACATCTACACTGCATGTGTATTCTTCTGCAAATAAATTTACAGTAAAGCATCAGAACAGAAAGCTTCTTGAGCAAGAGTTATTCTTCTCCCAACAAGAAGGCAGTGTGGACGGGCAAGAAGGGTTTCTTGTTCAAGAAACTGCTATGGCTAAAATGGCCATCAGAGCTTTCTTGCGCAAGAGAGCATCCACACTGCCATGGATTCTTGCACAAAACAGTTCTTGCACAAGAAGCCTGCAGTGTAGACGTAGCCTGATTGTTTAGAAGGCTTCCTGATTCTCATAGCTTGTTTTAAATTGCTGTTAGTTTTTGAGTCTTTGGCTAGTAATACTTCAAATCCTTATTTGCCTTGCCTAATTAAACTTTTATACTTTATGCTTCTTTCAATTTTCCTCAGAAGGATTTAACTTCTGATTTTTAAAGGATGCCTTTTTGCCTGTAACTGCTTCTTTTATTTTGCTGTTTAGCCATTATGGTGCTTTTTAGTCCTCTGAATATGTTTCACTTTTGGGTACATATTTAATTTAAGCCTCTGTTATGGGATTCTTAAGAATTTTCCATGAAGCTTCCAAGTATTTCACTTTTGGGATTGTACCTTTTCACTTCTATTTAATTAACTTCTTCATTTTTGTGTAGTTCCCCTTTCTGAAATTAAATGCTACTGCGGTGGGTGTCTTTAGTGTTACCTGCCCTCTTCTAGAGATGTTTCATTTAATTATATGATGGTCACTGTTTCCAAACAGTTCAATTATATTCAACTTTTGGACCACACCCCGTGTTCCGCTTAAGACTCAATCAAGAATTGCCTCTCCTTTTGTAGATTTCAGGACTAGCTGCTCCTAAAAACAATCATTTATGTTGTCAAGAAATGTTATCTTACATCCTATCCTGAGAAAACATGTACACAGTCAATAAAGGGATAGTTGAAATACCACATAAATATTGAGTTTTCTATTTTTATAGAGTCTCTAATCTCCCTGAGCATTTGACAGTGGGTTGGTATAATATACCTGTAAGCAGGTGCTGAACTACTGCTTGCTATCAGCCAGCTAAAAGGAGAGAGCTGCCCTGGGGGGCGGGTATGCTCACTCAAATTGGTTAGCTCTGCAAGATAATTAACTGTTAACTGTTGATATGTAAATACAGCTTATACTCCGATGGAGAAGGAATCCAAGGTGTGGTTATGTAAATCCAATTCAGCCAGGGCTGATGGAGGATTGGTTGTTAGTATGGAATGTGATGTATTGTAACTAATTTGGGCTGTTGTGGGTGTCACAAATCATGTTACCCCTAAATGTGGGAACTGTAAAATATGACACCAGTGCTTGCAGGAGAGACACCATCATTGTAAGAGATCTCAGATGAACAAGCCTTCCCCTTCCAGAGTGGCATGTATGGAGCTTGGGGGGGAGGGGCTTGAGTCAGTGTGCTTCATGCCTGCCAGGTGTGAGCTGTAAGACTGGTTCAACCTGCCTTTTCCCCCATTCTTTTAGGGTATGTCTACACTACCATGCTAATTTGAACTAACTTAGTTTGAATTAGTTAATTTGAACTAAGTTAATTTGAACTAATGCATCTAGAACTAAAAACTAGTTTGAATTAGCGTTTTGCTAATTTGAACTAGTGTGTCCACATTAAGTGGACCCTGAAGTGGGGTTAAGGCTGGCCGGAAGCAGTGCCGGCAGGGCATCAGAGGAGGACTTAGAGTGTGGAGATGCTGTCTCAGGCTAGCTGAGGGCTGTGCTTAAAGGGTCCTGACCCCAGACAGACAGTTCTCAGGGGTGCCCTGCTTGAAAAGCAGTCCTGGCTTGGAGTGCCCTGAGTGCCCACACTGGGCACATCACAGCACTTGGCCATCAGCCCGGCTGCACTTGCCGCAGGCTGCCATCTGGGAAGAGGGGGCAATTGGGGGGCTGCAGGAGAGCTTCCACCCCCAGAAGCCCGCAGAGCCAGCCCAGTCCTCCCCATCGGGGGCTAGTGCCCCATTCCTCCCTCACCTCCCTCCACTTACCCTTCCCTAGCCCCCCTTCTTATTGATGTACAAAATAAAGATAACTTTTCTTCCAAAATGGAATCTGTCTTTATTGAACAAAACTGGGGGAGACTGGGAAAAGGAGGTGGGAGAGGGGAAGAGAGAGGCTGGGAGAGGGGAGGGCAACTAAAATGATCAGGGGTTGGGAACAGGTCCCATATGAAGAGAGGCTAAAGAGACTGGGACTTTTCAGCTTAGAAAAGAGGAGACGGAGGGGGGACAGGATAGAGGTCTCTAAATGCAGGAGTTGGGTGGAGACGGTGCATACAGAAAAGTTCTTCATTAGTTCCCATAAAGAAGGACTAGAGGACACCAAAGGAAAGGAATGGGTAGCAGGCTTCAAACTAGTAACAGAAAGTTGTTCTTCACAAAGCAAAGAGTCAACCTGTGGAACTCCTTGCTGCAGGAGGCTGTGAAGGCTAGAACTGGAACAGAGTTTAAAGGGAAGTGAGATCAAGTCATGGAGGTTGGGTCCATGGAGTGGTATTAGCCAGGGGGTAGGAGTGGTGTCCCTGCCCAAGGTTTGTGGAAGGCTGGAGAGAGATGGCACGAGACAAATGGCTTGGTCACTGTCTTCGGTCCATCCCCTCCAGGGTCCCTAGGGTTGGCCGCTGTTGGCAGACAGGCTACTGGGCTAGATGGACCTTTGGCCTGACTCAGTATGGCCATTGTAAGCTCAGGGTTCAGGGTCGGGGGTTTATTGTTGGTTTATTGTGCCTGAGGGGCAAAGGACATTGCTCAATCCATTTGTGCTGGGACAGTTACTTGTGGGGGGTTAGGAACTATGTTTGTGGTATTTTTCCAAGCTAATGCCATGTAACTTCTCTCCCTCTTTCATTAAGAATTTCTTTTCTATATTCAGATTCTGTGCTTGTGAGTGGGGAAGCATTGCCTCTCAGAGGAGACCAGAGGTGTGTGAATTTCCCCTGGGTGGGGGCTTGAGCCAGTTCTGTGTGAGATGGATGAAAAGGGACCCCTAGATATTGAACCCAGCCCTAGATGCCAATGGTACTATCTGGCAGAAGGGTTACATACCTACCGCTATATTCTTATTATTAATGCAGAGGTGGTGGAATAAACCCCAACTGGCTTCATGACTGAGCTTGATAAGTTTATGCAGAAGATAGTATGATGAATCTGTCTATTATGGCACGTGGCCCATCTGTGATTTCTGGTAGCAAATATCCTCAATGGCTGATGACATCACATGGGAAGGGCTGAATTCTGTCCTAGATGTTTGGCTGCTGGGTCTTTTCCACCTGATAGCCATCTCTGTGGCCTACAATGTGCAGGAGGCCAGACTAGATGTTCATGATTGTCCCTTCTGGTATTAAAGTCTGTGAATCAGAATTTCCTTTTCTAATCCATGGGTAAGGAATTGTGGTCTGTGTGTCTTAAGTTTAACAAATCCGTCTTCATAATGCTCCGTAGGGTCCCTGATGCACTCTCAGGGTGTCTACACTAGCCCCCTAGTTCGAACTAGGGTGGCTAATGTAGGCATTTGAAGTTGCAATTGAAGCCCAGGATTTAAATATCCCGGGCTTCATATGCATCTTCCCGGGCACCGCCATTTTTAAATGTCCCTTAGTCCGAACTCTGTGCCCGCGGCTACACGCGGCATGGAGTAGAAAGTTCAAATTAGGCTCTCTAATTCAAACTACCAGTATACCTCGTTCCACAAATAGTAACAGTAGTTCGAATTAGAGATCCTAATTCGAAGTACCTACTCTGTGCCACGTGTAGCCGCGGGCACGGAGTTCGGACTAAGAGACATTTAAAAATAGAGACGCCTGGGAAGATGCAAATGAAGCCCGGGATATTTAAATCCTGGGCTTCATTTGCAACTTCGAATGCCTACATTAGCCTCCCTAGTTCGAACTAGGGGGCTAGTGTAGACATACCCTCAGGAAGCGGAAGGATTTGGAAAGATATCAATCCTGTCATGATCCAATTCCACATCAGAATTCAGTTTCCAAAGGGTGACCACATTGACTTAGTTAAGTGAAAATAATAATAATGAAAACCATATTTCCCTGAGGAGACCAGTGAGGTTTCTATGGTGTAGGGCCTCCTGAGAGGTCTGCATACTTAGGGAAAGGGTTTAGCCTTGTAAGAGGGTTTTTTTTCTTAAAGAAGAAGGAAAGTCACCTTATACCTTATGCCTATGTCTGCACTGCAGGCTTCTTGCACAAGAACTGTTTTGCGCAGGAGTTCTTGCGCAAAAGGTCTTGCGCAAGAGCGCATCCACACTGCCATGTGCTTTTGCGCAAGAGTGTCCATTTTAGCCATAGGGTTTTCTTGCGCAAGAAACTCCTGTTGCCCATCCACACTGCCTTCTTGTGCAAGAGCTCTTGCACAAGAGGGCTTCATCCTCATGGGGAGAGGAATAACGCTTGCTCAAGAAGCCCTCTCTTCTGATGCTTTGCTGTAAATTTACTTGCGCAAGAACACGTGTGCAGTGTAGATGCTCCACAAGTTTTTGCACAAGAACGGCTGTTTTTGCACAAAAAGCCTGCACTGTAGACGTAGCCTATATGTCTTTCCTTTATCTTTAGCACGGAGGATTATGTATACAGTGCTGCATGAGAGACTTTCTGATCCAAATGAAATCCAAATGGATTATTCCAAGAGCTCAAGGAGATAAACCAATATGAACTCTGAGGAAACATCAGGGTCCTTTTCAGTCATGAAACTAATAATCTCAGACTCAGGCCAAGGTGTGGATCCCTGCCCTGGTGTTGGTCCTCTGACTTTCATGACCAAAGCCTTTGCTTTTCAGAAGCTGCAATGGGAAGTACCAGATTCTGAGGATTATGGTCTCTAGGATGGGCTATTCCAACTGAGGCAGAGGCCTATGAGGCTAGTTGTCTATTAGTCTGTCAGATCTGGTCTTCACTTATTCATTGATTCATAGTGACTGGTCCCTTAGGTATGACCCCAGTCAAGTACTTTGCTAGCTTTCTAACCTCCCCAGGGGTTGTATCTGAGGCTTATCTCCCAACACTTACGTTCCCTGTCTTATGGAACAAGAAGAGTTAGCCGCTAATACTTCTGGCAATAGCATAGCTAGGAGGTAATGCTGAAAAACATTTTTGGTCATGCAGATGAAGTTTCTGTATATGGAGTGATAAAAGGCACAGGACTTTCTCTCAAGCAGGCCAAATCATGTAAATATTCATCCAAAGCAGGAAAAATATCAGGACAAGAGGGTTACTTCTTGAAATTGTGTTTCTGTGACTTTGGTCCCCACACAGGAGAATCAACGATATGTGTTAAGGACCTAATATCCTTAGTCAAAGACAAACAACCAAACCAAACAAACAATGAAAAATCAAGAAATAAAAAAGAACTAACTACGCTAAAAGCGTGTGTAGACTACAGGGTTGTTTTTTTTAAAAAGTGGCCTATTTAAATCCCCCGCGGCATTTGCAATTCAGACTGGTCTCATTAGCATCCCTTTTCCGGAAAGGGGTGCCAATGTAGACACAGCCCTTAATTATACATATGGTGGGCTGTCTTTTTAAAAGATATGTTCTAGTTCAAACAAGAGTTATTTCAAGGAAATTCTATGGCCTGTGTAAGCAGGGAACTAGATTATATGATCATACTGGTCCCGTTTGGCCATATACTCTGACACATTAGTTTATGGTAGAATAAAACTCTTGAATGCAGATTCAATGAGACTAGAGCATGTTGACCACATAAGAGACTACCTTAATTATAGAGAACTGGAATGTATGGAAAAAACCCTGATATGTTCTTTTAAATAAATAGAAAACTGATTATTTCTCTAAATTACTTAGTAAATCACTACATGAGAAGTGTGTCTTTTTATGGATGATGAATATTCCAAATAAAAAAAATACTTGATAGAATTTAAACTCTGAGTGCCAATTCTCAAAGAACTAGGTTATAGAGCATTTTATAGGAAAGAAGAGCAAAATTAGAATTCATAAATGTAAAGCACTCAAGAAAAAGGGCTTCTTAGTTTTAAACCCAAAGGGTGCAATAAATATAAGTAAAGTATAAGTTACCTTTCTTTTTGTGTCAATGAAATTGGATAGCATATTATCTTGTAGATATAACTCATTTTTTCTGTCAAACTCATTCTATCGTTTTATTTCAGGGCCACTATAATGCAGATGATATCCATGTGCTAATTTGATATACAATTAAATATTGTAATAGCAGGAACATTTAATACCTGATGCTCATGCTACCAAAATTCAGCTTGAAACTGGATGCCAGCTCTCTGTAACAACTCTGGTTATAATGCACATTTGAGTAATGGGGAATAAAAGGACCCTAGATTTTCTTCTGAAGTATCTCTGGATAGCAGCGCTAATCATCCTTATGGATAATAGCCCAAAAAGTAATAACTGGTGCAATATATAGAATGGTTTTCACTCAGAATATCAAACCACATCCTAAGGCATAACTACTTTGGAAGTTTTAGATGCACCCTGTAAAAGTAGAGATATAAATTAACCAAGTTACTCTGTCCACCACTTTGAAAGTTTGACAGACGAGACCATTAAGATAAAACAGAGACAACAGAATGACAGCAAGGACCTGATCCTGAAATGTAATGGTATTCCATGTTTGCAGCATTAGTGGATGGTTCAACAGACTTACTTTCAGGTGAATTCATATGTAGAAATTTAGCACAACTTGAATATAGTACAGGGCTGATTACATAAAAAAATTAAATCAGATTGAAATTGCTGCTTGGACAACTTCAACTTTTTAAAATTTTTCCATATTTGAAATGAAACAAAAAAAAAGTGTCCTGTCTGCTTTTGTTTAGCCAGTGCTACTACTGAACCATGAAGAGGTGCTGATGATAAGCATGACAGGATACACTGCAGTCAGGTCACATTTTTAATTATAAACACCAAATATCATGACTGTAATACTGGGGACCCAGGCTGTCCTTTAGCACAGTCAGCAGCTCCCTATGGTTGCTGTGTCTTAGGAGGCAGGTAAATGGGGAAAGGCAGGCAGAAAAGATTTTTCCATAGTGCAGCAGTCTTACCCACCAACATATCACCCATGCAAAAAACACTATAGGCTTGACAGGTTTGGGAACGGAACCCCTACATTTTCAAACTATCTATTAATTTCAACTAAAATTTCAGAAAAAGAAGCAAGAGTTAATAATTGTCCCTAGCTGTGAAAACAGCTAGGCTGCACACTTGTGTGTAACAATTATAAAATGCACATAAATTAATCAAATGGACATCTAAGTTAGGCACAAATATAAGAGCCCAATCAAATTATATATAATAATAACAACAATACAGCAAAAGCTGCAGGGTTTTTTTTCATTTGTCTAGGCTGGTCTTAAAATCCCTACCATACTGAAAGTGAAGGAATGAGAAGAGATCTCAGCATTACAGTAAATATCTCTAAGTAAATATTTTTCTTTGCATTCAAAGTATATTCCATCTGTTATTGCCAATTTTTCATTCTTCCACATCTCTTCACTGCTGAGCACATATGTCTGAATTTACACCCTTTTTCTTGTTTTTGGCAGCTACTAAAAAAGGGTTTTGAATAATGAGAGGACAAAAATACTTTCAGCCTGCAGGTGTAATTTACAGTTTTGCTGAGAGCTGTCAGGCCCTTTAAATATTATTGTAAGCGTTTGGGTCAGATTTTAAGAGCACATCATTCACATTTGGGACTATATTTTCAAGACAGAGCAGCTCTGCCTTATGCACCAAAATAAGAAGCAAGATTTTCAGTAGTTTGAGTACAGTGTTCTTTCACAAATTTAACCATAGGTATCAAATGAGAGCAGCTTGTGGTGAAAATTCAGTCCTTAATTTATGTGCTTATATGGGAACAGAGCTCTTTTGGAGATTTGACCCAGTTGTGAATGCTGAACATTTCAAAATCTAGTCATGATCCCTTTATGGTTTATATACTAAATTGAGCTCTTCCAAGAAATAAATCCCTTTAATGTATTCCCTTGGTCATTTATTTGTGCCTATGGCTGATGAATTTTCCAGTAGCATGCAAATTTCACACTATCTGATTTTTCTAGCCATACAATACTTGTCTTGTTCAATGGTGCAAAAAAGGAATTATTTAAATTTAGGAGTGGGAGGACTCAGCAAAACCATCATAGAACCAAGATTCAGCCATTAAAACTCAATATCTTAGTTTATTGTCATCTCCCAGACTTCATTTTCCATGGAGTTTCTTCAGACATCAAGTGGTTGCATACAGCTTTAATTTGACAGAACACTGCAGGTGGCCAACTTGTGGCCAACTTGTGGCTCATGAGCCACATGTGGCTGTTCACCTCCAAAAGTGCAGCATGTGATGCTGCTCCTGTTCCCACCCTCAAACAGCCCCTGCCTCCCCCCCAGTCCCCGGCTTCCCTGTGCTCACCAAGGTGGCGATTCAAGATGACACCCAAGATGGTGGCCATCGACGGGAGCCTGATATGTCCAAAAAGCCTAAGCTTGTTTCTTCAAGGGGCAGCATTCTTTTTTCTTTCTTTTTTTTGCTTGACAATTCTGGTGTGGTTCTTCGCATTTTTTCTGCTGCTGTTTTGGCTCTCTTTGTTAAATGGGTTGGTCACCCCTGCTGTAGGGCTATGTCTAAACTATGATCCTCTTGTGGAAGAGCAAATGCAAATGGAGTGCTTATTTGCATATGTCATGTTCTCATTTGCATTTCTTCCTTTTCCTTTTGCGCAAGAGGTTTTTGCGCAAAAAAGCACTTTGTAGATGTTGCCTTTTTGTGAAAAAAAACTCCTTTGCACAAGAGCTGTTCTTCCTAAAAGAAGGGAGGGGGGTTGCACAAAAAGGACCCGTTTACACAGTGCTTTTTTACACAAAAACCTCTTATGCAAAAGGGAAAGGAAGAAGAAATGCAAATGAGAGCTCGACATATGCAAATGAGTGCTCCATTTGCATTTGCACTTCTGCAAGGGGATCATAGTTTAGATATAGCCTTGTAAAAACTTTTCTAGTAATTGCTCTATTATTACAAAAGTAGAGACAGTTTTTTCTCAAAGGTTGGTTGATGTTTGTAATTCTTTTAGTGAACCAGTGCTGAAATTCAAGTGAACTTGGGCTGGTATTTAATTTCCACTTGAAACCAGGCAAAAGTCATTAGTTCAGGGTCAGTTTCATCTTAAAATTTTGTGTATAAAAGAATCACAAAGCAACACTCAGTGCATGTGAACTCATTGGAACTGAGCTAAAAAATAAAGGTTTGTGCTCTGAGACCCAAAGGTATTGGGATTTTCTTTGCTTTTTCTGCAACTATTTTGTTAGAACCAGTCCAGTTATGGAAGAGCAAGATAAAGCAGATGGAAGAAATGAGATGGTATAAACATCTTCAAACTGTTATTTCAAAGTAATGGGATGAAACCGAGAGAAGAAATTTTGACTGAGTATTTATTGATTAGGAAAAAAAACCCCTAAATATATAGCAGAAGTTTAGGGAAAAAACCCCTAACAATAATATCTAACTGACACATTTTAAACACTACCAAAGGGATTGATAGCAGTACATTCAATTCAGACATTTAAATCTAAACAGGCTAACACATTAGACAGAATACACTTTAAGGGAAAAATCTGCATTGACAAGCAAATGGGGTGAATGACCTCATATAGGTTTATTCCATTTATAATTTCTATGATTAAGTACTTTCTACAAAAATTGCATGGTATTAAAGCTAATGTGCTATCACAATTCTTATAAATCAGAATTAAACATTGTTTCATTTTTTACATTCTGATGTGTAATACGGCTGATGCAACTAATATAATGTTGCAAATATTTTATGATGTGGATACGCTGGCCAAACCTGTTGTTCTATCCTATAGTGGTTATACAAGACATCCCCATAAACCAGGAATGCAGACTCAAGCTCTTTATTAAAGAACAAGTAAAAATTACTTAGACAAGATAGATGCCTTCAAGTTAGAAGGGCTTGATGAAATACATCATAGAATACTCAAGGAGCTAACTGAGGAGATATATGAGTCATCACCAATTATCTTTGAAAAATCATGAAACACAGGGAGATTACAGAAGACTAGAAAAGGGCAAACATAGTGCTCATCTGTAAAAAACAGAAATAAGGACATTCTGTGGGATTATAGACCAGTCAGCTCAATTTCTGTACCAGGAAAGATAATTGAGCAAATAATTAAGGAGTCAATTTGCAAATCTCTAGAAGATAATAAGGTGATAAGCAATAGTCAGCATGGATTTGTCAAGAACAAACTGTGTCAAACTAACCTGATAAGTTTCTTTCACAAGGGCTATGTCTAGATTGCATCCCTCTGTTGACAGAGGGATAAAAATCAAGAACATCGAAATTGCTAACGAAGCAGGGATTTAAATATCCCATGCTTCATTAGCATAAACATGGCCACTACTTTTTTCGAAACAGAGTTCTTTTTAAAAAAAGGGCAGTCTAGATGCAGATCTGTTGAAAATAAAGCCTTTTTCAACAGATCCTGTATTCCTCAAAAAATGAGGTTTACAGGATCTGTCGAAAAAGGTTTTTTTTTGATGGATCCGCGTCTAGACTGCCGTTTTTTCAAAAAAACTCTGTTTCGAAAAAAAGTAGTGGCCAGGTTTATGCTAATGAAGCATGGGATATTGAAATCCCTGTTTCATTAGCAATTTTGATGTGCATAATCTACATCTCTCTGTCAACAGAGAGGTGTAGTCTAGACACACCCAATGTGAAAAACCTTATGGATAAGGGGAATATCTAGATTCAAATATATAAGGCATTTGATACAGTCTCACATGATGTTCTCCTAGGGAAATACAACCTAGATAGAAGTACTAAAAGGTGGGTACATAACTATTGGATAGCCATTCCCAGAGAGTATTTATGAATGGTTCACAGTCATGCTGGAAGGGTATAACAAGTTGGGTTCTACAGGGATCAGGTCTGGGACCAGTTCTGTTCAATAGCTGCATCAATGATTTAGATAATGGAGTAGAGAGGACATTTAAAAAGTTTACAGATGAACCCAAGCTGGAAGAGGTTGCAAGTGCTTTGCAGGATAAGATTATAATTCAAAATGATCTAGACAAACTGGAGAAATGGTGTGAGCAAACAGCATGATATTCATTAAGAACAAATGCAAAGTACTCCACTTATGAAGGAACAATCAGTTGTATAAATACAAATGGGAATGACTGTCTATGAAGAAGTATTGTGGAAAAGGAACAAGAGGACTACAAGCTAGTAGACTACCAGCTAGCTATGTGTCAACAGCAGGCTAAAAAAGCAAATAGCATTCTAGGATGTATTATTAGAAATGTTGTAAGCAACAGTCAAAAAGTAATTCTTCTACTCTACTCGATAGTGGTTAGCCATCAGCTGGAATAGTGTGTCCAGTTTTGGGCACCACGTTTCAAGAAAAATAAGGATGAATTGGAGAAAGTCCAGAGAAGAGCAACAAAAATGATTAAAGGTCTAGAAAGCATGACCCAGAAGGGAAGACTGAAAGAACTGGGTTTGTTTAGTCTGGAAAAGAGAAGACTGAAATGGGACATAAAGCTTTCAAGTACCTAACAGGTTGTTGCAAGCATGAGAAAGAAAATTATTCTCAACCAATGATGAAAGGACAAGAAGCAATGGGTTTAAATTGCAGCAAGGGAGGTTTAGGCTGAACATTAGGAAAAATTCCTTAACTAGCAGGGTGGATAAGTATTGGAATAAATTGCCTAGTGAAGTTGTGAAATCTTCATCTTTGGATATTTTTAGGAGCAGGTTAGACGGACACCTGCTAAGGATGAGTGCATGGGACTGGACTTGATAATTTCTTGAGGTTCCATGATTCTATGTTGTAGCACCCAAAAAAGTTTGTAAAGAATTAAAAGGGTTTTATAGGTCTTGCTGAACCCTAGGTATAGCTGATTGTGTGAACCAAAGTAGGTATGGCCTTGGCAGAACAGTAACATATCAGGTGTTAGCTAATAAAATAAACGCATTCTTGACCTGAAAGCGTGGATCAAGAACCATCAGAATTCTCAAGTAATTATGTAAATGAACTCCCAGGCCCACCAACAGGGAGCAATTGCCCCATGAGCTTGTGATTCTGAAGGATTCATGGCAACAATAAATCTGGCTGAATGACTTGCCCGCTGAACTGAACCTGTGTTCTTTCTGTATGATTAACATCAACTCTGCTGAATCATCACACTTCACTCTTTGTTAGTGCAACTAACGTTGGAGCTCCAAGAACTGGAACAATTAACCACACAGAAGCTCTAGCTGCACTAGCAATACAAACAATAGGTCTCTTGAAAAGAGTCTCCTAAATTGGAAAAGTGTTGTTTGTCTCAAGTAACTAAAGTGTGCAGCATGTTTCTAAGCAAAGAAAGAGTTAAGCAAAAAGACTATTATTTTGTCAAGTGCCTAAGTGACTTTAGAGCCTATTATTTTTTCAAATCTTTTAGTTGGCTAAATCCTTGTGATTTAGACTCCACTAATTCAAATTTTAAAATATCTTGAGGCACCTAACTCCCATCAAAATCAAAGGGACGTAGACACTTATATATCTAAAAATCTGGTCTTAAGTGCCTAAGAGACTTTTGAAAATAGGACTTGAGATATAACATCACTTAGGCCCTTATGATTTTCCTCCAAATTACTAATAGGATGAACTTGAAATTTCTGTTTTTGAAGAAATACAAAAGTCCTTGCCTAGTATAGAATGGGAAAGAAAGTATAGGTATGTTAAAGGTTTCAGAATCCTTAAATGCCCAGGTGAAGGAATGATAAATATAGTTCAAGTAAAATATTAGTTCAATACTACATTTTAGACTCAAAATTAAATGAGAAAGATATCTGTTTAGTAGAAAGATTCTTCAGAATACTTATTAGGAAAGGGATTAGGGAGCTATTATAGAAAAATCCATAAAGCTTTCAACCTAATATTCAGCTGTAGAGAAGAAGGCAAACTGGATGCTAAATTTTATTGGTAGAGGAATACTGTATAAATCAAAGAAGAGAATACTACTCTGCTGGTTATATCTCATGTCAAATACTTTGTAAAATACATTTCAAAATGCTTTATGAAGGTTAAAAGAAGTGCAGCATACAGCATCCAAAATATCAGGTTTTAAATTTGTAAGTTATGGAAAAAGATTGGGAAAAATACGAGTTCAAAAAAAGAAGCATTCAGAGTGACCTAACAGATATCTTAAAAGATAAAAAAACAACCACCAGGGGATTCATCCTGCATTCTTTTTAACAAAAGTGTTTACTAAAAGTAAAGACAGTTTTCAAGGAATAAGAACTGTAAAAAGTTTTAAATAGATTCTTTGATGGGTAATTTTTAGACCATGTCTTCTGTTCATGAATACTCGAAATTGCATAAGCAAAGAGTTTATGTTTTGAAAGAGCAAATAGAGTATGGGAGGAGCAAAAATCCTAACCTAATCTAATCTGGCATCAAAGATAATTGAAATGCCATAATTACATAGTTAATGCATGTTGCCGCTATAAGAAAGAGTTATGGATGTTTGAGTGTCTTACCTGTGTATTACCATGCCTTGTTTGTACTTTGTTTTAGCATAAATTTAACTCTATTTCCTGAATTTGAAATGTTTGTTTTGAAGATAATTATTTCACCCCAACATATATTTTATTCTAATTGCTGATGAATAATCTGAAATTTAGCTCCATTTTAAAGTAGTTTGGAGATTTTGAAAATATAAGAACAAACCTCAGAATCAATGTGCATCCATGTCCCAGAAAACACAGCTTTATTTCTCAAAAGGAAACTCAATGGAGGTTTTTTTCTTGAAATGTATCCCCATGACAATAAAAATCTACCACAAATTAAGGCTCTGATTCTGCAGACACTTATGCATGTATACGGTATTATTTGTGTGTGTAGTGTTATTGAACATTATAGGACTATTCATCTGTGCAATGTTCTGCACATTCTTAAGTGTTTGAGGAATCAAGACCTGTTTAACATTTAAACATTAGAACTTCAGCTAAGAAATGGGGAAGTTCAGGCCAGTAGGGTGCATGGAATTTATTTCACAGAAAGAGGTTTTTAAAATAGCATGTTAGATTACATGCACTACCCAGAGAATCCAAGACTACCAGGTGTATTCATGCGGCATAGTGAGAAAAGGAAAATGATGACGATGAATTCCTAATCAAAATGAGACTAAAGAAAGGCATGGAGGTGGGGAGAAAATGAACAAATGAAACAAAGAAAAAGAATGAGAGGTCTGGTGGCATATGTTATTTTGATTTCCATCATTTTAACTTTGATTGACTTTGATTGATTTACAGGTACTACATTTTATTAGGATTCTATTTTGGATTCATTATGTAACTAACCACCTGAAAGATGAAGAGAAGAGATGTATATCTAGATCAATGGGTATATATACATAGACAAGTGATACGGATATATACTTATTGATAAAAAGAATTGATTCTGAGTGAGAAAACAAAGGAATAATTGTAGTATGAGTTAATATTTGTAGATAGTAAGATGAATGAGGAAAAGACTACATGAGGATCTGAGTCATGTTTTTCATGTTAGAAGTCAATAGTTTAACCTTTTTTTTTTGTCTCATCGCTATCAATGAGATTTTTTCCATGGGTCCTAAATGGGTGAGTAGGGGAGAAATTTCCTCTACACTCGAATTTTTACCCCTCTGTAGTGCAGCTGTCTAACATCTCACCAGGTCTTGTGACCAAACCAGAGGTGGAGGTGGGAGGAGAGAGAAGATAGACTGAGGAAATACAACATATACATAATACTTCCTCACTCCCTAGGAGCAAATGGGTAGCTAGGGGACACAGAGTAGCGTAGCAATAGTTCTAATCCAGGGAAAATGTTTCTGGTAAAGGGATGATGCAGACTAGTTCCCCCCATACTTGATCTCTGGAGGAACTACATCTCAGAATGCTGTGTTGGAGTTGCAGTTATTAATGGTATTATTTTTGCAAAGTTCTTCGTCACACCATTCTGAAATGGAGGTTAGTTCTCATGGTGCAATCTAGATCTGATAGTAACAATATGACTTAACATTAAAAAATAAAATTTGGGTAGGTTTTTTTTGGTTAATGATGATGAACCTTGACATTGTTTAAAAAGTATTTTGTTTTAAAAAGTTTTTATCTCAGTTTGGGTGGGGGGTTTTTTTGGTTTTTTTTTTTTTTTTTTTTTTTTTGCTAATGGTGCTGCTTTTTTGTGCTAATGATGTCAGTTTGTAATAGAAAATATTAGAAAGCGGCAGTGTTTCTGTTGGTCTCAATATTATGAGCAAACTTACATGCGCAACACAGAACATCTGTCAACTGAGATGAAAGATTGTACAGTTGCCAAGTATCTAAAGGATACTTGATTTTGATTTTGTTACAGACAGGATTAATATTATTTGACTTAGAAGTTGAGAACTTATTTACAATTTTGTCCTAAATTTCACATTTTCCTATGAGCTCTTGCTGTTGTTAGAAAGCTGCAAATTCTAAATAATCTCATTTAATTTCTATCTTTAGAAGAAATTATGTAGTCTCACTTTTAGTTAAAAATATTAATTGTAGTCTCTATAAATGAATTGCAGATGTGTAGGCCAATATACATTGGACCTCGTATAAGGTCTTTAGATGTCATAGAATAGGTCTTTCAGTCTACTTAATGAGGTCTTAAAAATAAAGAAAATACTAGCTTTCTTCAAACCTCTAGCTACTTGATAGGTGACATAAGGAATATAGGGCACAGTGTCAAGCAGATATTTGAAGAGAGAGGTGGTGCAGAATTTCATCTAATTTTCAATAATTCTATTTATCAAATTTTAATTAGATCCTTTGCAGCTACATGTGCTTTCAACTGAGCTGATTGATCAATGCATTGTGTTTTTAATAGGTTTCATAATAATAATACTTGGCATTAATGTAGCAATTTACAATTTTCAAAGTACTGTATAAACATGAGCTAATTAATCCACTTAACATCCTTAGGAAGTAGGAACAGTAAGTATTATAGAATATAATACTTGTAGAAACAGAATCTGAAGCACAGAAAGGCTAAATGATTTGTCCAAGATCAGAAAATGAGTCAGCAGAAAAGCATCAAACAGTATTGAGCAGTTGCTAACTCCATTCCAAATTCACAAGAGCACAATTCCTCTAAAAAAAGAGACCACTGGCTGGAATTTGAGAGCAATGTAAGAAGCTTTACATTTTGTGGTAGGCTTGCTTTTGTCCAACTGTTTGCTCCTTCTTTGATTTCAACTTCAGCAGACCAAAAAATCCATGGAAGTCTGAATCCCAGATATTTGTCTTGAGAAGGGCCATGAAAATCAATGGATAATAGTATTGTGTCTATCTTGATGATTCATCAGTAGCTGCTGTTTGTCACGGTGAGACTAGAAGGACTGATGGTACTATTTTTCAGCCCCTGATATCTGCTTGACTTGATTAGCTAGTTAATGTCTCTTACTCTTTGTCCCATCTTGTGTCATGCAGTAGAACCTACTGGTGCAGAATAAATGCATAGTATACCACTTCAAACCTAACTGTAAATCCTTGATCTCCTATAACCTATATTTTAAAATAACTACTCTGCTTTTTAGGAGTGTCAGTAGTTTATCTTCAGTTCATGAAGAAGAACTGAAGACTTGATGAAGTCAACTATGGATCTCATGTTCAATTTTATGTGGAAGTTGCTCAGACAGTGTGATGATGGGTGACAATACAAAACAGTTAGGAAGACAAATGTATGCCCCAGAGCAAGAGGGGTATAAGAGAAAATAAGCTTTGTGCTCCCCCTACAGGAGATAAAGATAGTTATGATGAAGTATCATAACTGCATTATCAGAACATAAGTACTATGCAGTGTTTTGGTATCAAATTGGGTGGTATCAAATTAGGTGTTTTGGTATCAAATTTATTTATTTGCCATTCTTCTGGAAATATGAAATGATGCCTATAACTGTATTTATGAAAATATGAGTGTGATAGTATAAAGGTTACAATATCACACATACTCCCGTATCTGGTCTCCCTGATCTCGCAAGTGGTGGACTCTGATGGGTGCTGAGGCAAATGAAATAAGGTAACCAAAGACTTTGATGGGAAAAGTAGAGACTGTTCAGAAATCTTGCTTCATTCTAAGTTTCCTGCTTAGAGATTCTGAAAACTGCATGGATAGGCCTTTCCATGACTGGATCCAGGAATATCCAGCCTGGTGAAGCAGACCTAGAAGCAGTGGTTTGGCTGGTGGAGCTGATTTCTTTGAATCAGGACTGGCAGCATAAAATCTTCTTGAAATAACTGTATCAATTAACTTACTTGCCAGCCACAGGCCTGAGTGGTCTCTTTTAGGGTATACTTCACAGAACAAGAAGAGACAGGCTGAGGAGAGACATCAGGTGCCAGTTCATTACCTCAGGGCCCATATGGATTAATGAGTGAAGTGGATGATGGGGATATTAGGTACTGGGTAATTAAATAGTTGTGAAATCGCATGAAATCTTAGCTGCTACATGACTACTAGATAGTCCCTGGGGGCAGGGCCAATAGCCAGTGAGCTCCTGGTCCCAATCCCCGGGAGCCCTCTGTTACCTTGCTTCCTCTATATCAGAGGTAGTAGTTAAGGGCGGCAGGGGGAACCAGTCCATGAGGAGAGCCAGTTTAAAAACCAGCTTCCTGCGCAGACCAGCTGCCTGTAGCACAGGGTAGAAGCAGTCTCTGTCCATGGGGGTTCTGAGTAGGATGCAGGGCAGCCTCTGTCTGCAGGGAAGTCAGATGCCTCACGGAGAGGGGCTACTGCCACAAAGATAGAGGCAGCAGCAGTGTGTGTGTGTGGAGGGAGGGTGGGGGTGTCAGGAGGCAATGCGGAGCCATTGCTGCGGGGAACCGGCTTTTAAGCCAGCTCCCACCACCACCAGCTCCTGTTTCCCCCTTGCTGCCTCTGCTATAAAGGCAGCAAAAGGGGAGGAATGTGTGTAGTCAACAAGTTAAATCGTATAGTCAACTCCACATTGATGTCCCCAGCGGGTGAAGGTTCTTTTGTGAATACAATATCGCCCCATCAAAAATAGGCAATCACCTGTAAATCCTGAAAGTAGAAGGCAGCTTGGGAAAAAGTGATCATGAAATGTAGGAAGGAGAGCAGTAAAATAAAAGACAATAGATTTCAAGAAGGCAGAGTTTAGCAAATTCAGGGAGTAGGCAGGTAAGATCCCATGGGAAGCAATGAAATAACATTTGACGAAGGTTGGCAGTTTTTCAGAGAGACAGTATTAAGGGCATAAGAACAAACTATTCCACTGCATACAAAAGATAGGAATTAGGCAAGAGACTGCTCTGATTCATTAGTGATTACCTTTGAAAAGTCATAGAAGACAGTATAGATTCCAGAGGACTGGAAAAAAGTAGATATAATGTCCAGGTATTAAACGGGAAATAAGGGTAATCCAATGAATTACGGACCAGACATCTTAAGTTCTGTACCAGGAAAGATAATGGTGCAAATAATTAAAGAATCAATTTGTCAACATCTTCAAGATCATAAGGTACTAAGAAATAGTCAGTATGGACTTGTCAAAAACAAATTATGTCAAACCAACATGATAGCTTTCATTGACAAGCAAACAAGTCTTGCTGATGGGGGAAATGGTAGATGTGGTATATCTAAACCACATATATAATCTCGCCTGAACATCTCATTAACAAACTAGGAAAATACAAGCTAGATGGAGCTACCACAAGGTGGCTACTATAAGGGAGCTACCATAAGGTGGGTGCATAATTGGTGGGATAACTATTCCCAGAGAGTACTTATGAATGGTTCAAAGTCATGCTGGAAAGGCATAACAAGTGGGGTTCTGTAGCAATCAGTTCTGAGTCTGGTTCTTTTCTATATTTTCATTAATCATTTAATTAATGGCATAGTACACTTATAGAGTTTGCAAATGATACCAAGCTGAGAGGGATGCAAGTTCTTTGGAGGATAGGACTATAATTCAAAGTGATCTGGATAAAGTGGAGAAATGGGTTAATGTAAATAGGGATGAAATTCAATAAGAACAAATGAAATGCACTCCACTTAGAAAGAAAGAATCACTTGCATACATACAAAATGGAAAATGACTGCCTAGGAAAGAGTATTGTGGAAAAGGTTGTGAAGGTTATAGTGGACCACAAGCTAAATATGAGTCAAGAATGTGACACTTAGGTAGAAAAAGCAAACATAATTCTGGGATGTATTAGCAAGAGAGTTGTAAGTAAGAAATGAGAGGTAATTCTTATACTATACTCCAGATTGATTAGGTCTCCGCTGGAGTATTGTATCCAGTTCTGGTTGCCACATTTCAGGAAACACGTGGACAAATTAGAAGAAGTCCAAAGAACAACAAAAATGAGTAAAAGTCTAGACAACATGACCTATGAGGGAAGACTGGAATAACTGGGTTTGTCTAGAATGGAAAAAAGACTGATACAGGACATAATAACAGCTTTCGAGTACCTAAAACGTTGTTGCCAGGAGGAGGGAGAAAAAATATTTTCCTCAATGTCTCATAATAGGACAAGAAGAAATGGACTTAAATTTCAGCAAGGCAGGTTTAGGTTGGACATTTGGAAAAACTTCTTAATGATCAGGGTGTTTAAGCACTAGGATAAATGACTTAGGGTATGTCTACACTACAGCGCTAGTTCGAACTAACTTAGTTCGAATTAGTTAATTCGAACTAAGCTAGTTCGAACTAACGCATCTAGAACTAAAAACTAGTTCGAACTAGCGTTTTGCTAATTCGAACTAGCAAGTCCACATTGAGTGGACTCTGAACAGGGCTTAAGGATGGCCGGAAGCAGTGCCGGCAGGGCATAAAAGGAGGACTTAGAGCATGGAGATGCTGTCTCAGGCTAGCCGAGGGCTGCGCTTAAAGGGTCCCGACCCCCACCCCGGACAGACAGTTCTCAGGGGTGCCCCGCTTGCAAAGAAGTTCTGGCTTGGAGTGCCCTGAGTGCCCACACTGGGCACATCACACCACTCGGCCATCAGCCCGGCTGCACTTGCCGCAGGCTGCCATCTGGGGAGAGGGAGTAATTGGGGGGCTGCAGGAGAGCTTCCACCCCCAGAAGCCCGCAGAGCCAGCTCAGTCCTCCCCATCGGGGGCTCGTACCCCATTCCTCCCTCACCTCCTTCCACTTACCCTTCCTTAGCCCCCCTTCTTATTGATGTACAAAATAAAGATAACGTTTCTTCCAACATTGACTCTGTCTTTATTGAAAAAAAACTGGGGGAGACTGGGAAAAGGAGGTGGGAGAGGGGAAGAGAAAGGCTGGGAGAGGGGAGGGCAACTAACATGATCAGGGGTTGGGAACAGGTCCCAGATGAAGAAAGGCTACAGAGACTGGGACTGTTCAGCTTAGAAAAGAGGAGACGGAGGGGGACAGGATAGAGGTCTCTAAAAGCAGGGGTTGGGTGGAGAGGGTGCATTCAGAAAAGTTCTTCCTGAGTTCCCATAAAGAAGGACTAGAGGACACCAAAGGAAAGGAATGGGTAGCAGGCTTGAAACTAGTAAGAGAAAGTTGTTCTTCTTCACAAAGAAAATAGTCAACCTGTGGAACTCCTTGCTGCAGGAGGCTGTGAAGGCTAGAACTGGAACAGAGTTTAAAGAGAAGTGAGATAAAGTGATGGAGGTTGGGTCCATGGAGTCCTATTAGCCAGAGGGTAGGAGTGGTGTCCCTGCCCAAAGTTTGTGGAAGGCTGGAGAGGGATGGCAGGAGACAAATCGCTTGGTCATTGTCTTCGGTCCATCCCCTCCAGGGTCCCTAGGGTTGGCCGCTGTCGGCAGACAGGCTACTGGGCTAGATGGACCTTTGGTCTGACCCAGGACGGCCATTGTAAGCTCAGGGCTCAGGGTCGGGGGTCTCAGTGGATCACCTTGATTTTCATGCACACCTGGTCCTGGGTGGCCAGGCGGGCAGCTCTCCTGCCCTAGCCGGCCACTTTCCTGTGCCTAGTGAGGAGATCGTGGACGAGGTCCACGATGTCCGCACTAGCCCAGGAAGGTGCCCGCCTCTTGCGGTCCAGGGCAAGCTCCCGGGAGCCGCCAGCCTGGTCCCGGCAAGAGGGGGTGGGCTGGGGGGCATCGGGTGGGTGGCTCTGTGCCGTGCCAGGTGCAGGGTCTGCTAGCTGGGTGCTGGCAGGCTTGCACCTGGCACGGGCACCGTAGCCAGCCCGTGCCCCTTTAAGGGGTCCGGGGCCGGGAGGGGGGCATAGAGTTTCCCTGGTGTTGGCCAGAGTGGCCACCAGGGAAACCTGGGGAGGGCTAGCCTCCCACTAGTTCGAACTAAAGGGCTACACAGCCCTTAGTTCGAACTAGCTAGTTCGAACTAGGCGTTAGTCCTCGTAAAATGAGGTTTACCTAGTTCGAACTAAGCTCTCCGCTAGTTCGATTCAAATTCGAACTAGCGGAGCGCTAGTGTAGCACCTATTAAAGTTAGTTCGAACTAACGTCCATTAGTTCGAACTAACTTTGTAGTGTAGACATACCCTTAGGGAGGCTGTGAAATTGGCTATGGTACTTGGTCCTTCCATGAGTGCAGGGGACTGGACTTGATGACCTCTCGAAGTCCCTTCCAGATCTATGAATCTTTGACAATATACATTTAGATTTTACCAGTTTCATTTTATTCTATAGTTATTTATATTATTCTCCTAAGGTAAGGGTTATATATTTATATATCATGCAATCGGTGCTCATGTTGGTGAAATTCATCACTATACAGAGAACCAACACAAGGTTCATTCCCCACTTAAGTCTGCAATGGACATACACTTTCTGCTTTACAACTGAGCTGACAGAAAAGAAAATATTAAACTACATTTTAAATATTAACATTTATTTTGCTGTTGATTCTGAAATCTGAAAAACACTTTTAATCAATAAAAATTTTGACACATCTCATATCTGTTTCTGTCTTCTTGATTAGCAAGAAATAGTACCATTATAATTAGCTTTGTTTCCTCTTTGTAGTGGGCAACATATGATTTCTGATTACACATCGTATGTTGTGTTTGTCTTTTTATTTGACTTCAGGCATCCTATAATTAAAAGGAGAAAATCTGTTGGCATTTTAGCATGAAGCTTGGTAAAATGCTGCAAGACTCTTTAAAGACAAAGTCACCAAGAAGTTGAAAGATCAACTGATGGGAAGAAAATGGCTTAGTTTGCACTTTATTGCAGATCCCTTCATTAAGCATGCTGAGAGAATGCTGGTAGGTCATGAAAGATCAGCAGGCTGTATCATATCAAGCTGCATGATAATTCTGTTTACTGCTGCAGTTACAGTTATTATCCACTAGGTAACAGAAATAAATAAATACACCACAGGGTAATGTATGCCTTACTGGTCTGGAACAAAAGTAAAATCCATATTGAGGTGTGGTGTTTTATGCCACCCTCACTAAAATCGGCCAGCAACTTATAATGTAACAGTGTAAGTAAATTATATACTTCACATCAGTGTGTAGAGTAAATAAATCTTTTTATATGAAAATTAGTACCTTAGGCTATGTCTAGACTGCAAGCCTCTTTCGAAAGAGGCTTTTTCGAAAGTATCTTTCGAAAAAGCCTCTTTCGAAAAAGAGCGTCTAGACTGCAAGCAGTACTTTCGAAAAAGCAAGCCGCTTTTTTGAAAGAAAGCAGCGAATGAGTCTGGATGCTCTCTTTCTAAAAAGCCCTGTTGGCATTCAAGAATGCCTTTTTTCGAAAGAGCACTTTCGAAAAAAGGCGTTCTTCCTCGTGAAATGAGGTTTACCGCCATCGAAAATAAAGCCGCGTTCTTTCGATTTAATTTCAAAAGAACGCGGTTGCACTCTAGACGCAGGTGAAGTTTTTTCGAAAAAACCCCTGAGTCTGGACACAGCCTTAGAGGAACATGAAAGGCAGAAAGTGTAAAACTGTGCAACTTTCAATTCAACCTGGTATCTCCAGTGGCAGTTTAATGAGGGAATGTTTCATTTTGCAAGCAGGAAGCATGGCTCTACTTCCAGCAATCCTATTATTCTTAAATCAGAAAGAGCATTTTATGATGGTGTTTTATGTTACAGAAAATCAGAAATTTTGGGATTAATTCTTATTAATTCTATAAAACACAAATTCCAGACACTTGCCTTCTTCAATAGTTCATACCCTAAATACTATTTCAAAATGTAAGGAATTTGGGGTGTGGGGAAGGTGTGTGAGGGGAGTGATCAGTAGGTTGCTTGGTGGGTTTTAGAGGAGTCAAAGCTAAGCATCATTGAAATGGGTGCTAAAGTTTGGGAAAGAAAGGCATCTGTAGTTAAGAATGGATGGGTGGGTGAGGGTACAAAAAAGCAAAATGAGAGATTAGAGGAAACAGAATGACTACAAACCAGTTACAACTGCTGAAAACTGCTGGTGGGGACAGAGGAGGTCATAGGAAGAAGAAGAGAGATAGGCAGAAGCAGAAGCCAACTTTGTTCAGAGAGAAGTGTTTCAGTTGTGAGGTAAATAAATGTCTTCATGAAATGAATACCTCATGGCTCCGTCTAGACTGGCATGATTTTCCACAAATGCTTTTAACGGAAAAGTTTTCCATTAAAAGCATTTGCGGAAAAGAGGATCTTGATTGGCCCGGACGCTTTTCCGCAAAAGCACTTTTTGCATAAAAGCGTCTGTGCCAATCTAGACACGCTTTTCCGCAAAAAAGCCCTGATCGCCATTTTCACGCCATCATTGAACAGAAATGATGGGCCCAAATCTCCTTTTATTTTCACAGGCTAAATTAGGAGTAATTTCATTGAAGTTAATGGAATTACACTGGTGTGAAGATAATTAAGGTTTGTTTACATACAAACTTGCACTTGTTCAAACCTCAGAGTGGTTGCTCTGATTTGAGAGTAATTTATTTAGGTTTAAAGCCATTATCCTGGCTAAATCTTTAAAAAGATTGTCCAAATTTCACCGATTTCACTAAACAGGTTTAAAGCAATCACACTTTTAGTTAAACTCATGGACTTATATTTATGCAAGACTTGGGGCTCCATTATTTGCTCTGGAAGCAAACAGATGAACAGTGTGGAGGTGCGAATAAAGAGTGGTGTATAGCTTGTTATATCTACTGTCTCCATTCCCCCAAGAATAAGCCTATATATCTGGGAATCAACTAGCTCAGCAACATATGATTATTCTGGGATTGTGTTTACTCCTTCTCTTTCAACAAAGAATATTTTTCTCATTTTCCCGTGCTGAGGCTTTTTTGAAGTAGCAAGTTCTTTTTGACTAGTATCATTGATTGGGCTGCATATTTACACTGATGGGAATCTGAGCAATGTGATAAACCGCATCCTGTTAGTGCTCAGTTACATCTGTGGACGGAGACTACAACTATGGAAAGATACCACATTTTATAATAAAAGGGCACAATGATTCCTTTCACCTCAAAACTCAATTGTGCTGTCTAAAACCAGAGTCTTAAAAAAAATCTTTTACTCCTTGGACTTTCTTCAGTCTATTTGGTTTACCTTTGACCTTGTCTATTCCATCAAGTCTTTAGGTGGCGCCTTCTCTCGTTTTACACTTTCACCTGGAAACCCAGAAGGCTCTGTCCTACATATCTCTTTCCTCTTTTTCTGCACTCCGTGCATGGTCTCATCCACTTCAAATATGGCTTACAACTGCTATTTCAGCAATGAGGTCACACAAAGTCTACTTCTACTCCACACCTGGCTCCTTCTATCTGATCTTTCATTACCCTGTCAGATGTATTATCATCTGTTTAAACTTAGTGTGGCCAAATCTGGACTCCTTATCCTCTAGAACCCTCTTATCCTCTCTTTGGCTGCCTTCACCATCCTTCCAGTCACTCAAGCCCATCACTCAGTACCCTCTTCTCACATATTCAGTGTTGGCCTAATTTTGCAACTTCCTTTACACAACATAATGAAGATCACACTATTTCTGTATGTACAGCTAAAATTATCTTCCAGGCCCACAGTCTTATCTTGATTATGTAACCTGTTTCTCGCTGGCCATCCTGTCACCCACAAACACTCCCTACTCCAGCCCATATAAAACACAGTAATTAAGATTAATTTCCTTGCCTGTGTTTCAGTATATGTCATCCTCTCCACACTTTAAATGGAATCCTCCCTGTCTGTGTATTTCTGGCAATGGACTGACACAGCATATTCTCCTTCCCAGCTGTAACAGGGCAGCTGCCCTGTACTGGCCCCTTAAGAGCCAAACCCCAGCCTGGAGCAGGCCCGGGGAGTTCAGCCCAGCTGGGCGGCATTGGCCAATTAAGGCCCAGCTGGGGGCTATAAAAGGGAAGGGCTGCTTCAGCCAAGGCAGTGTGAGCCTGGCTGCCGAGGGAGCAGGACACTCTCTGGAGCTAGGGCAGGGCTAGAGAGTCAGGCTGGGCCAGGACGCTTGGACAGCCAATCGGCCAGCCTGCTAGGCCTGCGGCAAGGCTGTGAGCCTGGCTGCCGAGGGAGCAGGACGCTCTCTGGAGCTAGGGCAGGGCTAGAGAGTTAGGCTGGGCCAGGGCGCTCGGACAGCCAACTGGCCAGCCTGCTAGGCCTGCGGACAGGCCTGCTGGAGAGACACCAAACCCCCGGAAGGGGGGCTCAGAGCGAGTGACTTGGGCACTGCCGGAGGGCAGTGTGGCGAAGAGAGCAACGCGACCAGAAGATTCCAGAGGGGAACCGCCATGTGAGCGGAGGCCTGTGAGGGCGGAATGGACTGATTCCGGGGACAGACGACGGACCCCCGCTACGGTGGTGAGTGACCCCCTCACAGATGGTGGAGAATGTGGGCACTTGAAGCTACGCGATCCTGGCCCTGACGTAAGGGCTCTGCGTGTGCCTCAGTGGACCCTAATCCAAAAAAAAAAAAAAAAAACCCTCACGCAAAAAGAGAGAAGTTGTGCGGGTTCCCTCCTCCCCTCTCGGCGAACTCGGGCGGGAGGGCCATGGAGGGAGAGGCAATGCCCGAAGGACTGACTAAGGGGCGACCGCCGCCAGTGAAGCTGCGAGCCCAACGATTGGCGGCGCAGCTCCGACAACAGCAGAGGCTGGTACAGCAGCTGGATGCCCAGTACCGCCAGGCTCTTCAGGAGGTGGCGGAGCAGGACCAGGCCGGTATGGGGGCTGCCCCGACTCCACCGGCTAGCTCCCCATCCCTGACCACGCGGGGACCCGCGGGGGACCCCGCGGTGTTTGCCCTCCTCGACTCGGGATGCAGCCAGACGCTTATCCGCCCCGATGCACTGCCTGACACCGCGGCGCCCGAGGGGGAGATGCAGCTGCGGTGCGTCCATGGGGATGTGAAGACCTACCCTCAAGTCCGGCTCCCCTTGAGGGTGCGGGGAGTCACCCGAATGATGCGAGTGGGCGTGGTGCCGCACCTACCATACCCTATGGTGCTGGGTCGCGACTGGCCAGGTCTTACAGCTCTCATTACCGACTCACCAGCGCCGACCGAGCCCCATATGGAACTCCTAGGGGAGGAGCTCCAGGCAGACCGACCGCAGGGGTCGCTCGACCGGGAAGGCCCCTCCAAGCGCGACGCATCTGACCCGGCCGACCCAGGGCGCTCAGACACGGAGGACGTGCCGATTGCGCTGGACTCGGCGGATTTTCCCCGCGACCAGCGGGAGGATCCCACCCTGCGGGAGGCCTACGTCCAGCTTGCTTGTGTGGATGGGACAGTGGTGGATCCACAGAGGGCGGCACACTGGCCCCGGTTTGAGCTACGAGCCGACCGGCTCTACCGGGTCGGGCGGAACCCGCAGACGCAGGAAGAAGAGGCCCAGTTGTTGGTACCCCGGGTCCATCGACGAACCGTGCTGAGGTTGGCGCACGACCTTCCAGCTTCCGGGCACCTCGGGCATGAGAAGACCCTGGCCCGAGTCTTGGCCCGCTTCTTCTGGCCCGGGGTGTACAAAGAGGTCAAAGACTATTGCCAGTCATGTCCAGCCTGCCAGCTCGCCGCAGCCCCCGGGGTGCCGAAGGCTCCCCTCGTCCCTTTGCCCGTGGTAGGGACCCCCTTCGAAAGGATTGCCTTGGACATAGTGGGGCCCTTTCTGCGGAGCGCGGCTGGATTTCGATATATTTTAACGATCATGGACTATGCAACCCGGTTCCCCGAGGCCATCCCCCTTCGAAACACCCGGGCCCGCACAATCGCGAATGAGTTGGTTCGGATTTTTGCCTGGGTGGGGCTACCTCGGGAATTACTGACAGACCAAGGAACGAACTTTACGTCCCGATTGCTGCGTCAGGTCTGCGACATCCTGGGCATTCATAAGCTGCAAACTTCCGTCTACCACCCCCAAACCGACGGGCTGGTCGAGCGGTTCAACCGCACCCTGAAGGGGATGCTGAGAAGATTTCCACCGGCGGACATGAAGCACTGGGACCAGCTCATCCCTCTGCTCTTGATGGCGATACGGGAGGTGCCACAGGCCTCCACGCAATTTTCCCCCTTCGAGCTCCTGTACGGCAGACGACCTCGGGGCGTCCTCGATCTGGTCAGAGAGACCTGGGAACGGACCCCCTCCTCCTCGGTCGGGCTTCTGCAGTACGTACTCCGGCTTCAGGAGAGACTCACGCAGGTGGGGGCCTTGGCTCAAGAAAACATACAGGCGGCCCAGGAAGCGCAGGAGCGAGCGTATAACCGGGGGGCCCAGGAAAGAGTGTTTGAACCCGGGGATCGGGTGTTGCTGTTACTCCCCTCAGAGGAGTCAAAATTGCTGGCCCGCTGGCAGGGGCCGTATGAGGTCTCCCGACGAGTGGGCCCGGTCACCTATGAAATTCATCAGCCAGACCGGCGAAGGAAAAACCAAATATACCACGTGAACCTCCTCAAACCTTGGCGAGGGCGAGAAGGCATGTTGGTCGCGCCCTACCCGTCGGAGCCCGTGTTAGGTCCTAGGGTCCCTGACGCCAAGGAGGAGGAGATACCCCAGCTCGCGGAGACCCTGTCTAAGGACCAACGGCGGGTAGCCCAGGTGCTCATCGAAACGTTCACCAGGACCTTTACTTCGCGTCCGGGCCGAACCTCGGTGATAACGCACACCATCCGAACCCCGCCCGGACAGGTTGTTCGCGAGGGAAACCGACCTCTTCCCCGACAGATGTGCGACGTCGTGGAACAAGAGGTTCGCACCATGTTGGAGCTGGGAGTGATCGAGCGATCCAGAAGTGAGTGGAGGAGCCCAGTCGTGTTGGTCCCTAAGCCAGATGGAAGCATTAGGTTTTGCATTGACTTTCGAAAGGTGAACGCGATATCGAAGTTTGACGCCTATCCGATGCCCCGGACGGATGAACTGCTGGAGCGCCTGGGAAAAGCCAAGTTCATAACAACCCTCGACTTGACCAAGGGCTATTGGCAGATCCCGCTGGATCGGGAGTCCCAGGAGAAGACAGCTTTCACCACCCCGTCCGGGCTCTTCCACTTCGTGCGCATGCCATTCGGCCTCCATGGGGCACCTGCCACCTTTCAGCGGATGATGGATCGCCTGCTCGCCCCTCATCTGAAATATGCCGCAGCTTACCTGGATGACGTGGTCATCTATGGTCGCGACTGGGAGGACCACATAAACCAAGTGGCGGCTGTGTTACGGACGCTCCGTGACGCGGGTCTCACGGCCAACCCCAACAAGTGTAAAATCGGCGCGCAAGAGACCACCTATCTGGGTTATCGTTTGGGGCGTGGGCTAGTCCGGCCCCTGGTGGGGAAGGTAGAGGCCATACGAAATTACCCCACACCGACCACGAAAAGGAAGGTCCGACAATTTCTGGGACTGGCGGGGTATTACCGCCGATTTGTTCCCCAATTTGCTAGCATAGCGGCGCTGCTCACCTCTCTGCTCACAAAGGACAAACCTCAGAGAGTGAGGTGGGACACAGAGTGTGACTCGGCCTTTCAACAACTTAAAGAAGTCCTGTGTAGCGAGCCCGTTTTGCTTAGCCCAGACTTCGATAAACCCTTTTGTCTACAGACAGATGCCTCCGCCACGGGGCTGGGCGCCGTACTCTCCCAGGAGGTCGACGGAGAAGAGCATCCGGTGGTCTTTATCAGCCGTAAGCTGTTTCCCCGAGAACGCCAGTACTCCGTAATAGAAAGAGAGGCCCTGGCGATCAAATGGGCGGTTGAAGCCCTAAGGTACTACCTGCTCGGGGGCGAGTTTACGCTATGGACAGACCATGCCCCGCTAAAGTGGCTACACACTATGCGGGACACCAATAGCCGCCGCATGAGGTGGTATTTAGCCCTTCAACCCTATGTGTTCTTCATATGCCACAGGGCAGGCAAGGCCAACGCCAATGCGGACGCATTGTCCCGCCTGGCCGAGGAGCTGGGATCCAATCCCGAGGTGGGGGACCTGGACTTGTGGGGGAGGGCAAGTAGCAGGGCCGACTGGCCGCCCACTGACCCAGAGGAGGAGGAACCCCTCAGGACACCCGGGTGGGCGGAGGCGGATCCCACCCCGTCACCTGACCGGAACCCAGAGGGCGGGGCAGGGAGGATAAGAAGACGGCAGGAGAGGGCAGTCAGGGCCCAGCCGCTGGAGGAGCTGGAGGCAGACCCCAAACTCCTGCCCGGGGAAGCCGAGGTCCGGGCTGGGCGGCACCCAGCTGAGTTCCTGGAGGCCGGCCGAAACGCCCCAGACTGGGGCACGGAGACCTGGCCCAGACCAGCGGCCGGAGCACCCCTGGATCCCGAGGATGACCCCGATGGGCTGGACCAGCTAGATCCCCGATGGGTGCTGGAACGCCGCGGCCGACCCACCGGCAGGACCTCGCAGGACCCAACCCTGGACCCCTGGAGTGGGCCACCCGGACCCTACTAGGATGACTGGGACAGCGCGACAGCCCGACGGCCCGACGAGCCCTCAGAGGAACAGGTACCCGGGAAGGGGGGGAGAAGAAGGGGCCCAGGGATCGCTCAGGCGGGAGAGCCGCCACGGCCAGCAAGGCCCGGACTGAGCCAATCGCAGCGACGCGGCTGCACTCAGGGTCCCTGGGCCGGGGCGCAGTGAGACGGGTGGGCCTGCGCCCCCTCACTCCCGGCCGGGCCGTCCCGGGTTCACTCCGGGAGGAGGACTTGATATGGACACGCCGGGAACTGTGGCCCCGCCTCATAGCGAGATGGGGGCTGGGGCTTGTGGAACAGGGCAGGCAGCAGGGAAACCCCCCCCCCGGGAGATATTTAAGGGGGAGGGTGTGTAACAGGGCAGCTGCCCTGTACTGGCCCCTTAAGAGCCAAACCCCAGCCTGGAGCAGGCCCGGGGAGTTCAGCCCAGCTGGGCGGCATTGGCCAATTAAGGCCCAGCTGGGGGCTATAAAAGGGCGGGGCTGCTTCAGCCAAGGCAGTGTGAGCCTGGCTGCTGAGGGAGCAGGACGCTCTCTGGAGCTAGGGCAGGGCTAGAGAGTCAGGCTGGGCCAGGACGCTTGGACAGCCAATCGGCCAGCCTGCTAGGCCTGCGGCAAGGCTGTGAGCCTGGCTACCGAGGGAGCAGGACGCTCTCTGGAGCCAGGGCAGGGCTAGAGAGTTAGGCTGGGCCAGGGCGCTCGGACAGCCAACTGGCCAGCCTGCTAGGCCTGCGGACAGGCCTGCTGGAGAGACACCAAACCCCCAGAAGGGGGGCTCAGAGCGAGTGACTTGGGCACTGCCGGAGGGCAGTGTGGCGAAGAGAGCAACGCGACCAGAAGATTCCAGAGGGGAACCGCCACGTGAGTGGAGGCCTGTGAGGGCGGAATGGACTGATTCCGGGGACAGACGACGGACCCCCGCTACGGTGGTGAGTGACCCCCTCACACCAGCCCCACACAGGAGTGAAGAGTGAATTGTGGCTTAGAGCAGGGGTGCAGAACCATTTTGGGTTGGGGGGGCTGGTGACCCACTGAAAAATCAGTCAAGCAGAGAGCAGCAGGGGCTGGAGTGCCAGCGTGGGCTTCCCAGTGCTGGGTTGGTGAGGAGCCCTGAGTCCCTGGGCCTTAGGTTCCCTACCTCTGTCTCAGAGGGATGCTTCTGAGTCACAACCCTTTCACAGACCATTTTCTGAGGCACCACAGCCTGTGCCATCTTATACTGAGGGCTACAAAGAAATGTTCAGTCTTTCCATAGATGATGGTAATAATTAATAAATCAATTAATAGAATTCCACAAAATTAAACTAAGTGTGGAACAGTTGTTATGATGAATAGCTTTAAATAGGCAATGGGAATTTTAGGGTATGCAATTAAATGGTTGTTAGTGAAGAATACAAATAAAATGGATGAATTAACCAATAAAATATTCCTGTTAATAAATGATAAATTACTATTAGGGAAAAGAATGAAACAACTATGGCATGAGCTTGCCAATGGATCAGTGGAGGCAGAGTTCTAAATAAGCTCCATTGAAACTATGCTATAGCTGAAACAAAAGTTATGGGTTTGAAGCAGAAATTATTAATCTGCACAGGTGGGTATAGTTGTGTTATGCAGGAGGTCAGACTGGAAGTTCATAATGGTCCTTTCAGGCCTTAATATTGAATTAATCCATTTGTAGAATCCAGTTACAATTTTCTAGCAGTATACCAAACTATGCATATTATAGGGCATAATCCAATGTTCATTGAAGCTAGTAGATAGTCTCCCACTAACTTTAATGAGCCTTGCATTAGACTCTCATTTTCTAAAATTCACAGTTGTTACCCATCCTGGGAAAACATACTACTTTAGGGGCAGATTTATTGTGAGCCCCTAACAAGGCTTTTTGATTATTTTAATTAAATTTAAATTTTAAAATTACATTTTAATTTTATGTACTTGTTAAAGGAGTATGATGTAAGCATTTCTAAATGGTTGACTGCACTCGATATGTTACATTTTCCTACCAATATTCCTCATGATGAATATGTGAATGAACAGGGATTTTTCTCTCTAAAATATGCTAATCCATTTAGGAGACACTAGGAAACAAAATGAATATTTGATAATCACTTGTATATGAACAAACATTGGAAATGTTTTATTAACAATACCAAATCTTAAATGTATACAAAACATTGATCCTATTTCAGTCAATTTGGGGAAATGTGAACATTTCCAAAGATACTAGTACTTTCATTAACATGACTCATAGAAAATCTCAGTGATTTAAATACAATATTGGATTTATTAAAAAACATACAGTTAAAAGTGCCATAAGAGGCATTGTATGGATTGCTCTAATTTAACTGACTTTGAATTCAATCTAAGGAAGTGTTTGATAGATTTACAACATGAGGATATAAGAATGATACAGTCAATACTGTATTTAATAAAGAAACATGAGAAAAAACAGTTGGCATTTCAGCCTGCAACCTTGTAAAACACTACCATTCACAATGAAGACAAATCACCTGGAAGTAAAAAGATCAATTGATGGTAACGAAATGTCTTATATTCCACATTATCACAGGCCCCTTCATTACACATACTGTGAGAATGTGCCAAGTCATGATAGATTATTATGTTGGACCACATCAAGTTGCACAGTAAATCAGAATGCTGCACAGACATCAGACTACTAAGCACCATTTACTAGAGGGACATTATGTAACTTTACTAAACCACGCCTCCAATCTCACAACCCCTGGTTACAGATCTACTCTCATTTAATTCAGAGTGATTAGTCATATGATTAAAATTATCTGTATGCGTACAAATTGCATGATTAGGCTCTAAAACACCATTTTCAAACTTTGTTCCTACTATACAAACCTCAGGGAATGCATTTTCCATATAGGGTTGCCAGATGGTTTCAACAAAAATACCGGACACACTTGACATTACATCACAATCTTCATTACATCTTATTTAGAAAATACTGGACATTTATATTTTCTCAATTTGTTTCCTGAACAAAAAGCTCAAATACTGGACTGTCCGGTTGAAAACTGGACACCTGGCAACCCTATTTTCTAATGGTAAATTCTAGAATTCACCCAATTTCTGTGTTTTGAAACACAGAAATTGGAGGAGTGATGAGAAAAAAGCTTTTTATTTTATTTTAATTAATTATTTTACTTTCACGAGTCAGTTATTGTGGTGGTGTGTTCACATTCGTGTGTATTATGAAAGAGAAAGAATGTGGGTTTTTTATGTGCACGCCTGTTGTCTTGGTATGTTTATTGCTACCAAATTTTAAAACACACTTTAGTGAATGGACAACTATAGCACTCTACATAGCATGCTTTTAAACAAACCTAAATTATCAAAGCAAATCCTTTTGTAATATTACTAAAGCAACGTGCAGATTTTTATTGTAAAAAGAAATATCAGTTTTACAGTGTGCCAGCAAAAGAATTTAGTCTATTCCTGAACTGATTATAACTGGGATTACATATCACATTCTATTATATTGAACTGAGTAACAACAGCTCCAGCCATTTTTAGGATATAGTTCTCTTTCTCTCTCTCTCTCTCTGTGGCTATGTCTAAACTGCAGACTTCTTTCGGAAGAAGCTTTTCCAGACGAGATCTTCCAGACAAACTTCTTTCAAAAGAGAGCATCTATACAGCAAAAGTGCATCGAAAAAGTGATGTGCTTTTTTGAAAGATAGTGTCCACACTGAATGGACGCTATCTTGCATTTAAGCTGTGATTAGTATGGATGAAGTAGCCACTAAGGGCACCTGTGCTTTTTTCTTTCCTCTTCTTTCGAAAGAACTCCCTCTTCCCCATCTACACATGCCTTTTTCCAAAAGAGCTCTTTTTTAAAAAAAAAAGAATGTGATTGCAGTGTGGATGTAAGAGAAGTTTATTTGGAAAAACGACATTTTTTTTTAAGACTCTATAGTGTAGATATACCCTGTTTATGTGTGAGATATTCCAGCAGAAAACTCAAGTTTGTTGTCATCAGGTCCCCTTTGTGGTGACACTTTATTTCAAGACAAATGTTATCAGATTGTTTCTGTTATTCCATGGCAGCTATTTTGAAATTAGTTATATGCTTCATATTAAAAAATGAGAAAAAGAATGTCATTCTTTGATTGTTTTGCACCAGTCAGGAAGTACAATGCAGCATAAATCTTTTGGATCTGGCCACCAGAAGAAGGGAATGAGAATCTGACTACAAAAAAAAAGTGAAATTGACCAGTGTAGGCTCACTTTCCGTTGTGGATGAAATGCTAAAAGTAAAGAAAAATAACAAATAATAAAATTAAATGTTTTAAAATTACTTTTGTATTGATCTATGTGATTAGTAATATAGGTAAGGGGTTGTTAAATATATGGTTTCTGTCTTGACTGTGTCCTTTTAGATTAACAGTACGGCAGTTGGTGTCAGTAGGAAAATGATAGCTGAACAGACTGCCAGAGATAAAACAGAGCTCTAAATCCAAGATGAATTAATTGCCCATGGTGAAAATGTATTTTTCATTGGAGACACTTGTTGGAAATGCCATTCAAAATTCAATTGAAGAGACGATGTTTTCCTTCAGAAAAAGATAGACCTATATTTCTTAATTGACAAAAAATATATTCCACATGTCTAGAGAAAAAATAATTACCAAATATATTCAGCAAAAGAGAATAAAAAATTGGCAGATTGACAACCACTGCAAGTAAAACCTTCTTCATAGTCATTCCAATCTAATACTTTCCTTCCCCAACCCCCTCCTACCTCGATAGTCAATTTAAAAATTTAAGATGATATTTCTATGGCTCAAGGTTTTATAACTTGCTATGCTGCAAACATCTATCCTTCTAAGGATTTTGACAGCAAGTGACAGAAATATATTTAAAAGATGAATTTGTAAGATCAGATGCAAAATTGTTGGGCTGCCCATATAGCCCAACAATAAACAGTATAGCCCAATAATAAAGTGGTCATCATCAGTCATAAAATCTGAGATATACAGTACTCTCAAAGTAATGCATTTTGGAAAATGCATCCCAGCTATACATACTAAATGATGGGTTTTAAATTAGCTGCTAGTCCTGAAGAAAGAGATCTTGTAGTCACTATGGATCACCTCAATGTGCAGTGGCAATAAAAAAAAAAAGCTAACAATGTTAGGAACCACTAAAAAAGGGATAGATAATGTGACAGAAAATATCACAATGTCACTATATAAATCCATGGTACACCCATACCTTGAATACTGTTATTTATGTTATCCCATCTGAAAACAGACAGTTTTGAATTGGAAAAATACAAGACGAGCAACAAAAATTATTAGAGGCACAAACAACTTCCTTCTGGGGAGAGACAAAAAAAGACTCGGAATGCTCACCCTAGAAAAGAGATGATTGAGGTGGAATATGATAGAGGTCTATAAAATCATGAATGGCCTGGAGAAAATGAATAGGATACTGTTATTTACCCCTTTAGATAAGGTAAGAAACAAGAGCCATCCAATTAAATGAATAGGCATCAGGTTTAAAACAAACCAAAACAAAGTATTTTTAAGTAAAATACACAGTTAACCAGTGAAACTTGTTGCCAGAAGTTTTATGAGGACCAAAAGTATAAATGAGTTCAAAAAGGAATTAGAGGAGTTCTTGGAGAATAGGGCCATCAATGGCTATTCACCAAGATAGTCAGGGATACAACCCCATGCTCTGTTGGTCCCTAAGACTCTGACTTCCAGAAGCTGGGACTGGACAACATGCATTTCCTCAGAAGACAGGCTAGTGGACTTAATGGACCATTGGTCTGATTGGCTGTGTCTAGACTGCATCCCTTTTCTGTAAAAGGGATACAAATTAGACATATCGCAATTGCAAATGAAGCGGGGATTTAAATCCCCCCTCTCGCTTCATTAGCATAAAAATGGCTGCCGCTTTTTTCCAGCTCGGAGCTTTGCTGGAAAAAAGTGCCAGTCTAGACACGGATCTTTTGGAAAATAAAACCTTAAAATGAGGGATAAGGGATCTTTCGGAAAAGGCTTTATTTTTTGATTATGTGTTTAGGAATAGAATTATGATTCTTACCCTGCACAGTCACATATGCAATACAGAAATGGGAGCAACCTATTTTTGCCTCCTTTCCTGTGCTGAGTGTAATTGACCCTTCACCTGGGGTAGTCTCCAGTGGAAGCTATTCCTTGCTAGAATTCCACTCTTGCCTTGGGGTGGACACTACTCTTAGTGTCTGTACTGCTGTGGCCTCAGCTCTTCCTTTCACTTCTTGAAAGACCTTGCCATGGGAAGTTGGTGCAGCATTTCCTGCCAGCTTCCTGCCCAGCTCCTGGTGGCTCATCTCCCTGCTAATCAGGGCTTGAGAACCAGGGTAAATTTTCACAGTGCTGCTGCAGTTTTTGGGAAATGGGGCTTCACACTGCACAGCATCTAGAAGTTCTAAAATAGAAAATATGCTTCTGCTTTAAGGTTTATTTAATATAGGTAAAAATAAATCATGCACCTTCTATCCTGTTTTGGAAAAAAATTCACCAGCGCATGATAGTACGTGAAAGGAAAGGGAGCATGCACTTCAGAAAAGAATGGTCTATTGCTGATTAAGAGGTCTACCTGTAATGTGAGAACTGTTCATCCATACTGTACTCTTAGGGATACACACTTTATTTCCATGCAGTTCTCCTACAGCTAAATGAATATGTGATAACTACCATCTGGTTAACAGCAGCTTGAGCCAGAGGTCTCCAGAGCTTAAAGCATTCATCTCAACAGCTTGAGCTAAAGAGCCAAGATCTGGAGGCAGGGAGTTATAAAATACCTTCATCCTCTGTGAACAGGCTATAACAAGGGACAGACAGCACACCCTGGTCATTGGGTTACAAGTACATTTGAGATGATTAGAAGTTCCAGACTGAGCTCTACTCCCAATTAGCGATGTCTCTCTCATTTAACTTCTTTGTGACATAGTTTAGTCCACCTGTAAGATAGATGTAATGCTGACCGTGCCTTACAGGTAGACTTTATTAATGAATGCTTAAAAGTACTCTGAAATACTTGGATGAGAGGTGTCATGGAAGGGCAATGCTTAATATTTCTATTATTGAATATTATTACTATTGGCAAACCATCAGAAGGCTCCCAAGTACTCCTTTCCATCATGAATACACAGCTGCCCAACAATTATTTACATGGCTCCCTTTATCCAGAATGATCTTCGAGTGCTTTAGAAAACTCAGACAGTTGATTGAACTTTACGTGACTAACTTCATCCAAACACTGAAATGCAGGCATAAAATACAGTAAGTGCTTAATTATACACACCAGGGCTGCAGAGTGGCTTAAGTTGAAAATGGCTGAACACTGCCTTAAGCAATACCTTATACAGATGTGATTTTTGGTATCTAATTTAGGCTGGGTGAGTACAAGGGTTTTTAAAGTTGAGTCAGCTGGTTCTGCTAAAGTTAATAGGACCTTTGCCACTGACTTCAATGAAACCAAGATCTGAGCCTGTAAGGATAACTAGCAGTAGTCAAATTGGGCTGGTTCCCAGCCAAGCACAGATTTTAAAAAAATTGTAACCATTGGAAAAGAGAGTTCTGACTCTTCAAAATGGTGAGGAAAATAATCAACCCAACAACCAAAACCAGATCTCTGCACATTTATTTCTAGTCAGGAGAGTATCTTGCAATGTTCTCTCCTTTTGGCTGCTTCTTTTTGATGGTGTTGTTGCTGAAGATCTTTCCAGAACACATTGTGAGTGCCAGCACCATGAAAGGGAGGCTAAGTGCAGCATTGTCTGTTCCATTGTGGGACAAAGTGTTTCCAGGCAAGGTAGTAAGTCTCTTCTGGGAGTAGCAGGTTATCATGTTCCATAGCAATAACAATCAATAGCGGGGTTCCATGCAACAAGCATCACAGGAGGAAGCAGCAGGAGGAGATACCTTTGCAAACCATACTTATGGTCCCAGAATGTAGACAGAGCTGTAGTGGCAGGCCCTTCACTCCAAGTCCTGAAGCAAGGGAGAAGATCTCTTTGATATCCACACTCCAATTCCTCCTATGCTGAAACCATAACTTAGGAGAAAGTAAGTAGGAACTGACTTGAACATTCACAGGGAACTTGATTAATGCTTAAATCTCTGCACTGTGCAGAGATTCAGTAAGTAGGCTTTGACTAGGGAACTGTGTGTGGGTAGAGGGGATTGACTTCTCCATATGACACAGAGTGACAATGGAATTGCTCCTCTGCAGGCTTCAGTAGCACTCAGGCCTCTCCGGTACAGATTTTAGGGCTGTTGGAACCCACAGACTGTGCAACCCTAATTTGAATACAGAAAGAACGAACAGACAGCTCAAGTATAAGATATACGGTGTATAGGAACATCATGCAGTTTCATCTTCATTATTCCCTTTATAAGAATAAGACCTTTAGTGGATTAGAAACTTAGAACATTTTTGATGACATATTGATTTCGTCAGAACTTTCAGCAGAAACTTGCTGGTGTTCTGCTAGCATGCTTCATGGATTCCCAGCTCTTTGGAATTCTCCCTGTTCTTCCCAGAGAGCTGGTTCCAGCTAGCTTCCTTTCTATGCTCCTGGAAAGCCTGGGAAATTGGATGGCTTGGGAGCTGGCCAGTTTGCTAATTCAGATGCTATCAAAATGAAGAATTTGCTTTCCATTCTCTTAAAATGCAGTTTTTCTGGAAGTCCTTATCACTCTGACTTTTTGCCCCAGTTCTGGATATATTTTTTTTCAAAAACACCAATCCCAAAACCCATGAGAAGGGATTTCCATTTTCTAGACAGCTCCAATCTGGACTAATTAATTCAGCTGTCTTTGAGGAACACTAATGTTAATGGGCATGAGTATGATGTGCTTTAGGGACAGGTCACACCAACCTGGAAGTGAAAAAGTGCCTTAGCATAAACAAAGATAAAGAATGCCCTAAGCACCTTTAGCCATTAGAGGGAATAAGGCTTCTATCTGTCTCCAGGTGGCCTCCATCACCTCAGTACTTGAATTCCTCACAAACATTAATTAATTTATTTTCACATTGCCTCATGTGATTGGAAAGTATAATTATCCCCATTGTACAGTTATGCAACTAATGCACAAAGAGCTTGATCTAAACTCTATTAAAGACTCCCATTGACTTCACAGGGCTTTTGACCATTCCCAAAGAGAGTAAGTAATTTGTTCAAGGACAGACAGGATGTTGACAGTGACAGAAATCAGAATCTAGATCTCATAAATCCCATCCCAGTGCTTTAACATATCTTTGTCCTTCTGGTACAACAGTTCTTAGTAGGCCTGAACCAGTAAATCTCCTGAAAGGTGAAATTTCTCTTTAAAAGCCTGTGGGAAATTTTGCCTGAGTAAAAAGTCCGTGATTTAGCTCAATCTGTGTTAATTTTCTTATATGTGGTTTATCCTACAGCTGGCTAATAAGTCCAGAAACATGTTATGACGTTGGATACCTCCAAAGTCAGAGCATCCATCAGTCAATCATATTTAATCCTGTGCTAATCAAGTATACTGATTTTAAAATGGTCAAACTGTGGAGCAATAAACTAGTAGTAATGTTTCCATCATTCAGTTTGGATTGCAAATAAAATAAATATATTCAAATTAAACCTTATATGTATGTCACTTAGCTTAATATCTGAGTGAATATGAAAGACTAAACAATTATTTTTGTAAAACATCTTTGACTACTGAAAATATAATAGCTATGATTCATTACAACAGACTTGCTCTTTATGATTTGGCTATACAGATACATTTTTAAATAATGTGTTTACCTCATCTATTCTTCTGATAGTACAATGGCTGAAGCATGTATTTTATCATCTCTTAATCATGACAATAAATAAAAGCTATTTTGGTTTACTTTGAAAGTTTGCCACAAAACAAATGTAGGGTCCAAATGATAAAAGGCAGAATGTGTATCTGATAGAAATTTTTCAAATTTTTCTTCTGCACAAACTCCAAATCCTACCTTTTAGTTTGCTATTATCCTCTTCGTTTTTGCCTGAAGATTTATTCTGTGTCACCATTGACTACTATATCACTGATACTATAGATAATAAAGCTTAGAGGACAATTTTCACTTTGTCTTATGGTGTGGAAAAAAATAGTGTACTATTAATTGCAACGTGTATTGGAACAAAGTCAGCCCAGGGGTGTACCCACTTACACTAATGGTGAGTTTACCTTCATATTTATTTACAAATTAAAGTCCTAAAGTTGCAGGTTCACCTCCACAGATTTACTTAATGTTCAGTTCTTTGAAAATGTGTTTTTAGCAGGCCACTTGTGAGAAATAGTTCATCTGTTTCCTGATTTGTGATATTCACTGAAATAGGGGATAGGAGAAGGACTTTCTTCTCTAATAAGTTCATTTGAGTTTTGATATTAGGATCAAGCAGGTATATCTCACACACTTTCTGAGGATTGGAAGGGAGCAGAAATTGGTATATTTTAGTCTTTATGTTCCATATTTATTTTTTTCTTTTGAATGCATTCCTTACACATTTGCTGTTACAGATTAATAAAGACTGCTTGGCACATTTGTAAAGACCCTGTGTCCAGAGGGAGAACCTAACCATGAGTCCACCCAAAATCTGGTGTGGAATTGCAAAGATTGAGCCCTGGTTTTTCTCCACAGAAAACCCCACTTCTGCATTCATTATGCCAGAGTGGGGAATCAGACATGACATGGTGGCAGCGTGGTGGGATAATTTTGAAAAAACAGGATTTTTAAAAGGACACAGGTTTTTCTTTGAGTAGTTGCAAGCTTTAGAAGGGTTTTTTTTCTCTCTTGTGTTTTTTTTCTTTTGGTGTCTTGGGGAAAGGCACACAGAGGGTATGTCTAGACTACATGGCTCTGTTGACGGAGCCATGTAAACTAGTTTACCGGACAGTCAAGGAAGTAGGGATTTAAACAATCCCCGCTTTAGTAAAATAAAAAAGGCCGCCGTGCTGTGCTGACAATCAGCTGATCTGGCACAGCACGGCAGTCTAGATGTGGATCGGTCGACAAGGGAAGCCTTTGTCGACCGCTCCTGTAAACCTCGTTTCACGAAAAGCCAGACACTTCAACCCAACCAATTTGTTTTTTTTCTAGCTTTCAGAATAACTGGATAGCTAGGCTAGTTAAGTCATGATGTCCAGCTCTAGGACAGATTAATAACCCAAGGAGGGGAGACAGGAGCATGTCCTGGAGTCAGGGGGGAGTGACCTCCTGGGATGAGGCATACCTGGGAGGTCGACAAATGCCTTTGATGTCGACCGCGGAGCATCCAGACTACAACGCTGAGCCAACAAACAGCTGATCGGCTCAGCGTGGCAGCCATGTAAATTTAAATGAAGCAGCGATTATTTAAATCGCCGCTTCATTTTCCTATGCCGGGTAGTCTAATCTACATGCTTCTGTCGCCAGAGGCACGTAGTCTAGACGTACCCTGAGAAAGAGATGGCGTTCTTACTACAGTTGGAGCAAATAGAGGCTAAGGAGAAGCGTGCCCAACGAGAACATCTGGAAAGGCTAGCAGCAATAAAGGAAGGGACTGGGCGAATGGAAGTGGAAGCATAGGCAAGGATTGCCAAAGTGAAGGCCATACTTGAAGTAATGAAAGCTAAGAGGCAGGATACTCCATCTTCACCAACTAAGCACCCTGCTCCCACTAATGCTGCCATCATTATTCAACATCCCAAGGAACCCCAGACCCAGAGAGTGGAAGAACAACAGAGACTGTTTCCTCCTAGGAGTTCAGTGTATAACTATGTGGGGTTGGGGTCTGATTATGGTGGGGCAAATCTGTGTAATTGGGCTGGTACCTTAACCCAACCCCAGAACATGTATGAGTGTAAATCTTCTGTGCTGCCTGTAGCTAACAGGAAGGTTTGTGAAAGGGATGAGTGTGATTCTGAGGAGTTGTCTGCGGCTAGTCAGTCCTACTGGGAGCAAGGTAAAAGTTTCTCTCAATGTTTGCCTGAGGGAGAGAGCTGTGTGTCTGTGAGTAAGATTCCTGCATGTCTGTCTGATGTCTCAGAGGTGAGGCTGAAATCAGAAAGGGTATGTCTACACTAGCCACCCTAGTTTGAACTAGGGTGGCTAATGTAGTCATTTGAACTTGCAAATGAAGCCTGGGATTAAAATATCCTGGGTTTTATTTGCATGTTCCTGGGCGCCGCCATTTTTAAATGCCCGGTAGTTCGGACTCCCTGTCCACGGCTACTCACGGCACGGGCTAGGTAGTTCGAACTAAAGCCCCTAATTTGGACTACTGTTACTCCTCATTACCGGTACTCCTGCAATTTGCTTCATTTGCAAGTTTGAATGATTACATTACATTTGAATGATTACACCCTAGTTCGAACTAGGGTGGCTAGTGTAGACATACTCAAACAAGGCAAGGAGAGCCCAGTAATCAGGGGAGTGTTTCTCTGGAACAGTGTGGGGTGGCTGGCAAGAGTGGAGTTTTAGTTGAGGAAAAAGATAAAGTTCTGGAGGGTGATAGGTTGTTTGCTGGTGAGGTTTATAAAACTGAAACTGCACAAGCTGAAGGTGATTTATTTGAGGGTGCTCAGTGTGAGCAATCTCTCTGTATGGAAACTGACAATTTGGCTGCTGGGAGCGGGAGTATGCCTGTGGAGGAAGGGTTTCTTCCCAGTTCTTTGCTTCCTTCTGTAGACAATGTCAGGGCTGATTCTCCACTCTGGCACGATGAATGCAGAAAAGTACCTCAAAACCTGATCTTTCCAGGCTTTGATATAAAACTTCCCTCAAAAAATCCTAAAAACCTAGATTTTGGGGATAAAAATCTGCTGCCACCATCAAGTGCTTTGAACCCACAAGCAGTTGTGGGCACTTGAAACCAACCCGAGGGCACTCCAACCTCTTTTCCCCAAAGAGCTTGAAAAAGAAAGAGAAAATATAAACTGCAGTCTGTGAGTGCTATCCCCTAGTCAGAGGCATGCAGATCCCATAGACAGATTTTCCAGGACACAGAACTGAACCAATACCAGTATAATAAAAAAGAAAACTGTTGTTATCAAAACAATACTCCTGTTGCAAGCATAATGATTAGATGGAAAAAGTCACCAATTAATATACTCCTGGGGAATCCCATGGGCCAAAATTTAGTTACAAAAGAGAGGAAAACCCATTCTAACGGCACAGACATCAGATCCAAAGTCCCACAACAGAAAACAATAAAACCTAATTGATTTATCTAAACTTTACTCTACTTACGCATTATGAAGAGTCTTTTTCTTGGAGAGAGACATGTTTTCTGTCTCCCTCAGTATCTAGAGAAAACTGGCCCAGAGACAAAGGAGGGAAAACAAAACATTATTTTTCCCAGTTTGAAAGTCCTAGCGGCATTTCTATTGGCTGACTGCTACCTGGCTAGGTACAGTTAACCCCTTAGTCCCCAGGCTGCTGCCCAGCCCTCATGGTTATGACACCCTCTGAAGCACTTGGCATCGCCCACTGTCAGAAAACTGGGTATCAGGCTAAATGGACCTTTGGTCTGACCCAGTACAACCATTTTTCTGTTCTTAATTAAGGGTAAGGGTGCAGGCAAAGATGGACACTTCCTGGGGCTAAATACATAGCTGTGTAGATGGCGTCATCTGGAGGGTTTTGTTTTCTAGGACCACAGGATTCTAGAGGTGCACCACTCAAGGAAGAGGTAGTGTATCTTCAGATACAGGCTGGATAACCTAGTAAGGTGGGCTTTAAACAAGGTTTGATAAGAACAGGATACAAAAGCCCACAAGAAAATCCAAAACATAGAGACCTGTTTCAGGGTCAGAACTGACGGAGGGGAAGATATGGGTAACAACAGCATGGTCAAAAGAGAGACAGGAGGGAAAATAGAGAGGAAATCAATAAATGTCATAGATGTCTGTGTACTAATGCTAAAAGTATGGAAAATAAACAGCAGGAACTAAAAATATTGATAAACAACCACAATAAGAGAACCATTGGCATCAGAGAGAGATGGTAGGGTAGTTTACATAACTGGAATATTGGTATAAGAAGTGCATAGTTTGTTCTTGAAGGACATACAGAGAAAAAAGGAGGACATATTGCCTTGTATATCTATAATCTATAAATTTTGCATAGTGGTTGAGATAGAAATGGGAGGCAATCCCATTGAAAGTCTCTAGGTACAGACAAAAAGGGTAAAAAAAGAAACATAATGTTATCGTAGGTTCTGCTCAAAACCGCTGGATGAAGAAGAGATGGATGAATTGAGGACTTGGTGATGATGGGGGGCTTCAGCTACCCAGACATAGGTTGGGTTGGGAAAACAATAGAACAAGGCACAGATTTTCAAGCTCTCAGATGTAATGAGGACAACTTTTAATTAAAGAAGGTGAAGAAAGTGACTAGGAGAGAGTCTTTCTGAATTTGATTCTGACAAACAGAGGAGCTACTGGAATCTCTGAAGATGTAAGGCAGCTTGAGTGAAAGTGATAATGAAATGATAGAATGATTCTAAGATAACGGCAAGAGGGAAAACACAAGAATAAAAACAACAGACTTCAAGAAGATAGAGTTTAACAATGCCAGAGAATTGGAAGGCAAAATCCCATGAGAAGAAAATCTAAACAAAAAGAGAGGTTAGGAGATTTGGCCATTTATTAAAGAGACATTATTAACAACACAAGAGCAAGCTATCCCAAGTGGTACATAAGCAGTTATTCTTCCACTCTATTGAGCACTGATAAGGCCTCAACTGAAGTACTGTATGTAGTTCTGGCCAACACACTTTCAGACAAATGTGGACAAACTAGAGAAAGTTCAGAAGAGAGCAACAAAATTGATTAAAGTTCTAGAAAACGTGGCCTTCTAGGAAATATTGAAAAAATTGGGTTTGTATGGTCTGAAGAAGAGACAACTGAGAGGGAACATGATAACACTTTTCCAATACATAAAAATTGTTCTTGTCCACTGCAAGTAGAAGAATAACAGCCTTGAACTGCAGCAGGAGAGATTTAGGTTAGACATTAGGCAAAATTTCCTTACTTTAAGAGCAGTTAAGCACTTGAATAGATTACATAGGGAGTTTATGGAATGTCCATCATTGGAGGGTTTTTTTAAGTGTAGGGTAGATAAACACCTATCAAAGATGAGCTAGATAATACTTAGTCTTGCCTTAGTGCAAGGGAATAGATTAATTGATCTATTGAGGTTCTTCGTTGCTATATTCCTATGAATTTCATTAATGGAAGTGATGCAATGCAGTCCAATGCTGATGGCTAAGCTCTACTATGTTCTGCTCTCAATGTCTATTGAGGATTCAGTGTCAGGAGTGACAATATCATACAGTTAAGTTCTCATTTTGGTCCCTAATATTCTTGTTCACAACATATTTTATGAGCTATTGACACTTGTTCCGATGTCAAAATTCAGAAGAGAATAATAAGATGGGTTGACCCTGAGGTTGGCAAGCCAAAGAAAGCCATTAAACTACATCTAGTGAAGATGTTACAGAAGGGCAAATGATGCATGGCTCAGATAGGACAAGAAGCAAAATCCATCAAATTTTACTACCTCTTTTAAAACACACTGAGGTATTTACAACACTCCACATGTCTTGGAGAGTGACCAAAAATTAAGAAAAAATAATAATTTTGGATAGTCTCCAAGCAAAAGTGCATTAGTTGAGTGCTCTAAATACTGCAGTGTTCTTTTAAAGAGGTAGTGAAAATAGGAAGGCATTACTGTATGCTCCTCTCTGAGCTATGCATCCTCTATCCTTCTGTCACATCACAATTAGGATACATTGTAACTGCTCACTTGTGACTTGCCAACCTTAGGGTCAGCTCAAGTTATAGTTTAGAATAGTATAATAATATTCCAGCAAGCAGTAAGAGGTATTAAATATATTATGTAATATGATACAGATATTAGAGAAATTAGCTATATATGTCAATCTTAATGTTTGAATCCTCTGTGACACAATTCTCAACCAGTGGAGTGCAACTTGAAATAGAATGTAAGGGGTGTCTCTATGGGTTGAGAAATAAAGCAAAAGCTTCTGACTGCTAGAACCTACCAGGAGCTGAGGAGGGGTGGGACAAAGCAAATTTCTCCTTCCTAGTATTACTGTTGTCCTCTGCTACCACTCCATCCATAACTAAGGCCTTGTCTGAGCAGATACTCAGCTCTCCCGACCTGTGCTCTACATAGGGGGGGAAGATAGAAAAGAGCTCAGATTAGGTGGAGGAGAATTCAGGATTCTGATTTTGAACCAGAAAGCCTTTTATAATTTGGGTCCTTTATATTATAAAGATCATGGGCCTTAACTGGTATAGTGGTATAGCATCAGGTTCTGTCTATACATAGTGTAACTTGTTAGGTGCAAGGAGTCAGGATGCTTGAAGTAGCAATCCTTAGGTCCATTCCCCTGAAGGTGAGGCAGGTCATTCTTAGTGGAGAGCTTTCAGCCCTGGAGTTGATTTCTCTTCTATTTCTCTTTGGCAGATACAGCTTTCTTCAACTTCACAACATAGAAGGCCTATCCATTTATTCATATTTTTCCTTAGGACTATTTTCAGTGGGTGGTTTGTGATTGGAATTGTTTATTATTTCTTAACATTGTATCAGTTGATTAATGTGTACATGTAGGTTTTATATCCTTCTGTACTTAGACCTACAGATAAATGAATTTTTATACATTGGAAAAATAAAGCAAATATCTGTACAATTTATTCGAGAAGCCTACTGATATTAGTTTGTTCTCATTACTGTAACCATGGATGATTTCTTATAATGATTTTGTGTATTCAGCTTTGTTAAGCTTAGTAAAATATCTAATGTGTGCAAGTCAGGATAAATCTGAAAATGAATATTTCCAAGCTTATATGAAAATACTACAAAAGATCCATGACTTTGACATAAGGATTTCTTTACTTCATCTTTAAAAATGTGTTTATTATACAGCAGTTTTGAGTTTAATAAAAGTGTGCTTAGATTTATGGAAATTGTCCAGGCTAGTATTAAAATACGGTCTGTTCCAAAGTAAAAATATTGGATTATATATAATTTCAATGTGATTTGAAATACAAATTCCATCATCCTGTTATGAAATACTTCATACACAAAAGAAAACTAATATCTAGATAGGGAATTCTGCACTTTAAAATGTGATAAAGTTTCACTTCATACTTTATAATACTTACCAAGAGATGGCAGAAAACATACATCTCTAGCTATAAATTAGTATTCATTTGTAAGCTGTATTTTTTCACACTTTGCAGGACTTCGTAAGGTACCACAATCAATGGTAAAAAATAACAGGAGAAGTTTAGTATTTCCACCTATCCAGGGATTTAGTAAACAGTCACCATCACAGTATTCATAGCATGGGTGTACTGTGGAAAAAATGAAAAATGCCTCCACACCATATAAATGTACAGCAGGTCTCTAGGAATTACATTTGTTAAGGTTATTGGGTGAAACCCTGACTCGGTTGATGTCAATGTTAAAACTTAGAGGAGCCAGGGTTTCCCCTATTATTTTAGAACTAGTAGAAACTGACATTGATTGTTCTGAATATAAACAATCAGGGTGAGTCTAGCCTTCAGAGTGTTTTCAAAAAAAGTAGACTTTTTTCGAAAAAACTTTACCTGCATCTAGACTACCACTGCGTTCTTTTGAAAGTAAATCCTACCTACAACCTGCCAAAAAAAAGTTAAGTGGAACTTGTGCCTTCAACATAAGATACCTACTGGTGGGACTGTCAGGAACAGAAATAGTGGATGGAGATCTGGGTAGAAAGACAAATATCTTACCAGAGGTTATGGCTGACATATGCATTGAAACCTGTCCTATGCTCCTTCCCACTCAATTGCTTCTCCCTAAAAGGCCAGCAGCCATTGTCCAATAGGTCACCTTATTCTACTCCCCGCCTTATTAAGAAGTCACATGCTTCTCACCCAGACATCCTATTAGATACATTAGGAGGAGGCCACAGATTTATATATGTGCTTGTGTACTGGTACTGGCATGTTTGTAGGTGGGACTGAGTTCCTGCTTGCTGCTCACTAACCATTAGCAAGGATCTCCATTCTTGATTTGTGGTTTTCTTTCTGAAGATTTTCTTTTTTTTTAAAGAAATCTTCCAGCTTTCTCCTGCCCCCCGAAGGCCCTTATATCATAACTCTCTCACTGTACCTGCTCTTTACCCAACAAAACTCCCAATCCCAAAATTTAAATTTCATATTGTGTGGGGTTCTGATCCAAAGCTCAACTGTCCTGATTCTGTAGCCAGACTATGCCACTGTTGCAGTTAACATTACTCGAAGTTTTCAGAAACCAAAGCAATGCTAATTCTACTGGTGGATTTTTCCATATTATGTGTTTGGTTTTCAACTGGCATTGGCTGAACATACAAACTTGCTGACTGCAGTACTACCAGTTTCCGAAGTAACATTGGAAGAATCAGCCAGACTTTGACTCAGGGTGTAGGAGTAGTTTTTTCTACCCACTGTGGGCCCTATTCCTGCCAGTGATATTGTAAGCAACCCCCATATGGGGAGATTTTTGTCTCAGAAACAATTATAATAATACCCAACTCTTCAGTACTATGCATCACTTGATGGAAAGACTCCCTTTGATTTAATAAGCTGCTGGATCAAGGCTTCAAAATCATTGTGCACCTCACTCTTAATTTACATGCTAGCCAATTATACATTTTAAAAAAATGTTTAAATTTAATTCTTTTGGATTCCTCTTGTCAAATGATGTAAATGACCCAGGAGCTAAATACTAGGAACCCATGAGTATACAGTGGGGAAAAAACACCCCCACACATCTCCCTTCCTCCTCTCCGTTCCAAAAAGAAGAGATCATTGCAGAAACACAGAAAACATTGTCCTGGATGGCAGGTGATAGATATTCTCATGAAATTTGCAATACTTGCTTGCAGTACTTGCTGTATTGTCTTGGACACCTCATTTAACCACACTGTGGCACAGTTGTCCAAGGGGCTAATAATATTTGCCTATCTGAAGCAGTGACATAGTCAGGATAGAACAAGTGGGTGGGCCCCAACTTTAGGTGGGAAGGCAATAATAGGGGTAGCAGCCATGGAGCCAGAACTTATACCCTCCAGCTGGTCTTGCTGGTGAGAGGGAAACATACACTGGCCAGGGGCCCTATAAAATGGGGGGCCTATATATATGTGTACCTCCACACTCCCCACCTGAAACTTGGGGCTTGGCTTGCTCTGACTGCCCAGTGCTGTCAGCAGTGTGGAGTAGAGACAGTGTGTGGTGCCTTGCCTTGTTCCTGGCTGAGGCTCCCAGTGGGGAGTGGGGTTGAGGCTTGCCTGCTCCACCTGCCAGGCCTGCTGCTCCCAGTGGGAAGAGAGGTCTAGGTTCGGGAGCTTGCCCTGCTCTGCCCACTTGGTGCTCCATGCAAGAGTTTGCCCCATTCTGCTCATCCTGTATCCCCAGTAAAGAACAGAGTCAGAGTGCTGCAGTGTGTACTGATCTGCTGTTCTAGCTGTGAAGCAGGATCGGGAACTTGACCTGCTTTTCCTGCCCACTCAGCACTCTTGCTGGGGAGTGGGCTCAGGAAACGCCAGGTGAGTGGAATAAGACTAAGACTATCTCCCCATTCAACTCCCCAGGCGCGGCTGGAGCACCAGGCAGAGGGGGAAAGTCCCTGTGCCTGGATGGGAGCAGAGCCAGGTCTGGGGGCACATGGGCCTGAATCCTATGTGTGTGGGATGCAGCCCAGACAGGCCCACCTCTGCCTCTGCCCTGACCTGAAAGAATATTATAAAACTATAAGTAATGTTTGTGAATTGCTTTGAGAGCCATGGCTAAAAGTTTCTACATACTCTTACAGGTTGGACCTCCCTAGTCTGGCACCCTTGGGACCTGACAAGCCCTGAAGGTGGGAGGTTACTGGACCAGGGGAGCTTGGACCCTCTGCTTATGGACTGCTTATAGATCTGACAGGGTCTATTAGCAGATCACCAGTCTCCCCCGGCCCTGGGCCACTGGAGCTCCGTGGCCAGCCCTGGGGTCACTGAGGTTCCATGGCCAGCCCCAGTGCTCTTAGGGCTCCACAGCCAGCTGCTTCCTTCTGGAGCTCTCTAGTCCAGGGGCTCTCTGGTCCTGCAACATTCAGGGTCCTGCTGGACCACAGATGTTGCCAGACCAGATAGTCATGAAACAGAGAGATTCACCCTGTATTACTAATCTCATCATATCACTAAACACTCCCTTTCTGTTTTTAAAAGGTATTTGATAACAGTATTCTTACATTACAGGTATTTTCTCTGACAGACATTTGTGGTTCAAAGCAAATTAGGGATGTTATTACAGACAGAAAATACATCACCACTTATTTTTTAACAGATCAGTTCTGCAACCGGTGTAATTCAGGGCAAATTCAATTACTTCAATGGAGCTATGTCACTTTACTCTAGTTAAGTATCTGGTCTATCTGTTTGTGTGAGTGTGTTTGGTGTGTGCATGCATATATACACAGCAGGTGAGCACACAGTCTGACTCTTTTTCAAAAATCTCTGAAAGAAATTAATTGGAAAGCAGGAAGACTGCATCAGTCTGGATTGTAATCTAATACTATCTTAAACCGTCTTCCACCCAGAAAATTAGTGTGTCTCAATGAAATATTAATAACATATCCTTGTTCTTTTTAGAATGTGACCTACTTATAGCAAGTATTTCCTATGGATTTGTACTAAAGACAAGAAAGACAAAGGAACAAAAACAGCAGCAAAAAAGCTCTCAATCAATGCAAGCAGGAGTGGCAGTGATTAGTTACTTGTCATCAATGAGAACCTGTCTTGTTTTGATGGGACTTATCAAGAAGAAAGTAGGGAACCAACATGCAATAATTTAAGAATAATATATACACAATGTATATATTGAAAGTCTAGTGCAGCCTTAATGTGTGTGGTTTAATTTTAATTTTCCCTTTTGAATTCAAAGCATTGAAGCTCGTGTCTGTTCTTTCTGTAATAAAACATGTTTTTAGTCTCTGCATGTATTTTTTTAATGTGCCATGTGCAAGCATGCTATGGAAAGCACTGAACAGATGATAAATGATACAGGCTAGCAATTCTGAATAACTAATGCTTTTTTCCTTAAATTGATTCTCTTGATTTTAAATTGATTTCTCTTGATTTTAAGAAATTTGTTGGTGCTGTGACAAAGCTCTAGGTTTGCCTTGGGGTGTCCTGTGTTTCTAGGCCGTAAGGGTGTACCTCAGAGGCTCACTGTGACTCTCAACGTAGCCTCTCTCTTTCTCCCTTTCTGGAGGCAAGGGTCACAGCCTCCTGAGACATTCATCATAGGCCAGCCAATGGGCTTGGTATGAGAATCTTTCTTAGTCTTCCCTCTCAGGAAATGTCTCTGTGCTGGTGTTGGAAGGGTTGGGAGGAACCCAGGTCTTCTCTCTACTCTGGATTCCAGCCCACAGATCCTAATGGCAGAGGCAATTAGGTAGCTTTTCCCCCACTACCAGGGCTATAGTCCTGCCCTAGGCCCAGGGGAGTCAACATCTTTCATAGGACCCTGGGCAACGTGTATGAGGGGTCCTCGCTCCATGTCCCTGAAAGGGGCGGGGCCTTGGACAGAAAAGATGGGATCTGGGGCAACCAGTCCTCAGTGCTGCCCAGACGACAGCATTGGCCTTCTTCCCCATTCTTCAGAGATGTGAGAAAGGGTGCTCTGGTGCTCCAATGCTGATTTCAAGGGGCTGTGGCTCTGGATGTTGCTGCTAAAATAGTAGAAACCACAAACCCCAGACCAATTTAAATCACTAGGCTCCAAGGCTATTGCCCCTATTGCTCACTCTGTTGATGGACCTACCTATGCCAGTTCCCCAAATACCCCATCCCAGCACCTTGCTGCTGGTACCCGACCATTCTCATCCTCCCAGCTCTTCCACAGCACACCTTACTCCAGCACCTCACAAACTACCCTCTTTGAAGGGGAGCCTCGTAAACTAGTCCCAGCAGGTTCTTAATAGTTTGCAGGTGTTCTGATTAGCCTGTCTCCCAGCAAGTTCTTAATTAGCACCAGGTGTCTTATGGTGCCTGCCTGACTTAATTGGTTCTAGTACATTCCTGATTGCTCTGGAGCAGCCCCTGCCCTGATCACTCACAGAACAGAAGACTATTTATCCAGTGGCCAGTATACTTACCATCTACCAGACTACTGCAAGCAACTGATCTGGGTCAGTCACAGTAACTAAAACAATTGGTTCAATAATTCAATGGAAATATAATTAACACGGCTAGCCTTTACAGACTGCCTTTCATTTCAAGATCACTGATCATTTGATCTTTGTTGTTTTTGCTCTGCTAGTAGAAGGAAGTACCAAAATGTAGGTTCTGGGAAAGCTGGGCATAGTCTTTCTGGGTTAGGAGCCTACTATATTGCCCATTGCAATGAATGGAAGGATCCCTGCTGATTTCACTGAGTTCTGGATCAAGTCCTGATATTGGCTATTTAGAATTGACATTCTTGTATATAATTGAACATGGACACTATTCTTATAGAATCATGCACCTGGAAAGAACCTTGAGAGGTCATCCAGTTCAGTCCCCTGCATTCAAGCAGGACTAAATATTATTTAACCTGGCTTGATAGGTGATTGTGTACCTTGCTCTTTAAAATCTCCCCAGTGACGGAGGTTCCACAATTTCCCTAGGCAAATTATTCCAGTGCTTCACCACCTGTATATGAAGTTTTTTTTCCTTATGTCCAACCAAAACCTCTTTTGCTTCAATTTAAACCCATTGCTTCTTGACCTATGCTCAGAACAATGTTTCTCTTTTCTTGTAACAACTTTTGATGTGCTTGAAAATGGTTATCATGTCACCTCTCAGTCTTCTCTTTTCCAAAATAAACAAACCCCATATTTTCAATCGTCTCTCAGGGTATGTCTACACTACCCCCCTAGTTCGAACTAGGGGGGGGTAATGTAGTCATACGGAGTTGCAAATGAAGCCCGGGATTTGAATTTCCCGGGCTTCATTTGCATAAAGCCGGCCGGCGCCAATTTTAAATGCCGGCTAGTTCGGACCCCGTGCCGCGCGGCTACACGCGGCACGGACTAGCTAGTTCGGATTAGGCTTCCACGAGGCGTACAGCTAGGAAGCCTAATCCGAACTAGCTAGTCCGTGCCGCATGTAGCAGCGTGGCACGGGAGCCAAACTAGCTGGCATTTAAAAATGGCGCCGGCCGGCTTTATGCAAATGAAGCCCGGGAAATTCAAATCCCGGGCTTCATTTGCAACTCCATATGACTACATTACCCCCCCTAGTTCGAACTAGGGGGGTAGTGTAGACATACCCTCATAGATCATAATAACTTTTAATCATTTTTGTTGTTTTCTGGACATTCTCCAGTTTGTCCATATCTTTCCTGACGTGTGACACCCACAAGTGGATACCATACTCCAACTGAGATCCAATCAGAGAAGAACAGAAGTATTATTTCTCAGGTCTTGCTTATGACATTCCTGCTAATACATCTCCAGAATGATGTTCACTTTTTTTGAAACAGTGTTACAGTCTTGAATTATATTTAGCTTGTGGTCTACTAATAGCCCCGGATCCTTTTCCTCAGGCAGTCATTCCTCACTTTGTATATATGCAACTGATTGTTCCTTCTTAAATGGAAAACTTTGCACTTATCCTTATTGAATTTCATCTTTCTTACTTCAGACCCTTTCTCCAGTTTGTCCAGATCATTTTGCATTTTAATCCCATCCTCTAAAGCACTTGCAACCCCTGCTTCCTTGGTATTGTTTGCAAACTTTATAGCTGTACTCTTCATGCCATTATCTCAATCATTGATGAAGATATTAAACAAAACCATATCTAGAACTGATCCCTGTGGAACCCAATTCATTATTCCCTTCCAGCATAACTGTGAACTATTTATAACTACTCTCTGTGAATGGTTTTCCCAGCAATTTTGCACCCATTTTATAGTAGCTCCATCTAGGTTGCATTTCCCTTGTTTGCTTATGAAAACTCATGTGAAACATTCTTGGGGTATTGTCAGGAAACCTATTTATTAGAGTCAAACTCTATGTCTGCTTTTCAATTTGTTGAGCTATCTTCCCAGGTAAGCATAGGGTCCCTGTCCCAGATCTACTCAGCCATTTTTATTAGGTTAGCCCTTCAAGTTGTTCCATCATTTTGGAGATTGTTTCCCATAAGATTTTTTTCCAGGTTGTCTTCCATGTTTAGACTTCACAAAATACAGCTTATTATAGTGTCTGTTTGCTTTCTACACAGGGAAGCAAGGAAAAACTCTTTGAAAGTTAAGTCACTCAGAAGGTTTCACTTAAGGACCAGATCTTCAGCCGGTGTTTGTCATTGAAAGTCAATAGCACTTTGCTGATTTACATCATCATAACCTCTACCTTAGCAATGATCCTTATTACTAGATGCCAGTTGAAGTCAGAAGATACAATTCAGGCTTTCCCCTTCTAATCAATCACCTCCTCCCTCTAGGGAAATAAATATATACTTTACAGAATAGATCTCAGTGAAATGCTAAAAAAGACATATTGGTAATGTTGATAGTGACAAGTCTTGCTCTGTATTATTCTATCATCTGAGTATCCGAGGGGTAGCCATGTTAGTCTGGATCTGCAAAAGCGACAAGGAGTCCTGTGGCACCTTATAGACTAACAGATGTATTGGAGCATAAGTTTTCTATTATCTCAATTATTTCAGATATTTTTCTTGTTAAGCTAATAAAATGTACAATATATATATAAAGTGTGATAAATATTAACAATAAGTATTTATCACAAACAATATCTACTGCTCAGATTAATGGTTTAATTGCTCATTATCTGTCCCATAAATGGAGTGCTTAGCTTTCCCTTAACTTTCTGACAAGCAGAGATGGAAGTCAGCCGGTTAGATGGCATAAAATATCAACATTAGTAATGAATTCATAACAGCTGGAAATTTGTAGCATGAACAGATAATGATTCCAGCTAATCAGAATAACAAAGACAGCCTTTTTCTGTCAGGCTAAGGAACAAGGATCTCTATTCTGTGCACTTAAAAGCAACCCCCTCCCCACCCTTTTTAAATAACCCAACAACAACAACAATAGAGCTACCTCTTGCTAACTCTTCTTAACATTTCTTTTAAAATGACGACAAAAGAAAAAGTGTCTATCATGATTCAAAACCATTACATGGGTACATTAGAAAACTCCAGGGAATAAGTAATTAAAAAGTTAAAAACCAGATCGCTTTGTAACCAGCTTACCTTTTAATTCCAATTTTAGTTTAAATATCTCCATGGTGACTGATCATTTTCAAAAAGGATTTATTGTTGCTAATAGCTCAGCTAAGATTTAGTCAATTATATTCCAAAAGCCAAAACACACAACCTGCTACTATAAAGTTCAAGTGATCTAAGAATATGTACATGTAAAAATGCCTGGAGACAGCTCCTTACCTAGCCTGTGGCATATGTAAGGCTATGAACATTAGGCCTAACAAAGTGTGTCCAAAATCTGGTCATGGTGATCATTTAGCTTTACATAATTTTCAAGAACTATGTGTTACTTACCCAGATACACAGAGATGCACAGCTATGCTCCAAATGTCACAATAACATAAACAAATGAACCAATAAGTAATGCTTGTGACTGCTGAATACTTAACATTGGTCAGTGCAAAAATATTACAACAATCCTCCCTTGGTTTAACCCAGGTCTCCTGCCTGCCTAATTTTTTTAGTCAACGTCAGAGCAAATAGATACACTGTTACCTCTTGTTTCTTGTCACCTCCTCCCAGACCCAAACTTTCAACCTACTCTTATTCCTCAAGACCTCTGTGACACTAAGACCTAACCAGTCTTTAACTGCTCCTGCTCAACCCAAAGAAGAGAGGAGGCAAAGTTTGATATCTTTCCATCTCAAATAGTGGTAGAAATGTAGCCGTGTTAGTCTGGTGCAGCTGAAACAAAAAATAGGACTATGTAGCACTTTAAAGACTAACAAGATGGCTTAATAGGTGATGAGCTTTCGTGGGCCAGACCCACTTCCTCAGATCAAATAGTGGAAGAAAATTGTCACAACCATTCATATGTGTTCATTTTTTTAAATTGTATCCTTTGGTATATATGGTTGTGACAATTTTCTTCCACTATTTGATCTGTGGAAGTGGGTCTGGTCCATGAAAGCTCATCACCTATTAAACCATCTTGTTAGTCTTTAAAGTTCTACACAGTCCTGTTTTTTTTCCATCTCAACTAATCCTGAGGCCAAACTGGTGTAAATTAGAGCATACGAAAAACATACGAAAAGTGTAGTGATGAGATTTTTTTGCCATAGTGGAAGCATAAAGAAACCTTTCCAGTGGCACAGACCTAATCACAAAGCTTGTAGTTTCCCCAGACAATCACAAATGAAGTCTCAGCTGGTGTGTGTTTTGAGTAGGAGTGACTGACTCATGCAGCAGGCAGTGTAGCAGGGACTGGAAACTTTTTTTCCCTGTGCCTCTGGCTCACACCTGCCAAAATTACTCTTAAATCACAGGCATGCAAAAAAGCCTGAATGCATGCTGTTCTATTCTGAAAATAGATGACATTCATTTGTCTATGAAGACACACCTTCCCATTTGCAAGCAATAATACATTGATATAAACATATCCAGCCCTGCTCTTTGGTAAGCATATGTACATGTAACAACTGCTTGTGCCCCAGTATGTAAACAGAAAGGAGTCTGATCTTATAAGGTATGTCTACACATCAAAGTTATTTCAAAATAACAGCTATTTAGAAATAACTTTCCTAGCATCTACACAAGCCAACTGCTATTTTGAAATTAAATCGAAATAGAGGAGGGCTTATTTCGAAATTGGTAAACCTCAATCTATGAGGAATAATGCCAAATTCGAAATAACTATTTCGAAATAAGTGCTGTATAGACACTTATTTTGAAATAGGGGGCCTCCAGCCTTCCCAGGGTGCCCTGGTGGCCACTCTGGCCTCAACCAAGAACACTCCTCTCCCTTCCACCCTCCCCGGAGCCCTTAAAGGGGTAGACTCTGGCCACAGTGCCTGCGCCAGCTCCAAGCCTGCCAGCCCAGAGCCAGCAGTCACTGCCTGTGACCCAATAGCCCCAAAACATGAGCCAGCAAGCCACTAGCAGCCAGACCTCCACTGCTCCCCGGGAGCAGTCTGCCAGCTCCAAGGAGTCTGCCAGGGCTCAGAGAAGGTGGGCACCTTCCTGGTCCAGGGTGGAGATTATGGACCTTATTCAGGTTGGGGGGATGCCCCTAACGTCCATGATCTCCACACTAGATGGGGGAATACGGTTGTCTATGGCAGGATAGCTGCCAGCCTGGCCACCAAAGGCCACATGCGAACCCAGGAACACATTCGCATGAAAATCAAGTTGGTACGGCGAGACCCCCCAACCCTAAGCCCTGAGCTTCCCCTCCCCCTTCTTCTCCTTGCTTTCCCCATCCTGCTCCCTCATTCCAGGTATCCCCCTCTCTTCTCCAATCCTCTCTTACCCCCTCTCTTGCCTCCTTTCCCCAGTCTCACCAGAGTTACATTCCCCCCCCCCCAGTTTTGTTAAATAAAGAGAGTTTGTGTTCATGAAAATACATGTATTTTATTTGACATCAAAAAGGGGGTTTAGGGAAGGATAAGTGGAAGGACGTGAGGGAGGAATGAGGCACAAGCCCACACTGGGGAAGACCAAGGAGGCTTTTAGTGGTCCTCAGGGTGGAAGCTCTCCCAGAGGGCCTCCTGGATATTGACAGCACCCCCGATGGACTTCCCGGATGGCAGCCTAAAGAAAGTGCAGCCAGGCTTGCAGCAACATGTCCATGAGATGCACCAGAATGCCGATGGCAGCTCTGGCTCCATGTTGCAGAGTGCTGTGGTGTCCCGAGTGAGGGCAACCAGAGCATCCAGAGACAAAATGCTTTGCTGTCCCTCATCGAGGTAGGCAAGCAAGCAGGGAAACCTGAGAACTGGCTGTCCAGGGAGGGTCCCTTTAAGCACAGGATTCAGCCACACAAAGTAACTCCTGACCTGATGCCCTGCCAGACCTGGTTCTGGCCAGCCTTGAATGCGATTCAGCATCCACTCAGTGTGTATGCACTATTTCGAAATAGCCAAATGCTATTTCGAAATGCATTTTGTGTGTAGACACGTTATTTTGAAATATCTTATTTTGAAATAACTATTTCAAAATTAGATATTTTGAAATAACGCTATAGTGTAGACCAGTGGTCCCCAACCTTTTGGGGCTGCCGGGTGCCTGGGGGCGGGGCCGCTCATGCGCTGCACATATGGGGGTGGGGCCACTCACAGGCCACATGACTGGGGGCGGGGCCAAGCATGCGCCGCATGCCCGAGGCCGGCAGCGGCATGTGCCGCGATCCTGGGCAGGGACTGCCCAGGTTCCGTGCGGCCAGGGCCGGTGCGGGTAAGTGCGGCGCCCCCAGGGCCAGCGCCAGGGCCAGGGCCAGCAAGGGCACGCGTGGCACACCTGGGGCCGGGGCCAAGGCCAGCCCAGGGCCGGCAAGGGCACGCGCAGTGCACCCGGTGGTGGGGTCAAGGCCAGGGCCAGGACCGGCAATGGCACGCGCGGCGCACCCGGGGTTGGGGCCGGCCATGCGCCCGAGGCTGGCACCTGCCGCATGCCCGGGGGCGGGGCCAGCCCAGATTGCTCCGTGGGCGCACGTAAAGGGCCCAGCGGGTGCCCTGGCGCCCGCGGGCACCGGGTTGGGGACCATGGGTGTAGACATACCCATATAGATAAACAAATCATATCTTGGAAAACACCCAGCCTGTGTACGTCAGTAATACCATTTACACTGTTTGATAAGAGAAATTTTAAATTGACATCAGAGTTTAATAAAATATTATGGAAGGTCAAATGGGTAAATACATGCCTCCTGACTACCACCTCTACAACCCAAAAGCAACAAACAACCTCCCTCCCCAAAAACACCTGCAAGCATTTGTAAAATATATATGGATACATTTCCTCTGAAAGACTGATCTGTTGTGTCTGCTGAGCCTGCTTCCAATTTCTTCTTTATCTTTTTCCCTTCATTGATTTTATACACTCCTTTCCCCCCCCCCCCCCCAGTGAACACTTTAGGGAAAGCTAAATGTCAGGTTTCAGAGCAGCATGATGACTGGAGTGAGTTCAACTGCAAGAAGTAGTCAGCTGACCAGAAGACATGTGTGCTAAAGAAACTCATCCCTCGAGTCAGACTTAACTAGACATAGATAATATGTGTTTGGGGAATCAACACCAGAGAAGGTCAGACAGAAGGTTCTTTGCCTGAAGGGGTGAAATTCAATTGAAGTCAATGGTAAAATTTCCACAGAGTTCAGAAGGGCCAAGATTTTTCCTTAAGACTCCACTGTCAGGAACATCATCGGCAGAAAGGTGAATAATGGACAAGCTTCTTGTTCCAGCAGAGGAAAAGGAAAGAGAAATAGGTAATAGGAAGCCCAATAAAAAAAGGGAAGAAGGAAGAAAGGAAGGAAGGAAGAAAATTGGAATAGATGAGAGTTCATTTTTCCCACTTAGTGTGAGCTCCACAAACATTCATATGAGGCCAGTCTTTATGGCACTGCTTATCATTTCTGCTCTGCCAAGTGATTTTCATCTTTTAAGTCTTTTTTAAAAGTTTCACAAACCTTTTTTTTAGCTTTTAAATCTTCAGTTGTATAATTGATGTTGGCACCATTACGTTTTAATTGTTTTATGCTGTATAGTATGTTGCTAAATTACCTACTAACCTTAATTACCTAGTATCCTTAATAGAATTCCTAAAAATGTATTCATAATCACTTCGAATGCCTCCATTGGCCTGATAGGAAGTTGGGAACCTACAAAATAGACAAGATTGAACTCGGATTAGTGACTTAATACCATTATAGAACGGAGATGTGATTCTCCCAGGAAAATATATAATTTGTGGGGGTTTTAGCCTCAGGAACAATTGCCTGAGTTTTGTGTGAAAGTGATGAAGTAGTAATAAATAATTCTGAGAAAGGAATCTGCTTGGAATTTCAAAATACTTCATTCTCAAAAGACATCACAATTATTTAAAGCTTCTTATTTATACATGAGACAACCTGATATATTTTCCTATATAAAAGGAAACTTATATCAGTTTCCAGTGGAATTAATAAACACTTCAGGCAAGGGAACAACTGTGGCATACAAATATTACCATTTTGGATGCTAAGGAGTTCAGACAGACCAACAAAATGCTAAATCTCTAGTCAAAACATGCTCCTTCAAAGGATGGAATTTTGTTGAACACAGGAGGCTAGCTGAGAGAAATATAACCACAGATTTGACAAGGATTAATCATTTTGACCATCAGAGATAAGGATTTTGTATTTCAGACAACTATCTGTTATATGAATTTGATACCATACCTACCAAACACTACAGACTTTAGAATAAAGGATATCAGATATCATTAACTCCTAGAGCACTTATATGTGACAAATCCTCATCTGCTTATGCTTGGTACAGGTAAGGAGATAGGTAATGTGAAGCAATTTTATTTCTGTGCTTTCTTCTTCTTTATAAACTGAAGTTGCCTGGGGGCCATTGTCGCCCACCAGAAAACGTTAGAGAAACCAAAATACTAAATCTGCAAACTCAGTTAAAAATAGTGTGTGTCTGAAATGAGGTAAAATGAGTTTGCCCAGCTCTAACCTTAAGTGTTAGACAGACTGAACCAAAGCCAAATGTGGATGTGGGTGCTGGAGGTCAGAAAGAAAAATGTACAGTAAAATTTGTGACTTTATTGTCCTAGGCTACAGCTACACTATGAGTTTCTCCATAAGAGGCAACGCAAATGAAGCACAGATTGGCATTTTCTCACGCTTCATTTGCATACTTCATTTGCACAAAAACTTTAAAGTAGGAATAAGAGATCCTCCGGAAAAGGGCTTATTTTCCTGAGAATCACGGTTAGACTGGCGCTTTTCTCCAGCTTATCTCCAAGCCGAAAAAAAGCAGCAGCCATGTTAATGCAAATACCGTGGGGGATATTTAAATCCCCTGCGGATTTTGCTATTCCGATGTGCTACATTAGCATCCCTTTTCCGGAAGGGATGCCAGTGTAGACACAGCCCCTATGTATCCTTAAGTTATGGAGCAATGCTATGGAAACAGATTGCCTTTTTCTTTTCTTTTCTTTCTTTTCTTTTCTTTTCTTTTCTTTTCTTTTCTTTTCTTTTCTTTTCTTTTCTTTTCTTTTCTTTTCTTTTCTTTTCTTTTCTTTTCTTCAATAGGCCAGAAGAATATGGTGTGATCCAGTCAGAAAACTTCAATACTGATATTAATCAAAAGAAAGGGAACATGAATTATTTTAAGGGCTGTTGTCAGTGTTACACTTGGTTTTCATAGAAGTACTGCTGAACAGACTGCAGGGACTTGTAGATCTCAATGAGCCAATAAAGCAGGAAAGACTTGTAAAGACATTTCTCAAAAGTGGATCACCTGCAGACAGTGAATAATATACTGCCAAAGAATAGTAAGTAAGAGAAGAACAAAATGGATCAGAAAGAAAACTGTGGTGAATGAGCTTGAAGAATGTGAAGAAGTCGAAGTGGCAAGTGTCAGCTTATATTCTAAGATAAGGTTAAAAAATTTATTGGGCTAGAAGAATCTACTCTTGAAATTCAAGTATTGAATGCTCATCTGAAGAGGTAGATTAACTCCTGAAAACTGTTAAGGATTCAGACGTACAAAAAACTAGGCATGGCTATACCCTGGACCAGAATTATAATGACCAGAAACCCTAATTTGAAAGTGCCATTTGAGAATAATTTTAGTTCTACTGGAGCCATGGTGATCCAGTAGATCACTAAATTCACTAATCTAAGCCTTACATTTGCTACATGTTGACATAAGTGTTGTGACTGCTCCGTACTTCACAGGACCAGTATATTTACCATTAACAAAAAGAAATATACATTTTTAATGGGCATTTACATGCACATATTGCACCTTACTAAAAGTCTGGGCAGCCCTTTCTCTCACAACTAATTTAACTGGAGGCACTAAATTATCAGAAACTCATATCGACATAGCTCTCCCATTGGTATGATTATTCCACTTCTGCAAGAGGCAGAAGCTATGTCAGTGGCAACATGTCTCCCACCAACACCTTCAGTGTGGCCAGCACTTTAATCATTGTAATTTGTGTTGCTCATGGGGGGGGGGTCACTCCTTCCTGAGGCCTTCATCTTTAAAATTTAGGATCACCTTGTATTCTAGGGTTAGAGTCTTAGAAAGAATTAGCAATTCTTATCCTGGCTGAAACTAAGTAGGGGCAGTTCCCCAATAATCACCTTCCTCGTTGTTTTCTCAAGACTCTACTATGTCAATATTTTTTTCTGTCCTGTGAGTTTATTTATTTAAAATAGTTTTACCCAAACTCTCTATTTAAAATATTCGAGGTGGCTTACAATTTTTTTTAAAACATAATAAATAAATATATGTAAAGTAAAATACAGGACCCCAAAGGGAGGGGAACATAAAGCCTGCTAAAACACCTCAAGAGGACAGACATACACACAACTAAACACCAATAAAAGCACGGATAAAATGGGTGGCCTTAGCCTGGTGCTGAAACAGTACCAATGTTGGCGCCAGGTGAATGTCTCAGGGGAGAGAATTCTGTAGCCTAGTGGCAAAGGCTGACATGGCCCTGCTCCACATAGATATCAACCTTATCCCCAAAAGTGGAGGAACAAAGAGCAGAGCCTCCCCGGCTGACCTCAATTCACCAGCAGGTTCGTATAGGGAGAGACGATCCTTCAAATACCCCAGTCCCAACCCTTTTAGGGCTTTATAAGTCATAACCAAGAATTGAATTGAATTGTGCCTGGAAACATACTGGAAGTCAGTGGGGCACCGGCATGATATGCTCCGTATAATGAGTATTAGTTAAAACTCAAGCAGCTGCATTCTGGACCAGTTGAAGCTTCCAAAGACTCTTCAAAGGCATCCCCACATAGAGCACATTACAATAATCTAATTGGGATGCGACAAGAGTATGAATTGCTGTAGCCGAGTCATTCTTATTCATGAAGGGTCACAGCCGGCAGATCAGCCAAAGCTGCCCAAGAGCACGCCTGGCCACCGAGGAAATCTGATTTTCAAATGTTATAAAAGGGTCCAGGAGGACTCCCAAGCTGTGTACTTGTTCTTTCAGAGGGAGTGTGACCCCGTTCAGGTCAGGTAACACACCACATTCCTGGACAGATGGTTTCCTGATCCACTGGACCTCAGTCTTATCTGGATTCAGCTTCAGCCTATTCTACCTCATCCAGTTCATGACTGCCTCCAGACACTGGTCCAGATTGGTCACCGCCATACCTGGATCTAATATCACAGAGAAATAGAGTTGGGTGTCATCTGCATATTGATGGCACCATCCTCTAAATCTCCTTCTGACCTCTCCCAGAGGTTTCATGTATATATTAAACAGAAGACGGAACAAGGGGACAAGATGGAACCTTGAGGGACCCCATAGCACAATTGCCATGGGGTCAAACAGCAACCCCCAAGCTCCACCTTCTGAAAGTGTCCTGATAGGTAGCACTGGAACCTAGATTGTTCTTCTAATAATCCCTTTGATTGGTCTTTATGCATTCAGGCAAAATATTACAGTGATAATCTGAGAGGCATAACATATTTGTAAAGAGTACTTACATGTAACTCCCTCATTCTGCACACCAATACATATAAATTTTTTAAAATCTGCTTTTTCAAGTTCACCCTTAGCTGGAAAGTATTAAGATTCTTCCTGTGAGAGAGGCAAATCCAGTTTTGTATAGCCAAGAGATTTAGATTTATCAGCTAAAATTTGTGTTTTACAGTTGCAGGGTTTTACACAAACCAAATCAATCTAAGCTTTTTTGAAATCTGCACATTACCATTTATTTTAAAATTCACTTAGTTAGGAGTGCATGCTGCAATCAGTCTTTTCCTGTTAGTTAAAATACACATAATTAAAAAGAGAAAGATATTTACCAGCTGCCAGATGTGTTATTTGCCTTATACAATATATTGAGCATCCACTGGGGTGAGGATGTTTTCTTTTCCAAACATTCATTCTTTAGATCTTTGAAAACAGTTGTCTTCATCATAGTGATCATTCCATGGTTTGCAAGAACATGCAATTCTTTGTCCCTTTAATCATTGCATTGTCATACTGGAAGACTTATGCTGCCTTTACCAAGAAAAAGCAATGCATGCAAACATATGAGACACAGAACCATTGGCTATGACATCAGAAGCAAAACCTTTGCTCCTTTCAACTGTATAAGTGGTTAAAAATGGGAGATAAATTAGGTACCATATCTAAAAACCATTTTTTCTGATTTTAAATGCAGTCTATCCCTCTACTCATGATCAGCTTGTTTTGATATTTTAAATTTCTCTCTCTAGCTAGTTGCTTTCTTTAATCTTCCCTTAAAAAAAACCTTCAGAGAGATATTTTAGGAGCCCAAATTCAGATCTTCACTTACAAATTAAGAAAGCTTTACATCATCTGCCTTTTTTCCTTCTAGATTCCTTGATTCAAAGGTCATCTAACCTGACCTCCTGTAGAGCATAGGATATAAAATTTACCCCAAAATAATTCCTACTGCAGATGTTTGAAAAAAAAATCCTGCCTCGATTTAAAAAATTGTCAGTTGTGGAAAGTCAACTATGACCTTTGGTAGGTTGCTCTAATGCTTAATTACTCTCATTGTTAAAAATGTACACATTATTTACAGTTTTAATGTATCTAGCTTCACCTTTAAGATTGTGCTACATCTTTCTCTACTGGACTGAGAAGGCCATTATTAAATATGTGCTCACTAATAAAGTACTTATAGACTGAAATCAAGTCGCCCATTAACCTGCTTTATTAAACAAAATAATCACATTTAATCTTTTATATCTATGCTACAGGTGTAGATGTGCTTTGAGACAAGCAATAACTGACAGATAAGATTGGCTACACCCATATATAGCCATTCATCTGTGAATTAGGGCATTTATGGGTTTAAGGCTTACCCTATCTTCATTACCATCATATTACACTGCCTAAGAATCTTTCAACATTCTTTAGCATATAAAAAGAATGTAACTCCATCTCAGGACATCTGCCTCTCAAATGATGGGATAATGACACAAGTGAACAATACCCTTGAGCGATCTCTATAACTGCCCCTCTTTCTCTGCCCTGGCAAGAACTCTACAAGGAAAAGGGCGTTATTGGCAGCACCCAACAGAAGAAAGCAAAAGGTGCATGAAACCTTGCTTGCCCTCCCTAGTAGGTCAGTCTTAATGTGCACTGTGGTCTCTACTTGCATAGGCACTTGATAGTAGACTTGTAGTTTGTATGATTATGCAGTCTGTAGTCAGACGGCACTGTAATGAACTGTTAAGAATGTTACAAATTCTAAAAAATCTGCACTAAACAAAAACAGGAGGAACTTCTCTTTTCATTAAATACCTGAAATTGTTCTATGCCCTGTAGGAATTGCACAGTGTATGTAACTACTGAACCCAAAGAATTTTTTTTAAAAATAGTAACTATTCATTTTTAGAGTTAATGCACATTTTGTAGCTTGATTTAATAAACAGACAATGGACTGTGGGTGAAATTTACAAAAGAATCTAAGTTACATAGCACTTTGGATTCTAATGTTACCTAGGAACTTTGGAAAATATCACCCTACAATTGCAAAATTAGATCCCTGAGTTAGCAGTCTAAATTTTCTTATTTGTTATCAATGCTTCCTTCCCTTCAACATCAGACTCCTTTCTTAGTCATATCTATAATTGAAAAAGGTCATAGTTTTTAAACAATGGATGGGGGAAAGTCAATATGTGCAGAGATGCATACTGTTTGAAAGAGACATCCCTTGGGGAGGATCTATCTGGGGATTCTCTGTATGCCAGTAAAGAGGAAAGGATGGAAAATGATAAAGTACAGGTAGGATCTGATGAGTAAAAGCAAATGAAAAAGAGTTCTATTCAATTGCGTCACGTTATGGCAGACAGCTAAAAAGTGACCATATTTCCTAGGGCTGGTTCAAGCACTTTGCACCTCATCCCCATGGGGTTGGCTCAAGTCTTCCTACCAGTGGCTGACTGCAAGAGCCCCACCACCCAATGCCTGGCATCACCAGGCCTGCTCCCTGAACATTCCGTTGCACTCTGCCAGGAACAGATGCCCCACATTTTTGGCAAAATGGGGACTCTTTTGTTTGTTCTTGCCAAATGATCATCAGAAATGGGACAAATGGGACAAATATCCAGTTTTGCCAAAAACGTTGGGATATACATAACAGGACTTAATAAAACAAACCGTCCTGGCCAAAATGGGACTTATGATCATCCTAGCTTATACACAAATTCTAGAAGTCTAAATACTAAGATGGGTGGAATTGAATGCATTGTATTAAATGAGGTGTATTAAGAAGAGAGGCTAAGACATAAGCCTTATAGGCCAATAACTCCACTTATAAGCCTCATATGAGACAGAACCTTCTCAGAGAATTTGGCAAGAACAGGACTAATATTGCAGAAATGCATATTCCTAAGAAGTGTAACACATCCCAATAAATGAAGTGGTACCAAAACATCCCAATATAAAAGTATGGTACAAAAATATTACCCAAGGATAAAAAGAACACATTGACCCTCCTAAAAGATAAGTTTGGGACAACAGCATATAATAGACATGTTTTGATCAGGCCAACATGTATAAGGTGATGAGTGACAAGTATCCACATCAGGGAGAAGAAACTATGATATATGGGCAGTGGTAACTTGTTTGTGTTGGTTTTATAATGGTGTCTCTCAGAGAGAGGTGTATTTTTGTCTGGCCTTTAGAAGGAACAGAAGGCCCCACTGTTGACTGAGCTGGTCAGTTGTTACAGGTGCACATGTATTATTGAGCTGGTAGAATCTACAGGATACAGGGGGATTTCAACTATGCTCATATTGACTGTGTGAATGTCATCTCAGGTTGGGACAGAGAGATAAAGTTTCTTGAAACCATATTGTTGGAATCCATAGTTCTGGAAACCACAAGAGAGGCAACTCTTCATTTAGTCCCAAATGGAGTGTAGGATCTGGTTCAAAATGAGCTCATGGTCATAGTGACTATAATATAATTAAGTTTATTATCCTTGTTGAGGCTAGGGTAGCACCAAAGAAGCCCACCATAGTAGCATTTAACTTCAGAAAGGGGAACTACAGGAAAATAAAGGCATTCGTTAAACAGAAATTCAAATAAATAGGTAAAAGAATGGAATGACTGCAAGCTGCATGGAAACTTTAGAAAAACACCATGAGAGACTCAAATTAAATGTATACACCAAACTGAAAATAAAAACATAGTAAGAGGACCGAAAATCTTCCAACATCTGAACCATTCTTTTTAGGTGACAAATCTGAGAGTCTGTCCCAGATTCGGGTGTCATTTAAGGAGTTTGTGAAACAAATTGATAAATTAAATAATGTCCCCACATCCACTATACTCCCTTGTTCCCTTTCCACAGTACTCTTTCTTAGGCAGTTATTTCCCATTGTCTATGTAGGCAACTGATTGTTCCTTCCTAAGTGGAGTACTTTGTATTTATCCCGATTGAATTTCATCCTTTTTACCTCAGACTATTTCTCCACTTTGTCCAAATCATTTTGAATTATAATCCTACCCTCCAAAGCACTGGCAATCCCTCCCATCTTGGTATTATCTGCAAACTTTGTAAGTGTACTCTCTATGGCATTATACAGATCATTCATGAAGATACTGAACAGAACCAGACCCATAACTGATCCTTGTGAACCCCCACTCATTATGCTCTTTCTGAATAATTATGAACCACTGATAATTAATCTCTGGGAATGGTCATCCAATCAGTTATGCAACTTATAGTAGCTCCTTCTATATTGTATTTCCCTAGTTTGTTAATGAGAAGGTCATGTAAGACTGTATCAAATGCCTTAGTAAAGTTTAGATATATCACATCTACTGCTTTTCCCCTTATCCACAAGTCTTGTTACCCTGTGAAAGAACGCTAAAGCTTTACATGATTTGCATGTTACAAATCCATCCTGACTGATACTTATCACCTTATTGTCTTCTAGATGTTTACAAATGGATTCCTTAATTATTTGCTCCATTATCTTTCCTGGTACAGAAATTAACCTGACTGGTCTGCAGTTCCCTAAGCTGTCCTATTTCCAACTATTTTTGCCCTTTTATAGTGTTTTGCAATCTTTCCCATCTTCCATGACCTAGCAAAGATAATAGCTAATGGCTCAGATATCTCCTCAGTTGGCTCCTTATTGTATTTCATCAAACTCTGTTCATTTGAAAACATCTAACTTGTCTAAGTAATTTTTAATTTGTCCTTTCCCTATTTTAGCCTCTGATACTACCTCATTTTCACTGGCATTCACTATGTTAGACATTCATTTGTCACTAACCTTCTTGGTGAAAACTGAAGCAAAGATGCCATTATCACCTCTGCTATTTCCACAAGTTCTGTTTTTGTCCTCCTCACCCATCATTGAGTGATGGGCCTGACATCTTGCTTCTCATGTAGTTGTAGAATGTTTTCTTGTTACCCTTAATGCTTCTAGCTAGTTTGATCTCATTTTGTGCCTTGGCCTTTCTAATTATGTCCCTACTTGCGTTATTTGTTGTATTCATACTTCATAATTGGCCCAGTTTCCACTTTTAGTGGGAGGGTCTCTTTTTATTTTTAGATGATTGAAGATCTCCTGGGTAAGCCAATGTGGTCTCTTGCAATGTTTCCTGTCTTTCCTATGTGGTGGGATAGTGTGCTCTTGTGCACTCAATAATGTTTCTCCATAAAAAACTGTCCACTGTCCTCAGTTTTTTTTTCTTTTAGACTTACCAGCTCCCTAAGTTTGTTAAAGTCTGCTTGCTTGACATCCATTGTCTTTATTTTGCTGCTCTCCCTCTTACTATTTCTTAGCATCATGAACTCTACCATTTCATGATAATTTTTACCCAAGTCACCTTCCATTTTCAAATTCTCAAAATTTGCTTAAGTGTCTAGTAGATTAAGGATAGACTGCCATATCAGCATCTTAATTACTTTCTGGATTAAAATACCATTTATATTTAATAAGTTTTGAGGGAACAGAGCCTTGCAGTGTGGCTTAGTTAACATTTCAAATAATGGTGGCCTTTAATACCATTTTGTTTAATTAGGTATTACTTAAGAATTTTCATCCAGAAGTCTTTGGCTAGAAGTAATTTCATTACATTTAGGCACTTTAAAGTAAAGGGGTGAAAGTACATTCTTTGATGATGTGACATGGAGATGTTACAGTTGTCTACATTATCTTAGCCTATGGGAGATTAATGCATTAAAATATTTATATTTAGACTCATAACATAAATTGATTTCCTAGTAAGATATAGACAGCAACAAGATGACTATATGGAGTTTTTTTTATTTTTGAAAATATTTATTTTTTCTTATAGCCCCATGCAGGGGAGCCAACAGACTTGCCAGGCTCCTGGGAAAAGTCAGGGGGAGGGACAGCTCCGTGTTCCCAAAAGGGGTGGGACTGGGGCAGCCAGGCCTCAGCACTTTCCAGAGCACACTGTGCTGGCCCTCCTACTGCCTAGCCAGCCCTGAGAGCTGCCTGGAGCATATGTGCAGTACTCAGATGCCAAATTAAAGGACCCAGGGCTCTGGCAGCCACTGTTCCTGTGGTAGCAATAGTGGCAGCTGGGAATCCTGGACCTTCTTGAACCATCGGGCAAAAGGGGGCAATCTCCTATAGGCAGACCTGGCCCCATGTCTCTATATTATTTAATCTTCTCAATAAACTTTCATTTGTTGAAGTGCTTGTTCTTAGTAAATCAGGATTTTATCCCAATTCAAAATGATAAACAAAAATGAGCTTCGGTTCACATTTCCTCCCAACATGTCAGTGCTTAACATACTGTAAAGGACAAATATACTAGGGAGCATAAGAAAAATAAATGTACTGTAGTTGCACAGCTCAAAGAACAAAGTAAAGCTTTGACCCTATTGAAACTTCTGATGCACTTGCTTGATTTTATGCACTGAGAATGGCCCCAGTGAAATCAATGGAACTACTCACAGTATGTAAAATAAAACATATTCATAAATCTTTGCAGGATTAACAAGTAATATTTCAAGTTCATTTCTGAAGAGAGGACTAGAGCAGTTTAGTTAAAATGTAATTTCATTCCCTTATCTTTTTTAATGTCTCTTCCCAACGGACAAAAATCAGTTAAAGAGAGTATCTTTTATGAAACAAGGATGTGAATATCCCCATGAAGGGACTAAAGAGGGGAAAAGTAAGAGTCAGAACTCCTCTCTTTTCTCTTCTGATTGTCACCCCACTTTAGCCATTGTCAGCGGCTTTGAGTTCTGCGGTTCAACTGAATTGTGGGAGGAAATTAAGAAAAGAAAACTATCTGCTGGGGGAAATCAGGAAAAATATTCATAATGGTGGGAAACTTCCTAATGAGCTGTGGAATAGTACAGAAAGCAGGGATAACCTAGGGGTGTATCAAAATGGATTGCATAATGCCGTGGAGAAAAAACTCAAGGGAAAAACCATGAATGGTAGCAAATGTATTATATTACTTCATAACAAGTATTTTTCCTCTTTAACATCTATGACAGCCGATTGCATGAGCTGGATTATTCTGCTAAAATGATCAACTGCTAGAGATAAGAGGATTGCCATATACACACAAATTCAGAAGAAGTGTGCTGGAATGGCCTTTCAGCTCAGTTTCCCCACTGCCCATAGTACACAGCAGGAAAAGAGAATAATATTGTACTTTGTGCTTCAATGCAAAGAAAAGCCCATTCTTCACAATTACTTCTGTTTTCATTGCAACCTATTTCATTGCTGGTTCTTCTAATATTCAGTTTTTGATGCTCTGACAAATTAAAAAAGGTAAGACAGATAAAGTGAGAAATAAGGTTTATCATCTCCATTTTATATATGGGGAACTGTGTCAGAGAATCAAAATTTAAAAACAAATGCTAAGACTTAAAAGTCTAAGTTCCTTTTTCATATAGTACCTAATATGAAGATCCTTTAAAGCTATTTAAGCGCCAAGATCCTACTGGATATGACAGACATAAAAAACAAAAATCCACACTAACATATGGTTAAAAACATCTTAATTTAAAAGCAATTTAAAATAAATTGCTGGCAAAATATTCTAGTCCAGCTAGTAGACATTTCTAACCCTTCAGACTTCTTTGGTTCTCTTACAAGACTAGAGCTAGACAGGAATGAAATAAATTCATATAAATAGCTAAACTCTTACAGACCTGAAATCATTTGAACAGCTCCTTCAACAATGCAACCTTCAAAGATGAGATTTTCATGGCGCTCTTCAATTTTAACAGAAATACAGTGATCTATGTCCAAGTGTGAAAACAAATTGCAAAGACTCCAAAAAGCAGGCAGAGCTAAAGGGCAAATTGCTATTCTCTATGCAGCTCTAAACAGTACAGAAATAGGCAAGTCACAGCACATAAAAGAAAAATAAGAAACAGAATTTCAAAGAATGACAGATGACTCCTAAGCAGATATCTCTCACGGTCCGCATACCTTCACCCCCTTTGCACCATGCAGCAATTTCCTGTAGAACGTAATCATGTTTCTAAGTCTAGTAATCAGCAATATAATGAACGCAATCTAGTTCAACATCAGCTAGAGTGAAGGTGCGCAAATAGCTCACCACAAGCATCATTTGCTGGTGTTAGTTATAGATCCGACACAAATATATAAGGTTGTGGGAAACCTTTGAAATACATTGAGAACAAATTGATAACCTAAATAGTATTAAATCATCACAACCAGATATCATTTGCCTACGAGTTCGGAAGGAACTTAAATGTGAAATTGCAGAACCACTTTTAGTAATATGTACCTATCCTGCATTCAGCCTCTGTACCAAACAACTGGAAGGTAGCTAACAAAAACCAGATTTTCAAAAGAGATCTTGGCAATTGCAGGTCTCATTGCCTAACTTCAATACCAGTCAAATTGGTAGAGATTATAGTAAGGAACAGAAAAATACATACATAAACATGATTAGAAGGGTGTGTCTAGACTACATGGTTTTTTTGAAATAGCAGCCTTTTTCTGAAAAAACTTCTCCTGTGTCTAGACTGCTGCTGCATTCTTTTGAAAGTAAATTGAAAGAACACAGCAGTGATTTTGACCGCAGAAAACCTCGTTTTATGAAAAAGAACACCTTTTTTTCGAAAGTGCTCTTTCGAAAAAAGGCGCTATGTAATGCAAACTGTGCTTTTTCGAAAGAGAGCATCCAGACTGCCTGGGTGCTCTCTTCTGAAAAAGCGGCTTGCTTTTTCAAAAGTACTGGTTGTATTCTAGATGCTTTTTTTCGAAAGAGGCTTTTTTGAAAGTATCTTTCAAAAGAAGCTTGCAGTCTAGACGTAGCCGAAGAGTCAACATAATTTTTATAAAGTGAAATCATGCCTTCCCAACCTATTAGAATTCTTTGACAAATATACCAAACATGTTGGGGAAAGTGATCTAGATTCTATAGTGTACTTGAATTTTCAGAAAGCTTTTGACAATGTTCTTCACTAAAGGCTGTTAAAGAAACTAGATAGCCCTTGGATAAGATCTCATGGATCAGTAGCTGGTAGAAAAACAAGAAACACAAAGTAGGAATAAATGGTCAGTTTTCACAGTGGAGAGATGAACAACAGGGTCTCCCAGGCTGCATCTATACTACCAGGTTATTTTGAAATAAGTTATTTCAAAATAATAACTCTCAAAATAACTATTTTGAAATAAGCTTATTCCTCTTCACAAGCTGGAGTTATTATTCAAAATATATGTTGAACCTCCAAAATCCAGGACACTCTGGTCTGGCAACATCTGTAGTCCAGCTGGACCAGGGATATTGCTGAACCAAAGGGCCCCGGCTGGCCAGGTTCAGGAGCACAGCCCAAGCTGGGCTGGCAGTGGGGAGGGGAGCACAGCACTGGCCAGGGCTGATGGCTAGGAGTGCAGCCACAGTTGGGGTTGGAGGCAGTGGATCCAGCGGCCAGGAGCAGTATGGTAGGGGGCACAGCCTAATTAGGGCTTGTGGTGGGAAGCTCAGTCCCAGCCGGGCCTGGAGGCAGCAGGGCCAGCAGCCAAGGAACTCAGCCTGGGCCAATGCTGTGGAGGGTGCTGCCCCAGTTGGGGCTGGAGGCAGCAGGGCAGACATCATGGAGCACAGCTCTAGCCAGGAGCAGAGCCTGACTTCTCCTTGTCTGTCAAATTCCATGGTTTGGGACCACTCAGATCCCGAGAGTGCCAGACAAGTGAGGTTCGACCTAAAACAAGCCCATTATTTCAAAATAACAGGCTTGGTAGTATGGACACTTGCCTTATTATTTCAAAATAAGGGAAGTTATTTTGAAATGACTCCCCAGTGTAGACATGCCCCCAAAGATCAGTACTGGGACCTGCGCTGTTCAGCATATTCATTACACAGAGTGCTCAATAAACTGGGTAACTGGGTAACAAAAAGGCTACTGCTGAAGACAATATGGAATGAATCAATATGACATCTGTTATGTTCTTATAATAAATACTCAGCCTATTATCTTCAGTGAGACTTTCTCTCTTCAGACCCCTCTAAAACAAATGAACAAACATATTTTGTTCTGTTTTAGTAATAGAAGGAGAATAGATCACAGTCAGCCAAAAAGTATACAAAGTGGCTAAAAAAAGTGTAAAAGTGCAAGCAATGAGATAGATCACAGTTTTGATTACATAGCCCCAAACCTTGTTGAAGCTCATTAAACAAAGCCAAATAATAATCTCAAGCTAAAGCTATACCCTGCTATATATAAAATAGTAGAACATCTGGCAGGATGTCACTCTGAATAAATAACTTGAAAATGTCAGAGTATAACAATTTTCTCCCAAAACTACAAAATAAAAATACTTATGGCCTGAATCATCTCTTGGTGATCTGTGCACAGAGATGATGCTCTGAAAGTGGATTTTCCTCTACCTTCTTGGAAGTGCCCCATCCTCACTCCCTAGCATCCTACAAAATTTGATGTTGTGCGGGATTTGCATACATGGAAGGGACTTTACAAGGTTTGGGAAGTGATATTAGAGACAGTAGAGGAAGGGTTTTGAGTTGTGCACCCCCTTGTTAGATGGCCACAGATTCATTTTTCATATTCATCACATTCATTTTTCATTTTGTCAGCTCCCAATATCTGGGGCCAAAACAAGGACCATTTCAAATGTCATATTAGAGAGACATTAGCGTCTCCTTTTTTTTTAATAATAATGAACACAGTAATGCTGATAAGTTGTTTTCTTGTGGGTCAGATAATGTTTTCAATATGAAATTCAGATGCAGATTTATTATTGAAGCTGAGTGAAGTCTCAGAGATCATTCAGATTCCAAAGAAAGATTTTATTCAGTTTTCCATGACAAATTCAATACCTTATGCTAGTTAGGAAATTCTGTGTGTGAAAATCTTGTTGCCTACAACACCCAAACCTCCTGAAATGCCACAGCTGTTGAGTTGTGAAAATCCTCAAATCCTTTACTCAGGTCTGATGTGTAGTATATTTATATCTTGGATGTGGATCTGACAGCTTTTTTATACTCAGGTCAAAGGCTTATTAAAACTAAAGCAAGAAAAACCCTTACTTCAGACTTTCCCACTGTTATTAGAAAAAAGCGTGGATCAAGTCTAGCTTGTCATTTAATTAAAAACAAGAATTTATTTGGATTTTGGGAACAAATTTATTAACACTTTGGAGACTGCAGACATATGTGCAGCATCCTAAACATATATATTTTTCAGTCATTGTAGAAAAGGCAGTATGGGAAAGATGAATAAAGATTGCATGTCATAGTATAATGCCATTTCATGGCAGCCTAGCTACAAACCAGCTATGCTTTTATTGCTTGAGAGGATCCTGAAAAGATCATGAGAAAGAGATAGGGAGCCATAGAATTGATGCTAGTGTTTTCTAACACTTCCTAATCATCTCAGATTTTTTTAACTCATTTCTCAGCAGATGTTCAAAGTACGTTGAAAAATAAAGGTAGAGTAATGGCTGCCCCTCACAACACACAAGGTCTATACATTATTTTGTTCTACTCTGTTTATGGGTAGATGATAAACAGCATATCACTTGCATTATCTCTATTATGTTATCCCATAAAATTGTAAATCGTGTACATAGAGCTAAGATTTCCAAACTTAAGGTATTTAGATCAATAATTCCCATACATTTTAATGGAAATATTGTGTCTAAATCCCATCATCAGCTTTGAAAATATATAAATTTACATTATAGAAATATTACTGGGATCACATTGTTATATTTTAGGAGTCTCATACTTGATTTTTCAGTTGAATCAGCTTGTACTATTATTTTTAGGGAATTATTAATGTAACTCCCAAAGCATTTTTTTCCTAAATACATTTAATGCAAATAATCAATAATTATTGTGAATATATATCCCTCTAGGCTTGAAAATCATGGATGTCAGTATGCATATTAAATATGCTTAACTTTACACTAAATCTGGGCACCAGATGGTGAATATCCATTTTATAAAAGAAATACATATCCACTTCAGTGACAGAGGGAAACAGACTGACTCTTTAATAAACTCTAGGAAATTTTTGCTATTCATGAATATAATAAAAACAAGGAAGAAATATTAAAGAATTGTATAATAAATTATGTGACCAAGTACTGTATTTGGCTGCAATTGGATTTCTACTAATTATCACAATATGAAGGCTGGTTGACATAGTTTCTTTGTTATAATCTTAAGAATATTTGCTAAAACTTAACTTTTAAGAATCTGGAAAGATTTCCAAATTGGAGAAATTCTGCTTTCAGTTTCACTGGCTTTAACTGAAAACAGAATTTGGTCCCTTGTGAAAAAAAAACAAACCAATGCTTTTTGGTTCTTCTCGCTGATCTCTGCAAAATGTATATATGAACGAGTGTGATAAAACATGGTGCATAGGATTTATGGGGAAGATTTCTGGATCATCAGAAGTTATGGATAGTGAAACCAGCAGTGAGTTAAGCAAGTCATCCTCCATCAAGGTCAATAAAGAGCACTTGCTGAAAAATGACAATTCCATGTAACAGCAACTTTTGAGGTTTTAAAGTTTTGTTTGCTTTCTGTTTTCAAAATGAAAAGACCTGGTTTCTGCTCTGGTTTTCTCTATGTGTGGCTACGTCTTCACTGCGTGTTCTTGTGTCAGAAAATATGCTAATGATGGACTCATTAGCATAAGTCATGATCTCATTAGCATATTTTTTGCCATTTCTTTTTTCACAAGGGGTTTTTGCGGAAAAAGAAGCAGTGTGGATGGAGGGTTTTTTGCGCAAAACCCCCATTTTACGCAAGATCCTTATGCCTCTCTGGGACAGGCATAAGGATCTTGCACAAAACGGGGGGGGTTGTCCCCCCAAAAACCCATCCACACTGCTTCATTTTGCACAAAAATCCCTTGTGCAAAAAGAAACGTCAGAAAATATGCTAATGAGATCGTGACTTATGTTAATGAGTCCCTCATTAGCATATTTTCTGCCAGAAGAACTCTCAGTGAAGACGTAGCCTGCAAGTATTGAAAGAGTTGTTGAAATTGATACAGCCCCATAAACATTTTGGCTTCAATTGAATAGAGTATTATAATGAAAAAATGGTTAATCAAATATGTTCCAGACACCTATATCAATAAATCTTCATACCATACCACTCCATCATGTGGTTTGCTGTTGCACAAATTTAGGTAAGTGCCATATCTTTTAGACTTCTCTCTGAAGTCAAGATGGGGTAACCTTGACAAAACATGAAATAAATGAAAAACGCTACCATAAAAATGAAATAAGTTTAAATATGGGATGTGATCTCCTGGGCTTTATGGAATAATGGGCATTTTGCCTTTGACTTTGGGACAGTCAAGATTTCATCCAGGGTCTTATTTTCTAATATATGTTTTGTATCAGAATTACTCTGTACCAAGCTTTCTATATTTTAAGATAGTGAATCAGGGAACTACTAACACCAGTTAATGATCAGTCAATAATTAAAAAAAACCCTAACAGTTGACTACATACGATGACAGTATTACAGAAGTGTTTCAGGTCACAAGAATGTGCAAAGAAACAGCTGATGTTTCGTTTCTATGTATGTAACAAATCCATCACTACATATACTGGGGTGGTATATGCTTATGCCTTCATGGAATGTACTTACTCCAAACAGCTCATACCAAGGGAGCCATTTACAGCTTAAAGTGAGTCAGCTGTACCTTCAATATTAATTTATCACATACACTCATGTAACCCACACACTTACAAAGTGTGGTTCACTGTCCCAGCTAGTGGCCCTTAGATTACTAACTTGAAGAATAAAGAATCTGCTCTATCCTTAGCTTGCTAGCTTTTAACTTCATGCAGTAGAGGCTTATGGGTTTAGCTCTAGAAGTCCTAGGTTCAAGTCCTCTAGCAGATGACTCATGTCTGTCAGTGTTGCAGGTAGGGGCTTGTCATCAGCTGGGGATGTATGTAATCTTCACACCTTTGGGGTGGAGTGTACTGTCCGGTGTAGTGGCACTGAGACTGCTTGCAGAGATAATAATGAGTTTGTTCTATAGCCTTACCTAACAGTGAGCTGGCTTTTAATTCATGTGGTGGAGCTCATGGGTCTAGCTACAGAGGTTCCAGGTTCAATTCTGCCCGCAAATGACCAGGATCTGTGAGCATTACAATACATATCTATTATGTGTACTATAGCAAAACATAAACAGAAGACCAAATTGTGCCTGTGTACATGTATATCTAGCTCACATTCACTTCAGTGGTAAGCATACATACATCTAAGCTATTGGTTCACGTGTTCCCTAACTAGAGGTAAACACATCTCAAAAGTTAATCCTTAATGTAAACCCCTAGTGGCTAACAAATACAGACCTCTGTGGTTCAGTTGTCTTTAGCACAGCACCACTGCTGTTAGCATATGTATGAAATAGTTTTGCTTTTATGTTTCTTATTGGTAACACTGCATGCCACACAGCAGCAAACTAAAATTTTAAAAGGTCCTTTTGTTTTATTGAGCCACACAAGGAAATAGAAGCACGTGGTATGAATGCTCAGGAACAGTGGTCTGGCTCAGAAGCAAGCAAATCAGAAGTAGAGAGTTGCTGGAGCTCAGCTTCCAATGTGTTAATTTGCAGTGGATCTGTGAGTCACTGCAAGTTGACAGGAGGAATCATTTCCCTTGTAGATCACTGACCGAACTGCAGTAAGATTGATTGTATGCAAAACAGTAGGCATAAAATAAAAACCAACACTATACAATATACTGAAGAAATGAGAACCAGCAGTACTTCAAGAGTATGAGTGTCATGGGAAATTTAAAAAGGGCAGTTCCGATGCAGATGTTCAATAGACGTTTGTGTAATAAATTAAGCTTAGATTACAATGAAATAAATTAACCCTGTGATGCTTGGACAGGGGAAAGGTTTGCTCATTACTTAAGAGCATAAATGAAAACAGCTGACCAAAAGGTCAATGATAGCTTGAGGTGTTCCGTTTGAAACATTTGCACAGTGACATTTATGTTCATATCCATTTAAAACATTGTCAGACATACACTGAGCAAAATTTTCTGTGTGCTGAAGATGGATGAAGAAGAGGGGGAAATTGTTGCTGAAATCTGAAAGACCACACAGCTCTGGTAGCAAAGTTCAGAATAAATATTAGCCCTTTGTCCATCAAGGGACTTCACTAGGACTACTCACATCCCTAAGTTATTATTATTAGTGGTAGTAAATACTCATATTAAAGAGGCTAAAGGCTCTTATCAGATTGCGCACCCAATGTACTGGGCACTGTAAAGACAGAATACAAATAAAATTCCTGAATACAATCTAAAGTTAAGCATAGGCTTCACTGTTTTGTTGGACTGCGGCATGAGCCAACTATTTATGGCTAATTAGAAGAGCTGATGGAAAGAGTTAACAGTTATATATAGTTTTGATTCTATGTATCCCTTCTGAAGTTTTACAGTTGCTTATTTTTGCATGCTCCAAGAAAATGTGTTGGTCATATATCTATGGATATGTAGGCCCACATTTTTAAAAGAGATTGCACTCACAGAAACTGCTTTATTTGCATGCTATAATGGAAACAACCCATAAGTCCCCTAATCTTGGCTAACCATTAGGGTCAAAAGGAATGACAGAATTATGAGTAGAGGTGATAGAGGGAAGACAAGTTGTAATATAACAGAGCAATAATGATTAATATACTACAAGGCTACGTCTACACTGGCATGAATTTCCGGAAATGCTTAAAACGGAGTTTCCGCGATAACGATGCGCTTTTCCGGAAAAGCGCGTCTACATTGGCGGCGCGCTTTTCCGGAAAAGCAGAAAGCCCGGAGCCATTTTGAAGAGGGCAAAGGCCACCAGCCCTTTCCGGGGGCGGGGCCAGAGCGCCGTTCAGACACGTGCTTAAAGGGGTCTCGCCGGGCAGCCGTTGGTCTCCTGCTCCCGTGCCTTGGGGCCTCTTCCAGGGACTGACACCCTTCGCAGGTCTGTGGGTGCCCTTTGACTTTTGGGGACACCCCCCCCTTTGGCCCCCAACTGCTTTTCTCTGCGGTTTATTTTTTTGCCCAGCTCTGTGTACTATGGAGCCACGGGTGGCCATGTGCCTGGTCGGGCCCCTCTTGGTGCTGTTCCGCTGGCTGCAGCTCGTGCTGCAGGCCGGTGCCATGCTGTTCATGGACCAGGAGGCAGAGATCGCCTTGGACGCCCTCACCAGGGAGGCCCTGGCAACTCTGTCTCATCAGCACCCCACTGTATACCGGCCACTCTGGAGTTTGGACATCAGCACCGACTGGTGGGACCGTGTGGTCCTCGGACTATGGGACGACCAGCAGTGGGTCCGGAATTTCCGGATGAGAAAACAGACCTTCTTGACCCTGTGCACCTGGCTCACCCCCGCGCTACAGAGAACCGCCACCCGGCTGCGGGCACCCATCCCCGTCAACAAGAGGGTTGCCATCGCGCTGTGGAAGCTGGCCACACCGGACAGCTACCGCTCGGTGGCACACCAGTTCGGGGTGGGAAGATCCACCGTTGGCGTGATCGTCATCCAGGTAAGTCCCAGGGGGAGTGGGATGGGGGGAGGGTGCTCCACTCCAGGCCCAGGGACAGCCAAGACTCCAGGCTGGGTCGCCCAGGGGTTTTGGCCATCCCTCCCTTGCACAGGCCCACTGGTGGGGGGGGACATGGGGGGCCCTGGTGTGTGTGTGTGTGTGTGTGTGTGTGTGTGTGTGTGTGTGTGTGTACAGAGGGAATCAAGGGGGGGGGACCCAAGGGAGCGCACACTCACCCCTGGCTGTATGTAATGTGTTCCCTTGTGTTTCTCTGCACCCTTCTGCAGGTTGTCCACGCCATCAATGACGTCCTGCTGCCAAGAATCATCCGCCTGCGCGACGTCGATGAGACCATGGCCGGCTTCGCTGCCCTCGGGTTCCCCAACTGCGGGGGAGCCCTGGACGCCACCCACATCGCCATCCGGGCCCCAGAGCATCGAGCAGCCCACTTTATGAATAGAAAGGGGTACTGCTCCATCGTCCTGCAGGCCCTCGTGGATCACCGGGGCCGCTTCCTGGACATCTACGGCGGCTGGTCCGGCCGGGCACACGACGCCCGCATCCTCCGGAACTCTGGACTGTTTCAGAGGTTGGAGGCGGGCACCTACTTCCCCCGGCGGGACTTGACTGTTGGGGATGTACCGATGCCCATCTGCATCATCGGGGACGCGGCCTACCCCCTGATGCCCTGGCTCATGCGGCCCTACACGGGGCAGCCGGACCAGAACCGGGCCCGGTTCAACGACCGCCTCAACCGGGCCAAAAACCCAGTGGAGCTGGCATTTGGTCGCTTAAAAGGCCGCTTCTGTTGTTTGCTCACCCGTCTCGACATGGGTGAGCAGAATGCAACGGAGGTGCTGGCCGCGTGCTGCGTGCTCCACAATATTGTGGAGCGCAGTGGGGAGGCCTTCCTCCCTGCATGGGTGGCAGCTGAGGCACAGACCTTGGACCAGCCCGCCACAGCTGCCATCCGCCAGGCGCGCCAGGAGGCGGTGCGCATTAGAGAGGCCCTGGTGGAGATGTTTGCCCAAGCCCCCTAGCAGGTTCGCTTGGGTCACCCCAGAGTACTCTGTCCCAGCTCCTACCCTTCCCCACCTCCTCCCCTTACCTCCCCCCCCCCAATAGTATAGTAAAGCGTCGGGTCACAGCATATCGCGGCCGTCATCGAGTCTGTTCGTCGGGTGCGTCGGGCGTAGTTAGGGTTTGTCTTTTAAGTTAGGCTAGGGTTTAGGCCACCATCGCCGTCCTGAGGAACAGCCAACAGGATTTGGGACTTGTGTGGAAGGCTTACATCAGTGCCATCTTCAATGGATCTCCTGGCTGTTCCTCTCCTGAGGCCCGGAAGGCCCAAAGGACTGACATGGCCAGCAACAGCACGATCATCCGTCGAGGGATCTCCTGGCTGTTCCTCTCCTGAGGCCCGGAAGGACCAAAGGATCGAGGTGGCCAGCAACAGCACGATCATCCGTCGAGGGATCTCCTGGCTGTTCCTCTCCTGAGGCCCGGAAGGACCAAAGGATCGAGGTGGCCAGCAACAGCACGATCATCCGTCGAGGGATCTCCTGGCTGTTCCTCTCCTGAGGCCCGGAAGGACCAAAGGATCGAGGTGGCCAGCAACACCACAATCGTCCTCCCTGTGCCTAGAGTTTGTTTAATAATCTCTGTTGTGTGCATCTTGTAACTGTTCTTGCTAGTTTGTAATCTATGTTAATAATATTTTGTGGTTTACCTGTTACTGAAAAGTGTCATCATTTATTTCTGCGCCACAAACTACTGACCACTTACGAAGGCCCCCCCCCCCCAGTGAATAGAGTACAGATTTCGTTCTCCACAGTTTGCCACCATGTTACATTTAAGTGGCTACTTGGCATCTCACATCATTTTGTACACTACCCAAGAGTTACACAATACCCAACACACGAATGAACAGCAAAGTAGAGATCTGTTTATTTACAAGGGGGCGGGGGAGACCTTCAACTGGGACAGGAGAGGGGGGAGACCTTCAACTGGGACAGGAGAGGGGGGAGACCTTCAACTGGGACAGGAGAGGGGGAGACCTTCAACTGGGACGGGGGGAGGCAGTTACTGGGATGGGCGGCCCCTGCGAACGCTCCTCCGGGGGCCAGCCTGCCCACGCTGGGCAGACCGCGTCGGGGCAGGCTGCACGCGGAGGTGGCCAGGAGCATGGACACGGCCAGGAACAGGGGCACGGCCAGGAACAGGGTCAGGAACAGGGGCAGGAACAGGGGCAGGAACAGGGTCAGGAGGAGGGGCAGGAACAGGGCCAGGAGCTGGGATAGGAGGAGGGGCAGGAACAGGGCCAGGAGCTGGGATAGGAGGAGGGGCAGGAACAGGGCCAGGAGCTGGGATGGGAGGGGGCATGACCTGTGCTACGGGAGGGATGGCGGGGGCCTGGGCTCCGCCCATGCCATAGTGAATGGCATGCACAATATGTGCCGTGAGAGTGTCCATGGTGGTGCGCATCCCTCTGCATTCGGCCAGGAAGGCAGCCCAGGCATCCTGCCGCCACTGAAGGTCCCCCTGCACCCGCTCGTCGATGGAGGCCTGGATTGCCTCCACAGCATGGACGTGGCGCCGAAGCAGCTGGTCCCTCTGGCGGAGCCTGTGCCTCCGGGGTTGGCCTGCTGGGGGTGGCGCTGCTGCCGCAATGGAGGGTCTGGTGCTGGGTCCCGCTGCAAGGAAGAGAAGAAAGGATGGGTCAGTCAGGCAGGCCGTCCACTGTCCCCACACCGCATGCCCTCCACCCCGAACCCAGGTGACCCCACAGTTGTGTGGCTTGGACCCACTCGGTTCCCCTCCTGCCTGCCCCTGGAGTAGGGTCCTCCCTCCAGGGTATTGTAAGCACCGCTCTGTATCCTGGCCCCATGCAGGGCGGGAGGGTGCTAGTGCAGCGTTCACCTGTGGAACTCCCTGCCGGTGGAGACTGTGAAAAGCTTTTGGGTTAATCACTGCTGTTTGACAGGGAGCGAGATGCATCCCCACGCAGTGCCTGGGAGCACATCTGGCAGAGGCGGTCTGGGCTCTCAGATCCCCTCGTGTGGGATATCTCCTGGACGGAACCAGAAGGGTGACTGGGGGGTGGGGGGATGTCCCATCCTTGCAGCACAACTCAGGGGCCCTTCTCCCTCCCACGATCCCTCCCGCAAGCCCGGTAGCCCAGGAACATGTGTGGCCCCAGTGGGGACTTCCCTTGGGGAACCAGCCAAGGCACCGGGAGCAGGTGAGGGGCTCGGTGGGGGCCACGGTCACAGGACCGTGACGCTGCGGTCTACCCAATTAGAAGCTGGCTGTGCCTCACAGCCAGGCATGGGACAGTGTGCCGTTCTCTGGTCTGCACCCTTGCTGGAGCTGCGGGCTCTGGGCTGAGTCCCTGGGGCCCTGGCCAGTTCCGTCCGGCATCCACCCTTCCCCCTGGTCCCGCCAAATGTGTGTGAGCAGCAGGGTCCCAGGCGTGGCCTGCAGCTGCCTGCCGTGGTCACGTGCCGCTCGGTCACCAGGTTGCACGTGGTTGCACCTGCTGCTTGCTGTCCTCATGCTATGCAGCGTGCAGCTCACGTGGCCTGAGTGACATGCTCTCCCCCTCCCCCCTCCGGGCACCTGGCTCCCCACCGCCCGCCCTCCGCCCCCCACCCTTGGGAGTGCAAACTGCACAGACTCACCAGTGGGTTCCTCCCCGTCCTCGGAGGAGTTGCTGGAGGGGGCCTGCTGGGTGGCAACGCTGGCCTCCTCACCAGATGCACTGCCGCTGTCGTCTGCCTCCTCCGGCTCGGTGGGACGGTTAATAGGTGGCCGCTGGCAGGTGTCCACGGGGACCGGTGGGGCTTGAGGGGCGGGCTCTCCCAGAAAGGAGTGGAGCTCCGCAAAATATGGGCAGGCGTCGGGTCCTGCCCCCCTGCCCTCAGTGGCCCTGACATACCCCAGCCGCAGCTCCTTGACTTTGGAGCGGACCTGCTCACAGTTGCGGCTGGGGTGTCCCTGCTGGGCCAGGTTCTGCGCAAGCCGAGTGTACAGATCAGCGTTCCGGCGCCGGGAATGGAGGTCGTGGAGACCCTCCTCCTCCTTCCATAATTCGATGAGGGCCTCCAGCTCCCTGGGGCTCCAGGATGGGGCCCGCCTTTTGCGGCCCCTGGGGGCCTCCTCCGCTGGGGGTCCAGGGGGCTCTCCAGCAGGAGCTGCCATGGTGCGGTGAGCCGAAAGGAAAAAAGTGTTGGGCAGCACAGCAGGCGGCAGAGCTGACCCAGACAGGCTCCTGGCACGTGCGCCCAGCAGCCTGAGAGCCCTTTAACAGCTCGGGCTTACCAGGAAGTCCGCGGCTCCTACGGGGTCTCCCAGCGTCCAAACCGCTTTTTTCCATTTTTTCTGCTTTTCCGGAAAAGCTGTCTACACTGGCCCTTTTCCGGAAAAGCTTTTCCGGAAAATGGACTTATGCCCGAGCGGGAGCATCGTACGGTTTCCGGAATAGCGGCTGATTTTGTACAGTACAGCATCGTTGCTTTTCCGGAAATTCAAGGGCCAGTGTAGACAGCTCGCGGGTTATTCCGGAAAAGCGGCTGATTTTCCGGAATAAGTGGCCCAGTGTAGACGCACCCCAATAGTTTTATCTAAAAAGTAGAGACTTATTTTGAGTATTTAATATCCTATTTTTTTCTCTGTCCCTGACATCATAGGGAGATACTACTCTGTTGTCCGATTCCCATTTCAGATGTAATTATGTAAACCAAGAGTAACTCTATAGAAGCCAGTAGACCTGTAGCAATCTAAGATTAGAATTCTATTTTACTTCTGAAATTTTGACTCCCTTGTGAAGGAACTAGCATCTTTCTCCCTTCATAATTTCAGTTTTGATTTAGTCCTGTAATGGGATGGTCCAAATTTTGCTGTAGCACTATAACAAGGTTAAAATCTCAATTTTCATCAATAACCTGCTTAAAACTTATTTTTCTAAAGAAATCAATTAAGACAAACTTCCAAGATTTTTTAGATGAAGGGAAAACCTGGGAAGCTTTAAACATGGAGATTAAGAGAACACGATGCCTTACTTTGAAGGTTGTACAGAACATCACACATATTGCTAAAGCAGATGGTTAAGGTAATTATTTTCTGTCCAAAAGTTCTCATGAATTCATTATTCTATATTATATTTAAATTGGTTAAGCATATTTCTAAAAGTGAAGTTATTCAGAATGGACAGTTTGAAAGACTTAAAAATAATTCTCTGTCAAGGAGATTTTATGGTGGAAATAGACCCGAGCTATGTGATTTTTTTCAAATTTATTGATAAATTATTCGTATCAGAAGTTTCACTGGAAAATCACATTCTTGAAAAATAATATAATGATATTTGGCTTCTCAACTATCCCAAGGACATTTAGAGCAATATATCACCCTGCTCATGCAATTTTCACTGAGATCACTGGGATTCACACAGGGTGTATATTTCCCTTTGGATAATCACAGTCTAGCAGCGGCACTTATGGTGAGGTAAATGCATTATGTTTAAATAAGAAATTGTATTTTACATAGGTCTTTCATGTTACAGAACATGCAGTCTTCTTTTAATTCTGGTTTTTGTGATAAATGCATACCTATTGCATTAGAGGCAATGGAAGTTTTAGTCTAAAAAGAATATGCAAAACTGAATCATTCCTGCATCATAGGATGTTTCTTAGAACTTAAACAAGACTCTGCCATTACTGGTTATCATACTATTTCCCAGAATGGCTACTTTGTTGTGCTTCTATAACCTATGTTTTAAGATGATCAGAGTTAGTTCATTGCTCAGCCTCTACCCTGGTGGGGCAGTGGACTGGTTCTTGTCTGATCCCTATATTTTGAGCTTTCTGGTGTGTATGGCCCCACTAGGAATTAAAACACCTGCTGGCTTAGCTCACAGGGTATTTGATACACACAAGCCACTATACCCGGTCAAGATGCAGATCCCAGGAAAGGGAGACTAGGCTATACTCTATTTTAAATTTAAAGGGCTCATGTGAACATCCCAACACCCTTCTCTCCATCTTGTGGTGAGTGCAAACTGAACAACCAGCACGCCCCTTTCCAGTAGGAGTTAAAATCATCCCCAACAATCCCTTGCATATTCTTGAGGATATGCTGATGTTTCATACTAAGGAACTAAGTTGCTACTTTAAAAAAGAGTGCATCCTGAAAGCTACTTTCCCCTTTATATGGCCCCACGTCAGCTCTGTTCTCCTCTAAACTGCACAGCCAGGGAGTACATGGCCCTACATTTCATAGGAAATTCTTCATCCAGTGCTCAAATTCAGCAGTGATGTAACATCACAAAGAAACATTACATAACTTATAAGAAGGCGAATGAAGTGTATTACCCTGTGCATTTGAAACTACAGAGAGAAATGAGGTAAAATAAATCCAATAACTAAAGTGCAATAATTCAAAATTGCTTCCTTTGCAATAAGGACCATATGTCTACCAGCAATCCAAATGAATAGTTAGACCCAACTGTAGTCCCCTTACTAAAGGGGTACATCTAGACTACATGGCTCCGTTGACAGAGCCATGTAAAGTAGTTTACTCGGCATAGTCAAAGAAGCGGGATTTAAATAATCCCCACTTCATTAAAATAAAAATGGCTGCTGTGCTGTGCCAGATCAGCTGATCGTAAATGTACCATTGTGACAGCTCTCCTTTTTGACAATTGACCATTTGTTCCTATCCTTTCTTTCCTGTCTTTTAACCAGTTACTGATTCATGATAGGACTTTCTCTGCCATCCCATGTCTGTTGACTTTGCTTAAGAGACTTGGTTGTGGGGCTTTCGCAAAGGTTTTGTGAAAGTCTAAATACACAATTTTTATTTGATGCCTATTGGGAGTAAGTGAGTAGAACAGAGACATAGTTGTGTTCTTGCCTCATTTTTTTCCCCCTTCCAGAGATCAATACGTTCAATTATGCTTGTATATAGTGGATAGTGCCCCTTCAAAGCTATAGTAATTTAAGCAAAGGTCAAATGGAGCATGCAAATAAAGTCCTCACTCCAGAATCATTGCTGGGAGTGAGGAGGAAGAGTGAATTTTAATCAGTCTACACCTAAGTCTCCCTTTTTCCTCCTCCAGATTCTTCATCATGAAGACCATCTAGATCCAAGACCCTCTTCTGGGGTCAGGTCTCCTGAGATCACCTGTGTGAAGGTTTCTGTGACATAATAGCATTCCAGTACAAGAGGGAAAAGAGCTCACATGCATCTGGTAGTGAATTTCAGCTGGTCCGATTGTTTCAGCATACCCCAACTCACTAATAGATACAGGGATAACCTGTATCTAAAAGGTGCCATGCAATGTGTCCATGAAACGATAATAACATGCTGATCATTAATATTATTGCATAGTGAACATATAGAGGACAAATGCAAGTTTTCAAATATATAAATAATTATTCTGGACAAAGTTGAAGTCATTCTACTCCAGACAAAGGAATGTGGTTCTTCCACCTTGATTGAATTTTCAAAGTACATAAAGAGACCATGTGAACTCATTTACATTAAAGATAAACAAAACCATCAAGCTCTCGTTTCCTTCCAGAATCTGAAATTGAATCCTGGGGAAGAAGACTTCTAAGTAAACTAAATTAACAACTCTGCTTCCTGCCGGACTGAGGTTCTCTCTAGCCCCTAGGTTGTAAATTCACTGCACAGTAAGTAATGGTAGGGTTTAGTGCTCCCTTATCACTCCCCGCTCCCTTCTCCTTCCTAAAATGGATGCCTTCATTTCTGCTTAATTGCATGCAGCAGTTAATGGAGAGTAGATGACTAGACTCATTACAGGCCAGAAATGGACCTTTATACAGAAATGCTATAAAATTTAATAGGAATGAAAGCAAAAGGGTCTTACAGAAATGTAAAAGGGTTTATAGAATTTACTGCAAAAACCTAGACAATAATCAATATCCTCTTTTAAGTTTTTTGTACCAACAAGATTTTATAGCAGATATACAATTTTCTGTTAAATGCTATGCAGTGATACGTACTATAGATTAGGACATTGTATGAAATTCTACAGAGCTTTTCTAGAAGAGATCATTTGGAATTAGACTGTTAGAAGGTGACCATCACGTGTCCTAGTGTTAGTAGGATATTCCCTTCCAGGCAACAATGTGGACAGCCAAGAGCATACCACATGTGTCAAGAGTAAGGATATGTCTACACGGCAGCATTATTTCAGAATAATGTCAGTTATTCTGAAATAACTATGTAAGCATCCACACTGATATTCTGTTATTTCAAAATAATTTCAAAATAATGGGTGACTTATTTTGGAGTTTGTAAACCTCATTTCACAAGGAGTAATACCTCTTCCAAAATAGCTATTTTGGAATAGCTGTAGTGTGGGCACTCCACTGCTGCTATTTTGAAATAGCTTCTCCCCAGGTCGTTCAAAGTAGTTACTGCCCGGTGCTTCCTGGGGCTTTAAATCAAGGTAGCATGTCCACACTAGGGGAGCCTGTCTTGGACTAATTTCCAGGCTTCCCTGAAGTGTTGAAACGCTATTTCAAAATAAGCTATTTTGGAGTATTTTTTCTGGAATAGCTTATTCCAAAATAATTGTGCAGTGTAGACGTAACCTAGAAGGGCACAAGGACCCTTCTGTGAACAAAGGCCAGAGCTCAATAGGAGTTCTAATGTTTAAATGAGTAGCAAGAAGGAATAAGGTTATGGCCCTTTCCATGCTGACATACCACCTGAGGAACAAGCTGCATCAACCAAAGAATATGGGCACTTCCTCTATGAGTGACCATGCTGCCTACCTACTGTATATGTATAGCTGTTTCTGCATGAGTGTGCATCATCCAAATATTAACATTCCTATCGCCAACATTCCTATTACCAACTTTTTAATTGCTAATATGTTCCCAGTCACTTGCATTTTAGTCTTAACTCACATTTTTCTAAAAATGTCTCTTTGTTGCCTTACAACTGGCACATCTGCACCTCTTCTGACCATGGTAAGATTGATCATGTTGTCAGGGTAGCAGCAGCTGGTGTTCTAATCACTATGCGAGCAAGACACCCTCAGAATAGAGTTAGCTACCAGACTTGTTCAAATAATGGTGCCTGATCTATACCAGCACATCACTCCATCCATTGTGACTACTGGCAGCTAATGCTGCCGTGGGACATTGTAAGAAAAATGTTAGGGTATCCAAAGTCTTTATGACTGGTTAGGTACAAAAAGTAAAGTGTCTGGACATATCTCAGGTGAGTGCCTCAATATATGAGAAAATTCTTTATGAACTTAGCACAATCTGCCCTCTTTAGGACCCCTTCTGGTCCCATCAGTCCAGCTTCCTCTCTTGTCATACAGTCTTTGCTGTATCTCAGACATTCCACTTTTGCCAGTCAGTCATTAATAGCTAAGAATGCCCTGTAACAGTCATTATTGCTTAATTAAATATAGAGAGATATCTTTAAATAATATTAATGATGTGACACAAACCAATAAAAAGCAGGAAATTTGAAGTTAAAGTGAACTAAGGGCACAGTGTCACCCTTCTCGCGAAAAAAATCTATGAGCACATAAGTTAAAGTGACAATTTTAAAGTTCTTTCCCTCAAGCTTAAATGTTTCATTTTCTTAGGATTTTGCCAAGTACAATATGTTTTCATGAGAAGGTATAAAAATATACATTACCTAATCATAGAAATGGCAGACCTGACCCCATACAATTTTTAATGCTGGAAATCAGGATTTTAAGTTTGTCAAGACTGTTCCCCACTCTGGCAGGATAAATGCACAAGCTGGGGGCCCACAAGAGCACTCCAAAACCTTGCCACTATGGGCTCTGGTACAAAAACTTCCCTCCAAAATCCTAATACCCAGATTTTGGGGAATCCGCTGCCACCATCAAGTGCTTTTGAACTCACAAACTGGGGTGGACACTTGACACCAACTCCAGGGGTACCCCAATCTCTTTTCCCTCAAAAGATCTTGAAAAAGAAAAGAGAAAAACAAGCTGTAGTCTCTGGTAGCTGACCTCTCATTCAGGAATGCAGATACACACAGACAGACCTTCCAGGACACAAAAATTGACCAATACTGGTTAATTAGAAAAAAGAAACAATTATTTATCATTGAAACAAAACTACAGTTGCTAACATAGTAAATTGGCTAGATGGAAAGAGCCACCATTGATATAGATACTCAGGGAGACTCCCTGGGCTGAAGGCTTAGTTACTAAAGAGGAGGGGGGGGGGACCCAATCAGCCAGCTCAGACATTATTTCCAAATCCCCAAACAAGGAAAACAACAAACCCTGATGGACTAGCTAAAATTTTCCATACTTATATGTTTCAAGAAGTCCATTCTTGGATGGAGAAGCATCTCCCATATCACTCAGTACTTGGGAGAAACTACTCTGCCTCTCAAAACAAAGAAGAGAGAAAACTCCTCTTTTCCAGGTTGAAATTCCTACCTGCATTGTTATTAAGAACATAAGAACGGCCATACTGGGTCAGACCAAAGATCCATCTAGCCCAGTATCCTGTCTGCCGACAGTGGCCAGCACCAGGTGCCCCAGAGAGGGTGGACCGAAGACAACGATCAAGCGATTTGTCTCCTGCCATCCCTCTCCTGCCTCTGACAAACAGAGGCCAAGGACACCATTTTATCCCCTGACCACCCAATACCTTGCTAGGTACAGAGTTAACCTCTTAGGGTATGTCTACACTATCCCCACTCGTTTGAACCCCGTGCCACGTGGCTACACGCGGCACAAACTAGGTAGTTCGAACTAGGCTTCCGTTAGTCCTCATTCCGTTACTCCTCATCCTCATGGAATGAGGAGTAACGGTAGTTCGAACTAGGAAGCCTAGTTCGAACTACCTAGTTTGTGCCACGTGTAGCCGCGCGGCACGGGGTTCGAACGAGCGGGGATTTAAAAATGGCGGTGCCCCGCTTATGCAAATGAAGTCCGGGAAATTCAAATCCCGGGCTTCATTTGCAATTGCGGTATGCCTACATTACCCTCCTATTTCAAAATAGGAGGGTAGTGTAGACATAGCCTTAGTCACAAGGTGCTTTTCAGCACTCCTGGTTATGACAGAGTTAATTATGGCTGAATAGAAGATCCCTACTGACGTAAGCATTCCAAAACAAGAGATTAATTTTTGAATGGAAAATGTGTTTTCAACAGAAAAATAATATTCTACGTTTGATTATGAATCTATATTTAATTATAAATCATTATACAAGTGATTTTTCCCTAGAGTTACCACATTTGAACTTTCAAAAAAAGAGGAAATTCCTGAGAGGGAATGTATCTGTAACAGTATTTACCAACTCACATTGTATGACGCATTAATACAATGTGAGTTGGTAGATACTGATACAGATACACATACTTCAAATATGGTAACCCTGATTTTTCCGACTTGCATAAATTCTTTCTTTTTGTGAGAGAATATGAGCTTTGCTAAAGGCAAGACAATGAAAACTGATAAACCAATTCACACTTCAGTGAAACCTTGGTATGACAGACTGGGCCGGCTCTGGGACTGCTGAGGGCATCAACTCAGGGTGAATTGCTCAAAACCAGGGATACTTAAATCCCTCAACTAGAGACCTTTCCCAAATAGGGTACAAACCAGTCACAGAGAGCTTCAGCTACCAACCTGGCCAGCAGGAAGACTCACAAGCAAAATCCTTCAGATACCCCAGCTCTCCCTGTGCCACAATCAGTCCCGGACCTTACACACAGGTGAGAGGTTATATAACCTGATCTCATCCATTCCGAACAAATGCTCCTAGTCCCAAAGAACTAGCTACAGTCCTAGGTCAATTTATACTTTAGATCTTACACACAAGAGCATGCTGGGCCAATCCTTTAGACTCTAAAATCTAAAGGTTTATTAATAAAAGAAAGAAAAGCTTGAGAGTAGGATTGTTAAGGAGAATACATTACATCCATCAATTACCAAGTTCTTGATGCAGGCTCTTAGCAGAGATGTTAGAAACTGCTGACTTAAAAGTCTCTGGTGTACATCCTGTATTAGCATGGGTCAGCAATCCTTCCCGGCTCTCTGTCCCTAGCAAGGATGCATCTGGAATCAGTAGCAAGTTTGAAGACAAAATGGAGACAGCCTTATGGCACTTTTATATTCCTGATGTCTTCCAAGCTGGAGCTGGTCATATGATCAAGTGACCTATCTGTGTTTCACATGCCAGCAGCCATGAAGTACTGGCTCATCTGCAGGCTTCCATGCACATTCGGGTGTGTATTGGTCATTCAGAGAGCCATTGTCCCTGGAGCAGTGCTAGTTAGCATAGCTATTCACTGAAAAATCCTTCCTCAAAAAAGGCAGTCCAGGCCCATTGCTCACTCCCAGAAAGAGAACATTTACAATACAAGAACAGAGCTCATATTTATAACTTCACATACAAAAATCATACAAGTACTTGAGTGTCATGCACAGAATCAGTAGAGCATAAGCTTACATTTGACACCTCATCTGGCCCACTTTGTATAGAATTTGTGGCAAACACCACCCGTGGGTGCAACAGTAATCTGTTCATTTTAAAATCCAATAATATGACACTTGGATTAACTCATTATGAATTATATCAAATTCTCTTTTTAAAATACAATCCATATCAAGGCTGTTCCTGCCTCTGGCACTCCTAGTGCAGAAGGTTGGGGCCTGCAAGAGACCTTAAATAACTCTATAGGCTTGTGCTTAAAAAACTCCCAAGGTTACAAATTCCCTGTCCTTGGGAGATAGGCTGCCACCATCAGATGTTAAAAAAAACCTTCTTTTTAGACCCAGGAAGAAGCACTTGAACTTCTTCCAGAGGGGGTACCCCAAGCTCTTTCACCACAAGAGAGCTTGAAGAAAAAAAGAGAAAACAAACTTCTGTCTCTGATAGCTGACCTTGCTGCCTTAGGCATGCATACACAGACCGAGTGCTGGCCAGCATCCAGTGACTAAGAGCACATCTACACAGCAACATTATTTCAAAATAATTAGCATTATTCTGAAATAACTTAGTCCGCATCTACACAGCAGGTGTTGTTCTGAAATAATGTAGATATATTGTCAAACTGGAGGACTTCTAACTCCAGCTCCTGTACCCTCATTGTACGAGGAGTAAGGGAAGTCACAAGAAGAGTGCTCTATTTCGAAATAAGTGCTGTGTAGATGCTCCCAATTTCAATTTCAAAATAAACTACTCAATCGACATAGCTAAATTTGCGTATCTTTAAGCCCTGAGGTGTAGATACACCTTACAGGATTAAACTCAGGTAGGTATATCTTTCAATTCAAATTTCAACCCCCTTGGCCATTGGCTGTCCTGGCTCTCTGCCAACACCCCGTCGGTACCTGAGTTTAACCCTTTAGTTGCTGAATGCTGGCCAGCACTCCTCCTATCCATCACAGTATGCTACAAGAATTTCTGTCTGCATATAGTTTCTGGAAATGAGCACATGTCCTATGGACAAGTGGGCAGCTCATGGATTTGATAAAGGGATCTGGGGCCACTTCCGTTGACTTCAGTGAGATTTGGATTAGGACTGTGGACACTCTTGCCTTTATGTACCACCATATCATGTTTATGTAGTTCCTTGGTTGGAGATTATTCAAATTATCAATATCTGAGAGCTGAGTATTTATTATTATTACTTACAGTTGTGCTGAGAAGATGCAACTGAGTTGTGGCCTAGTTGTACAAGGCACAGTGTAAATAGAGTCAAGGGACCCAAGGCTCATGTTTCCCTCTCCACTCTACCACTCAGTTTAATGGCCCCTGTGAAATCTGGTAATCTCAGTCCTCCACATCCAAATGTTCACATTTTTAAATGGGCACAAAAAACCTTAGCAGAAAGGCCAAGGGCTGAATGAATATGGAAACTCTGGATGGCTAGGGTAGGGGAAGTACTCACATGACAATGAAAGAAGCTCCTCGTGGTAAAATTATTTGGTTTTTGAGTTTCAACAGCTGTTGTTTCCTAAACTCTAAAATTCAGGGGAGAAAGTAAGAAAACTAAAAAATACTCATGACTGACTTTATTTTGGCTTAATAATTTATTATAAATGTTTCTCTTTCACTCTGTCTATTCCATGAGAATTAATTGCAATTGACTCTTTGCTCTTTCATTTGTATTTACACTATGAACAAACATGGCATTAATTATATAATTCAATTATTGAAAGCAACAAGTCTAGGTTGCATATTAATTGAAAAATTGTGCAAGATACTGGAGTTCAACTTGACATACATGACTCACACCTCATAGAAACATTATAAATTCATTCCCTATAATTGGAGAAAAACATGAAACTAAATACTATCTGTGTCATTGTAGTAGATTGAAAATAAAGCTAAAATTACAATGCATGTAAACTGGGTTACAGGAGAGCATCCTTGTCCTATTTATTAATTAAAACTTATTCAAGTCAAAAATACCTTCTGTAAGTTCCACAGTCAGAAGAGCTCATCATATTTATCATAAACTTGTCAAAACGGAAGGAAAGTATACTGTCTTCTTCAATGAAATAATGATCTAAGAATGTCATAAATAATGTGAGAACCACACTATTGTCAATTAATCTGTAGCACTGGAGATTAATGGAGTTGAAGTAGTTGTGAATTCTACATGGAAACATTTTGGTGACTTTTTAGCTGTTTCATATTTTAAATTTAAAAAAAATGTTTCTCTTTTCCCATGGGGAATAAGAATAACAAATAAGTATTTTCTAGTTAAATAGATTTTTTTCTTCTTGTGTTGCTAAATACATAAATAAAAATGAGACAGTCAGACATAATTTTTTAAAGAGAATGCCATATATATTCAACTAAACTTGCACTTGAATTTTGTTATTTATAATTGTTTACTTGTACATTCTGCACATTTTCCTATTTGGTTTATTTTGCTATTTTATATAAAAACAGCATTAATAATGTTTTAAAAAAGATTCATTTTGCCTTCTTCATTCTAGTTTTAGCCTTGGCTATTGTAGAACAAAACCACTGCTGTGCTATTCTTATACATACAGACACATACATACTCAGTCACATACACACAGTGGTCAATTTTCAAAGATCTACATTTATTGTTAGTTACTGCATTGCAGTAACAAAAAATCAACACCCTATTCCTGTTCTACGTGTTGTGGTATCTCAGATATCATATTGAGATAAGTGTTGATAATATATCTACTTATAACGCAACAAAGTTACACCAGCATAAATCTAAAGTATCCCACATAAAGTCAATGCCATTTCTACAGACTTACACCTCTTAAAGTAAAATTGGAATTTGGATTATAACCTCCAGGAGTACAAATCTAGAGAATTTGTGTACTAGAAACTTGGAAAGAAGTGAGCTAATTTCTTCACCAACTTCACCATGTCCTGTACTACCCATTGGTAGATGTTTTGTGAGGTCATTTATCCAAATATTGATTTGGATATATCTTTTCATAGTTTGTGTGGTCTGACAGGATTGCATACATGTGGTATGGCTGCAGGATTATTATGGATAATTTTAAGGTCTGAATTTAGGCTTTGCTGCTACTCCTGTTAGTGGAAGGTTTGCCTTCAAGAATATCACAATAGGATCAGGCCTTCCTGCTCCTGGCCTTTTGTCCCAAATAGATAGTCAAAAAGTCAAGAATAGAAAATTGCTACATATTGTAAGTAATTCTAACAAACAGTCCTATTTTATGCAGGATCCAAACCCCCAATTCTTTCACAAGCAGACAATTACAAGATTATTGACAAAAACATATAACATTAAAAACAGATGAGTAAATCTATGCTTTTAGGCCCCTGCATCTGAAAAGAAAACAACAATAACAAAAGCTCAATGTTAGTTGTATAGGAAATATATAAATATTACTTCCTGTGTAATTTGCTGTTTAATAGTCACCATGATTCGGAATTTAGAGTCATATCAAAACAGAGACAAGAATGTGTTTTCTCCACATTACCATATTTAATTCTCATGTATAATTCACTCATTTGCACTCTGCCCAGTCAAGGGGACATTTCTTCTTAAAAAGGACTTTTTTTTATTTTGTATCATACATACAATTTTAGGCCCAGAATATACATTAAAAGTCACATATTTAACTGAATTCAAGCATGTAAGGAATTTGTTTTTCTTCAAACACAGACCTTAAAATTGGAGTTCACTGATTAATTTTCATGTTTATGAATTATTCATAATTTATTCATTAAAAAACACATACAGACAATACTGAATCTAGACTGATATTATTGAACCTATTAACTGATCCACTAGTGCAATACAAATTCAAAGCTAGATGTTCAGACCTAGCAGCGTCCTTGTTTTTATCTTAGTTCTTATTTTGCTGATACATTTGAATCATCTAAAGAAACAGGAAAGTTATATTGGTTTGTATTTTAATAATGTAAGATACATTTTGAATATCATGTTTCAGACTTCAGTGGAGACATACAGTTCCTGAATGATTCCAAGATAGTGTTTATTACTTATTTTTCATTTATATTTTTGCATATTTCACTATCTTTCCTTTTTCATTTGTCCCTTTTTCTCTTCTTTTGATTAAAAGTAATGTTATTTAAATAGGAAGCAGTTATATATAGCTACTTAACACCAATAGTTTCATAGAAGGTATTCAGGGCTCTGATTATAGTCTAAGTAAATAAGAGGAATATGCTATTTGAAGAGGGGAATACAACTGGAATGTCTCCTATAAGTGGATATTGAGCAAAGTGAAGAGGGATTTCAATATCTATGGAACGTCTACTAACAGCAATATGAGTAATGAAGATAACCACAATTCATTATATTAAAGTTTAGTGCCCAGGTCAAAAGAACATACAGCTGTAATACCACATGGCACCACTCTTTGGTGAGGCTGGTAACTATTGTGTTATTTTATAGGCGAGCTCAAGTAGACTATGACTTTCCTGGGAATTTCCAAACGTGATGTGTAGCCTGGTGAGCTAATTTTTCTTATTGTATTCACTGCTTTCATTATATTCTGATTTGCATTCCGCTCATCAGTAATGCAAGGAAGCTACAAGTGTATATCCTGTAAGACACTATTTTCAGTAAATTAGCATAAGGCTTGAGGCCTATGAACTTGAACATTTAAACTTTGCATAGACAAGCAGCCCAACAGAAAATCCCAAGTTTTTGGTGAGCTAAAAGTAGAGTTTATGGAGAAGTTCTGACCACAGGTACATAATTCAACCTATGATGTGTCCTGGCAACAAACTGACATACAGAACACGTACATAAGACCTAGTCACAAAAGGAGCATGGCAACAAATTGATCTATATGATAATAAATTGGGGTAACTGATATACTTGCCTATAGGAAAAGACACTCCAACATTAGTAAGGTGAGGAAATACAAATAAGGAAAAAGGAGGGGGCAATGCCCTACTGAATATGCATTGAACATAATGGTGTAACATAGTATAAAAGTGGCATCCCAGCATCGAGGCTGAAGGAGGAGCAGATGTAGTCCCCAGGGGATCTTGAGGCACCACCAATTTTCACAGCCATATAGATCCAGGAAAAATGTCAAGAACAACACCAGGAGCTGTATATTGTCTTTACCAATCTGACCAAAGCAGCAGCCCTGGAAGAAAGGGTGAGAGGATACTCAGGAGTCACACTGAAGAGAGGACTGGGGGTGGAGTGTGGGAAAGGCCAGTCTGGCACTTTGGGAAGGCATTTCCTTCCCTTGCCATTGATACTCAAGTGCTGCTTTATTTTTCTTCATTTTTAAAATTGTTGTGCAAACATTGCTGGGTTGGCAAGAATTTCCCAGTTGGGTGCTGAGAGATGGAATTGATAGTGTCATCAGTCACAGTTGACTCTCAGTTTAGAAGCTTTTGGTAGTGTTCCTTCTAACACTCTCTGATGGACTCATTATCTCTACGAAAGTCTCTATCATCTTCAGATCTCAGATGTGTGAGACTCCACGAGTTTGGCCCATATAAGGTCTTAGCTCCATATATCATGGTTGTCAGTGAATGTTTGAATTTGTTTTTCTTTGTCCTCTGACCATTTGTTTTTGACTTCTCAGATACTCCTTTGAACTTCAACTTTGAGCTGATGGAAAGCTGGGTAATAGTTGATTATGCTGATCACAGAAAGCTTTTCTCTTCTTGTCCATAAAGTCCATAATCTCAATGTGTTGTCAAACCAGACCTGAGGGTGGTAGTTAGCAAAGAGAAAGGATACCTCACAAACCTCATGAATGGTCTGTTTTAAGGCACCTCTGTTTTTTACACTTGCGTTGTCATTTCCAGGTGTGCATATGACCATTTTTTCATTGAGGAGTATTTGGAAGTTCTCTTGGTGCACTGAGGATTGAAGTTTTTGGATGTTGTATTGCCACGTGTGTGATTTGGATTAGATATTTCAGTTTGTTTCTGATGGGCGTGACTGACCTCACCAGGTTGTGATAAGTCCTGTGATCATCAGCTCCTTCCATGACATGGGTAATTTAGACACCTCTTAGATCCTATGTTCTTACAATGAAACAGTGTAGGATGAGCCACTGTTTAGCACGGGGGCTTTGCCAAGTTGTTTTGTACCTGTCACTCTGTCTGGAGATTGTGTTTGATTACAAGGTTATGATCTTGAAATAATGTCAAGATAAAGGATTTTTTACTCCAACTCCTGTAACCCTCATTTCATAAGGATAAGGATGAACACTCTTCCTTCGACTTCCCTTTGACTTCCTGCTGTGTAGACAATTCCAAATGCCCAATTAAGCTACGTAATTGATGTAGCTGAAGCTGTGTATGTAAATTCGATTTTTGCCCTACTGTGTAGACATGCCCATAGGGTCTTAAGTATACACAAGATTCTCTACCATGTCAAGGTGACATATCTATTTTTCAGAAGTATGAATAGTGGGTATTCAGGCATTTAAAGGAATGGCATTTAATAGGTTCAACTAGAAAATGCTGGAAAAGTGGAAAGGAATTTTTCCTAGTTACAAAACAGCAAAAAATTAATAAAAAGGGGGAAATTAGTCTCCCTCTTCACTTTCCCAAACATGCCATTACCACATTTCTAGTGAAGAATGGAGAGTAGAATAGCGAAGGGAGAGAAAAAGAAAAAAAGCCTAGAACATTGAAAAATGGAAAACTAAAATGTTTCATTTCCCCCAAAACAAACCATTTAAACTAGAAAAGGGTTTTAGTTTCATTTCAAAATGTCAATTCAAAACAAATTTTCTTTTTATTTTCCAACAGGATAATTGAAAAAAATCATAACAAAATACAAGAATCGTTTCTGTCAAAAAAAGGTGACTGTCTCTGGTTCTGATTCAGGGGCATGACAGGAATGCCATCTCTACACATGCTGTGCCTGGAGCACAGAGAGTTGGAGGAATGGAGGTCCTGACATCGATGAGATAACAGAGATACCAGCAGAGGCCAGGAACAGGAATAGTAAGCCCAGATTGCACTAAGTTCTGATAGAAAGTAAGTTAAGAAATAGCAACTGCAAAAGCAGAATTGATCAACTGCTTTAGAGGGTCATTATCTCAGCTGCAGTACCTATACTGCCAGTGAGCATCAATTCTTCCATCTCCAACCTGGAAATACTAGTGCATCAGCTAAACTGGGGAATAAGGCATATTCATATGGGAAGGACAGGTTCTCTCAGAGTTGCTTTATTATGTTGCTTGAAATTAGCCCATGTGTCATGACTGATGTATTATTCATAGGCAATGTACCCTTAGGAGCACAGAATTTAGTGGGTTCTGTGATTTCTTTTATAACACCACAACTAACTCTGATTACTCTTTGGCTTTGAGGCACAATGGAGTGATATTCTCCTCAGTGTGAGGACAGTAAGAATTTGCTTAATCTTTCAATTTAATAGTGTTTATTGGGAAACTATGATTGAAGTCTACTCTGCCCAAAGCATTGGTATAAATTTCTTCCAGCTGGCACACCAACCCATTACCGGACCAGAGTCTAGCAGGTGTTCATTTGTTGTCCCCTGATAGCATATCATTTGAATTAGTCCTTAATAGGTTTGTATTTAGGCTTGCCTTCATACAGAGTTTTGCAGTTGTTTTCCCTGTTGAACTGTCTAAGATTAACCGAGGAAGAGCATTCTGACTATAATTCACAGACCACACTGGCAAGAGCTCTTATGTAAATGTAGAGTGTGATTTCACCATAATTGATATTTAGATTCACCTCCCATAGCTCACTAAAATCATGTGGGCAGGCAACTAACCTATGCATGAATGATATGCTGTCATTTTCTTGTGCCAGAAATTCTTCCTTATAATATAGACAAATAATGTGGCCTATGTCCCCGCATTTGGCTGTTTGGGCTCACAGGGTACATCTAGACTACAGGCTTTTGTTGACAGAAGCTTTGTCGGCAGATACTGTCGACAAAGCTTCTGTCGACAAAGAGCATCTAGACTACAGCCAGTTCTGTCGACAAAGCAAGCCACTTTTTCGACAGAGAGTCTAGACGCTCTCTTTAGAAAAAGCACAGTGTGGCTGCAATAGCACCTTTTGTCAACAGAATTCTGTCGACAAAAGGCGTTATTCCTTGCAGAATAAGGTTTACCACTGTCGATAAAACTACCGCATGGTAGTGATAGTGTTAGACGCAGGTATAGTTTTGTCGACAAAAGTCTACTTTTGTTGACAAAAGCTTGTAGTCTAGACACACCCACAGTTATGACTCCATCTATGTATCAAGTTACAGACCATATTTAGGATTGTGTTTTGAATTTGGTATTATAACAAGGTTGGCACCTGTCTCTCATGAGCACCCACTTCTCTGGTTGATACTTGCAATTACTCTGTTTTGAATGGGGCAACAGCAACACCCACCATTTGCAGGTCCCCCCTTTCTAGTTAGGTGTGAACCTGCTTTTTCTTTCAGTTCTTACTAAGGATGTTAAAATGCGGTTAATTGACTAGTTGACTAATTGATGTAATTTTCGTTGACTAGTAGATAGGCACGTCTGCATTTCTCCTTTGAAATGTACAAAAGCTTGTACATTTCAAAGGAGGAATGCGGAACTTCGCATACAGCCTGGGACCAGAGAGAAGTCCTGCATGCAGCATTCCTGTTTTGAAATGCACAAAAGTCCCCAGTGGGGGCTCCTGTATATTTCAAAGCCATGGAGACGGGGGTCAGCGGGGGATTCTCAGTCCCCCACTGACTCTGGGCTCCATGCTACACTGCATGTAGCTTGGAGCCCAGGGTAAGCTTGGGACTCCCCAGCTGATCCCAGGTTCCAGGAAAATGCTACAGAGAGCCCAAGGTCAGCTGGGGAGTCCCCAGATGACCCCGAGCTCCACAGCAGCTCCCCCTTTAAAATGCCACCTCTATGGTGATTCAAAGGGGCAGCCGTGGAGCCTGGGACTCCCCAGCTGACCTCAGGCTCATCGCGCCATTTCCCCAGAACCCTGGATCAACTGGAGAGTCCCCAGCTGACACCATGCTCCATTGCCCCTTTAAAATGGGAGGAGACAGCAGTTTCAAAGAGGGAGCTGCCAAACAGCTAATCAGCTGTGTGGTGGCTTCCCCTTTGAAACTGCCACCTCTGTGCCTTTCAAAGGGGCAGCCTTGAAGTCCGAGGTCAGCTAGGGACTCCCCAGCTGTCCCCAGGCTCCACAGCTGCCTCTTTGAAAGGTGTACAGGCGGCATTTTAAAGAAGTGCTCTTGTGTGGCTGAAAGGGCTAAGGCAAGCAGTTGTTGACAGGGATCAGGGAAGTGAGGGAATTGTTTCTTACTGGCTACCAGGGTTCAATTAAGATGAAACATGAAGGTAGTTAAAGGGACATGGAACATGACTACTACTTAGAGGCTATGTCTACACAACAAGGTTTTTGCGCAAAAACCAGTGGTGTGTCCACACCTCAAGTGTGTTTTTGCACAAAAAATACAGTAAATCAACAGGACAGAGTGCTTTTGCCAGTAGAATTATTCCTCTCCCCATGCTACAGTTCTTGCTCAAAAAGGCATGTGTGGATGCTCCACAGGGTTTTTTTGTGCAAAAAGAGCCTACCAGAAAAAGCACAGGTGCTCTGATCGCAATTCTGTTAATGGCAATCAGAGTTTTCTTGTGCAACGGCATCCATGCAGTGTGGATGCTCTCTTGTGCAAAAGCACATTGCTTTTGCGATGCGCTTTTCAGGTGTGGACGTGCTTTTGCGCAAGAAGTTTTTGCGGAAGATCTCTTCTGCAAAAAGCTTCTTGTGCAAAAACCTTGTAGTGTAGACAAAGCCAGAGGGTTTTTAGTTTGCAACCTGGACTAGTGGGTAGGTCCAGGTCTTCCCTGGCCTTCATAAACAGCCACTAAGGCAATGTCTGTACCCTGGGAGAAAGGAGACTGGGAAGGAAAGGGACTGTACATGGACTTGTTGCCAACCCCCAGATAATGGTTGACCTGAGAAAGACATAGCTGGAGAACTGAAGGACAGATGGCTAAGGGGCACATGAAGAGCTTACAGGGAGGAAGCCCTGGGGCTGCTGCTCCATTGCAGAGCAGGAGCCTTCACACATAAAGTGGCCAACTAGAGACAGGCTCAGTTGGTCAGATGGAGGACCAGAGCCCAGCGAGGCCTATGGAGCCCGCCTGCTGACAGGAGGTACAAAGGAGGCAGTTGTCTAGGGCCCAGTGATTCAAAGGGCCAAGGGCTCTCACTCTCAGCTGATATCACTGCTAGTGACATAGTGCAGGGGTCAGAATCACCCGCTGGAGCACCATGCCGCATACTCCATGTGGCTCTGAGGGCTAGGGGAAGGGACACAATGCTAAAGGTGGTGCAGAGGGCTAGCTTCCAGGCCCTGCCCCTTCTGCCCAAAGCCCCGCCTTTCTAGCAGTGCAACACCAGGTCCTTTCCACCTTGCTCAGGGGCCCCTGAAGGCTGTTGGTGCCCCTTCTAAGGAGACTTTGCCATCAGAGAGGTATCAAGATGGGCCCAGCTGTACTGTTTGAAGGACTAAGCCTTGAGACAGCTATGAGACATTTTGAACTTAAGCCTCAGAAGGGGTTTGCTTGCTTGCACATGAGCTATGTGTGACTCAGATGTTGGGCTGATTCATCAAAGACACACCTGAAAAGCAGAACAGATAACAGGAGGCACTCTGAGCAGAGAAACTGAGGAAATGGGAGGTATGCTTACACACAAGCATGGGGAGCTTTGAGAGGTCGGTTACACCTCATTTCAAACCATAAGGAAACTAAGTCACTGTACACTGCTTTACCAAAAGTGTTACATAAATAAGTCCGAGGAAAGTATCACAATCAGGTAGAAATTGCAATCTCCTGCTTCTGATCCAAAGATGAGTTTAATTTATTCTAATTTTTCCCACTTTTGCCACCATGATATCTGAATAATAACTGCTTAACACCAAGAACATTGACTACGTCTAGACTGGCATGATTTTCCGCAAATGCTTTTAACGGAAAAGTTTTCCATTAAAAGCATTTGCGGAAAAGAGTGTATAGTTTGGCACAGACGATTTTCCGCAAAAGCACTTTTTGCAAAAAAGTGTCCGTGCCAATCTAGACGCACTTTTGTGCAAAAAAGCCCCGATCGCCATTTTGTGCAAAACAAATCTGAACAAAAGGACTTTTGCCCGAACGGGAGCAGCATAGTATTTCTGCAAGAAGCACTGATTTCAGATAGTAGGAAGTCAGTGTTCTTGCAGAAATTCAAGCGGCCAGTGTAGACAGCTGGCAAGTTTTTCCGCAAAAGCAGCCAATGTGTTTTATCACTTAATGTGGTAATAATGGAAATGACTTGCTAATCTGCATAATTCAAAGACATGGTAGAATGAAAGACTATAATGAGCAGCTACTGGTTTACTGTTTGTTTCAGGTAGGATGAAATATTGTTGTCCAAAATTGTTTTTCTAACCAAAACTGATTATTTGAAGCAAATGAAACATTTTGTAAATTCATATCTATTTCATGAAATTCTACAGGAGGAGGGGAAAAGGATTGAAAAGTTCTCTAAAAAGTTTAAAAGATTTCATTTTAGCATTTTGAAATTGAAATGTCTAATTTTTTTATCACGAAGTGACTTTCTGTTTTGAAATTTCCTTCAATTTTGTTTTAAATTAAAAAAAAAAAACCTTCAACATGAAAAGTAAATTGGGGAGGTGATCTTTTTGGGGAAAACAATGTTATTAGAACAAAACAATTGTTTTAGATTTTTTGATTAACTGAAAATAATATTATGTGTGTACGTATGCGTGTGTATGTGTTTGTGGGTAAATAAATGGCATGGCCTAAAATAAATTCCCACCCCCTTGATTTTCCAAAACCTGCAATGAATAAAAAAGTAATTTAATCACACAAGTATAGTTTTGAACATTTCAAGTTTATACATGTAGAAACTTTGTAAGTGGCATTTTTATGGACTTTTCATTTAGATGAAAGGGTGGGGGGAGGGATAGCTCAGTGGTTTGAGCATTGGCCTGCTAAACACAGGGTTGTGAGTTCAATCCTTGTGGAGGCCATTTGGGGCAAAAATTTGTCAGGAATGGTACTTGGTCCTGCTGTGAAGGCAGGGGACTAGACTCAATGACCTTTCAAGGTCCCTTCCAGTTCTAGGAGATAGGCAATCTCCATTATAAAAAAAGATTATATTGATTTAATTAATTCACTTAAAATCAGTCACCATAACTGTAAAGTCCTGTTTTGCTCTTAAGCAGGGATATGTGTACAAAATTGGCTATTCTTGGCCTGATAATCATGATGCTGGCACTAGGAATATTACTGAGGAGCACTAAGGAAACCTTTGACTTTTGGATATCTGACTGTATACATTTGCTTGGAATTAGGGATATAAAAGGTTAACTGTTTAACCAATAAGCTGATGCCTATTGGTTTCAGTTAATGGTTAAACTCAGCTGACAGGCTCCTGCCAATGGCTGGGATGGTTGTGGCATTGGGGTTGGCTGCCTGGACCTCACTGGCAGCCAGGAACTTGCAGTGGTGGGGCTGGAAGCCAAGAGCCCATGATGTGGGGCTGGCTGCCAGTATCCTGTTGGCTGCAAAGCTGGCATCCAGAACCTCAGGAGAGGGACAGGTGCCATACCCCTGGAGAGGGGTACAGTTCACAGTGAGGGGCAGCACCCCAAAGCCCAGGATGGGGTCACCCTTCCAGAACCCTTCCCTCCCTCACACTATATCCCTAGCAAAACATTTAATTGCATAACACAGCATTTCTCAAACTGTGGGTCCTGACCCTCCAGGGGGTCACAAGCAACTTAGAGGGGGATCACAGTATCACAAAGTTTGAGAACCCCTGGCATAATGGATAGGATTTTGATTGGTTACATAGTTAATGTTTTTGTATATGTTTTAAATCCTTGCTTGGTATTCACCTTGTAGACTTGTTGACTTTAAGGTCCAAAGGGGCCATTGTGATCATCTCGTCTGATCTCATGCACCTTGTAAGATGTGTGCCACTTATAATGATTTCCTGTGTCAGGTTATCTGGGTCCTTTGGATGTAAAAGCATGAACCTGTTGGGACTAGATCTATTTGCTAAGAGTCAGTACCATACTCATAAACTGCTCTAGCTGGTCAAGCCAGATTGGTTTACAGACACTGCTATGTTTTTACAGTCACACATTCCATTCTTTTGTTCTCATAGGGGATGGGCTGAAATGACACCTTCCAGTCTATATGAGGCAACTGTGAACTTTTTTAAAAACAGTGTATCTTACTGCCTAAATACAGTGAGAAAGTATTCATCTGTCATCTCCATCTTGTCCTCCCTACTTCTGTATGTGTTTTCTCCTCCACTGTCAATGCAGAAGGCTGCTTCTCTTTTAACATCTTCAAACATCAAGGCTTGTGTGAGAATTTTATTTCAGCTTCTACACAGCTACATGCAGTTTTACTCCTGGACTCATGAGCTATTTCCCCCCTCCCCTCCCAGCCTTACCCAAATCCTTTGCTGAAGAGTTTCTAAATAATAGATATTCTGGTGTATTTAAATAAATCTGCTTTGTCGTATATTTGGATTTGTGAAGGAGCGGAGACACTGCTGCCTGGCACAGCAAGGGGATTAAAAAAAACCTATGCACCCAGCTAGGCCCAACCCATTATACCTACAGACAGTGCCAATCCAGGAGGGGACAGAAAAGAAGGGAGACTGGCTCATTTGGGGACTGACTGATGAGGAGGCAAGAGCTCACTGTTTGCCTGCCTGAAGGGATGGATCAGTGACCTTCACTCAAGGCAGCCACTGGGGGCAAATAAGACTTTGCCTGCCAAGGGAAGTTTGCAGTTTAGCCCCGCCTGTTGGGTAACTGAATTTGTAGGAGTAGCCCCAAATTAAAGAGACTTTAATGTGAAGTAGATCAAGAAAATGAATCTTGGCCCTTCCCTTTCCTCAGCCAAAAGACAGATCCATCAACTCCTATGTAGTGGTCAAATTACACAGGGCCCTGGGGAGGATTTGGGTCCCCCTCTAACCTCTTTGACCAATAATCTAGCCATGAGGCTGCTTGACCACTGAAGGCTCTATATAAGATTTTAGATTGTGGCTTAAAACACAAAAATCTATACATTCTAGCTTCTTTGCTCTGACTCAGAAGGAGCATCATTCCCTCATTTTCTCTGCCCAGATACTAAATTAGTTTTTGAGACATTATTCTGTCAGTGGGATGTGGAAGGTAGGTGTGATGGATGGTGCCACAAACTATTTGGGGATCTTTCCTTCACTTGCTGAAATCATCTCAACAAAGAGTATGGAGAAACTTGCTGAAAAGGCAAGTAAAATATAACTGGAAAGAAGTTCATTGCTTGTACCACAGGACAGAGTGTTATAGATAGCCTTTGTTTTGAATGCCCAGCAGTGTATGCTCATGAAATATTGTGGAGCCCAATGACAAAATCCTCAGGGCTAAGAAATATTCTAAGCAGCCAGTTTTCATTGAAAGACATACAGCAACTCTGATACCATCTGCATGAAAAGGCTGTGACACTTGGCTTAAAATGATACAGGTTGAGTTATAACTGAAACACTGTAACAGGTAAACTTGAACAGATTTGAGTCTAAACATAGTAATGAACATGTTTGACTTCCTGAGACTGTCACTGATCATTTCTTTAATTTACTTTAAGTTAATTTACCGTGGTATGGTACTTCTAACTTAAATGAGACATAAAACTACCATTAAACAAGCAGAAGAACAGCAAGCGGGCTTAGTACAATGAGGGAAATAAAGGATTAGAGCCCCATTGTGTGGCAGAGGTACTATCAACTTGTTGCTATATTGCTCTGTCTGGTGGCAGACATTCTTGCTTCAGTAAACAAACCTCATCATGGATGCCCAGTGCTACAACTCTCATCCACAGGAATAGTCCTGTTGACCCCAAGGGGCCAGATCTTACTCCTATGCTATAAGATTTGTTTGGAAAGCAGCTCTGTCTGCAAACTGCCCCTGGGGTGTCAGATAGCACTCTCTGGTCTACAATAAGTGAGGTTACTGGCATAGATGCATCTTATTCCACTTCCCATGTGGAGAGGGTTGTGCATTAGATCTGTTCAATGTCAGGGGGAAAAGGGCACCTTATGTGCCAGAATCAAACCCTGGACTTGCTGAGAGACAGTGTCCATTGGTGCAAACACTAGGCTTATATAAACTGATTTTTTCGAGGGACACCAATTACTCATGTACTCTGGATATGAGATATTGGGAGTATATTAACTGTTGATGGGCTTGATTTGCACCCCAGTGTCTAGATCGTGAGGCTTTTTCTCCATTGAGAACAACAATTTGTTAGGATGATTAAATAATTCTTTTCTTCTCGAGAATTGTGCCCAACCACCATCCATCTTGAGTAAGGGCAGTGGTAGAAATGCTACAATGGAATCTAGCCCTATTACCTTAAATTACTACAAAAAGTAACAGTCTCGTTAGCCTAAAAATATTACTTGAAAGTTTCCTTAGTGCTGTTGACAGGTGGCTATTAGAAGCAAGCTTCCAAGCTGTCACCATAGGAGGGTTCAGATAATGGTAGGTGTGAGTGATGATGGAATGTGACATGCACTGTCAGGAGCATTTTTGACTTTTGAGTTTTTCTGTTTGTTTGTAGTAACTTTAGTGCTTGTGAAATGCGGAGAATATTTTCCATTCTGTGCTTCATCTTTATGCCATTATGAATAAATAGCAAATCAGTCCAGTATAATTTTTGGGTCATTGTGGGCATTCACACCTGTGCCAATCTCTGAAGGGAAGCATTTTAGACTCACTTCATACAGGCATAAATGACCATACAAAGCAATACAAAAATCAGGTTCTCCTTTCTTCTTTCCCTTTCCAAATCATACTCACCTCTTGCTTTGCTATCACTATTGATCTTTCCTTCATTGTCTTTTTCATTGTATTCTGTTTTCCTTGTCCCTACCCATTAAGTGTCACTGATACTTAGCTAAGTATAAGTTGGTTGTTTCATTGTGGTTGGGTTTTTGAACTCAGCCAACAGCTCAGACTTGGCTTCCATCAACCTGTATGCCAAGAAAAAAATCTTCAAGTCAGAGAAAAGTGTCAGTGCTATTTAACAGTTGCCAGCTTTAAGATTCAATGGTTGTTTGTAAAGGTACAAATGTCACTGAGGAGGGAAAGTCCATTATGGAAAAAGATTTTTCATAAAAGGAATAAAAACATTATAGAGCTTACTCTCTTCTCACTTAAATTATTTGTGTACTAGACTCACTTCATTGACTTCAGTGGAGTTACTACAGATTTATACCAATGTGCTGAAAACTAAATCAGTTGTACTACATCTGAAAATGTTACTGTGAAACAGAAGACAGAAAATTTGAGGGTGATTTATTGGAAGAATGGTCCAATGGTTAGGAAACTAGCCTGGGACTTCAAAAACCCACATTCAGTTCTCAGCTCTGCCACAGATTTCCTGTGGGAACTTGGTTCAGGGCCTTAGTGTCTATATCGGAGCTTCCCGTTTGTAAATGAGGGATAACAGTATTTCCCTAACCCAGAGGAGTTAAATACATAAAAAGATTGTGGGGTATGCAGATACAATGCTAATGGGAACTATATAAAGCTACCTAAAAGAAATAAGTGCTGTTCTTCAAGTATTGCCTGTGTGTAGTCATGTTTGTGGGCTGCATCTCCTAGCGCAACTAAGCAATGGGAACCTTGTAGATAAGGAGTGTTCATTGGGATTACCTGTGAAGCACCAAGCAGATGAGGTTATACAAATGGTCGTATCAACAATTGACCCAGATCTGTTCTGTAACCTCTGGAGTCTCGTGAGAGTAGAGCTCCATGAAAAGGGGAAAGTGGGCAGAGAGTGTGAATTCTCCTGTGTAACAAAGCTTGCAATTGAGTTAATTCTGGGGCTATATTTGGTCCACGGAATTTAAGCTCAAAATGTAGACATGGTATATGAAAATGAAATGTAGGGCATTTTTAAAAAATAAAACATAACACAAATAAAAAGGGCGTTCATGCTTTTCACATTTTCAAATTTCAATATAAATATTTCCCTAGTGGTATGAAGTCCTCTATAGCGCATTTTTTAAAAAATCCAGTATGTTTAAATGTACACAAAATGGAAATACACAAATGACTTCAAATATCTCAGAGGAGTAGCTGTATTAGTCTGTAACTTCAAAAATAATAAGTGGTCCTGTGGTACCTTTGAGGCTAACTAATATAAATGTAACCCCCCTTTTTCCTCCCTGGGTTACTCGGGAGCAGGTTACACTCACCTGTGTGCCTGAGCACTTGATGTTTTTAACATAGAAGGAGATCCTGAGTACCCCAGTGGTGATGTTGTTTAGTTGGGGATCCCCTATCTACTCCCTTGCTGCAGTCCCTTGCTCCTAAAGAATATATAATGGTGGTATTTCCACCTGGCTGGCTCTGTACACACGTAGGGTATGTCTACACTACCACCCTACTTCGAATTAGGGTGGTAAATGTAGGCAACCGAAGTTGCAAATGAAGCCCGGGATTTAAATATCCCTGGCTTCATTTGCATCTTGCCTGGCGCCGCCATTTTTAAAGCCCCGGTAGTTCGGACTCCGTGCCTGCGGCTACACGTGGCACGGAGTAGGTAGTTCGGATTAGGCTCTCTAATCCGAACTACCGGTACACCTTGTTCCACGAGGAGTAATGGTAGTTCGGATTAGAGAGCCTAATCCGAACTACCTACTCCATGCCGCATGTAGCCGCAGGCACGGAGTCCGAACTACCGGGGCTTTAAAAATGGCGGCGCCCAGCAAGATGCAAATGAAGCCCGGGATATTTAAGTCCCAGGCTTCATTTGCAACTTCGGTTGCCTACATTAACCACCCTAGTTCGAACTAGGGTGGTAGTGTAGACATACCCTTATGGTGTGTCTTGGGAGCCTCCAGGAATTAAATTATTCAGTAATAACCTGGAACTAACTCCAAGACAACAATTATAACTAAGATATTTCTAATGTAATCAATTAGATATAACATACCTTTATTTAAAAACTTAAAGAAACTGGGTTTAACAGATTAAAAGTGAACAAAATCAATTAAAAAGTACACAGAAAGAAAGGAAACTTATCTATCTGGCATTTGCACTGCCACCATTTATCCCAGCCTTTGAGTATGCACCCCTCTGGATTCAGAGTCCAAAGGTCTGTAGGTGGAGTAGAGCTCTATAGGTGGACTGAAGACAGTACTGGGCAGATTCTGTGTTAGTCCAAGCTGAGCAGCCAGCTGCAAAACCCCTCTGCCACTTGGGCAGGCCCCACCAAATGCCAGCAGCTCTGGTTCCCTGGGCAGATCACTCTGGCTCTCATTGCACCCAGAAGGTACGTCTAGACTACATGCCTCGGCATAGTCTAGACGTACTCAGAGTCAGTTTGTCTTTTGTTCTCCATCCCAGGCAGCACTTTTCCAAAGAGCCGAGTTAGTCACAATTATCGCCTGTGCAGGTTTATGTAAGCTCTTCCCAGCCACAGGCACAACCAGGATCTGTCCCCTCCAGGACAATCAACAGCAGCCCCTAAAGCAGCCTGCTAGATCCAAGCCCCAGCAGACTCATAGTAACAGGCTCTAGCTGTAACACAACAGCCTCTAGCCACAACACAACAGCCTCTAGCCTGGAAAAGGTTTCACACCAGCAGCCTGGCTGCTCTCTACAAAATGGAGCTCACCAACCTCCCCTTCCCCACCACATAGTCTGGAAGAACCACCATTCTCCCCTCCCTCCCCCCTCTGGCCTTTTTCCGAAGGGCTTATGGGAGTTGTAGTCTCTAGGGCTAGATTGCTGCACAAATGATCCTCCCAGTAAAAGTCAGAGGCTCCTTTAGTAAGCAGACTACATAAGTATATAGAATCATGAGCTTTTGTGGGCAAGGACCCACTTCTTCAGATGAATTGGAGACAGTAGTCTTCAGTGCAATGAGTGCCAAACTCCAACTCAGGAAAACACTTTAAATGCATGCTTCCTAATTCTCTCGCTCTTCTGGACAACACTTAGGCTGTGTCCAGACTCCATGCCTCCGTCGACGGAGGCATGTAGATTAGCCAGATCGGAAGAGGGAAATGAAGCCGCGATTAAAATAATCGCGGCTTCATTTAAATTTAAATGGCTGCCCCGATCTGCCGATCAGCTGTTTGTCGGCAGATCGGGAGAGTCTGGACGCGATGCCCCGACAAAGAAGCCTTTCTTCATCGACACAGGTAAACCTGGACACAGCCTTATGCTTGTTCTTAAGTACTTTCTTCAGTAGAGATACCTTGCTGAACTGGGGCCACCCAGTGCCAAAAGGTAAGAACATTCTTTCAAGGTGCAGGTTTTAGGACTCAAGACTGCAGCAAGGTCTGTGCAGATGTACCGCCAAAACCTTTTTGAAATCTCACTGACTTCTAAGGGTCTCTGTGGAGATGTAAAAGGTTAGTCTGGGAATCAGTGGCAAGGGTGGCCCTAGGGAGTAATGTAACAAGTAAAACCAAATTAATTTTTTTCTATACTTTCAATTCTAATTCACTACTTTATTAGGGAATAAAAAGATAATATACATTTGGCTACAATATATTTTAATCTTAGCTGGATGACTTTGGTGTTCAATTTGTTTTAATTGACTAATTTGTGTCTAATCAACATTGCTAGCTAGTTTAATGGCCTTAGGAAATCTACTACATAAACCCGGAACCTGTTATGGCAACTGTGAGTTAATAACAGAGTTTGACATTTATATTAACAAAAGAAAAACTCATGTTCAGCTATAATTTATGGCTTCATTGTGGTTGCAAGCTGTCATCTTGCAAAGTCCTTCTGTCATGGGGTCTAAAATAATGTGCAGTGATGCATATTTGGGCAATGAAAATTTTAAAAGAGTATTGACTTTTTAAGGGTATGCACAGTGAATATTAAACAAACTCTGATGTTTCTGCTAAGGCTATTGCCCAGAATTACTACTTCATTTTTCTTCATTTATATGGATTTCCCAGGCACTGCCTTTATTTTTCTGTTGCAGAGACTGAATTAGTGCAATTTCCGGGATTTTGCCAGTAATTGCTATCAACTCTCTCTATCAACTCATGCCATGCTGCATAGCCCAGCAGTAGCATATAGTTAGATTTTATGGTCAGGGTCACTATATAAACTTTCCTATCTAGTTTTTTCTGCAGGTGTCTCCTTTTCAATCGAATGGTTCCTTTTCCCAAAAGAATAATTTTCAGACAAGAATAGGCCTAAAACTACATGGACCTGCATACTATAACATTCACAAGATTTTATCATGGGGGGTAGAAGTCATCATAATTCTGTCAGATATTCAGTCAGAGTCCTGAGGTAGTAGTCTTTATGTCACAGCATCATGATATTGCTTCTTGACAAAACAACTTAGGGGTCTGACAGTCTGGTTTAAGCATTAGGAAGTTACTCTGGATGAGGTATTTTACCAATAAATGGCCTAAGTTAGCTCTCGAAAATCAGAAAATGCATTCTGATTGTTTAAAAAAAAAAACCTGTTCTCAACCTTGTTGCACATCAGCAGCCTATACAGCCAAGTTAAACTGAATTGAAATAAATGGTCTCCAAAGACTGTTGGGTGCATAGCTACCACTTAAAGTGCATAACTCCAAAATTTAGATCCTCACAACTCCAGCACAGCAACTTCCTATTTCTGTAGGCACCTAAATTCCAATGGCACTTACATTTATGCTAATAAAGTCCCTCAGGCATTTACATTTCTGCCAGCGAGCCTGCACAAAGTTGTCTCAGTCTTGATATCCAGCTCCAAGCTCATCCTAATGGGGTTTATAGCTAGGTATTTCCTACTTATCTTGCTTATGGGACCTGATCTGATGTATGTGTGTATGTATGTACTATTTGGGATGCCTAAAAAATACGCAGTGAAAATGCATATCATAGTGTAATACTATGTCAGTGTTAACAAACACTGACAAAGGGAACTTGTAAAGTTTTATCCACATTTGAAACTATTTTTTTTATCATGGGTTCAATCTTAGTCAGAACCAGAGTACAGATCCATACAAAATAGAAGATGGTGATTCTGAATCCAATAATAACAAGTAGTATGGATGCTCAGGTGCTGCTATTTTAAAATAATTGGCCTCCAGAGGCCTCTCACAGCTGCACTTGTGGCTGCTCTGGCCACACCCATGACAACTCCAATGCTTTCCTTCTCCTGCAGAGTTTAAAGCTGCAGGCAAAAAGGAAAGGGCTTGTGGCACCAGGAGAGCCTTGCTAGCCCCATGCCACACAGCACCCTGCATTGGAGCCATGAGTGACCCAGCACTCCCTCTATGCCCCCCTTAGCTGCCAGCATGATGGCAGCAACCTCTGATGCCCCTGGGTAGGGGTGAAAGAGGGCACTGGCCTGGATTGCTGTGGAGATCCTGGTTCTCATTGAGGTCTAGGGTAGGAGATCAACATCCAGAATCTCTGCACCAAGAGGTAGAATGTCAATGTCCACAGCCAAATGACCGCCAACCTGGTGGAGAAAGGGCACACCAGGACACTGGACCAGGTCCAGATGAAAAGAAAAGAACTCCAGCAGGCCTACACAAAGGCCAGGGAGCAAAGTTCACGCTCTGGGGTGGCACTACACACCTGCTGCTTCCATGAGCAGTGGGGTATCATCCTGGGAGGGGGACCAATCACCTTCTCCCCATATGCCGTCATCAAAGACTCTGGCCAAGACATGCTTGGTGTCAGCCTCCATGAGAGCAGGATTGTGGAAGAGAAGGAGGAAGAGGAGCAGGCTATCCAGACACCATGCTTACCAGCCAGGAGCTGATCCTCAGCCGGGAGCCACTTCCCTCTCCCTCCAAGATGTCTCCCAGGGCTCAGATAATCTTGGGGAAGGCACTTTAGATGAGTTCCATCACTTTCCCTATACAACTGTGGGGGCAAGTGGCAGGTTGCAAAAAGCTGCATGCTCCTCACTCGGCCTTCTCAGCCTGGGAAGTGCCGGACCAAAGAAGTCAGCTTCATGACACTCTCATGCAGGAACCCCTCGCTCCTTCTCACAAGGTTTCTGCACAAGCCTGCCTTATTCTGGACACAATAGTGGGACATCTTCCCACAACAAGCCACCACTAAGAAGGCTGGGGTCATGGAAACACACACAGCAGTGCTTGCACATGGCACAGGCTCATGCTCACACTTGGGCTGTGTCCAGACTCAGGGTTTTTTTCGAAAAAAGTAGCCTTTTTTCGAAAAAACTTCACCTGCGTCCAGACTCAAGCCACGTTCTTTCGAAATTAAATTGAAAGAACGCGGCTTTTCTTTCGACGGCGGTACTCCTCATTCCATGAGGAAGAACGCCTTTTTCGACGGAGATCCGTCGAAAATAAGTGAGTGTGGACGGGGGGAGGCCTTTTTTTCGAAAATATTGGCCTCCAGGAAGAAGCCCTGGTGGACAATCTGGGGCATGGGTTGCATGTCTGTGGTTCCTGTCTGCAGCCATTTCTTAAAGGGACAGGCACCCTCACAGCCACTTGTTGCAGAGAAGGAGCCAGAGCACACGGCTACTTTGCTGCAGCATGTCCCAGCCCCAAGACCGTCCTGGCCCATCCACAGAGCCTTCTGGGGACCCAGCCAAGGGCTCCAAACGCCGGGCACCATCCTGGTCTGGCCCAGAGCTCAAGAGCCTTCTGGAGCTCTGGGGAGAGGAGGAGGCCTTACAGGCCCTCAAAAGCCGGCGGCGAAATGCTGACATTTATGGCCGCATGGCAGAAGCCCTGGCCCAGAAGGGCCACTACCCCCGCACCCAGGACCAGGTGCGCTCCAAAGTAAAAGAGCTGCGCCAGGGGTACGTCAAGGCCAGGGAGGAGAGCTCCCGTTCTGGGGCAGCCCCCTACTACTGCCCTTACTACACCGAGCTGGACCAGATCCTGGGTGGCAGTGGTGAAGCACGCACACCACGGCGGTTCGTGCAGTCAGGATTGGCAGACCCCGTGGTGGACGCTCCCGAGCAGGACCCAGAGCAGTCTGGAGACGGGGACATGGTGCCAGAGGAGGAGGACAGTGAGGAGACGGCGACCCTCACCCTGGAGCCAGTCACCCAGACCCCAGAGGCCTCCCAGGTGTCATCTGGCGCAGGAGAGGAAGCAGCAGGTGAGTGCAGTGAGGTTGTGTAACACCCGGGGGGGGGGGGAGGAGGTAGGTGGGTGCACAGTGGGTGATGCACAAGGGAAACCAGTCATGCTCAGGCTGATGCCCAGGTCACACACAGTGTTACCTTCAGAATGTCTGATTCCCCTGTCTCAAGGAGAGGGCATGCCCTTTTGGACAGCTGTTGCACACATGACTGATTGTGATAGAAATGTAGCCGTGTTACTCTGATCTGAGGAAGTGGGTCTGGCCCACGAAAGCTCATCCCCTAATAAACCATCCTGTTAGTATTTTAAGTGCTACAGAGTCCAGTTTTTTAGGACTGATTGTGTCTTCTTCTTTTCCTCCACAGCCGGACCAGCCGTGCAAGAGGGCCGCAGCACCCCAGCCCCACCTCCATCTCCATCTCGGGGACATGGGAGCCGCAGACACAGACGTGTCTATGCGGACATCCTCAGGCAGCACGTGGAGGCCGTGCAGGAGCTCAACTCCATCCTCAGAGAGAGGGCGGAGGCAGAGGATCACTGGCATGACGGGCTGATGGAGGAGCTGGTCCTGCAGCGCACGCCCCTGACTGCCACTCTCAGGGAGGTCTGCGGCTTGCCTGCTCCTGTGCCTGGTCCTGCTCCTCCAGCACCCCATAACCCCACCCCACCAAACCCCCCTTCCACAACAGCATCCCTTTCCCCCCTTGAACCTCCCTCTCCCCCAGTCCCCCCAGTTCCCCAGCCCCTCTCTCCCCCTGGACCTCCTCTCCCCCAGGCCTCCACGTCCCAAGAGCACCCCAGCCAGCCAACCGACAGGTGCACCACCCGATCCCGTGGCCATGGAGCACCCCGAACACGAGGCCCAGGCAGGAGAGGGAAATCAGGCAAGCACCGTGCAACCTGATCCCCTTCCCCCCTCCAGGTTTCAAGTCCCCTTCCCCCCTCCAGGTTTCAAGTCCCCTTCCCCCCTCCAGGTTTCAAGCACCCCCATCACCCCAGTTAAAGCACAAAGAAAGGGTTCAACAATATGTTTATTGTAAATAGTTTTGTCAACATCAAAAATAAAAAAAGTTTTTTTATGTTTGCTACACGTATACTATTTTTTGAGAGATATGTAAAAAAATTAAACAGAACATATTATTTTGCAACAAACCCTAGTGTTAATGATTTGTCCAAACAGGGTCAGGAGATGGGTTGTGGAGGGAAGCTTCTATTGGGCCAGGGCCCAGTCCCCAGGCAGAAACCCCTCAGTAGAGTCAGTGGCCTCCACTTGAGAATTGCTCCCGTAGGGCCTTCCGTATGCCAACAGCAGACCGGTGAGCCTGGCGGATGGCAGCTGTCCGGGGCTGGGCAAAGTGCCTCTCCTGGCCATCAGCACCTCTACCCCACCCTGGTAGGAAGGCCTCCCCTTTCCTCTCCACCAGGTTATGGAGAACGCAACACGCGGCCACCACCTCAGGGATGTTGCTCTCCCCCATGTCTAGGCGTGTGAGCAAGCACCAGAATCTGCCTTTTAAACGTCCAAATGCACATTCCACCTGGTTGCGAGCCCGGTTAAGGTGAGCATTAAACTGCTCCTTGCTCACATCCAGGTGGCTGGTGTAGGGCTTCATCAGCCACGGCATCAGGGGGTAGGCGGCATCAGCAACTATGCACACCGGCATGTGCACATCCCCAACCGCAAACTCGCGATGCGGGAAAAATGTTCCTGCCTGAAGCCTCCGGTAGAGGTACGAGTTCCTGAAGATGTGGGCATCATGTGCCCGCGCTGACCACCCAACACAAATGTCCGAAAACTGGCCACGATGGTCGACCAGGGCCTGGAGGACCATAGAAAAGTAGCCCTTTCTGTTGATGAATTGGGCTGCTCGATGGGGCGGTGCACGGATTGGAATGTGTGTCCCATCGAGCGCTCCTCCACAATTTGGGCAGCAAAGCCGGCCATGACGCTGTCCAGATCTTGTAGACAGATGAGCCTGTTGAGCAGCTCCGAATTGATGGCCCTCACCACCTGCAGAACGAGACAGACAACAAAATGTTAGAAGGGGTGCCTTATCTCTTAGGAGGAGAACCCACCGCCCACCTTCCCTCTCAAATACCCCGGGAATCCCCTCCTCAGAACCCCCCCCCAACAATTCAGGGTAAGTGGAGGAGCTCCCTCCCACTCCCACTCCACTTGGCCCTTCCTGACAGTCTCCCTTCCCCCCACCCCAAACTGTGACTGTCCCCAGACAATGACTTACCTCCATCAGGATGGATCCAACAGTAGACCTGCCCACTCCAAATTGGTGTCCCACGGAGCGGTAGCTGTCAGGGGTTGCCAGCTTCCAGAAGGCAATGGCGACCCTCTTTTCCAGGGGAATGGCGGGCCGCAGGTGGGTGTCTTGCCATTGCAGAGCAGGGGCGAGCCAGGTACACAGCTCCTGGAAAGTGGTCTTTCGCATCCTGAAGTTGCGTAGCCAGTCTTGGTCATCCCAGATCTCCATCACGAGCCGGTCCCACCAGTCAGAGCTGGTGTCAAACCTCCAAACACGCCTGTCCACAAAGAAGTTTGGAGGCAAGGGCAGTGCAGCTGCTTGACAGAGGAGCCCTTCGTATCTCTGGTCTGGGTCCAGCTGGGGAAGTAACCTCATGACTGTGTCATGCAGATGCAGCAACAGTTGCAGTATGATGGTGTGGGGCCATCGCCTGCCCAGGGGCAGCTCTGGCTCCATGCCACAAAAATGGGTCTCAAACAGAAAAACCTCCAGAGAAAAAGGCTGCTGGGGTGTCCCAGGAAGCTGAGCACTCCAAACTAGCACTGCAATGCCTTGCTTACCTCCTCGAGGGACAGCAAAGGCAGCTGCAGGAGCAGAGCAACGTGTGTTCAGGAGTGTCCCTTTAACCACGCCGCGTCTCTGCAAAGGGCAGGCAGGCAGCAGCACCCAGAAGGAAATGCTGCCCCCATGCCCTGGCAGAAGCAGTTCCAGGTGGCTTTGAATTTCGAAAGAGCATCCAGCAGTCAGGACGCTCTTTTTCGAAAAAGCGGATCGATTTTCCGATCCGCGTATTGTAGTCTAGACGCTCTCTTTCGAAAGAGGCTCTTTCGAAAGATACTTTCGAAAGCGCCTCTTTCGAAAGAGGCTTGCAGACTAGACATAGCCTTGGGCAGCATCTACTCCTGGTCAAGTGCGGCGATATGGAGGAGACCGATCCCCTGCATGGGAACCTGCTGAGGGGAGGAAGCAGAGGGGACCCCAATAGCACGCTTTCTGGAAAGCAGCATCTGATGCTCACACACACTTCTCCAGTACCCCCCACCATCTCTCCTCCAGAGGGCAGGGATAAAAGTTCTCTCTGCAGCACACTGCCATGCTGGACCCGACATGTGTGGGACACAGAAGGAAGCTGAGCTGTCCCATACCCCCTCCTGCCCACAGGCTCCTGGCCTGGCTGGCATATTCCCATGCCTGCTTGTCTGTGGGACATGGGGGTAGTGATGCTCCCCTGGGACATCTGTGCCCCTGTTGGAAAGTGCTTGCTGTCTAGGCAACAGATGACCTTGCTCGAAGCACGTTGTCATCATCTGAACTGAGACCTTCAGTGTTGACTCAGAGATTATGGCTAGGCTTCATGCACACTGTCACCTGAGGTAACTGCCCTTGTCACTTTTCTTCACAAGTTGCACAGCTGTGAGCATGATGCATCCACAACCTCCCATTCCATCTTCCCGACTCCACAACATCCACTGGAGGAAGCACACCCAGGAAGACACGCTACATGACCAGATAGCCTGCCTCCAGTCCCTCACCCGGTGCTTCAATGAGGAGCACCAGGAGCGGGCCGCCAACTGCAAGGAGTGTCAGGCTGACCGGAAGCAGAGGAAGGCCATGTAGGAACAGCTGTCACACTAGTACAAGGCCATGTGCTCCTCAATAACATCAGTCATGGAGCACATGGCTGTATGTATGGAGTGGGCCACCAGCCACCTCCCAGGTTCTGCCCTCCCAACTCCCTGCTGCCACACTTCCAACTCCCTGCACCCGCACCTGCATCTACCCTCCTGGCTTCTCCTCCTAGTTCCCCTAGGGCCCACTGGGTCCCCCAAACATGTGACAGTGGGACCGCCCAGATAGCCAAAGCCTGCCGAGGTGCCCGAGGCAGACACCAGTCTCAGCCCTATTCCTGAGCCCTCTTTCGTTCCTTCCCTACAATTCTCCCTTCACCATTCCAGGTTCTTCCCCCAGTCCCTCCCCTACTGTATATCCCCCAAATAAAAAATCAGAGTAGTTTGTTCCAACATAAAGACTTTTTTATTTGGTCTGCAGGGGTGGGGAATAGGTGGGAAGGGAGGGCAGGGGAAGGGAGCAGTTGGGGAGGAAAGGCACACATGGGCAATGTAGACGCTCCTTGTGGAGAGGCCCAGGGGAGAATATTTCAGGTGGCCTTGGCTGAAACTCTCCCTCCTGGACTCCCAGATGAGTACAGTCCCCTGATGATCCCCATAGTAAGATGTTATTGATGGCCTTGGCTACTTGCAGCCGCATGGCCCCACACTGAAGTGGTTCCCAGTGGACCAGTTGCTGTCCAGCATGGCGAGCTTCCACAGGGTGATGATATCATCCTTCTGCAGGGGGATGGCAGGTTGCAGTCAGGTGTCCTGTTGCCTGAGGGCAGGGATGAACCATAGAGCTCCAGAAAGATAGCCTTCAGCATGCAGATCAAATAGTGGAAGAAAATTGTCACAACCATATAGAGCAAAGGATATGGTTGTGACAATTTTCTTCCACTATTTGATCTGAGGAAGTGGGCCTGGCCCACGAAAGCTCATCGCCTAATAAACCATCTTGTTAGTCTTTAAAGTGCTACATAGTCCTGTTTTTTGTTCCAGGTACACCAGACTAACACGGCTACATTTCTATCACTATTTTTTACTGAGTTATCTAAAGGCATCCTGAATTGCATATAATACATACATACATACATTCTATAACAGGGCAAAACACCACGGAGTCACATCACATCCTGATTTTTTTTTTCCAAATTTGGGAATCAACATTGACCCTATACAAAAATACCAGAAGCTGAAGTTACCATGCTTTTCCAGTACAATTCATTCTTTGTTCAAATCTTGAGGATGAGTGACACTAAGTAGGTGCTGCTGGACAGCCCTCAAAATGACAACAAAAACTACATTTCCACATTAACAAAGCAGAGGATCAATAGAGTAATTTCCCCAGGGGTATGCTAAGAAATTTAGTGACACAAGGTACAATTATTACAACAGATGCTTTTTTCTATGCTTTTGCAACACTGTCCACCAGAGGATTTACAGGAAAAGTAGTCAGACTTTGAAATCTGGATGTTAATTAAAATAGGTTTTTAAGAAATATTCTATTTGTTTTGTGTAATTTTTCCCATGAAGAACTGTCAGGAAGTTCATCTACCCAAACTAGAAAATCATCCCAGTCCATGGAGGTCTCATGTTAGATCCCACCTCCCTGCAAGTTATATCATTGTCCTCTCCTCTCCCTGTTAGCAGCTCCCTCCAAGCTCTACAGCTCAGTTAAAGGCCTGCTTTAAAACCCTGTGAAGTAAAAGAAAGACTCATTTGATTAAGTTGGTATTGGGTCATGGTCTAAGGGCCCAGTCCTGTGAGGTATTAAGCCCCCACAGGTACTTCTGAGGATTGCACCATATCTTACCTTCTAGAGTTCAGTAGGGGGAAATACAACAGAGCCTCTCCTCATACTTCTAGGACAGCACTTCAAAAGCTGTAGATCCTGAATGCTCACAAAAAGCCTTTCTATCTAACAATAAATGGAATTACTCTAGATTTACACTGGTGTAATGAGAAGTAGCACTATGCCCAAAATAACAGATAGGTCTTTGGGAAATGTGTACGTATTTCTGCACATCTAATGCATGCTAAAATCATATCGTTGATATATCATAAGCTATACCGTAAGGTTTTGGGGGACGAATTATAATTTATTATGTTTGTGACAGGTGGCAAAACTTTCATCTACATTCTTGTGGTTTAAAAATGGTGTTTGAACCAAAATGTTTCATTTTAGTTGAAAGTTTCCAGTTTTCCAACAGACAAAATGGACACCAAAACTTTTTCCTTAATCTTCTTCCAGGTTAAAAAATGATTTTTGATTTTTGAAAAAGGGAAAAATAATGTACCCCAATTGAAAGTTATTACTGAAATATGACTATAAATTTTCAGTTATACTCTTTAAGTAAGAAGAAATTCATTAGATATTTGAAAAACATTTTGTAAATGTTCCCTCTGAAAAAGTAACTATCACTATTACACCATCTCAGTGTCTATCATAATAGAGCCTAAATGCAGTTACAAATGTAGTTAAATAATAACAAAAGCAACAATAAGACAAAAATGTCAATATTAGCTAAACATAAGTTAAATGCAAACTATTTGGCTCAGCAGAACATTTTACATTATAAGAAGCTCTTGAATATACTAAGAAATGTATTTTTAATAGTCATTAATATCACATGGTCTTTCACAGCCCAGCTTTCTAGTGCGGAGAGCCATCTGGCTGAAAAGTTATATCTAGAACAGATTGAAAAATAGTAAAGTTTGTTAAATTTGTCAACAACATTCAAAATTTGAATGTGGATTGAAGTTTTCATAGAATCATAGAATTATAGAATTCTGGGCCTGGAAGAGACCTCAGGAGGTCACAGGGTCCTGCCCCATGCCCAAAGCAGGACCAATCCCAACTGAATCATCCCAGCCAGGGCTTTGTCAAACCAGGACTTAATCAAAATTTGGATTAATTTTAAGCAGATCTACTTATGTTATTTGTGGCATTGCAGCTGGAGAAGCTTTTGGGTATAACTGGTTTTTAATCCCCAACTTGCTTGAATATTAAAAGGACACTTTCAGTTTAACAACTATTCAATTTGAATGAGTAGTTTCAGGTATTCCAGCTGTCTGACAGTGCTCTTGCTAATTTCTATAGCTTTCAAATCACATTTTCCCATTATTTCAAGCATTGTTTTGTCTCTGTCTCTGTGGGAAAAAATATGCACAAATGAAATTTGGGATCCCAAGCAATGTTCCCTCTAAGCTGCGTGGGGGCACAGCTTCACAGGTGATTAATCAGCCCGGCACAGTCAGAGGCTCAGGGCTCTGTGCATGGAGGAGCTGACCGACTGCGTGGGGCTGATTAATTACCTGTGGTGCTGTACTGCTGCACAGCTTAGAAGGAACACTGATCCTGAGAATCTAAACGTATTTAGTTATCTGGAGGTGCTTTTGAAATTCTTACTAGTTGCCTATCTTCATCTGTATTGCCTAAATCACTATTGTTAGTGGAATTTAGGAGCTTGTCACTTCAGGTATCTCTAATCTGGAGATGGATCATGTAACTTGGGGATCTAGTATCTCTAGAGGACCTTCCTTTGGTGTCAATAGGGAAGTAGTAATAACCAAACTTTCTGATCTAGCTTCAGCATTAAGGTTTTATATGATTTAGCTCATGCCAAAATAAGATTAAAAGAATTACAGACAACAGGGAGAGAACATTCTGAATAATGCCAAGAACATATCAAAGAAGAATGTTATAATTAATCTCACATGTACATGAGTTAGAAGGAAACAAAAAATGAACTTTTATGCAAGTCAAACTGTCCTGTTTCCTCCTTCCCCTTTTATTCTTTTAACATTTAAGTTTAAGCCAGAAAAAGACTAAGCAAAATGCCATTGGTGTATCTTTCTACTAAAGATTCACAATACAATGACAAAACACACATGATTACGATTATGTAGAAAGTCTGTTGCACTGCCAGCAGTTGAACCCAGATTTCTTGAGCCCACAAGACAATTCTTTCACATTTATTGATCTCCTCTATAAACGAAGCAAGCCTGATCTGTTCAATTTTTCCTCCTATGGAAGTTTTCCCATGCTTGTAATAATTTCCTAATTATCATTGGTAGCCTTTGAGCCCTCTCCATTTCCTCTCTTATTTGAGCACACAGTCCATTCTGGACTTGAAAGATACGTTGTCAATAAGAGCAATAATTACAATTATTTGTTTTGTGCAAACACCTGAATGTTTTACACTTGAAAATCAGCTGTGTATTTGTGAGTAGATCACATTTCTGACATCTATTCAATGACTTGGTAGCAATGGGTAAGCAAATATTTATAAGCCTCAAATGATCCATAAAAATGAAGGCAAGAGAAAAGTAATGAAAAACATTATCGAATCATTCATTCATTCTAAATTTTAGTCATATTACATCAGCAACTCACACTGAAAACAAATAATTCCTATCTTTAAGGATGATAGTAGCCTTATTATTGAATAGGAATGTTTATTGAATAATGTAAAATTGACCAATTTGCATTATTATAGTGATGTAGAAGTACTTATGACCTACATTTAAAAATCATAACCAGATCTGGAAATGCACGTATTATTACAACAGTCATTTTTTCTTTCAATGTCCCTTTGTTCAATATAAATGCCTGTAACATGAGCTTTATATAGGTCATTTTCTACAGAATCTCGTCTGTTTTTTCAATGCTGCTGTTTATTCCTGTTGATGCCTAATTAGTGTAGGTGTTGCATAACTAACATCACATAGCAACATTATTTAACAGCACATTAATGCCGCAGTCCAAGATTAAAACTGAAAGCGTTTCATCATGTGTTAGTGTTTTGCTATTTTGAACTGAACAATTCAGATAGTTAATGGGAAAAATGCACACATTTATTGAAAATGAATAACAAATTCCTGGCAAAAGACTTCCCATTAAAATTACAGTAGCAAAGTAGCAAAATTCTTCTGGTATTTTGAAAAGCTGTAGTATGATCCTACAAGGCAGGAAATGTTTTTGGAAATCAGTTCATACAGAATCAGCCTACGTTCAAACAGAAAGCAAATAATCTATCTATTAAGTTGAGGATTTTGTTTTGCAGGAATTTATAATAACTATTTTTCAGTTCTAGTGCATGTGGATTTGTAGTCTGAGTTTTGTATTGCATTTGTGGATTTGTTTGAACTCAGATTTTGCTGTCAGACAAACCCACCAAATTGTGCCTTTTTGTGAATTATATCATGTTCACCCTGAACAAGTTCCAGATTTGCTAAGAGGTCTTCAATACTCTGTAAATATTACTGGAGTTTTGGGCCATGTTAGAATTTTTCACCAACTTGATTAAAAACTAACACTGAGATTTTCAAAAGTGACTAATACATTTTGGGCACCTCAGTTAGTGGGAGTACAAACTAAAGACATGTTAAAAGGGTCTGATTTTTCTGAAGTGGAGCACATACATTATCAGAAAATCATTTTTTTTTTAATACAGTAATGAGAACCTATGGCCCATGGGATGAATTTGGCCCAGGGCTTGCCTTGATCTGGCTTGTGAGGCTTAGGGCTTCCCCCTCCACATACACAATGGGGTGAGCTGGCTCTGGTGGTCCAGCCACATGGGAGGCACCATGACTAGAGTTCCAGCTGTGGGGGGGAAGCCACAAGCCTTGCAACCTGGATCAAGGCAAGCTGTGGGCTGACTCTGGCCTGCGGTTTCTGCTTGTAGGAAGAGGAAGCAGCTCTGCACACTGCAGGGAAGTGCTTCCTGCAGGCACTGCCACCCCCACTCATCACTCCCATGGGCTGGGAATTCTGACCAAATGGAGTGGGGCAGGGGGCAGTACCTGCAAGCACAGGGTGGCACAGAGCCACCAATGCACCCCTGGGAGCTGCACCAGGTAGGCACCCTCACCCTCAGCACCTTCCCACACTCTACCTCCCACTCATACTCCACAATGCCACTCCCCTGCCCTCTCCTGCACCTTGCTTCCCTTTCAGACTCTGCACTGTTCACCCACAGCCGACTCCTGCACCCTCCCTCTCACCCCGATTACACACCACCACCAGTGTTCCCTATAAGCTGAACACCAGAGCAGCTACCCAGGAGAGATTCAAGTGCTGCTCAATTAGTACGTAAGAACATAAGAACAGTAATACTGGGTCAGATAAAAGGTCCATCTAGCCCAGTATCCTGTCTGCCAACAGTGGGCAATACCAGATGCCCCAGAGGGAGAAATCACAACAGATAATCATCGCATGATCTCTCTCCTGTCATCCATTTCCAGACTGACAGAGGCTAGGTACACCATTCCTACCTATCCTGGCTAATAGCCATTGATTGACTTAACCTGCATGAATCTATCTAGCTCTGTTAATATCTAGCTTTGAACCCTGTTAAAGTTATAGTCTTTACAACATCCTCTGGCAAGGAGTTCTACAGGCTGACTGTGTGCTGAGTGAAGAAAAACTTCCTTTTGTTTGTTTTAAACCTGCTGCCTATTAATTTCATTTGGTGACCCCTAGTTCTTATATTGGGGGAGTAAGTAAATAACTGTTCCTTATTCACTTTTTGCACACCAGTGATGATTTTATAGACCTCTATCCTATCCCCCCTTAGTCTCCTTTTTTCTATGAAGAAAAGTCCAAGTCTTTTTTTCTCTCTCTTCATATGGGACTCATTCCAAATCCCTAATCATTTTGTTGCCCTTTTCTGAACCTTTTCCAATGCCAATATATCTTTTCTGAGATGAGGTAACCACATCTGTATGATTGGTTGAGCCTCCCACCTGCAGCCAGAGCTGGCAGGGTGTGATTCTATTGGTGGTGCACATCTGCACATGCCTTAGTGCCCAGACCCCCAACCCAGCTCACTCCTGCACTGTACCTCCTGCCAAGTCCCTGTTCTCCTAACCACAGCCCACTCCCTAGCAACTACCACCCACACACTGAACCCCTCATTTTTTATTCCACCCCAGAGCCTAGGAGACCCCTACAAAATCTATTTGCCCCAGGCCCCCAGAAGAGTTAATTCAGCCCTATGGATAAGCCCTAAGCCTTGGCACCTCTCACCCATGCCTGTGGGACTGGAGCTTGAGAGAAGTGAGGTAAGTGTCTTTTTTTCTGTTTCTCAGTTGTGGGACACATATATGAGGGTTAGGTCAGTGAGAGGTGTGTGTGTGTGTGTTTGTTTCTCATTTATTTGTGGCCCCCAAATGATTTGTTTTAGGGTCAGTGGCTTGTGACCCCCAAAATTCCCCACCCCTGCTTTATGTCTTAAAATGTACACCCATTAATGGAGAAACCAAATTGTTTTAAAAGTTCTGAGGCTAATGTCTCTGCGTTGGACATCTAGGCTGTGTCCAGACTCAGGGGTTTTTTCGGGAAAAGTAGCCTTTTCCCGAAAAACTTCCCCTGCGTCCAGACTCAAGCCGCGTTCTTTCGAAATTATTTCGAAAGAACGCGGCTTTTCTTTCGATGGCGGTAAACCTCGTTTCACGAGGAAGAACGCCTTCTTTTGAAAGTTCCTCTTTCAAAAGAAGGCGTTCTACAATGTAAAGAGGCCGTCTTCGAAAGAGAGCATCCAGACTCGCTGGGTGCTCTCTTTCGAAAAAGTGGATTTCCTCTATCGAAAGATCCGCCTGCAGTCTAGACGCGATCTTTCGAAAAAGGCTCTTTCGAAAGATGCTTTCGAAAGAGCCTCTTTCGAAAGAAGCCTGCAGTCTAGACATAGCCGTAGGGAGCACCAGATATCAGTGTTAGTAGAGCATTGTGAATCCTGTCTTTTTATATATGTCAGGTAGCTGTCTATTATTTGGTGGTAATATTCAGAGTTTCCATCAGTCAAGAAGAGTTTGATCATATTTAAATAATTGATTGCCAATGGTTCTGATCTTGCTTCTATTGAAATTATTGGCAAAATTCTCATTGACTCCAGTGGTGCAGTATTGGGCATCTTGAATATAATATCACCATTGCCTCTGAACTGTATGGCAATTTCTTTTAATTTAATAGGAGAAGAATCTGGTCCATTATGGGACTAATCATTCAAGGAACAAGAAGGCTGCCTAAAATGAGGAAGAAGAACCAGCAACAACTCAAAACTCTTCCAGAAGAGTAATTGTATGTAAGCGAAGCTGGGGGAAGAAAAGGCAGCCAACTCAAAAGAAAAGCATGTAGAACACACACAAAAATTAAAGTGTAAATAAAAAAATAAAAAAATAAAAAAATTTAAAAAGACAATATTTCTAAACATGCACCAAAAGACTAAAAATAAGAACAAAGTGCACCAAAAAGGCAAAAATAAAATTTTAAGTTAGCAATGTGGGAGAAAGATTGGATGTCTGAGTACGATTCAAGGTAGCTGCTGTTAGCCATCTATTCTTTCTCCTACAGTGGGAGAGCGGGGACAGCAGCAAGAAGCCCGCAACAGCTCCTGAGGTTGGGGCGGCAGTAGCAAGAGGCCAGTGTCAGCTCCTGTGATAAGGCCAGCACAGGGGGTGGCCTGACGGGGGGCCAAGAGCCATGCAGCGTGTCATGGAGCCAGGCGGGTTGCCTGCAGGAGCCGGCGGGGGTGGCCTGCCATGTAGCACATAGCGGCAGCACCACCTCAGGAGTGGAGCCACGCAGCGTGGAACTGGCGGGTGGGGTTGGGAGCCACGTGGCACAGCACGAGCCAGGCAGCTGAGCACACTTGCAGGAGCTGGCAGGGGAGGCGGGTTGGTGCATGCGCAGGAGCAGCAAGTTGAAAATCCCATGACAGACAGATAAGAATGGTGTCCACTTAATAGAAAGATTGTCTAAAAAGAGTTTTAAAAATAACCAAATTTGGTGTCATGCTAGCTGAGCAAGTCAACAAAAGTGCATCAAATGAATAGTCTGTAGATTCATCAGCCAAATCTTGCATTAGGGAAAATGCTTAGATATTTCAGTGGTGAGTACTGTAGAATACCCTATGATAAGCAAAAAGTTCATTCACCAGCTGGAAACAGTTAATAAGAGAACCAATAAATAATCTGCTTCCTCAAGAGAGGTGATTTAGAAAACATATCACAGAAGAATAATCTCAACTGGGTAGTACTCTTAGAAGGAATTGAAAAAAAGCAAAATAGTAGATTTGGTGTGCTCCAGCCCCACAGTGGGGCAGCAAGGGGGCTGGAGCACCAGTGCGGGCTCCCCAGTGTTAGGGGCGGGGTGAGCTTCAGTGACCAAATCTAGGCAAGTTGGGGGCCACATCTGGCCCCCGGGCCTGAGGTTCCCCACCCCTGCTATAAAAATATTATCTCTTGAAGTGACTGTTACTTATCTCTCTGAAGTCAATGAACGTTTTGAATTCCATTGATAGAATTATGACTGAAATATCTAACTGCAAAGATGTGTCGCTCTCCAAATCTTTGAGACAGAAAATATACTTGGATGAAGCAAAGTTAGAACTGTTATTTCTTGAAAATATAGATCTAGGAGAGTTTTGAAGAGGGCAAAATAATATGGATCAAGATGGTAGCAGCAAGAAGGACAAAAGTGTTCATTTATTGGTTTTAATGACTATGCTGGAATTAGTAGAAAATTCAGATAGACAACTTAGATCTTTGTCCCCTTGTCTCTTTGGATCAGCTCTTACAGGCTCCTCAGAACAATTTATCAACCAAAAGATCCTTCTTCATCTCAACAGGATAGATTGTAGTCATGAGCAGTTTAAATTATATTTTTACCACGGGGATACTTTGAGCTCCCCATCCTGCTATTATGAAACTCAAGAACAAAGAGAGTGCCACCTAGTTAAGGACTGTTTTCTGTGTCATCTTGATGGTAGATGGATTCATTTGACATCAGTGGATGCCCCTCATGTGATAGACAGACTACATCACTTATCCAACATCTAATTCAGTGTTTGTACAACCAGAATCCATATGTCAGAAAGAGCGAAAAACATAAACAGAAATAGAACTTGCAGACGGCTCCTTCAAAACAGATGATAGATTTCTGCAGTATATTACTCTCTCAGACTAACATATCCCATGACCTATACAAATTACTAATTATCTGGAGAAATTGGACATTTCTAGACTTAATGAAGAAATAAGAGAATGGTTGGAAGCAGCGATAATTGGGGAAGCACACTAGGAGGTAATATCTTCACTGCAGAATATGAGAGCCCTCAGCTTGGCCAGATATCTCAATAATATCTTCACATTATTTGTAAATGGTATTCATAGACTGGAGTCAGAAAAATCTATTTAACTATGCCTTTATCTCAGTATCCCTCCTGCCAGGACTTGATTTTCCCAAGGATCCTTATTTTGCAGACATGGTAGCAATCCTTCTGACTGCAAATTACAGAAAACCAGTTCTCTCAAATTCTTATTAGAAGGACCAAAAGAATAAAATCTCCAATAATTCATCCTGATTGGTTTATAAAGATACTGGTACAGCTAATGCATGGTAAGAGTACAATGCTTACTCTGCGTATCACAGCCAGGTCAGAAGAAGATGGTTAGTCATACTGGTACTTCTAGTAAAAAAAATAGTTTTATCGTATAATCCTATTGCTTTACTTCTATTGAAAATAAATGGGAATGAGCTTTAAATATCTGGGTTAGCTCAAACTATTTTATCAAAAGCCCTAAAATATTACAAACAAAATACAGTGAACCAAAATGAAAGATTTCAAAGGATATGAGTGATGTTGAGCAGTTTGTATGGTTCCCTTCACAGTAGTGTCTGAGCATCAGCCATACATTTAATCTCTCATTTCCTTCTCAGTGTGATGACCTGATTTACTTCTCCAGATCTAAAGAAGTTGTATAAAAATGCTCAGCAAGGTCAGTCTTATTGAGCTGTGCCTCTGAGGTCAATAAGACTATTTGCATATTTAAAGTTAAAGTACTTTGCGGAGCTGGGGCCAGTAGTCTATGAATGCATTTGCTGAATTAAACTGATAGACTCCAAAATAGAGCCGTAGTGAGTGAGGGTGATTCAGCTTTACTGGAAGTGGTATTACTACATACATATTAGATCAGAGGCTTCAAACTCCTGATCTATGGGCCAGCTATGGCTATAATGATTGCAAAATCTGAGGCTTGTGGGGAAGGGCTGTCTATTACTGGTTCCTAAGCCCTGCTCCTTCCCACCATTGATCCACCTTCTCAGCTCTATGGCACCCCAGTGACTAGGATGTGGCTTCTGGGATCTCTGGGGGTTGAAGGGGATGGTTCTGCATGGTGACAGCAGTTGGGCCCCCTAAACTCTTTGCAGCTGGAGCTGTGGAGCATATGGCTGGAAGGGGTGTGACTACAATGGCATGATGCCCCCCAATGGTCCACCTCCTAGGGAATGGGGTACCATAGTAGGAGAGGATGAGGTGATGGCAGTAAGAGATGGAGTTTGGGGGGCCAGTAATGGACAGATCTTCCCCTCCCCCACTCACATTTTGAAACAGGGTCATCGTGAATAAAAAAAAAACCATGTTTAATTTCAAAAATGTAGAAATAAAACGTTTTTATTTTTTTCCCAAAATTGTGTATACCCCCTACGACTAGCTGAAACAACTTAGTGAAACTGAACATTCTATGAGAACACTTTTTAAATTAGTCATAGAACTGGAAGGGTCCTTGAGAGGTCACTGCCAGTCCCCTGCCCTCACTGCAGTACCAATCACCATCTAGATCAACCCTGACAGGTTTCTGTCTAACCTGCTCTTAAAAATCTCCAATGATGGAGATTCCAAAACCTCCCTAGGCAATTTATTCTAGTGTTTAAACACCCTGACAATTAGGAAGTTTTTTCTAATGTCCAACCTAAACCTCCCTTGCTGCAATTTAAGCTCATTGCTTCTAGTTCGGTCCTCAGAGCCCAAGGAGAACAATTTTTTTTCTCCCTCCTCCCAGTGACACTCTTAGATACTTAAAAGCCACTATCATGCCCTCCCTCCCAGTCTTCTCTTTTCTAAACTAAAGAAGCCCAATTTTTTCAGTCTTCCCTCATATGTCATGTTCTCTAGACCTTTAATATTTTTGTTGCTCTTCTCTGGACCTGCTCCAGTTTCTCCCTGTCTTTCTTGAAATGTGGTGCCCAGAACTAGACACAATACTTCAACTGAAGCTGAATCAGCACAGATTAATGAAATCTGCATTTTTTTTTACTGAAAAAAAAGCTTTGGTCAAAAAATTCATCCAGCTCTACTCCTAATATTTGGAACAGAGAAGAAACATCCCCTTTCCACAGCCCCTTAACCCACATTTGAAGATAGGCCAGTGTGATCCCACCAATAGACAAGGACGAAGTTTGGGGAGCTGAGCGTCAGTCTTTACCCAAGAGCTGGAGATCAGTTAGGAAAGAATCATTATCAGGACTATATGAGTTATTGCCAGATAGTTCCCTGATGAGTTAAATTGTGGCCTAATTACACCCCTTGCATTTTGTCATGCTTTCTGCATATATGGCACAATTTGCTTTGCATACCTGAAACTTAGTTGGGAAGAGCAATTGATAATACAGGCAGTCCCCGGGTTACATGGATCTGACTTACATCAGATCCCAACTTACAAACGGGATGAGGCAACCCCGCACTAGCTGCTTCCCCCCAGCAGACCAGGAAGATGCGAAGCTAGTGCCCCCCCTCCCCCCAGCAGACCAGGGAGATGTGGAGCAGCTTTTCTCAGCAGACACCTCAGCTTGAGAATAAAGGACTGAGGGAAGTGAGGTGTGGGAGAATAAAACTGAGCTCTGGAGAAATGTTTGGCTAGAGTTTCCCCTACAATATGTACCAGTTCAGACTTACACACAAATTCAACTTTAGAACAAACCTACAGTCCCTATCTTGTACGTAACCCGGGGACTGCCTGTACATAAAAAGATTGTAAGTAAAGGTTAATCAAAGCAGTCTTAGCAGGGTATTTCTGTTCTGCCACTCAGAAACTTATTGGTATAGTTTATACCATCCATCAAATTGTGCTGCAGAGAATGAGAACAATAAATAACATACCTTAAAAAGCAATGAAGAGAGAAAGCAAACAATTTTTCACACAAATACAAGCTATGGATGACCAAAATTTTACCTGGCTTGCAGATAAAGAGGTTTAGAGGTTTAAGGGATTATACAGAAAACAGGATGGTATTGTAACTTGACAGAAATTACATTTATGAGAACTGGAAATTTTAGGTTGCAGGGCAGTAGCATTGGAAGGACCCAGTACCTTCTAGACCATCCCTGATAGATGTCTATCTAACCTGCTCTTAAATATCTCCAGAGATGGAGATTCCACAACCTCTCTAGGCAACTTATTCCAGTGTTTAACCACCCTGACAGTTAGGAAGTATTTCCTAATGTCCAACCTAAACCGCCCTTGCTGCAGTTTAAGCCCATTGCTTCTTGTCCTATCCTCAGAGGCCAAGCAGAACAATTTTTTTTGTTGCTCTTCTCTGGATCCTCTCCAGTTCCTCCACATCTTTCTTGAAATGTGGTGCTCAATATACAAAAAGTATATTGTTATTAATGTGACTATTTTTATAAATAGCTAGAAGAATTCAAAATTTTGCTTTCCATATACTGTAGATCCAGGATCCGCTGGAGTCCATGGCTGTTGGAAGACACCATGTGCCTGCAAAAACTCCAGGTCCTTACCTTCTCCTTCTTTAACACTCTGTCTGGCTGCTACTTATGGAACTCCCCTGGATCACTCATAGGCTGCATGAAAATGATGCAAACGTTATCAGTGACTTTTTCTATACTACCATTTGAAGGGATTCCCATGTGAACCTGATGGCAGACAATGTGCATCTCCCGGTCCTGAAGTTAAATTACAGAAACCTTAAACAAGCTTATATCTTTTGCCATTAAAAAGAGATGAGATTCACACATATGGCCAAACTTGCTAATACTTTTCATAAGCAGGATATTATTTTCTTCGTTACAATCCAGTCCCTTGCCAAATATCTTTTGCCTTTGCTCTGCACTTTGCTGTTAGTTTGACCAAGAGCAATAGAAAACACCTTTCTTCAATTAAGCTCAGTCACAGTATTTCAATAATGGCTTTTGTTTTTGTTGATTTGTTTGGTTTTCTTTACTAATGGGCCTGCCTTAAAGTCATTTAGGTTTCTATTTATGTAAGTAAGAAATGTGTTTTTGCAAAGTCTAACTTTGACACTCCGTGCAATTTATGCCATACTAGTGTGTTGTGTATTCTGTGACAGAGTTCCTTATTTCAGTGAGAGTGATACTGAATTCTTCAGCAAATTGGAAATTTGATGAGAGGATGAGATGCCAAGGAAAACATTAGAACTCTAGGCTTTTTTATTGAATTGCATATTGCTGCATAAATTATTTGTTTTAATAAAATTTTACTTTCATTATTTTTTCCTGTTCATTTCAGGATGCTATTTTCCAGCTTACTGAAGGATATAGGATGGTTATGGCACAAAAATCAATGACTTAGCTAAAGAATTTAGAGTCATTATGATTTAGGAGATAGATAGGGGTGTAGTTGTCAGAAGGCACCAGTGTGCTGTCCTGACAGGTCACTTGCTGTGTCAGTGATGATAATTGTTTGCCTGTGTGTGTGTTAGCATGCTCCCTCCATATGTTATGCTGGATTTGTACAAGTAGCTAGCACAGCAGAGTCCCCCAAGGACCACATGAGGTGCAATGAGGTGCAGGCAGTGCCATGTGCACGCAGTGCTCTGGGGCACTGCAGCCTACAGAGGTGGGGAAAGCAGCAGCATACAGAGCCATTGTCCTGATCTCTTGACCTCTCCCTGTGGTACCGCCTGTGCTGCTCACTGCCCTAGCTCTGCCCACAGAGCCCACAGCCGCCCATCTGCCCACTGGGAGCAGAAGAGAAGGAGCGGACAGGTTGGTGTGGTGGCTCCCCCAGGCAGCACGGGGGTGCTCTGGCAGCCGTGGTAAGTGCAGCCGCTGGGGTGTGGGGAGGTGAGTCTCCGCAAGGGCAGCTGGACTCCAGGCAGTCGGGCACCATGCTCTGGCTCCCCAAGAACCTGGTGGGGGGAAGCCCTCAAGAGCCTGCTGCTGGCACAGAAGCCTGGCTGGAAGCCCTGCTCCTAGCACCTGTCCCTGGGCTGCTGTACCCTCCCTCACCCACCTCTGGGCTGTCATTGCTGCTATGTGGGGTCTGCCAGCTACTGTGCCATGTTTCTTGGTGTTGAAAGCCCTGTTGGGTGGGGGTGGAGGAAGGGGAGTAGAGGCTTTGTTTAAAGTAGCAATTCCAAGTGGTGAGGGGAAGCAACAAGTTCAGGCTTGAGCTGGGGGAGTGGGGAATGGGGAGGAGGGAGGAGGCAGGTAGGATGCAGAGTGACATGATGATGTCACTCCGTCATTCTACAGGAAAAGGTGCCTTTTTTCAAATAGAGAGAGATAAGCAACAATTACAGGATCCCTAGAGGACACCAGGTATACTGGTGGAAATGGCAATGGGTGTGATAAGGCAAGTAGCAGATGGAACATGAAAGAAGACATTACATGAACAAGGAACTTCCACTTAGCCTGTGAAATTTTCACCTGTAACCATCTGTCCTGCAGTGCATTTACTTGAGAGAGAGAAGGCTTTTTCTTCCTCCTTTATTATTATTTTCATTTATTTAGTACCTAAATAAGCCCTGGTTGAGCTCTAAACAGACGTGACAGACCAAGATTTTTGTTAAGAAATAGCTGTTCAAGATTGCTTTCATTGTGCAAACATTTTAGGAACTCAAACATGGTGATTTCCTCTCAGAACAGCTTTCATGGAGAATATTCTTCCTACTCTTATATTTTCTACATTCTTCTTGTGGACTAGTAGGTACTGACCTCTTAAAAATTGTCATTCTATAAGTGGTCTTGAAAATATAACTTCCTTCCTAGAATGTAAAATGCTAGTGAGCTAGCAGGTTATTAATATGGCTGGTGCACTTCAAACACTAGTTTTCTCCACAGGTCTGCTCCAACTTAATTCAAATATTTTGGGCCTGATTTTAACACGTTTAGTCATGTTCAGAGGTACTATACTCCTCAAGTACTCCCACCAATTTAAGCATGATTATTCACAGAGTAAAATACTACTACAGTAGACTTCCAATAATCCGGCACCTTTGGGACCTAGGTCGTGCTGGATTATCAGATATACTGGAGTATCGGGAGATCCCAGTATAGCTGCATGGCTTAACAGCTGGCCGGGACCAGCTGGCAGATTTAAAACAAACAAAAGTAAGTTTTTTTTCACTCAGCACACAGTCAACCTGTGGAACTCCTTGCCGGAGGATGTGGTGAAGGCTAGAACTTTAACAGGGTTCAAAAAAGAGCTAGATGGAGGCTGGGTCCATCAATGGCTATTAGCCAGGTAAGAATGGTATCCCTAGCATTTGTTTCTTTGGAAGTGTTTGACGGGGAGGGATCACATGAGGATTACCTGTTGTGATCTCTCCCTCTGGGGCATCTGATATTGCCCACTGTCAGCAGACAGGATACTGGGCTACATGGACCTTTTGTCTGACCCAGTATGGCCTTTCTTATGAAATAGTTTTTCCTAATATCCAACCTATACCTCCCACACTGCAATTTGAGATGCTGGATTGCTCTTTAATCCATCATCTGCCACCACTGAGAACAGCCTCTCTTCATTCTCTTTTGAACCCACCTTCAGGATTGTTGAAGTCTGCTATCAAATCCCACCTCACTCTTCCCTTCTGTAGACTAAATAGTCCCAATTCCCTCAGCCTCTCCTCATAAGTCATGTGCTCCAGCCCCCTAAGCATTTTGTTGCCCTCTGCTGGACTGTCTCCAGTGCGTCCACATCCTTTCTGTTATGGGAGTTGGAGGGGTGGGGACAGAATTGGACACAGTACTCCAGAGGTGGTCTCTCTAGTGATTGAATTAAGGGAAATAATCACTTCTCTAAATCTGCTGGCAATGCTCCTCCTAATGCACCCTAAAATGCCACTAGCCTACTTGGGTATGAGGACATGCTGTTGACTCATATCAAGAGGGCAAGAACAGAATGGAGCAATGTCTGTTTGGCTCGAGATAGTGGAGCAGAGTGATAATGGGTGAGGCACAGGCCAGAAGGCAGTGCTTTCCTACAGATGGAGCTAATTCCCAATCTGATCAGCAGGAGGGTAGCAGTGAGTCAATCCTGTTACAGTGAATATGGGCAGAATCAGACCATTACAGAATTTCCTTTTTGTTCAGTGATTTATTTTTCCACTCTTAACAACTTTCCTGGTACATCCATACTTATTTTAATTTTTATTGACTTAGAAGTAACACAGGAGTTGTGGAAAGCTAGCTAAGAACACTGTAGGACAACATTTTGCCATGTAATTATCACATTCTGTAATCACACTGAGGTGACGATTTACAGTAAAATTAAACACTGGAAAAGTGCTATTAACTTTTTAAAATTAAAAATGTCTTTTTCAAGTAAATCAGTGATGGATCTCACTGCACAGAACTTCAGAGAAAAGAGATATTGCAATCAATGCATTTCAGTTCTCATTGCCTTTTTCGTTTCCTTAGCTGGTTCTTGCAATAAAAATTAGCAGTATAAGCAGGTCAGTGGCAGCACATCAGTCACATCACCAGAGACAAGAGATTAAGTCCAAGGGATTTAAATGGAGGAAACAGTTAACTATTAAACATTACCATACAGAAGGCAGTTAGCATCAAAAATATTCTAAATTTGTTTTATCACAGGAAAAAAGACTGGATGACTGCAGTATTGGTGTTTACTCCATAAACAATGACAAATTACAATAAATTGATTTCTTTAATTTCCTTTTAAAGAATTTGACTGCAGTTTTTGAGCTGACTTTGCTCCTGTTTCTGAAATAGCATTGCTTTCAAACAAACTTTTCGAAGGAAATTAATGCTTTTAGCTGTGTACTTTTAGCTGAGTCAGCACAAATAGTGCTGAGTTTATGATAGCTGCTATACCTAGAAATCCAGCAAGTAATGATTCTCTTGGCAAGTGATAGCCAGTTAGGATCATAGAAAATAGAGGACATACTGTGCTGCTTTTGAATGATTGAGTAGAGAAGAAGTTGTGATTACTACCTGGAGACGTTTCCCCAGCTCATATTGTTCACAAAAGACTTACATGAATTAAAAATAAATAAGTTCAACAAGAATTTAGTTCAGATAGTGGTCTTTTAAATATTTTTTAAGTGTCACATTTAAAATAATGAAATAAAAGTTTGAAAAATAGAAATCATGTTTGCACAATGATTACTTTTCAAAGATGTGTCTTTAAAATAAATTCAGAATCCGGAGAATAATTCTACTATATTTGTTTTACAAGGACTATACAGTGTTTGTATTTATTTTTAAAATGTTCAGAGCAGACTAAGAGATCCTGGATACAATTTTCAAAATACGTTAAGTGACCTAGAGCATAAATGCATTTTCAAAAGTAACATAGGCATTTAAGCTTCCACGGCTCACTGCAAGCCAAGAGCATTTAGGCTTCTTGGTGCTTAAACAACTTTGTCTTGTTTTGAGGTCTCCTATGAGGGACTTAATTCCAGTGACTGCTTTCTTTATCTGACATATGAGACCACCGAAACTATGAATTTATGCAAATAATCTAGTCTCTGCTGTTAACAACCCCCTGCTTCTTATCTGTCTGTTAATCTACTTGTGGCATATTGTCTAAATCCCAAACTGTAAGTCCTTTTAATCAAGAACCATCATTGTGCTTTGTATTTGTGCAATACTTAGTAATGTGGGGAGACAATTGCAACAAAACATACTCCATATTAATAAAAAAATAATAGCCAGCTATTTGTATCATGTCTTTGCTCAGTCTTCTCTTTTCCTAGAATAAACAAACCAATAGGTCCTGTTTCATAGTTCTTTGATCTTTGAGGGTTTGGGGGTTTTTTTTGCTCTTCTCTGGACTTTTTCTAATTTGTCAGCATGTTTCCTGAAATGTGGTACCTGGACCTGGAAAGAATACTCCAGGTGAGGCCTAATCAGAGCGAAGTAGAGTGGAAGAATTCCTTCTCCTGTCTTGCTTATAACACTCCTGTTAATACTTCCCAGAATGAGGTTCGGTATTTTGTTTTGTTTTTTATCAGCAGTGTCATGCTGTTGACTTGGATTTAGCTTCTGATCTTCTATGACCCCTAGATTCCTTTCCACAATACTCCTTTCTAGACAGTCACTTCCCATTTTTGTATGTATGCAACAGACTGGTCCTTCCTAATTGAAGTATTTTGCATTTGTCCTTACTGAACTTCATCCTATTTACTTTAGACCATTTATCCAGTTTGTCCAGATCATTCTGAATTATAATCCTATCCTCCCAAGCACTTGCAATCTTTCCCAACTTGGTATCATCTACAAACTTTATAAGTAATATTAGAACAACAGGGGGGAAAAGATAGCAGAAAGACCAGCATGTCATTGTATTTGGCTCAATAAAATACTCTGCTCAATGACTGGCAAAGGTTAAAAAATAAATGAGTGTTATAAGATAGATAGGAAATAATGCTATTAAATGATAATGCCTTTTTTCAAAGGCTTGGCAATTCACTGTTAATTAGTTTATCAGCATCTCCAATAAATTAAATATTAGAATTCCCAATTTACAATTGGGGACCTAGTTAGAAGGCTTAGGTGACTTGATAAGAGTGAGTGAGGTCCAGAGAGCCCTGATAATCAGTTGAGAATTCCTAATTCCCTGATTACTTCTCAGACTAGCAATTCAATTCTCCCTCATACAGTATCTTCTTTTTAAAATGGTGCACTATGAGAATTCAGCTTAATCTCCTATTTCATCACACCATTTGACGTCATCATCTTTACTTTAATTAAATCTGTGTGATTAGATATTTTTTAATTGGTATCAGTGATTGGATCTGATTTAAACACTCAGTTTTAAAATTGTCTTCATTTCAGGGCTTCCTTTTGCAAATCACTGTTGAAAAATAGTACATTGCTTATTACTGTTCTAGCAGTGCAAGCATGTGGGGATGGTGGTAAATATGGTTCTCTAATACACTGTTACTTCTACCACCTTTATAAATGAAATGGTAGCTTCAAGGATGGGTAAGTATTAAAATTCCTGTTAACTGCTTCTAAAAATATTAGGGCTTAAATATGTGTGGAGTAGCAGAGAAAAGGAAAAATAATGGCAAAATCTAAAATTGGGTTCTCCAAGAATCTTTTCTCCTAAATGCCAAAATACATATTTAAAAGTAAATATAGACTATGTTATGTTTTTAACTCATTGATCTGCTTTCTCCCTAACCTTGCTACTTACTCCCTGGGCTGTTTCTTACCCCACATCCATAGGCTCTCTCTCTTCAACCTGCTCACTTCATGGTACACCCTACCTCTGAGCAAGGCCCCCAAGAGCCTTAATCTTTCCTTGGTTGTCTCCTCCTCTCTCTTGTAACTGAAGGGTGGCCACAAACTTCTTTCCAGATCCTTTGCAGCTGCTAGCTTCCTGGGTTTATATTAGCCCAGCACTCTCTGCTCTGGTGGGCTGTCACATGCTTCTGTAACCCTGGGGCTTGTTCAAGAGTGTGGGAATTACTGAATTCCACTATGCTTGACCTGAGGGGTACACTCAGGCTTCATCTATACTACAAAGAAAAGTTGGAAAATTCTTTTCCCCCTTTTCTTCCAAAAGACACTTTTCTGACATTTGGCCTGTCTACACAAGGGCAAATGTTAGGAAAAAACCCTCTTTCGGAATATCTCTTCTTCCTTGTAGAATGAGGTTCATGGTGATGCTGAAAAAATGCATCTGCTTTTCTGATTTTTTTTTTGGAAAAGCAGATGTGATCTTTGGACACAGCAGAGCTTTTCTGGGATACCTCTGGTTTGTAAAAATCACATTGGAAGTTCTTGATTAGTAACCACACATATATTATTATAAATTTCTTGAGTGAATCTCCTTCTCCAAATGGATGTCTTTATTTATACCTGTCAGAACTTTTTGACAAATATGGATAACATATTGAAAGCAACCTAGGGGAAAATGTCATAATCCATCATCACAATTGCATCCCCAAAACAGCTTTAATATTTTAGAGGAAAATGTTGAACAGTTTATGGCCTATGTTTTCAGAAGACTGTATATACACAGCTGTACAACAGATTTCCATGCACAATCACATTACTGTGTGTACACATGAGCATCCATATGTCTTCATTCTGAAAATATAGATCATCTATGAGTTTTGCATATAGAAAACAGTTGTATATAATACTCCAGGTTGAAATTTTGGTCGCATTGAGGTTACCAGAAACACTTCTGTTGACTTTAATGGGGCCAGGATGTCACCCTATATTGATGGAAACCCTTGTTCATTATATCCCTTGGTTCACAGGACTCTCAGAATATCCAGGGAGGAAGAACCTGTAAGTCACACACATCATCTTGTTCAGTTTCTTCTATGCATGGTTTGACTCTGAGATTCAATTCTTTTCTGGTGTGCAGTCAGGGCTGGATTACCCAACAGGCAACTAAGCACGTGCTTAGGGCACCAGCAAAGCAGGGGCACCAAAAAAATAATAATGAGATTTTACAGTATAGTATTGTTTTTATTTTGAATTACATATGGGGGGGGGGCATAATCTTTTCAGTGCTTAGGGCCTCTAAAGGTCTTAATCCGGCCCTGTGTGCAGTTGTATTCATGTGCACAGGATGCATTGCTGCTAAAAGATAAATCAACAAAACAGCTTCTTTGAGGTGGCTTAACTATTATCCAATCAATGCTAAGGGTTTTGTTTTGTTTTTTAGTGAAACTATACTCTTCTGCTATTCATTCCTACCCACCAAGAATCACAAGGGAATGTTGAGGTTTTGTACCACCCCACACAAACTGCTGTAATCCTGTCACCTTTCCTCTGCACTTGTGCTGGATCTTGATTTCTCGCTGAGGAACAGATATTTATATACAGATAAAGAAACAGGACTAAATGCTGCTATCAATTACTGTGGTACTCAATGGGCTTGGGAAGTTAAAGGAAAGTTAGAACAGAATCTGGTCCATAACCTGACTCCTGCCCATTTTACAACAGCAACTAAGGAAAAGTTTCCTGAAGAGTGAGCTAATGGGGGACCCCACTTCCTGTCTACCTGTACCCAGCAAACTGCTAATAGTGAAACATATGCTAACTGTAAATCAATGTGGTGCAAATCTTTGAGCATCTATAAAGCTTGTCTCTTGCCCATCTGCATGTCTGTGCAGCAGGATGAGGTGAACTCTAAGGGTACGTTTAAACTACATGCCTCTGTCGGCAGAGGCATGTAGATTTGTTTTTTTGGCAAAGGCAAATGAAGCCGCGATTTAAATGATCACGGCTTCATTTACATTTACATGGCTGCTGCGCTGAGCCGACAAACAGCTGATCAGCTGTTTGTCGGCTCGCGCGCTAGTCTGGATGTTCCCCCTGTCGACATCAAAGCCCTTTGTCGGCAGCCCCGTTATTCCTCGTGGAATGAGGTTTTCCGGGGCTGCCGACAAAGGGCTTTGTCGACAGGGGGAACGTCCAGACTAGCAAGCGAGCCGACAAACAACTGATCAGCTGTTTGTCGGCTCAGCGCGGCAGCCATGTAAATGTAAATGAAGCCGCGATCATTTAAATCGCGGCTTCATTTGCCTTTGCCAAAAAAACAAATCTACATGCCTCTGCCGACAGAGGCATGTAGTCTAGACACAGCCTAAATGTGTGGATGAGAACTATAGTAGCAGGGACAGGGAGTTCTTAGGCCTGCTTCTCAGACTGAGGACTGGGGCATATTTTGGTGAAATGTTCTGGCAGTATCTAATGTACATTGGTTTTTAGTAACTAGGCAGCCAACCAGCAAGGGGTTGTTCCTGACACCTGGAACAATATAAAAAATATTTGTTAGGAGATAGTACTTGCTCATTGCAGCCAAGCTAAAACACAGGTGAAGTGTAGGTCTGACTATCAGCATTAGAATATATGAATTATTTATTCAGGGAATGTTTACTTTACTTACTGTACATGTGATATGAGCCAGACGCTTCGGTGGCAAAAATTCACTGAAACACGAATTTACCTGAGCTGAAAATCTGTCCCCAGGATTTTTTCCAAGCACATTTGTTGTTCGAAATTACTCAAGGCTTCATTGAGGTTTTTTTCAATACTGTCAATATGAGTGATACATAGTTGTGCTATTCTGGGAGGAGCTAAAGGAATATATTGACACAGAGAAAAAGGGACCATTTTAACAATGGTTAAAATGACTTTGAAATGTGAATGACACAGCAAGAAAATTTTATATATTCTGATATTTTAAGAAGCACACTGATGCACATTGAGGTGTGAACAGTAAGAGTATTGGCTTCAAGAGATCTAAATATGTGAGATAGGCATTGAAGATCTGATAGCATATTTTTTAAGATAAAGGTGACCATGAGGTTTCTATATTGTAGAGGAAAAATGTTGGTTAATTTGGGATCAAAGACTAGAAGATAATAGATATGTATAGTCTGTCCAATTTTCCATACCTATCTCAAAAAAACAGTTTCTCATCTACTACAACCTCTCCACAGCTATGTCCTCTGGAATATCAGAAAAGAAAAAAATCTCAGGAAAATTAGATCAACTGAGATTTCATGCCAATGCTCTTCTTAATGTGAATTGAAAAGTTATGTGGGGGATCAGCTGTTCTCATGAACGTATCATTACCCTTGCACACATAAAGGGACACCATTTTTATACATATTCACTAATTTCAGAAGAGTTAGGTTTCTGATAGCTCACACTTTAAATTTCATACACAGCTTATTTAAAAGATCCTTTTAACTTTGTATTGAAGTCTTTCTGCTCCCTGTCAATGTTTATAATAAGCTACAGAAAATGGGGAGGAGTAAGTGGGTAAGTCCATTAGCAACCACAGCAAATATGTTTGGACCTAATATCCGTCTCCTTTTTTCATTCTTTATAAACACGCATGTCTGCTTATTGCCTGATGTCTCTTCAGTTTCATAAACATCTTCCAGGGCTTGGGTATAAGAGTATATGTTGCGTACTCTTTTCAGAACTGTTTTTAATTGTAAAAATGCTATAGCCATTACCATTCTTTATATTATAGCATAAAGACCCAACCCAGGATTAGACTCAGTTTTGTTGGGCAATACACCAATACCCAGATAGTTCTGGTTATTTCACCAAAGAACATCAACAAAAACAATGAAACTAACTAGAAAGTAATATTAAATACACAAAGAAAACAGACTGAAGAACAGACATCTCTCCCTCTGTTTGTAAATCATAGAAACTAAGGTATTATTTCTGATGGCAAAATGTGTAGATGGAAATGTGAGTCAATTTATGAGCTGACCTAAACCCTATGCAGCCTTGCTGATGACAACAGAATTGCACTAGATGTAAGACAGTGCAGAACTTGGCAAATACTTTTCAAGTTGACTATTTTTCTTTATAGGGGGAACATAGTTTACCTACTTTCTCTAATCTTTTGTAGCAGTAGCTCAGGAAATTTTGAATCTAAAATATGTTGCATTTGTCCAACAAATGTACATTGCTCTTGAACTTTTAGCATCTTACTGGAAAAGCTGAGGGGCCTATCCAAATCCCACTGCAATCAATAGAAAATGTGTTTTACATCCTGTAATGTTATGGTAACTCGATGCAAGACAATTTAGTTTACTTGGCCTATAATATACATTATACAAAATATTTGATTCAGCCTCTGATCAATGTTGGAAGAACTGGGGGGAACGTTATATTGTGCCCTATAGTCATGCCTACCAATCATTACTTGCCAGAAAGACATACACTGAAAATTAAAAAAAAAAAAACATCAAAGAAAAATGATGTATTACTGGATGCTGTACAAGAGTCAAACCTCTAAAATAGGGGTGGAGAACCTTATTTGGGTTGGGGCCACTGACTCTCAGAAAAATCAGTCAAGAGCTCAAGGCTGCAGAGAAGCCGCGGGGGGCTTGGAGCACCAGCATAGGTTCACCAGTGCTGATGGACGCCCTAAACATTAGGGGTCAGATCCAGGCAACTTGGGGGCCACATCCAGGCCCACCCCTGCTCTAAAATCTTTATTTACATTAATATTAGCTCTCTTACTAATTGAGCCATATACGGTCACCTGATTAACAGATTCCAAGGCCAAAAAAGACCATTATGATGATTTAGCCTGACCTCCTATACAACAAGGGCCATAGAACTCCTCCAGAATAATTCCTGCAGAAGGTATTTTAGAAAACATCCAATTTTGATTTAAAAATGATCAGTGATGGAGAGTCCACCGCAATCCTTGGTAAATTGTTCCAATGGCTAATTCCCCTTTCAGTTAAAATGTACATCTTATTTTCCAGTCTGAATTTGTTTACCTTCAATATCCAGCCAATAAATCATGTTATAAGTTTCTCTGTAAAACTGAACAGACCACTGTGGAATATTTGTTCCTCATATTTGTACTTACGGATTGTGCTCAAGTTGCCCCTTCACCTTCTTTTTTCCAAGCCTGATAGACTCCAGGAGTTCAATCTGACACTTTAAAGCAGCTTTTCTAATCCTATAATAATTATTGAGGCTCTTTTCTGAACCCTCTCTAATTTACCTACTTGCTTCTAGAATTGAGGTCATGAAAACTGGACACTGTATTCTAGCAGCAGATGTATCAGTGCCAAATACAGAGGTAAAATGAGCTCTATGACTTGAGATTACCGTGTTTTTGCATTTGCTTATTTTTTAAAAATTCACAGAATCACATTGAGAGCTCAAGTTCAACTGTTTATCCGTCTCAATCCCCAAACATTTTTCAGAATCAATGTTTCTTAGTATGGAGCCTCCATCATGTGAGTGTGGCCCATGTTCTTTGTTCCTAGATGTATACTTTTACATTTTGTCATTTTGAAAGTGTATTGTTTCCTTGCCTCCAGTTTACCAAGTTATCCAGATCACTCTGAATCAGTGACCTGTCCTCCTCAATATTTGTTCCTCTCAGTTTTTGTCACCTAAAAACTTCATCAGTGATGATTTTGTTTTCTTCCAAATCAATTATAAACTTATAGTTTAAGGCCAAGAAACAATCCCTGTGGGGCCACATGGGAAACACACCTGCTTGATGACAAAAGATGATTCTCCAGTAATGAAGAACAATAAAACTAACTGTCCATGTGTTATAGCAGGTTCTGATTTAACATGCTGAAAATTCTTTTTTTAGTGACTGTTAGATGAGTATCGGTACTCAGTTTTCTTACTGTGAATCTTGTACAGGGTAGTTATTCATAGTAACAAAGGCACCTGGACATACCGGTGGTGGGACACAAAAATAGTCCCAAAACATTTTTAAGGTGTGAGATTGTTAAAGAAGTGGTCATAGTCTTTGTGTTCTGTCCATTAATTAACTCCATCCACATGATATCACTCAAAGAAGAGTGTGCAGATTTTCAAAATAAATTCATACATGCTTTTTAGACTTGGGCGTCCCTTCATTGTGGTCCAAATGTAACTATAGCTTCCATGTGCATGGCTTCCCTTCAAAGAGGCATGCATGCTCCATATGCACCATGAGTGGCCTCCCCTTGGAAAGTGCTCAGATGACTGCTGGGCTCTGCTAGGAACCCTGATCCATAGTGGAAGAAAAGAGTGGCAGCATCTCTCAAATTCGCTTACTGTAGTGCCAAATTGCACTGTCACTCCCAACAGATTGGGCAGATATTCTCAGGCTGTGTCTACACTGGCATGATTTTGCGTAGATACTTTTAACGGAAAAGTTTTTCAGTTAAAAATATTTGTGCAAGAGAGCATCTATACTGGCATGTGCTTTTGCACAAAAGATTTGCTTTTGTGCAAAAGCATCCATGCCAGTGTAGACACTCTCTTGTGCAAGAAAACTCCTATGGCCATTTTAGCCATCGGGCTTTCTTGCACAAGAAATTAACGTTGCTGTCTACACTGGCCCTCTTGCGCAAGAATACTTGTGCAAGAGGGCTTATCCCTGAGTGGAAGCGTCAGAGTATTTGCGCAAGAACCACTGATTTTGTACATTACATTAAGTGTTCTTGCGCAAATACTCGTGGCCAGTGTAGACAGGTGGCAAGATTTTGCACAAAAGTGACTGCTTTTGCGTAAAATCTTGTCAATGTAGATACAGACATAATGTGATATTTTCCCTTTCCTTTTGTACATCCTTTGATGGCAGTGAAATAGGCATTTGAGTTAGCACATATGGAGATGAATTGAGCACTTCACACCTTTCAGATGAATTAAGTTTTATAAATAATAATAATAATAATAAATTAATTAGAAGTACACGAGGGCAGAATTACTTAATTTAAATTGCCTATCTTTGATTTTAAAAGTGGGTTGTTTTTTTTTAAATTGAGTTACTCTTTTAAAACCTTAAGCTTATACTGGAAATATGTGCGCATCTTAGGATGAATAACTAAGTGTGATAGTGTGTTTGAGTGAGATCACGCAGCAGAGAGAAGGCAGAGGACTAGCTGCTGGCAATGATGTGTTTGGTGGAGCAAATGGAGAGGGAGATAATCACGTGCTGCAATTACGCAAAGCAAGTTGACATTATAATGCCTGTCAAATATATTATAGCTTTATTTTAGTCTTTCAATTGTGAATTCTTTTGAGATGGGAGCATATGTTCGTTTAAGTTGAACAGTGCTGAGCATTGCTCAAAAACTCAATAATAAAATATCACCCCTTTTGAACAGGGTGCTTAACTGGTATTTGAGCTCTTTTGGGAGGTAAGAGCTGAAACTGATAGAGACAAATGCTACTTTGTGCACATCCTTTGTAAATACACAAGATAGCATCAGAGTCTCATTTTCCTGAACACAGTAGGAATCAAACAGGAGACTGTGTCCTTGCTTAATATCCCAGGTCTCTTTTTCCAGACACAGGGCTTGCTCTCTTTAACCATTACCTCAGGATCATGTTGCTGGTGCTTATCCCGTTGTCATATGCACATTGAACTCCGTCAAACAACATCCAGACACTTACATTTATACGCTGCCTAAAGTGAAATCCCCCTTCTCAGATGGCTCAGACTCCTGAACAGGCTTTCACATGGTCCGTACTTTAGATAATGATGGCTCCTGTTGATTCATCTATCTTATTTCATAAAGGTGCACATTGTGATATATTTATATATTTATTTATCCTGATGGAAGGATGGTTGTTATGCCTGCCAGCTTCAACAAGGTTTCACTGAGGGAGTTTATTTCAACCCCGCCATCCCTCCCCCCCCCCATTCTCCGCTTTCCAGTGGAATGCAGTGACCAAATAGCCTAATGAAATTAGTGAAGGTGCAAACATGGAAATGTTCAGTAGGGATAGGGAAGGTATATTACTCTGTATATGACCCAGGAGCAATGGCTTCTGGAATACTATGTCCAGTTCTGGTGCCCACAATTCAAGAAAGATGATGGGAAATTGGAAGAAATTCAGTGAAAAGCCTCAGGAAGTTTGGAAGATATACCTCATAGTGACAGACTCATGGAGGTCAATTTGTTTACATTAGCAAAGATCAGATGATGGGGTAGCCCTAGCACGGTCTCTAAGCACCCTCAACGTGAACAGAAATGTTGTAAGAGGGCTATTGTTATCCTATATTTATCTAGCAGACAGACAAATAATAAGGCCCAATGGCTGCAAGTTGAAGCCAAACCAATTCAGACAAGAAAAGAAATTCAATAGTGTGGGTAATTAACTCTTGGTAAATTGTATGAAGGCTTATGGGGGACTGTTCATCATTGGGGAATTTTTAAATCAAATGTGGATGCTCTAGAAGTTATGCTGTAATTCAAGCAGCACTTAATTCAGGAAAATCTTATGGCTTGTGTTCAGGGCCGGCCCTAGCCATTCATGCGCCCCGGGCCCCAGGAGTGCAGTGTCACCCCCGGGAGTGCGGCGCATGCGCACCCCCAACTCTGGGCGCACGGTGAGGCCCCACCCCTGGGCTCCCAGTGCAAGCGCGGCCCCACCCCCGCCCCGTCCAGCAGCCCCACACGGCATCCCCTATAATGGGGTGCCCCGGGCTGTAGCTCGGTCAGCCCATAGCTTGGGCTGGCTCTGCTTGTGTTATATAAGTGGTCAGACTAGAACAGGGGTGAGTCACTTCTAGAGCATGGGCCACATGCGTTTCATCATGGTTAATGCTGGCAGGCTGCCTGATGCTGTATTTACCAGAGTATCTGCAGGCACGGAGTCCCGCAGTTCCCAGGGGCTGCAGTTCACTATTCCTGGCCAATGGGAGCTGCAGAAAATGGATTCCTATCCCTGGACTAGAGGCTTACAGTAGTCCCTTCTGGTATTCTATATGAACAACAATCATTACTAATAGCACTTAAAGTGATGAAGCAGCACAAGCTCTAGAGAGGAGGCTAGGTGAGGAGAAATTATCTAGTTCTCTAATTCTTAAAAAACATGTTATACTGTCACTCACTATTTTCCTACTTTATTGTAATCCTCATTGTTACCACTGGATTAGTACTGCTTCTTTGTATCCCTGCAGTCAGATGATTGCATTCTCTCTTGCTATCACACACACTCATTCCTATAATTACAAATAGAATATATTAGTCCCAAATGTACTTTCCAGCTTTTGTTTAATTTATCCGTCACCAATAAAAAAGCATTGAGGATTCACACAGAAGAGAACAAATACCATCTGAAGTGAAGCAGGGCTTCACAGCATGACAACAGTGAGAGAAACACAACTAAACTGAAAACATGGATCAGAACATGTCTCTTGCCTTAGAACCAGAAAGTATGGCTATGCTAGACTTTGCTGGCCAATAATAAATACTACATATTTTGATTTAAAGACTTGTTGTACACTCCTCCCATCTTTGTTCCTGGCTGAAAATGTTTTTTCTTTAATCGAGGCTGATCTTCAGGGTTCAGAACACACGTCTGAAGACTCAGGTCCGGCCTTAGGGCAAGGTGAGGAAGGCGGTTGCCATGGGGCCCTGAAGGTGTGGGGCTCACACTGCCTGGAGCCTGCCTGCCTGGCTACTTACTCGCTGCCCTGGCTGGGAACCGCCTGGCCACTCAGTGCAGCCAACCACAACATGCCACCTTGGGCCCTGCAAATTCTTTGCCCAGGCGCATGAAGACTGAATAAAAAATGTGGACTATACAAAAAATTTTAATATCTGGAGTTAAATGGCAATGAATTCAAAGTAAAAAAATAAGTCTGGTAGTGATGAGCCCACACTCACATCAAAATGTTTTACTTTACTTTTAGAATTTGGGAAAGGGTCTAGGAAAATGAAGTTCTCCAATAAGCCGAACAGTTCTGGCTTGGAAGCAGAAGGCCACAAATGACTTGCCAAATCAACCCTTACCTCCAAAAGAATAGTTTAAGCTTGGAAGTAAATCAGTTTTTTTGACTCTTTGCTTAGACTGTTAATCAATGTAGTAAGGTGAGCATATTTCCCAAACTGAAAATCAGGCATTGCATAAGACACACCAAAGCCTTCCCCCTGCTGCATGACTGGCCTGGGACACTCTCCTGAAACACTGCCCACCCCGGGCTCCATATTGGGCTCATCTAAGCCCTGTCTGACTCCTTCCTAGGGCTGACTCTGGTGTCACTGCTTGCCCAACCTCTGGTTTGTCCCTCTGTCTGAGCCCAGTGTCTCCTTTCTGCATGGGGCTAGGACTGATATTTGTCTAAACCTGCACTTCCTCCGCATCACATCCCACTTTTTTTTTAAACAAAATTGGACACCTGATTAAGGTGGCAAGAGCAAATGGGATAAGTGCCCACCTTTTCCTAAGGAGTCAGGATGGCTGGGACAAGGATTAGAAAGGAACGGTTCCAGCCAAAATGGAACGTATGGTCATCTTAGTATGTGCCAACTCATGGTAGAATCTGAGAGATGCCAGATATTTACAGCTCCCAGTTTTTGTTAGTGCTGTTACAACAACCTTTCTGGATCAGGCTCTGTAGTAAGCTTTTTGTTCCTGAGTTTTTTGTTCCACTATGAATTCAACTGAGAAATTGATCTTTCCATGGAACTGAAACAAACTTATTTCCAATTTGGATGCTGAATAACGATTACAGAGAACAAAGGGGTTACTGCTTACCTTCATTGATCCTCAATGAGAAATGGGGAATTATCCAAGTATTCAAAAAAAACTAAACATAGTATAAGAAAAATACTAGTTATGGAGAAGATTTTAATACAATTTACATTCTAGGTTTCTCTCTGGTTTTGTTTTTGAGGTTTTTTTAAGTTGAAATATAATATCCAGGACAAAGTCTTTAAGAAGCATGGCTGTGTAGTAGGGAGTTGTAAGGAGACTCTCTTAAAAGCAAACTGTATCATTTGAGGTCTGCTAATGTTGATAGAGCTGGGCTGGTTGATGAGAATGCAGCTAGAATGAGTACTAACCCTGATTTTGGGTGAGTTCATAGTTCCATCTGAATTTTTCACACAACTGCAATTTATACTATTATGAAATATACTCTCCGATTTTGAATTCCATAAATATTCATCGTTCATCCTAATTCTTTATATATTGGCATTAACCCCTACTTGCCTCAGGCAGGCAAGGTAAAATTTAATTGTGTTTAAAACAGCCCTACTTAATGGAAATATGAAATAGAGCAGATGTGTTAATTTCATATTTTACAGTATGGATTAAAATGTTGTAATCATCCACTGCACTGTGTAATTGAGAAACATTTTTGTCACATATTAGAACTGGCAGTGAATATTTCATCTAGCAGTAAATATTTGAGTCTTTAGAAATGTATGAAGTGTTGGTGCAGCCATGTTGATCTCAGGTGAGGTAATATATTGTATTGGGCCAACATGGGATGACTATCTTTGGTACAATAAGCTTTTAGGGGTAAAAGCTCCCATGAGTAAAACCCATAGTGAGTTTTACCCGTGAAACCTTATGCCCTAATAAATCTGTTAGTTTCTTAGGGTATGTCTACACTACAGCATTATTTAGAAATATCTTATTTAGAAATAGTTAATTCCAAATAAGTTATTTCAAAATAACTTGTCTACATACAAAATGCATTTCGAAATAGCGTTTTGCTATTTTAAAATAGCACAACCACACTGATCGGATGCTGAATTGCATTTAAGGGCAGCTGAAACCGGTTCCAGCAGGGTATCAAGTCAGGAGTTACGTTGTGTGGCTGCTGCCTGAGGCTATCTGAGGCTTGTGCTTAAAGGGACCTCTCTCTGGACAGCCAGTTCTCAGTTTTCCCTGCTTGCTTGCCTACCTCACTGAGGGACAGAAAAGCATTTTTGTCTCTGCCTGCTTTGGTTGCCCTGACTCGGGACACCACAGTACTCAGCGCCATGGAGCCAGGCTGCCCCTGGGCACTGTGGTACTCATTTTGGACGTGTTTCTGCAAGCCTGGCTGTGCTTTCTGCAGGCTTCCTCACAGCATCTGCTGCAGCCCGACCCCCACGCTGTCCTCCGGACCCTCCTGGGGAATGGGGAGGAGCAGCTGCAGTTCCCAGACACTAGTGTGCCCCGCCGCATCTGGCATCTGGACACCAGCAGCGACTGGTGGGACCACATAGTACCGGAGTGCTGGGGAGTCCAACAATGGACCCAGAATATCAGGATGAAGAAAGACACCTTCCTTGAGCTCTGTGAGTGGCTTGCCCCTGCTCTGCAGTGACTGGACATGCACATGAGGCCTGCCATTCCCCTCCACAAGTGTGTGGCCATCGCCCAATGGAAGCTCTCCACGCCAGATAGCTACCAATCCGTGGCGAACCAGTTCAGCATGTGGAGATCCACCGTCGGAGCAGTGCTCATGTAGGTATGACAGTCTTCAGCCACTGTGCCTGGGGGTGGGAGGGCAAGGAGGTGATGGGCTGCCCTAAGGAAAAGGGGAGAGAGGGTGCAAGTCCCCTCCAAGCGAGGGTATGGTCTGTCCTACCCACACTATGGGCTGCCTGCGGTGGCCAGGATTGCAGAGGGGTTGCTCCTGGGAGTGGGGGTAAGGAGCAGTGGTGGGGAAGGAGCACTCTCAGCCACCCTGGCACCCCAGTGACTCTCGGTGGTTTTGTGTGTCCCTCTGCAGGTGGTCAAGGCCATCAACAGAGTGCTGCTCTGCAGAGTCATCCATCTCATCCATGTGGATTCGGTGATCGAGGGGTTTGGCACCCTAGGCTTCCCCAACTGCAGGGGGGAAATCGATGGGACACACATCCCCATCCATGCCCCAGACCATCAATCCTCCCTCTACATCAATCAGAAGGGATACTTTTTGGACATCCTGCAGGCTGTGTCTGACCACCGGGGTCAGTTCATGGACATCAACGTGGGCTGGTTCGTCAAAGCACTCAACGTGTGGGTTTACCACAACTCCTCCATGTGCCAAAGGCTGCATGCCAGGACTTTCTTCCCCAACCGCCACATCAGGGTCGGGGTCATGGACGTGCCTGTGTGCCTGGTGGGGGATGTGGCCTATCCCCATCAACCCTGCCTGATGAAGCCCTACATAGTGCACCTCAAACCCTCCTGACAGGCCTTTAATGCCAAGCTCATCAGGGCCCGCATCATTGTGGAGGGGGTGTTCGGCCGATTAAAGGCCCGTTTTAGATGCCTTCTCAGCCACCTGGACCTATCCGAGCGGAATATTCCGCACATGGTGGCAGCATGTTGTGTGCTGCATAATTTGTGCGAAAGGAAAGGGAAGGCTTTCCTGCCGGGCTGGATGGCAGAGGCCAACCACTTGGCTTGCCTGTTTGTGCAGCCCTGCACGGCTGCCAACTGGGAGACTCATTGGGGGGCTGTCTGTATCCGAGAGGCCCTGCTGGAGAGCTTCCACCCAGAGGAGGACTAAAGTCTCCCTGGTGTGCCCCACTGGTGTTTGTGCCTCATTTCACATCCTTTCACTGACCCTTTCCTAACCCCCCTTCCCATTAAATAAAGACACGTGTTGACAAAAACAAACTCTGTTTATTGACCAAAACTGGGCTGCGGAGTGGGGGGGCAATGAGAGAGGGAGAGAGAGGGGTAAGCCTGGGAGGAGGGACCTGGAAGGGAGAGGTGAGGGGAGGAAGGGGGCGGAGAAGCTCAAGGTTGGGGGTCTTGCTGGTCCACATGTCTCCCAGCACTGTGAGTGTGGGGGCCTCGGCATCCCCGGGGGGGGGGGAGCGGGAATGGAGGGTGGGAAGGGGGGTGAGGAAGAAGTGGGAGGGGGAGCAGGAGTAGGAGGAGGAGTGGTAGCTGGGGCTGGAGCAACAGGAGGCAGCAATCTCTGCACCAGGGTCTGCAGGTGGTTGATTGGTCTGCAGGTGGTTAGAGATGGCACAACCCTGGGTAAGCAGCTCCTTCCAGCTCTCCCACTGCAGCTACAGGTCTTCATGCACCCAGTGGTCTAAGGTGTACTGCTGGACTCACAGGATCCCAGGTGCTGCTGCTGGTGGTACTCCTGGTTCCGGATCAGCCTGCTGGCCTGGGTGTAAGAGGCTGTCCTGGGCGGGGTGGTGCACCCTACAATTGCAGCTGCTGCAGCTGTGGAGAAACAAGAGAAGTGGTCAGTTCTCCCTGGGGACACAGTGGGTGAAGCCCAGCCCCACTCTGCATGGCGAGGACGGCAGGTCTCTGCACCATTGGAGCTCATGTGCTTGCACACAGGCCATATTCAGCATGTCCTGCTATCCCTGTGAGTGTGAGCTGGCCCAGAACTGCCCCTATGATCCTGTGCTGTATCTAGTATGGGGGCAGCGGGGAGGGGAGATGTGCCCTGCCTCTGCATAGAGGAGGCTCGTGGAGGGAGGGCATTGTGCAGTGTCCCTCCTTGGGGTCAGGAGCACGTCATGTGCCTTCATAAGTACACACCTGTGGATAACAGGCCAGTGGCCCTGTGTGGCAGCCAGACAGGGACACATGCCCAGGGTGGCATGGCACATGCACAGATTGCTGCGTGCTCCATAGTCAGCAAGGCCCACATTCATGGTCCCTGGTCTCCCTCTGCCCCACCCTCCTCAGCCCCACATAAGGGGACAGTGGTGGCAATCACATGTCAAGGCGTCCCCAGCTTCGGATGACACCAGCAATCAGCTTGCTGGGACAGCTCGGGGGCCCTGGATACGGGCACGCTCCCTCCAGGCTCCTGCGGCTCCTGGCCATCCTCCTCCTTCTCTTCCTCCTCCGTGTCATGGGTAGGGCCCTCTGTCCTGGGGTCAATGACCACCTGGGGGGCACGGACCATCTGACCCCCCAGGATACAGTCCAGGGCATCATAATAGGGGTCCAGGTCCGGGTCAGCCCCTGGTTGGGAACTGTCCCCTGAGGCCCTGGCATAGGCCTGCTGCAGCTCCTTTATCTTCATGCCCACCTGCTCCTGGGTGCACATGTGGCCTTTGGTGGCAAGGCTGGCAGACGTCCCCCTGTAGATGGCTGCATTTCTGCATCTAGTGCAGAGATCGTGGACATTGGAGGCCTGCCCCGAAACCTCAATGAGGTCCACGATCTCTGCACTAGACCAGGAAGGTGCCCACCTTTTGTGTCCCCTGGCAGGCTCCTTAGAGCTGCCAGGCTGCTCCTGAGGAGCAGTGGAGAGCTGCGTGCCACTGGGTTGCTGTTTCATGCTGGGCCAGGTGAACTGCTGGTTCTGTGCTGGCAGGCTTGCAGCTGGCACAGGCACTGTGGCCAGAGTCTAAGGGCTCCGGGGCCGGGGGGGAAGCAGAAGAATTTTCCTGGTTGTGCCCAGAGTGGCCACCAGGGCACTCTGAGAAGGGCTGGAAGCCCCCTATTTTGAAATGAGTGTCTACACAGCGCTTATTTCGATTTAGCTATTTCGAATTTGTGGAATGAGGTTTACCAAATTCAAATTCCATCCTTGTGGAATGAGGTTTACCAAATTCAAAATAAGCGCTTTTTTGATTTAATTTTGAAATAGCAGTTTGGCTGTGTAGATGCTAGGAAAGTTATTTCGAAATAATGGCTGTTATTTCGAAATAACTTTGCTGTGTAGACATACCCTAAGATACCACAGGACTACTCATTGTTTTTGCAGATATAGACTCATGTGGCTACCCCTTTGAGATTTTTACACTATTTAATTCTGTAATTCTTATAACTTGAATCTCAGAATACAATTGGAAGAAGAGACATGTTGTGTGGTTTCACATATGTCTTTTGTTCTATTATATACTATGTGCAAGTGTCTAACCCTCTGGAATGTATAAACTTTATTTTTTCAGAGTAGAATGGAGGAGGCCATAAGAATAATAGATGAAGAATATCTACTCTGCCTGAACTATTTTTGATCAAGTGTTGAGTTTCTCATGCTCACTGTATGTAAGTTGGAAATGTGTTTCAAAAAGTACAAGCACTAACAAATTCAGACATTTCTGTACTTTCATTTTATTGCTAATTGCAGTAACAATGCACCATTGTGGAGAAGACAGCTAAAAGAAAATATGTGGATCACCCAATTTATTTATCCCATGTTAGGTACCTCTTTAATATGTGCTCTCTGGTAATGGAAACATTAGTAATATAAAAGCGGCGAGGAGTCCTGTGGCACCTTATAGACTAACTGAAGTGTTGGAGCATAAGCTTTCGTGGGCAAAGACCCACTTCGTCAGATGCATGTAGTGGAAATTTCCAGAGGCAGGTATAAATATGCAGGCCAGAATCAGACTGAGATGGATCCAATCAGGGAAGATGAGGCCCACTTCTAGTAACTGATCTGGAGGTGTGAATTCCAAGAGAGGAGAAGCTGCTTTTGTAGTTAGCAAGCCATTCACAGTCTTTGTTTAATCCAGAGTTGATTGTGTCAAACTTGAAGATAAACTGTAGCTCAGCAGTTTCTCTTTGAAGTCTGGTCCTAAAGTTTTTTTGCTGCAGGATGGCTACCTTTAGATCTGCAATTGTGTGTCCAGGGAGATTGAAGTGTTCCTCACGAGGAAGTGAGGAGACAGATTGACAGAGCGAGACGTGTACCCAGAAGCCTCCTGCTACGGGACAAACCCAAGAAAGAAACCAAGAGAACACCACTGGCCATCACCTACAGTCCTCAGCTAAAACCTCTCCAACGCATCATTTGTGATCTACAGCCCATCCTGGACAACGATCCCTTGCTTTCACAGGCCTTGGGAGGCAGGCCAGTCCTTGCCCACAGACAACCCGCCAACCTGAAGCATATTCTCACAAGCAACTACACACCACACCACAATAACTCTAACACAGGAACCAACCCATGCAACAAACCTCGGTGCCAACTCTGCCCACATATATACACCAGCAACACCATCACAGGACCTAACCACATCAGCCATACTGCCACTGGTTCATTCTCCTGCACCGCTACTAATGTAATATATGCCATCATGTGCCAACAATGCCCCACTGCTATATACATCTGCCAAACTGGACAGTCCCTACGTAAAAGAATCAATGGACACAAATCAGATATTAGGAATGGCAACATACAAAAACCTGTAGGGGAACACTTCAATCTCCCTGGACACACAATTGCAGATCTAAAGGTAGCCATCCTGCAGCAAAAAAACTTCAGGACCAGACTTCAAAGAGAAACTGCTGAGCTACAGTTCATCTTCAAGTTTGACACAATCAACTCTGGATTAAACAAAGACTGTGAATGGCTTGCTAACTACAAAAGCAGCTTCTCCTCTCTTGGAATTCACACATCCAGATCAGCTACTAGAAGTGGGCCTCATCCTCTCTGATTGGATCCACCTCAGTCTGATTCTGGCCTGCATACTTATACCTGCCTCTGTAAATTTCTACTACAGGCATCTGACGAAGTGGGTCTTTGCCCACAAAAGCTTATGCTCCAACACTTCAGTTAGTCTATAAGGTGCCACAGGACTCCTCGCCACTTTTGCAGATTCAGACTAACACGGCTATCCCTCTGATTACTGCGAAATATATCTGAGAAATATATCTGCTGCTGCTTTCATTTTATGAAAATCCATTTCAATTAAGTACAAAACAATTTTCTGTATACTTCTGCAGTGATTATATTTCAGTTGTTCCAAATTTTGAAAACACATTGTAGATACAGGTTAGTCTTTAAGGGCTTGATTCTTTAGTGCTGCATGCTCAGGTCCTGATCCAGCAAAGAACATTAAGCGAAACACATGCGTAGGGTTGCCAACTCTCCAGGTCAGCCTGGGAGTATCCAGGAATTAAAGATTAATTTTTAATTAAAAATATCATCTGATGAAGCCTCCAGGAATAGGCCTGATCAAGTTTTGGAGCCCTAGTGCCTAATTTTTCTGGATCAGCACCACCATGCTCATTATCTTGCAAGAGTGAGCCCTTGAACTCTCATCTTGCAAAAAGACTTATATGCCTATTTAAACTCTCACACAAGAAGTCCCATTTAATTCAATAAGACTATCCGTGTACAGAAAATTAACATCCCTAAGACTTTGAAAGACCTTCAGATTGCTTCAGACTCCGAGAAAGTTAGCTGTCGCTTGTTAAAAAATAAGGATCAAAAGCATTGGGTGAAGTGTTCATGTTTGTTTAACTTACACAGTAATTGTACTGTATTAGTATGCAAGTAGTATGCTGTTAGCTAAACTGTGGAAATTGTAGGTGGGTATTTTTAGCTGCATCTGCTGATTGTTATTTATTGCAGCTGCAAGATCTGTCAAAGGCTTTTAGGACATGAAATATTCTGTAAAACTGACAATATGTATTTTATAAAGAAATGCTTCTGGAAAAAAAAGCACACAAATAAGGGTGTTTATAGATGTGATCTTGTATGACAACCCCATCTCCTGGAATCTTTTGTATTCTTAGCCACTTCCTTTTCCTTTTCAATGATATTTGTACAAACAATACTGTTTTTATTTTTAGGCCATTCTAAGCTGCACAGATACTACAACCTCTAATCTTACACAAGGTGGTTTTTACTGTCTTCAGCACAATAGCGCATACTGGAACTCATGATTGTTCCAATAAATTGACATTTACCCTTCTAGTTCCTGGTTGTAAGCGAAATGCAGCATAGAGAACTGCATGCCACACAAATCTTAGCTTCATAACAAAACCAGGAAAATATAAGCTTATCAAGGGCAGGCAGCTGCATATGCAGCAAAACAGCTCCAATAGCCAGCTCCAGCTCCCAGCTGTCCCCCCACAGGATGCATCTACCAGCTCCATCCTTAAGGGGCATGGGGCCCATGACAACCCTCCCCCCCACACACACAGACCCTGCTTCTTCTTTGCCCCTGCTCCACAGCTGTCCCACACCCATTCCACTGCTTCCCCAAATCCCCTCTCCTCAGTAACATGGCCCCAGTGACTAGCATGGGGCCTGGCATTAGTAGCAGGAGTCAGGCTCGCCACCAGCAGTGGAGAGAAGTGGAGCTCCTCAACCTCAGTCCACTCCACTTCACTGGCTCCAGCCATGTCTCTCCACTTTCCAGTGTCAGTGAGGGCAGGGGGAGGTGGGTCTGCCCCTTCTTACCACATCCCTTTCCCCAAGCAACTGGGAGCCAGAAGAGAGGAGAGGGCTGGGGCCAGGTTCCGCTTCCTGCCACTGCCAGTGAGTATGGGTGTAGGCACAACCCCCTGCTGCCCTCCACAGCTTTAGGCCTAACTCCTACAGTTCTTGGTAGAGTGACTACCTTCCTCATGCAGAGCACTCCCCCACCCCCGTGGGAAGGCGTGCAAGTGTTTGGAAAGGGTAGGGCACCAAAACTTCTAGGGATAGCCCTAATCGAGGTATAATTACTTGCAATTTGCACCATTTTTCTGCCAAGCTTGAAAGCATTTTTAATATTGCCCCCTTAGGATAATATAGAGTCATCTCTGTGGTAAGTAACATGAGCAGTCTGTAGTCACACCAGAACAATGGAAAATGTTGTTTATTGGACTTGATAAAAAGAGAGCCTAATGGATCTTGATGTGATTTCCTAAGGTGAAACTCATTCTATTTGCTCTTTGAAGCTGCAGTGACAGATGTGCCAGTAAGTTTGCTTGTAATGACCTACTCTGGGTGCACTTCTACTTCACTGGAGTTTGTGGGGAAGCTGGGGCTGAGTTTCACCAGAAACAAATATGAAAAATATTTTATTTTAAAACAGTTCTTAATAGGGACCTTTGTATGTCAGGAGAGTTAGAGACCAAAGTTCTTAACTATAGATCAGGGACTTGATCTAAAGCCCCCTGAAGTCAATGGGAGCATTTGCATTGACTTCAGTGGATGTTAAATCAGGCTGTAGGTACTTATATTAAACTCCTATGCATATAGTCAAGCTTATGAGTGTAGGCTATAACCAGACCGTGCATTAATGTCCAACTCCTGTGGTCCTTGTTTGTTATGCCTATCAAAGGCACACAGGATTTTTTTTTTTTTTAGGAGAAAAGGCTAATGCTTCCCTTTTATTGAGAATCCAGTAAAAAAAAAAAGCATTTAACATATGCACACACGCACACTCACACATACTGTCTTTCCAGCTGATGTTATAATTACTAGTTTGTTGCTTGCATTCACTAGTCGGCTAAGCTAATGAAGTATGAGGATTGAGACCAGGTTCCTTTCAGCAGGGGCTGAGATCCCAGTGGAAGTGGGAGACAAACCTGAAGTGTGTGGCAGCCAGCCCCTTCTGATAGCAGTTTTCTTGCATTGGAACCATGTGTTTTGCATTGTCATGCTGTAGTCAATCTCCAGTTGATGAGTGCTTGTTTTCTCAAATTGTTCTTCTGATCCTTTATCTATTGTCCCATCATGCTGGTTTTAATCATTGCTATCTTGTCTTGTAAATGCTTATCTTCCTCCTTCAGAGTCATCAATATGCCCTTTTCTAACATTTTGGTGAGGATTTGCAATAGTCCAGGCACCTTCTCATCTGTCCTGGTCCCTCCCTAGAACATCTAATGATGATCTTTCTGCTTATCTCCTAACACATACATTCTTCACTCACACAACAGGATGCTTTCATTAACATAAAAACAATATAAGCAATTGAACAAGGACATCTAGGATTCTAGGGTATGTCTACAGTGAGACAAAATCAGATTAAGATATGTAATTTCAGCTACATTAAAATTGTGTAGCTGAAGTTGAAGTACCTTAACTCAGCTTTTGGCATTGCAGGAAGTTGAAGGAAGAGCACTCTTCTTTAGACTTCCCTTACTCCTTGTGAAATGAGTGTTACAGAAGTCGGAGTAAGAAGCTCATTATTTTGAAATTATTTCATAATAATGGCCTTACTTGGTAGATACACATTCTGTTATTTTGAAATTATGTGAGTTATTGTAACCCACACACCTACTGGGTTATTAGTTCATTGTCCCATGTATCAGCACTTAGACCACTTACAGTGAGAGATAAGAATGAGGCAGCCTAAGCTCAAGTGGTAGAGGCGCCTACACTAAGCCCTAGAGGTCCCAGGTTTAAATCTGCCTGGTGACAGTTACATTATTTTGAAATAGTGCTGCTGTGTAGATATGCCCCAAGTGTTTTAACAGACACTTATCTTTTTCATAACATTCATCTCAAATCAGAGTTCAAATAATAATCATAAGGGTCTGTTCTTGTCCTTAACATAAGATACAAATACAAGTAATTTGCCTAATGCAAAACTATTACAACATTATTCTCACTTAGGTATAGCTAAAATAGAATTTTATACTACAAGTTGTTATGAAGACAAAACTCAAATGTTACTTAATTGTAACTTGTACTTCAATTCACATGAGTAGAGATCATTGGCTTCAGTTGCCAGGTTTATACTTTATTGGCCTGCAAAGGAAGAAGTGGCTTATCTAGAACATTGTTTATTTGAACAGTTCCAGGTACAGAAAGGAGAGGGGGATTACTACATGACAAATTATTTTATTGTTTATTTTCCAGTCATGCCTATCTGATATTTAAGGCTGCAACTCTTTTACCCTTTCTGACCTTTGCTGTCTGAATTTAAGATAATATCACCCCATTTTATACAGAAAATATTCTGCAACAACAGTCTTATAGTTGACCTTTTTTTAAAAAAAATCACACTGCTTACTGTTCTCATTAGGATAATGAAATTAAACAAACCCCCCTAGAACAAAAATCCATTAATATTTATTTGCAAAAAGGCTTAATGCTTTGAATTACTTTTTCAATCTCAGTCTCAAAGAACACAGGAGAAAAAGAATTTAGCCTTGCTATAACAACAGAAACCTGGTAGCATATGTGGTTTAATGAGAGAGATACTTGAAGTTCATTATGACTGCAATTCTTCCAGAACAAGATATCAAACAGGTAGCCAGTGTCATAATAATCTCACTAAAGACTTAAACTGGAATGTTTTAGGCTAGATTGCATTCCCTACATTCCCTATATGTTGCCAGTCACATGATAGTCTTCCATACATCCTCTATACTTGTCAAAGAATGCATCGTTTTGGGATGCAATAGTCAGTACTCTCTTAAGGGCCATTTTTGGGTCTGGCACAGTGGCTGGGCAGCCCTGCGGAGAGATGGACTCCCGCATGGGGACATCAGCCCTGCTTGGAATCCAGGATGGGGCTCCCAGGCCCTGTCTTTTTTTTGCCTCTTGAGTCCGGCCTGATTCACCCAGCTCCTTGCCCACTCCAGGCTGGAGCACCCTGGCTTGGAAAATTTTTGTTTGTGTGTGTAGCCTTGCCTTCATCTTTGTATTCATGCCTGTCAGTGTGAAAGAAGCTATTTGCCATATATTTGCATGTATATGCAACCACACTTAAGTTATGGCCCTTGGCATGCACTGTTAGTATCATAGTATCCAAAGTTGAGTAGCTCTGGTCTACACAGTAACTGATGTTATTCCAAAATAACAAAGAGCGTGTCTACATAGCAAGCTATAATTTCAAAATAATCTCCAGCTAGAGGACTTCTTACTCTGACTCCTGTAACCCTCATTTTATGAGGAGTAAGGGAAGTCAAAGGAACAGCACCAAAAGCCGAATTAAGCTATTTCAACTTAAGCTACACAATTGACATACCTCAAGTTGTGTAGTTTAATTCAATTTTTGCTCTGCTGTGTGCCCTAAATGTTTATATATTATATATAAATAATAAAAAAGTTTACTAAAAGAGATGATAAACTTTAGCCAAACAATGCATCATTGCATCATAAACAATGCATCATTGTTTCAGGTTTATTTTAACTGTTACATGCTAGTGATTAGGGCAGTCTCCTGTGTTGGGGAGATCATGCTGCATGGAGTGGCTGACAACCAAGATCGCCAACCCCAGGACAGGCTGTCAAAAGCAAGGTAGACGCTTTGAACTGTTGGTATGTTCTATAATAAGATTTCACCAACCCAAATGTGACGGACTGGATCCCTATCCTACCATGGAGTCACTGACAGTCCCTTTGGTTCAGTCTATCTTGTGAGCCAGGCATATTGGACTTAGTTACAAATGGTCAAATACACATAAAAAAATCACAAAATATTCAAGTTACTTTCGGTCCCAAGAAACCAGTCACTTGTACTAACTTGTTTGGATTTTTAGATCTCACACAAACGAGTACACCTCCTGTATAGTAATAAACTCAGTACAGGTTTATTAATCAAGAAAAAAAATTGTTATGTATAGGTTAATGCAGGCAACACATGCAGAAAGGAGTTGAAAGGGTCCAGTGAGGGCAACCAAAATGATTAGGGGGCTGGAGCATATGACTTATGAGGAGGGGCTGAGGGAGTTGGGTCTGTTTAGTCTGCAGAAGCGAAGAGTGAGGGTTTGATAGCAGCCTTCAACTTCCTGAAGGGAGGTTCCAAAGAGGATGGAGAAAGGCTGTTCTCAGTAGTGACAGATGGCAGAACAAAGAGCAATGGTCTCAAGTTGTGGTGGGAGAGGTCCAGGTTGGATATTAGGAAAAACTATTTCACTAGGAGGGTGGTGATACTCTGGAATGGGTTACCTGGGGAAGTAGTGGAGTCTCCATCCCTAGAAGTGTTTAAGTCTTGGCTTTAAAAAGCCCTGGCTGGGTTGATTTAGTTGGGACTGGTCCTGCCTAGAGCAGGGGGCTGGACTTGATGACCTTCTGAGGTCTCTTCCAGCTCTATGGTTCTATGAATCTGTGGGTCTAAAATGTGGCAGATGCAGGTTTACTATGCTGATCTCTGCTAGAGTCCAAACAGCAAAGATATAAAATGTTCTCTGTGATCAGGGGTGGATATAGGGCAGGGTGAACAGGGCGGCCACCCCGGGCCCCGAGCTTCAGAAAGCCTCACGCATGCGCCGTGGCGCCGCTGCGCATGCGCATGGCATCACTCTGCATGTGCTGTGGCAAAGGGGGGGCTCCGCAGAATTATGCTGCCTGGGGCCCCACAAAACGGTCATCTGCCCCTGTCTGTGACTCTTTTCTTTTAGGATTAGCCTTCCAGTCCATAAAAGGAGCTTCCTTGCTGATAGACTGGAAATGCTATGGTGGAGCCATTCACCAGTCCTTTGTATCATGATGTGTCTTAATGGCCCATTTAATTGTGATAGGTCTCCTTAATGGGTGGGGATGGGAATTATTCCCATACCCGGGTTCAAAAGTTCAGAGCAAATATTTTCAAAATTTCAAAACATAATGGAAAGCAAACATTATTAGAGAGATTAATGCATCCAGTAATTTGTAAGCATTTTGTAGAGTTTAGGCCAGGGCTGCTCAACTTTGGAAGCCAATGATACTCACAGCACAGGCCGAGGGCCGCAACTTAAGTGTGTTAGCATATATGTGCAAATAGATACGCAAATATATGTGAACAGTTTCTTTCACAATGACTGAAGGATACAAAGATTGAGGCAAGACTATACAACACATAGGCCTCATTTAAGTCAGTTCTGCTAATATTAATACAATGTAATATTTACCTGATTACTACCGTTATGACAGCACTTTTAATGAGCAATGACAGTCCAGGAGTTTAACTACTAAAGTGTATATCAACAGAAGAACATTATATTGATAACTTTTTTTATTTGGTTCCCACCCATGGGCTGCATGTTGAGCTCTGCATAAACCCAAACCACACTGCGGGCCACAAACAGATGGGCTGTGGGCCACATGTGGCCCGCAGGCTTCCCTATTGAGTAGCCCTGATTTAGACACTAAGTACATGACTGTAAGATGAACATATATTTGAACAAAAGTAACACACTTTTGGTGTTTGGTTTCCATGTAAGAGTTTGTCATTGCTCAGCTGACACCTACAGACTTGGCATCTGGCTTGCCTCATTACGATGGAGATTTGGTTTCCAATACTGCTACAGTGCAGGGATTCAAACCCAAGTCTTCTGCAGTATAGCTGAATTTCCTAATTAGCAAGCATTTGGTTATAAGGCACCCATCACCACCGCCTCTTCCTCTCTAAGGGTATGTCTATACTACAGCGTTATTTCAAAATATCTTACAAGATATTTTGAAATATTTATTTCAAAATAGTTTATTTCGAAATAACGTGTCTACACACAAAATGCATTTCGAAATAGCTTTTTGCTATTTTGAAATAGAGCATCCACACTGAGTGGACTCTGAATCGCATTTAAGGCTGGCCAAAACAAATTCCAGCAGGGCACCAGGTCAGGACTTACTGTGTGGGGCTGCTGCCTGAGGCTATTTGGGGTCTGTGCTTAAAGGGACCCCGCCCCCCCCCCCAGACAGCCAGTTCTCAGGTTTCCCTGTTTGCTTGCCTACCTCAATGAGGGACAGCAAAGCATTTTGTCTCTGCATGCTCTGGTTGCCCTCACTCAGGACACCACAGCACTCTGCAACATGGAGCCAGAGCCGCCCCTGGGCACTCTGGTGCTTCTCTTGGACGTGTTGCTGTGAGTCTGGCTGCACTTTCTACAGGCTGCCATCCGGGAGGTCAATCTGGGGGCTATCAGTATCCAGGAGGCCCTCCGGGAAAGCTTCCACCCTGAGGAGCACTAAGAGCCTCCCTGGTCTGCCCCACTAGGGGCTTGTTCCTCATTCTTCCCTCACGTCCTTCCACTTACCCTCCCTAAGCCCCCTTCCTGATGTCAAATAAAATACATGTATTTTCATGAACACAAACTCTCTTTATTTAACAAAATTGGGGTGGGGTGAATGAAACTCTGGTGAGACCGGGGAAAGGAGGTGGGAGAGGGGAAAAGAGAGGGGAGGGGGAAACTGGGAGGAGGGAGCTAGAAGTGAGAAGCAAGGGGAAGAAGGGAGAGGGGAAGCTCAGGGCTGGGGTGATCGCATGTGGCCTTTGGTGGCCAGGCTGGGAGCTATCCTGCTATAGATGGCCCCGTTCCTCCATCTAGTGTGGAGATCGTGGACGTTGGGGGCATCCCTCTCAAATCTGAATAAGGTCCATGATCTCCACCCTGGACCAGGAAGGCGCCTGCCTTCTCCACGCCCTGGCAGGCTCCTGGGAGCTGACAGACTGATCCTGGGGAGCAGTGGAGGGCTGGCTGTCAGTGCCTTGCTGGCTCATGTTTTGGGATCACTGGGTCAGGGGCAGTGACTGCTGCCTCTGGGCTGGCAGGCTTGGAGCTGGCACAGACACAGGCACTGTGGCCAGAGTCTACCCCTTTAAGGTCTCCGGGGAGGGGGAGAGGGAGAGAATGTTCTTGGTTGAGGCTAGAATGGCTACCAGGGCACTCTGGGGAGGCTGGAGGCCCTTTAAAACATCACATGGAACCCTTACCAGGCTCTGTGCAGCACTCTTGCTTTGAAGTACTCCCTCTCCCCCACTCCGCCATGCAGCAAAGAGTGGGGAGCGACTAGTCGACTCGGCTATCCTTTAAGATTTGCTTAGCAGATAGTCAACTAGTCCTTAACATCCTTACTCCTTATCACAAGTATTTTTTTGTCACCTGCTGATATATTAGCAGGATCTCATCCTTGATTGTAAAATTAAAAGCATTAAAATATAAAAAAAGACAAAAGTTATTCCCATGTAAGTTATTGAAAGAACAATCCCTGGATGTGTATTATTAATAATTTATTTGCTAGTGACTGCACTAGCCATGTGGCTGAAGCTTGTGTCCGCACTGTTTTACGTATTTGTATGATTGAGCACTCAGCTCTCTATACTGCATACGAACAAAAGAACAGCCATACTAGGTCAGACCAAAGATTCATCAAGCCCAGTATCCTGTTTTCCAGTAGTGGTCAGTGCCAAGTGCCCCAGAGAGAATGAACAGAACAGGTAATCATCATGTGATCCATGTCCTGTCACCCTTTCCCAGGTTTTGGCAAACAGAAGCTAGGAACACAATCCCTGCCCATTCTGAGTAACAGCCATTGTTGGACCTATCCTCCATGAATTTATCTAACTCTTTTTTGAACCCTCTTAAAGACCTGGTCTTCACAACATATTCTAGCAAAGAGTCTGACAGGTTGACTATGCATTGTGTGAAGAAATACTTCTTTTGGGTAGTTTTAAATCTGCTGCCTATTATTTTCATTTTGTGGTGATAGTTCTTGTGTTATTGGAAGGAGTAAATAGCATTTCCTCATATAGCTTTTCTACATCAGTCATGATATTACAGACCTCAGTCATCTCCCCCTTACTGGTCTCTTCTCCAGGCTGAAATTTCCCAGTCTTATTCATCTCTCCTCATGCAAAAGTGGTATGATGAAGTTTGATACACTTGTGAATTGTATTATCTGATAGGCTATCTGCAATAGCAGAGGACTGGTTTCTATGACAAAGAAGGTCTCTTCCAGTCCTATGTTCCTAATAATGGTTGCTTTTCCACATCTGCTAAAGAGACACTGCCACACTTTATACCATAGGGCCAAATCCAGACAGCCTAAGTACTTTTTGAAATAAACGTTTTCTTAACCATCTTGATAAAAAGATAAAATATCACAATAAATAAATAAAAAACTGTTTATGTCAACCCCCGGGCCCACAATTTATTCTCAGTGACTCATTTGATCAGTTCTATTTTATGTGAAAGAAAATTTTAAAAATGAGCAAACCACAATAAAATGCAACATCAAGGGACTCTATTACATGCTGGATTTTTAATGTTTACTATGTTTTGGTTCTTGAAAGTGATAATATTGTGTGTCTGTGTGCATGTGTGTGTGCGAATGCAATTTTATATCTAAAAGCATAGAACAAAGTTTAATCATGTATATCAAAGTATAATAATCCATTTTTGTAACAAACAGTTTATCTAAATCTAAAGGGAATCTTCGTTTAAAATTGCATGTGTGTATCTGTGTCCCCACTAATATTAAATGGAATGAGTATACAGCAGGGGGTTCTCAAAGTAGGGCTTGTGACCCCTTAGGGATCGCGTGGTTATTACATGGGGGTCATTAGCTCAGCCTCCATCTCCAAATCCCACTTCGCCTCTAGTATTTAAAATAGTGTTAAACATATAAAATAGCATTTTTAATGTATAAAGGAGGTCACACTCATAGGCTTGATGCATGAAAAGGGTCACAGTACAAAAGTCTGAGAACTCATCGGTCTTCAGAAATGTAATTATTGCAGTAACAGAATCTCATTCTGCCATGCTCTATGATTTACCACAGTGGCACCAGAAATTGGATGTGGTGATTTCTGAGGTGGATGTAGTTAAGTGAGTGCTACAATTTTGCTTTTCACTGTACTAAGCCTTTATGTTCCTAAGGTGTACACTTATCTGTGAGGGCAGGTGAATTTTATGAAGCAGAGTTGATGATGCATGAACCAAAGTTCCCAAAGATTAATGCTCAACATATGCATCACCTGCATTGTGGATGCCTTTAATGAGGTCACACAGGCTACCTTTACTCTAGAAACATAATTTCACATTATGTACAAACAAAGGTAGTAGTTTTTCAGTGATTACTATTTGAGCCTCACTTTCTTTCTCCCTCTCACCCTCCCCCCATTTCTTTTCAAATTTTACTCAGGGGGTAAGGATGGTTAAAAAGGATTGATGTTTGGTCCTGGGCAGTATGTACAGCTCACGTGAAAACAGCTGGGTTGTGCCCATATTTCCCTCTTGCTACTGAGGTGTGCAAGCTAATCCTATTAATCAGATTATAATATTGTAGTGTGCTTTAGTTCAAAAATCTGTCCTTCCCTTAAGTAGGTGGTCTGTGTGAGGAGAGACAGTGGCTCCCAAATCCTTCTCCTCTCCCTCTTCATGCTTCACTAAATTACAAGCTGGATTTATCCTAGAGTTTAGTATTTACCAGATACATTTTGCACATGCATCTTTAAATCTTTCATATCTAACAAAAAAATTAATTCTGTGCTTTTCTTTCTGCTACCTGGAGATCCTGCCATTCATGGTACTCTCTTCATTCTGAAAACCCATACTATTTAGTATCCTAAATGTACTTGGATTTATGCCACATCTCAGAGCTTATGCTAGCTTCTTAAAGCCAGCTTAGAATCATGATCGTCACTTAGTTGTTACCTTGAATTTGATCCTGCCTTACAGGCACTGACTATACTTAATATATCAGCCTCATAGAAATGTAAAGAGATAGTACCACTGAATATGAGGGTTTGCATTAGATAAACGACATAGGAACTGTGAACTTGAATCTTTTTTCTAGAGATCAGAAAGGAATCAAGTGCACACGGAGGGAAATGATGCCAAAATGTAGCATAAATTGCTATATATGTTTGTTAACGTATTCAAATCTTGCAGTGAGGACTTGTTAAGAGCTAAATTCTTAGTTCATGTTGATGTCTGAGTACAGAATTTAGCTTTCTGTGTACTTAGTCTCTCAGGGTATGTCTACACTACAGAGTTAGTTCAAACTAACTTAGTTCGAATTAGTTAATTCGAACTAAGCTAATTCGAACTCACGCGTCTAGAACTAAAAACTAGTTCGAATTAGCATTTTGCTAATTCGAACTAGCATGTCCACATTGAGTGGACCCTGAACAGGGCTTAAGGATGGCCGGAAGCAGTGCCGGCAGGGCATCAGAGGAGGACTTAGAGCGTGGAGCTGCTGTCTCAGGCTAGCCGAGGGCTGCGCTTAAAGGGACCCGACCCCCACCCCAGACAGACAGTTCTCAGGGGTGCCCTGCTTGAAAACCAGTCCTGGCTTGGAGTGCCCGGAGGGCCCACACTGCGCACATCACAGCACTCGGCCATCAGCCCAGCTGCACTTGCCGCAGGATGCCATCTGGGGAGAGGGGGCAATCGGGGGGCTGCAGGAGAGCTTCCACCCCCAGAAGCCCACAGAGCCAGCCCAGTCCTCCCCATCGGGGGCTCGTACCCCATTCCTCCCTCACCTCCTTCCACTTACCCCTCCCTAGCCCCCCTTCCTGATGTACAAAATAAAGATAATGTTTCTTCCAACATTGACTCTGTCTTTATTGAACAAAACTGGGGGAGACTGGGAAAAGGAGGTGGGAGAGGGGAAGAGAAAGGCTGGGAGAGGGGAGGGCAACTAACATGATCAGGGGTTGGGAACAGGTCCCAGATGAAGAGAGGCTACAGAGACTGGGACTGTTCAGCTTAGAAAAGAGGAGACGGAGGGGGGACAGGATAGAGGTCTCTAAAAGCAGGGGTTGGGTGGAGAGGGTGCATTCAGAAAAGTTCTTCCTGAGTTCCCATAAAGAAGGACTAGAGGACACCAAAGGAAAGGAATGGGTAGCAGGCTTCAAACTAGTAAGAGAAAGTTGTTGTTCCCAAAGCAAAGAGTCAACCTGTGGAACTCCTTGCTGCAGGAGGCTGTGAAGGCTACAACTAGAACAGAGTTTAAAGGGAAGTGAGAACAAGTCATGGAGGTTGGGTCCATGGAGTAGTCTTAGCCAGGGGGTAGGAGTGGTGTCCCTGCCCAAAGTTTGTGGAAGACTGGAGAGGGATGGCACGAGACAAATGGCTTGGTCACTGTCTTCGGTCCATCCCCTCCAGGGTCCCTAGTGTTGGCCGCTGTCGGCAGACAGGCTACTGGGCTAGATGGACCTTTGGTCTGACCCAGTACGGCCATTGTAAGCTCAGGGCTCAGGGTCGGGGGTCTCAGTGGACCCCCTTGATTTTCATGCACACCTGCTCCTGGGTGGCCAGGCTGGCAGCTCTCCTGCCCTAGACGGCCACTTTCCTGTGCCTAGTGCGGAGATCGTGGACGAGGTCCACGATGTCCGCACTAGCCCAGGAAGGTGCCCGCCTCTTGCGGTCCCGGGCAAGCTCCTGGGAGCCGCCAGCCTGGTCCCGGGAAGAGGGGATGGGCTGGGGGACATCGGGTGGGTGGCTCTGTGCCGTGCCAGGTGCAGGGTCTGCTGGCTGGGTGCTGGCAGGCTTGCACCTGGCACGGGCACCGTAGCCAGCCCGTGCCCCTTTAAGGGGTCCGGGGCCGGGAGGGGGGCAGACGAGTTTCCCTGGTGTTGGCCAGAGTGGCCACCAGGGAAACCTGGGGAGGGCTAGCCTCCCACTAGTTCGAATTAAGGGGCTACACACACCTTAATTCGAACTAGTAAGTTCGAACTAGGCTTAATCCTCGTAAAATGAGGTTTTCCTAGTTCGAACTAAGCGCTCCGCTAGTTCGATTCAAATTCGAACTAGCGGAGCGCTAGTGTAGCGCCTATGAATGTTAGTTCGAACTAACGTCCGTTAGTTCGAACTAACATTGTAGTGTAGACATACCCTCACTTTCAATAGTAAAATCATTCAAGGAGTTTCTTTCCCCCATCTACATCTTAGGATCTGATCCTAATTTATCTACTTTATCCTCTAAAAGGTAAAGAGACAGAAACTCAAATTTACATTAAACATTTAAAATATTGATTTTAGACCCAGATCTTAATAGTCTGCTGGACAGGAATGATTTCTAACAGTGTTTCATGTGTATCAGAGAACAGACTGCCATGACTATCACACATGGATTGGTGTGAACAGGAAGGTTAGCGGAAATAATACTAAGATTTAACATGTAGTATTCTCAATTTATGAAGTATGTTATTGTTATTAATTAAGAATAAATGCAGCATTTGACCATGAAAGGGCCAGCAGATTCCAAGACACATATAGGAAGATGGACGGGGTCATCGGATCTCCTCATCCTCCTCCCAACATAGTCAGAGGCTAACGAATTGCCAGGAACGAAAGTGAGGCTGGGAACATAATGATTATGTCTAATATATCCTTAAAAATGTCCAGGCTGCTTATACTCCCCTGAAAGTGCTATATTTCAACAGATAGATGTAAAAGCTTTCAGAAGAAATAGCACAGGTATTTAGGTTACACAAACAATGTGAGGTTTATTTAAAACTTTAAAACTCCAGTTTTATGTAATGTTAGTTTCAAACTTCCACCCTCAAATCTGAAAACCCGGTAGTTACTATCTCAGCAAAAAATGACAATTTAAACACAAATGCAAAGAAGTTGTTATAATTATAGATTTCATTATCACCCAGACATAATAGAATATAATAAAACAATATGGGAAATTTACAGAGTCTTTAAGATTGAAGTCTTGTTAGTACCTACTACTCAATTATTTTACATGATGTGGATGAAGCGCCTTAGGCTCAGTTCAAGATCCTGACAATGAAGCTGTCACATGGGAACAATTCAAATTACTGAGCATCAGAATCATGCTTTTCCTAGTGCCTTAGGAGAAGAGGATTATTTATAATTCCTTTGACCCTCATCTAGCCCATGTTATCCACAAAAAGAAGCAAAGCTGCTAATGAGCGGTGATGGTTTGGTATTACACCCTATCTGCTCATCAGAGCCAATGGAATGGAAATAAAAGCTTTTGCAGATGTAGGGGTCAGACCATATAATTTCTGAAAGAATAAAACAGCTAGAAATCTTACATATTCAATACAGAGCCAATTCGAACTCATTCACAACTCTGGCATATTACTGATTCTAGCAAAGATTAAGCAGCAGGAAATCTTAAATTCAAGCAGTCACTTGTACAAGATTTTTTAAATCAGAATCTTGATTTGGTTTGGTGGTGTCTACTAGTTAGACAATTTTTTGCTGGTTAGTGGTGTCTACTGTTTAGAATAGAAGGCTGTGAATCAGGAAGCCTGGTTTCTATTCCCGGGGCTACATCTAAACCGCAGGCTTCTTTTGGAAGAAGCTTTTCTGGAAGAGATTTTCTGAAAAAAATTCTTCTGAAAGAGAGCATCCACACTACTAAAGCACATTGAAAAAGCAATCTGCTTTTTCAACAGATAGCATCCACACTGAATTACTATGGACGGAGTGGCCACCAAGACACCTGTGCTTTTTCCTCTTTCCTCTTCTTTCGAAAGATCTCCCTCTTCCCTGTCCACACATGCTTTTTTCCAAAGGAGCTCTTTCAGAAAAAGGCTTCTTCCTCATAGAAAGAGATTTACCAATGTCGGAAAAACCCCTCAGTTCTTTCAATTTTTTTTCGAAAGAACGTGATTGTAGTGTGGACGTAAGTGAAGTTTTTTTGAAAAAATGGCTGTTTTTTAAAAAAACAAAACAAAAAACAACTCTGTAGCATAGACGTAGCCTGGTTAAGTCACAGGCTCCTTCTATGGATTCACACTCTGGCTGTTGGCAAATCATCCATAGTAGTCACCATGAAATCTTTTCATTTTCTGTTTGAAAGTAATTCATGTGATACAGTTTATTCATCAGTAATACCTCCCCACAGAACTGTTGTTTGCAAAACATTGGGGCCAGTTACATAAAAGCTACTAATGGATCGCAAATGTTATTATTAGTGAGTTCATCATAGACGTAGTTTGAGATATTATCACCTACCAAGTCTGTCTCAATATTCCTGCAAGATTTCACAGGATTTTTTTAATAAGAGAACAAGTTGTTTGGCACATTAACATAAGCCATTCAGATAATTTGCTGCAAAAGGGGACCAAAAATCCTTGTTTCTGAAGTTCCTTTTCAAAACAAAACCAAAATCCCCTATTCCTGTTTGTCTCTCAGGAGTATGTCACTTTGTCTATTAGCGCCAGCATTACATAACATAACTTGCTTATCACTACCAAAATATAAACACAATTTTTTAATCTTGTCATCCAGAAGTGATTTATATTTTTTTCAAGTGGAAACAAGAACAGCCTGTCTATCTGCCATGAGAGGATTAATTCACAAAATATGTTCCTCAAGCTTATAAATAAAAAATTGTTGCAATGGTGCAACCATGCAGGGAAAGATCAAACTGTTCATAGTTTAAGATATATTGATTAAGTAATCAACTTTGTATTCTTTCTCTGTCAGTATGAGCTATATTAAGAATCCGGGACTGCAGCATTAGGAAGCTGGTAATGGGGAGCTTCAGAGGGAGTAGTGACAAGCTCTGTGTGAAGATAGAGGGATTTGCTGAGTGGTGCATTTGCTTTGTTGGCATGTTGTTTGGTTGAGTGTTTGTTCTGTATGTACAAGCTGCATAGATGGACCATGGACTTCTAAATAACAAGGTTGCCTTTTTAAAAGGTTCTAATTCTGGGAGCTTTGATCAACCTAGCTGTTTGAAGCCTGAGTGATTAACTGTTTCCTGAAGGTGAGCGATGAAGCTGAGTGGGGCCAAGTTTAGTAGAGGAGACTTGATATGAAAAAGTAAACATGTTATGTGCTATGTGCTATGTAAACATGATAGCCACAAACAGCCAGCAAGCCAGGACACTTCAGAGAGAATGTGGGGAGCTTCCCTTTCCGGTCCAGAACTGTGTGTGATATCAAGATGGCCAGCAATAAAACTGTGGTGATGAGCAAGAAATGTAGCAGGTTTAAAACAAACAAAAGGACGTTTTTTTTCATGCAGCACACAGTCCTTGCCAGAGGATGTTGTGAAGACCAGGACACCAACGGGGTTCAAAAAGAACTAGATAAATTCATGGAGGTTAGGTCCATCAATACTTACTAGCCAGGATGGTGACTAGGAATGGTGTCCCTAGCCTCTGTTTGTCAGGGGCTGGAAATGTGTGACAGGAGAGGGATCGCTTGATGATTTCCTGTTCTGTTCACTCCCTCTGGGGCATCTGGTATTGGCCACTGTCGGCAGACAGGATACTGGGCTAAATGGACCTTTGGTCTGATCCAGTATGGCCGTTCTTATGTTCTTATGTACATGTTTTCCTTCCTGTGTGAAGACAGAAGGGATTTAATGTGCTTAATGTGCTTAATGTGCAAGTTGGTGGCTGTGCTGGAGGAAAAGATTTTTAGTTTGGAGGAGCAAGCTGACATGCTACTAAGATTCAGGAAACCGGAGGAATTCTTAGACAATTAAGTTTGGGAAACTCCAATACACCATATACAAAGAAGAATGAAGCTGGTTACAAAGCAATCAGACAGAGGAATTGAGAGGAGGCCAAGTTGCTTATAAACACTACAGACAAGAGGTCACAGCCAGCATTTTATGTGGCAGGAGATGGATGAGAAATGGGAGACTGTGACCAACAGAGAAGATGACCTTGAGACATCCCAGACAGCTAAAAATTTTTAATTGATTCAGGGCCTCTGTGTAGACACTTCGCAGAGGGCTGGCTGTACAGGACACATGTGAATGGTAGCTTGACCCAACCAGTAAGAAAATAAAGTTTGTCCACCAAGAATTTTGCAGTTACCTAAGAAAGACAGTTGATCCTTAAGTAAGATTTCAGTACCCAGAAGTATCAAAAGACCATTCTGCTAGGGACAGGCAGACAACAGGAAAGTGGGCTGCCTTCTGGGAGCTAAGAGATGAGACAAAACTATAACTGACTTCAGAAGCCTATCCAATGGTCAAGGGTCTGTTGGTGAGCATTCATATTGCCAATAATGACACTGCATCAACGGATATCATACAGACAGGTGACTGTAGTAAGTTGAGGGTCCGCAACATGGAGTCAGCAGGCCTAAGGCCTATAACATGAAAACAGCAACAGACCTGCAATCTAGTGTGCAAGACTTTGGTTCAGTAACAGGAGCCAAGAAAAAGGCCCTATTGATAAATTGTGTGATTGTGTAAGTTAGGTCGAGCATGGAAGGACACAGGGAGGTACTGGGTACAGACTGTAAGCCAAAGGGGAATATTGGAACATCTTAATACGAAATGTCTTGGTACAAAAACTCCCTAAAAGCTAATGCACATATCGACCTAGTTTCGGGACCAGGTTGAGATTGACAGCATGAAGGATAGTAAGTAAGCTCCCCTTCCATAAGGTGAGGGGTGGTAACTAGGCAACAGAGGGTGGTAACCTGGTACGTACAGAAATGATGTAAGTTGTTTGTACCTGTCTATAAAAGGACACCGCAGAGGGTGCTCTCCGGCCAACCTTGGGGGCGGGGGTGCACTAGGCGCCTGAACGGCAGGTGTCATTGCCTAAACTTACAGAGTGCACAGTAGCTTAACTTTGACTAACTGCTGTTAATATCTGATATATGGCAATAGGCCTGCCCGGTGTTGGTACCTTGTCAACGCGGGCCATAGTGCCCAGTGGTGTAACATTGTACTAATCTCTGTTACCAACTGGTAGAGCTTCGCATTTGACAATAAACCTGCTCGACTGATTTCAAACCTTGCCTGCATCTGTCGTTTCTGGGGCCTCTCAGAGATCTCTTGTGTCGACCCAAGTGCACGGGTCTAACACTCTAGATAAAGGGAGTACCGATTGTTACGCACGCAGCCGAAAGTTTATCAACGGAGTAGAGGTCCTGTCAGGAGCGCGCCAGGACAACCCTGACCAGACGATGCTGACACTGACAGTCCAGACCACCGAAGGTACCGAGGTACGAAAACACCGAGGTACGACAGTGACTTCATGGAACTCAGGGGCATGCTGAAGACTATCTCCGAGATTTTTACTGTCCCATACAGAATCCAAAAAAACTCTGGAAGTGAACTGTTGGCTTGGTAATTGGCATAAGGTAGAGGTTTCTGTGGAACTTTGGTCCCTCTTGTACTGAGGTGGATTGCCATCCAAGATATACAGCTTTCTTTCCAGAAAAAATGGATCAATCTCCTCAGGGACAGTCTGACTGGAGTAGTCAGAATAGGTTAAACTAACAGCAAAAGGGGAAGGTAAAAAGAGAGATGTTATGAGCAAAACAAAAACATATATCAACGAACCAAAGGATATGAAGATGAGAAATTCCTTAGTCGCCTGTACGTCAATGCTAAGTACCTCGGTAACAAATAAGAGAGATTGGATCTGGTCATCCAGTTGGTAGTATAGAAAGCAGGTGGGATGAGTTGAACGAAAAGAATGTCAAAATCAATTGTAAAAAGCTATTTAAGAAGTCTCAAGTGGACAAAAGGGCAGGAGGAATGGCAGTCTGTCAAAAATGGCATTACCTCTATGAGTTACTGATAACTTCAAAAAAATCTTCAGTGCTTGTAGATGTGTAAGAATATTAACAGATAAATCATAGGGTGAGTATTAAGTTGGTGTCTGCTATAGATCACTAAATAACAATAGGGAACAGGATGACCGCCTCATTACTTATTTACTGTATAATCTGTAGGGGGGAATGGGTGATCCTGAGGGATTGTCATATGCTAGAGGTGTCATGCTGCTAATAATAATTGAAATTTTTGAACATTATAGAGGACAATTTTCAAATTCAAAAAGAATTGCAGTCTACAGGGTTTGGGGGGAATTCTCTTCTTTTCCTAACAGATAAAGGAGCTGATGACACAACTAAAAATTAATAGTAGCACAGGTACAAGTGGTTATGACTAGATCATGTATTCTAGAAATAGAATAAAGTCCATACCAGCAGGACATTTTATATATATTTCTCACACAGAGTGAATGGAAGCGTTCTGTTTCACAAAGCTATAAACAGCTATGAGCCAGATCAGCTGGGCAGAAAAATGTAATCAGAAAAATGACAATGACAATTGGAAATTAATTAAATGCACCTTACCAGGACGGCAAAAGCCATAACTGAGTCTGTGTTGTGTTTGTTTCTTTTAAAGAAGCTGGTTTAGAAAAAATAAATCATTAGACAAAGAAAACTACATGTAACAAATTGAAGAAAGAGGAAGTGACAGTAATTAATATAAATCAGAAGTTAGGAATTATAGGGAACTGGTAAGGAAAAATATATGATCAGCACTGTTTAAGGAAAATTAGGATTTTTTAAAACTATCTTAGGAACATAAAGAATCCTGCCTGATAAACTTAGTAGTTCATTACTAGATGGTAGAATTATTACTAATAATGCAAAAAAAGAGTGTTCAATATATATTTCTGTCCTGTATCTGAGGAAAAACAGATGCTATAGTCTCCTCATATGGTCATTCTATTATTTTCATTGCACTAGTATCTCTGAAGGTCTAGATAGCTTGCATCCAAGAGCTTTAAAAAGAGAGGTCTGAGGAGCATAGTGGATCTTAATGTTGATTTTCAGTAAGTTCTAGAGAACTGGGGAAGTTCCAGAAAAAAGTTAAAATTGGGCCAATCTATAGAAAGGGTAAACAAGATTATCTGGGTAATTATAGACCCATTAGCCCAACACCAATCACAGGCAAGATAATGGAGTGGCTGATATGTGATTTTATTAATAAAGGCGTATAATGTAATTAACACATATCAACATGGATGTATTCAAAATAGATCCTGTCCAAAAATCTTGTTTTTTTAATAAGATTACAAGTTTAACTAATAAAATAACACTGTTGATATAATACTCTTCAGTTCCTATAAGATGTTTGATTTGTTTCAACCTGACATTTTGATTTAAGAAAACTAGCAGTTTATAAAATAAACATGGCAGACATTAAATGGATTAGAACATGTTAATTAGTAGGTTTCAACATGTAGCTGTAAATGAGAAGTCGATATCAGGCAGGTGTTTCCAATGAGGTCCTGCAGGGATCAGTTCTAATCGGTTTTTAACAATGACATGGAAAGAATAAAAGCACCGATAAAGTTTGAAGCTGATGCACAGATTGTGGGGGAGTGGTAAACAGTGAAGAAAACAGATCATTCATATAAAATGATTTGGCTTGTTTAATAAACTGGGCACAAGCAAAGCATAGGCATTTTGATATGGCTAAATGTATACGTTTAGGAACAAAGAATGTAGGCCTATATCAGTGGATGGGGGACTCTATCTTGGAAGGCAATATATCTGACATAAGACCGGGTGGCCATGGTGAATAATCAGCTCTATATAAACTCCCAATATGATATGGTCTTCAAAAGACCTACTGTGATCCTCAGATGCATAAACAGGAGAATCGTCGCTATGAGCAGAAAGATTATTTTGCCTCAATATTTCTAGCTGCGGTCACACCAGTGCCAAAGAACATTCAGTTCTGCTGCCCACAATTGGAAAGATTTGGCAAAGGACCATGAGAATGATTAAAGGATTAGAAAACATGCCTCACGGTGAGTGACTCATTGATGCCTTGAGTCTATCTATTTAGCTTAACAGAGAAAGTTAAGAGGTGACTTGATTACCTTTTAATAGTCTGTACGTATCTATACAGGGAAAATCTATAGAACAATGGGCTCTACAATCTAGCAGAGAAAGGTATAGCATGATCCAATTGGTGGGAACATGAATCTAGACAAATTCAGACTGGAATGTAAGTGTTCACTTTAAAGGTGAGAAATTAACCACTGGAAAAAAATTAACTAGGGTCATGGTGGAGTCTCCATCACTGACAATTTTGCAATCAAGATTAGATGTTTTTCTATAAAATATGCACTGGGAATTATATTGGGGAAGTCCTATCACCTGTGTTCTTCAGGAGGTCAGAAAAGATTAGCATAATAGGCCCATCTGGTTTGGAAGCTGATTTTAATTGTCACAAAACTACTAATTAAAGAGGCATTGGAGGGTCAGAATTAAAGGTGCACATAGACATGTGATTTTCAGTTCTTTGGTGTGCATACAGAATGGGATAGTACTGGTAAGATTCAAGTAGGCATGTAATAGAGTGTATTGCTATGGGTGAGTATCATGAGGACAGTCAGCTAATGCCAACCACCTGCCTCCACAGCAGGAGACTTGATGGGAAGAAAGCCCCAGTTAAGGAGAAGAGAATAAATTCTGAGAAGATGAGGGGTGCCCTTCAGTCTCTAGACACTGATTGTCTAGAGATGGGCTGGAGGTACAGCAGATCTGAGTGGGAAGAATGGAGCTGCAGCCTGAGTTGGTTTGAGGGTAGAATGGAGCTGCTGTTGGGTCTAGAAGTGAATGGAGGGAAAAGTGAGCCTGAGTGGTACTCTCTCTCCAAACTCCTATCTCCAGTGTCTGGCCTGGCTTCACAATACGCTCCCCAAACATTTCTCTGAACATTTTTCCATGCAGCCCCGCAGTTTGGGTACCAATGCCTTAGAGCATCTTAAGGGAGCAGTTAAGTTACACAGGAATCAGATTTAATAACTAGTGATATTAATTGGGCAGGATGTTAGTTCATTGCATCTTGTGGCCGGTTTCCACTTTGGTTAAAAAGATAAAGGAACCATTCCCAGAAACAAAAGATTCCTGAGATTTTACTAATGGACATTGTGCTCATGGGACAAGTGAAGACCTTGAGGACTTCATGGGCCATGGTCCTTTATTTTAATATCCTTTATCCCCCTTGCAATGCAGTGAGTGGTGGGACTCAGAAGAATGAGCTGAGTCATAGGGATAGATTAAGAAGAGTGTGCCCTAATTTATGGGTTGTATTTTTTTATGGTAAAAGCCCTCTAGGTACCCTACATTGGAACCACCTAAATGAGAGTATGGATGATATGGCAGGTCATCCCGCCCATCTCCTCTCCCTTGTGTTAACTTTAATAAAGTTGCAGCCTGACACTTAAAATCTATCTTTGTATTTATCTTCATTCACTGCAATGTCTACATCAGTGCTTTGCAAATGGATGCAATTGTTGCCTTGACCTAGGGTCCTTTTGTATGGGGGTCCAGAGTGGTGAAAAAAATATATCTAAGCAAACCTGAACTCTTTATGGAGAATCCCATCTCTGGTTGAACATAGTAAAAGTAAGTGTTCCTGATACCTTGTCATTTGCCTCTTTTTTTTACCTACTTTTAGTAGTTTGTTCTTTTTATACCATGAAAGTAGCTGGAAAAGCCTCTGAGACAATGCTTGGTCTAAACCAAGCTGTCATTTCCATGTTAGAAAACTGATACCCAATTATCTAGCAATATATTTTACTCTTGATAGGCATATGAACTGCTCCACCAAGTGACAGGTATTGTGATGGCAAGTGAGATTGATGAGGGAACCTTAGAAGTTTTTCATATTCTGTTCAGACATACTCTACAAAAAGCAGTGCCTCTCTGAAGATTGTCTGACTTTAAGCCTGAGTAGAGTAGAGCGGAGGGAATATGCTAGAAGGGAATATTTTACATTAAGAAAATATCAAAGCTGTACAGGAGATGAGAGGTGGGGGGATTAAAATCAATTCTCATTGATTTCTGAACTAAGAGAGTGTCAGATTGAAGTCTTGTTCTTTTTAGTCATTTTCCCCACCAACAGGTGGATATATGGGAGGAGGGCAGAATTGATTTAAGGATTTATTTTTTCAGCACAGATTTAAAAAATGGTGATTATAAAGGATTTAAAGATATGAAAGAATTGTTCTGACATTGCCAGTTGTGCAGATGGCAAAACATTGTACCTAATGTATTATGTTATGATCACTGCTCTTTGTTCAGAATATGCATGTAAAGAGAAGCTAGATAATTTCATGGAGGTTAGGTCCATAAAAGGCTATTAGCCAGGGGATAGAAGTGGTGTCTCTGGCCTCTGTTTGTCAGAGGCTGGAGAAGGATGGCAGGAGACAAATCGCTGATCATTGTCTTCGGTCCACCCTCTCTGGGGCACCTTGTGCTGGCCACTGTCAGCAGACAGGCTACTGGGCTAGATGGACCTTTGGTCTGACCCAGTACGGCCATTCTTATGTTCATTCACATAAAGGAAATGATTGGCAAAATTCAAAAGCTTCAAAAACGGTTTGAATTAAGCTTCCAAAAGTACAGGGACCAGATCTTTGACCTGGTTCAGGCCCTTTGGGCCACAACGGTGGTCGAAATTGAATTTAAAGGTGTCTTAATTGATTTTCTAATAGCCTCTTCCTGTTTCAGAATCTATTTCCAGATGTGGCAGCATATGTATGGCAGCTTTTCCACATGACCCAGCACAGGGTGCATGGCCAAGGAAAAGGGTAGAGCCAGAGGAGTGTTACTTTGGCTGGCCTCAGTTGTCTTCTGTCTGTGTTGGATTTGGGGCTTATATAGTGCCCAGGACTGGAGAGCTGAAATGATGGCATAAAGCCACTTTTCTCCTCCCTGCCTCTCATTCTCTGTCTTGGTTCCTGAACAAGGCATGAGGCTCTGTATGTTTACCTAGGCTACCAAACTAGCTAGCCTCTAATGACTTGGGCTAGATATATCACAGGAACAGATTCACTGACCAGATTCCTGCTATTTTTCCTTAATGTTTTCAGTCAAGTTTAAAAAAAAGGGAAAGGTCCATCCATCTTTGAAGAGGATGTGACCCCTAACTTGAGCAGATATGCACATGCTAGCCAGAAAGCTAACAAATAGTAACCTGGTCATGGCATCATAAGAAGTGGTGAGCAGAGACCCAGCCTCGCTGCCCCAAGCACATACCTGCACAGACCCCACAGGTATAAATTCGGGACAGCTATCCCGTGCCAGTGTCTGTGCTACCATGGCTACACTACTGTTTTCTGTGGGGGGGTTTTCCTCAAGCATGGAATTGTACCCTTTTCTCCAGGCATAAATGCAGCCATACTGAAAATATCAGTCTGAGACTCACATACTCCACAAGCCTAATTTGAAAAATTCGTCTCCGATTTCCCCAGGTGTGACCAGAGGAGACCCGCCCCAATCTATCCACCATAACTGCTTTGCAAAGTCAAAAAAGTTTTACAGATATTCACAGAAAATGAATCCTGCCCTCCAGTACAGATGTATGCACACAGAAAACTTGATTCTAACAATGAGATGTTATGGCCATCCTTTAAGATGGCGTAGGGTAAATCTAAAGCTGAAAACATGTGTCTCTGTGCTCCAGAGATGAAGTTGAAAAGAGAAGTTGCTAACCAGTGGGTTGTCTACACTAGGGATGTTAAATTGCATGTAATTGACTAACTGAATAGTTGATGCATTTTGCATTTTGCATGAACTTTTCAACTAGTTGATAGGATGTTTCCACCTTTGAAGTGTAGAAACAGCCCTAGGGCAACAGCTTTAAAGGCAAAAGTGCCACATGGAGCCCGGGGTCAGCTAGGAACTCCCTGCTGACGCTGGACTTCATGCGGCGCTGCTGCTTTAAAACACTGCAGAGCCCGCAGTGAGGTTCCCCATGGCATTTCAAAGTTTCAGTACTATGTGGAGCCTGGGATAAGCTGGAGATACTGAGTTGACCCTGAGCTCCATGTGGTGCTGCCACTTTGAAATGCCGGGATGAGACGTCAACGGCATTTCAAACCAGCAGCACCACGTGGACCCCAGCGTCTGGCCCCAGGCTCCACGTGGTGCTGTCGCTTTTAAAGTACCTCCTCCTTCCCCTCCCTAGCTGCCTTTTCTGATAGAGGCAGCAAAATGGGGAGGAACAACTAGTCGACAAGTTTGTCGAATATCCGATAAGCACTTGCTTATTGGATAGTTGACTAGTCAACTAGTCCTTCTCAACCCTAGTCTACATGTATCCAATCAGGATGAAGAAACAATCATAGAATCATAAAATACTAGAACAGGAAGAGATCATCAAGTCCAGTCTTCTGCCCTCAAGGCAGGACCAAGCACCTTTTAGATCATCCCTGATAGATGTCTATCCAACCTGCTCTTAAATATCTCCATTGATGGAGATTCCACAACCTCCCTAGGCAATTTATTCCAGTGTTTAACCACCCTGACAGTTAGGAACTTTTTCCTAATGTCCAACCTAAACCTCTCTTGCTGCAATTTAAGCCCACTGATTTTCTCTCTCCTCCTTGTAACACCCTTTTTGATACTTAAAAATTGCTATCATGTCCCCTCTCAGTCTTCCCTTTTCTAAACTAAACAAGCTCAATTCTTTCAGTCTTCCCTCATAGCTCATATTTTCTAGGCTTTTAATCCTTCTTGTTGCTCTTCTCTGGATCTTCTCCAGTTTCTCCACAACTTTCTTGAAATGTGGTGCCCAAAACTGGACACAATACTTCAATTGAGGCCTAATCAGTGCAGAGTAGAGTGGAAGAATGACTTCTCGTGTCTTGCTTACAGCACTCCTGTTGATGCATCTCAAAATCATGTTTGCTTGTTTTGCAATGGTGTCACACTGTTGACCCATATTTAGCTTGTGGTCCCCTATGACTGTTAGATCCCTTTTTGCAGTACTCCTTCCTAAATACAGCCGCTCCCCGAGTTATGACCACCTCCACTAACGACCATGCGCACTTATGACCAAAGCGGTCATAAATACGGATCTGAGTTACGAATGGCGATCCATGCTTATGAACAGCACGGTTGCCATGTAATTCTATGGGATCCAAGTTATGAACACTTCGAGTTACGGACCAAGTGTTGGTCCATAACTTGTTCGTAACTCGGGGAGCGGCTGTAGTCGCTTCCCATTCTGTACGTGTCAAACTGATTGTTCCTTCCTAAGTGCAGTACTTTGTATTTGTCCTTATTAAACTTCATCCTGTTTATTTCAGACCATTTCTCTAGTTTGTCCAGATCATTTGGAATTATGACCCTATCCTCCAAAGCACTTATAATGCAGACTGGTAATATCTGCAAACTTAATAATCATACTTTCTATGCCATCATCTAAATCGCTGATGAAGATATTGAACAGAACTGGTACCAAAGCAGACCCCTACAGAACTCCACTTGTTATTCCTTTCCAGCGTGACAATGAACCACTAACATCTACTCTCTGAGAATGGTTATCCAGCCAGTTTGTTAAAACCAAATCTAGAACACCTTCCCCCTAGTAGCTTTCTCAACCTTCTGAAATAAAAAAAAAAAATGTCTTCGATGCAGTCCAAGAACTTAATGGATAATCTGTGCCCTGCTGTGTTAGTTTCCCAAAATATGTCTGGACAGTTGAAATCCCCCATCACCACAAAATCCTGAACTTTGGATGATTTTGTTAGTTGTTTAAAAAAAGCCTCATCCACCTCAGTAGGGGGTCTATAGTAAGCCCCTAGCATGACATCACCCTTGTTTTTTGCCCCTTTTAACCTAACCCAGAGACTCTCAACAGGTCTGTCTCCTATGTTCATTGCCATCTCATATATCAGGCAACACCTCCTCCTTTTTCCCCTGTTATCCTTCCTGAGCAAGCTGTACCCTTCTATACCAATATTCCAGTAATGTGTATTATCCCACCATGTCTCTGTGGGAAAAGATATGATCCATGTGTAAGTTAAACTAATGCAATTCAAATGGTAAATAGCATATGCTAGCAGCTCTTCACTGACAACCTGCTGATCCAAGAAATGGTGATAACAGTTATTTCTGGAATTACTTCAAATAAGGCAGGCAGCTGAGGGACTAAGTTACGGAATGGTGAATTGTGACTAGAAGAAGAGGTTAAATCAATCAAGTAAACTATTTACTATACATTTTTCACTGGCTTACTGTTGTATAATACCACACATAGTAGTTTTCATTCCAAACAAAAATCAGATACCCGCTATTTCCAATTGCACTTGGAAGTGTAGGGAAATTATCACCATACCTGCTGATGATTTATGATGAGCAGTCACTTACGATGGGATTGGGATATTTTATTAGAAGACTTGAATCAATCTTTACTGTTCAGGGCACACTCAGAAAAAGGAACCATAACACATAGACTGGGATGTATTCCTTTTGGTTCCTTGGTTGCTACCTGGAGAAGTGGTAGCTGTAAAAATTGCCACTATGGAAGACTTACTACGATTAAGTTACTTACCATTTTTAAAAATGAATGAAATGGGAGAACTATGGATCCTTTGTCTTTCTGGTGGAAGTAGATGACCAAATTTAAATACTAAGTTTAGCATGTGCAACTCCTATGAAATCTACTGGCAACTACCCTGCTTACATCAGGCTGAGTTGGGCCTACAGTGTCACCATATACTCACATTTTTCAGGTGAGATGAGGAAAGGATAGTAGAAATATGTCTAAAATGTCTTTAAAGATGGAGAGTAGAGAGTAGTTGTTACCCATGTAACTCATCACTGTTCTCTGTGTTTCTGTTTTGTTTGTAAACTTTGTTTTTCTTTTGCTAACTTTAGAGATTGTTTGCCTCCTTTTATGCCACCTGACCCATGAAGTAGCTGCATCTGTCTGCCTAAGGCTATGTCTAGACTGCAAGCCTCTTTCGAAAGAGCCTCTTTCGAAAGAGAGCGTCTAGACTGCACGTTGAACTTTCGAAAAAGCGGCTTGCTTTTTCGAAAGAAAGCATCCAGTGAGTCTGGATGCTCTCTTTCGAAGAAGCCCTATTTACATTGAAGAACGCCTTCTTTCGAAAGAGGAACTTTCGAAAGAAGGAGTTCTTCCTCGTGAAATGAGGTTTACCGCCATCGAAAGAAAAGCCGCGTTCTTTCAATTTAATTTCGAAAGAACGCGGCTTGAGTCTGGACGCAGGGGAAGTTTTTTCGGAAAAAGGCTACTTTTCCCGAAAAAAACCCTGAGTCTGGACACAGCCTAAGGTAGTTATATTGGTCTTCCACCAATTGCCATATCTGAGTGCTTCACATTACCCTTGAGAGGAAGGGAAGTGCTATTTTTTTCCATTTTTACATATAGGAAACTGTGGTATAGACAAGCCCAATGTCACAAAGGAAGTCTGAAGCAGAGACTTCTCCCAAGTCCTAGAGTACAGCCCTAGCCACTGAACCATCTTTCCTCTCTAATATCTATTCCCATTGCCAGTGGGGAAACCGCACAAAACTATAAGGATTTGTGCAATGTGACCCAGACAGCCAGTTGCAGAGCCATGAGTAGAAACCAGATCTTAGCTATCGTCCATGCTGAAGGAAAAGGATCTGACAGGGGCAGTGGAATCATAGAAATAAATGTGCAGATATGCAGGTGATGTTGGTGAAGTTCCAGGAAAGAGGATTATGTGCTGCAGTGGGCTCCATTTGTCAATTACCGGGAAGAGACTCTTTGGACATCATCAGGCTAACCTGGTAAAAAGAGCTTTAAACTAGATTCTGTGGGGATAGTGACAAAAATGCGTTCCATGTGTAACCCACACAACTACTGTGGTTCACCGTCTCACGTAGTGGCACTTAGACCACTTACAGTGAGAGATAAGAACAAGGGATCTGTACAGCCCAAACTGAGAGCCAGCTGGCTTTGTAGCTCCAGCTATAGCTATAGAGGCTCCTTTTCTAAGCTCTAGAGGTCCCAGGTTGAAATCTGCCTGGTGGTGGTTACACATGAACATTTATGCTCAAATAATGATGACGAGGAAAAAGGATCTGCATTTGATAATCATATTCTTAAATGTAGGCATCAGTGATCATCATGCTAGCACTCAGATCCCATCAATAGGCTGGTCAGGAAAATAATGAGACTTTTTCAGAAAAATAAATTTTAATCTGAAGTGCACAAACTGAAAAATATACGTGTGTGCTCACTGGGAAACTATAAGAAAAATAATATTGAATCCCAACCATACTAAAATTTAAAATATAGCACAACACTGAAACAAATCTTCCATCTTGGCAGGGAGTCACTAAATGACCCTTTTGGTCCCTTCTAACCCTGTGATTTTATTTCCCAAGTCCCAGTCCAGTGATCTATCCACAAGGCCACTTTTCCTCCAATCTCTTAGTAGTCTCATCTGTGAAAGTAGAAAGAATTATACTGTAAGAGAAAGATGAATTATGCTGTAATAATTGAATAAATTGAAGGAATACTGTTTGTCTCTGAACAGGAAGAAGAAAAGTATGTTAATGTTGTTTGTAGGTATGCAGATCAGAGTGCTACCCAGGTGGGCCTGAGTTAATAGGAAAAGGAACATTAGGTGTTAGGAAGAAAGCAATTGAGATAACCAGGGGGATATGGACAGGAGATTGCTGTGCACTTGCTGTGGAAATGAAGATACTTGACTAGCTTCACACTAATCATGTGAAGTTTTGCCCCTCTTTTAATCCTGTTAACTTGGCTTTCTTTTGACTGTATAAATCAAGCAGTTTGAACCTTGTGGGGTGCTCATATTTTCTGGGTGCATTTAGCAGTGCGGCTTTGCTAATAAACAGAGCGGTCTGACAAATCTGTGAGTCCTGTCTGACTTTGACACAACTTTCCCAGAAGAAAGAAAGAAGTAATTTTCAACTTTACATTCTTAATACAAATGTCAGCAAGAGGTTCCAGGCTCTTAGGCTACATCTAGGCTACAGGGTTTTGTCGACCAAAGTTTTGTTGACAGATATGACAAAGCTTCTGTCGACAAAGAGTGTCTACACTACATCCAGTTCAGTCGACAAAGCAAGTTGCTTTGTCGACATGACAATGTAGATGCAAAGGACAGTGTAGATGCAATAATGCCTTATGTCGACAAAACTCTTTCGACAAAAGGCGTTATTCCTCATAAAATGAGGTTTACAGCTGTCGACAAAACTGCTGAATTCTGTTGATGTTATGCAGACAGAACTCAGCGGCAGTGTAGACACAGATATAGTTTTGTCAACAGAAGTCCATTTTTGTCAACAAAACCCTGGAGTTTCTTAAAGATTTTCCATAATATTGCTGTTCAGATCAAGCTGAAGTTGGAGTACAGTTTCCATAAACATACAGAGTTTTTAGATGTGCAGTGTCTACCTTCATAGCAATAATGTATGTGGCTGGTTTATCTTCTTGTTTTCTAAAATTGTACATAGTGCTTATGTAGTTTGATAGACTGAAGTTGGCAATTCATCCAGAGAATAAAGCATTGACAGTAAAGCATTGACTAAAGTGCCAAAGTGTTTATCAGAGACCAGAACAAGGGCAACTATATCAAGTGGTTAAAACATGAGTCATCCAGGAGTAGGAGCCCAGGGTGGGAACCAGATGCCAGAGCCTAAGGTCAGATATAAAATCAGAATCAAAGGTCACAGCCAAGGTACTTGGGGTGCGTCTAGACTACAGGTTTTTTTTGAAAAAAGTGGCCTTTTTTTGAAAAAACTTCACCTGCGTCTAGACTGCAGTCAGGTTCTTTCGAAAGTAAATCAAAAGAACGTGGCATTTTTTCAATCATTGTAAACCTCATTTTACGAGGAGTAACGCCTTTTTTTTTAAAGTACTCTTTCGAAAAAAGGCGCTATTGAATGCAAACTGTGTTTTTTCAAAAGAGAGCATCTAGACTCTCTTTCAAAAAAGCGGTTCGCTTTTTCAAAAAATCTGCTTGTAGTCTAGACGCTCTTTTTCGAAAGTATCTTTTGAAAAAGACTCTTTCAAAAGAGGCTTGTAGTCTAGAGATACCCTAGCAGTAAGGAAGGCAAGGCGCAAGGCTTGGAATTAGTCAAGAGCAAGCACTATTATAGCCATGATCATATGCTTTGAGCAGCCTGCAGACTGCTGCTGCTGGGATTAAGACCAATACTGCTAGCTTTCCTGGACAATCAAATAGGATGTTCAGTAAGGTGATCTAGCTCAGCGTTTCTAAAATCAGTTTGTTGCCTCTCTAAACTGTGTCAGGCAGATCTCAGCGACCACCACCAGTCCATAGTCTGATTGTTGACAGACACTGGCTGACGCAGCCCAGGTGAGTTCATTGGGCTGCCAATAAATTGAGCAGGTACAGGTACAGGGCCTTATCTCTGACATTGTCTCAACGCTGACTTGTAGAAGTAGCACCTGCAGGCAGGAGCAATCTTTGTGCACATTAATTCCTCAGAGTGTCTACACAGCATCTTAAACTCAAAATAAGATACGCAATTTGCGCAATGCTTATTTTGAAATATCTTATTTCAAAATTTGCTGCATCTACACAGCATCAAATTTTGAAATAACACACTATTTCAAGACATCCCTTAACCCTCATGGAACAAGGGTCACAGGTATGCTGGAATACCATGCCCATTATTTCAAAAAATATTTCAAAAAATATTTCAAAATAATGGGCATGTTTCAAAGATGCGGGATAACCTCCGGTATCCCAAAATAGCCCAGCTGTCTGAACGTGCCTTCACTTACTACTGGACCCTAGTTAGTACAGTTTTGGTGATGTGCACACTGTCCTATGTAATTATTATTAGGCAAATAGCTTATTATTTACATTTGGGTTATAGTCCTAAAATGTATCCTAGATAAGATTTTTTGACCACTAAATCTGAGCATTATCTTATCCAATGATATTTCTCTTCTTGAATCACCTTATTCACCCCACTGTTAACATGCTGCCAGAGACACTGGTTCAGTAGATGTATGTTTTAGAAGTGGTACATTGTAAAAGAGATGGAAAACCTCTGGATAAGTCTTCATAAGAAGTGAACTGCTTTCACAGTCCTCTAAAAAAAGCTCCTCAATTTTCTATCAGAAAAATTATTCAGAGCATATTTTTCCCATTTTAATGTATTATTATGCGCAATATGATGTAATGGTTTGAAGCACTGGATCAAGTTTAACGTGCACTGGCAAAAACAGGTTGGAATTTTATAAGTCTATACATACTGAATCTTGTCTGCATCAGAGAGATGCTGCCTCTGACAATGACGGAATGCATCACCACTAAATAGACATTTATGGATTGCAGAATCAGTTTGGATGGAGTTAAAGTAGTCATCATTGATCACACTAGAGCTCAGATCCCATCAATAGACTGGTCAGGAAAATAATGAGGCTTTTTTGGGAAAAAAGGTTTTATCCAAGGCTCACAAGGCAGAAAAATATCTTTTGATTGTCCACTGGGAAACTGCATGGAAAATAATATTGAATCTCCTCCCCACTAGAATTTAAAATACAGCACAACACCCTGTAACCTTTGTGTAAGACATATGATTATAAATCTCATTCTGGTACCTAAGTAATTCAGGTTCTAGCACAAAGGCCTTTTTATACACCCCTTGGTTTGCTGAATATACTTTTAGATATCTCAAAACTGTGTGGACCACAGATGCAATGTTGTAAAAATAGGACTATATTCCATTTCCTTAGAATAAAGGAAAAGCATTAAATAAAATGTGCCATGGGGGGAAAAATGAAAAAAAAATAACTTTAATTAAGTGACACCAAATAGGAATATAAAGAAAGCCTCAATCTACCTCTGGATTTCTAATACATGTCCACTACCATCTCCTCCCACTAAGCCATCAGAATTGCAATTTCCTATGAATATTTATTTATAGAGTACTAGAAGATTTACCAGATGTTGCTTGAGTCTTTAGCTCAATTAATTTTTGTTTTACTTTATTTAAATCATTGCTCTGTTGTGGGCCTGGAGATGAGGGGTTCAGTATGCAAGCTATGCCAGAGAGAGAGGACTACCCCAGCCCTCTCTCACCAGCAGCTTGTGGCCAGGTGAGAAGCACCACTTCATGGATACTGCAGCTCCAGTGGGCACAGCTGTGGGAGGGGTGCATGTCCTCGTAGTAAGGGACAGACAGACAAACAAACAGATGAACTCTGTTTGTTCAAGAACTCCTTCTAAATAGCAATAGGGAGGACCACCAAATTGGATATGCAGCTTCCTCTTATCATAACTTAAAGCAAGGTAAGGGTTTATTTGTGCTAGGAAAATCGGATATACCTGGAGTGGGATTGCTTCTCATAAAATCATACAGAAAAGACAGAATCTTGAGGCAGAGGAAAGGGGTTGGCTGAGGTGCACCTCTCCCTCCCATCTGGCACTGCCCCAGCCCTGAGCTTTCCATCCCCAAGGTTCCCTTTAGGGAAGACAGGGGGCTGGGTGTGAAGCAGAAATATTGCTGTTTGTTTCCCCTTACTCCCTGACAAAGGGAAGTGCAGCGTTTGCTGCATTCCTCACTTTGGCTGGTGAACACTGGGGGCAAATGAACCTGGGTCTGCCCCAGATGGGGGACATGTACTCCTTCCCTGGATGTGCCTGGTGGAGCTGCAGCAGCCATGGAGAGGTGGTTCTCACCCAGCTCTATCCTGCTGCAATGAGAAAGGCTAGGGTATTCCTGCTGTGAGTGCAGGGGACTGGACTAGATGACCTCTCAAGGTCCCTTCCATTACTACAATTCTATGATTTTCCTAGTGATTAATAGTTAAGAGCTGTTTTTGGGGGAAAAGAAGGATATGTAAAATGCCTTTTATTTTAAATGCAAATAAATAAATCCAACTTTATAGGATACAATGAGCTCAAAATACTTGTGGCACAATACGAAAGTTTTGTCTCTTAATATTTTCTGCTATACCCAAGGGCTACGTCTAGACTACATCCCTTTTTCATAAAAGGAATGTAAATTAGACGTATAGCAATTGCTAATGAAGCAGGGATTTAAACCTCCCCCGCTTCATTAGCATAAAAATAGCTGCCGCTTTTTTTCGTCACGGAGCTTTGCAGGAAAAAAGCGCCAGTCTAGACGCTGATCTTGCGGAAAATAAAGCCTTTTCTGAAAGATCCCTTATCCCTCTATGAAATAAGGGATAAAGGATCTTTCAGAAAAGGCTTTATTTTCTGCAAGGTCAGTGTCTAGACTGGTGCTTTTTTCCGGCAAAGCTCCGTGCCGAAAAAAAGCGGCAGCCATTTTTATGCCAATGAAGCGGGGGAGATTTAAATCCCCACTTTATTAGCAATTGCGACACGTCTAATTTACATCCCTTTTACGAAAAAGGGATGTAGTCTAGACATAGCCAAGGCGTGTCTATTAACCTCTGAGCAACAGAGGACAATGCACACTAAAGAGTAGGCAAGTGAACAAAATCATTGATATAACAGAACTCAAGGCTTTAGATAGCCCTCTTTGAACAAATAATATTGAATTTAATTCTAAGCCTCCCTGGAAGCCAATATTGAGACCACAGTGACTGTGAAACATGCTGAGTTGATGTACTGAATTCTGAGGAAATTGTAGTTCATTCAATACATTACTAGGAAGATCTTTACAAGTGAATTAAAATAATTGTACCTTGGGATAATGAAATCATGGATGGATGATCCTGCTGATGATTGTAAGTACATGTATTGTTATTATAATAGTTACCAATGGCTTGGTTGTCCTCTTATGTTACAACTTGCAGAAGAAGGCTGAGGGAAAAGGAACATTGCAAGGAACTCCTCATGAAGTTCTTCCCATATTCCACTGGAGAGGATTGTGTTTCTCCCTCTGTACCTTACAGCTCCCAAGAGATGTACAGGATACCTACCTCTTGGAATGTTAATACTGCTCCATGGCAGTTCAAGTCCAATGAAACCACACTAGCAATATGTACCTCTGGCTGCAGCTGCTTCTGGGAACTATGTTAAACTCTTTTTTAAGACGTTTTCCTCACAACAAAAGGGATTCTGTGGGAAAGTTTTAGGCTGTGTCATCTTTCTCAAATCATTTCAGTAAGCATTGGCTATGAAGAGCCCCCTACCAACTAACTGTCATCCCAGACTGCGTAGTTCTTTCTTCACCTCCTGTTGTCCCCAGTTTTATACAAAACCTTCTGAGGAGATGTGGGGGGAAGAGGACAGGGCAGAGCACGGGACTCAAATATGGCGAAATAAAATTGCCACATAGTGTGAATGTAAAAATCCACCCACAAGAATGAAAACTGGAAAAGCTGATGCAACCTTGAGAGAGTGATGAAGACCAAGCAAAATAAAAATTAAATGTTAATTAAAACAACAGATAAGACTGGAGAACATTGAAATCAACCAGAAATTAGTTGACTATGATTCAGATGCCCTTAAAAAAAAAAGAAAAGCTATCTATGTTCCATCAATATGGCAGTGATAAATTAGATTTGCCATAACTGAACCCAACAAAAATATATAATTTCTGAAAAGTAAGGGGGACAGAAAAGAACCCTTTGATGCCTTCACATTACTGTCCCAAATCATGGAAAAATAACATCTAGATGGAAATAAAACAACTATGAAAGAGTTCTGGAAACTGTTTCCATGAATCTGCAACATTGTGTAGCCCATAGCACTTCCAGCACCCATATAATTTAGTAAACAGGGTGTCGTTCTGAGCTTGAGTATGCTTTAAGCTACTATTACACTCCCTACTCTATGAAAATATTGGCCTAGAATGGCAAACAGTGGCTGCTGGAAGATGTCGGGGGCATTCTGCCATGCCTGCAGATGGTCAATGTAAACAAAAATGTCTCACAGGACACCAGCTCATTACCCTGATGGGCTGCATGCTAAATGTTTCTGACCTTTGGTCTAGATAATAGTTAATCCTGCCATGAGTGCAGGAGACTAGACTAAGTGAGTTCTTGGGGAGCCTTCTAGTCCTACAATTCTATTATTCTATAATCAATACTACAGCCTCATAAATTCATGCATATATTTGGCTGTGTTTAATGTGCACAAATCTGCATGAATAGATCAGGTATTTGCACATGCATATGGCCAGAAAACAAGCAGGAATCTTGTGTGTGCACACAATAGGCATTTTGGGGCTTAGATATGCTCAGATGAAAGCATACATGTCTAACTTGGAATAGTGGGTCCTTCATTTTCATGCTGGGCAATAAAGAGGGCTAGAGAAGTACAATATTTCCACACTGTGAGAATGACCATGCTCAATTATAAAATGCTGAATTGTATACCTTTTTGAATGAATATTATTGCTTCTTATAATGAAAAGACAAAACAGAGTCAGGTAGAACATAACAGATAACAAACTAGTTGTTTCACATAGCAGCACCCATGCTATCTGGTTGGAGTTCACTTGACATTTACCACCCTCCATGGTTAAGTTTACTGTGGTATTTGTGTTCTTCTCTGAATACATGGAATACCATAAATACCTTTGCAAAGGTAAATGTCACAATATGGTAAATATCAAGACTTTAATGGTACTCACTTTACCTCAAGCCTATCTTTTATAATCTGTATTTCCAGGCCTTGGCTTCTTCTGCTTACTGTGTGTGTTCAAAGGATAATAAAAGCTTGAGATTTAGTACCACTAAACTCATTTTAGGTGTTCAGCGATTAAACTGCAAGCTCTGTGTACTACAGAGTACCTCTGTGTTCCATACTTCTAAATTACCTGGCAGTTTGAAATGTGTCTTAGTCAGCCATTGTCTTTTTTTCTGTAGGTATTACTACTTGACACTTCAAGCTGCTGGGCATATCTTGGAAAGTGCTTAGTGCCCTTTAAGGCAATTCCTTATATTCTCCCTACCAGAGAGGCCAGCAAACTTTCCAGACCCCTAGGCCAAGTGTGAGTAGGGGGCCAGCTCCGTGCTCTCTTAAGGGGTGGGGCCTTGGGCAGAAGGAGTAGTGAATGCAATAAAGACAGCCAGCCCACAGAGCCACCCTTTTCAATTGCCAGTCCCCAGGGCAACTGCCTTCTTTCTCCCCCATCTCTGTCAGTGGGCCTGCCCTCCCCCTCACTTTTAAAAAAATAATCTGTTATCCTTGATACGGAGCAAAAGTTGGGTATTAAGCTTCAGTTGTAAACATCAGAATTTTCTGTTTTAATGGAAATTACTTTACAGTGTAAATTAAATGCTTTTTACAGATTTATTATTATAAAAGATGGATAGTGGGTGTAAATCTTTAGGCAGTTAAGCACTATTTTCTATGAAAAAAAGATGAAATTAAAGTACAAGAATAATGTTTAAACCAATTTTTATGCCCTGCTATTAATCATTGTTAGTGAGAGACTATCACACTTTAAATGGATCATATATACTGAATAAAATGCTTTGAAGTATTGAATTAATCTATTAGATTTCAGGAATTGAATCCTGAGTTGGAAGAGTTCTCTAAATCTCTGTAACAGTTACAAAAGCAATAAAATGAAATGTTTCTTCTCTTGAAGAACTAGTTTCATGCAGTTTTGTAGATTTGGTCACAGCTCAGAACATGATCATTATGGCTTTTACATCTCTATGCACGTGGTAATCTTTAAAAGCATCTCTGTTAAATTATAGCAAACAAATATGATATATGTACAAAACAATCTTGTCACAAAGCAATGGGAACCAGTAGCAGTTTATTATTTAAAGTCACTAGTGTTTCAAAGGGAAAATAAAAGGAGATAATAAAATAAAACAATAAAAATAAAATTCAAGCACACTAAAGTCTCCAAAATATCTTTCTACAGCCAAGACAGGGAACAAAGTCACCAATAGGTGCCCAGCCCATGAAAACCACAAAGGCACACAGCTGATAAGCATCTAGTTTCTGGTTAAAAAAAAAAGGTCACTAGAATGACCCATAATCAAAGTCAAATTCTGAAAGCACTGTGAGTTGTGTAGGAGATTCAGTTATAGCAGAGATGTCCTTAGCCAGGAGTAGTTGGAAGGAAGTAACCAGTACGAACAGCAGAAGTTGACTGACCTGTTAATGGGGAACCCTCATGCTGATTTGCCATCGGCTCATGGCCAAAGGCCTAATGACGGGACTCACCCAACTCATACATAATGTTCTGAAGTTCTGAACCTCCATTATGATGCAGACCACTACTGAATAAGAACTGCTAGGAATTTTATTTTGTACTCCTTCTCTCTTTACACAGTGTAGCACCATGTCACAGTGAGTATTTTAACTCTGTGGTTTCTTCTGGGTATCAGAAGCCTGTGCCACAAGATTGTTTTTCTAAAAAGATAAAGAAATATGATTAAGTTGTGGGGTATGCCAAGGGAAAATCTTTATCTTCTTCTCTAAGGCACCTTTGACTTCTTTAATCCTTTAGCCCAGTGGTCCCCAAACTTTTGAGGTTGTCGGGCACCAGGGGGCGTGGCCGTTGCCCGCCGGGCGCCAGGGGGCGGGGACACTAGCGCGCCCGGGGGTGGGCCCCCCCATAGCCGCGCGCCCGGGGGCAGGGCCCCCTCCAAGGGCTCCCCCCTCCGCCGCCGAGTGCCGCGCGCCCGGGGCCGGCACTTCCCCCCCCCCCGCCGCCGAGTGCCGCGCGCCCGGGGCCGGCACTCCCCCGCCCCCGCCGAGTGCCGCGCGCCCGGCGCTCCCCCCACCAAGCGCGCTCCCCCCGCAAGCGCCCGTGCGCCATGTGCCTGGGGCCAGGCCAGCCCCGAGCACCTGGCGGGCGCATTCAAATGCCCCGTGGGCACCGTGTTGGGGACCACGGCTTTAGCCTCTTCTCAAAGGGTACGTCTAGACTACATGCCTCTGTCACCAGAGGCATGTAGATTAGGCTACCAGGCATAGGAAAACGAAGCGGCGATTTAAATAAATAAGCTGTTTGTTGGCTCAGCGCGGCAGCCATGTAAATTTAAATGAAGCGGCGATTATTTAAATCGCCGCTTCGTTTTCCTATGCCTGGTAGCCTAATCTACATGCCTCTGGCGACAGAGGCATGTAGTCTAGATGTACCGAAACATATTTGAGGAATTATTAGGTTGATTCCCAAATACAGAATATCATATAAATATTAAACAATGTAAATAAAAGGCATCAAACTCCCAAAAGAGTTACATAGGCCTAAGGAACTTTAGAGCCTCTCATTGAATGACGGTGGGAATTAGGCATTTTCTGAAGAATCAACAATTTACAGCAATTAATCAGGGCTATAGCTGTTTAAAAGACACTCTGGCATTTACATGGGAAATTAAGAAGCTGCCAAAAAAATGTCTTATGTCTATTTGTAATGGTCCACCTATTATGATTTTAAAGCAAGTTGAAGGCAGATAAAAAGGAGGGAGATTTCAAACAGGGTGATTACATTGAATTCTTTCTTTAAACATCAAGGTACATCTGAAAACATAATCTGATCTACTGTTCACTTTTGTACCCCATTCCTTATAAGAAAAATTACTGAAAAAAATAACATTATATCTTACCATTTATTACAGGCCACATTTTATGTTTAGTGCATTTGTTTGGGGTGTCCCCTACTATGCAAGACTGTGAGCACCAGCCTGCTCTTTCCAGAACATCTGGGCATCTCCTCAGATGGTGTAAATTGCTATTGCTGTACTTAAGTCCAGGAAATTCTGAAAAAGTATACCAGCCAAGGAGATGCTTGACCTGCTCTTTCACATCTTGTGACAAAAAAGCATCACTATGACGGTGACTCTCTAGGCCCTGAGCAATGACACCCCAGGATAAGTCTCTGCAGCAAGGTTCAGAAATTGAAGAAGGTGCAAGTCCCAGTGACACTTCAGACTTTTCAGTGGAATATGCACTAGAGATGGGTATATGTGTGAGAAACACCAGAGGCACAACTTATATAACCACTTCTACTAGCCATTTCCTACCTATCTTTACCATACTAAAACAATAGTAGACTATGGCTCTGCATCTTTTTTAACAATGACACTAATTAAACAATAAATTGTAATCATTCTCTTTTGCTCTGCTCCTGCACAGACTAGAAGTTATGAACTATCCTGATAATAGGTCTGAAGTTTCTGGGAAATCCCTTGTATTGCCACCTGTTAGATTATAATTATTTCTATGTAGCACAGAAATATTCAGCCCATTCTGTATATTAAAATCAAACTAAAATCATTTAATTTGATTTGCTAATGGTGGAGAAACAGACAAAACCAGTAGGAATTATTTCTTGTTGAAGTAGCCCAACAAACTGTAAATTAGGTCTGGTCTACATGCTGTTACAGCACGGTTTGAACTCTATTAGTTGATTTTTCTTAATCAAATGTCATATGGTTTTATTATATTCAGTGGTTACTATAATAGAAGTGTGCCCATCTATAGTGTTATATATATATATATATATATATACAGTCCATAATTGTGAGAAAATATAAAAAACAGAGAGCTGCTGGTTTATTTTCCTCAGAATAAGAAACAACAGATTGGTTTATGTGCAGCCTCCAATAGGGTCTGGCAGCCTTATTCTGTCTTCACAGTGTGATGTTTATCTTGGCAGCTTAATTCACAGATGTCACCCTACCTAGGTTCATGCTCCTTGTATTTGAAATAAAAATATAAACAACAATCCATATTTATTAATAAATCTAAGCTAATTATGTGTTGATGGAAACAATATATTTTTAAAGATTGTTGCATTGAATAGTTTTACCTTATTATCCAATGGAAAGAACTAAAATTGGCACTAGTTAATTGCTTTCAGGTTAGAGATTTGCAGCAAGCAGGTCAAATCAGAATATGTAGTTGCACTGCATTTCCAATATTTCTGAGGTTTAAAATAGCTCAGAAAATGCTATCCTTGGGCTATTTGTGTCCTTTGGCAAAAGAAGTTCATTTAATGAAATTACTTATCTCACACATTCCAAGAGACAGACAGATAGAGAGACATCCATTTCCAAATTATTTCTTTAAAAGAAAAAAAACAAAGACCAGATTGCATAAAGAAGGCCTTCCTTATGAGGAACTGCCAAAGGAGGTCTTTGTGATTAGTGAGAGGCCATAGCAAAAACCTCTCTAGTGTATTAGTTGTCAAATCGTCAGCACCCGAACTCTGCAAAGGTCACAGTTTTCGGGTTAATAAACCAAAAAATGTCACCAGCATGCAGTAGCTTTGAAGTCATTCAGAATGTTAAGGGTCAGAGTAAAATGAATCTAGCAGATGATCAAACCAACAAGAAACAACCTTTATTACAGTATTTTTTTTTAATTTTCTAAAACAGACATTTAAAACACAGCAGTTTCATGGCTGTGCTATACTAGACTTCACTGTTTATTTTTCAATCCATAGATGCAGCTGACTGAAGCAGCTGCTTAACCACATCTTAAGTGCCCCATAGCATCCCATCTACTGTAACCTCTAGCCCCGCAACTACAGCTATGTTCCTTCCACTGTCTCACCCCACTGGCTGAGGCTGGATCCTTCTGCACTAGTCCCAGGTGGCTTTGGTTAGTGGAAAAACAAGCCGTCTTTTGCTCCTTCAAAAGGAAAGGGGAAATAAAGTTCAATCCCATGGAAATCTGCAGCTCTCCCAAAGGCAGGCTCAATGGGGATGCCCCCCAGTTACAGGGAAGTGAGCCCCCTCAGCTTCACCTGCCCCCAGGTAAATTACTACTCCCTTAGCTTGATATACTGCCTGTGAAGCTGCTCCTGGCCTTGCAGTCCTGTTAGCAGGCAGAGATGCTACCTTGTATGCAGAGCAGGGATGAGCTGCCCCAGCATGACTTCCGGCAATGCTGGCTCTAGAGATTCTGACTCTGGCTCCTGTCACTGGGACAGGAATCTCTCAGGCCCCTTTCCAGCAGTGGCAAGTGGCATGAGCCAGCAGGTCAGAGCCTGGTGAAACAGAATGGAGAGGGCAGTCTGTTCCCTTGCCCTGCACCCTTGGTCTCCCCCCCAGGACTGATGGACCCAATTCAGCTCCCAATCCAACTCCCATCCCAGACTGAGGGGCAATGAGGACTAAGTGTCCTGCTCTAGCTAGGGACCCCCCAAGCACCCAGTTCTAGGAGGAGACTGCTCTCCAGCATGCATGGATCCTGGCATATACTACCCCACTCCAGCTCCTGAGTGGGGAGGGAGGTGGAGAGAAAAGCCAGGGGTCTGAGAGGAGCCAGCGGGGAAGGATTTTTCCACTTCCCTATTTTTTAAATTTCCCACCAGCGCTGCTGATACGTTGGTATGTACCAACTATGCCAAATTGGAAATCTGGCCCTGACCGCCTCTGGCCAGTTTCATCCTTTGGAGAATCAAACTATTGATTCTTGTCAGGAGAGGGCATTTTGCACCATGTTACAAGGCTCGGGCTTTGCTTTAGAAATCAAATGTGTGATTAGTTAAGGAAGAGGGACTTACTCCTTGGTTTTTGTCCTGGGCCCCACCAAGTCTAATGCCAGCCCTGATTCTAGTGAACTTAAATCAGGGGTTAATTTGATCCTTGATTCACTGGTGAATTTTTAGTAGTGTACAGCTATACTAGTCTCTCATGTAATTCATAGGGGTTTTCTGCAATCGCTTCCTTCACATTTAATATTTGAGGGTTTGTATCACATGGTAGCAAAGTTCACATAGTTTTGATGTGAAATAAAAAATTAGCCCTAATTGCTTGAAATTTGACTCAAGTTTAGACTTCAGGAAAGTCTTTTTTATGGAGCTGGGTACATTTTGGTATATGGAAAAGGTTGTTTGTAAATAAAATACCGAAACGTGCAAACTCCATTTGGTTTCTGAATTGCTATGAGCATTTCACACAGCTATAGGTTGAAATTTAGGTAACCTCTTTAACTAGGTAAACTGTTTTCCACCCGAAGGGCACCTGTTCCACACACATACCAGAATAATACAATGCATATATAAAAGGGAAATATTTATTTACAGAGACATGAATGGGGCAAAATAACAGAGAAAGAAGATTGGGGCTCCATCCAACATGAATACCCACTGGCTGAGAGGTATTGCAATATAAAAGGGTGAACACTGACTAGACCTAGAGTTCAAGAATCTTGGGTAATATTCAGTTTGACAATAACTAATACATTGTTCCCCCAAAATCATCCCATTCTCTTTTCTTCTGCTCCCTTCAAACCCTCACAGAGTGACAACCTCCCCACTCGGCAAACTTCTGGGTCCTTATTCTCAATGTAAGGTCGCAAGTTCCAGGGCTTGCAGGCCTATGCTGCTTTAGGCAACAGAGGAAGTGGTTCCAATACTGAAGAACTGATTTGTTCTTCTCAGGTGATTCCTCTGTTGTATGTTACTTCTCTAGGCTACTTCTCTACCCCTCCTGGCCACTCTGTTCATCCCAGGGTTCAGGGCGTTTCTCAACTGCTTCACTGTTTGAGGGTCCATTCATTGTAAACCCTGTTGGCTGGAACTAGGGTAACAAAAAGTCCTGTTATTATCAGGACCATCTCAATATTAGGGACTTTGTCTTGTATACACAACTATTATTCCTCCACCCCCAAAAAAGTGTTCCTATTTTTCACACGATCTCTGGTGACACTATCTGGAGCTGCAGCTACACACATCAGTCACGCTCCTTATTTTCACTCCCTGGAATAACCTGTATTTTTTGTTCTAGAGAAATCAGCCTTTGTCTCAGGGCCTCAGGGTTAGGTTTTAAAGGGATCATGCCCTCTCTACTCCCAGGCAGTTTGACCCTCTCTTGGCCTCAAAAGAAATAATCTCTGATGTCCACAGCTAAGTGGGCAATGCTAGTCTGTAGCTCTCTAGTGGGAGACCCAGGGTTTCAATGCAGGAGAAGAGAGATTGAGGGGTTTGTTGGGGAAAAGTTATTGGTGCTGAAAGTAACCATGAGCATCCCAGTGTACTGCCAGACTGGAACACGGCCCAGGATTCCTGAACTCTGGGAGCATCCACTGTGTACAAACCACACATCCCCAGAGAGTGGAACAGGTTTCAATAAGGCAATTTACCCCCATTGCCTCAGAGATCTACAGAACACTGGGTTCCCCCAAATGATCATATGTTAGCACACATGTGGGCTGCCCTTTACTGGAGGAATGTCTAGGCTGGTTTTGGCATTAGCTGAGGTGAAACCACTGAACTTGGAAGCAAGATGATGACTCTTTGAGGAATGAGATAATGGCTCTTTGCTGGGCTTAAAGTAGATATTTTGGGTACAGGATTCTCCTCTTGTGTTATTATTTTCTCTTTGGGCTTTTATTGGATCCCTGCTACTTCAGCCAGTGGGGCCTTTGAGATGCTCAGTGTGGGTTTTCTCTCTTCACTATCCCTTTGTGAGATCCAATGTGGTGGAGTCCTCACAGACAGGATAGCCGCCATATCTCACTTCAGCCTTGCTTTCCGAGGAGAGGGTCGTCTGCAGAAACTGAGTAATCTCCATGGTTGGGATTGTGTCTAACTTGTGGGGTTGGGAGTTTCTGAATCTGTGGAAACATACTCATGAGGAAACAATACTTGTCCTTCAGGTAACAGATGAGTCTTGTGGTAAGTTTTGGTGGAACTGTGGTTGCCCTATTGGGTGTATCTGATATACTGCTAGGTCCCTCAGTTTCTTCTCTACAATGTACAGTGCAACTTTCAGTGATCAGCAATTTTATGTTTTCCCTGTAATCTGAGCTTCTGGGTCAAAGTTTGACTGCCAGTCTGTAGCTCCTCTTGCCTCACTTGCCCGTCATACCAGGTTTTGCGCTGATAATTTTGATAACCTGAAGTTGGTATCACTATTGGATAGGCTTCCTTCAGTTCACTCAGGAAACTACAACATTAAATGACACTCTGAAACAGAAATAGACTTGCAACCAAACACCAGCATATAGTGTGCACCCATTTGCATCATGCCAAGTGCAGCTATAGACATGCATCAGGTACAACACCTGCTAGCTCCTGTGTTTCTTCTGCTCAGGCTCAGGCTTGAGCAACATGTGGTTGAATTTTCCTTTCAGTTTTGCAGATGGTAAGGGATGATGTGTGACTGTTTTATCCCTATGATCTTTCACAGTTCTTTTATAAACTGGCTCTCAAAATCCTGTCCCTGGTCTGAGTATAGGCTTCCAGGCAGCCCATAGTGAATGATCAACTTCTTCCAGGCATTCTTGGCAACTGTGGAGGTTTTCTAATCATTGGAGGGGCAAAACTGGGTGTAACAAGTGAAATGGTTAGACACCACCAAGATATTCTCAGTATCCTGATGGTTGAGCTATAATGACAGGAAATCCACAGGGGCTCTAAACTCTTGCAATGCATCTATACTGCCCCCTCTTGTGCAAAAAAAAAATGAAAATGAGGTGAATATCGTTGTGCCTCATTTGCATAATTAATTTGGCTCTGTTTTTGTACAAGAGGCTTTTGCACAAAAAAGGAGGCATCTACAGTGCTCCTTTTTATGCAAAACCCCCTTCTTGCTCAAGAGCCGTTCTTCCGCTTTTTTTCAGGAAGAACGGCTCTTGCACCAGAGGCGGGTTTTGTGCAAAAAGGAGCTGTGTAGATGGCTTCTTTTGTGCAAAAGCCTCTTTCACAAAAAAGGGGCCTAGTTTATTATGCAAATGAGGCACGGCAATATTCCATGCTTTGCCTTATTTGCATATTTTTTGCACAAGAGAGGGCAGTATAGACATAGCCCTCATGTGAACAATAGGAACTGCCTGCTTAGACAGTCTTTCATCAAATACTCCTGGTGTCAGTGTGAACATGGTAGATGATGTCATTCCCTACCCTGGGCCAAAAGAATCTCTTCTTAACCAGGGCTTCCAACTGCTCTATTCCCAGTTGATCAATTTGATTGTGGCAGGCCTCCCGCACTCCTTGCTGGTACTTCTGTGGTTATAACCAATTGCTTTGGGTGAGGCCTCTGGGGATGCTTCTGTACTCAGTAAAGTTGCTGTCATCTAACCAATAGACAGTCCCAATTCTTTAGCAAAAGGGCTTTCTTCTGGTGAATCAGCCAGATAACTTTGGGGGTCTTTCCCCTTTCCAGTGATCAAAGAATGGCCTTCATTTGTGGATTCACTCATAAGTGTGCTCTGCCCCTTTCAGCCTTGGCAGCCAAGCATCTTCTAGTAAAACTTAAGAAGACTGTAGGTATGGCTTCCAGTCATGCCCCTAGCACCAGTTAGTCAGTAGATGTATTCTCCACAACAGATATCCACTGCCATAAATCTCTACGTTTAGAAATCCTCACATTCATGTAAGCATTGGGTGATAAATCCTTAGTGTGAGGCTGTTGAGACAAGGAATCTAAGTTTATTAACCCTGGCTGTATCTGCACGATAAAATCATAGACCGAGAGTGCTACTATCTATTTGTGTCCGACTATGGATAATTTTGCTGTTACCTTGACATCCATCAGAGAGTTAATATAAGCCTGTAAGATGAACTTGGCCCCATAGAGGTAGTGAAGAACCACCTCTGTTATGGCCCACTATATTGCCAGCAACTCCACTTGGTGATCAGGATAGTTTCTCTTGGGGTGTGAGGCTTTGACTTACAAAGACACTGGTTGGTGTTCACCTTCACACTCTTAGTGTAGGAGGGCTCCTAACCCAGGGTAACTTGCATTTACATGGACCTCATATGGCTGGGTGGGATTGGCATATACCAAGATAGATACCTGAGTGAGATATTGAATGATTTCCCAGAAATCTTGTTTGCACTCAGCAGTCCACTGCTTTCTGAAAGATGCACTCATGTGAAAGTATTGAGGATGAGGGGGGTTCAACCTTCTTATTTTGCAGGATGAGGTACCCTTTTGGGGAGCTTGATGAGCACATGCATGATGAGAAAAAAAATCTTTATGAACCTGTGGTAATAGGTGCAGAAACCCAGAAATGAATATAATTCCTTGAAGGTCTTGAACTTCAACCTTCTGAGGCTTATAATGTGGTTGTGTGGCATGGTTATCTGAACCAATATCAACATTAGACACTATGGCCATGTTCACATTACTAGCGAACTCAGCCCTGCTATGATTGATTAAGTGGTGTCAATGTAGTGGAATGGTGAATAAATGATAAATCAATGGGAAAGCACTCTCCCATCAATTTGAATACTCCACTTCCCTGAGAAGTGTAAGGAAAGTCAGCAGGAGAGCAGTTCCCATTGACACAGCACACTTCAGTAAGTGGATCTAGCTATGTTGACTTCAGAAATGTTATCTACTTGACTGAAGTAGGGTAACTGATTAACTGCAGTAGTGCAGACCAGCCCTGTCTGTCCCATATATCATACAGATTTCTGGCAGAAGAGCTTTGATTTGGCTGTCATCCCCTTCAGGCAGGGCAACATTTTCAGCAAATTTATTCAGTACCAGAAGTGATCCATGGACAAATCAAAGACAAGTTCACATGATACTTAACACAAAAATCCAACAAATGGTCTGGTAGCACTTTATAGACTAACAAAACATGTAGATGGTATCATGAGCTTTCGTGGGCACAGCCCACTTCTTCAGATGACTGGAGCTATGAGTTTGGGATATAAAAACTTGAAATTAATAGGACAGGGGAAGGGGAGAAGGGAGAGAAAGAAAATAGGAGTGGGGTGGGAGATAGAGCATCATTAAGTATCTGAAGAATGGGTAATTAAACCTAAGCAGATAAAAATCAAAGTCAATAGATAGATTCCTAAGACATGAAGGATACCACTCAGACAGGATATGTCTACACTACAGCGTTATTTCAAAATATCTTATTTTGAAATAGTTAATTCAGAATAAGTTATTTCAAAATAACGTGTCTACACACAAAATGGATTTCGAAATAGCTGGAGGCCCCCTATTTCGAAATAAACATCTACACAGTGCTTATTTCAGATTAGCTATTTCAAATTTGGTATTATTCCTCATCGAATGAGGTTTACCAAATTCTAAATAAGCACTCCGCTATTTTGAATTTATTTCAAAATAGCGGTTTGCCTGTATACACTCTATTAAAGTTAATTCGAAATTACGGCTGTTATTTTGAATTTACTTTGATGTGTAGACATATCCAGAGCTGTTAGCACCTTCAGTGGTTATTAGGTAGGTAGAGTTCCCACCAGCCAATATTATGATCGAGTCCATTAGCATGTGACTGGAATTTGAGGATGAACTGTGATTCCAGGGCCTCCCTGTGGATCTGGCTTGTGGAGCTGGTTTGTGACAAGACAGCTACTTGCAGGTCTGTCAGACTGCAGTTTGTCAGGCTGAAATGCTCACCAACAGGCTTCTGTATGTTCTCTTTACGTATATCCAATTTGTGTCCATTGATTCTTTCCCACAGAGACCGTCCAGTTTGTCCAATATATATAGCAGTGGAGCATTACTGGCATTTGATGGCATAGATCAAATTACTGGGTGTGCAGTCAAATGATCTTTTGATTTTGTGGCTTATGTTGTTTGCTCCAGTGATGAATTCGCCAGTGTAGATATGTGGGCAGTGTTGGCATCTTTTTTGGTTGCAGGGCTGGGTTCCTGGAGGCTTATGATGTGGTTGTGTAGCATGGTTATCAGAAAGAATACGTTTCAGGTTAGGGGGTTATCTGTAAGCAAGAACAGGTTTTTCTCCTAAGGCCTCTGAGAGTGAGGGGTCATTTTCCAAGATGGGTTGTAGATTGTGTATAATGCTTTGGAGGAATCTTACCATCTTTTAGAGATTCGCTTATAAGCAGCAGACAATAGTCTCTCAGACTATTCCTGGTCCCAGCCATACATACCTCACTTGGAAAGTGATAACTGTTCTCCTTCCCAGACAGCTGAACTGTGGTCCACCCTTTCAGTCCTTCCCACTAATTCTGAGATGTACTGAGGGTGCGCAACAAGTAATAACTGAGTGCACAGCAGCTTCTTACTCCTTTCCTGGGCAGTGTGAGGTTTTGCATTCCCCATCACAAAATAATATAACTGTAAAAAACCAAAATCACATTATCAAAATACAGATCTGTCATCTCCTATTTCATTTCATATACAACTCATTTCCTTGCTCATCAATGAGGAATGAATATTGACCTGCTGCTCAAAAGTGTAAACTGACACACAATGAAATGGAGTAGATTTAAAGTTTTTTTGTAGTCAGCATGAGTCGTAAATGTTAAAGAGGTGGTTGTTATTGTTGATGTTGTTTATATCATATATTTACAAGGTCCTTTACAAAGGAGGGGAGATTCTGACATAATTAACTGCCACACAGATAAACATATTCCTAGTAATTCGGGGGAGCAGAAAGGAGTGGAAACATTCATAGCCAAGAAATATTTTGTGACTAAAAGGAACTGCGGATTCAATCAATCTGCACTTGGAATAACAGATTGCATTGCAAATCCATGAGCAAAGTAATGTGTTAAGATAAAATAACCTATAATCCTGAATCCATAAAAGTTAAATTGCATTCATTACATCAATTTTTAATTGAGTTGTGCATTTAAATAACTCTTCTTAGGAATAATTAAAGGTGGGCATTTTGCAGCATTATCTAAATATATTGTTTCCTTGGTGTAGTGATGATAAACTCTGAATAATTAATTGTGATGTAAACTGTTATAGAAAATACAGCTCTTAACCCACAGGAAACTAAATACCCTGTAGGTACTAAACTCTGACTATAGCAGTGAGTGGCTGCTAGGGGAATCCCAGGCGTGGGAGCAGAGTGGATTTCTAATTGTGGAACCTGAGATTCTAGGATTGAGTAATACCATTCTTGCTTCTTCAGTGGTGTTGGACCTTCTTCAGATTCTCTGCTGTATGGAGGTACCACACCTACCCATGCTGGCTTTTCCCACAGTTCCCCTTAGGTTGGGCCCTGGTAATGTATGAAGGCTGAAAAAGAAGGTAGATCATTAAAGAAACAGAGCTTGAGTGCTGGAAAGGATTGACAAATAATGGGGGATGAGCTAGCAACTAGGAGGAGACAGGCTGGCAGCTTGAAGCTGGCCTGCTTACTCCGGCATAAGGAGCTAAACCCAAAATCAATTGAATTTAAGGATTTAAGAATTTAAATCATATTTAAGAATCTTTAATGTGACTTCAGTGGACTTTCAGTCAGACTCATGGTGGATAAACTGTCTGATAGGGTACGTCTACACTAGCCCCCTAGTTCCAACTAGCGAGGCTAATGAGGGCGACCGAAATTGCAAATGAAGCATGGGATTTAAATATCCCACGCTTCATTAGCATGTTCCTGGCTGGTCGCCATTTTGGAAATTGACTAGCCCAGAATAACTGCCTGTGTCTACACGCGGCAGAGAAGGGCGACTCCGAAATAAACCCCTTACTTCGAATTACCAGTTAAACCTCATGGTAATTCGAAGTAAGGGGTTTATTTCAGATTCGCCCTTCTCTGCCGCATGTAGACGTGGACAGTTATTCCAGGCTAGTCAATTTCCAAAATGGCGACCGGCCAGGAACTTGCTAATGAAGCGCGGGATATTTAAATCCTGTGCTTTGTTTGCAATTTTGGTCGCCCTCATTAGCCTCCCTAGTTCGAACTAGGGGGCTAGTGTAGACGTACCCATAGAGAAGTATGTGTTGGGAGAAGAATGTGGGCCAGAATGTGGAATCCGTAATCATATTGAGTACTTCCTTGCTCTACAAGCATGGAGTAAATGAGACTACTGGTGGATTAAAAGACTCAGTTAGCGTAAGGGTGAGAGAATCCAGCTGTGTGTTTGGTGTGGATGAGTGAAAGGGACACACATGAAAGAGAGTTAATCAGACTACTACAGATGAAAAGACATCATGTGATATAGACACTGTTTAGCTAAGTGCAAAGTGTTGCAATGTCTGGAGTGACTCACAGCTGAGAATGCCCATATTCACAACAGAGTGTCAGAAAATAGGGCAGACATTCCCAAACTCGTGGTATATTCTGTCATTAGATATACTCCTGGATCATTAAACTGGTTTTACCATTGAATTCCAACAGACCCCTTCATATTCCCACCCTTCTTTATCACCCAGGAAAACTGGTCTTTATAGTGAAATGTTATTTAAACTAAAACCACCACATCTTAAGCTCTCCCAGTGACAAAACACCAGTCACTCACCACTGGACATTCAGGATCTTACTATTATTAAAAGAGCAAAGCAGAAAAAATACATTACTGTTGAATCAGAGTATAGGAGTTAATTGTTACAAGAGATATAATATCTGCTGATTCTCCATAAGTCTCTTAGCTTCCTTCCATAAATCTCTCAGGTTTTGGGGTGATCGTAGGCCAGTTTAGCGGTCAGCAGACCAGGGATGTTGGATCAAAGCCATGAATACATATTTATAGCTCTCTGGTACAGAGAGAAAGCTAACAGGTGGCCTCCCAGAAAACCCATCACAACATAACAAAGAATAGATACTAGAGTCTGTGAAAAGTCCCACTTGCACTTACTTTGAAGATCAAATGCTTCAGCCCTAAGGTTTCAGTCTTGTAAACCCAATGTGATAGTCAAACAGTTCTTCATTAAGTAAATTCACATCTACATGCTAAATACAGGCCTTTTGATCTAATGATAATTGAGTACAGTTGCATACATAATGCAAAGGTAATACAGGGTTATGAGACATGAAAGGAATTTAGCAGCTACAGTTTAAAATGGTTATACTGGTTTATATTTGACAGGATGTAAACTAATGCAATTAACATCTAATCTTGACTTTTATCACTAGAAGTGAATGGGTTTGTGTCTAGTAACCTATTCACATTCCTTTGTTACTTATAAATAGTGAATTAGCACCTCCTTGAGGTCCTGCCTTGAGCTGGCTAGCTGTCAGCCCCACAACAAGGTCCACTGATTCTACCATCTAACCTCAAGATGATTCTTACCAACAACCACAGGACATACCACACTAATACCAACCCTGGTACCTTCTCTTGCAACAAACCCCGTTGCCAGCTTTGTCCACATATTCATTCTGCTGATACCATTATTGGACCTAACCAAGTGAGTTATAAGATCAAGAACACATATTCCTGCGCATCGAGAAATATAATTTATGCTATCATGTGCCGAAAGTGTCCGTCTGCTATGTACATTGGACAAACGTCTCAGACACTTAGCCAAAGGATTAATACCCACAAAACAGATATCAGACAAGATCACAAAGAAAAAACTATTTCTTGCCATTTCAACCAGAAAGGACACTGTCTCAACGACTTCACCACCTGCGTTCTTCTACAAAGACCTTTTATATCTGCACTTGAAAGGGAATCCTCTGAACTGTCATTCATGTTGAAATTCGACACTCTCCGGGGGGGGGGGGGGCAGATTGAATAAAGACCCCAACTATCTTACCCATTACCAGGATAGCTTCCCCAATTATCACCTCTAATACCAGTAGCTCACAGACATCTAACGTTCCCCACCTCTAATATCATTAACTCACAGACACTTACCTTCCTTCCTCCCCCCCCATCCCTCTTCTGTTCTGAAATGTGATTTGTCCTTTTCATACGTGTTCATTTTTTTAATTGTATCCTTTGGTATATATGGTTGTGACTATTTTCTTTCACTATTTGATCTGAGGAAGTGGGTCTGGCCCACGAAAGCTCATCATCTAATAAACCATCTTGTTAGTCTTTAAAGTGCTACATAGTCCTGCATTTTGCTTCACTGATTCTACGTACACTTAGAACTTGATCGGAAGATCATTGAAATCAGTAGGAGTCTTTTCACAGACTGCACTAGGCTTTGAATGAGACACTTACTGAACTTAATTATTAGATTCAGAGGGGTAGCTGATTAGTCTGTAACTGGAAAAACTTAAAAAACGATAGTTGTTTTGTTTTGATAGTCTTTAAGGTGCTGCTAGACTGTTTGTTGTTTTTTAAGTTTAATTATTCGAGTGTTTTCTGTGACCTAACAGCTAGTATAATTTCAGAATAATCAGGGAAACTATATTAGTAGGATTTCCTGTTATATGCACTCTCTTGCTCCCACTACCCCTAAAAAAACGGTAATTCAAAAAGTCAGAGAACTGAACAGTAGTTTTGCTAATTATCACACTATTTGGGCAAAGCAGCCCAAGTTTACATAGCATTGGCAGCAAGCTATCTTTGTGAGTTTATTTATCTTTCTGAGATTGCTAAAATGCAAATCATAGTGCTGTTCAGTAGCTAACTAGTGTCACTTTGTCCCTAATGTCCAGATGTTTTACAAGTTATACAGCCACTCAGGGCAGAATGAGGTCCACAAAAGCTGGTTTAGTGAATACAGTTTCATAACAGTGTAGTTTCCAAGATGTGTACTTATTGTTAGAGTACCAATCATCAGTGAGGGGCAACCTAGGCTAGCGAGTGGGCTGCATGAGTGGCTCTCCTTTATTTCAGTGGGCATCAAGATTGTCATAACCAAGGCAGTCTCCCAGGATAGGGTAGTTTTGCTAACTGCACTTGCATACCTAGAATTTGCAGGGTATATGGCTCTCGCAACGTGTCCCTCACTTCACATGCCCTTGTTTTAAGTTTGTGTAACTTTCATAATAATGGCAGGAAAAGAATAATACAGACAAAAATTAGGAGAATCTGGCAGCCCTGTGCATGGGCAATGGTAAACAAAATGTCTCATGGGCCACACACAGCATTTCAATGGGCTCAGGTTGCCCACCACTGTTACTGGTACACAGAGTAGCTAACAGCAAGTCTCCACAAGGATTGATTTTTCTAATCTCCTACCTATATTGAGAAAGTCTCAAAAATGGCAGTTCCCAATAGTGAGTTCCAACAGTGGGTTGATTTCAGTGATGCACAATGAATAAGACACAGCCTAACTTAGCATCATATAGCCGAACTTCTGCCCGTTTTAGAAGTTCTCATAAAATGGGACCTGGATACACATCAACCCTGAAGTTTGCAAGACCTGACCAAAAAATAGTGCGGGAAATATAACGAAACTTCTTCTGGATTTTTCCTTCCTCTTGAGTGAATAATTACCTCATAGTAGTATAAAAACTGCAGAGTTTAGTATTCACTTCTGCTCCCTCACTTTATGTGTCAGGCCTCCAGCTATTATATCTTTTGGGGAAGGTTCCCATAGCCTTCTCCCTACAGACCAAGGATTTAGGCTTGCAGTCCCCCTGAATTTCACTATGGGCTACATCGGAGTGGGCAATAATTTTTGATGGGGAGCCGCTCCAAGATTTTGGAAAGTAGTCGAGAGCCACACTCTTCCATGGTATTAATAGAGATGTGAGGTCTGGAATGGAGGTTGGGTGCAGAAGGGAGCTTGGAGTAAGGGATTGGAGTGCAGGAGGGAGACTGGAGTCTGGAAGGGAGTTGGGATGAAGCAGGCAGTTGTGACCAAGGCTGGGGAATGGAGTGCAGGGGTTTGGGATGTGACCTAGGGTAGGAGGGGATTGCGATCCTGAGCAGGAGATTGCGGTGCCAGATCTGGGAGAGAGTATGAGTGTAAGAGGGGGAGAGAGGGTTTGGGTATGTTGAGTGGGGGCAGATGAGAGTTGGGGCAGGAAAGGGCTAAGGTGCCAGAAGCAGGCTGTGGCCAAGAGACTTACTTGCCAGATGCCAAACTAGCCTGCCTACAGAGTTTAAAATGTTTCCCAGCCAGCCTGCTTGCTTGCCTGGCAATGTGCTTTATGAATAACTGAGCCCAGGAGAGGGGCGTGATTCTTCTTAGCTGCCTATTATTCTAACGAGCAGCTCCCATTGGCTCGTTTCTGCCAAAAATCAGCCAACAGGAATGTGCTGGGGGTGGGGCGGATTCTAAAACTTCCCTCCTCCCCTCCAGTTTCAAAACAGAAACCAAAATCTGCAGCCACATTTCTGCATGGTGCTCAGGGCAGCAGAGCAAGCTGGGGAGTCTGCCTGGGGGCTCCCTGCTGCCTCCGCAGGCCAGATCTAGTTGCTTGGCGAGCCACATCCGGCCCGTGGGCCATATTTTGCCCAGGTCTCAGCTAGATTCACAAAATAATTTAAGTGCCTAAATCACAGATTCAGGCCCCAATGGGATTTATGAATCTTTCCACTCAGCTGTTGCCAGTGCCATTTACTCATAATTTTTTTTGTAATAAATGTTCCCTTAATGCCTTTGTTTCTGCCTCTGGGCATGCACACTACAGCCTCATGCCTAGAGTCTGGACTTCTAAGCCCCAGTGCAATTCATGAACTGGGGAAGATAGATGTTTCTCAGCCTAAACTGCCTTCAGGGTTTAATCTGTTAAGCATGCTTTGAACTCACCTACTGGATTTGGCACCTATAGTCAAACTTATGCCGAACAATTCTGGAGTTATGATGTCCTCTCTCATAACCTCCAATTCAAGTCCCCACTCCTCCTGAGGTGAAGAAGGGATTTGAACAGTGTATCTGTCACTTTTTGAAGAGGGGAGTAGGTACTGTATCTATTGGGCTATGGATGTTCTGGTCTGGTGCTTCTGGGCATGTCTAAACAACATCCTTCTTTTGGAAGAGGGATATAAATTAGACAGATTGAAATTGCAAATGAAGTTGGGATTTGAATTTCCCGCACTATTTTTGCATAATAGCGGCTGTGTGTTCTTTCAAAAATCGGTATTTTGAAAGTGAAACTGCCGTTTAGATTCAGTTCTTTAAAAATACCCTTTTTCAAAAGATCCTGTACTCCTCAAAAAATGAGGTTTACAGGACCTTTCAAAAAAGAGGGTTTTTTTCAAAAGAACCACGTGTAGATGGCGGTTTCACTTTCGAAATACCCATATGTGAAAGAACATATAGCTGCCATTATGCAAATGAAGCCCGGGAAATTCAAATCCCAGCTTCATTTGCAATTTCAATCTGTCTAATTTATATCCTTCTTTCAAAAGACAGATGTAGTTTAGACAGAGGGTATGGCTACACTACCCTGCTAGTTCGAACTAGTGGGGTAATGTATGCATACCGAACTTGCTAATGAAGCCCGGGATTTGAATTTCCCGGGCTTCATTAGCATAAAGCCGGCGCCGCCATTTTTAAAAGCCGGCTAGTGCGAACCCCGTGCCGCGCGGCTACACGCGGCACGGGCTAGATAGTTCGAACTACGTAGCCATTCCAAACTATCTGTACTCCTCGTGGAATGTGGAACGAGGAGTACAGATAGTTTGGAATGGCTACGTAGTTCGAACTATCTAGCCCGTGCCGCGTGTAGCCGTGCGGCACGGGGTTCGCACTAGCCGGCTTTTAAAAATGGCGGCGCTGGTTTTATGCTAATGAAGCCCGGGAAATTCAAATCCCGGGCTTCATTAGCAAGTTCGGTATGCATACATTACCCCGCTAGTTCGAACTAGCGGGGTAGTGTAGACATACCCAGAGCCTCAGTTTCTCCTGGTGAAGCTGCTCTGCTGTGGAATAACTAATGAAAGTACAATGGACCAGAAAGAGAGAGAAAGACACTGTAACCTGGTGGCAAGAATACTCCTCTAGGAGACCCAGAATGTTGTCTTTCTGTTCCACTGATTTTTTAAAATTATTGATCCACTCTGTGTCAGCTTCAACAGAAGAAACACTAATATACCAGGCATTCCCCTGAGAGGTGGCAAATCCCTGTTCAACTCCCTTTTCCCCTACAGCAGAGGGAAGAATTAAACTGGGTCTACTATCTCCCTCATGAGTATGGGCAAACAATGGGATAGAGGTTATGAGGTCACCTAATTTGCACCTATTAATATTCCAGCCTGAGGGGAGAAGACACTGGTTTAGGACTCAAGTGTGTGTGTAGGACAATGAATGATAAACCAGAAATGGCAGAGAGGGTCACAGTGTTCAAATCAGGGAGCTGGTGGGGGACACCAAGTAGAGGACCCTGGACAGCACCTGCTGCTCCTTGGAGGCATCCAGGGAGCTCATGGAGAAGCAGGTTTGCAACTAAAAATCCCAACCAGAGATAGGTACCTATTTCCAAGATGGGGCAGGGCTTACCACATATTCCTCACTTTGGCATCTTTCATTGGCTAGACAGCTCCCCACCTAGTATTCTGGCTTTTGCAAATCCCATTCTGAGGCACCCATGTCTTCCCTCCCTTCCCCCCCCCCCCCCAATGATTTTGGATCCCAGTGATTTTCTGAGCTCAACGTCAATTTTTTCTGAATCTAGCCCAATGACTATCCCAAAATGCCTGGCCTTATAATCTGTGTCTTACACCCACACATGTAACATTAATAGTTACAAACATTTATGAATAATCTCCACATCTATAGCATAAAGCACATCTCAATATAATAAGCTTATCAATTTTCTATGTTTCCAAGGTCTTGCATCTAACACATTCAGAATTATTGGACTGGAAGTGACACATTAGATTAGAGGAGTGTATCAGGCTGGTTGATTTTGTCTAATACAACTTATCCTATATAGTGGGTTCTCTTTTCACCTAAGCAAAGGAAGTGGCTCATAATACAGAGGGAATCAGGGGAGGTAGAAAGTTATGACTAGAGAGAGGGACTGGGCAGTTAGAAGGGAGAAATCTAGGAGCAGTTCTGGGGAAAAAGTTTGAGCTGAATATTATTTAAAAAAACTTTAACAAAAGAACAAAGTCAAATTGCAAGAAGAGATTATTTTGGGATCTGCAAATGACTTTGATTTACATACCTGAGTATAATGAAACAAGGAGTGTCAATTCTATGATATGACTCACACTTGAAAAATATGCAACCATTGTCAGTTATCCTGATAACTTTTAAAAAGTGAAATGGTAGTGTGACTATGATTTGTGAAAAGTGACTCTTTCCTATATTGCATCACCAGTGCGGTGAAATGAATAAACTATGGATACAATTAAGAGAAGAATAGATTAAAAATTAATGGAAACAAATAATTAGAGAAATTCTATCATCATCTTCCTGTCGCTTAGCAATATCTGATCATGGATGTTTGAGCAGTAAAATGATTATCTGGGTCAGGATTTCATAAATGGAAATGTTCAGTTAGCAAGAAAGAATATTTATATAATTGCACTTTTAAACGAATGCTTTGAAAACCGTAGTAATAAAAGCTGGGCACACACTGGGTTACTTTGGATTTACTCCAGATATTGTGAATTAAGCCTGTATTTCTCTCTCACTCTCACCCTCTCTCACACCCTCTCTCTCATTTACTGCTTGATATTTCAAGGCACAAACAGTAAAAAGATGTTGTGCAAAGTGACATAACATAGGGTATGTCTATACTTGCACCCTCTTTCAATAGAGGGATGCAAATGAAGACATTCGAAATTGCAGATGAAGTCAGGATTTAAATATCCCATGCTTCATTTGCATATTCACGTTCTGGCGCTATTTCAAAATAGCATTATTTTGAAATAATGGATGCTGTTAAGACGCGGTTATTTTGAGAGAAAAACTTTCTCTTGAAATAACCTTTATTCCTCATACAATGAGGTTTACCAGTTATTTCGAGAGAAGGGTTTTCTCTTGAAATAACTGCGTCTTAACAGAGTCTGTTATTTCGAAATAGCGCTATTTCAAAATAGTGCCAGAACGCAAATATGCAAATGAAGCATGGATATTTATATCCCGGTTTCATTTGCAATTTCAAATGTCTTCATTTGCATTCCTCTATCGAAAGAGGGTGCAAGTGTAGACATACCCTATATACTGTTGTGTATCAGAAAAAATTTAATGTCCAGAAATGGCCACACTGAAAAAGCATTAGCTGGCTAAATAACATTGCAAACATCTCATTTGGCATAATGTCTGTCTTACAGATCCAGTTCTATTGCATTTATGATGTCATGGATAGTGTCATTCATTTGCCTCCTAAAAGAAGTTAACATAGTAGATTTGAATAGTTAAAAATCATGAATAAAATATTTGTACTCAAAATATGAGACATCTACTTTCTTTTTCTCTTTCAACTGGATGCCAAAGAAACAAATGAAAAAAGACAAAAAAATGGAAGTGATATTCTTGCATCCCTCTAGCAGTTGTTGATAGATGTTGCTCCATTTTTCTGTGCTGATTACACAAAAGCAAATTCAGTGACACAGTCATGAAACTGTGTCTTTATAGTTCTTCATTCACATGTTTTAATTATATAATGGAAAATTCCACTTTTAAAATAATGCTTATATGGACAAATAGATATTATGAAAGGAATGTACATTAGATTGTGAGCTCTTTGGGGTGGGGAATATAGTTTTGCTCTATGTTTGTACAATGGCTAGCACAATTGGAGTCATTGTCCACTACTGGGCTCCTCAGTGCTACCCCCATACAAATAATAGATTGTAAATAATAGTACTAATAATTACATATCAAAACATCAAATATTTGCCAAGTAATATTGTGTGTGTGTGTGTGTGTGTGTGTGTGCGTGTGTGTGTGCGTGTGTGTGTGTGTGAGCATGTATCCTGACACCTCTGGCAAAAATCTGCTGCCATCTGCATCCTGTGCAACACCACGGACTTACATGGGACTGACCTGGATGCATATGATTGCAGAAGTTGGATACCTGAAGAGTTAAGGTGATGATTTTGCAGATTTTATTATTACTAAATTTCACATGTGCATGAAAGTACCAAAAGCAAAATACACCAACATTGGTCTTGCAGTAATCGATTGACTTATGCATGGTAGGCCAGATCCTTAGCTCCTCAAAGTCAGTGCGGCTATTCCCATTTACTCTAGCTACAGACTTGGTGCTATATCTGCTGCTTTTCAGTGATGCATAGGAGAACATCTTTTTTTTGGTCCACTTTATTAGCTAAATTACCTCAAAAGAAGAAATGGTTTCTAGCCATTTATTCTCAGTATTGAATTAATATGGTCCTTGGTCTGGTATGACAAATGAGAACAATCTTCAGCCAATCTCTGATTAGAGGGAGATAAAATTAACAGTTTAACCTATTTGAGCAGCAATTAGTAATCTGGCACTAGACCTTTTCTCATTTTAGCTTCAGAGCCTTTTAACTTAATAAAATGAAATAAAATCTAGACTTTTTATCTGTCATTGGGGCTTTTCAGTTACAATAGCCCATGAATAAAGTACTAATATGCTGCCTAGGTGAAATGGCTGCTTTTCCAAACCACAATTGATAATAATAGAATATCATAACATATTGTTAAAACTAATTATTTCAGCCAAAGTTCCTGGAGCAAAGAATTACAAAACTACATGACTAGGGATAGCACTCTAGTTCCATATAAATGAGGCATGGTAGGAGTATTTCAGTTGTTAGACCTACTGCACAAGAGAAAACTGGTAAGTATGTGATCAAATGAATTTACCAAATCCTAACAGTTTAAATGAGAAGCCACCATCAGCAAGTCATGCATCCAGATCAGGTACACATTCTAGTATTTCCGTGTTGGACTTTTTGTTCTAAGATTTAATTATGATTTTGCCTTCATACATCATCATATCACACATCGATATATTATCATACTATATAAGGGCAGAACTTCTCAAGACATTACAATTACATGAAGCTGTGGTAAAACACTAGTCACTAAAATAATGAATCTTAACACCAGTTTACTCACCCTAAAAGAGACAAAAGCAGTCTTTTAAAAAACGCTATTGTCATTTTCTTTCTCCCTCTATGTCCCATGAGGGGAATTAAAAGCTGTTTAGCCAGCTTCTTCTGTATTGAGGAAGTCAAGACACAAACAACGTGCTTTAATTAGGTTGCGACTTTTATTATCTTAACTCCTCTAGGAAATGTCTTGGCAATAACTTCATATAGTGCAGGTCACCATTCCCTTCTTAATGGTTTTCACCTGGTGGAGGGAAGCCGTCAATCCCTTACACCTCTACATTTGGTCCACAGCCTGCTGCTGGGACTCTCTCTAAGGGTGTGTCTAGACTACAGAGTTTTGTCAACAAAAGTGGACTTTTATTGACAAAACTATACCTGCGTCTACACTACCGCTGAGTTCTGTCGACATAACGTCAACATAACATCGACAGAACTCAGCAGTTTTGTCGACGCTGGTAAACCTCATTTTACGAGGCATAACGCCTTTTGTCGACAGAGTTCTGTCGACAGAAGGTGTTATTGCATGTAGGATTGTGTCTAGACTACAGGGTTTTGTCGACAAAGCAGCTTGCTTTGTCGACAGAACTGAATGTAGTCTAGACGCTGTATGTTGCCTTCTTTATTAAAAATGTACACACTTGGACTGAAGTGGAGATGAACGTAGGAGATAGCTGTGTAGAGAGTCTCTGGGTTAAGCTAAAAGGGGTAAAAAACGAGGGTGATATCATGCTAGGAGTCTACTACAGGCCACCTAGCCAGGTGGAAGAGGTGGATGAGTCCTTTTTTAAACAATTAACAAAACTATCCAAAGCCCAAGATTTGGTGGTCATGGGGGACTTCAACTATCCAGACATATGTTGGGAAACTAACACAGCGGGGCACAGGCTATCCAATAAGTTTCTGGACTGCATTGGAGACAACTTTCTGTTTCAGAAGGTTGAAAAAGCTACCAGAGGAGAAGCTGTTCTGGATTTGATTTTAACAAATAGGGAGGAACTAGTTGAGAACTTGAAAGTGGAAGACAGTATGGGGGACAGTGATCATGAAATAATAGAGTTCATGATCTTAAGGAAAGGTAGAAGGGAGACCAGCACAATTGAGGTAATGGATTTCAGGAAGGCAGATTTTGATAAGCTCAGAGAACTTGTAGGTAAGGTCCCATGGGAAGCAAGACTGAAGGGAAAAACAACTGAGGATAGTTGGAAGTATTTCAAAGGGATGTTGTTAAGGGCCCAAAAGCAAACAATTTCGCTGTGTAGGAAAGATAGAAAATATGGCTAAAGACCAGCTTGGCTTAACAAGGAGATCTTGCATGATCTCAAAATAAAAAAGGAGTCATATAAAAAATGGAAACTAGGACAAATAACAAAGGATGAATATAGGCAAGCAACACAGGAATGCAGGGGCAAGATTAGAAACGCAAAGGCACAAAATAAGATCAAACTAGCTACAGGCATAAAGGGAAACAAGAAGACCTTTTATAAATACATTAAAAGCAAGAGGAAGACCAAGGACAGGGTAGGCCCACTGCTTAGTGAGGAGGGAGAAGCAGTAACAGGAAACTTGGAAATGGCAGAGATGCTCAATGACTTCTTTGTTTCGGTCTTCACTGAGAAGTCTGGAGGTGTGCCTAACGTAGTGAATACAAGCAGAGAGAGAGTAAGTTTAGAAGATAGGATACACAAAGAACAAGTTAAAAATCACTTAGGAAAGTTAGATGTCAGCAAGTCACTAGATCCTGATGAAATGCATCCCAGGATACTCTAGGAGCTGATAGAGGAGGTATCTGAGCCTTTAGCTATGATTTTTGAAAAATCATGGCAGACAGGGGAGATTCCAGAAGACTGGAAAAGGGCAAATATTGTGCCCATCTATAAAAAGGGGAATAAGAACAACCCAGGAAACTACAGACCGGTCAGTTTAACGTCTGTCCCAGGGAAGATAATGGAGCAGGTAATTAAGGAAATCATATGCAAACACTTGGAAGGTAATAAAATGATAGGGAATAGCCAGCATGGGTTTGTGAAGAACAAGTCATGCCAAACTAATCTGATAACTTTCTTTGATAGGATAACGAGCCTTGTGGATAAGGGAGAAGCGGTGGATGTCATATACCTAGACTTTAGTAAGGCATTTGATACGGTCTCGCATGATATTCTTATTGATAAACTAGGCAAATATAACTTAGATAGGGCCACGATAACGTGGGTGCATAATTGGCTGGATAACCATAGTCAGAGAGTTGTTGTTAACGGTGCTAAATCCTGCTGGAAAGGGATAACAAGTGGAGTTCCGCAAGGGTCTGTTTTGGGACCCGTACTGTTCAATATCTTCATCAATGATGTAGATATTGGGATAGAGAGTACGCTTATTAAGTTTGCAGATGATACCAAACTGGGTGGGGTTGCAACTTCTTTGGAGGATAGGGACATAATTCAAAATGACCTTAGCAAGTTAGAGAAATGGTCAGAGGTAAACAGGATGAGGTTTAATAAAGAGAAATGCAAAGTGCTCCACTTAGGAAGGAACAATCAGTTCCATACATACAAGATGGGAAGCGACTCTCTAGGAAGGAGCATAGCGGAAAGGGATCTAGGGGTCATAGTGGACCACAAGTTGAATATGAGTCAACAGTGTGATGCTGTTGCAAAAAAAGCAAATATGATTCTAGGTTGTATCAACAGGTGTGTTGTAAGCAAAACTCGTGAAGTCATTCTGCCGCTCTACTCTGCACTAGTTAGGCCTCAGCTGGAATACTGTGTCCAGTTCTGGGCGCCACATTTCAAGAAAGATGTGGAGAAATTGGAAAGGGTACAGAGAAGAGCGACAAGAATGATTAAAGGTTTAGAGAACATGACCTATGAAGCCAGGCTTCATGAACTGGGCTTGTTTAGTTTGGAAAAAAGAAGATTAAGGGGGGACATGATAGCCGTTTTCAAATATCTAAAAGGCTGTCACAAGGACGAAGGAGAAAATTTGTTCCTCTTGGTCACTGAGGACAGCACAAGGAGTAATGGGCTTAAAGTGCAGCAGGGGAGGTTTAGATTGGACATTAGGAAAAAATTCCTGTCAGGGTGGTCAAATATTGGAATAAATTGCCAAGGGAGATGGTGGAATCTCCATCTCTGGAGATATTTAAGAACAGGTTAGATAGACATCTGTCAGGGATGGTGTAGACGGAGCTTGGTCCTGCCTTGAGGGCGGGGGGCTGGACTCGATGACCTCTCGAGGTCCCTTCCAGTCCTATTATTCTATGATTCTATGATTCTATGTCGACAGAAGTTTTGTCGACAGTATCTGTCAACAAAACTTCTGTCAACAAAACCCTGTAGTCTAGACGTACCCTAAGAGGGTTAATAGAGGTTTTCTTCTCACTGAGCCAGACATGAGGAGCCCCATACCCATTCCTCAGCTTCTTTAGGGGATGGTTTCCCCTAAGTCCACACTTTCAATTCTGGGCTATCAGGGGACCATACCTCCTCTGGAACCAATACCTAAATTCTTGCCTGAAACAAGGAGGTGGCAGCAATTAGCTTGACTGGCTGCCCTCACTACCAACAACCATGCCTCAGGGATTTAGCACATCCCTCTCTAACATTGGCCAAAGGTACATTATCATCCCCATTTGAAAGTTGTTCCTCTTTGTCCTGAAATAACTCATGCTTAGCCAACAACCCTCAGCTTTACCTCTGTTTTCCAGTGAAAAGGGAAGGCAGTTGGCTGACTATTACTTGCAAGGACACTCACACCATGCAGCCCCTCCATGGCTCTGGGCCTCAGTCTCTTCATTCCCTTTCTGAAGTTATCAAAGGTGTGTGGTCTGCAATACTTTGCCTGCTGGTGACATGCACTCTCTGGCTGCTTCCTGCACCTCAGTCCCACACCCTTTCATGCGCTGTAGAGTATTGATGGTTACTTGTCTACACCTTAATAACTGGACACTATTATCCTGGAAACTCCAGGAAAGTGATTCCAAGTTTGGTCATATGGGGATAGCATTGACCACATCACAAGAGCAGTTCAAAAAGGTCAGAGACAGGCATATTCATTTATGTGGAAATCAAGATGTATCATCCAATCAAGGTGCATCAGACTTACATATGCATCATCTCACATAATGCCTAGCTAGCCTTCCCCTTTATGACATTGCCTGGTTTTCCAAAATAAGTCCTGGATTATATTTCTATTTCATTGTGATGGTAGAACAAAGCAGATGCAAATTTAAGTCAGAAGAATGCCATTTTACAATATGTGAATTACAGTACACAGAGTTTAGATTTATGTTCACTTGAATAGAAGTATAGATTAGAACTTGGATTTATATAGCACCTTTCATATTCAGGTTATCTTAAAGCATTTTACAATCTAAGAGACTAGCAATGCAATCACTGTGGGAGTAGATATGTATTCAGCAATAGCTCACATACATCTTCAAAGTTATTTTTACTGAGAGAGATTGGAGTTAGTCTCTGCTTTATAAAAAAGACATAGAATCTTTAACTTCTAAAATCACAGGAGATGGGCAAGAGATAATTAATCAGATTACATAACAGCACATAAGCAGCTTTTGAATTTTGAAGCACTACACACACTCCATGACTGTACAAATCCTTACTCACATAAATAGTTTCTGTCAATTCAAGAGGACATCTTGGATGAGTAAGGGTTTGTAGGATTAGTTCTTTTGTGCCTACTCTAGCTTCCATTAATAAACAAAGTAAATAGGGAATCATTTAGTGGGAATGGTTCTACTGGGGCACTGCAGAGAACAGCTCTTGACTCTTCTCTGAGAGCTAGAAGAAAACAGAAAATCATCACTGATAAAGTTTACTGATAACGCAAATATTGAGGGATGTGGTAAATAATCAGAAGAACAGACCCCTGATGCCAAATGATCTGGTAAGTTAAAAACAAGCAAACAATATGTATTTTAATATAGTTAAATGTAAATATATATATTCATGAATAAAGATCACCGGCCATATTTATGTGATCAGGGTTTCTGTCCTGGGAAGAAGTGAATCTGTAAGGGTATGTCTACACTACAGCACTAATTCGAACTAACTTAATGTTAGTTTTGCGTTTTGCTAATTCGAACTAGCATGTCCACATTGAGTGGACCCTGAACCGAAGTTAAGGCTGGCCGGAACCAGTGCCGGCAGGGCATCAGGACAGCATGGAGCTGCTGTCTCAAGCTAGCCGAGGGCTGTGCTTAAAGGGACCCGACCCCCACCCCGGACAGACAGTTCTCAGGGGTTCCCCGCTTGCTTGTCTAACTCAATGAGGGATAGCAAAGCAGTCCTGGCTTGGAGTGCCCTGAATGCCCACACTCGGCACATCACAGCACTCGGCCATCAGATCGGCTGCACTTGCCGCAGGCTGCCATCCAGGGGGGGTGGCAATCGGGGGGTTGCAGGAGAGCTTCCACCCTGAGGAGCCCGCAGAGCCACCCCAGTCCTCTCCATTGGGGGCTCGTACCCCATTCCTCCCTCACCTCCTTCCACTTACCCCTCCCTAGCCCCCCTTCCTGATGTACAAAATAAAGGACACGTGTGGTCAAAAATAGAATCTCTCTTTATTGAACAAAACTCGGGGAGACTGGGAAAAGGAGGTGGGAGAGGGGAAGAGAAAGGGTGGGAGAGGGGAGGGCAACTAAAATGATCAGAGGTTTGGAACAGGTCCCATATGAAGAGAGGCTAAGGAGACTGGGACTTTTCAGTTTAGAAAAGAGGAGACTGAGGGGGGATATGATAGAGGTCTATAAAAGCATGAGTGGTGTGGAGAGGGTGCATAAAGAAAAGTTCTTCATTAGTTCCCATAATAGACGGACTAGAGGACACCAAATGAAATGGGTAGCAGGCTTCAGACTAATAACAGAAAGTTCTTCTTCACAAAGCAAATAGTCAACCTGTGGAACTCCTTGCTGCAGGAGGCTGTGAAGGCTAGAACTAGAACAGAGTTTAAAGAGAAGTTAGATAAATTCATGAAGGTTGGGTGCATGGAGTGGTATTAGCCAGGGGGTAGAAATGGTGTCCCTGGCCTCTGTTTGTGGAAGGCTGGAGATGGATGGCACGAGACAAATGGCTTGGTCATTGTCTTCGGTCCATCCCCTCCAGGGTACCTTGTGTTGGCCGCTGTCAGCAGACAGGCTACTGGGCTAGATGGACCTTTGGTCTGACCCAGTATGGCCATTCTTATGTTTTTATGTTCTAAGATCAGGGCTCAGGGTCGGGGTCTCACTCGAACACCTTGATTTTCATGCAAACCTGCTCCTGGGAGGCCAGGCTGGCAGCTATCCTGCCGTAGATGGCCACTTTCCTGTGCCTAGTGCGGAGGTCGTGGACGTTGGAGGCTTCCTCCCAAACCTTGATGAGGTCCACAATGTCCGCACTAGACCAGGTGGGCGCCCGCCTCTTGCGGCCCCGGGCAGGCTCTCGGGAGCCTCCGGCCTGGTCCCAGGACGAGGTGGAGGGCTGGGTGGCAGCGGGTGGCTGGTTCGTGCCGTGCCAGGTGCAGGGTCTGCTGGCTGGGTGCTGGCAGGCTTGCACATGGCACGGGCACCGTAGCCAGACCATGCCCCTTTAAGGGCTCCGGGGCCGGGAGGGGGGCGGACGAGTTTTCCTGGTGGTGCCCAGAGTGGCCACCAGGGCAAGCTGGGGAGGGCTAGCCTCCCACTAGTTCGAATTAAGTGGCTACTCAGCCCTTAATTCGAACTACTTAATTTGAATTAAGCGTTAGTCCTCGTGGAATGAGGTTTACCTAGTTCGAATTAAGTTCGAACTAGCGGTTTGTATGTGTAGCGCCTATCAAAGTTAATTCGAACTAACGGCTGTTAGTTCGAATTAACTTTGTAGTGTAGACATACCCAAAAAGATTTAAGGGTGGTTGAAGATAATCAGCTGAACCTAAGCTCTCAATGTGACACTGCTGCTAATTGGGATAATGGGATATTTGGATGTATAAGCAAAGGATATCTTAAGTCGTAGTAGTGAGGTTATTTTATTTCTGTAGTTGCCATGAGTACAACCACTGGCGGAATGCTTTGTCCAGTTCTGGTGTTCACTATTCAAGAAGGCTGTTGATATTGAATGGGCTTTCTTTAGTAAGCAGGAGCCGCCACATTAGGACAGCAGCAGCCATATGCTAAGAAGCAGAGAGTTACATCCTCAAATTCCATCTAAATTACATAAAAGCAGCATGAGATTGGACAGTTAAAGAGGTGTTTCTGTCCTAATCATACTTCCTATCACCAGAGAAAGAAACAGACCAGAAGATGGTTAAAGAAAACTTTGATTATATTCTCTCTGGCAAGGAATCAACAGTTCTGATTGTGAAATCTATGCTTTTTTATTGTTTGCCTTTATAAGCTCTTCTTCTCTATTGTTTATTTGAATGACTTCTGTCTGATTTTTTGAATGTTTCTGTTTGTCGGAAAACTAATGTTGCAAGGTTTAAATCAATTAAGGTACTGACTGTGAAAGAATTGGTTAAATCATTGTTTCTTAATGGGCTAGGCATGGTGAAAAATAATGGTTTGTGGTACATTAGTTTAAAATTATTGGTTAAAGGAAAACTAAGCAATACTCAAGTTTGACTGTATAAATGGAGGTCCAAAAGGCAATTTTTTGGAACCTAATCCACAGACCAAGATAATAGCTTCCGAACCTCAGTACCTCATCAACCATATAGTGCAGAAGCTGGAGCCCTGGATGACCTAATCCTACTGGCCAATAGGAGAAGCTTGTCTGTCTTACTGGGGGGTGGGGGGGTGGAGCATTGTATGCTGAGTGTATATATTCTGTTTTAATAACTGTTAATAGAGGTTAAGGATGTTACTGTGTAAATTTCCTTCATTGGTAAAAAGCCCTACATATCCACAGATTATGTTCTCAGCCTAGGAACTGGGAAAGGAAGGGAAGGACTTCTGTTAAACAGGTTACACCCTGGGCGCTGGGAACTGGTATGGGGGGCTCTGAGTCCTAGGAACTGGGTAATGGTGAAGATAGGGATGTGAAAAGTTAACCTGTTAACCGGTGGAGCGGGAACAGCTCCCTGCCTGCTGTGGGCAGGCAAATGCTCCAGGCATGTGAGGCCCACCAGGAATACAGGCTGCTCCATCCATCCAGAGCACCCCCAGTTGATGGTAAGGGAGCCACAGGAAGGGGCTACTCTGGCTGGGCTGGAGCAGCCCCCGCCCACTTCCCCTTTAACAGGTCAATTGGTTAAACATTATGTTTAACCAGTCAACTAATTAAATGGGATTTTACACTCCCAGGTGGGAGTGCCTAAGTTAACTGTGTTATGTCTTGAGCACATGAAAGGTATGCCCTAGAGTGTGTGGGTAACAATATATTGGAAAGAATTCAGAGAAGAGTCACAAGAATGATTAAAGGATTAAAAACATGCCTAATGATAGATTTAGGGAGCTCAATGTACTTAGCAAAAGGATGACTTGATCACAATCCTGGCCTACATCTACAATGGCGCATTCTCATGCAAAAACTCTTTTGCGGAAGAGTTCTTCTGCAAAAATTCTTCCAGAAGAGAGCATCTACACTGGCATGTGCTTTTACACAAGAGATGTGCTTTCGTGCAAGAGCACCCATGCCAGTGTAGATGCATTTTAGCCATAGGGCTTTCTTGCACAAGAAATTCACGTTGCCTATCTGCACTGGCCTCTTGCGCAAGAACAGTTGTGCAAAAGGACTTATTCCTGAGTGGGAGCATCAGAGTTCTGGCACAAGAAGTCCTGATTTCATATAGTAGAATGTCAGTTTACTTGCGCAAGAACACGCAGCCAGTGTAGACAAGCAGCAAATTTTTGTGCAAGGGCAGCCACTTTTGCTCAAGATCACGCCAGTGTAGACACAGCTTTAAAGTTTTAATATTGGGAACAATCATTTGCTTCAGGCTTCTTCAGTCTAGCACAGAAGGAAATAACATTATCCAAAAACTCGACATTGAAGCTAGAGAAACTCAGGCTTAAAACAAGGTGTACATTTTTTTAATAATTACCAAAGGGTTACAGTGGATCCTCCATCACTTGAAATTTTTTATCTGATCATTAGGTGTTTTTCTAAAATGTTATGCTCTAATTCAACATTTAAATATTTTGGTGAAATTCTATTGCTTATGTTTGGAAGTTAGACTAGATAACCACAATGGTCCCTTCTAACTTTGGAATCAAGGACAAAATTATTTTTTACTTCAGTGGAAAGCTTGACATGTCAATGCACCATATGGCACTTTCTGGATCTAAGACCTTATTCAAGTATTAAAATGTTCAGTTATCACAAAGTTACTGTAATTTTTAAAAAAAATTAAGTCTGACATTTTGCACAGAGCTAAAGATTTTCCTCCCCTATTGGTTTCCTTGCCATCACTTCTAAGCTTCTTGTGTTTGTTTTGCTTAACAATGTTTTGTTACTGTCTTCTCTCCTCTGTTTTCATCTTCTTTCTCTCCTCTTCCCATCTGCTCTCCAAAATGGGAGAGAGTTATACAGCAAGTAGTTTACAAGAGCTAGAAATCTGATGGGCTAAAAGTATAGGGCAACTTCTAACCCAGGAAAATGTTACTGGCTGTGAGTCTCTTCAAATTGTTAAAATGTTCCAGGCATTCATAACCTGTCCTGAAAACACAGAAACATCATTTTGTCCTGATGTTAGTAACCTGTTGTGGCTTTTGGCCACTTGAAAAGATGAACCAATGAAAAAACACTATATGCCTCCGGGATCATTCCCTTGAGGTCTGTCAGGTGTAATTATTTTACCCTGTCCCTCCACACAGTACCACTGAGCATATTACCGCTACAAAAATTACTGAGCTAGTCCTTCTTGGTATGTAGAATCAGAACCATTGAGTGGCTGAGAATGTGAGAGAGCTTGAGAAATAAAGAGTTGCCATCGCTTTTACTTCCCCTCCATGTACTCGTCGCCAGCATAACCACTGTGCAAATCTGCTTGATATGCAACAAAACAGTTCTCTAGAGGCCTATTCTCTGACACCAGTCCTGGTGCCTTGGCAATGACTGTTTTATATTAGGATACAGATGAGTTACCAGGAAATAACCTATGTTCTATTGAAACTATAATGAATGCCAGCACCAAGTGGCTTTTGAATACCTTAAAATTCAGAATTTACTAATCTCGGGTTGTAATTATGCATTGTGAATTCATTTATGCTTCCCTCTAACTGTGTAAAACATACCTACTCCTGGTACTGTATGGATTTGTAATGCATTGCTGACTTCAAGCTGTTCCATGTACTGTTACTGAAAGCCACAGTTATCTGGCCCAGAAATATGCATGCCTCTGAGGGCCATGGAACATTTGTTTATATATTTAGCTGACATGTTAGTTTGATTTTTAATGTGTAATTAAATGAAAAATCTATATCAATCCATTAACTGCATCACCTGAGGATTTTCCCCGCCACACCCATAGCATCAGGGGGCAGTGCCTGGGAGTGTCGGGGAATGTGAAGCCACATGTGCTTGGGAGCGGGACAGCAGGTAAATGCCCCATCCCTTCAAGCCCAGACCCTGCAGCATCCTCTGCCAGTATAATCTTTAATCCAGAGACCCTGTTTCTCAGGGTTGCTGGATTAAAGAGGTTCAAGTGTAATATTCAATGTAAATTTTTATTATGAGGTGTCTTTAATTTTTAAGTTAAAAACCACAATTAGCCACTGATATTTTGATATCAGTGGCTAATTGTGGTTTTTAACTTAAAAATTAAAAATTAACATTCTTATTAAACTATCTTGTAATCAGATTATGCTTTCAGATTCATATTTGACATACTTGTGGTTACAGAGAACAATTGTTTCTAGTTTCGACAATTTAGAGACAAAGATGAATAGTCCAAGCATGGGGCTGCTTCCCTTGAACATCTTCCATGAATTTAGCTAATTCTTTTTTAAACCCAATTCAGATTAGAAAGGCAAAGGTGCTCTTCACTCTACAGACATATGTGCATAATAAAAATAACCCTTATCCACAAAAAATAGCTAGAATTCCTGTAAATATGAGAATAGCAAACAATCAGTGGAAATGATTCTTAAGATGTTTCATAAATAACCATGATTATTATCAATCCTATTTAGAATTCAAGTGTGGCTCATGTTTGGAAATACATAATATATAAAAGTTGTATCTTATTTTAGTTGTATTTTATAGTTGATTAATAATATTTTTACTTCAAAAATTTTAAATAAGAACATAGGTACTCATCCATAGACCCCATAAATTTTAAAAAATCATCATATAAACAAAAAAGATTGTCCACAATGCAGCTTAGTTCCACCTCTCAACTTTGGGGATGTATTCTAGGGAGGAAACACTCGAGCAATCAGGTCTCCAGCCACTCAGTGATTTATAAATTTAAACCAGCAAATTGAATGCCATTAATATGAGTAATCCAGGGAGCTAATGAGACTGGAAATTATTTGGTCTGTGGAAGATACAGAATGTCAGGAAAAAATGATGCAAAATGATGCAATTCTCAAAAGAGAAAAATAATTCTGAAAGCCACTATTAAGTGCAAAGGAAAATGGATTCTGAAAGTACATACTGACAATATTTCGGTCAATAGTTCAGTAAACCTAGAAAAAGGAGCCGCAGTGGTTAAGAATACCATTCTCTTAGAATTCTCTTAAATTCACAAGAAACTACAAATGACTAAAATCCCAAATTTTAACCACCTAAAATTGAGTTCAGATCATACAGTTGACTCTTGTCCAGTTTAATCTTACTTGTGTACAGTTAACATGGTAACTCTGATATTCTTTCTAGGTCTTAAAACAGGGGTAGGCAATAATTTTTTGGGGGGAGGGGCACTTTACCAATGTTGGTATTGGTTGCAGGCTGGAAGGGGCTGGACCATAGATGAAAGGGGCAGGAATTCGGAAGGGGCGGTTCCTCTAAACACTGTATGCGAGGAGGAGGAGACCATGCCGCACCCCCGGTGGGGGAAGGAGACTTTGTGTGCTCCCCTGCCCCGAGTCTCAATTGGCCCGGGCAGAGGGAAATGGCAGGGTGGGCCACAGGCCAGATGAAAAAGCTTGGTAGTCTGCATTTGGCCCACAGGCCGTATCTTGCCCACCGTTGTCACAGAGAAAGACCAACAATTAGTATTCTGGAGCTACTTGTTTCTCTGAGTTTACTGATAACTGGTTTAAAAAGAATATTTTATTGCTATGCTAAAATGTTTATTCAAATTATAGTGATCTGAACTGAAAGCAAAGTACAATTTCATGACAGAAAATACGAAGACTTTATTGGATTTCAGTTATATGAATGTTAATAACAACTATAATTATATTCTGTCCTAACAAAAAACAGAAGCAAATATAAATATTGATCATTATTTTAAATACTTTTTTACTATGTGTTTAAAAATGTTTTAAAAATTACATCAATGTTAACATATTTGGCATTCCAAAAGTCAGTTTAGCTAACCACCAAAGAAACGTGCACATATTCTGATGCTTATTTCATCTCTTAGGCTTTCAAGTTGAAAGTCAAAGTCAAAATTTTGTTAAAGTCAAAATTTTGTATGGGAGGCAACAATACAGAAAAAAATATTAGAACTTAATTTTTAAAATTTAATTTCTATAAAATTCTTTTGCATTTAACTTAGTACTTTTCTGAACCTTTATACTGAGTTGGATTATATTGTTATATTTTCTCATTATTCAAATGATTTGAAGTGTTTGTGAACCAGTCCCAGGAAAATCAAATCAAAAGCTAACCAATCCTACCAGATGATGCAATATGGTGGCTATTCTTCCTCATAAAATCAACTCAAAATATAACTTGCTACAGGGAGGAAGCTTCATCTCTCTCTGACCCAGAAGGGGAAAGACACCCTGGTAGGTAGGGCCAGAGTTCAGCTTTTCCCCCCAAGAAGCAGAGAAGCAGGAATGGAAGAATAAAGTCTGGAGCTAAGAGCCATTTAAAGAGCTAGACACCTCTCCAAGCTCCCGACGGAGGAGGCAGGGCCACAGTGCCAGGAGGAAGAAGACTGTCCAGGACAACAGGACCACTGGCAGTCCCAGTCCCAGAGCTGATGGAAGTTCTTGAACAAAAACACTCACAGACAGATGGATGGACTTGCAGGCAGACAGAGATGCACAGACTCTAGAGTATTATCAAATGTAAGAGACTAAAAGTGTGAAGTTACAATGAAAACTATTACAGTTTCTTAATATAATACACAGTTCCATATTTCCAAGGGCAATCAGATGAAATGTATTATATTTAATCTTGCTTTAAAGTAAAGACATGTGATTGAAACATTAGACAAACCTTGAAATAAACACTACTTTTTTGTGAGATTATAGCACAGAAATAAAATTGATGTAATTTTTTGCACTGAATTTTATGATTCATTTTTACCAAAAGTCATTTAATATAGCTTTACTGAAATAATATGTACCAAAACATATTTTTCATTCATGCTCTTGATATCTGGTCACATTGCAGCAAAATTAACAAGATTTAGGACATCAGCTGTATGTTTAATTATACTTAACAAAACTATCAGACATTTTATATTTCATAACTCCTTTTATCTGAGGATCTCATCATTTACAGACTCGTATAACATATTTAACTATTTCTGGGACAGATCTGCTAAAATGACATATCTTATTTCTGCTGTATACATATCATATTTCACAATCCTTGATATCTGTCCACACATATCTATATGCATGTACACAAATTAAGTGTGTGTGTGTGTGTGTGTGTGTGTTCTTTGAAAATTCTTTGTGAAAAGATCCCTCCTATGAAAGCGAGTAATTGCTTTTCTGTGCATAACTAAACCAAGACAGTCAGGGCAGCATGGAGCCTAAATTTAAGCACATGAATGATCCAAAGTCTATTATAAACTTAAAAAACAACAAATAATATGGTAGCACTTTAAAGACTAACAAAACATGTACTATTTGTTGTTTTTTTAAGTTTATCCTGTACAGACTAACTCGGCTACCCCTCTGAAGCCAAAGTCTATTGTAATTAGAGGGCTTTGGATTCAATTCTAAGATCCAGATTCTCAAAAGTATTTAGAGTCCTAATTCCCACTGAATCATTGAAAATTAGGGATCTAAATAACTTTGAGATCTGGCCTAAGTGTCCTAATTTTCAGAAATGTTCAACAAACAAGGCTTCCTTTTCTGAGAACCTCTGAAAATCTGGGCAATTATTTAGATGTACCACATGGATTTAGACATCCAAGTGTATTTACCCAGGTCTGATAATTTGGTTAAGTAACTTACCCAAGGTCAAACAATCTACTGCAAAACACCTATTAACTTCAACATAGACAAGATTTCACCCCCAACTCCAACTTCTCTGAAAAATACCATGAAGAATGAATAAACGATGCTGTGACACATGCAAAAAAGTGGCAGCTGTAGCCAAGGCTTAATGCTTAGCTGACAACTGACACATTCATTGCTAGAAACCATTGATTTCAACTGTGCATTGGACTGGTTAAGATGGATACAGAACCTATAACAAGGTGTTATATTTTTTAATTTCATTTATTATATCTCTATAAAATACTACATGAGATCACAAATTTTCCTTTAAAATTGTAAAAAAACCACATTTGCCCTGAAATTGTCAATTGTCAGAAGGAAACATCCTCTGCTCATCAAAATTCTATTAAAACTAAATGGGCTATTGTATGACATCATAATACAAAACCTGTTAAATACCCTTCACACTTATAAAGAAGTTTGATGCATGATGGCTCATTCCATTAGCTTGAATTCAGGGGTAGGAGGAATAATGAACATGAATTGTTTTAATCTCTTTTGCAGTCTGGAGTCTCACAAGGCTGGAGCTAAAAAACAGAAGCAGAGATCCCCAGGAATTAGCTTGAAAAGATATATGCAGTGCTGACAGACTACTACAACTCTCTCACCTTTTAGAACCATAAACTACAACTCATTTGTGTACTTAAGTTTGTCTGCTTCAATTTATAAATAACTCCTTCTCTTCTTTTTCCCTATTTAATAAATCCTTAGTTAATTGCAATAGAACTGGCCACGTGAGTTGTCTTTGGTGTAAGCTCTAAGGCCTGATCTACACTACAGTGGAAGGTCAAATAAAGATACGCAAATCGAGCAGTGTTGTTGAATTCACATTCTTAAATCGTGTTTCTGTGCTGTTCACAAGCCCCTGTCATCTTCCCTTACTCCTCATGGCTGCGAGGAGTACAAATGCTAGGTGGAGCTGCCCTCAGCATTCGATTTACAGGTCTACACTAGACCTGCTAAATCTAAAACCAGAAGATTTACCTCTGAAGCATCAATTGGCCAGTAAGTATAAACTTGGCCTAAGGTACTGATTGATCTGGGGCAAGTCACTGGTCCCTTGAGATTGGGGGTAACCTGAATTTTGGTGTGATTTTAGTATAAGTAACCAACTATCACTAAATCCAGCTTGCCTAGGTGGCAAGGTAGACTGGGGGTGTCCAAAGGCCTATAAATGACTCCATGGTAAGACTGTATATTGCTTCAGGAGTTCACGCTTGTTACTGTGTTTGTGAATTGGAATTATAGAACACACAAACAATTCGGGTTCTTTGCCATGTTTCTTGACAGTTTGCCCTGAGGCTGGCACTCATGTTTGTGAACTACTTCAGACAGTGTGGCAAATGTATTTAAATATCCTTATGCAGGAACATTAATTGAATATAAAACTATCTAACACTATTTTTGGTAAACAGATTTTCTTTTAATAGATAAGTAACACTAGTAATAATTCTCTTTTACATACTGTTGGCTTTCCAGAGATTCTGCAATGCAAAAATTGTTAAACTTCATTCTTATTAGTGTTTGAATTTATTTATCTAAATGAAGTAGAGTGGAGGCAGGTTGCCATAGCTGCAGAAGAAATCTGGAATATTTTTTCTTCTTAATTACTGCATATTTGTATACAAACAGCTTAACCATATCTTTCAGTTTCAGTCTGAGACTTTGAAGTCACAAGAATAACTTTGAATTTGAATCTCTTGCTGATAGAAGGGAGATTATACAGGAAGCTAGGAAAAATGAAATCTTGTCGCTATATAATTCCCAGTACAGAAGCAATAATTTCTTCTTTAAAACATTCCTATCAAGAATCTTGCACCGTTTTATGGCTGCAGTACTTCTACACAGTGCCAGATTAGTGAGATTATGATGTGCATGTGTAACCCACACACCTCATGGGTGTGGTTCACTGTCCCATTTAGTGGCATTTAGACCACCTACAATAAGTGATAAGAATGAGTGAGCTCTACAGCCTAAGCTGAGAGCCAGCACTAAGTTCCAGAGATCCCAGTTTTGGTTTTGCTTGTTGGGGGCTCCTCTGGTATATTAACTGACTCTCTGAAGCTTGGAAAGTGCTTTCTGGCCTAGGGGAAGTATGTAACCCATACACCTTTGGGGTATGGCTCACTCTCCCTTGTAGTGACACTTAGGCTGTGTCTAGATTGCATCCCTCTTCCGACAGAGGGATGCAAATCAAGCACTTGGCAAGTGCAAATGAGCGGGGGATTTAAAATATCCCAGGCTTCATTTGCATACTCACATTCCGACACTATGCCGATCAGGCTCAGTGTCAAAAATGAAAGTGAAGTGTAGCTGCGGTTCTGCTACATTTCTGCCGACTGCAGGGGCTTTTCCGGCAGATCCTGTACTCCTCATTTTTTGCAGGAGGAGTACAGGATCTGCCAGAAAAGCTCCCGCTGTAGGAAGAAACGTGGCAGAACCGCAGCTACACTTTACTTTCACTTTCAAAACTGAGCCTGATAGGCACAGCGTTGGAACGTGAGTATGCAAATGAAGCCCGGGATATTTAAATCACGGGCTCATTTGCACATCTGAAGTGCTTGATTTTCATCCCTCTGTTGGCAGAGGGATGCAGTCTAGACGTAGCCTTAGACTGCTTACAAAGAGAGATAAGCATGAATTTGCTCTACAGCCTTAGCTGAGAATCAATGGGCTTTATAGCTGAAACTATAGAGGTTCCTACATTAAGCTCCTGAAATCACAGGCTTGTGAATCCACCTGCAGGTGATTACACATGTAGAGTAGTATTTCAAGGGAAACAGTGTCAGAAATTTACTCAGAAACAAAAGTTTTAATTGGTTGACCTGAAATAGTGCTACTGTAGTTGCAAGGATCAAGACTGCTTTCTCAGCCTTCTGTGTCAATGGCCATTTGACCTTTTTCTTTGCCGTTTCTTCACATTTTAGCTTATAATGCTAAACCATCACTAGAAAAAAAACTATTTTAGCTTAATTAGAATAAATATTTACTCTTGGAACTCAATGTTGAAAATTAAATCCACTCCTCATTTAAAGGGAGAAAGTAGTATTAGGTTATCATTTTCAGGTTGTTTTTTTTTTTTGTCCAATTTTTGTTTTTCTAAGCCTCCAAGCATCCCATGAGGTCAGTATTAAGAGACTCATTTTATAGAAGGATAACTCAAGAACAGAGAGTTTCAGGCCAATATTTTCCTGCTTGAAGGTTTAAAATTAAGCACCTGCTGGCAAGGTTGCATTTGCAATGTACATTTCAGGCTTGTCAGCTACAATTGACTCTGCTGAAGGTGTTTGCTCACTCTCTCACTGAAGTCTGTGGTAGCAGTGTTTTGGCCATATGACTAATACAGTCTTTCCCTTTGGAGCTGAATGTCACAAAGGAGGAGATAAGGGACACAAAACAACCACAATTCAAAATAGAGTCATTCAGAAATTGGTTGGACTCCAACCTTCTATTCAGAATTTGTCTACAAACAGTCCAGGTTTCCTCCACTGCCTCAAAAGCTGGCTGTCCTTTCTAGCGAGGTGTTATCCAGATTTGAGCAAGCTCAGTCTCTGAATTGCAATTGGGCTTCTCTCCTTTTGGGCCTTCCTGGTGAGATCTAACCTGGGCAAGGTCTCCTCCTTTCACATCCCCTCTCCACATTAGCTGCAAGGGTAGCAGGGCAGGGCCAGCTGGTTCCACAGGCTCTCCTGAACTCTGTTGTTGGCAATATAGGCCCTAACTGTCTCATTAATCCCCTATTTGCCAGATTAGGGCCTCCCTGACCCATTATACACCTAAGCCCATATTTAGATTCCTAAATTAAAGAGGTCAGATTTCCAGAGGACTTGAAGAACTTGTTAAATACAGAGGAATTCCTGTGTGCTCAGCACCTCTGAAAAACAAACCATGATGGTGCTTAAAAATATGGTGCTTACCTTCAGTCCTACTAACAGGAATATATTTGCCTTAGTGGTTTACAAAAGGCCCAATAGACACTCAGTGGCAGGTGTGTGAACACAAGAATCCTGACTCACAGTCCTCTGCTCTAACTAATACTGAATAACGATGCCATATAAATGTATTAAGCTACTAATTTTTTTTATCTTCATTTCTGTTTATGTAAATCAGAGGGGGCACACAGAGCCATATGCTGTATTTTATCTTGTTTTATAGCCCAGTCTATTTTCTTCCCTTTTGCACGTAGATGATCCTTGAGTATGTAGTTTTGAATATCATCAAGCCCCAGCTGACCTCAGCAGGTTGCCTCTGCTGCTTCTTACAACAAGCAGAGAAGATAACCCTGCCCTCGGCACTTTTCTTGTTCTCCTTTTGCCCCCTCCATCTTAACTCCCTGTCCAAGAAGTCTTATGGCCTTGAGAGGTGAAAGGAAAAGCATTGTGTTTGCCTCCTCCTTCCCCACATAAAAGAAAAGCCAGCAGCAGCAGGACTAACTGTACTTCTTCCAGCAAAATCTTGCTTGGAGGGTCTTTCGCTGGCTCCTCCTTCAGCCTGCAATTTGTACCCCTGGCAGGTGAAATGGGAGCTGAATAAACTCTGCCTGTTGATATTGTTCTCCCCATTCTGGAATCTGAGCACCTTACTGAGATCACAACAAATAAACAAGCGACTCCTTGATTCCTCATGCTTCCCTATTTTTTAATTTAGGAAAGCTATAAGGAAAATTCTACTTTAGCTTGGTAGTGAGAGTTCCCTCTTGCAGATAAATAAAGGGCTGAGAGAAAGAAAACAAAGGCTGATTAGAAGCTGCTATTATTTTTGCAGCCAAGTTGTAGAGCACTCTGGGGTTGGGTAGATTTACTAATTTGTAGGTAGTCTCCCCTTCTGCTCGGGGCATTTGTTCCGAAATTTCCCATCTTCTCCTTAATTGTTGATGTCTCTCTTCACTCAGTTCAGAGGATCCTTTCCATCAAGTTATTATTTGAGAGTCCAGGGTGCTTTTGCCCTGAATCACAGGATAATAGGTGCTTGTTTGTCTATGCAAAAAAAACAAGCCATATTCTCCTCGCCCACTCTGCAGTTTTCTTCATGCTGTTTGAAAATCTGTATTAACACAGAAATGTTTGATTAATGGAGATTGATGTTAAAAAGAGCTTTACAGTAGAAAATCACCTGGTTACAACAAAACCTTATACATATATCATATCATATTAAGATATTCCAAATGGAGGCCACACCAAATTTAAAACAGATTAAAAGACACTGGATTATTAATCAAGCTACTCACTACCTATGGATTTTTCCCAATTTGTTTCCCCTCCATCTTCTCAAGGCTGGGGTATCTACAGGTGTATAGGAGGAATCAGTGCTGTAAGTTTTCCTTCTTCTCTTTCCAGTCAACATTTTCATTTAAATTACATTCTCTCCTTAGCCTCCATTTTACAGATATATCCTAAAGCTCACAATCTATCCTAACAGAACTGCTAGGACTGATGCCTTTTATCCTTGGGAAGGGTATATACCTACCATACAATATATCAGGTACAGAATACATACTTGCTTATCCAGTAGTAGTTTGAGACACCGCAAGCAGGGATGGACTACAATTGCAGTCCTTGTGTAGTGACAGTGAGAAACTAGCATTGCCAGCTGTTGGGACAGTGCCAAATTATTGTGAATTATTGTGGCTGATATAAAAGAATGTGGTAAGAGTGAGTTTGGCATGGCTCTACAAATCTCATGCTTCATTTGCATAATCACATCCAATCACTTTTTCAAAATAGTTTTTTTTGAAAAAAAAGACATGGTTCTTTTGGAAAAAAAAAAAACCTTTTTCAAAAGAACCCTTATTCCTGAAACAATGAGGCTTACAGGGTTCTTTCGAAAAAGGGTTTTTTTTCTCGAAAGAATCACATCTAGACTGCTTTTTTTAAAAAAAACTTTTTCAAAAAAATGATTGGATGCAATTATGCAAATGAAGTGCAAGATTTGTAAATCTGCACTTCATTTGCATTTTCAATGTCCTTCATTTACATTCCTCTTTTGAAAGAGCAATGTAGTCTAGATGCACCCTAGGGTAGCACAATGCCGTAAGGCATAACTGAACACTCAGGCTATGTCTACACTGTAAGGTTTCTGTTTTCGTGCAAAAACCTGTGGAGCGTCCACATCTCAAATGCACGTTTGTGCAAGTAAATCAACAGTTAAATGGCAGAAGAGAGGGCTTTTGCTCGTGTAGGTAAACCCCCTTTTACAAGGCATAACTCCTTTTTGCGCTACAGCTATTGTGCAAAAAGGCAAGTGTGGACGCTCTAGAGAGGTTTCTTGTGCTCTGTGGATGGCCATCAGAGCTTCCTTGTGGAAGAGCGTCCATGCAGTGTAGACACTCTCTTGCGCAAAAGCACATTGTGCAAAAAAATCCTCTTGCGCAAAAGGCTTCTTGTGCAAGAAGCATGTAGAGTAGACATAGCCTCAATTTTTACTTCTTTAGTTAATATGTTTCCAGAGTAAGGACTCTAGGATTTGGTCCATGATAAATTATGCAGTCAGAAAATGACTAGTGATGAACAATCATATTTCAGCATTTCCATTTTGCAAATAACTCTTGGCACAAACTGACATCTGCTTCTAGCTTTTTTAATGTAGTCACAAAAACAGAAGCTTAAGCAAGACCCTACTTTCTAGAGTTTAAAATATCCAATTACAGCAATTATAATCAATTTGGAGATTGGCAAGCTTCCAGGGAGTTGTTTGTTGCCATATCAAAGAGAGTTAAAATTTTACAAACCCGAGAAGACCCAGATTAACATTAAGGGACAAACTACTAATTTGCTCTCTTCTTTTTGCCTCAAAGAACATCTCAACTTTACCAAAAATAACATGCAACTTCCAAAGAGATTTTTATGATTTAATTTTGCACATATACTTGACATCTGCTACAACGTATTAATATATAGGGTTCATTGTAATTGAAATTTTATATCTAAATAGGACCACATTCTAAAATTCTATTACAAGGAATAATATTCTTCATTTCATACTTGCTGATTTTGATCTTATTGAGGAAAATTCACTCATTATTTTATTTGCTCCTGGATCTAATCATTCATTTACTGGCAGTGTGGGTTTAAACAAATTGAAATGAGATATTCAAACACATCTGTCTCAAATGATAATTTATAACATTTCTGAATCTGGATGATTTGCTCTTTAATAGCTCTGTTCTCTTTATGAATATTATATTTATGACACAAAAGAGAACTCAAGAATGATAGGATTAATAAGTAGTAGTTCTTTAAAGGTAGACTACCTTTCATTCTTTCTTCCTTATTTTGGGCTCAGCTGATGACTTTCTTGTGGTTGTGAAAATAAACATTCAAGAAGACTAATTTGAGACAATGTAAACATACACTGTGCAAGCACCAGTTGTGCCAATGCACCCAACTGTAGAGCTGCATCACCCTAGGGGGCCTTGCCTGGGATAGGCGTTACTCTGACCAGAAGCATCACAGTCATTGCTCATCTCTGAAATTGAAAACGTTGCTCTTGCAGTCTGATACTCCAGTCCTTCATTTGAAGCCCAATGAGAGATGGAAAGAAGCACGTGGGAGGACAAAGATGATGGACGGCATCAGAGCAAGATTCTGAGGGAAAGGAGAGCTCAAAGGGAGCTCTTTGCAGCATCCCCAATCAGTGAGCTCTCTCCTACCAGAGGAGAGAGGAGAAAGCAAAGCCTGTGAATAATTCCAAGCACAAACGGCCTCATGTGTCATGGATTGGATCAACTGTTTTAGTCAATGCCTTTGCCTCCAGTACTGACAGAAAGAATCATTCACAGTTAAGGGAAGGGGCTGAGTGCTTCAACTTCCACTGAGGGCAGTAGGCTGGGTGGTGCCCTAGCATCATTTGCAGGGTTGAGTTCACAGTGAGGACCATTTTAAATATTCTGAGTAGTTGGACTGGAATTCCTGTGGTCTTAATTAGTATACTCCCATTCACAGTCAAGATACCTGTACACTGTCTATTTTCTACTAAATTTCATGTTCTAGTGTGTTCTTTGACATAGTCGTGTATATTATCCTAGCTGATCCATGTTATAACAGTGCCACAAGCCACAGTCAAACTACAGAGTTCCGTTATGCTGCCTTCTGCAGAAACAAAACAAAAGAGAGCTTCTGTCCCAAAACAGGGACGCGAAGTGGCATGTGGATGCAGAGTACAATGGAAGGGGGGAATGGGAATACAAAGATGACTACAGTAAAAATACAATATTGTGAATATTAGCTTATGTTTCATAGTTTATTTAAGCAAACACATTAATTGTTCAGGTGGTGGCCCATTTCTTCCTCTGTTTCAGAGTCCTCACCCCTTGGGCCACTGAGGAGGAGGCCAGACTTCTTCTCTTCCTTAATCCCCTATTAATATAAATAGAACTGGAGAACAAATGCCAGCAGTTTCAGGAGGGATCTGAATAGTCTGATGCTGCACCAGAGGCTTGAGTGTCCAACACGGGGCAATGCTGCTAACAAACAAACTCTTTGACTATAACACTCGGATGTTCGACAACTCTTCCTGCTTGCCCACATCACTTATTGCTACATTTATTGCTAATGAAGCTCTGCATTTTTGGCATCCTGCACCCAGGCCAGAGACGGCTGTTGTGTGCAGTGCATCCAAAGCTCTGGAGGTTGGGGAATGTGAAACTTTCTGTGTTCCCCTTCACTGTGCAGCTCAGAAAAGGACACTGTGATCTGGCCTTATATACAGTTTTAGAACACTGTTTTGCAAAATTTTTGAAAAGTTCTATGTGTCTTTACATGTTAAATTCCAATTAAATTCTACAGGACTTTCATATGAGAACTAGGTATGGACTGAGAGGCTACGTCTAGACTGGCATGATTTTCCACAAATGTTTTTAACGGAAAAGTTTTCCTTTAAAAGCATTTGCGGAAAAGAGTGTCTAGATTGGCACGGACACTTTTCCGCAAAAGCACTTTTTGCAGAAAAGCGTCCGTGCCAATCTAGACGCGCTTTTGCGCAAAAAAGCCCCGATCGCCATTTTTGCAATTGGGGCTTTTTTGCGCAAAACAAATCTGAGCTGTCTACACTGGCCCTTTTGCGCAAAAGCTTTTGCGCAAAAACTGGTCATATTGGATCAGACCAACAGTCATCTTGCCCAGTATCCTATCTTCTGATGGTGGCGAGAGCCAGATGTTTTCGAGGGAATGAACAGGGCAATTATTGAGGGATCCATTCCCTGTTGCTGAGTCTCACTTGTGGGAAGGGACACGCTGAGGTTGGAGTTGTCTCCCTGAACATCATGGGTTATAGTCATTGCTAGACATATCCTTCATGGACTTTACACTTTTTTAAACCCAGTTATCCTTTTAGCCTTCACAATATCCCCTGGCAATGAATTCCACAGTTGACTGTGCATTGCGTGAAGAAATATTTCCTTCTGTTTGTTTAAAACCTACTCCCTATCAATTTCATCAGGTGACCCATCATTCTCATGTTATGTGATGGTCTGAATATATCTTCACTACTTACTTACTCCATCATATCTTTCCTTAGTCTTCTCTCTTTTGACTAACCAGTTCCAGTTATTTTAAATTGTTTCATTCCACTAACCATTTTGGTTGCCCTTCTCTGCACTTTTTTTTCAATTTTTTTTTTCAGATTGAGTGACCAGAATTACATGCAGTATACAAGGTGTGAGTGAACTATGGATTTATATAGTCGCATGATGATATTTTCTGTACTACAGCGGTTAGGGGTTGTTTTTAAAATGCTGCTGTACATTGAGCAGATATTTTTTAAAGATATATCCACAATGACTGCAAGATCTTTTTCTTGAGTGTCAACAGCTAAATTAGACCTCATCATCTTGTGTGTATAGTTGGAATTATTTTTTCTAATATGTCTTAACTTGTATTTATGAACATTGAATTTCATGTGCCATTTCATTGCTTAGTCACTGAGTTTAATGAGATATCTTTGTAAGTCTTTACAATCAACTTTTGGTTTAAATATTTTGAGTATTTTTATATCTTCTACATATTTTGGACTCTCACACTTCCTCCCTTTTCCCAGATCATTTAGGGGTATGATGAACAGCACATGCCCTGATACAGAGGCTAGATAGACACTACTATTAAACCTCTCTCTGTTTAAAAAGCTGTGGCCATTTAGTCCTACCCTTTCTTTCCTGTCTTTTAACCAGTTACTGATCCATAGAGGATTTTCCTTCTTATCTTATGATTTCTTACTTAGATTAAGAGTCTTTTATGCTGGATCTTCTCAAAAACTTTCTGAAAATCCAAGTATACAATATCAATGCTTGTTGACACCATCAAACAATTGTAATAGGTTGGTGAGGTGTGATTGTCCTTTACAAAAATCATGTTCATTTTTTCTCAAATTACAATATTTATCTTTATGTCTGATAAGTTTATTCTTTGGTATAGTTTCAGACAATTTCCTATGCTTATTGTCATGCAACTGCCAGGATTGCCTATGGAGCCTTTTAAAAAAAACCCATCATTATATTAACTGCCCTTGAGGCATCTGGTAGAGAAGTTAATTTAAGCAACAAAATTAAATATTCAGACATGCAATTTCCATCGATAGAGATGCTGTGGTATAGTTTGATTCACATAAGATTTTCACTCTATTTGATTCTATGCTCTCTTTGGGTATGTCTACACTGCAGAGCTAAACTCGAAATAAGCTATGCAACTTGAGCTACACTAATTGCGTAGCTTAAGTCAAAATAGCTCATTTTGATTTTGGGCACGTCTACACATCACTTATATCAAAATAGAGCACACTTTCTCCGACTTCCCTTACTCCCCATACAATGAAGTTTACAGAAGTTGGAGTAAGAAGCCTGTTATTTTGAATTTATTTTGAAATAACTGGCGTGCTGGATAGACTCACACTATGTTATTTCGGAATAATGAATGTTATTCCAAAATAATGCTGCTGTGTAGATGTACCCTTTCATAGAGTATGTCTACACTACCCTCCTAGTTCGAACTAGGAGGGTAATGTAGGCATACCGCACTTGCAAATGAAGCCCGGGATTTGAATTTCCCGGGCTTCATTTGCATAAGCGGGGAGCCACCATTTTTAAAACCCCGCTGGTTCGAACCCCGTGCAGCGCGGCTACACGGGGCTCGAACTAGGTAGTTCGAACTAGGAGGTGTACCGGTAGTTCGGAATAGGAATCCTAGTTCGAACTACCTAGTTCGAGCCCTGTGTAGCCGCGCTGCACGGGGTTCGAACCAGTGGGGTTTTAAAAATGGCGGCTCCCCGCTTATGCAAATGAAGCCCGGGAAATTCAAATCCCGGGCTTCATTTGCAAGTGCGGTATGCATACATTACCCCGCTAGTTCGAACTAGCGGGGTAGTGTAGACATACCCATATATAGTGTTTTGTCTCCTCCAATGCAACCTACTCCTTAATTATGAAGTATCTTGTACCCTGATATTACAGCGTCCCACTGATTATCCACAATGTGTCTATGATGCCTATTTTATTAATATCCTCATTTAATTCCAGAAATTCTAGTTTACCCACTTAAGTTTTAGTCTTCTAGATTCTGTATATAAGCACGTGTACATTTTGTCAATATTCAATTGCTAGACTTCATGTATTTCAATGTGGCTCATTTATGTTTGACTGTTCTTCAATAACTCTTACCTTACTTTACCAATTTCTTCCTTATCCTCATTACTCAGATACAGAGGATCTTTAATAAATGCTACCCTAAAGGCTGTCTCCATGTAAAAGGAGTGCTCCTTAGCACCTGTCAACTTCCCCTACACTTTATTTTTAAAAAAGCCTCTACATTTTAATTGTATATGACAGCCATTTTGTTTCATTTTGAGTTTTGGTGGAGCCCATTTCTCCTGTATAGGCTCCTCCTTTCCCAAAAGGTTTCTCAGTTTCTAATTAACCTAACCCCCTCTTCCAAATACTATTGTCTTATTCACTCACTGAAACTCTACAGAGCTAATGCTACTATGTTGATTCTGGGCTTAATCACATACCTAGCAGCCTAAATTTGGCCTCCCTGACCTCTTTCCTATCTTTCATTTTATCATTGGTACCTATAGCTCCTTTCCATAACTGCACAAAAGGCATTCTGGATTTCCACACACTTCATTCCCAACAGGTTCCTGTATAGTTCTCCTGGTCATCACAAACCCAGCTATCTCTATTTCTAATAATCAGATCACCCATTAATTAAGCCCTTATTCTAAGGATCAATCTTTAAGAGGGGTATCTTAAGTGCAAGAAGATACTGTGAGATTACCTGAAAGGAGGGTCCCAACTATGGAATTGTTTTCCTCTACTCTGTCTTGGGTTTCTCCTTCCCAAGACTTTAGTTCTCCTTAACAGCCCAGAGGCTGTCAGACTGAGGGTGGAACCGGACTTTTATGTCCCTGAAAATTGTATTTATGTATTGATCTGTCTTCCTTAGCTCCTCAGCTCAGCTATTCTGGCCTCAAGAGATGACACTATGTCTCTGGGGGGGTCATGTGCTGCTTGCACTGTAAGCGCATATACACCACCTACCCACAAGGCAAGTGCATTCAGTGAAATAAACTGATAACTCCCACCCTGTTACTAGACTTATGCCTGTACTATATTTACTGTTTCAGGAGTTGAGGCTTTTTGTTTCTTTGTTATTGTTTGTGTGTGTGTGTGTGGTGGTGGTGGGAGGGGGGGAGTTAATGGCCTAAGTTTAGAGTATATTTGGGTATGTCTACACTAGCCCCCTAGTTCGAACTAGGAAGGCTAATGTAGGCATTTGAAGTTGCAAATGAAGTCCGGGATTTAAATATCCCGGGCTTTATTTGCATCGTCCCGTCGGGGTGCCATTTTTAAATCTCCTTAGTCTGAACTAACTGCCCATGACTACACGCGGCAGTCAAACGTCAACTCGAACTAAGTCCTTAGTTCAAGTTAACTGTTACACTTCTTTCCACAGTTACACAGGACTTAGTTCAAGTTGACGTTTGACTGCCGCGTGTAGCCGCGGGCAGTTAGTTCGGACTAAGGAGATTTAAAAATGGCGCCTGGATGGGAAGATGCAAATAAAGCCCGGGATATTTAAATCCCGGGCTTCATTTGCAACTTCAAATGCCTACATTAGCCTCCCTAGTTCAAACTAGGGGGCTAGTGTAGACATACCCTTTGTTAGGTGTGTCTGACTCTCCTGCTCCCTTTTTAATTTCCCTGGTAAAACTCATGTTTGCTGAACCTCTTCACTAGCTTAGCTCACCAGATCACTATCCAGTGCATCAGTGGCAATGCCTTATATTGGGTTAATTAACGTGACCATTTCAATGCCCAGATCTCTGTTTAAACACCTTCTCATTGTACTGTATTTCTCTGAAAGAAAATGATTGTTTGCCATATTTTATTAAGATTGGTTATTTAACTTTTAGAAAAAATATTGTAATGATTTCCTAGAAGAATTAAGCAATTATCTTTCTGAAAAACAAAAAATGGAATAAAGTATATTAGAATGGAATCACATGGCTAAAAAGGCATTCAGTTTAACACTTTGCAAATGTCAATCGTATTTCCAAGTTTAATTTTATAAATTTTGTTGTTATAGACTTTATTCAGAATTTAAAAGTAGCCACAATATTTACAAATCAAAAGGCAAATTCTAATGGACATTTAAAAAATGTTAGAAATTGAACTATTATAGTTTTTCACAAGCGGTCAGAAAGAACAGAACATTCAGGTTACGGTTCTGACTATATTGAACTGCCAAATGTAAATGTTGCGAAGATAGGATTTCATATCAGAAAATGTATTTGGATAGGCTCATTAATAGGTATTAGCCAAGGTGGCCAGGGATACAACACCACACAAGGTGCATCCCTAAACCTCTAACTGATGGAAGCTGAGAAAGATAGAGTGGGATGAATCTCTCCAAATTACCCTGTTCTGTACACACACCCAGAAGCTCTGATACTGGCCATTGTTGGAGACACAATACTGGGCTAATGGATAATTGGCATGATCCAGTATGGCTCTTTCTATGTTCTTATGATTCGTTCTAAATGTAGCTTAATATAGACTGTACAGGGTACCACCAACAATCTATACTACAAAAGAAATACTAATATAATTACACATACCACTGGCCTGCCTGACACAGAAATGACAATGAACTAATTTTATTCCAACTGAGAGAAAACTAAGAGTTCTGTGCCTTGCTGGATTGTATATATGTCATGAAATTCAGCTGAGAAAGTCACATGAAAACCTTAACATGGAGGTAAGCCAGGATCTGAATGAACTCACCCTCGCCATGCTCTGATGAACTGCAACCAGTAAAATTGCAGGAACAGGCCACGTTTGCATAGACTCATCTACATTCTCTAGGTGATCAGCAGACAGATCTGCTTTGTTAAGGTGATTAATTTTGACTGTTGTGGGTTAAAATTCACTTTAGTTCTGAAAGTAGGTATAATGACATGTTATTATCCTCACTGTATAACTACTGGTCAAAAGAACTTTACTTAATAAACCCTAACTGAGGAAGTCATCTTAAATGTAATCTCATTCGCTAAAGCATCGGTGACCTTCTTAATCCACCTGAAAGTCAGAAGAGGTGAACAAATATGTTCATACTTGGTGAGGACTCTATTGGTGGGATTTAGATACTATTTAATCCATTTTCTCTAGTGTTTAAAGACAGAGCTGACCAGAATCCATTTAAAATACATCTATACTGCAATGCTATTTCGGGATATCAGAGTATCCCAAAATAGCTATCCCACATCTTCACAGCAAGCCCGTTATTTCAGGCTTGCTATTCTGGCATCCCTGTAAACCTCATTTTATGAGGAGTAAGGGACATTTCAGATTAGCACTTTTTTTTCAAAATTTGACATTGTGTAGCATTGAAATAAGAGACACAATTTGTGTAGCTCAAATGCATATCTTATTTCGAGTTATGGTATAGTGTAGACGCACCCTTAGAGTCCTTTTTTTCTACTTCAGAATTGTTGGAGCTGAACTCACCAATGAGCAGGTGCAGGGGTTTGAACCTCAGACTTACAGAAGTAGGTGTTCTAATGAAAGACAATGGAAAATATGTAGTTGCCATGAGGTTTCTCACTCTCTGGTGAAAACATGAACGCAGAAATCACTTAGAACTGGGCTAGCTGGTGGGACTTCAGAACACCGCATCACAGCTAGAGGCAGAGGCAAGGCAGCAGCAGCAGGGATGGTAGTGGTGAGCAGCAGAAGGAACAATGGCAACAGTGTCTAGCAACAGCAAAAGTAGCAAACTGTGGCTATAGAAGAGGGATTGCTCAACCTCAGCTTCAGGGATGGGATGTGAATCCATGAGAACACAACTAAAATCTGGAACCTTGTGGGTTTTTGGACGACCACTGGTGAGTGGAGTGCAGCAGCAAGAAAGGGCCATTCACATATGTTAGACTTTCACATCACAGATGAGAAACTAAGGCAAAATCTATTGTGCAAATTACTGTGGTCCAGGTGTTTCCCCATTGATTGCATTATTTTGAATCATGGTTGCAGTATTTTTTTCCAAATTAATACTGAATTCCCTCTCCCATTTTTTAAATGTTTTCTCTGTTTTTTTAATTATTATTACAATCTCCTTTATTTCTTGGTGAGAGAAAGTGGAAGAAAAGAGAGGGGTGAAAACCACATACATTTATTCCAGTGTCCCCCTTTCTTCACTCAATCATTTACTCTCCCTATTAACAACATTAATAAAAGCATTACATTTGTATTCTTTCTTTCTTTCCTTCTTTTTGTCTTTCTTTCCACAGGATCTCAAATTACTTCTGGGTGCGGGGGGCAAATCAGCATGTGACCCTCTTCTAAATGTCAGATGTTTATGCCATGCAAGTGGCAATGACAGATGAAGGAAAAAGGCAATAAGTAATGAATTGAGGATTTATGTGTAGAATTAAAACAATAGTGAATGAAGGTTTCCTTTTATATAGCGGGAGGGTAATACAATACTGTACAGTGCATCTGCACTGCACCGTTACTTTGAGATAACTAGCATTATTTTGAAAGAACAATGTGAGCATGTACACAGCCATTCCATTATTTCAAAATAATTTTAGAAATTTGTAAACCTCATTCTACAAGGAATAACACCTGTTTTGAAATAGGTATTTTGAAATAAGGTGTGTATAGATGCTCCACTGCTATTTTGAAATAGCTCCTCACCAGGGCTATTCTAAGTTGTTTCTCCCCAGTGCCTCCTGGGGCTCTAAAATGAGATATCATGTCCACATTAGGGAAACCTGTCTCAGACTAATTTTGAGGCTTCCCTGCAGTGTAGACATGCTATTTTGAAATAATATATTTCGGAATAATTATTCTGGAATAGTTTATTTCGAAATAAGTATGCAGTGTAGACATACCCTTACAGAGGCTGCCTGACATAGCTTGTGGTCTTGAGGAAGAAGTTAGAAACAATTTATATTGTGTGTGTTTGGCACTACAAGGTATTCTTATTTGTTTTTGAATATGCAGATTATAGATTCCCCCCCCCCTCCCCAACTATGTTAAAAAAACACAGACTTGGATCACTGGAGGCTGACCACATCTAGGACGTGTGGTTATGACCAATTACAAACCTTAAAACTCTATTTCCTTGCTATTTTTGCCATAAATAAGCATCAAAATGGCTTCTTGGGCCCCGCAAGCATTTAGCATTCATATTTATATGGAGGTCAGAGGGTGTAGACGGCTATGTTGATACTAAGTTTAACTATGAAGTAATATTGTACCTGCAATTCTTAATCAGAATTTCCAGCGGAGGTCAATGGGTACCTCTGCTCAATCAGCTGGCATAAAGTGGCTTATTGTTATAAAATGTGGGTCTACAGCTAAACTTACATTCACAGAGATTGTGAAAGTAATAAGAAAAGTCTTCCACGGAACTTAATTGTGAAATGCATAAAGAAAAAAATCATGCAGGAAAGGGCATGAAAAGTATATTTTACTTCCAAACAACTAAAGAAGGGTGAAAGGAAGGCTAGGCTCAGCAGCGATAATTACATAAGATGATGTGGAATGAGTATGGTATAATTTGCATAGGAAATGACAATGATAAATCACAAAGAAGGGATGCTGAGAATTCTGTTCAATTAAAATCTGTATAGAGAATGGTGTGGCAATGTCATAAATCTAGATGAAGAGACATTAAAATGGGGGGAAAGAAAGCAAGGAGCCATAATTTCATTCTTCTGATAAAATTACCCATGGATATATAATTGAATCATATCTCATCCATTCCCTGCAAAATGGATGCTTTTACTTAATGATGAGGTATTTTTTGTTAAACTGTATTCATTGCATACTCTAGGTAGCATTGTTGCACCTATCCCCCTTGACAAATTATTCCATTGTCTAACTGACCCTACTAGAAAAACTTTTTGCATTCATATCTAAATTATTTTTCCTCTTTTAATTTCAGGGTTCTACTACTGATTTTATAACTCTTAATCATCTTCAATAATTCCTCCCCCTCTTTTGTGTTTCTATCACTCCATTATTTATAGATACTTATATCCTTCCCCATCCTGCATCATATTTTCCCTCAAGGCTACACACTTCATTAATGTTTCTCCATAAGTCATATCCTCTAATCTTTTGTTGTCTTTGTTACCCTTTTTTGGGGTCTTCTACAGTTTGTCAGATTTTTTTTTCTTCTAAAAGAAGATTCAAGGCCAGAGTACAACACTCCAAATGCAGTATTACCAAGGCTGCATATAAAGGAATTTTAACTTCATATGAAAATAAATTAATTATGATTAACATATAAAAAAAGTTAACACAAATGGCATCCTTCCAGTGCAATGCTAACAGTCTACCATACCTGATTTTAAAAGTTTCCCTTTCCTCCCCATGTTGAGTTTCCTTCCCAAATTATTTTTGTTTTGATTTTTTTTTTAGTTTTGTGAGGGTGGTTTTTTGTGTGTGTTTTTTTAAGAGGGTTGCTTTTGCTATATTTTTAAAGTATTAAGTAAATTTATTCTTTAATTGTAATCCTGCTGTTAGCACCCTATCATTGATTTCTTTGAATGAAATTCACCCTTCCATAGAAAGCCCAAGTTATAGGTGTTCAACATAGGTATTTGATCAATATTCAGTCACATTGTCAATGAAGAGCTATAGCTGATTGAAATTACATTAAGTAAGGTAAACACTACAACTAAACCAAACTACTATTATTTGGAAATAGTGTGGTAAGAATGGGAACTCAAGTAGAGTTATTGAGGTCTTTGAGAGCTGGACAACCATTTTGTCATCAGCTAAAGTTGACAGTCACAAAGGTAGCCAGCAGAGTCCAGTGCTGCATTATGATATCTGTGTCCTAAATTTGAACTGTTTTGTGATAGTATTAATGTCATTATGTACTGATGCAATATCATGGTTCAATTATCCCAATATGTCAGAAGAAAGCATGTGACTGTAATTTGATTTTCTACAATCCCATGGGATGTAAGATCTCACCTTTCCCCCTGCTCCTTCCTTATCATGGCAGTGTGAAATTATTTGGAATTAGAAAGGCTTCTTTCCTCCATTCCCACATGGGGAGAACAATACAATCAGTGATGAGCTGCTCTGCTCTTTGCTCAGAGAGTATTGCAAAAGATGGGGCTCAGGCTCCAAAAGGCAAGGCTGATCTGTTATTGTTTTATCAAATATCTTTACATTGTTACCTAACAGATTTGGTTTTCCAGTCTAGATTTGACTATTTCTGTCCAAACTAAAAATCTTAGCCTCTCTCTCTTGTCAACATCTCCTTGTGGATGTCCAACTACCATCTTGAGCTCAACATGGCCAAAAGTGAACAATTAATCTTTCCTTCAAAAATCGTCTCCCCTTCTCAAACACTGTTGAAAACACAAGCATCCTCCCAAGCCTGTAGTCTTTGACTTAACTGTGTTTTAGACCCATGTCTAGAAAGCAGCTTTTTCTCTCACAACATATCTAAGATCCAGTCTCTCCTCTCTTCACAGTGTTAAATCTCTAGCTCAGGTCCTCATCATCTTTACTACAGCAACCATCTTCCCTCTAGCTTTGACAGCTGCCCATGTGTTGCTAAATATACTTAGATGAAGTAGAAAGGTCACAGTGAGTGAATTAGGATATCAGAGAACATGGGGCAATAAGCTATGCTAGCATTTCCTCAGCCCAGTTTAAGAAATAATTTGGTCATTTAAAACACACACTATTCTAATCTCTTGCAGTAGCTTCCTTTGTTCTTCCTCTCAAAACTGACTTCAAAACTTTCAAATACATACCTTTGTGCACAGTAAGCCTGTCCCAAAATCTATTCACATCAACTGTAGTATATATACTTCCATGGGCTTTGGAAGAGGTTGTATATATGTTTCCATTGTTCTTTCCTAAAATCAGATCAACTGCAATACACTAAACATAGGACATAGAAAAGGGAAGCCAGGAGAAGCATGGATACAAATCTAATAAAGTTGTCAATAAACACAAGGGGTATGTCTACACTACCCTCCTAGTTCGAACTAGGAGGGTAATGTATGCATACCGCACTTGCTAATGAAGCCTGGGATTTGAATTTCCCGGGCTTCATTAGCATAAGCGGGGAGCCGCCATTTTTAAATCCCCGCTGCTTCGAACCCCGTGCAGCGCGGCTACACGGGGCTCGAACTAGGTAGTTCGGACTAGGGTGCCTATTCCGAACTACCGGTACACCTCGTTTAACGAGGAGTAACGGTAGTTCGGAATAGGCACCTAGTCTGAACTACCTAGTTCGAGCCCCGTGTAGCCGCGCTGCACGGGGTTCGAAGCAGCGGGGATTTAAAAATGGTGGCTCCCCGCTTATGCTAATGAAGCCCGGGAAATTCAAATCCCGGGCTTCATTAGCAAGTGCGGTATGCATACATTACCCCGCTAGTTCGAACTAGCGGGGTAGTGTAGACATACCCTTAGTTAGTACGAAGGAACATTTCTCCCTTATTTTGGTGACTCCTGGGCTGATCTTGCAAAGATACTAATGGACATTGATAGTGTTCAGCATCTTGCAAGAGGTGCTTAGCATCTGATTGGAATAGTCTCTCAGTGGAGACAGCAAGAAAAAAAAATCATTTGGCTCAGTAACCAGGAAGTGAATGGCCTTGGAGCCAAAATACTACAATAACATTACTACACTGGAGTTTATTAGCAAGTTCAACACTATCAAGTTAGAGTTGAATAAAGATCTTAACTGATTAATGTACTACAAAGGCAATTTGCATACCCACATCAAATGCTGTGAATGGGACACATACACCATGACTTAATTAACTTCATTAAAACTGGTACTACAATTGATAGGTAACTTCTCTTGCTCTTATATATATCCTGGACTCTGTAATTTCCAATCCAACTCATCTGATGAAGTGGGTTTTACCCACAAAAGCTCATGACCTAATAAATTTGTCAGTCTCTCAGCCCTCATTTACATTACGGTGTTATTTATTACAGAGTCCCTTTTTTTCAAAATAATGGGCTTGGTAGCACTGACACTACCAAGCCCATTACTTCAAAATAAGGTGCTGATTATTTCAAAATAAAACTTGTGCTTTCCATGAGGAATAATGCTTATTTCAAAATAGTTATTTCAAAATAACAGTAGTGTGGACACTCCACTTCTGCCATTTTGAAATAATTACTCCGCAGAGTCATTCAAAGTAATTACTCCCCAGTGCTTCCTGGGACTAATTCAAGGTGGTGCATACACATTAAGGGTACATCTACACTGCAGGGCAAAAGTCAAAGTAAGATATGCAACTTTAGCTATGTCAATTGCGTAGTTGAAGTTGAAAGAGCTTACTTTGGCTTTTGGCGCTGTCTACACAGCAGGAAGTTGAAGGAAGAACACTCTTCCTTTGACTTCTCTTACTCCTCGTGAAATGAGGGTTACAGGAGTTGGTGTAAGAAGTCCTCCATCTCGACATTATTTTGAAATAATGTTGCTGGGCATACATACCCTAAGGGAGCCTGCCTTGGACTAATTTTGAGGTTTCTCTGAGTGTGGACATGCTATTTTAAAATAGTTATTTTGGGAGTTATTATTTCAAAATAAATTATTGCCCTAAAGGGTATGTCTACACTAGGAAAGTATTTCAAAATACCTTATTTTGAAATAATAACTGTCAAAATAAAATTTCAAAATAGAGCTATTCCTCTTCATAAGCAAGAGTTGTTATTTCAAAATAACAAGCACTTTATTTTGAAATAGAAGGCTTGGTAGTGTGGACACATCTTGTTATTTAAAAATAAGGGAAGTTATGCTGAAATAACTCTCTAGTGAAGACATGACCAAGGTGCCACAGGACTACTCCTTGTTTTTGCAGTTAGGGCACGTTTAGACTTGCTATTACTTTCAAAAGAAGATATGCAAACTTGACACAAATTTGCATATCTTCTTTCGATCACTTTTTTCAAAGAGGTTCTTTCAAAAAAGAAAGTAGTCTAGACGTGGTTCTTTTGAGAAAAAACCTTTTTCAAAAGAACCCCGTAAACCTCATTTTTTTAGGAAGAATGGTGAACTGTGTAAACCTCGTTTTTTTAGGAAGAACGGTTCTTTCTAAAAAGGTTTTTTTTCTTGAGAGAACCGCATCTAGACTACTTTCTTTTTTCGAAAGAACTTCTTTTGAAAAAGCGATCGGAAGAAGATATGCAAATTCACACCGAATTTGCATATCTTCTTTCGAATGTGAAAGCAAGTCTAGATGTGCTCTTACACACTATGGCTACCCCTATAAGACTACCACAAATAGTGGTGTTCTGGAAGAATACAAAAGAATACGTATTTTAATATCCAGAACGGCCTCCTTCCACTATATTTTATGGTATTTTCACAATGTTTGAGACATAGCAATGTGTGACATGTGGGAATTTGCGTCTGTAGATTTTGGAGGGTTTGTTTTGTTTTGTTTTTAATCCTCTCTGGCAACTAGATCATCTGACTGTTGGTTTAAACATAAAAAAATCTTCAGCAATCTCAGAATGCAAATCTCAATTCCACACTTGTAAGAATATTGTATGAATCTCTCCTATGAGAAATCCACTTCCTGATATCATGTTAATTACTAGTACAAGGACAAAAGAAACAGATGTTTATTTGTATTTACAATATGCAATAATAATTCTTTGATTCCAGTAGAGACCAAAGTGTCAGCTGGAAAAGCAATCTTCACTCATTATTTTGGGGTTGAAAAAAATCTAAATTGGAAGAATAAGACATTAAAATATTTTGACAATCAGAGTCCAGACAGCTCAGGTGAAGAATATGGGTATGAACTACAAAGAATAAAAAATGAATCAACTGATTGTATACAATTATTGTACTACAATAGTGCATCAAGTAAGGTCTTTTATGAAATCTGGTAAAATGCTGCCCAGAAATACCATTGTGTAATATATATACAGGTGGTGTGTAAACAATTATGTATGTGGGCTGGAACTGTGTTCCTAACACATGTTCAGAGGAGAGCAGATAAATCAGCTTGGCATGCACAAAGAAGTATGGATACTTCAAGCCAGAGGACATTTGCACAATAGGTAAAAAAACAGTAAAACTAAGAAAGAGCAGCTTGGAAAGCATATCAGAATCTGCACCTCAAGAATCCTTCCTGACTCTAAAGGTATAACTTGGACTTTGGGTAATGTGAGGGAGCAAAAAGACAATTTCATTATTCATTGCTTAGGGGAACATGATGAGCACCTTCTATGAAAGAAGGATCCAATGGCCAGGAAGGATAGAGATTCTGATAACTTGATGCAAGTGAGAAAACTGCTTCGGCAAAGATTGCAGCCAGCTCAAATTTAGTTTTAGACATTAGGAAGTGTGTTTGTTTTGTTTGTAACCCTCCCGTTTGTATATTTTTATCTTGTTTACTGTCACTTAGATCTCTGTTCTTTGTTGATAAATGTATTTTTAATTTTTCTATAAACTATCTCAGTGCTGTTATATAGAAGTATAGAGGGAGTCTTCCATTAGACAGACTAGTGTTTGATTTGTCTCTTTGCGGTGTGGCAGACCACATCCTGTGAACTACAAATATCTTATAGAAGGCAACTATATTGGGAGGTGGGTTAATGCCTTCTTGTTTCCCAATTAAACTCACTTTAATACAGCCTGGCAATCAGGGCAGACAATGGAGGCCTAATTAGGAGTTAATTAAGCACCTGTTGCTAGTTAAGGCCTTCCTGTCCCTATAAAAGGTTTCCTCCCAGGGCCAGGGCCAAAGATAACAGAAAGGAGCAGTGGGTGAAGTGGTCCAGGGAAGAGGTAGATGCATTAATGTGGGGCAATAAGCCATGGACTCTCACCCCCCCCTTCTCTTGGAGAATTACTCTGCTGGGGAGACAGGAACAGACCAAAGGCCAGGAAAAGGGGATTTGTCTCCTCCTCCCCTCTACTCAGGACTTACCTGTGATGAGAATGACTCATAAGCAGGGACTCTTGCCTCTGGAGAATTCCCAAGGAAGCAAAGGGGTCACCATGCGTCTCTGAAGCACACAAGAAACCATGAAGAAGCACAGAACCCCTGGAGAGCTAACAAAGGACTTTGTCACAGGAGGCAGCAAAAGTAATGATTTCTGTAAGGCTGTGTCTAGACTGCATCCCTTTTCTGTATTATTTTAAGAGGAATAAGGGATCTTCCGGAAAAGGCTTTATTTTCTGAAAGATCCCCGTCTAGACTGGTGCTTTTTTCCGGCAAAGCTCCGAGCTGGAAAAAAGCAGCAGCCATGTTTATGCAAATGAAGCGGGGGGGATTTAAATCCCCACTTCATTTGCAATTGCGATGTGTCTAATTTGCATCCCTTTTACGGAAAAGGGATGCAGACTAGACACAGCCTAAGTGTCCAGTGAGAGGAACTGGACCTTGCAGTGAGATGTCTCTGAGAAACTCAGGAACTGGGGTTCCAAAAGAAGATTAAGACCGACAGTCTTAAAGGCTGCGTCTAGACTGGCATGATTTTGTGGAAATACTTTTAATGGAAAAGTTTTTCCGTTAAAAGTATTTCTGCAAAAGCGCATCTAGATTGGCATGGATGCTTTTTGAGCAAAAAGTGGTTTTTGCGCAAAAGCATCCGTGGCCAGTCTAGACGTGATTTTGTGCAAGAAATCACCGATTGCCATTTTAGCCATCGGGGCTTTTTTGAGCAAAACAGTTCTTTTCTGTCTACAGTGGCTCTCTTGCGCAAGTATTCTTGCGCAAGAGGGCTTTTTCCCGAGCGGGAGTGTGAAAGTATTTGCGCAAGAAGCACTGATTTTGTACATTACAAAGTCAGTGCTCTTGCGCAAATTCAAGCGGCCAGTGTAAACAGCGCAAAATCTTGCCAGTCTAGATGCACCCGAGGAGTTTGCTGGCTAGACAAACAGGCTGGAGTATGAGGGAGCTGACACACAGTTTAACAACATCAAAGCTCTTACTTGCTGAGGCAGAGGGGAACACAATGGCTTACAGTTTATGGGTATCCTGAGCAGAACATCAAAAAGATAAAAATCAGTGTTGAAAGCAGAGAGTGTCTTATTGAATAGCTTTTCCTAACACGCATCAGATGAGCACATCTTCATGATGTAATTCCAAAGATCTTGTTAAAATCTGTATTAAAAAAGGACTTGTATTTGATTTCCTTATTCGCTGTGTCTAATTTCTGAAAGTAATGAATTTTTGCCTGCCCTATGTATACAACATTAAATGACAGGGTTGATTGAGCAGCTACCCTACGAGCAGAAGAATATAATTGTGTAATTCTAAAGAGAAAAAAAATAGGTTTGAGTACAAAACAGATATTCCTTTAAAAAGTACAGATATTAAAACGTTATGTTCTATATATATTTATTTCTCATTTAATCTCTTAAGATATGAAAAAATGACTGAACTTTTATGGAAATTTAAATATCTCATTAATGTGAATGTAAGTCTACACTGAACTGGTTAAATATAATTTTGCTCAATAAATTCTGTTTGTACCAAACAACAGAAGAAACTATGTTGACATGGATGACCTGTTGACAAAATCATTGCTGTTTTTACTGCTTCTGTCAGTAACATATTATTTCTATAGCCTTTGTAGCATCACCATGTTCTCTGTGCTGTTTTTGCCTAAAGCATATAACTTTTCTACTGCTTATTTGAGTTGACAGTGATTTTCTTTTTCCACTGAATACTCAGTGTCATCAAAATTTTATCTATTTATCCACAAATACGCTGTAATGCAAAACAGTCATGCAATTTGGTATTCATAATAATCATATAATCACATTAATAGTCCAATTTTTCAAATAATTTCATAAGGTAAGTATCATTCATGTAAAGTACAGAATGAGACAGTGAGGCCTGTCCACAAACCCAACAGTGTCCCAAAATTTACATGAAAGGGCTGCTGTAGCCTGTGGCTACATAAAGTACTCATAAAGTGGGAATCCCTCATGCAAAGTAAAGATACTGGAATGTGATTACAACCTAAGCCTATTATTTCTTCTTCCATAAGAGCCATAAGGCAAGGAGAGATTATAAGAATCCCTCTTCCCTCAGCCTGCCACATCCGTCCTCATGGATCTCCCCCAATGTCATCTGTGGAGAAGGGTTTCAGATAGGTAGCCATGTTAGCCTGTAATTGAAAAAACAAAACAAAAAATGAATAGTCTTGCAGCACTTTAGTGACTAACAAAACATGTAGATGGTATCATGAGCTTTTGTGGGCACAACTCAAACAAATAGCAGAGAAAGAGAGGGGTTGGGGGACGGAGACAGAAGAGAAGGAAAAGAAGGAAAAAAAGGAAGAAAATATTATCAAGTAGAGTGTCCATGCTAAATGAAGCTGATAGAGTGGGTACTAAGTGCTATTAAGTACCCCGTCTTTGGATTTTTAAGTCATTAGGATGTGAAATGTAGTGGGTAATCCAGTTAAGATCTTTGTTTAAACCTCTGTTGTAGGTATCAAACAAATGATATGAAATTAAGGTCTGCAGCTTAGCTTTCAAGCTGGTTTTTGAAATTGGCTTGAAATAATTTTGAAACTTTGAGATCCATTAATGAGTTCCCGGGCAAGTTAAAATGTTCTCCACCAGGTTTTTGTGTGTTACCTTTTCAAATATCTGATGTGTGTCCATTAATCCTTTCTCGTAGAGACCGTCCAGTTTGGCCAATATACATGGCAGAGGGCATTGCTGGCACTTGATGGAATAGGTCACATTGGTGAATGCACAGTTATATGAGCCTCTGATGTGGTGGTTTATGTGGGTAGGTCCTGTGATGACGTCGCTTTTATAGATGTGTGGACAGAGTTGACTAGAGAGTTGATTGCAGGGGTGGGTTCCTGGTTAAGCATGATGGAGGTGTGCTGTATGGCTGCTGGAAATAATTTGTTTGAGATTAGGGGGTTGTCTGCAGGTAGGGACTGGCCTGTTCCAGAAGGCCTGTGAGACTGAGAGATCATTTTTCAGGATAGGTTGGAGATTGTTAATATTGCATTGGAGGGGTTTAAGTTGGGGGCTGTAGGTGATGACAAGTAGTTTGTTTGGCCTATATTGAAAAAGTTAATGTCTGGGTACACATCCAGCTCTGTCAATCTGTTTTTTCACTTCTCTGGGTGGGTATTTTAGTTTTAAGAATGCCTGATAGGGAGCCTGTAGGTGTTTGTCTCTGTTTCTGGGACTGGAGCAAATCTGGTTATATCTTAGGGCCTGGCTCTAAATAATGATTGGGAAATGTGTCTAGGATAGAAGCCAGAGGCATGTAGGTAAGTGTAAGGATAGGTTGGTAGGATTCCTGTATAAGGTGGTGAAATGTGTCCATCATATAACTGTACTGTAGTGTCAAGGAAGTGGATCTCTTGTGTGGACTGGTCCAGGCTGAGGTTGATGGGGTGGAAGTTGTTGAAATCCCTGTGGAAGTCTTCAAGGCTCTCCTTCCTGTGGGTCCATATGATGAAAATGTCATCAGAGTAATGTAAGTAGAGTAAGGTTGTTAGGGGGTGGGAGCTGAGGAAACATTGTTCAAGGTAGGCCATAAAGATATTGGTATATTTTGGGACAATGTGGGTGTCCATAGCTGTGCCACTGACTTGAAGATATAAATTGTCTCCAAATCAGAAATAATTGTGGATGAGGACAAATTCAAAGAGCTCAGTCACCAGGTGTGCAGTGGCATCATCAGAGAAAGTGTTCTGGACAGCCAATAATCTATCATCATGTGAAATGTTGGTGTAAAGAGCTTCTATATCAATGGTTTTCAGGAAGATTACTGATGTTCTGTAGTTTCTTCAGGAAGTTGGTGAGGTCTCAAAGATAGCTAGGAGCGCTGGTAGCATAGGGTCTGAGGAGAGGGTCAATATAACCAGATACTCCTGCTGTAAGTGTGCCAATGTTTGAGGTGATAGGTTGTCCAGGATTTCCAGGCTTGTGTATCTAGAGGGTGTCTGGGAACACTGAACACTGAGCCACCATCTCTGTGTATGGGGAGGCTGGGGAGATCTATGTATAGAGAACACCTTCCACATAGGAGAGATGACCAATTTTATCATTTTGCATAAATACATCAATTGCATCTTAATAAAGAGCTAATTTACAAAATTAACCCTTTTTTTCCATTCCCAACAGTCAACATATTCTAAAAAAAAAATCCTTTAATACCTCATTGATTATCATTTGAATTTAAGTTTTTCCTCAAAGAAAATGTCTGTCAACTCTGTTGTTGCCAATTATCTGTGCAGTGGATACTGGACTGTAATTTTCCGAGCAGCCAGCTGCGCTTTTGCTCCTAAACAGGGGAGGGGAGAGCCAAAATAGTTTTCCTCCTGGAAATGTTTGTATGTTTGTGATATGATGAGGAATGTCAGTAAAAATGTACAACAAGTGCTTCTGAAAAAATCACAAAGGAAAGTTCCCTTTGGTCATTTTATATTTATATCAAAGTTGTTTTTCAAGCTCAGAAGTCTGAAATTCTCTGTCTAGTAAGCTAGTGCAACATTACTTCAGCTCAGCTTAGTAAAAACATTGTTTTAGAACTGCCTAACAACTGTCCTGTTTGCTAACAATGGAAACCTGTCATTCTGTCTCCATAAAATTCCCTTCTCTACATCATCCCTAAGTAAGAAACAACAACAAATATGTACTAGTAAAATGCCCTGTGAAAAATTTGAACGACAATGAAATCTGGGAAAGAAAGCAATAACAAACCTGCATTATATGTAGCATCCCAACACAAGCTGTTAAGTAAATAATAGGACTAGTCATTTCTCTTGTTTCACAACCTTGCAAAAATCTATTTGCTGCTCTTTTTAAAGGAAGAGCTCATAATCTGCAAGCCTACAAAGAGGACAACTGAAGTTACTGAACCAATTACTGAAGTTGCTGAACCCCCTCTTGAAGGACCATTTTCTCTTTTACCTACTCTGTCTTCTCACTTAATTTACACAAATAGCTATGAATAAAGAAATAGTAGTAATGATCAAAATAATCATACTGCCAATACTTATTTGCCAATAAGCACATTAGCACCCATTCCTATTGTTTTTCTTCCCACCCATTTCTCTGTTCTTATTGTGTGTATTTTTTTTTTAAAGAATAGGCATTGGATTGTGTTGATCCTTGAATCTTGACTGGGCACTTCAGAAAAAAATCCTTCAAATTCATAGAAAGACTGGCAATTTGAGGCTGGCTGTAGTTCTTATTTAATGATGCAAGATCAAGAAGTGTGTAGAAGCAGTCTGAGACTTTCCAGGAATTTTGTTTTTCCATGCAGCATACAAGTAACATCCACTGAAGTGAATGAGAGTTGCTCTTATCATGCAACTGGGGAACAAACAGGTGCTAGGTACAAATATAGTTCTTGTTAATTACTTATAGCTATTTAACTATTACTTTGCTTGAGGTTTACAATGTAAAGGAAATACCCAAAGGGGAAAAATTCAGGGTCCTTATGACAGTAAATTACAGATCTGCAGTTGTAATCGCGAACCGCAATTTGCGTATCTTTTCTGCTTTTCTTTCAAAAGAAAAGCATCTACATGCTGCCAAATTTTGGAGAAAACTACTCTTCTGACACATCGTTTGTGCCTTATAGAATGAGGTTTACTGAGATGGTGAAAGAGTGCCTCCACTTTTCTGAATTTTTTTTAGAAAAACGGGCACGTTCCTTGGACGCAACATGGCTTTTCTGGGATATCTCTGATATCCCAGAAAAGTGCTGCAGTAGGTATGTAGCCTAGGTATGTGGGTTACACAGTCATGAAATATATAAAACTACAGGCAGTCCCCGACTTACGCGGATCCGACTTATGTCGGATCCACACTTACGAACGGGGCTTTTCTCGCCCCGGAGCTCACGGGCGGCGGGTCGCCACCCGTGTCCTCCGGGACGAGAAAAGCTTCTCCCGGTCTCCCTGGTCTGCTGGGGGAGTCCCCCCAGCAGACCAGGGACACCCGAGCAAAGCTGCCGCCTGGGCAGCTTTACGAGCAAAGCCGCCCAGGCGGCGGCTTTGCTCGGGTGTCCCTGGTCTGCTGGGGGGGGGGGGTCCAGCAGTTTTGCTGGACCCCCCCAGTAGACCAGGGAGACAGGAGCAAAGCCGCACAGGTGGCATCCTGCCGCCTGTGAGGTTTTGCTCGGGGGCAAAGGAGCAAAGCCACACGGGCGGCGGGGTCCCTTTGTGCGGCTTTGCTCGGGTCTCCCTGGTCTGCCGGGGGGGAGGGGGCACAGCTAGTGCCCCCCCCCCCAGAAGACCAGGCTTTTGTTGCAGGACGCCTCGGGTAAAGCAGCTGGGGTGCTGCCGGATTGGTCCTACCAGTGGGAACCTACCAGGCAGCGCCCCAGCTGTTCTGTCCCAGGCTCCAGATTCAGCAGCTGTTGAAACTGATCAGGCTGATTCCAGGAAGCTGGGGGCAGAGCAACTCTGGGTCAGTTTCAGTGGCAGCAGCTGAATCTGGAGCCAGTTCCGATTTATATATAAATTCAACTTAAGAACAAACCTATAGTCCCTATCTTGTACGTAACCCGGGGACTGCCTGTATCTGCAAAGTTCTTCATCAGACCTCTTAGTTTACTGTGATTGTGATATATTGCGGACTGTGCTAGAATTGCACACTATATTTTAAAAGCAATGTGGAGGATGCTTGCAAGGAAAGGGGCTTTTTAACATAGCATGTAGCTTTATAACATAGCATGTAGCCCTTTTGGAAAGAACCAGCTAAAAGCAAGTTGGGTAGGTTGTGGCTCACTGTTTTAGAAAGCAGCCTGCCATTATTTATTTTCATTCTTTCTCTCCTCCTCTCCCTCCCTCCGTTTTTTTCTGGGGGGGGGGGGAGAAAGGCTCTATTGTGATATTTTGCATTTTTAGCACTATTGTTCTGTTGCAGCCTTCAAGTACAAGTATTTATGTTTTATATAATTTTTCTGTCTATACTGTGACCATTACAATCAGGGCCAGCATTTTCCCAAAGGACATAATTGTGAATGCCTCAAATTTTAAGTATCTTGAGATATCTGAGAGGCCTGATTTTCAGAAAGTTGCAACCAACAGTGCACTGAAATTCAGGCCCTTATGTCAGTGCATGTAGGACACTCAGAATCATTAATCAATTGCAAATCTGAGTTTAGATTAGTGTTTATTGCCCTGCAGGAATTTTTGACGTTTTGAAAAAAATTCTCATCTGGAGTCAGGACAAGTCAATCTCAAAACAAAGTTTGCAAATTCAGAATCTTTAAAAAAAATACATTAAGGTCAATTACGATTTTTTTTTTAAAGCGTAAATTTACTAAATTCTAAATAGAAAGCAAAACTTTACATTTTATTAATTTTGAAAGTTTTTTATCAAGTTTTTATGAATCTGGTATTTTGAACCCAACACTGTCTCATAACAGTTTCAGTCCGTGCAGAAGGGGGAGGACAAAAATAATTTGGTGAAACAATTCCTTACCTGTTTTATTTCAGGTGGTGGGCGTCAACATTTTCAAAAGGGGACACTATGTTCAGATTACAGCTTCACCTAACAAGGTTTTGATCCTTAATTCCCATTGACACCAGAGATTAGGGCATTCAGAAGCTACTAGGATGGTGCCCAAAGCAAATGAAGTAGAGTGAACAATCTCATGTAGGATGAAAAGCATTTCTTCAGTATAATTAAACCTGCTTGTAACGCAAGGCCTTATTCCAAAGTTGTAAAATAGAATCACAAATAATAAATCCATTCTTAGGTTCTGTGAAATGAAGAAATTATATCTGCAACATGTGAGGTGCTGAGTGCCTCTTGAAGAGTTTTGAGCCTCCTTAAATTACATGCCTTTCACTAAGGGTTGTGGGCATTCTGCTTTCCTCAAGAGGTGCTCAGCACCTTGAGGAATCAGGATTCATGTGAGAAACCCTTCAGAGAGGTAAATTCTGTTCTTCAGCCTATATTTTTCCAGCCCACTCTTCTCTCCAGCTCATAACCTTATGTGCTAATGACTGCTGAACTGAGTAGATGTCTGCAATTTCAGAAGGTAATCATTGCTCTGCTTTAGTGCCTCTCTGCTGCTTTCAACAATTTATGAACAATAGCTGATGATGGCAAAATAATTAATTCAAAGGAGAAAAAATTTTGAATAGATTTCATATTGTTAGTAAAAGAAAAATGTTGCAAGAAGGACAGATGAAAGAAGGGCAGCCTCTCTCTCTTTACGTGCTGCGACTGCCCCTTTCCGTATTAAAGAGACAATACCAAGGTTTTACGAGCTCAGAATGTCACCACTCTTCCTTCAGATTGATATAATGAGTTCTTCTGAGTCTAATTGTGTTAGTTTTGTTTTCTAAATTTAAATGCTCACAATTCTCATTTGTAATTTCACTCTGTGATCTCCAATTCATACGAGGGTAGCTGAAAGTGGGGTGGACAAGGAGGGAAATGGAAATTTTGCAATGGAAATACTTGGGGGAGGGACTGATGTATATTCCTGCCCCCACAATGTTTTCCAGCCAGATGGTACCTCATGGAAGCTGAAGCAAGATCCAGAGGAGCCATTGTTGTATAGAGATTAGGCCTGCCCCTGGGAAGCAGGCAGTATCAGCTCCCATTTCCCTCCCTGCCACTGTGGGTCTTGGTAGAGACACCTGGGCTATGTCTAGACTACATGGCTCCATTGACGGAGCCATGTAAAATAGTTTATTCGGCATAGGCAAAGAAGCGGGGATTTAAATAATCCTCGCTTCATTAAAATAAAAATGGCCGCCATGCTGTGCTGATGATCAGTTGACAAAGGCTTCCCTTGTCAACCGTGGCATGTCTAGACTGCCCTGCTGTGCTGGATCAGCTGATATGTCCCAGCGTAGCGGCCATTTTTATTTTAATGAAGCGGGGATTATTTAAATGCCCGCTTCTTTGCGTATGCAGAATAAACTATTTTACATGGCTCCATCGACAGAGCCATGTAGTCTAGACATAGCCCTGGGGCAGGAATTTATGTGCCAGCAGTATGGGTAGGGTGGGAGACAGGGCATAGGGACCTTGATGGAAACTGGGAGCACACAGGGTACAAATCTTTATGAACTGCTGGAATGCCTCTTCACAGCCTGCAACCCTATGATTCTCTCCATCACTGAATCCCTGCAGTTCCTCTTGATCCTTTTCCCATCCCTCGTTTCTGTCTCCTTATTCACAGCAAATTACTTCCCCTGCATTCACTTCCTTGCTGTTTGTCATGGAGAATTGGGTGTCTCTAGCCGAGTACAGAATATGACCTAAAATGTTTATCTTTTTTTATAAGTACACTGGAAGATTTATTTGACATTGCCTAGGTCCTTAACTCAATTATTTTTTGTTTTTTGGAAAATAAGATTAAAATGTACATGCTTTATTTAAAATCATTGCTCTGAGGTGGGGCTCAGGATGAGGGGTTCAGTATGCAGGCTGCTGCAGAGAGAGGACTGCCCGAGCCCACTCTCATCAAGGCAGCTTGGAGGCAGGTGAGAAACACCTCTCCATAGCTGCTGCAGGATGGGGTCATACCTCCAGCTGGAGTAGGTCCAGGTTTGTCTGCCCTTTGTGCTCCCCAGCCAGAATGCAAAGCTGTGCACTTTCCCTCATTTCCTGACAAAGGTTAACAGCCAGAAATGTTCCCATATGAATCATGAGGGAAGGTGGGACTTCCATACCCTGATACCCTCCTTAAAGGGCTGAGGCAGTCCCAGATGGGGGAGAAGGGGGCAGACCACCAGATAGCCCCTTTCACCTGCCTGGTGATTCTGTATCATTTTATGAGATGCAATCCCATTCTGGGCACATCCCTTTTTTCTGACACAACCAAACCCTGACTTTTTTTTAAGATAGGATAGGAGGTACCTATATACCAAATTTGGTGGTTTTAGCTCTTACTATTTAGTAGGAGTTGTTGAACCAACAGACAGACAAACATGCAGATAAAAACAATTCTGTCAAATATATAGTAGATGAGCCTATCATTCAAAAGTATTTAAAATAGCCAACATGAGTCTGATCTCTCTCCGAGGTCTCTCTCCTATTAATTTCAGTGTGAGTAACATCTTAGGGTATGTCTACACTACAGCGCTAATTCAAAATAACTCATCTAGATCCAAAAACTAATTCGAATTAGCGTTTTGCTAATTCGAAATAGCGCGTCCACGCTATTTGGATGCGGGGTCGCATTTAAGGGCAGCTGAAAATGGTTCCGGCAGGGCATCAGGTCAGTAGTTGCTTTGTGTGGCTGCTGTCTGAGGCTATCTGAGGCTTGTGCTTAAAGGAACCCCCCTGGACAGCCAGTTCTCAGCTTTTCCGCTTGTTTGCCTACCTCGCCGAGGGACAGCAAAGCGTTTTCCTCTCCGCCTGCCTGTGTCAGTGGTTGGGGACACCACTGCAGTTGGCACCATTGAGCCAGAGCTCACTTTCTGCTCCAGTTTTTGGACTTGCTGCGGCAAGCCTGCCAGCAATGGCTGGAGGCTGCCTGGCACCATCTGGTGCACGTCAGCCCCCTGCCTCTCCCCCTGGCCTCCCTGGGGGCCGTGGAGGAGCCGCAGCAGTGCCCAGATGCCAGCATGCCCCGCTGCATCTGGCGTCTGGACACCAGCAGCAACTGGTGGGACCATATCGTCTTGGAGCACTGGGAAGACCAACAGTGAACCCACAACTTCAGGATGAAGAGGGACACCTTCCTGGAGCTCAGCGAGTGGCTTGCTCCTGCTCTGTGGTGACGGGACACTCGTATGAGGCCCGCCATCCCCTCCAGAAGCGTGTGGCCATTGCCCTGTGGAAGCTTTCCACGCCGGACAGCTACCGATCCGTCGGAAACCAGTTCAGCGTGGGGAAATCCACCGTCGGAGCAGTGCTCATGCAGGTGCGGCACTCACTGGCCACTGGGCCAGGGGGACAAAGAGGCTGCAAGGAGGGGATGGGCTGCCCCAGGGAAAACGGGAGGGAGGAGGCGAAACTGCCCTGCAAGGGAGGGTTCGGTCTGTCCCGGACATACTACACCCCACCTGTGGCGGCCTGGATCGCAGTGGGGGTCACTTCTGGGAGTGGGGCCCAGGGGCAGTGCCAGGGAACAAACACTCCCAGCCACCCGGGCACCGCAGTGATTCGCGGTTTGCTGTGTTTCTCTACAGGTGGTCAAGGCCATCAACTGGGTGCTGCTCAGCAGGGTGGTCCGCCTCGCCGACCCGGACACGGTCATCCAAGGGTTCGGCGCCCTCGGCTTCCCCAACTGTGGGGGGGGGGGGGGCATCGATGGGACGCACATCCCCATCCATGCCCCAGAATCCCAGGCCTCATAATGAGGGCATGCCTCTGGGTTGGCCCCTGGCTGGGAGGCCCTGGAGTACGCCTGCTGCAGGTCCTTGATTTTGCAGTGGACCTACTCCTCGGTCCTCATGTGGCCTCTGGTGGCCAGGCTGGCAGTCATGCAGCTGTAGACGGCCGCGTTCCTGTGGCTAGTGCAGAGATCGTGGATGTTGGAGGCCTCCCCCCAAACCTCAATGAGATCCACGATCTCCGCACTAGACCAGGTGGGCGCCTGCCTCTTACGGCCCCGGGCAGGCTCCTGGGAGCTGCCAGCCTGTTCCTGGGAAGAGGCAGAGGGCTGGGTGGCAGCGGGTGGCTGGCTCATGCTGTGCCAGGTGCAGGGTCTGCTGGTTGGGTGCTGGCAGGCTTGCAACTGGCACAAGCACTGTAGCCAGCCCGTGCCCCTTTAAGGGCTCCGGGGCCGGAAGGGGGGCAGAAGAGTTTCCCTGGTTTGGTCCAGAGTGGCCACCAGGGCAAGCTGGAAAGGGCTAGCCTCCAACTAGTTCAAATTAAGTGGCTACACAGCCCTTAATTCAAACTACTTAATTTGACTAGGCGTTATTCCTTGTAGAAAGAGGTGCTCCACTATTTCGAATTAAATTCTAAATAGCAGTTTGCATGTGTAGCCCCTATGAAAGTTAATTCGAACTAACGACTGTTAGTTCGCATTAACTTTGTAGTGTAGACATACTTACTTATTTTTTGGGGACAACTGCAAGGAATACACTGTTTCCTCACCTGACTTCTCCATAGTGGTTAATAAGCAAACACTATTCACATAGCTGTTGTGACATGAATCAACTGATACTTGTGTACAAACAAAAGGCTTGATCCACCAGATCCTTCAGACAACTCCTTCTGAAATCAGTAGGGGTATGTCTACACTGCAAAGTTAATTCGAAATAACAGTCGTTATTTCGAATTAACTTCAATAGCGTCTATACATGCAAACCGCTATTTTGAATTTAATTCGAAATAGCGGAGCACTTAATTAGAATTTGGTAAACCTCATTCTACAAGGAGTAATGCCAAATTTGAAATAGCTAATTCGAAATAAGTGCTGCGAATTAGCTGGCCTCCAGCCCTTCCCAGTTTCCCCTGGTGGTCACTCTAGGCCAAACCAGGAAAAATCTTCTCCTCTACCCCAGCCCCGGAGCCCTTAAAGGGCCCTTAAAGGGGTAAACTCTGGCCAGATGACACGTCTCTGATCCAGTGGCCCCAGGATGAGCCAGGCAGCCAGTGCCAGCCAGCCCAGTCCCCCAGCACTCAGGAGCCAGCCAGGGGCCATAGACGGCGTGTGCTCACCTGGACTGGTGTGGAGATCATGGACCTCATAGAGTTTTGGGGACAGGCCCCCAATGTCCATGATCTCCACACCTGGAGGATGAACGCAGCTGTCTATGGCCGCATAGTGGCCATCATGGCCCAGAAAGGCTACACACGCACCTAGGAGCTGGTGCACCTGAAAATTAAAGAGTTGTGGCAGGGGTTCACCAGGGCCACCAGGCGTGGTGCTGCAGCAGGGGCTGAAACCTGCCCCTACTTCCCCACCCTCAACCGCATCCTGGGGGGCGGGATGATCCGCACTACCCCAGGGGGCAGCAAGCCGGGACCAGAGGGATCTGACCCAGGCACTGCAGAGGGTCTAGCATGGAGGGTGCCACGCCAGTGGGATCCCCGAGCTGTCCCAGCACTGGAGTTAGTATGGTTGTCAGGGGAGGTCACACCAGGTAAGAGTCATCACTGTCCACTACGTGGGGGGAGAGGCGTGGAGGGAGACCAGGGACCGCGCACATGGGCCTTGCTGCCCACGGATCACACAGCCACCTGTCCATGTGCGGGCATGTGCTGTGCCACCCTTGGGCAGGTGGCTCCAGCTGCGGCCACACAGGGGCCGTGGCCCGATAGCCACATGCATGTGTGAAGAGACATGACATGCTCCTGACCCTCCTGACATGCGGGACCCAGTAGGACACCTTCCCTTCACATGTCCCCTCTACACAGAGGCAGGGGACATCTCCTCCCCGCCTCGGCCACACTATATACGGCACAGGGGCATGGGTGTGGTCTTGGGGCAGCTCCCACTCCCAGGGAGAGCCAGATATCCCAACCTTGGCCTCTGTGCAAGCATGTCAGCTCTAATGGTGCAGGGCATAGTCATCCTCACCTCGCAGAGGGCGCTCGGCATCATCTACTGCATCCCCAGGGAGAACTGACCACTCCCCTTCTTTCTCCACAGCTGCACCAGCTGCACATGCAGGTCGCACCACCATGCCTGGGACATGCTCCCACACATGAGGGCTCCTCTGGACCACCAGCACATGGCAGGGGTACCGGGACTAGCACCTGGGGGCCCTGAGATCCCTACACTGCACTGTCTAGGCCTGGGTGTAGGAAGACCTTCAGCTCTGCCGGGAGCAGCTTGCCCAGCACCGTGCCATGTGCTCACACCTGCAGGCCCTGCTGCAGTGTGCTGCCCTGTGCCACCCCAGCGCCTGCTGCCCCCCCAATTACTGTTCCTCTTCCCACTCCTTCCCCCCCACATCTCCCTCCTCAACCTCCTCACCCTCTTCCTCAATCTCCACAGCCCCCCACCTCAACCTCCACACCCTCCTCCCCATCCCCCCAGGGATGCCAAGGCCCCCACACCTGCCAGGCTGGGAGACATGTGGCCTGACAAGACCCCCCAGCCCTGAGTGCTGATCTTCCCCTCCCCCTTCCTCCCTTTGCTTCCCCCTTCCAGCTCCCTCCTCCCAGTTTTCCCTCCTCCCCTCTTGCACACTCTCTCCTTCCGTCTCCCGCCTCCTTTCCTCAGTTTCCCCAGCGGTTCATCCCCGCCCCCAGTTTTGTTCAATAAACCCAGTTTCTATTTTTGAACATACGTGTCTTTTATTTGACATCAGGAAGCGGGGCTAGGGAGGGGTAAGTGGAAGAATGTGAGGGAGGAATGGGGAGGCTCTGAGGGCTCCTCGGGGTGGACGCTGTCCCACAGGGCCTCCTGGATCCTGACTGCCTCCCGATGGACCTCCCGGATGGCAGCCTGCAGCAAGTGCAGCTGGGCTGATGGCAACAACCCCACGAGATGCACTGGCATGCTCAGGGGCAGCTCTGGCTCCATGTGTTCAAGTGCTGTGGTGTCCTGAGTGTGGGCACTCAGGACATGCCAAGACAGGACTGCTTTGCTGTCCCTCATCGAGGCTGACAAGCAAGCAGGGAACCCTGAGAACTGTCTGTCCGGGGTGGAGTAGGGTCCCTTTAAGCACAGAGCTCAGTTAGCCTCAGGCAGTAGCCCCACACACTAAGTCCTATCCTGATGCCCTGCCGGCACTGGTTCTGGTCAGCATTAATTTCGGTTCAGCGTCCACTCAGTATGGATGCGCTATTTCAAAATAGCAAAACGCTATTTCGAAATAGTTTTTGTGTATAGATGCATTATTTCGAATGAGCTTAGTTCGAATTAACTATTTTGAATTAAATTAACTCAAATGAACACTGTAGTGTAGACATACCCTAAGAGATCTATGAGCTTGTAAACACTAGGGCTGCGTCTAGACTGGCATGATTTTGCGGAAATACTTTTAATGGAAAAGTTTTTCTGCTAAAAGTATTTCCACAAAAGCACGTCTAGATTGGCAAGTGCCTTTGCGCAAAAGATGTGCTTTTGTGCAAAAGCATCCGTGGCCAGCCTAGATACGATTTTGCACAAGAAAGCCCCGATTGCCATTTTTGCCATCGGGGCTTTTTTGCGCAAAACAGTTCTTCCCTGTCTACACTGGCCCTCTTACACAAGTATTCTTGTGCAAGAGGGCTTATCCCTGAGTGGGAGCATGAAAGTATTTGCGCAAGAAGCACTGATTTTGTACATTACAAAGTCAGTGCTCTTGAGCAAATTCAAGCGGCCAGTGTAGACAGCTGGCAAGTTTTTGCGCAAAAGCACACAAAATCTTGCCAGTCCAGATGCCCCCTTGGGCTGTGTCCAGACTCAGGGGTTTTTTCGAAAAAAGTAGCCTTTTTTCGAAAAAACTTCACCTGCGTCTAGACTGCAGCCGCGTTCTTTCGAAATTAAATCGAAAGAATGCGGCTTTTCTTTCGACGGTGGTAAACCTAATTCCACGAGGAAGAACACCTTCTTTCGAAAGTGCTCTTTCGAAAGAAGGCGTTCTTGAAAGCAAACAGGCTTTTTAGAAAGAGAGCATCCAGACTCACTGGGTGCTTTCTTTCGAAAAAGCGGCTTGCTTTTTCGAAATTCCACGTGCAGTCTAGACGCTCTCTTTCGAAAGAGGCTCTTTCGAAAGTATCTTTTGAAAGAGCCTCTTTCGAAAGAGGCTTGCAGTCTAGACATAGCCTTGGTGTTTTCAATTGTGTTTTTATTTCAGTATAATTTTATTTGTGTGAATAATCCCATAAAATCTGATTCTAAGGCCTTTTTACACCACCCAGGCAATGCAAACATAAATGTAAATGTAATTTATTCCCAATATTATTGGAACTGAGAACCCGGTCCATAGACTTCATTGAGATGGTTCCCATTACTAAAATTTTGAATAGGTTGGAGCATTTGCAGACTCACAGGAATGATGGATAAATCCCAAGGACACTTGTCAAAAATACAGTATCTTCAGGTATACTTTTTATTCAGAAACAACCGTTCCAATTTTAGCTCTAAATATCAAGTTGGAGAGAAAATCAGTATCATAATAAGACAAAAATGATCAGGTAAAACATATATTTCAAGCTTCTACATGTCAGGTTATTAGAAAGAAAACATGCAGCACCACTCAAATCTTTTTTTTTAAAGCCCAACCTCAAAAAAATCACATGTGCTCAACTGCTTTCTACACTAACAATTGATATTAGAGAACATTTATTAATGTTATTTAAATTACACAAAATAAAGAAAGCAGAGATGTAGGATCAAAATCAGTTAGCAACAAAGTAGTACAGAAATATATATTTTATCTATGTGAACATAATCAAATATCAAATAATTTTGAGACAAACAATAGATTACATGGAAATTATTCCTATAGGTTTTAAATATAGTTAGCATAATACATTCTATATTTTAGAAATGCAGAGAGAGAGGGAATTAGGCTCAATACTTTCACTAGTGTACTGTTGCCATTTTCATTTGGCATTTTGCTGCCACATCAAAGGCACAGTTTTGAAAACAAAAAAAAATGAAGTCAGGTTATATAAGGGATCACAGTACCTGCAGGATTTGCAATTATATTCCTCTTCTCAGCTTCCAGTGTCTAATCCTCTATTCCCTTCTGATTATTCAGACTCCTACCCAACACCCTCTTTTTTGCTACAACCCCAATTAAGACCTTTTGTTCTTTCCTTTCCCTTTCTACTTCCATAAAATTTACCCCATATAAAGCCTCCTCCTCCCCCCGAAGATTCCACTAAGAAACACAACATAGATGAAGCTGGCATTTCACAGTTTCTGCTTCTGGTTGCATAAGGGGAAAAGAAATACCCAACTTAGAGGCACTGTTTTAAATGGTGGCAACACATTTACTGGCTGCTATGTAGCTAGCCTGATTAGAGGTCAAACTACTCAAAGGGATATTTATCTTTAGCTGTGATTTTCTCCATAGATATTCCCTATAAATCCTGCAGTAAAATTTTTGGTTGCAATTTTTCCCTAGCTGAAAGCTGGTTGGTGACAAGTTTGTTACTGAAAATACAAAATTCTGCAAAGATCCCCAACAGAAATATGAAAATTTACTACCGAGCTTGCCCTTTACTAATCTGGTACCTGGTGATTCTGCTGGAGCACAGGGAGAATCATCAGGAACTCTTCCACGGAGAGGAAAATATTGCCAGAATATCCATTGAGGAGGTCTCCAGATGCTAATCCTTTATTTTCCTAGTCATTCTGGTGCAGTGGGGTGGGAGAAATACATATGTGAACTGGACCATGGCAATGAGACTGAGAATTTGTGAAAAAATGTCATTGTGAGACAATTCTGAAAGCTAATAAATTGATCCAGCTCTACTTAGCTTGTAGCACAATGAAAATCATAGAATCATAGAATCATAGAATAATAGGACTGGAAGGGACCTCGAGAGGTCATCGAGTCCAGCCCCCCGCCCTCAAGGCAGGATCAAGCTCCGTCTACACCATCCCTGACAGATGTCTATCTAACCTGTTCTTAAATATCTCCAGAGAGGGAGATTCCACCACCTCCCTTGGCAATTTATTCCAATATTTGACCACCCTGACAGTTAGGAATTTTTTCCTAATGTCCAATCTAAACCTCCCCTGCTGCACTTTAAGCCCATTACTCCTTGTCCTGTCCTCAGAAACCAAGAGGAACAAATTTTCGCCTTCCTCCTTGTGACACCCTTTTAGATATTTGAAAACCGCTATCATGTCCCCCCTTAATCTTCTTTTTTCCAAACTAAACAAGCCCAGTTCATGAAGCCTGGCTTCATAGGTCATGTTCTCTAAACCTTTAATCATTCTTGTCGCTCTTCTCTGTACCCTTTCCAATTTCTCCACATCTTTCTTGAAATGTGGCGCCCAGAACTGGACACAGTACTCCAGCTGAGGCCTAACTAGTGCAGAGTAGAGCGGCAGAATGACTTCACGAGTTTTGCTTACAACACACCTGTTGATACAACCTAGAATCATATTTGCTTTTTTTGCAACAGCATCACACTGTTGGCTCATATTCAACTTGTGGTCCACTATGACCCCTAGATCCCTTTCCGCCATGCTCCTTCCTAGACAGTCGCTTCCCATCTTGTATGTATGGAACTGATTGTTCCTTCCTAAGTGGAGCACTTTGCATTTCTCCTTATTAAACCTCATCCTGTTTACCTCTGACCATTTCTCTAACTTGCTAAGGTCATTTTGAATTATGTCCCTATCCTCCAAAGAAGTTGCAACCCCACCCAGTTTGGTATCATCTGCAAACTTAATAAGCGTACTCTCTATCCCAATATCTACATCATTGATGAAGATATTGAACAGTACGGGTCCCAAAACAGACCCTTGAGGAACTCCACTTGTTATCCCTTTCCAGCAGGATTTAGAACCGTTAACAACAACTCTCTGACTACGGTTATCCAGCCAATTATGCACCCACCTTATCGTGGCCCTATCTAAGTTATATTTGCCTAGTTTATCAATAAGAATATCATGCGAGACCGTATCAAATGCCTTACTAAAGTCTAGGTATATGACATCCACCGCTTCTCCCTTATCCACAAGGCTTGTTATCTTATCAAAGAAAGCTATCAGATTAGTTTGGCATGACTTGTTCTTCACAAACCCATGCTGGCTATTCCCTATCACTTTATTACCTTCCAAGTGTTTGCATATGATTTCCTTAATTACCTGCTCCATTATCTTCCCTGGGACAGACGTTAAACTGACCGGTCTGTAGTTTCCTGGGTTGTTCTTATTCCCCTTTTTATAGATGGGCACAATATTTGCCCTTTTCCAGTCTTCTGGAATTTCCCCTGTCTGCCATGATTTTTCAAAGATCATAGCTAAAGGCTCAGATACCTCCTCTATCAGCTCCTTGAGTATCCTGGGATGCATTTCATCAGGACCTGGTGACTTGCTGACATCTAATTTTCCTAAGTGATTTTTAACTTGTTCTTTGTGTATCCTATCTTCTAAACTTACCCTCTCTCTGCTTGTATTCACTACGTTAGGCACACCTCCAGACTTCTCGGTGAAGACCGAAACAAAGAAGTCATTGAGCATCTCCGCCATTTCCAAGTTCCCTGTTACTGCTTCTCCCTCCTCACTAAGCAGTGGGCCTACCCTGTCCTTGGTCTTCCTCTTGCTTTTAATGTATTTATAAAAGGTCTTCTTGTTTCCCTTTATGCCTGTAGCTAGTTTGATCTCATTTTGTGCCTTTGCCTTTCTAATCTTGCCCCTGCATTCCCGTGTTGCTTGCCTATATTCCTCCTTTGTTAGTTGTCCTAGTTTCCATTTTTTATATGACTCCTTTTTTATTTTGAGATCGTGCAAGATCTCCTTGTTAAGCCAAGCTGGTCTTTTGCCATATTTTCTATCTTTCCTACACAGCGGAATTGTTTGCTTTTGGGCCCTTAACAACGTCCCTTTGAAATACTTCCAACTCTCCTCAGTTGTTTTTCCCTTCAGTCTTGCTTCCCATGGGACCTTACCTACAAGTTCTCTGAGCTTATCAAAATCTGCCTTCCTGAAATCCATTACCTCAATTGTGCTGGTCTCCCTTCTACCTTTCCTTAAGATCATGAACTCTATTATTTCGTGATCACTGTCCCCTATACTGTCTTCCACTTTCAAGTTCTCAACTAGTTCCTCCCTATTTGTTAAAACCAAATCCAGAACAGCTTCTCCTCTGGTAGCTTTTTCAACCTTCTGAAACAGAAAGTTGTCTCCAAAGCAGTCCAGAAACTTATTGGATAGCCTGTGCCTCGCTGTGTTAGTTTCCCAACATATGTCTGGATAGTTGAAGTCCCCCATCACCACCAAATCTTGGGCTTTGGCTAGTTTTGTTAATTGTTTAAAAAAGGCCTCATCCACCTCTTCCACCTGGCTAGGTGGCCTGTAGTAGACTCCTAGCATGATATCACCCTCGTTTTTTACCCCTTTTAGCTTAACCCAGAGACTCTCTACACAGCTATCTCCTACATTCATCTCCACTTCAGTCCAAGTGTGTACATTTTTAATATACAAGGCAACCCCTCCTCCCTTTTTTCCCTGTCTGTCCTTCCTGAGCAAGCCGTACCCTTCCATACCAACATTCCAATCATGCGTCCCATCCCACCAGGTTTCTGAAATACCAATGATATCATAGTTGTATTTATTGGTTAGCAATTCCAGTTCTTCCTGCTTATTACCCATACTTCTCGCATTTGTATATAGGCATCTAAGATACTGATTTGATCTTGCCTCCCTGTTGTGCCCTGACCCTCCTTTCTCCTTCCCATTATAGGCCGTAGTCCCCCCCATTTCCAACCCATCTCCCAGTCCCGCACATGCAGCACTTACCTGTGGGCTTTGTTCACCTGCCCCCAACAAACCTAGTTTAAAGCCCTCCTCACAAGGTTAGCCAGTCTGTGTCCAAACAAGGCCTTCCCACTCCTGGAAAGGTGAACTCCATCTCCGCCAAGCAGTCCTTCCTGGAAGAGCACCCCGTGATCAAGGAAGCCGAATCCCTCCTGGCGACACCATCGTCGCAGCCAGGCATTCACCTCCAGGATGCACCTCTCTCTGCCCGGGCCCCTACCTTTGACAGGAAGGATAGAAGAGAATACCACCTGCGCTCCAAACTCCTTCACCCGTACTCCCAAAGCCCTGTAGTCACACTTGATCCGCTCAGTGTCACACCTGGCAGTATCATTTGTGCCCACGTGGATGAGTAGCATGGGGTAGTAGTCAGAGGGCCGGATAATCCTCGACAATGCCTCCGTAACATCTCGGATACGGGCCCCTGGCAGACAGCATACCTCTCGAGATGAGCTGTCAGGGCGACAGATGGGTGCCTCCGTTCCCCTCAGAAGAGAGTCTCCAACCACCACTACCCTACGCTTCCTCCTCGCAGTGGTGGCAGGAGACTGCTCAACCTTGGTGGTGCAAGGCCTGGTCTCCTCCACTGTGGGGGGTGACTCCTTGTCTCCTGCTGAAAGTAAAGTGTAACGGTTATGTAACAACACAGTGGGAGGGTTAGGAGCAGGGGTGGAACACTGCCTGCTGCCGGAAGTAACCAGCTGCCAGTTCTCACCCTGCAGCACCGCCTCCTCCATAAGTGGCTGGTCAACAGTACCACATCCTAGGACAGTGACCTCCGTGGACTCCACAGGAATACTGTCCAGGAATTCCTCATGGCTTCGAATGCTCCTCAGCCTGGCCACCTCCTCCTGTAGCTCTCCCACCTGCTGCCTGAGAGATTCCACCAGCAGGCACCTTTCACAACGGTTGTCTCCCCCAGCCTGGAGATCACTTAGTGGGAATTGCAAGCCACAAATACAGCAAGACCACACCAGGACCTGGGTAGAGGCATCCATGCTCAGGTTCTCTGTCTGGATACAGGCACAGGTGGAGGAGACAGGAGAAGTATTGGCACAAGCGCTTCGGGTCTTCATCACCATCAGTCACTCCCTCTGCTCAACTCCCTCTTCAACTCCCCTGTCTGCAGTCCCCCTGTCCGCTTCGCTCCCCTGGTCGCACTGCTCTGGCTTTTTAAAGCCTGCTTGCCTAGGTCAGGCCTGCCCCCTTCTGAGTCACACAGGGGAAGGCTGAGCCTGAGGCTAATCAGAGGCAATCAAGGGAACAATGGCAGGCTCTCAGTCCCAACTGCCACAGAAGCTGAAACTGAAACTGCTAGCACTCACCTGGAATCAGACTCAATTCACACTTCAAACTGTAAAATTCAAACAGTCAGGCACACACACACACTCACACCACAGCTTGTACTCTTACCGGGTAGCCTCTTCGGCGGTGGGGTCGCTTTGCTCTCCCTCTTCAACTCCCCTGTTGAATAATAGAGTTCATGAAAAGAAAATATTTAACTTTTCTGAGTCTCTTCCCACTGGTCTTTGTCTTTAAACAACAGACTGTGTGAAATGTTTTGTCTTATATGGGTTCCAGATAAATTAGAATTGTTTTAGTACACTTCTAATCCAGTCTAATCTGGCTCCTTTTAATTTGGTCAAGTATTCATGAGCTGTACAAAGCCCACACCAGGCAACAAAGGGTTACAGGATTATTCTGGACTCAACCAGCCCAGCCCCACCTTTCTGCTGGAGGAATTAAAAACAGGGAATTACCTCATTTGGGTGGCAGAGTTGGAGATGAGCAGAACACTAGCCCACTGCCTTATCAATAGAAATCCTAAAGGCTATTTTACAATGCCTAAAAGGGAAGGAAAGGGATGACCCATCCCAGGCTATGTCTAGACTATGAAGTTTTTCTGGGATACCAGAAAAATTCTTCAACGTCCAGGGAACGCATCTGCTCTGCCGACATTTTTTTGGGAAGAGCAGACACACTCTTTTGGAAGCCCTATATTCCTCATTTTATGAGGAATAAGGGCTCTTCTGAAAGAGGAGGTTTTTCTGAAATTTGATCCTGTGTAAATGGGCCAAATTTCAGAAAAGCCTCTTCTGAAAAAACAGCCGGAAAAAGTTACGCAAATTGCACAGTGCAATTTGTGTACCTTTTTCCGAAAAAAAAGCAACAGTCTAGACATAGTTCCAGAGACAATCACAGAGGGACGCATTCTCTTTTCTCTGTCTGTGAACCTGGACATTTGTAATTCTCCTCTTACTTATTTTGGTTTGGACTTTACCAAAGGGATTTAAATATCCCGTGCTTCATTAGCATAAACATGGCTGCAGCTTTTTTCTAAATGGATCTTTTTAAAAAAAATGGCAGTCTAGATGCGGGTCTGTCAAAAATAAATCCTTTTTTGACAGCTCCTGTATTCCTCAAAAAATGAGGTTTACAAGATCTGTCGAAAAAGGGTTTATTTTTGACAGATCCACATTTAGACTGCTGGGTTTTTTTAAAAAGCTCCATTTAGAAAAAAGCGGCGGCCGTGTTTATGCTAATGAAGCACGGGATATTTAAATCCCTGCTTCATTAGCAATTTTGACGTGTCTGATCTACATCTCTGTGTCGACAGAGAGGTGTAGTCTAGACACAGCCTCAGTGTCTAGTATAAGATGCCCTATACAACATCAGAGCAGCCAAAGGAATATTTACATGCCTAAAATAAGTATACGAGTCCTTAAATGTTGGCTCAAGCAATCAAATGCCAACCTAGCATCCAAATTTTAAATTGAGGTCTTGAGCCCAGATTAGCCCTTTGGGTCTCAGTGTCACCTGGCAAAACCATTGAGTTATATCATAAAACATGCATAAATTGGTTTGAGCCACCAATTTACTGCCAACAACCACCCCAAAGCAGTTTCATCTCCTTGCCTACTATTGTTTCTTTCATGGTTGAATAGCATGTTATCATTTTTAGTTTATTTTCCTGTCAATGGTACTTCTCAGGTATACAGTGATCACTTGAGAGATTTCAGTATCAACCTAAGATCAAGGTGGATTCAACAGAGTACATAGAAAAATATGTATGGAGCGAAGCTGAATCATTTGTTCCCCACCCACTTTTCCTTTTAAAATGTCTTTAGATTACCAGGATAAAGCCAGCTAAATTATATTTGAAAGATGATAGCTCCATGTTTAGCATTTTAGTCATCAATTGAGATAAAGTTTTCAGGATAGATAGCATGCTATTTTTGAAATACCTATGAGAAAACTAGACCAGGACAGCTACTCTGAGTTAATGTGATTCAACTATTGCCTCTGCAACATGTCACTTTAAATATCTGCCAATTTACCTGAAGCCTGTTTAATGCAATAGAAAAACTTAGGCCAACATTTTCAAACTTGAGGGCCTAAAGTTAGGTATCTAAATTTGTATTTAGATACTTAACTATGCAGATTGCTGAGTAGCTGAAGTTCCCAGTGATGTCAATGGGAGCTGCAGCTGCTCAGCAATCTGAAAATCCAGCTACTTTTTAAGATGCCTACTGTTTTTTAGGTGGCTAATCTATGACCAGTAAGTTTGTTAAATATGACTCTAGCAAATAGGGTTTTGTCAAGAGATGTCAAGAAGGTTACCTGCTGTAAATTCATACATATCTCAACCCAATGTGCACATAATATTTGTACTTCACAGTATTAGTCTGTTAATTATTTATCTCCTTATGCTTGTCCCTCCTGCTGCTTATTACTACTACCAGGTTTAAAAAAGGCAAAACTTCCTTTCACACATAAAGTTCTAAAGAATGGAGGTGAAAACTTGCCTCTTTGACGTCAATTTCATCATTAAAATCAGACCTTTTATCTTACACAAATAGCTTAGTCCCCATCCGCAGCATCATTTTAGGGAAAAACATCTCACTTCCTCCAGCATAAACCTGAAGAAACAATTCAACGTGATTGCTGCTGAACTTCTTGGATGCAATGGATTAAGGATACAGAGGAAACACTTTAGCCTTGTCTCCACAATGTGGGAAGGTCCCAGAGCTCAGGCTCAAGAACAAGCCCTGAGTCTTGGCAGCAATAAAACAGCCTGAATTGGATAAAGCAAAATGCAGGACAATGTAGCACTTTAAAGACTAACAAGATGGTTTATTAGATGATGAGCTTTCGTGGGCCAGACCCACTTCCTCAGATCAAATAGTGGAAGAAAGTAGTCACAACCATATATACCAAAGGATACAATTTAAAAAAATGAACAAATATGAAAAGGACAAATCACATTGCAGAACAGGAGGGGGATGCAGGGGGGGGGGCAGGAAGGAAGGTAAGTGTCTGTGAATTGATGATATTAGAGGTAGGGAGAGTGGGATGTTTGTGAGTTAATGGTATTAGAGGTGATAATTGGGGAAACTATCTTGGTAATGGGTGAGATAGTTCAAATGTTTGTTGAGTCCTTTTTGGAAAGTGTCGAATTTTAACATGAATGACAGTTCAGAGGATTCCCTTTCAAGTGCAGATGTAAAAGGTCTTTGTAGCAGAATGCAGGTGGTTAAGTCATTGAGAGAGTGTCCTTTCTGGTTAAAATGGCAAGAAACTGTTTTCTCTTTGTGATCTTGTCTGATATCTGTTTTGTGGGCATTAATCCTTTGGCGAAGTGTCTGAGATGTTTGTCCAATGTACATAGCAGACGGACACTTTCGGCACATGATAGCATAGATTATATTTCTGGATGCACAGGAATATGTGTTCTTGATCTTATCATAGAATCATAGAATCATAGAATCATAGAATAATAGGACTGGAAGGGACCTCGAGAGGTCATCGAGTCCAGCCCCCCGCCCTCAAGGCAGGACCAAGCTCCGTCTACACCATCCCTGACAGATGTCTATCTAACCTGTTCTTAAATATCTCCAGAGAGGGAGATTCCACCACCTCCCTTGGCAATTTATTCCAATATTTGACCACCCTGACAGTTAGGAATTTTTTCCTAATGTCCAATCTAAACCTCCCCTGCTGCACTTTAAGCCCATTACTCCTTGTCCTGTCCTCAGAAACCAAGAGGAACAAATTTTCGCCTTCCTCCTTGTGACACCCTTTTAGATATTTGAAAACCGCTATCATGTCCCCCCTTAATCTTCTTTTTTCCAAACTAAACAAGCCCAGTTCATGAAGCCTGGCTTCATAGGTCATGTTCTCTAAACCTTTAATCATTCTTGTCGCTCTTCTCTGTACCCTTTCCAATTTCTCCACATCTTTCTTGAAATGTGGCGCCCAGAACTGGACACAGTACTCCAGCTGAGGCCTAACTAGTGCAGAATAGAGCGGCAGAATGACTTCACGAGTTTTGCTTACAACACACCTGTTGATACAACCTAGAATCATATTTGCTTTTTTTGCAACAGCATCACACTGTTGACTCATATTCAACTTGTGGTCCACTATGACCCCTAGATCCCTTTCCGCCATGCTCCTTCCTAGACAGTCGCTTCCCATCTTGTATGTATGGAACTGATTGTTCCTTCCTAAGTGGAGCACTCTGCATTTCTCCTTATTAAACCTCATCCTGTTTACCTCTGACCATTTCTCTAACTTGCTAAGGTCATTTTGAATTATGTCCCTATCCTCCAAAGAAGTTGCAACCCCACCCAGTTTGGTATCATCTGCAAACTTAATAAGAGTACTCTCTATCCCAATATCTACATCATTGATGAAGATATTGAATAGTACGGGTCCCAAAACAGACCCTTGAGGAACTCCACTTGTTATCCCTTTCCAGCAGGATTTAGAACCGTTAACAACAACTCTCTGACTACGGTTATCCAGCCAATTATGCACCCACCTTATCGTGGCCCTATCTAAGTTATATTTGCCTAGTTTATCAATAAGAATATCATGCGAGACCGTATCAAATGCCTTACTAAAGTCTAGGTATATGACATCCACCGCTTCTCCCTTATCCACAAGGCTTGTTATCTTATCAAAGAAAGCTATCAGATTAGTTTGGCATGACTTGTTCTTCACAAACCCATGCTGGCTATTCCCTATCACTTTATTACTTTCCAAGTGTTTGCATACGATTTCCTTAATTACCTGCTCCATTATCTTCCCTGGGACAGACGTTAAACTGACCGGCCTATAATTTCCTGGGTTGTTCTTATTCCCCTTTTTATAGATGGGCACAATATTTGCCCTTTTCCAGTCTTCTGGAATCTCCCCTGTCTGCCATGATTTTTCAAAGATCATAGCTAAAGGCTCAGATACCTCCTCTATCAGCTCCTTGAGTATCCTGGGATGCATTTCATCAGGACCTGGTGACTTGCTGACATCTAACTTTCCTAAGTGATTTTTAACTTGTTCTTTGTGTATCCTATCTTCTAAACTTACCCTCTCTCTGCTTGTATTCACTACGTTAGGCACACCTCCAGACTTCTCGGTGAAGACCGAAACAAAGAAGTCATTGAGCATCTCCGCCATTTCCAAGTTCCCTGTTACTGCTTCTCCCTCCTCGCTAAGCAGTGGGCCTACCCTGTCCTTGGTCTTCCTCTTGCTTTTAATGTATTTATAAAAGGTCTTCTTGTTTCCCTTTATGCCTGTAGCTAGTTTGATCTCATTTTGTGCCTTTGCCTTTCTAATCTTGCCCCTGCATTCCCGTGTTGCTTGCCTATATTCCTCCTTTGTTAATTGTCCTAGTTTCCATTTTTTATATGACTCCTTTTTTATTTTGAGATCATGCAAGATCTCCTTGTTAAGCCAAGCTGGTCTTTTGCCATATTTTCTATCTTTCCTACACAGCGGAATTGTTTGCTTTTGGGCCCTTAACAACGTCCCTTTGAAATACTTCCAACTCTCCTCAGTTGTTTTTCCCTTCAGTCTTGCTTCCAATGGGACCTTACCTACAAGTTCTCTGAGCTTATCAAAATCTGCCTTCCTGAAATCCATTACCTCAATTGTGCTGGTCTCCCTTCTACCTTTCCTTAAGATCATGAACTCTATTATTTCGTGATCACTGTCCCCTATACTGTCTTCCACTTTCAAGTTCTCAACTAGTTCCTCCCTATTTGTTAAAACCAAATCCAGAACACTTATAACTCACTTGGTTAGGTCCAATAATGGTATCAGCAGAATGAATATGTGGACAAAGCTAGCAACGGGGTTTGTTGCAAGGGAAGGTACCAGGGTTGGTATTAGTGTGGTATGTCCTGTGGTGGTTGGTAAGAATCATCTTGAGGTTAGGTGGTTGTCTATAGGAGACTATGGGTCTGTCTCCCAGAGCCTCTTTGAATATGGTATCCTGTTCCAATATAGGCTGTAGTTTATTTATAATGTGTTGGACAGGTTTAAGTTGGGGGTTGTAGGTGATGACAAGTGGTGTTGTATTGTTGGTTTTCTTGGGTCTGTCTTGAATTGGATAGTGTGGGCCAGCCTCAGGTTTTTCCTGCATGTGTAAACATATCCTCAAACTAAGAGGTTTGTGCCTAACTGATGTTAGCTAATTTAAGATCAAATGCTATTGAAGCCAAAGAAGTTTTGAGTTTTCGCTTCAGTCAGAAGATCGAGTTAAAGTCTTTAATTAGACCTGCTAACTCACCTGGAAGTGATAAACTACCATATCTTCAAGAGGATTTTGCCTTAATTTAGCTAACTCAAATAAAGAACAAAGCTTTGTCATAATTAAAGGCATGGCCATTGACTTCTACCACTTGATAAAATCCACCCAATCCTGCCATCAACATAAAGATATGATGGAATTGTAATTGAGTTCAGAAATTTATACTGATATGAAACATTTTCATGACATGCTGAGTTTTTCAGAAACTCTGTTCACTTGGAATGAACTGAGTTTGGTACTGATTATCACACACTTTTTCAAAAACTTTTTTGCTAATATCAGATTCTGTTTAAAACTTACTCTTTAAAATTCCTTCAACTCCCATGTTAATATTTGTCTTAGCTGAAACACTCGTTTACTGAGAACTGAATCTAGCTTTAAATTTAAAGGATCAAAATGAATTAATGTCTGTGAAGATATCGATTTTCTGCTCCATAACTATTAGCATTACTAAGGATAACTGCTGGAGCAATTAGAGCTTTTAGTTTTTCTCAGCATGTTTCCTTCTGGAATAAACTTCACTATGCTAGTGTAACTTTTGAGAAAGTTAAAAAACCCCGAAAAAGTCGTACTCTGATCATTCCTATTTCATTCTATTATAATACTAAACCCATTTAAAGTCCAAGTTCAATTTTATTGACTCTTGGAACTCTGACATCACCCTCTGTTGTGGCATGCTGATCTTGCCATGTGTGTAGGGGTGAGAGAGGAACATATATGCTGATGCGGCATAATGTTTCTTAAAAGAGGTGGTCAGGAAACCATTTGCTTTTCTTTTAAAAGTTTGATTTTTTTTTAAATCTCATCCTGAATGGGATGAAGAGTAAATAATGTCAAATTTTCAAGAACCACTAATTGGAAAAATCCACAATTAAAATTGGATCCATTAAAACATTTCTTTTTATAATTTCAAACTATTTTGTTTTGTGTTTACTCTCTAAAACTTTTTAGTACAAATGAATGTAACCTTTTCTGTGCCCCTTCTTTTTCTCCTCTCCATACCCCACTCACAGGTGTTATCTTGGGTTAGAGAGGACCTAAGCTTCAGAGGCACATCTGTGTGAGTTCATCTCCTTTCCAGGGAAGAAGGCACCTTGATTGTTCCATCATATGAGAACTCGCTTTGACTTGCTATCCCACTAGCCACTTCTGCTTGCTGGCTGGCAACCCTGCTTCTATGATTCCTCTCTGCTGGCTGTCCTGCCAGTCATATATCCTCACTTCCTTGCCAGCTGCTCATTCTGCTCACTGCTTCACCAGCCACCTTCTCTTGCCACCTGCCTCTCTGCTGTGATCATCTGTGTATCAGTCTCTTAGTAATCTTCAACTCTTTGCAGTCTGGACAGAAACACTGACCCATCTCAAGTGATTTTAGCTCTCAGTGATTTTTAGATCTAGGAGGCTCTTATTTATCATTTAAAATAACAAAAAGGTTCCTAATGAATCCTATTTAACTCTTTCTTTGAACAGTGTGGAGGAACAGGTTAAACTAATTTGGGAATCCCTAGGGAAAGTCCACACAGCTTGGCTAGGACACCTGTCTCCACCCCTCTTACCTTCAAACTGCTCTGACATTTGAATCCCTAGTGGAACGAGGTGTACTGGTAGTTCGGAATAGGAATCCTAGTCAGAACTACCTAGTTCGAGCCCCGTGTAGCCGCGCTGCACGGGGTTTGAACCAGCGGGGTTTTAAAAATGGCGGCTCCCCGCTTATGCAAATGAAGCCCGGGAAATTCAAATCCCGGGCTTCATTTGCAAGTGCGGTATGCCTACATTACCCTCCTAGTTCGAACTAGGAGGGTAGTGTAGACATACCCAATGATACTTTTCTGACTTAAGTTCTCATCCGCGCTCCTCTTCATCCCTCCTTGTATTGCTGATGTCTGGTGTTATGTTCTATGTAGATATCGCTTGACCACCTGATGACGTCTGACACCATGTGTTATCACATCAGTCAAGCATAGCACTGTCTGACTCAGCACTCACTGAGCTCTGTTCGCTCAGCATTCACTTGTTACTGGGGTTGCATACACCCAGGGCTCCACTGATCAAAGCTTGAGTTTGAACCTCATAGCCCCATGACTTTAAGATGTCAGCTAGAGAGATGTATTTCTCCAACTTTTGAAATTGAGAATCGGGGAAGGCAAATGTCCAGGTTCCAAAGGGCACTGTGACATCCATGGCAATTTGTAACCCAATATCAGATTTCTTTGAGCAACACCACTCTATCTGCTGAATATTTAAGCAGAGTGGTATGTGTTCATGTAAATACAGTTGGTTCCTGAAGTCTCTCCCGCTCTTAGCTGGCTACCAGGGGAGAATTTGTTTAGTTCATTCAGATCCTTATTACACTAATATTTCGAAACTAAAAAGGGTTTCAAACCAGAAACTGAAACTTTTCTTTTCTAGGCTGTTGAAATAGAATGTTTCGCATTTTTTAAACTTTTTGAAATTTTCTTCAAATCAGGAGATTCCTCAAAACAGACCGTTTTTCTGTGTCCATTTTTGGTATCTGACAAAAATGTTTGGTTGAAAAATTCTCAACCAACTCTGGTTTTTAATCAATATGAGGTTAGGCTGGTCACAGACTCTCATTGATTTCAGAGGGCTTTGGCTAGACATCTGGGGGTTTAAATGGAACCAGAAGAATGCAGAAATGTTGTTAATGGTTATTTTTTGACTGTTCAGTTAAAATTATTGTCTGTTAGAAGTAATTTATTTGACTGGGCTTCAAGAGCAGTATCAATAATGATACACCTAGTTCTTATAATACTTCATCTGTAGCTTTCAAAACACTTTACAAAGCATTGGTATGTCCATTTCATAAATAAGAAAATCTACAATCATGGCTAGGCAGGGAGACTAACTAGTGACACAGAAATGAGTTCCTATGTTGTAGGGAATGTTAGAGAAGAAACAGGTGACCCAGGAGCAGATGGGGTAACAGAACTATGTTATTGCCCACGCACATTAACCCTGGACATTCAACACAATGTCCGAGTGGCAACAACATGGTGCCAATCATACTATTTCAGTATGTTAATTCACACATCTATCACTACTTCTCCTAAAACATTGTTTAGTAATGTTAACTCCCATAAAATGAATATGAATAAGAAAATAATGAATACAATTATGCCCATCCCTAATTACTATTTACATAATTTCTAATTAAATCAACACTTTCCTATGCTACAAACTAACAAGTTACAGAAATTACAAGGAATGTGACCCTGAAGTTGTGTTATGCAGAGCCAATGAGGATAAGCAAGAGACATAACAAAATAGAGCAACTCCATACTTATCTGGTTTTTTGGGCTACAAGAACAAAGAGAGAGAATATGTTTATACATCAGAAAGGATAATACTTCTTTTGACCGGACCCTTAATCTATATTTTCAAACTACAAATCAAAAGGATAAAGCATGTTTAAAGGGTAATTCTGTGGCTGACCCCTGAACTACTAATGTAGAGCTATTAATCCTATTAATTTTTACATATCCCAACAATCACAACAAGATATTTGGTGTCTTCCAGAGAAACAGAGCTCTTGCCAGCAAAGAGTTATATGCCGTTGAATAGATATAGAAAAATCTCAGGATCAGCACTATCTCATAGTTCATTGATATAGCCTCATGAGACTCAAAGGAAACTCCTAGCTATTCAGTTGGGGTCGTTAACTGGTGCGCACTTGGCTAATGGTAAGTAGTTAAGTGCCAATTCTATGTGTTACATATATTATGGTTATTGCTGAAGGTCAGGTGAGGCAGTGGTAGTGATACAAGTAACTGTATACAAAGACTGCCTGCATTCGATTCTCTTTCTCCAACTATTTCTTAAAGCCTGATCCAAAGCCTACTGAAGTCAATGGGAGTCTTTCCCATTCACTTTCTTTCTCAGGGTGCATCTACACTGCACAAATAGCTCAAAATAAACTATGCAATTTGCAAATTGAGTAGCTTGTTTTGAGGTAATTTCAAAATAGCTTATTTTGAAATTTGGCAATGTCTACGCAGCATGTATTTTGAAATAAATCGCTATTCTGAAACATCTCTTACTTCTTGTGGAATGAGGTTTACAGGGACATCAGAATAGCAAGCCCGTTATATTTCAAAGTAACAGGTACACTCAAAAGACACAGGATAGCTATTTCAGGATACCAGAGCTATCTCTGGTATCCCAAAATAGCGCTGCAGTGTAGACATAGCCTCAGTGGACTTGGAGCAAACCCTTAGATTGCTCCAAGGATCAGGGACTGTGTTTCTGGATATGTAGAGTTCCTAGCACAGTTCATGTCCAGGTCTGCTGGGTATTAATAAGTATGACACAAATAATGATTATAATATTTTGAATTTTTCTCTATTAATTTAGCAGTTTCAAAAACAAATTCAAAGAAATTAAAACACTAAGATTCAAGGAAAGATAAAGTGAATAACATTTTCTAAAGGAAATTTTAAAGGAAAGCTGCCTCACTAGAGTAAGGAGCCATTCACTTGGCTATGCCAAATAAGAAGATTGTACCTTATACATGTTTTCAGTATTGCAGGCATTGTTCCCATCAGAACGACAAGAAAAAACAGTATTAGGAATAATATTTTTTATTCACATTTTATCACATTCAAGCCTGAACTAAAAGCTCTGGTGATCATTTCCAGTTTCTGACATATTTTAAAAAGTGATAATTCTAAAAATTTTAAATTTCAGTATTAATCTTCAAATTACCATTTTTCTATAAATACCACAAACTGGAAAGACTCATTAGAAGATTTCTGAAGTAGATAAATCTTAATTAAACACAGTCATGAATTCAGATTCTAATTTAAAATTGGGATTTCATGTACTACAGTATAACCACTTTAGGTGGATGCATTTACTTCAATTAAAGATTTATCACAGTATTTCCACATGAAGAAATTCACGGACTGGAAGCTTTGTTCATCTAAGTACTGATAATTTAAAGTGATAGGCACCTGTTTTAGATTACTGCTTTCTTCAGTGAAAATTAATACATTAGAGTGGTGTGAAAAATCAGCCTCTTTCTGCCCAGCAGAATAAAGAAATAATCAAGTCAACAATAATCTTTAAAAATATATGTAGGCTTTAATGTGTTTTTTTTATTATTACTTTAATAAAGTATTATTACTAATAATGTATTTATTTTAATAATGAATTATGTCAAACAGAAAAGATCCAAGGACAGTTTCACATAAAGGCATTTCTTTCCTTTTTCAGAGAAGCAAGGGATTTGAGGGTCTGGTCATAAAAACAGGAGCAGATGGTCAGTAGGAAATTCTGGAGAGGAATTTTGTTTTGCATTTTTTTAACCACTCTTCCTGAAAACATGTCTAGCGCACAGCAGCCAGAAAATGGTGCATTTTGTTCATACTCTGGTTGCAGTTGAATGAGTATTTTTTGTAAAAATTATTTCATAACCTCTGTGACAGAAGAGCATCTGTGTCTGATAGAAAGATTTTAAAGCCATCATACAACTCATCCATTTGAATTACATGTTCCATTTTCTATAATGAAGACAAAATTGTGATTATCTGCCATAAACCAAATTAATGCATAGTAGAGTATAAACTCTATAAAGTATGAGCTACATTAAGCACTGAATTCTGAGACTAAGGGTGTGTCTAGACAGCACCCTTCTGTCGGAATAAACTACAGAATTTACACCACGCAAATAGCGTTGTTTATTCCAAGTATAAATTGAAAGAGCTTATTTTGAAATTTGGCACTGTCTATACAGCATCAAATTTCAAAATAAGCCACTATTCCAACAAATCCCTTAACCCTTCTGTAACAAGGGCTACAGGGACACTGGAATAGCATGCTTGCTATTTCGGGAAATAGCAGGCACTTTTAAAGACGTGGCATTACTATTTTGGGATACTTCTGGTATCCTGAATAAGCAACACAGTCTAGACGTAGACTGAGGGTATGTCTACACAGCAAAGTTATTTCGAAATAACAGCCGTTATTTTGAAATAAATTTCCTAGCATCTATACAGCCAAATAGCTATTTCAAAATTAATTCAAAATAGCGAAGCACTTATTTCGAATTTGTTAAACCTCATTCTACAAGGAATAATGCCAAATTCGAAATAAGCACTGTGTAGATGCTTATTTTGAAATGGGAGCCTCCAGCTCTTCCCAGGGTGCCCTGATGGCCACTCTGGGCCAGACCAGGAAAAGTCCTTTTCTCCCCCCCCCCGGCCCCAGAGCCCTTAAAGGGGTAGAGTATGTTTGGCCACAGGGCCTGTGCCAACTCCAGGCTTGCCAGCCCAGAGCCCGCAGGTGCTGCCCCTGACCCAGTTGCCAGCAATGCAGGCACACGGCCATCTACAGGCAGATGGCTGACAGCCTGGCCACCAAAGGCCACATGCGCAACCAGGAGCAGGTGCTCATGAAAATAAAGGAGCTGAGGCAGGCCTATGCCAGGGCCACAGGGAACAGCTCCCAACCAGGGGCAGACCCAGACCCCTTCCCCTCTTTTGATGCCCTGGACTACATCCTGGGGGTCCGGACAGTCTGTGCCCCCCAGGTGGTCATTGACCCTGGAGCAGAGGACCCTTACCAGGACACAAAGGAGGAGGAGGAGGACAATGGCTAGTGGTCACAGGAGCCTGGAGGAAGCATGGCACTCACCCAGGACCCCCGAGACATCACAGAAGTCATGTCACTGCTCCCTTCCAAGGCCGGGGAGGCTTCGACATGTGAGTGCCATCACTGTCCCCTTATGCGGGGTGGAGGAGGCGGGGAGAGGGAATCCAGGGACCGCGCGTATGGGCCTTGCTGACCACAGAGCATGCAGCAACCTGTGCATGTGCCATGCCAGCCGGGGCATGTGGCCCCAGCTGGCTGCCACACATTGGCCCTGGTCTGTTACCCACATGCATGTATGTATGAAGGCACATGACATGCTCCTGACCCCAAGGAGGGACACTGAACAATGTCCTCCCTCCAGAGGCCCCCTCTACACAGAGGCAGGGCACATCTCCCCTTCCCCTCCCCCCCCACACCCACACTATATACAGCACAGGGGCCTGGATGCATTCCTGGGCCAGCGCAAACTCCCAGGGATGATGGTGTGAAGACCTGCCATCCTCGCTTTGCAGACGGGGGCTGGACTTCACCCACTGTGTCCCCCAGGGATAACTGACCACTTCTCATGTTACTCCAAAGCTGCACCAGCTGCGAGTGCAGGGCATACCACCCTGCCCAGGACATCCTCCCGCACCCGGGCCAGCAGGCTCACCCAGAACCAGGAGGAGTAACAGAGGCAGCACCTGGGGTTACTGGGAAGGCAGGTCCGTAGCCAGGAGCACTGGGTGCATGAAAATCTGCAGCTGCGGTGGGAGAGCTTGCGGGAGCTGCTTGATCAGGGCCGAGCTATCTGCGACTACCTGCAGACCCTGGTGCAGAGATTGCTGCCTGTTGCCACTCCAGCCCCTGAGGCCGCCCCAGCTATCGCTCCTCCTCCCACTCCTGCTCCCCCTCCTGCTTCTTTCTCCCCCCCACCCACCCTACCCTCCATATCTATTCCCCCCTGGGGATACCGAGGTCCCCGCACCTGCAGTGCTGGGAGACAGGTGGACCAGCAAGACCCCCAACTCTGAGCTTCTCCTTGCCCATCCTCCCCTTGCCTGCCCCTTCTAGCTCCCGCCTCACAGGTTTCCCCCTCCTCTCTCCCACCCTCATTCCCCGCCTAATCCAAGTTATGGTCAATAAAGAGAGTTTGTTTTTGGCAACACATGTGGGGGTTTAGGGAGGGGAAAGTGGAAGGACATGAGGGTGGAATAAGGCACAAGGCCCCAGTGGGGCACTCCAGGGAGACTTCGTTCCTCCTCCGAGTGGAAGCTCTCCCACATTGCCTCCCAGATATGGACAGCCCCCCAATGGGCCTCCCGACTGGCAGCTGTGTGGGGCTGCATGTAGAGGCCAGCCAAGTGGTCAGCCTCTGCCTTCCAGCCTGGCAGGAACGCCTCCCCCTTCCTTTCACACAAATTATGGAGCACACAACACACTGCCACCACATTGCCAGCATGAACACCCCCTCCACCACGATGCGGGCCCTGTTGGGAGGGATTGAGGTGTCCTGTGCAGGGACAGGGTTTACCGCAACTATCGCCATATAGGGACATCAGCCAGGTTTGTAGGGGATAGGCAGCATCCCCCACCAGGCACACAGGCATGTCCACATCCCCAACCTTGAAGTGGCGGTCGGGGAAGAAAGTCCCTGTGTGCAGCCTTTGACACATGGAGGAGTTGCAGTACACCCGCGCATCGTGTGCTTTGCCAGACCAGCCCACGTTAATGTCCACGAACTGGCCCTGGTTGTCAGACACAGCCTGCAGGATGACCGGGAAGTATCCCTTCCGGTTGATGTAGAGGGAAGCCTGGTGGTCCGCGGCATGGATGGGGATATGCATCCCTTCGATTGCCCCCCCCCCCGCAGTTGGGGAAGCCCAGGGTGCCAAACCCCTTAATCACTGCCTCCACATCAGTGAGGCAGATGACTCTGTGGATCAGCACTCTGTTGATGGCCTTGACCACCTGCAGAGGGACACACAAAACCACCAAGAGTCACTGGGGTGCCAGGATGGCTAAGAGTGCTCCTTCCCCACCGGTGCCCCGCATCCCCACTCCCAGGAGCAACCCCCCCGCAATCCTGTCCACCGCGGGCAGTCCATAGTGCGGGTGGGACAGACCAAACCCTCCCATGGAGGGGACTTGCACCCCCTCCCCCCTTTTCCCTAGGGCACCCCATCACCTCCTCTCACCCTCCCCCACTCCTGGCACAGTGGTCAGAGATTGCCATACCTGCATGAGCACTGCTCCAACGGTGTATCTCCCCACGCCTAACTGGTTCACCATGGATTGGTAGCTATCCGGCATGAAGAGCTTCCAGCAGGGAATGGCAGGCCTCATGTACGTGTCCCATCACCGCAGAGCAGGGGCGAGCCACTCACAGAGCTCGAGGAAGGTGTCCTTCTTCATCCTGAAGTTCTGGGACCATTGTTGGTCCTCCCAGTACTCCAGTACAATGTAGTCCTACCAGTCGCTGCTGGTACCCAGACACCAGATGTGGCAGGGCACGCTGGCATCTGGGTACTGCTACTGTTCCTCCATGGCCCCCGGGGAAGGGTCCAGAAGAAGACCCGGGGGTTGGGCTGCATCAGATGCTGCCAGGCAGTCTCCAGCAGCAGCTGCCAGGCTTGCAGCAAGACATCCAAAATGAGTGCCCAGGGGCAGCTCTGGCTCCATGGTGCCGAGTGCTGTGGTATCCTGAGTCAGGGCAACCAAAGAAAGCAGAGAAAGAAATGCTTTGCTGTCCCTCAGCGAGGTAGGCAAGCAAGCAGGGAAAGCTGAGAACTGCTCTCCAGGAGGGTCCCTTTAAGCACAAGCCTCAGGCAGCAGCCACATAAAGCAACTACTGACCTGATGCTCTGCTGGAACTGGTTTCAGCTGGCTTTAAATGCAATTTAGCATCCAATCAGTGTGGACATGCTATTTCAAAATAGCAGAGTGCTATTTCAAAATGCATTTTGTGTGTAGATGCATTATTTCGAAATATCTTATTTCAAATTAACTATTTCAAAAAGATATTTTGAAATAATGCTGTAGTGTAGATGTACCCTAGGAGAATACAAATACTGACCATAGACTATACAAATTAAGAAACTGTGGAAACATAGAGTATGTGATCCCAGTCTCTAATTATGCTGTTTATATACCTTAGGACAACTGGTATAAGTATAGGTTGCAGGAATAGCCTATTGTAGCTTACTATTATGAAAATGTTAAACAATTTTGGTTGTTGCAAAGGCTTCTCTTGCCTTAGCAACCAAAAGAAATGCAATATTCCTTTCACTGTGGGGATAGAGGTTCCTAAACCAAACCCCAACCTTCTTGGTAGCACATAACATAGGTGGTGCTCCACTTTTGTTAACAAATAGACAAAGGTTGTAATAAGAAGGTCCTCTAAAAAGTATATGAAAAAGTACCTAAATTACTTAGGATCATTTAAAGACATGTAATGCTAAATAAATTATATACTTTTGAAAATTACACTTCAGAACTTGCTTCATAATAGCAAGGGAAGGAAACGTAAGGGGGAGGGAGTATTTAAATGACAATAATGACCTACCCCTCCAACTTGAGCCCTCTCACAGGATGATACAATATTTTACTATTAAAATGTATCTTTATCTAGGCATCAATGGATTAGACTAACCCCACCTCTCCAAGCTTAGGCTCGCATCCATATAATTAGCTATGTGATTATTTTAAAGACATGAAATCTGAAATTTTTAAATGTAATTAATATAAGTACTAGTGATCACAAGTACAATTTATTTAGTCAAGACCAAATCTTTGTGTTGGAATTTAGAAAGGTGCCAGTGCTTTGCCAGTGTTTTCACTTCAGTATTTTTGTGCAAGTGCAGGGTTTGGGAAGAAAAAAATATCACAGTTCCTAGGCAGTCTTTAAATAGATTTAAGGGACTGTCTCTGTCTGGAGCAAGATCTTGGCTAACTAGAAAATGGTATCAGATATTAACAATATTGTGAGACTTTGCTCATGTGGCTATAATACAAAGGTGCTCTGAACTCATATACTTTTAACCTTTGCTTAAAAAATACTGGGTTGCCACTGATAAATGTGGTGAATGTAAGAAATAATATGAAAATATAGAATTATTTTCAAATCCCATGTATTCAGTTCCCATGTGCTGATCCTGCACAATGTAGGGAGAGACAACAGTGCAAGTACAAGATACAAAGGGTTGAGTCACACAGGGAATGTAAAGGAACCCAAATCTTGGATTAATAGAAAAGCTGGCTTGCCATGTGAGGAGCAGAAAGCTGTACCATACAAAAGGCTCTAGTAGAGTGTGTGTGTGTGTGTGTGTGTGTGTGTGTGTGTGTGTGTGTGTGTGTGTGTGTGTGTGTGTGTGTGTGAGAAAACAGCTTCTCAGTGCTTCCGCTGATTAAACCTCCATCACCTCTGACAACAAGGCATGCAGTGCCCACACGGCAGCACCTACTCCTAGAAAAAAGTACTGCTAGGTGGAAATGAGGGTAGCAGAATTGGTGCTATGAAACAGGTGCACAAAACTAAGTGACCTGTTAGCAGGATGAAGATCACATTAACGGCCTTTGTGTCATCTGCAAACTTAACCAGCAATGATTCTTAGGTTAGGTCTACACTAACGGGCAATGATGAACTAAGGTACACAACTCCAGCTACTTGAATAGAATGGCTGGAGTCAATGTACCTTACTTCCAGTTACCATGGCATCTCCACTGTAGAGAGTCATTGACTCCCCTTACTCGTCTTGATCCAATGGAGTACCAGAGTCAACGGAAACATGAGCAGCAGTCAATTTAGTTGGTCTTTATCAGACCCACTAAATCAATCCCCAGAAGATCGATCCCCACAGCGCTGATCTCCCGGTAAGTGTAGACAAGGCCTTATTATAATCAAATTAGCATGTTTGCTTCTGATCCTCTAGGGGACTTGCCCCTGGACTACAGCAGCAAAGATGTTCTTATCATAATTGGTATGAATACTTTGCCAGTACTCCCTGTGTGTTTATTTTAAAACTGTGTTTTAAGCCAGACATCAATTTCACTGCTACCCAAGCCATCAAGACTGAGCCTAACTCACTATTTGCCTAAGCAGGGGGCTAGGAGGGAGCACAGGCTGGTTTCTACTGGCAGTAAATGTGGGAGGGATAGACTTTATGTATGTTGTTTTGTCTTTTATTATCCTGATCCTTTTTCCATGGTACTTTGTCTTGAGTTCCCCATACCTAATAAGCCCCAGATAGGGTATGTCTACACTACCACCCTAGTTCGAACTAGGGTGGTTAATGTAGTCATTCAAAGTTGCAAATGAAGCCCAGGATTTAAATATCCTGGGCTTCATTTGCATCTTGCCGGGCGCCACCATTTTTAAATCCCCATTAGTGCGGACTCCGTGCCCGCGGCTACACGCGGCACGGAGTAGTTACTTCGAATTAGGCTTTCTAATTCGAACTACCGTTACTCCTCATGGAACGAGGTGTACCGGTAGTTTGAATTAGAAAGCCTTATTCGAACTACCTACTCCGTGCCGCGTGTAGCCGCAGGCACAGAGTCCGCACTAATGGGGATTTAAAAATGGCGGCGCCCGGCAAGATGCAAATGAAGCCCGGGGTATTTAAATCCCGGGCTTCATTTGCAACTTTGAATGACTACATTAACCACCCTAGTTCGAACTAGGGTGGTAGTGTAGACATACCCATACTGATTTATTACTTTGGGAATCTGTGATAGTTATTTTATTTTTGTGTGATCTGACTGAGACACCTATATATCAGATTGGGTATTGACTATTTCCCCAAGGAACAGGTTATCTGTGTACTCTGCACTTGGAGAGTTTTCTGTAGATGGGGCACCAAGTGCCTTTATAGAAAAGCCAGGATCAATACCTCTGAAGATAAGTTGGAGAAGGCTGCAGCCACACCTCAGGGCTGGGTTACACTATATTTGCACTGAATGAGTTTTGTGCTTGGATAGGTTGGTGTGGATGTGGCAACTTGCAGCCACTTCAGTGGAAGTTAAGTTCTAAAACTAGACCCATAATTCTGGCCCTACTTAGTTGTTTAAAATGCTAGCTTGAGCAAATGGCAGCATATGCTTCATTTTTTGCAGGTTATTCTAAACACAGTTTATACTTTGCTTAAAGAATTATCAGTTCTTCATGTTGCAGAAATGAAGATCACTTCATTGACTTAAATGGAGTAGTGCCAATTTACATCAGCTGAATTGCTGACCTGTTTTGTTTGTTTACTTGGAGTATTTGCCAGGCTATTAAAAGTACACTCCCTGCAGACTGCTCTGTTCCCTTTTTCCCAGCAATGCCCTATGGCTATTAATAGTAACAAGTCTCACGTGTCACATAAGATCTTACATTTTCAAAGGACTGTGCAAACATTAAATACCTAATCCTCACACCACCTCAGTAGGGTCAACCAGACATCCTTTATTTTTCTCTTTTTAAGGGCAAGGGAAATGAGACATAAAGAAAGTGACTTGCCTAAGCAACTAAGAGCAATTCCTAGTCTTCAGCCCTAATCTTGCTCTACTGAATCACATTGCCTTTGCTTTTATTTAATGTGAAGAGTTAGCACAAATGAGCTACTGGCAAAATTAAATCAGAAATCTTGACCAGATTGTGCAACTATGAAAAACAGGCAAGAATGATCCCACTTGTACAGCATATTATACGCTACATATACTGAATTTAACTGGTATGCATTTTATTTAGTGGAAGTTTACAGGGACTGCATTTAAATACATTGATCCTCCATTCCTTTTACAGGCTAAACTGCCATTGAGTACAAAGGTAATGCAGGATGTGGTCTTCTGATAGTAATCTAGTTATACCAAATTTTGACAATACATTTCTGTTTCCATTCTCAGCATTTTTTTCCTATATCTATCTCCTTGCTTCCCCCTGATTAACCTGCTCTTCTTCCTTCTATCACTAAAGGAGAATGTATCATTTATATGTCTTCGGGGTTTGAATAATGTGATGTACTTCCCTGTTTTAAGGTTCAGTTCTATTTAAAACTCCTTTTACTGTTTATTGCCTGTGTATATTTGAACTGAACAATGACAGAACAGTGTAGAACAAAGGGTTAAGGAGCAGCTCTGGAGCTATGTGTCCCCTGTCTGCTGCACATGCAACACCTGCACCAACTGGAGGAAGAATTTAAAAAGAAAACAGAGCAGCCGCTAGTATGAGACAACAGATTTGGCTCTGAGGAAGCACAGCAACTCTTTTAGCCTGAGGTCTGATAAAGTCTGCAAAGGAGACACTGGTGATTGTTGTGAAGGTCAGAAACTTAATTTTCTGTTCTTTAATTTGCCCGTAAGACAAAAAGAGTCTTGGGTAGGAAATGATCCAGCCTGTTTCTCAGAAGCTGGGAATAGGCTACAGGGAATGGATCACTTGATGATTACCTGTTCTATTCATTCACTCTGATGCACTTGACATTGGCTACTGTTGGAAGAGAGGATACTAGGAAAGATGGAGCTTTGGCCTGACCCTGTATGGACATTCGTACGTGGGGGATGTGAGGAAAAAATGCAATTAACAAATTACTTTGATGTTTCGCAATAGATTATTTGGTTTCAATGGGTCTTCTTGCTGAGCGTAAATGAACACCTTCCATAGGAAGCTAGAGTTTTACATTCATTAATACTCCTTTCCTGTTTGATTTACACAATTATGTGGGATTATAATGCAAACACTTATAACAAGTGGTTCAGGAGTCATGAGTGAGATTGATACATGTATTTTAAAACCCTAAGGCTTTTTTAACAATACTAACACACAGTTGAGCCAAACTGGTTTCCAGCTATCTGTCAGTATTAATTTGAGACACAGGGGCCTTAATATGAACTGACACCTGGTCTCCCAATGTTGCTCACCCTCCCCACCCCCAGTCACCAAGACACTCTAGTGGTTCAAATGCTTTCCCAGGGCTCCAGCCTCATGAGTACTTTAGTTTATAGGTAGCCCTTTAGGGTAGAATGGTACCTGAAGCAAGTAACCCACAGACTTTGCAGAAGAATTTCTGATCAGCGGTCTCCACATTTTCAGGGTCATGTCCCTCTTTGCCCTGTCCGTGGCTCCCTGTCCCCTTGGGGCTGGGAACAGGCTCCCGGGTTCAGGAGCAGAGAAACACATTGTGGTCAAAAACTGTGAGCAGGGCTGGGAGCTGCAGCAGTGGCTTTTTGGCTTTTCTTGTTATATTTTCACACTTAATTTGACAGAGTTTATGCTCCTTTCTATTTTCCTCAATGGAATTTAACTTTCACTTTTTAAATGATGCTTTTTTTTATCTCTCACTGCTTCTTAGCAAAAATAAAATTAATTCAGCTTGTACAATTGAGTACACCTCAGTTTGGGGGAACAGAACCTGTTGGCTTCATGGCTATTTTCAGGATAAACACTTTGGGTATGTCTACACTACAATGTTAGTTCGAACTAACGGACGTTAGTTCGAACTAACATTCATAGCCGCTACACTAGCGCTCCGCTAGTTCGAATTTGAATCGAACTAGCGGAGCGCTTAGTTTGAACTAGGAAAACCTCATTTTACGAGGATTAAGCCTAGTTCGAACTTACTAGTTCGAATTAAGGGGTGTGTAGCCCCTTAATTCGAACTAATGGGAGGCTAGCCCTCCCCAGGTTTCCCTGGTGGCCACTCTGGCCAACACCAGGGAAACTCGTCTGCCCCCCTCCCGGCCCCGGACCCCTTAAAGGGGCACGGGCTGGCTACGGTGCCCGTGCCAGATGCAAGCCTGCCAGCACCCAGCCAGCAGAACCTGCACCTGGCACGGCACAGAGCCACCCACCCGATGTCCCCCAGCCCACCCCCTCTTCCCGGGACCAGGCTGGCGGCTCCCGGGAGCTTGCCCTGGACCGCAAGAGGCGGGCACCTTCCTGGGCTAGTGCGGACATCGTGGACCTCGTCCATGATCTCCGCACTAGGCACAGGAAAGTGGCCAGCTAGGGCAGGAGAGCTGCCAGCCTGGCCACCCAGGAGCAGGTGTGCATGAAAATCAAGGGGGTCCACTGAGACCCCCGACCCTGAGCCCTGAGCTTACAATGGCCGTCCTGGGTCAGACCAAAGGTCCATCTAGCCCAGTAGCCTGTCTGCCGACAGCGGCCAACCCTAGGGACCCTGGAGGGGATGGACCGAAGACAGTGACCAAGCCATTTGTCTCGTGCCATCCCTCTCCAGCCTTCCACAAACTTTGGGCAGGGACACCACTCCTACCCCCTGGCTAATATCACTCCATGGACCCAACCTCCATGACTTGATCTCACTTCCCTTTCAACTCTGTTCTAGTTGTAGCCTTCACAGCCTCCTGCAGCAAGGAGTTCCACAGGTTAACTATTTGCTTTGTCAAGAACAACTTTCTCTTACTAGTTTCAAGCCTGCTACCCATTCCTTTCCTTTGGTGTCCTCTAGTCCTTCTTTATGGGAACTCAGGAAGAACTTTTATGAATGCACCCTCTCCACCCAACCCCTGCTTTTAGAGACCTCTATCCTGTCCCCCCTCCGTCTCCTCTTTTCTAAGCTGAACAGTCCCAGTCTCTGTAGCCTCTCTTCATCTGGGACCTGTTCCCAACCCCTGATCATGTTAGTTGCCCTCCCCTCTCCCAGCCTTTCTCTTCCCCTCTCCCACCTCCTTTTCCCAGTCTCCCCCAGTTTTGTTCAATAAAGACAGAGTCAATGTTGGAAGAAACGTTATCTTTATTTTGTACATCAATAAGAAGGGGGGCTAGGGAAGGGTAAGTGGAAGGAGGTGAGGGAGGAATGGGGTACGAGCCCCCGATGGGGAGGACTGGGCTGGCTCTGCGGGCTTCTGGGGGTGGAAGCTCTCCTGCAGCCCCCCGATTGCCCCCTCTCCCCAGATGGCAGCCTGCGGCAAGTGCAGCCGGGCTGATGGCCGAGTGGTGTGATGTGCCCAGTGTGGGTACTCCGGGCACTCCAAGCCAGGACTGCTTTGCAAGCGGGGCACCCCTTAGAACTGTCTGTCCGGGGTGGGGGTCGGGACCCTTTAAGCGCAGCCCTCGGCTAGCCTGAGACAGCATCTCCACGCTCTAAGTCCTCCTCTGATGCCCTGCCGGCACTGCTTCTGGCCATCCTTAAGCCCTGTTCAGGGTCCACTCAATGTGGACTTGCTAGTTTGAATTAGCAAAACGCTAATTCGAACTAGTTTTTAGTTCTAGATGTGTTAGTTCGAATTAGCTTAGTTCGAATTAACTAATTCGAACTAAGTTAGTTCGAATTAACGTTGTAGTGTAGACGTACCCTTTGGTTTTGAGCTTTCTTCAGTATGTAGGAAGTAGTTCACTTTTATACACATTTAACTCCAGAAGGTTAAAGGCCGTTCTTTAGATGGAAGATACACATTCTCTGTAAATTGGGATGTCACAGAGCAATTAAAGAGAAAAAACAGTTTATGTATTGGCAATCTATTTCCCAATGTTTCAGTTATCTGATTCTTTTACGAAATTGCAAATGGTGTATAAAGAAGTATTATTGACAAAAGGAATTCACAGAAGGTAATAGAAACAAAACTATTAAACACTGTGGAAATAGTATAGTAATGCAAGATATTTCTGAGATGGCTTAATTCAAATTCAAATTGTAAATAAGAAATGGATAGAAGAGAATATATTTTCTCTATTTGTAATTTTAATTCAGTATTAAAAATGCATAAAATGCTGCCTGACTAAGGAATTTTGCCAGTTATGCAAAAGAACAGGGTCTGTGTCCTACAGAAGAACATGAGTTGTGTAAAATGGAAGCCATTAGTTAAATTAGGAAATTAACAAATATTTTTCTTCTCTTCAAAACAAGCTTGTATGTGCAGTAGAAGTAATAAGATATGGATTTCTTTTATGTCAGGGATACATTAAACTCAGTGGCTTTGCTTGATATAGTACCATGCAGACATTTTCTTCAGTTTCCATCTGTGTAGGTTTGAACCCTCTGTTCCCATTCTTCACTGACATTATCAAGTTAAACATTTCAGAAAATCTAAAATAATTGACATTCCAACTGGTTTTAAGTCATATCAATTTAAAATTGCCTTCATATGTGATTGGTACAAAATCCTCCCACATTTGCTTAATATATTAATAGAGATTAAAGTGTGAAGAAAACATTAGATAGTATAGTATGATCTCCTGTATAATTCAACCATTATATATCATCTAGTTAGCCCAACATTTTGTGTCTAGTTAAAGCATCTCTTTCCAGAAAAGTATCTAATCTTTTTTTGAAGCCATCAAGCGGCAGATCATCCACTACTTCACATGGTATTTTATTCCAGTTAATCACCACCACAGTTCGGAAAACTCTTATTTCCAATTTAAATTTATCTGGCTTCATCTTCCAATCATTTGTTCTTGTTGTGCATGTCTCCTCTAGATTAAAGAGCCCATTAGTACCCCCAGTATTTTCTCCCCAGGAAGATACTAGACACGAATCAAGTCACCTCTCATTCTTTCATTTTGATAAAGAGCTCAATCTGTTTTGATTAAGTATCTCAATGGAAAACATTTTTTCAGACTGGAATCATCTTTGCCATTCTTTTCTGCACCCTCTCAATTTTTTTAATGCAAAAATATTCATTCAAATATTCAGTGAAATATTTGTCCAACCTTATGTGAGCTGTAAAATGATGAATAAATAATCAACCTAATTAGCCCTTTAGAGAATATAAGATTGTGTTGAACACTTTACCAAAACGTGTTATACAATAATTTTCTACCCTACAACTTACAAATAAAATGTTAGATGTGACACAAGAAATGAGGGTAATAAGTAGGTGAAGGATTGAGGGTTGCAACAGTAAAATCAGTCTAGAGCATATAGTAATATATAAGGGGAGTTTCATTATTTCCCCCCTAAACCTTTTCTTTGGCACTTTTCTGAGTTTCCTTTAAAATTACTGAGTTGGGTTCTAATGCTTATGTTATATGCAGGAGCATAATGGTCCCTCTGGCCTCTAATTTATAAATAATATAAACACTAACCTGAGGATATTTTCAAGCCAATCTACACGCACCACACTGTCATAATTAAGGCTCCAAATCCCAAATAATGTAAGGGTTATCCCAAACTTCAGATACAATGTATACAAATGTCTTGTATTGTCCAACAAGAAGAATTTCCAGTATAAAGAAAATGCAGTTCTCCCATGGGGGGCTTTTCGTACACATGAAATCATTCCTTTATAAGTAGCGATCTACAGAAAAACTATCACAGTCTTATTCATATACTACAACAATTGACCTCAGTGAGAATTACATGTATATTTGAGGGCAAAATTTACACACTGATTTAGAAGATAATTTAATAATATAACATTCCCTTACATGGCAAGAAGTCTTAAGCACTATGGAGCAGTGATTTAATGTTCATAGGTGGAAGGTAACATATTGCAAAAGGGTAAACATGAAGAAAAACAATATTCAGCTAAAGGAAATAACAAAGACATCAGACTTAAGGGCAATACTGTTATTTGATGATAGAAACATAATATATCTGGAATATTTTAATAACATAGCAAAATCTCAGAGTACAAAAACACAGTGATTAGTTATGATTCCAGAAATACAATGGTTCTGTATTACAAACCTAAGACTACACTTACAATATTGCGCAGTCAAGAGCACTGAGTTTGAAAAATATTCAAATACTGAAAGGGTTCAGAGAAAGGCTTATCTGGGGATTAGATGGTCTATTAGAAAAGATTTCAAGTGCTGAATATGTTCACTCTTTTTTTTTTCAAGACAGAGAGGGGACTGGATGATGGTGTATAAGTATTTGAAAGGGTCAAACCAAGACCTTGAGAGAAGCCTGTTCAGATTAGGAATGTGATTGGGAAATCGGTGAGTGTCACCCTTAATGGATGATACTAGTTATGGTTAAGTAGCAGGTGCTAGAGCAACCTTCACCCAACATGGGCAGGGGGCTGCTCCAGCCCAGTGGGGCCTGTCATGGGCGGCGGACACGCCACTCGGGCCAGAACATCCCCTGCTGTAATGGGCCGGGCCCAGCTGGAGCAGCACACCACGGGCATTCCAGCCTAGCTGGAGCGGCCCCCATTCATGATGGGCCTGGCCCAACCTGAGAAATGCATTGAGGGCGGGAGGAGGCAGGGGCACTTCAGCCTGCCAGCCCCCATTTAAGTGGTAAAACATAACATTTAATTGATTAAATGGGATTTCACATCCCTTGTTCAGGTTCCCTGGAATTATTCACACACAAAGTCATTGTTCTGAAGCTAGTAAACAACAGTATAGGATCAACAGAGTGGAGGATTGCAGAGCTGGTTGAGAATTTTAGATTTTTTGGAGGGGGGTGGATGTGTAAAAAGCCAGTGTTTCAAAACCTAAACTGTTTGTGAAAGATTGTCAGATTCAACAAATTGTCCAACTTGAAAAAGAATACAATGTATTTTGTTTTCATGTTTTTAAAGTGAAAATTTCTGGTTTCATATCTGAAATGTTAGTTAATTTGGCTTCCTGGACTATGCTTTGCCCTGTGTGGCTGGTAGCGGAATCTGGGCCCACTCTACTGTCCAGGATCCAGTCCAGGGACACTCCACCCAGCAATGCTGGACTTCCTTCTCCTTCCTTGCAGTGCTTCCTAAAACTCCTGGTTTCCCTCCTTGCTGTGACACAGCAGCTTTCATATCTTTCCCAGCAAGGGCATCATTTTGGGCAGGTAGGGGGGCAGCAGCCATGCTCTCTGGGAAGTGGCTTGTGTCTCATCCTATTCCCTGAACTATGAGGGAGTGAGGAAAAAGTCCTTTCATTCCACGTATGCCTCTCAGACTTGGCTGGTGAGTTCCCTTCACCAGCCAGGTGTGAGAGGCATGCTTGGAATTCAAGCACTTTCCCCTCAATCCCTGATAGTCCCGGAAATGGGATGAAAAGCAAGCCGCATCCTGGAGCACACAGTTGCTGTTCCTACCACCATCCTGAAATGGTGCCCTTGTTTCCCAGCAGCACCCCCTCTCGTTTGCCAGCTCCCTGGCTTTAGAAACACTCAGTCTCTGCTCCCTGGCTCATCCTCCAGATGCAGTCCTGTGGATTAATAGGCATACCTGGCCATCTTAAGCCCTTTTCCAGTCTTGTATGGGGTGGGTACACTGGCACAATTAGGGTTTTGTTCTGTTCATTCTGCAGAGTGATGGTTGGCTGCTAGTGATCAGTGACTCAAGAAATTCTTCAAGACATGGAGGCACCATATCAGACCCATTGATGAGGGGAGGGGGGGAAAAGGAGGCAGCTGCCAAGCTGAGGCAACATATCTATGATACAAATCCAAAACATAACTTAGAATTATTACACAGCATTTTGCTTGAAAAAGTAACATCAAGGACTTATTGGGAGAATTGCAGCAGTGGAAATCATCACTTCTAAGAATTAATTTAGTAGTCAATTTGTACTGTGTTCTTTAGAATGATCTGACTTGTGTGACATTTTATATTTGTAATGCATTTTAGTAATATGTAATGAGAATACATCCAGTCATCAAAAAAGTGTATCCTCTTCCTTTCATTTTCTGAATGTTTTTTACAATTATGAAAATTGCTTGCAAAATTGATTTAATATTCAGATTGGAATAAAGCATCTGCTATAGCAGATGGGGCAAATGACATGCAGTTCAGCTGGTATAATAACCCTTTAGGATCAATGTGTAGTTTACAAAAATAATTTGTAAGTCATTTTGGATAAATTAATTTGAATTTATGGTATTCCATCCAGGCATGGTGCAGCTGCTCATAGCACAGTTTGTAGAGGATTAACTGTTACTAGCTACAGTTCTTAAAACCATGTAGTTAAACAAGAGGTTCAGATTACTCTGAACCCCATACAGAGATTTTAAATTTCTATAAGATATAGATAGATACTTTCTGGGCATGCTTAAATAATTGATTTGGACTGGACAGATTTTAAAATTTAGGATGAAGTCATTTAAACCATAAACCCAAAAGAGAATTTAAAGTTCACATATTTAAGTCAGCATCAAGAGCTAAGAAGAACCCGACTTTCAAAATCACGTTAACTTACTCAACCTAGTTGTCAAAAAATGTTGATTTTCTTTCCTTCGCTCTCAATTTTTAAGACAGTTTTTTGGAGGAAGGGTGTGATTCAAAGTAAAAGAAGAATGAGTCAATAGCAAATGAATATTAGGTTTCCCCCACCCATAATTGGACAAAAAGTTATAATACGTACTAGAGAAATATGCAGGATTAGTGAAGAAAGGGAAATGGAAAATAATACTTTTCAGAAATAACACTACAGCAGCTCCTATAACATGGGGAAATTCCTCAATTTCCATTTGAGGGGAGCTACTCCCTTCTCTGCTTGACTTATTGTGAGGTTCAGACAACACATAATACTTTTATTAACATTAACATTTCTATTATTACCTCTTGTTGCATCTTTGCTTTCTACACATTGAGAACATGAGAGAATCACATGGACAGAGTTGAGTTCCAAACAAGTATGTTTAATATCTACATACAAACAAGGCAAAGGCCCATTAGAAGGCTCCCAAACAATTTAAAGGGACCCCATTCAATTTCTTAACACCATATTTTTATAATCTGCTGCGTATGAGAGTCTCATTGAAAGTATGCTTGCAGTCACTTGCACTGTGTACAAGGAAACTATGTAGGCATCATATTACTCTATCAACAGTTATCCTCTATATCTGTTAATTTCTTCAGGCTTGTGCCAGGAAACAAAGATATATGGAAAGCATGTCTCTATGATTAACTTACAGCCTACCAAAGAGTGTTGTAGAAAAGGGAAGAATACTGGCATTGTAACATAAAAGTTTGTTAGGTACCTGTTTAATGTCATTCTGCTTCAGTTATCGCATGAATTTATTTGGTGCCACATCTCAAAGTTTCTGTTCTTTAGCACTATTTAAAAGTTTTACATAATTTATTGAACTTTACCATCTTCCACTGAACACCAGCAGTCCTAAACCCAGTTTTTATGGAAGTGTCATGGTGAACCCATGAGAAATCCTCTATTTCCCTGTGTGATTACCAGCAAGTCCTTGAATGAATTTTGGCTTTGGATAGAGATGGACAATGGAAAGAAGTGTTCTAGGGCAAGATAGTTTTGTGGACACTAACTAGTTAATCATCACAACACTCTAGTGAGACACCTAAGTTTTAAGATCATCATTTTACAGAAGAGGAAACTGGGACAGAGAGATGTGACTGCCTTAGAGCCACACAGTGAATTAGTGCAAAGCTGAATTTAGGACTCAGCACTAGAACTGGGTAGGAAATGTTTTTCTCATGATTGAAATTTCAGAAAATGTATATTCTCCATAGAACATTTATTTAGACTTTTTGTTAATTTTTTTTCAGTCAGAAAAAGAAGACTTTGAGTTCATTAGCTTTTTTGAAGAAAGGTTAAATTGTTAAGTGGAAAGTATCTCTTCATCAAAGCCAATTTTCAACCAAAAATTCCCCAAACCAAAACAAATGCATAATCACAGGTTTAATGCGCCACTTTTTGACCAGCACTACTCAGAACTTTTTCCACTTCCCCTATGCTAATTCCAGTGTTGCTTCCTCTCTCTAACATTTTCCACTATGGCCATTCATTTCTAGGTTTGATTTTCTTGGTGTTTCAGTTGTAGGATGAAGTGGAGTCTGTTATAGATTGTCATTTTCATGCGCTGTTGGTTCATTTGGAGGATCAAACTCCATTACAGCTACTCCCTTTTTAATCTCAGTCCCAGAATTGCAAATTCTTATTTGTCTCAGATGTCTTTTCACAGTTGAAAAGTTGTGTCCTGATGTTCATCTGCTGCCTTCTGGGAACATCTTCCCTCAGATCATTAGAGAGATGAGAGGTAAGGAATAGGAAGTCATTAGAAATAATTGTAGGTAAAGACCACATTCCTTATGCACTTTGGGATGGTAGTAAGTGCTTGCTGCTTACAAAAGCAGCAAGAGAGGTGATAGTCTGCAGATAGTGTTCTATTGAAGATAATGCTCTGTAAAACCTAACTCCTGTTGAATAGAGAAAGAGAAAGAGAAAGAATGGAACCTCATGAAATACCAAAGACCTGAAACACAATGAGCAAAGCTGACCTCGCTGTAAGCAAAAGTCAGGTCCTGTCAAAAAGCAGATGCTTGCTTACAAGTTCATTATTTGGCACATGAAGTTGGCAAAGATGCAGCTCACATTACTAAAATACAAGCATTCCTAAGAAGTACTAAGTACTGAGCACTCATGTAAACCTATTTCTAGAGGACTGCAGGAACAGCTAAAGTTTTCAAGCAATGGCAAAAACACATTTCTAGGATGAGGTACAAAAAAGTATTAATCTTAAGAAAGATAAGAACAGGATGACAGAATAATGAATGGAGATGTTTCATTTGATCCAACAGGTAAAAAGTGTAGAGTTGGTAATTATCTACATCAGGACTGTGATATGTAACTTGTTTGTACAGTTTGAAGCTCTCTAGTCCAGCATCCTCTGGAGCTGACTGGTGCGGAACCAGAGAATTTGCTGAACCAAGGGAGGTCAATATTGTCTAGCAGCATTATCAGCACTTCCACTACTGACTGGGCTCTTAGAAGGCCTTTTGGAGTAAAATAGAGCTAAACAACAGCACAGAACACTGAGAGCCAGGATTGGTGGCTGTAAACAAACTTTATGGGACTGCAGGAAACTTGGGCACACCCACGATAAGGAGACATCTGGCTATCTAAAATCATGTTGGACCATGGATGTCACCCTACCAGTGAGTGCTGGACTAAAGAGGTCCAAACTATATCAATATATAAAAGGATGATGGAGACAAGACAGAAATATTCAACTATCCTACAGCTGTGAAATCCTTATATAGAACTGGACAGTGGCCTTCCAAAGAGCCTGATTTAAGGTTAATCCTCACATTACCTGTCTGAGCACATCCAAAAAGCAACTAAAGTAAAGATAGTGAATTCTGGGAAAGGTTGGGGCAGTTGTGAGTGCCTGAAGGACCTTTAGCATCTAACTCAATTTAAGAACATTTGAACACAGAGGCACATTTTCAGAGCTATTTAGGTACCTAAAGCTACAAATAGACACCAAAATAGCTTTGAAAATCTGGTGCTGATTTTACATAGTATATTAATGCTTGAACTGACTAGGATTGCCTGTGGATTTGGGATTATAGTAAAACTTTTCACATTGCCCTAATAAGACACTACCTAAATAAAGCTAAATACACTGTTAGCAAAATGGATGCATGATTTGATTTCAGTACTTTGGACAGAATGCACTGCCACAAGTTTCTCACTTTAAAAAAAATCTCTTTAACTCCTTATTTGCAGAATGTTACTGCAACAGAGGACCCAATGCCTCAAGAAAGACACTTCCATTCATATTTCATTTCTTTCTGTTCTTTATTTGCTCCAAAACTCATTTAAGACTTGAATAATTAATGTTTTAACATGCTGACAGTGGAGGCTATGAAGAAGTGTAAGGATTTTTTTTTATTTTGGGGAGATGCTTTATTTTTATCCTGAGATGATTTAATTTATGATGTGCCGTGGTACAACTGCAGTAATATAGCAATGCATCATCTCAGCTTTCTTCTGAATGAAGAAAGTCTCAAAAAATGTTGCAATATTTCCACAATCCATTTCATTATAATGTTAAATGTGAAGGTTACACATTGCTTGTGGTTTTAATGCACAACATTATAGACAGTGAACACATGCAATTTAGTTTTAAGATTTTCTTATGAGAAATGATTGTTTATTTCAGAAACTTTACATTGTTCTTCACAAACTGAATTTTAATAACTATTTTAGGGAGAAAATTTAGACATATACATATGAATTTTAATTATGTTATAAATATTCATAATTAGAACATCATACTCTAAAAGTATTCACCATAATGTTTTTGCTAGCACACGAAAAATCAATGTAATGGAACTGTAACTAGACATGTGGACTATAAAACAACAGTAAGCTTGTTATCTTGTTTATAAATCATTAGATATTCATTTATTAATAATTATACTGCAGAATGACTTCCCATATGGCTCACAAATATGAAAACTAAACTATTCCTACTGACTGATTCAGTTTCTGTAATTCAGCTCATTAGAAGACCCTGAATAAATGGAGAAATTGTTTTGTAAGCAAACTATAACCTGCTCATTTCATTTCACATGGTTTCAGTGAGGAATTACATTCCTTCCCAGACACCCAAAAGTCAAAACAAGTGGTATCACATAAAACCAACAAACATCGTCCCTTCTCTTCAATCCTGCAAGGCCACAACTTTCTTCAGGCCCCAAGAGCCATCACTTGCCTCATTAAATCTTCTAACAAGGTGGCCCAATATACTACAGTCCCACAGTTCTTTGTGTGGGAAGGAATGAATGAGATTACATTCATTGCATGCATTGTTATTTGGATCATCCAAATATTGTACAATATTTTGACATAGTGAAGAGATTAATATCTCAAATTTTAAAAAAGCATATTTTTAATTATATGGACTCATCTTTATATAAAATAGAGGACATGAGCAGAAGGGGGGGTTATGATGCTATTTGACTATTTAAAAAAGCACTTTAAAACAGCACATACTTGTATAACAACTCATGGTCTGATTTTTGTTTTTTAAACAATGGGAATGAAATCTAGGCTACAGTGAAGTGAAGGACAAACATAAGCCTTATATTTCAGTCCTGGGACCAGCTTTTTGTTCTCTATTCCAAATATTTTTGAAAGTATTAAACACGGCAGACAATGTTCTCAATGACGTTGTGCACAAGGATGATATATGTCAGTTATAGCCCAGCTCAGTCTTGGCAATCATTTGAATTTAAAGGATATTTTCAAAGCCAGCTGCTTTTAGTTCAGTCCCATTTAGTTTTTTTTACCAATCACATTCTTGCAATCATATGTGTGATGCCTTTTATTCCTCAGTATTAGATTTCATTTGCCATGTGTCAAGCCAATTACAAAGTGAAGCCTGAACTGTCTGAATTCCTTTTGATGCATACGCTGCTATGTTAACTACTTTTTCAAATTTCAGTTTTATTAGAAAATTCAACAAGTTGATAATTGGGTTTCCTGGCAAGGTGATTATATAAAATTAGAAAGAATGAGCACCTGAGCACAGACCCTCTATCACCTAACTCAGTTTACACCTCCTATCCTCTTATAGCTCCCCTCTGATGTGTGAAGCTTTTCTTTCTGATTCTAATAGCTCCTCTTTCTGTGATATTTTAAAACTTGCTTTTTCTCCACTGTCATTTTTCATTCTGATTGCCAAAGCAGAATCTTGTCTTGTAATTTACTATAGGATTAGGAAAATTCCCCCCATCCCACCAATTCTTTCATAAGGCAACCATGGCCATCATCTGTTATCTCCTCCAAAATGATAAGAAGGTTAGTTAGGCAAGATGTTCCCTTTCTATATTCATTTGAAAGATCTGCTATTATCTGATTACTGCACAGGTGTTCTTTTTTTCTCTCCCTCAGTATACTTTATTAGTTTGCTTACTCTGGGGGGAAAATGCCCTACTTTAACTTCCACTAGCTCTTTAACATATGTGAGAGAGAGAGATGAAAGGTGCAAGCTGTGTAAAGAAATTAATTTCCATGAAACTCTCGGTGCATGTGTGCCTGCTTACAAATGATATGACACTACTTAAAGAATCAGTACTACAGATAGATGTTAGCAAATGTAGGAAGTTATACAGGTTGCACCTACCTTAACTGGGATGCTTTCGTCCAGCAACATCCATGGTCTGGCATGACCACAGATGAGAGAACCCAGGAGCAGCAAGGCCAGCAGCTGAGAGCCCTGTGAATCTGGTGGTAGCTGGGCCACAGCAGCCAGGGCAGCAGCAGTGCTGGGGCAGCCTGAGCAGTGGTGTAATACTATCTGGGCTGCCTGCTGCTCAACAGCAGGACCAGAACCATGGCAGGGGAAGCCTGACTGGGGCTGCATCAGACCAGGCAGCAGCAGGGCTATAATATCCTGGGCAGTGACAGCAGGTCCACAGCTGCCCAGGCACTGGTGGCAATATGATTGGGGCTGCCTGCCTCCCAGCAGCAGGGCTGGGGCCGCAGCCACAGCAGCCTGGGATGGGGAAACCAGGCCAGGCTGGGCCACGGCAGCCTGACAGAAGCAGCACAGCTGTTGCCTGGCAGTGGGGTTGGGATTGTGGATGCATCAGCCCAGGAGGGGAAACCTGGCCATGGCCGTAGCAGCCTGATGGAAGCAGTGTGTTTGGTCATGTACCAACGAGCAGGTAGCAGAGCTAGGGCTGGGGCTGGCCAGCAGGCAGCCTGGCCCGACTGAAGGAACCAGCAACATTATAGAAGATGATAAATCAAGGGATTCCACAAGTAACTGTTTAAGCCGGCTTTGATTTTCTTTTGTGATGTGTTGTCTAAGCGATACATTTGTCCCAAGGTTTAAAATACACGAGCACCAAATAGACAAGAGATAGATATAGATAATAAATTAAAAAAGCAGGAATTAACAATCCTTGTGGCTATCATCTCAATAATCACTTTCACTCTCCTTTAATTTCCTCCCCCTCCTCCTCCAATTCCTCCTTTCTTATTAGATTGATAGGCATGGCTCATGTCTTTCACTATGCTTGTACAAAACTATGGAAGCTATTTTAATGGTGGCTTTTGCATACTAGAATAGTAATACAAATAAAATTATTACAAGAATCTTATAGCACAATTATACAGGAACTGACCTAATGTAGTCATAAGAGTGTTTAATTTATTGATTAAAAACACCCTTCTGAGAAAATGTTGGCATAGTATTCATATCATATGAGCCATTTTATTTTGCATTTATAATTTTTAAAGTAAAGCAACTGAATTTAGTAGCACCAGAATGCAAACAGAAGCTAATTTTAATAAAGTTTTTGTAAAAACTGATACTATAATATTCATACTTATAATGTGTTTTTTTTAACTCTTAATTGGTTGCAAAGTTAATTAATAAATTACACAGTCATCAACAGTGCAATGTTTTGTTTCTAAATTATTATAAAATTAATACCAATCATCAATATTATGGTCCATCCAGAAGTATGTATTAATATAGATTTAACAATAGGCCAGAGCAGCTTGACAATGCTTTTACACTGCAAAGCAATGATGTTAAAAAAACAAAAATAAAATGTATACAAGGCTTTAACACTAGGTAAGATCATTTCTAATACCTGCCATAAGATATTTGCCATAAAGAGACAATCTGGGCTAGCTGTAGCTATTACACAAGATAAAAAGTAGAAAACCAATAATAAATCACCACTACCTCTTCATTTGCGGATGTTGCTTTTCAAAGGTAAAGTTCTATAACTTGGAAATTCAAAAGAAGAGATGAATGTGGTTGGTAGTGAAACCTGTCAGTAAACAAGATTTCAAACCTTTGGGAGCAAAAGACAGCACAAATGACTAGTTTAAAGGAAGGTAGTGAGAACAGTATAAAAGTGCCTGAAAGACAGCTATTTTAACTTTTCCTTTTCCAGTTCTGCTAGGAAAGTTCTAAAGGAAGTTTGATTAATGATAAAAGGATTTTTAGAGAAAAAAAGGTGGGCAAGAAAATATCTTTTATTGGACCATTTTCTATAACTACACAGAGAACTTCTTGTCAGTTTAGCAAATTTTCATCAATGAAATTAAGGACACAGGAAGGCATGATTAGCATTATTAAAATAGCTGATGCATAGGATACAGCAACTGAATTATCCTTCATAGGTCCTTGTAGTAAGTCTTGAAAACAAGATGTTTTCTGTAGTACCTGAATAAATATTCCTATTACAGGTTGTACCTCCCTTAACCAAGATTCTGCGGTCAGGCAACATCTGTGGTCTGGCATGGACCATGGATGTTCCTGGACCATAGAGCCCAGGAAGAAGGAGTTCTGGAGGTGGGGCAGGAGTGCTGTAAGGGGCACCAGTGACTCAGCCGGGAGCACAGCCTGGATGGGAGATGGATGGATGGCATGCGGGGAGCTCTGGCCCCAGCAGTGCTTCCTGGCCCCAGGGGCAGGGGAGCTCTAGTTTGATTGTGTCCATGGACCTCTGACTCTGGCCAGGGAGTTCCAATCCCAGCATCAGCAGCCAGGGAACTCTGTCTGTGTCCCGGCCAAAGAGCTCCAGCCACGTTCTGGCTCCAGCGGACAAGAAACTCCAGCCCCAGTGGCAGCCAGGGAGCTCTGGCCCAGGCCACGGAGCTCCAGCCCTGGCAGCACTGGGATTGGGGAAACCTGGGGGGGCTGAGGCATCCGCGGGGGCAGGCTGAAGTCTTAGCCCAGTGGCAGCATGGCCACAAGGGGAGGGACCTTCCCTGGTCCAGCAAATTCCCTCATTCGGGACCAGTCAGGTCTTGAGGGTACCACACCAGCAAGGTCCAATCTGTAGCGTATTGGTAAGATGGCTATGGATGTCAGGGAAAAGTTGAGTGAAAGGAGAAATGCAGGCACTATCTTTGGGTAGTAAAGGAAGTAGTTTAAGAGGCTGGTGATGTACTAAAACAATAAGATTTAGAGCCTGTCAAAAGGTCTCTAAACACCATTAAATGATAGTATTTATACTTTTTATTTATTTTATATCTCTTTCATGGCACCTCTTATACATATCGTCTACGTCTACACTGGCCGCCTATTACGGAATAGGCATGCAAATGTAGCACTTTGGAAGAGGCAAATCCGCGGGGGATTTAAATATCCCCCGCGGCATTTGCATTTTACTTGCAAGTAGGAATAAGAGATCCTCCGGAATAGGGCTTTATTCCAGAGGATCGCGCCAGTCTGGACGCTTTTCTCCGGCTTATCTCCAAGCCGGAAAAAAGCGGCGGCCATGAAAATGCAAATGCCGCGGGGGATATTTAAATCCCCCGCGGATTTGCCTCTTCCAAAGTGCTACATTTGCATGCCTATTCCATAATAGGTGGCCAGTATAGACACAGCCCTTATGTCTAAATGGAATAGTCATAATGTATTCCATCATTCTTCATATGGATTTCATACAGATAAATCATTTTTAATGCTGTCCTCTGGCCCTTTTCTGTTTTCATGATATTCTTTTTGAGGAGTGACTGAAGCCAATCGCTGTATTCTAAACAGCAGCAATAGGATTCTTCAAAAGTTACAATACTAAACCAACTGGCAGTGATTAGCTACATTAGTCCAGGAGATAAGGATAATCTTTTTATACAGGACAGCTAACACTGAAAAGACATATTTTCAAAAATCAGTCTTTCAAGCCATGGAAACAATTATGTTGGAGCAATATTCACAGTGCAGTTCACCCATTCTTTCAAACAATCCCTTTCTAAAACCAAAATGTTTTGGAAACATCTGAAATTCTTGAATGGGAGCAGTGAGTCAACAGGAGCAGTTGATTCATTGTGTGCTATCATCAGGAGACATCACTATTTTTTGTAGTCATAGATTAAGAAGGAAGGTCTTCTCATCCATAAGTCACTGGTTACAAGATAGGAAACAAAGGGTAGGAATAAATTATCAGATTTCACAGTGGACACAGGTAAATAGCAGGTGCTTCTATGGTTTGTACTGGAAATTGTGCTGTTCAATATATTCGTATATAATTTGGTAATGAAGGAGATGAGTGAGATGGAAAAGTTTCAGGGGATACAAAATTATTCATGTTGATAAGTGCAAGGTAATACACATTAGAAAACATAATACCAACTATACATGTGAAAGGAAGGGGGCTAAATTAGCTGCTGCCACTCAAGAAAGAAACTTTGGAGTTATTGTAGATAGTTCTCTGAAAATATGTGCTCACTATACGCCAGCAGTCAAAAAATCTAACAATGTTAGGAACCAATAGGTGATAATAGTAAAAATAGCATCATGCCACTATATACATCCATCGTAGTGTGATGCCTCTCTAAAGACCACATAAATATCTGTGTGTTTCCTACCACAATTTAGCTGAAAGTTGTGTGTTATCAGCCATTTTGGAAGAATTGTTGCAAAGGTGAAAATAAAATTCAAGACTTGTGATGCCTAGCTCTGTCAGTTGAAACTATAAAATCCCTTTAGTTCCCAATATCATCTCACATTGTGTTTGGCTGAGAGATCCCTCCACTCCCAAAGGGTACATCTCTATTGCAGAGTTTTTCAGAAAAACGGCCCTTTTTCTGAAAAAAAATCACTTACGTCCACACTGCAATCGTCTTCCCTGGAAAGAAAATGGAAAGAACAGAGGAGTTTTTCTGACATTGGTAAACCTCTTTCTATGAGGAAGAAGCCTTTTTCTAAAAGAGCTCTTTTGGAAAAAGGAGTGTGTGAACTGGGAAGAGGAAGTTCTTTTGAAAGAAGAGGAAAGAGGAAAAAACAAAGGTGCCCTGGGGGCTGCTCCATACATAGTAATAGCAGCTTAAATGCGAGATAACATCCATTCAGTGTGGACATTATCTTTCAAGAAAGCAGGTCACTTTTTTTATGAGCTTTTGCTGTGTAGATGCTCCCATTCAGAAGACGTTTTTTCAGAAGATCTCTTCTGGAAAAGTTTCTTCCAAAAGAAACCTGAAGTCTAGATGTAGCTCCAAAGCATACAGATGCAAATATTTACTTCTGGCAATCACTGCTCTTAACACCAGGAGAAGTAGATTCACAGGTGTTGTTCAGCCACCCTCAATATGAAAAATATTCTTTCTCCTAATGCTTTTTCATCAATACCATAGTTATTCAATCCACACCAAATTGTGGTTTACTGATGTATGACACTTTATGGTGAGATTTTTATTGTTTATTTGAGTAAAGCAAAAATACCTTGATTGTAATGTACTCATATTTTATTGACTAGAAAAATTGGCTGTGGTTGTTCTTTCTTTAGTTGGTTTTTTTTTGCCCTGTACCTTTTAAACTTATGTCATAGGTGTCAACCCATTCTCACTTTCCCTGTATATTAAAAAGAGCTGACTCATATTCATTTATGTTTTATATATTCAATAACAGCTCTTACTTTCAAAACAGAAGGGTCCAATTTCCTTGTGATTATTATTTTCTTTAAAAGTCTTCCACTCTTTACTCTGGATACTGTCCTCATATTTGACTAGATGCACACACATGACCACACATACATAAAGTTTGCACAACACTAATCTTAAATTGTTGTTCTCTCATTGACATCTCAAATTATGAGTTCCTAGAGTGACCTGTAAATAGTTGTAAAATAGATAGACAACTCAAATACTTTTAAAAACTTAAAATGTATTTAGCTTCCTACCACTGTAATAATTGAATGAAATGTTTCAGTGTCTACAAGTAATTTCCAGTCAAATGATTCTGACCAAAAAAAAAAAAAAAAAAATATTGAGACTTTTCCATTAAGGATCAGGCAAAACAACCTTTGGGTAAGTCTACGCTGCCACCTCATTGCAGGAGGAGTAATGGTAGTTCGAATTAGGAGCTTTAATTCGAACTACCTAGCCCGTGCTGCGTGTAGCCATGGGCAAGTAGTTCAAACTACGGGGCATTTAAAAATAGCGGGGTCCAGGAACATGCAAATAAAGCCCGGGATATTTACATACCCTCTGTTACTATGAAAAATTAGACTCTTTAAAATGAATCTAAAATGGTACCCTCAACTCAAGTGCACTTCCAAAGCACCTCTTGATGTGGTGTCTCTCAGCTGACTTTGTTGTGTCTTCAGAGAGCAAAGCCATGAATTCCAGTGGATAAATAATGTAGCTGCCTTCAGTTGGGTTTCTTACCCTTTAAATTCAGCCTTTTGCTCAGCTCCCAGATTACCTCTGTTCCCTACTTGAAATATGTCATTCTAGTTGTGGACAATAGAAGAACCTGGGCCCTTACAATTTACATTTCAGTTAATTGCTTCTTCTTTTCAGAGCATCTTCTTACCAGGCCCATTTAACCATATCCTTTGGTTAGGACTAATGTTCTTAGGGGCTCTCTCTTCCTGTTAAACAAACTATGCAAATGAAACCAGAAAACAAATTCTGAATAACTCTCAATTTGCTTTCAGTAGAAAGGAGCACTCTTCCTTGCCTCTCTGGTCCCAGACATTTCCTTTTATTTGGACCATAAGGGTCCTGATTAGCTGTTGATAGCCCTTCTAGCTCTTGGAGGACCAGGTCTCTGTGACTTTCTCATCATCTATTCTGAAGAGTCCTATCTAGGTAAGCTTGAAGGACCCACCTTTGCTGCTCTTTTCCTCTCAGCTCACTGCTTTCTGGAGAAAGATGTAGCAGGACCACAGGGAGCTGCAGGGGTCAAATATACCTCATTGTGTTATCATATGACCTAAGCCTGTATATTTAAGAACTGACCTACAGAAGTCTGAGTATCTGTTTGATTATATAGTAGATGCTTGTTTTCAGCAAAACCTTGTAAGAGCAAACACACCTTATCCCCTAGGAACATTTTCCTTAATGTAAATTACCAATATTTTAAATAACAGCAACAGTTGCATAAGAACAACATACCAAAAGGGTACTGATATGATGATACTAATAAGCATTCATTGTATCTGGAGTGGTGGATGCACAACACTTCTGAAAATCATATATTATACTTGTCTTAAATTATAGACTTTAATAAGGGTGAATTTAGATTTTAAACCTGGGAACTCTTACGTTTCTAATGGCAAATACTATGCAATACCAGCTTCTCTTCCCTGCTTTACTATAAACAAACAAACAAACAAACAAACAAATAAAATGGGTATTTTATTCTGCAGTGTCTCAAATCTGCTCCCACCTGTATTAGTAATAAAATTAGCAGGCAACTTCAGGGGATTCAGGATCACATTCATGGGATTCTAAGATTATGATAAACAGATATAAGTAAATGTGTGATATACAGAAGGGCTGGTAAAAGACATAAGTCACAACATGCTACTTTAGGCACCTAAATCCCAGAATCAGTCCCCACTGGGATTCACAAAACCTCCACACAGCTGCATCCAAATGCTATCAGCATCTGTACTTGCTCAGCACCTAAAATTTGCAGTTAAAGTTTCCTTGGTTTCTATGTTTCTGCCTCTGGACATGAGCTCTATAGCCTCACAGCGGGCCTCTAGACATGTAAACTCCATAGTAATGCACAAACTGGGGAAAGTAACATTTTCTTCAACCTAACTCACCTGAAGATCCCAATCCAGAAAGTGTGCTCAGAGCTCATATATAGACTAGCTTCTACAAGGTGGCCTCAGGAAGGTGGAGGATTTCCTTCATAACTTTTAGCCCGCTATTTCTGGTACACACCTGAATGTAATTAGATAAGGGGGACTGGATGTCTGGTCTCTGTAGCCAGACAGGAACCCCCCTGTATCATCCATTTTTGCTTGCCTGGAGCATGCAGGGCACACAGAGCAGTAAAAGCCTTGAACAGAAGGCCTGGATATGCAGGCTGCTGTGACCCTGAATGGCTGTAAACAGAGATACGCCAATTGCTGACCAAGAGGCTGCCAAGGAGTGCCCTTGACTGAAACCTATATTGATACGAACACACAGCCTCTGTGGGGGGAGGAATCTCTCACCCAGTAAAAAAATGTCCAGTACTCATAATTTAGTTATCTCTCTTATCAGTGTAAATTAAGTTGAAACTTGCTTGTAAGAACTGACGCCAAAAAAAAAAACGGACCAGTACAATTTGGCGTCTTAGATAAGAAAGAGGATACGGGCCCCTATGGGTATAAAGATGGGTCCAGCAGCACATTTACTCTGAGTGTCAATCTACCATCTATCTGCTGGTTGGGTTAGGTGATTGGCTTCCTGAGGTTCCACGGGGACGCCCACCTCGTATTCGTCTTTCCTAGGAATTGAGGGACCGGCCCTGGCTTGACCTGCTGGAGTTGAGAGGCACAGAAGGGGGTAAAAATTGTACCTGGATGTGGTCCTTTGTCTTAAGTGTGCACATAGACTTAGAGCTCTTTAAAGATTAAGCTGTCACTTGGTACCATTATTTCTATTTTCTATATTTATTTTCTTTGTAACCATTTTTTAAGATCTATATTTGCTAGCAGTTAAGAAATAGAGCTATAGCCATTGTAACCATATGCTTTATAAGCTTTTTTATTAAACCTGTAACTGTTTAAGCTTTAACCTGACTCCTTCAGTTGCTGTAACAGAACCAAGCACAATTTAAAAGAACTTCAGCCGGTCATAAGGGACAGATATAGGAAGAGCTTGGGCGTTTTGGATTGTGTCACTCCCAGGTGATAGATCCATTGGGGTATCTCTCAGTCTTCCCTAGACTGCCCGCTGCAAAGGGATCCTGTATCCTAGCAGCTGAAATCTGAGATGTAATAAGCTCCTCCTATAAACTCTGGGGCCTCTGTTAGCCTGTTGGCTGCCCTCCGCGATGGGACCCCGGTCCCAGCGGTAAAGGCACAGACGTTAAACCTTTTCTCGGTAACATACACACACACACACACTGCCCTGACCGTCGGCTGACAGTCTCCCACATAAGTATGCTAACCACCAAACTACAGAAGAAATTTTCTTACTTTCTCACTCAGTCTCTCTCTGGCCCCAAAATTCCCTAATTATTTAATGTATGGTGAAATATCTTCACCAGGAGATATTGAAGAGTCTGCATAATAGAATAGCCTGTAGCCCAGAAGAAATGGGAGAGTTTTGTTCATATCTCTGCCCCCCTTAGATGGGGAAAAAGAAACTAGAGCACTTGCCACACCTAAGGTTCTTCATGAATTTAGCCTAAAGAGACATATTCTTTAATTCCAGGTACATGACATGAGTTAGTATCAGAGGGGTAGCCTGTTAGTCTGAATCTGCAAGAACAATGAGAAGTCCTGTGGCACCTTATAGACTAAGAAATTTATTGGAGCATAAGCTTTCATGGGCAAAGACACACTTCATCAGATGCATGTAGTAGAAATTCCAGAGGCAGGTATAAATATACACGCATAAGAAAAGAGTACCAATCAAGAGTAAGGCCAGAGATAATGAGGTCAATTCAGGCAGGGACGATGAGGCCCACTTCTAGCAGCTGATGTGGAGAGGTGAACACCAAGGCTGTGTCTAGACTGGCCAGTTTTTCCGAAAAATCAGCCACTTTTCCGGAAAAACTTGCCTGCTGTCTACACTGGCCACTTGAATTTCTGCAAAAGCACTGACTTCCTACTGTAAGAAATCAGTGCTTTTTGCGGAAATACTATGCCGCTCCTGTTCGGGCAAAAGTCCCTTTTGCGCAAAACTTTTGTGCAAAAGGGCCAGTGTAGACAGCTGAGATTTGTTTTGCACAAAAAAGCCCCGATTGCGAAAATGGCGATCTGGGCTTTTTTGCGCAAAAGCACGTCTAGATTGGCCACGGATGCTTTTCCGCAAAAAGAGCTTTTGCGAAAAAGTGTCCAAGCCAATCTAGAATAGTGATAGAAATGTAGCCGTGTTAGTCTGGTGTAGCTAAAACAAAATACAGGACTATGTAGCACTTTAAAGACTAACAAGATGGTTTATTAGATGATGAGCTTTCGTGGGCCAGACCCACTTCCTCATATCAAATAGTGGAAGAAAATAGTCACAACCATATATACCAAAGGATACAATTAAAAAAAATGAACACATATGAAAAGGAAAAGACCCCAACTACCTTACCCATTACAAAGATAGCTTCCCCAATTATCACCTCTAATACCATTAACTCACAGACATTTACCCTTCCCCACCTCTAATATCATTAACTCACAGGCATTTACCTTCCTTTCCCCCACCCCCCTGCATCCTGCTTCTGTTCTGAAATGTGATTTGTCCTTTTCATATGTGTTCATTTTTTTTACCGTAATTGTATCCTTTGGTATATATGGTTGTGACTATTTTCTTCCACTATTTGATATGAGGAAGTGGGTCTGGCCCACAAAAGCTCATCATCTAATAAACCATCTTGTTACTCTTTAAAGTGCTACATAGTCCTGTATTTTGTTTCATGCCAATCTAGACGCTCTTTTCCACAAATGCTTTTAATGGAAAACTTTTCCGTTAAAATAATTTGCGGAAAATCATGCCAGTCTAGACGTAGCCCAAGAGAGGAGAAACTGCTTTTGTAGTTAGCTAGCCATTCACAGTCTTTGTTTAATTCTAAACTGATAGTATCAAATTTGCAGATGAACTGTAGCTCTGCAGTTTCTCTTTGAAGTCTGTTCTTGAATTTTTTTGTTGCAGGATTGCTACTTTTAAATCTGCTACTCTGTGTCCAGGGAGATTAAAGTGTTCTCCTACAGGTTTTTGTGTATTGCCATTCCTGATATCTGATTTGTGTCCATTTGTTCTTTTATGTAGGGACTGTCCAGATTGGCTGGTGTATATGGCAGAGGAGCATTGCTGGCACATGATTGCATATATTACATTGGTAGATGTGCAGGTGAATGAGCCCGAGATGGTGTGGCTGATGTGGTTAGGTCCTGTGATGGTGTCGCTGATGTAGATATGTGGGCAGAGTTGGCACCGAGATTTATTGCAGGGATCGGTTCCAGAGTGGGAGTTACTGTGGCGTGGTGTATAGTTGCTGGTGAGAATTTGCTTCAGGTTGGCGGGTTATCTGTGGGCAAGAACTGGACTACCTCCCAAGATCTGTGAGAGTGGAGGATCATTGTCCAGGATGGGTTGTAGATTGCTGATGAAACATTGGAGAGGTTTTATCTGGGGACTGTAGGTGATGGCCAGTGGTGTTCTGTTATTGTCTTTATTGGGCCTGTCTTGTAGCAGGAGGCTTCTGGCTATATGTCTGGCTCTGTTGATCTGTTTCCTCAATTCCTCACGTGGGTATTGTAGTTCCAAGCATGCTTGGTATAGATCTTGTGTGAGTTAGGAATGCAACACTATTTATATCTTTATCACATGGTAGGAATCCATATCCCCAAACTCTAAGGCCTATTACTAAGTTGTGTTTTTCTCTCAAATAAAAGCCTCCTTTTTTCTGCATACAAGGTAAGCAAAGGCAACCTTTAAGGAAGTGAGGCCTTTAAAATCGTTTGAGCTATAAGAAAAGCTATGCAGTAGGCATAGATGAAAATCTAAGAGAAAAGGATATTTTTAAAATACCTGTGTTCCTGATAAATGCTTATCTTTATCTCTACCTTCTTATCTTTATCTCTTTTTCAAACATCTGTTTTATTAGCACAGATTTTGCATTTTCCAAATTGGGCACAATTCTTAGTTTTGATTTAAACCACAAACTGAATATAACATGCAAAAATAATAAAACAAGATAATGTTTCTGAATAGATAGCAAAGCATTACTTTACCAGAAAATTTAAATGTATATAAATGTCATTTTTTGCTAAAATGTATTTCATTGACTGATTGATGCTGGAAATAAATGTGATATTTTCAGTGTTACATTCGAGTGCTCTAATCTCCACTAAATCATTTTCCTCAGGTGTCACCTCCAAGACAATGATTAATGACATACTAATAAAGTTCACTTTGGCAGTCTAAAACTAAAATGTCATTTCTATTGGGCATGAATAATTTTCAGCTAAATAGAGCCTTGAATCAGTGCCCTGATGTTCTTATTCAAGGACGTTATTTTTAAAATGTTTCAATACAACTGAAAGAAAGAGAAAGCTGGATGTGAATTATCTGCATGATGAAGTGATGTTTTTGTTGGCTGATTCTTCCTTGACTCTTGGTGCTGTATTCTCTTGGGAAATAAATTAAGCATTATCAATCACTACCTATAATCAGTTTTACAAATCACCATACAGTACTGTTAGCCAATCACAACTGAGAACATAACTTATACTTGCGCATAAGATCCCCTTTCTTATCTGGATGTGCTTTATGTGAGAAAGGAAACCAGCATTCTTCATACTATGTATTATTATTCCTTAATTTTGAAGTGTTAACAATCTGCTCAGCACTGTATAAGAAACAGAATAAGAATAGTGCCTGCCCCCAGAGGGTTTACATTCTTAAGGACAAACAGAGATATCATGGATACACATTGAGAAGTCCACAAGAGGAATAAACTGAACCATGCTTATTTTAAGATATCTTGATGGTAATGCAGAAGAGAGCTTTCAGAAAAGATCTGAATAAAGAAAAAATGACAGATTGGTGAACAAGATATTCCTTGTGTGGATGCAAAAAGACAGAGGTGGGACAAGGAGATAAAAGTGTATCCATCCTGATATTATCAACATAGTGGAAAGAACAATGATGCGATAAGAGATTTAGGTTGGGGATAAGTTATGTACAAGATATAACAAGCAGATATGTAGGTCAAGTGAAATTATGATGAAAGGATTAATGGAAGAGTTGGCATAGTCAACTCTATAGGAACAGTATTATTAGACTTCAGATGGGATTTTCAAAACTTTTGGAGTAGAGCTGACCAGAAAATGGTCTGCCCATCCAGTGTAAATTTTAAAGATCTTTTTTAAAGTATCCTGCTCTGCTACAGAAAGAAACTGGAGCCTTTCAATATTTTTCACAAATACAAGTAAGTCAGGGTAAGTCTACGCAGCAAAGTTCTTTTGAAATTAGCCCTTATTTCGAAATAACTTTCCTAGCGTCTACACAGCCAAACCGCTATTTCAAATTTAATTCAAAATAGTGGAGCACTTCTTTCAAATTTGGTAAACCTCATTCTATGAGGAATAATGCCAAATTCGAAATAGCTATTTCGAAATAAGTGCTGTGTAGACACTTATTTCAAAATAGGGGCCTCCAGCCTCCCCAGAGTGCCCTGGCCTCAATCAAGAACATTCTCTCCCTCTCCCCCTCCCCGGAGACCTTAAAGGGGTAGACTCTGGCCACAGTGCCTGTGCCAGCTCCAAGCCTGCCAGCCCAGAGGTAGCAGTCACTGCCCCTGATCCAATGGCCCAAAACATGAGCCAGCAAGCCACTGGCAGTCAGCCCTCCACCGCTCCACAGAAGCAGTCTGCTAGCTCCCTGGAGCCTGCCAGAGCCTGGTGAAGGTGGGTGCCTCCCTGGTCCAGGATGGAGATCATGGACCTTATGCCCCCAACGTCCATGATCTCTGCACTAGATGGAGGAACGTGGCCATCTATGGCAGGATAGCTGCCAGTCTGGTCACCAAAGGCCACATGTAAACCCAGGAGCAGGTTTGCATCACCAATCAAGTTGTTCTGGCAAGACCCCCAACCCTGAGCCCTGAGCTTCCCCTTTCCCTTCTTCCCCTTACTTCCCTCTTCCAGCTCCCTTCTCCCAGGTTTCCCCCTCCCCTCTCCCACCTACTCTTCTCACCTCTCCCACCTCCTTTCCTTGGTCTCACCAGTGTTTGATTCCCTTTCCCCCAGTTTTGTTAAAGAGAGTTTGTGTTCATGAAAATACATGTATTTTATTTGACATCAGGAAGGAGGGCTAGGGAGGGAAAGTGGAAGAACATGAAGGAGAAATGAGGCACAAGCCCCCAATGGCGCAGACCAGGGAGGCTCTTAGTGCTCCTCAGGGTAAAAGCTCTCCTGCAGGGCCTCCTGAATACTGACAACCCCCCGATGGACCTCCCGGATGGCAGAAAGTCACTGCAGAAAGTGCAGCCAGGCTCACAGCAATGCGTCCAAGAGAAGCTCCAGAGTGCCCAGGGGCAGCAGAGTGGTGTGGTGTCCCAAGTTAGGGCAATCAGAGCACGCAGAAACAAAATGCTTTGCTGTCCCTCATCAAGGTAGACAAGCAAGCAGGGAAAGCTGAGAACTGGATGTCCGGCAGGATCCCTTTCAGCACAGACCTCAGATAGCCTCAAGCAGCAGCCTCACACAGTAAGTCCTGACCTGGTGCCTTGCTGGAACTGGTTCCAGCCGGCCTTAAATGCGATTCAGAGTCCACTCAGTGTGGACGCGCTATTTCAAAATTACAAAATGCTATTTCAAAATGCATTTTGTGTGTAGACGTGTCATTTTGAAATAAGCTATTTCAAAATAACTATTTTGAAATAAGATATTTTGAAATAACACTGTAGTGTAGACATACCCTATGAAGCTACGCCTCTCCATCACAGTAGAAAAGCCAACCGCCTGGAAATTAAGCTACTCACCTGAAATGTGGGTCACACAAGTTCAGGTCTGCTCTGTGGTTGTTTTTATTTCTCTCTCTTTCTTGATTGGACCAGAAATTCCACCGCAGACCTGAGAAACTGGAACATACATGCAAATAGCTGTGGTTTTGACAAAGTGGCATTTTCTGATGGAAAACTCCTAATCAGCTCTACTTAGGAGCACAAATCCCTCTGATATTCTGGGGATTTGTGTGCCTAAACACGTGAATACTTTAGGAAATTTCACTGTAAACTGCCATTCCTAGTAATGCTCTGCCCTTAGCTTTACTCCATCATTCTTGGCTTTCTGTTTCATCTGAGTTTTACTAGATTCTGTTCCCTTCCTTTGCATTAAAACCCCTGCACTTGTTCACTCTTTTTGCTCTTTTTTTAATTAATTTGATGCATTTTCATTCATGTTTGCTGTTTCTACTTGTTCTGCTTTGCATCTTCTAAATATTTTTGTTCCTTTCTCTTTCTATGTTTTGTGTCTGTTTCTCTTCACTACTCACAATCCTTTGACTCAGTTTCCATGACTCACAAACCTTGATAGTAAACTACATGTTGCAACTTATTGTTGCAAGCATTATAGCAATGAGCAAAGTTCCCATCTGGTAGGGTAGGCCATTATGCTTGAGTACTCCGGAATGAAGCCGTATATAACACAACTGCCACGTGGTCACAATTCTGAGTAACAAGGATGTAAATAAAGCAAATACTGGATAAGTGCACTCAAACATTTAATCTGGCTACAAAGCCCCCCAAACCATGATAATTAATTGGCCCTGTATGGCTGAATAGAATCACAGGGCTGGAAGACACCTCAGAAGGTCATCAAATCCAGCCCCCTGGACAAAGGAGGATCAACCCCAACTCAATCATCCCAGCCAGGGCTTTGTCAAGATGAGATGTAAACCTCTAGGGATGGAGATTCCACCACCTGCCTAGGTAACCCATTCCAATACTTCACCACCCTCCTGGGCTATGTCTACACTACAAGGGTTTTGCTCCCGCCTTTAAACTTAACCCATAGACTCTCAACAGGCTTTTCTCCCTCCATATATTGGAGCTCTGAACAATTGGGGGGGTATGTCTACACTAGCTCATTAGTTCGAGCTAGGTAGGGTAATTAGGGCAAGTGGAGTTGCAAATGAAGATGGGGTTTAAATATCCCGGGTTTCATTTGAATGTTCCCGGGCGCCACCATTTTTAAATCCCCCTTAGTCCTCGTGGAATGAGGAGTAACAGTAGTTCGAATTAGGATCTTTAATTCGAACTACCTACTCCGCGCCACGTGTAGCTGTGGGCACGGAGTTCAGACTAAGGGGGATTTAAAAATGGCGGCTCCCAGGAATATGCAAATGAAGCCCAGGATATTTAAATCCCAGGCTTCATTTGCAACTCTGCCTGCCCTAATTACCCTACCTACCTCGAACTAACGAGCTAGTGTAGACATACCCATACTGTTTTCTACATACAGTGCAACTCCTCCTTTTCTCTCCATCTGTTCTTCCTGAACAGTTTATACCCTTCCATGACAGTGCTCTAGTCATGCGAGTCATCCCACCAAGTCTTTATTATTCCAATCAAATCACAGTTGTTTGACTGTGTCAGGGCTTCTAATTCTTCCTGTTTGTGTCCCAGGCTTTTTGCATTTGTGTACAAACACCTTAGATAACTATTTGATTGCCCTATCTTCTCCATTCGAATCAGAGGTCCTTCTTTGCTGCTTCTTCTTCATGTTTCTTCCTGGTATCCCACTTCCCTACTTACTTCAGGGCTTAGGTCACCATCCCCCAATGAACCTAGTTTAAAGCCCTCCTCACTAGGTTTGCAAGCCGGTCCGTGAAGATGCTCTTTCCTCTATTGGTTAGGTGGATCCCATCTCTTCCTATCAATCCTTGTGCCCAAAACAGAGTCCCATAGTCGAAGAAACTAAAGCCCTCTCTCCAACACCACCTGAACAACAACTAATTTACTTCCTCAATTCGATGATCCCTACCTGGACCTTTTCCTTCAACAGGGAGGATGGACGAGAACACCACTTTCACTTCAAATTTCTTGATCCTTCTCTCCAGTGCTATATAACCTGTAATGACCTGCTCAATGTCATTCCTGGCCATATCGTTAATTCCTACATGGAGAGGCAGGAAAGGGTTATGATATGAAGGTCTGATCAGTTTTGAAAGAATCTAGGTCACATCCTGAATTCTAGCTCCTGGTAAGCAGCACACTTCTTGAGATAACTCCATCCCTCTTAGGAGGGAGTCCCCAACCACCACCACCCGTCTTCTTCTCTTGGGGGTGGTGGTCATGGAGTCCTCATCCATAGACTATGCATCCCATTCCTTCCAGCAGATGATGTCTCCTTCTGAGATCTGAAAGGTCTCTGCCAAAGCGTTCTTCACAGTAGTGCCTGTGCAGGGAACCTGAAAGTAGTTAGTTACTTCTACTATAATTGGGGATACCTGAGTTGGCTTCCTTCTCCTGGAAGTTACATGCTGCCAGTTTTCTTCCTTGTTCTATATTGCCTTCCTGGTGTGTATAGTGTGAATAGTTGTTGCGGTGCTGCCAAATCCAATTCAATATACATACGGGTGAAGGTGCAGTGAATATGAGCTGGCAGTAGAGAAAGGTGAAAAATTACAGAAACCACCATGGTGCCCCTACACTGATTTATATGTATCTACTGTGACTGCCACTTTGGTTTCAGGACTATACTTCAGCTCTCACCAAGATGGGAGGGGTTGCAAATGCTTTTGAGGAGGAGATTAGCATTCAAAATGACCACAACAAATCAGAGAACTGGTATGAATTCAGTTAGGTGAAATTCAATAAAAATTACGTGAAGTACTTTGCACATGAGAAGGAAAAATCAAATGGGTGTCTAGAAAATGGGTGGTAATACCATTGAAAAGGAGCTGGGGTTTGCAGTGGATCACAAATAGAATATGAGTCTACAATAAGATAAAATTGCAAAGAAGGCTAATATTCTGGTGTGTAGTAACAGAGTGTCACATGTAAGACAAGGGAGGTAACTCTCAACTCACCACTAGTGAGGTCTGCGCTGCCATACTCTGTATTGTCTCAGGCACTGTGCTTTGGGAAAGATGTGTACAAATTAGAAGGAGTCCAGAAGAGAGCAACAAAAATGATAATAGGTTTGCAAAACCTGACCTATAAGGAATAGCTATAAAAACTGGGCATGTTTAGTCTTGAGAATAAAAGACTGAGGCAAAACCTGACAAGTCTTCATATATAATAAGGGATGTTACACAGTTATTTTTATATCCATTGAAGGTAGGATAAGAAATAATGGACGTAATCTGCAGCAAGGATGATTTAGTTTAGATATTCCTCAGCACAGCGGGCTGGACTTGATGAATTCTTAAGGACCCTTTAAATGCTATATTTCTAGGATTTTATAATTTTCCCTTATTTCCCATGGGGTTTCCATGCTTCACCATTTTGTGTTTATCATGCCATTACTACAACCACTAAGATTTACACTTGTCTGTTAATAAGGACATGTTGTAAAAATCCTGTTATTCTGAACATGTGGGCAGTTAGTGAGTTATTTCCACATGGAATATTACTCATTAAAATATGTATTTCTCCCATTAAAAGAGTGCATTTTGAAATAACTTATCTGTTTGTTCATAGGAAAGTAAACTAAGAGAGGCTTTATTTCACTAACGTTGTAAAAAGTCTTTTCCTATATATAATTTTTGTATAATTATTTTAGTACAGTTTCAAACATTTTCTGTATAGGTGGAATATCTTTCTTCTGAACAAATATTCTACCAGTACTCCTAGAAAAAAACTAAACATGTACATGATAACTTTTTACACACAAGTCTAAATAAAACTGCCAGTGACCAGTAGAATTGTATGGAAGGAAAAATATCATTATGTCCAAAATGAGAGTGATGTGCTTAATCATTATTTTCAGGACTGGCTATATAACCTACTTTTATCTGAATCAAAGCAAACATTTTTTTCACTGAAAAAATCTGCCTTTTGCTTCTACAAACTATAGCTGTTCATTATGTTATAATGAAGGTGAATCTTAAGGTCAACGCATCCTCCTTGTCACTTATTATTGACAGAATTAAGGAAAGGGAAAAGAAACACAGAAGTAATCTCAAATGTACTTCTAAGAATATCTTTCAAATGACCATGAAAGAACTGAAGCCCAATATTCCAAAGTTTGACTGGTTTGCATATGCATAGAACAATACATTATGTTTTTCTCTCCCATTCAATTCAAACTTTATGAATCTGTTTGTCTGTCTGGCTGTGTCTAGACTACATGCCTGTCGGCAGAGGCATGTAGATTAGACAGATCAGCAAAGGCAAATGAAGCCACGATTTAAATGATCGCGGCTTCATTTACATTTACATGGCTGCCGCGCTGAGCCGACAAACAGCTGATCAGCTGTTTGTCGGCTCACTGCTAGTCTGGACGTTCCCCCTGTCGACATCAAAGCCCTTTGTCGGCAGCCCCATTATTCCTCGTGGAATGAGGTTTACCGGGGCTGCCGACAAAGGGCTTTGATGTCGACAGGGGAAACATCCAGACTAGCGGCGAGCCGACAAACAGCTGATCAGCTGTTTGTCGGCTCAGTGCGGCAGCCATGTAAATGTAAATGAAGCCGCGATCATTTAAATCGCGGCTTCATTTACCTTTGCTGAACAAACAAATCTACATGCCTCTGCCAACAGAGGCATGTAGTGTAGACATACCCTCTGTGAGTCTGTTTGTTCAAGAACTCCTCCTAAACTGTAACACCTAGAAAAAAACAACATATGATCTGGTAGCACTTTATAGACTACTGAAACATGAAGATGGTATCATGAGCTTTAGTGGGCACAGCCCACTTCTTCAGATGACCATAATTATGAGTATTAAAACTCAAAATAAATAGGAGAGGAGAAGAGGAAGAGGGAGAGGGAGAGGGAGAGAAAGAAAAAGGAAGTGGGTGGGGGAGAGACAGAGCATCATTAAGTATCTGGAGAATGGGTACTTAAACCTAAGCAGCTAAAAATCAAAGTCAATAGATAGATTCCTAAAACAGGAAGGATACCCCTCAGGGAGCTTCAGTGGTTATTAAGTAGGTAGAGTCCCCCCCAGCCCATATCACAATTCAGTCCATTAGAATGTGAATTGAATTTGTGGACTAACTGTGATTCTAGGTCTTCTCTGTGTATTTGGCTTTTAGAGCTGGTTTGTGACAAGACAGCTGCTTGCAGGTCTGTCAGACTGTGGTTTGTCAGGTTGAAATGCTCACCAACAGGCTTCTGTATATTCCCTTTACATATATCTGATTTGTGTCTATTGATTCTTTCCTGCAGAGATCATCCAGTTTGTCCAATATATATAGCAGTGGAGCATTACTGGCATTTGATGGCATAGATCAAATTACTGGATGTGCAGTCAAATGATCTTTTGATTTTGTGGCTTATGTTGTTTGCTCCAGTGATTAATTCGCCAGTGTAGATATGTGGGCAGAGTTGGCATCTTTTTTGGTTGCAGGGCTGGGTTCCTGGTGGTTTATGATGTGGTGTGTGGCATGGTTATCAGAAAGAATACGTTTCAGGTAAGGGGGTTGTCTGTAAGCAAGAATAGGTTTTTTCTCCTAAGGCCTCTGAGAGTGAGGGATCATTTTCCAAGATGGGTTGTAGATTGTATATAATGCGTTGGAAGGGTCTGAGTTGTGGACTGTAGGTATCAACAAGAGGAATTCTGTTATTTTCTCTTCTGGGTCTGTCTTGAAGTAATTCATGTCTGGGTATTTTTTTGGCTCTGTCAATTTGTTTTTTCACTTCCCCAGGTGGATATTCAGTTTTAAGAATGTTGTGTAAAGATCCTGTAGGTACCTGTCTCTGTTTGTGGGGTCGGAGCAAATCCGGTTGTATAGTAGGGCTCAGCTATATACAGTTGACTGAAAAATTTGTCTGGGATGAAAGCTGGAAGCTGTAGCAGTCGGTAGGTTTCCAATATAGGGTGGTAGAAATTTGTCCATTATTTAATTGTACTGTAGTGTCTAGGAAGTGGATTTCCCTTGTGGACTGGTCCAGGATGAGGTTGATAGTAGGGTAGAACTTGTTGAAATCCTTGTGGAATTCTTCAAGATACTCTTTACCATGGGACCATATGATGAAGATGTCATTGATGTCGCGTAAGTCAAGTAGGAATGTTAGGGGGCGAGAGCTGAGGAAACTTTGTTCAAGGTCAGCCATAAAGATGTTGGCATATTGTGTTGCCATGAGAGTGCCCATGGCTGTGCCGCTGATTTGGAGATAGAAATTGTTTCTGAATTGGAAGTAGTTGTGGGTGAGGATGAAGTCACAGAGCTCTGTAATCAGGTGTGCAGTGTTGTTGTTGGGAATGGTGCTCCTGATGGCCTGTAATCCATCTTTGGGTAGAATGTTGGTATAGACGGCTTCTACATCCATCCTAGCCACCAAATTTGGCATGTAGCTTCTTCTCCTAAATTAAAGCAAAGTCAGGGTGTGGTTGTGCCAGGAAAATGGGAAGTGCAGGAATGGGACTGGTTTCTAGAACATGGAAAGGCAGAGGGAAGAAAAAGGAGGGGCATGATATTCACAGTCATCACTGGGGGCAGTGAGCGAATAGGAGAACTATACTGCACAGTGACCACTGCAGGCAGCTGGGCCACCAAGAGAGTGGCAAGCTAGGGCTGCTACTTGCCATCTTGCCTGCCACCACACTGGGTAAATAGGGCCTCCCTTCTCAGCAAACAACTCCCTCCAGCCCCACTCCATGATGGGGGCTGGGGGAGGCAGAAAGCCCTGGTGGATGCTACCCCAGGAGAAGAAGGGGCAGGTGAGGGGGAAGCACCACTCCTATGATCCTGGCCTCATGCCCTGAAGGACCAAGGCAACACTGAGTAAGTCTTCTAGTGTTCACTACAAGAAAATGACTCTCTTATAGATATTACCATATAAAAAAATCTGCTCTTCCCAAAAGCCAGATTCCCTCAGAACATCCCTGATTATTTTAAGAAACGTGCCCAAGATTGCTTCCAGTCTCATCATCCTATTCATTCAGCCTTTCTACCCCAGATTAGTGATTCTGGACCTTTTCTCTTATTATTATTTGTATGGGTGGGTGGCACAGATTGTGATGCCTATAATTAAAAATGCCTAGAAATGTCTATCATTATAACACCTTGCTTGAAGTTGCTTTTTGTTTTGAGCTGATATTTATTTATGTTGGGTATGTCTCTCGGGTTGAATTTCAGCTGGAAAATTTCAACTGAGAGGGTTCACCCATTTCTGAGAATAAGAAAAGGAAAAATATTAGCTAGATCAGGTTAAAAAATCCATGCAGCTGTTTTGTTGAGCACCTATATACTTTGGTTCAATGACTTGAAATATGAGAGGAATTGCCTTAGTTACAGGAATGTGTCTTTTGTACTCCCTGTAAAAATCTGCTAACATCTGGCCGAATTGTAAGCCTTTAAAAAATCTTATTTCACAGTGGTCAAATATTTAGAGTTTGGCAGCTAAATTCTGTGGAGATTCTATCAGCGCTGAGAATGCTTCAACTTCTCACAGCTCCTATGTGCTGTTCATGTGCTATCCTCATAGAGCAGTGATGGCCAAACTAGGCTAGAGGGACTATGTCTATACAGCAGCATTATATCCCAATAACTGATATTATTCCAAAGTAACATCGTGTGCATCTACAAGACAAGCAGTTATTTCGATATAATGTTGAAATGATGTCAAGCTGGAGGACTTCCTATTCCAACTCCTGTAAGCCCCATTTTATGAGGAGTAAGCAAAGTTGGAGGAAGAGTGCTTTTCTCGGATTTCCTGCTTTGTAGACAGTGCCAAAAGCCAAAATAAGCTATTTCGACTTAAGATACGCAATTGATGTAGTTCAAGTTGTGTGGCTTATTTCAGCTTTAGCCCTGCTGTGTAGACGTGCCCTAAGTGGACTGCATGAGTGGTCCTCCTTCACGTCAGTGGGCTTCAAGTTTGTCAAAATCAAGACAGTCTCCCAAGATAGTATAGTTTTGCTAACTGTGTTTGTGTACCTATAATTTGCTGATTGAATCATAGCAGCACTTTGATTGGATGCAAAGGTACCTGCAGTCAGCATGTACCTCACTTCATGTGCTCTTGCTTTACATGTATACCACTTTAATAATACTGGTAGGAAAAAAAACTACATGTATGGAAACACGTGGAAACTAGCAACCCTGTGCATGGGCAATGGTAAACAAAAGGCCACACGTAGACCCTTGATGGACTGCAAGTTGGCCACCACTGCCATAGGGTGAATGTGCATGCTCCATCCCAAGCCTAGGAACTGAGTATGACTTTTCTTGAGCAAATGCTTTCCCAGGCTGCTGAGATCCTCTGCGGAGATAGATACCAGAATTGAGAGTGGGATCTCTGGGTACGTCTAGACTACATGGCTCCGTCGACGGAATAACGGGGCTGCCGACAAAGGGCTTTGATGTCGGCAGGGGAGAGTCCAGACTAGCGCGCTGAGCGGACAAACAGCTGATCAGCTGTTTGTCGGCTCAGCGCAGCAGCCATGTAAATTTAAATGAAGCCGCGATCATTTAAATCGCGGCTTCATTTGCCTTTGCCTATGTGTCTAATCTACATGCCTCTGCCAACAGAGGCATGTAGTCTAGACACAGCCTCAGTGTTCTCCTTGCTGCTGCCCAGCTATATCAACAAGACTCAGCCTAATATGAATCCAGGGGGATAAGAAACCAGAAGGAAGGTAAGATGTAAGGAACAAAGGCAGAGAAACTGAGGGAGAGGACAGAAGAATGGGGAAGGGCGAGAGCCATTGGGGTATTTGCTGGAGGTGACAAAAGGATGGAGGAAAGATGAGGCAGAAGTGTTTATAATCCACTATCCCACGTTCTTCTCAAGAATGTGTCACTGACCCACACTTCAGCATCTTTGCTGTCCAGCAAATGGCTGTGAAACTCAGTGGCAAGTGTTTGTCTTTGTCCCCTCTACTGGTAATTTCAACTCTATTAACAGTCAGCTTAAGAGTCAAACCCTGCTTATTATCAAGTGGGAATTAATATGGTTCCACATGATAGATTTTTTTTTTCAATATTTAAGTTTAAAACACTGCATAAAATTGCATTAAAAAATTGCTCTAAAAGAACTTTAAGCCTGGTGAGGCATGTAACCCTAATGCATATGCACAAGGAGGCTGAATTAAGGTAACCAGAATTAAAGTCTGTGCATTTCTTAACTACTGAGCATTTGGCTTTGCAACTTACATTTATTATTTCCATTGCACTAGTGAGGAGAGTCCATGGCCTCTTTATCCTAGGCCCTGTGCAAACATAAGAGATGGCCTTAGCAAAGAAGACTTCACAAATTAAGTATAATAGAAAGGGGAATACGTGCATGTTCTCATGTCAAACCAGCTGCCTTCACATTATCATGTTTTTGTAGTTATCATAGGGCATGTCTATTCTAGGAAATTATTTTAAAATAATGAAATGCAAAATAATAACTTCCAAAATAACAAAATCAAAATAGCATGTCTCCACTACAGGAGAGCTTCAAAATTAGTACGAGGCAGGCCCCATTATTGTGGACATGCTATCTTGACTTAGAGCCCAGGAAGCCCTGGGGAGTAATTACTTTGAATTACTCTGGTGAGGAGTTACTTTCAAATAGCAGCAGTGGAGTGTCCACACTAACGCTGTTTCAAAATAACTATTTTGAAATAAGCATATTCCCTGAGGAAACCGGGAGTACAGATTTCAAAATAACCAACCTGTTATTTTGAAATAACAGGCTCGCTAGCGTGGACACTCTGCTTATTATTTCAAAATAAGGGGGGTTATTTTGAAATAATTCCCTACTGTAGATCAGGACATGGTGGAATAGCATCTTAATAAGGATGAGAAAGTGAGTTTGCAGATAATTAAGTCTGTCCAATCATACAAAGCATGGGAAATAGCATGATTTGGCTTGCAGATTATTTTTTTTTAATAAATAGACAGTTAAGAGAGGCATCATTTTCAGAACCACAGCAATGGCTGATGTCTTTAGACAGTTGACAGGGTAAGGATAAGCTGTGGAGGGCCTTTAAAATGAAGACAAGTATTTTGTGGCTTTTGCTGCGAGGAAGGAGTCAGAAGAGGGACTCAGAGTGCAAGTGATATGATATGATCAAATCAAAGAAAGTGTTCTTTGCTACAATGTTTTGAATGGATATAAACAAAGCAAGCTGTGATTTATTGAGGTCAAGCTGGAGAGATCTTTATTATTCCTTATTTTTTAATTCCACTGTTTTGAGTACTAGTCACTATTGTTATTGCCTGGAGCTTCCCATGAACTCAGAGGGCACCGATGAGGTTTCATACACAGCAAGAAAGCAACATGGAACAGGTAAGTCCATTCAGTAGAGTTGCAAACAGTTATAGTCAGGTGAAACTATGAGTAGTTAACAGAAAATTAGAGAGAATTACTGGATGGGCCAGCATAAGAAAGAACAATTACAAGATGTGGTTGTTTTGAGGGAATTGTTTCATGTGCTTGACAGAAAAAAAATGGAATTCTCTGAACTGTGCTCTTAAGGATAATCCTTATGGAATTTGCATAAGACCATCGAGGTGTGATTATCAGGCACTTGCTTCATTTTTCCTTTGGAAGAAATGCTATGAATAATGTATTCAAAACCAAATCTATGTCATGTTGCTCTGGGGAAAAACATGGTGAAGTTAACATATCTAAGGAAAGGGTGTCAAACGGACACAACATTTAGGAAATGGTAAAGTCATAGTCAAGTTTCATAAAGCCCTTGGAAGGGGAAAGGTGCTACTTTCCAAGGATTTTTCTAGGTAACACATTCTTAAGGCCTGACCCTGAGCTTTGCACTGCATTTTCAACTTGTAATGAAGAAAATTGATGTTGTTGGCACTTAGCAAATCTCAGGAGGTGTTCTATGCCTTGCAAGCTTGAATTTTGGGCCCAATTGTACTGTGCTGTGGTCAATAGAAAGTTTGTTATAAATTAGAATTAAGCACTTAAAAAAGGAAACACATTCTCATTACAAGAAATCCAATGAGGTAAAATTGTAGTCTGTATAATCCGGTAAGGAAAATAATGGCCAACCCCCCTGCTATTAATACCAGATAAATACGCCAGCGTATTTTTTATATAATTACAATCAGATGTTTAAAAGTGTCATTGTGTTTATGCCCCTTTTAATTGTGCTGTCAATAAATATACCAGAAACTGTGATTACTAGCAGAAGTTTTCACTATCTCTTTGTTATTTTCAAAAATTGAAATAATCTTGAATTAATAATCTTGTATATTGAATATATATATATATATATATATATATTCAATACTACCTCAAAGTCAAAACTACATGAAATCATCATATTTAGTAAAGCTAAGTAAAGGGCAAAAGTTCAATTTCATGAAGGATTTTGATATCTGGCTTTGTCCAAGACTAGAGTTGAAAACTGAACGTTTTGAAATCTTTTACAAAAGGGAGTAAATCATTTTGGATAGATAACAATGTTTTGTTTCCTTATTCAAGATGAATATGGTTCCACTGAAGTTTGTCTGACCATCTCTCTAAAATTTAGTTTCTGTGAGTTTCTGAAAAATGACAGGAATAAATAAATCATGTACAGCAAGTGAAACCACAAGACATTAGAACAAGAATCACTGTACTTAAAATGGAATGATCAACTCATACTTCAACTGTAGACAAGATGAGCTATAGAGCAAAAAATCCAATAATGTTTCAGGAGCTGAATTGATCTGGTTGAAGAAGTATCGGTTTGTACTAAAATATAATAGATTAGTTGACAACATATTGATCTAATTCACTGTAGCCTGCTCTAGTTTATGCTGCTATTAGTCCTTTGAAATCAATAGAATTACTCCAGCATAAAACAAGTATAATGAAATGGTGATCAGACCTGGAGTCTTTAACACAGGATTCAAACTGAAAGCAGAACACCATTATAGAATCATAGAATCATAGAACTGGAAGAGACCTCAGGAGGTCATCAAGTCCAGCCCCCTGCCCAAAGCAGGACCAGTCCCAACTAAATCAACCCAGCCAGGGCTTTGTCAAGCCAAGACTTAAAAACCTCTAGAGATGGAGATTCCACCACCTCCCTAGGTAACCCATTCCAGTGCTTCACCACCCTCCTAGTGAAATAGTTTTTCCTAATATCCAACCTAGACCTCTCCCACTGTAACTTGAGATCATTGCTACTTATTCTGCCATCCGTCACTACTGTGAACAGCCTTTCTCCCTCCTCTTTGGAACCTCCCTTCAGGAAGTTGAAGGCTGGTATCAAATCCCCCCTCACTCTTCTCTTCTGCAGTCTCTCCTCATAGGTCATGCGCTCCAGCCCCCTAATCATTTTGGTTGCCCTCCGCTGGACCCTCTCCAATCCAATCCTCATCCTTTCTATAGTGGGAGGCCCAGAACTGGACACAATATTTTAGATGTGGCCTCACCAGAGCCGAATAAAGGGGAATAATCACTTCTCTGGATCTGCTGGCAATGCTTCTCCTAATGAACCCCAAAATGCCATTAGCCTTCTTGGCTACAAGGGCACACTGTTGACTCATATCCAACTTCTCACCCACTGTAATCCCCAGGTCCTTTTCTACAGAACTGCTACTAAGCCATTTGGTCCCCAGCCTGTAACAATGCTTGGGATTCTTCTGTCCCAAGTGCAGGACTCTACACTTGTCCTTTTTGAACCTCATCAGATTTCTTTTGGCCCAATCCCCTAATCTCCAGGTCACTCTGGACCCTATCCCTGCCCTCCAGTGCATCTACCTCTCCCCCTAGTTTAGTGTCATTTGCAAACTTGCTGAGGGTGCAATCCATCCCCTCACCAAGGTCATTAATAAAGATGTTGAACAAAACCAGTCCAAGAACAGATCCTTGGGACACTTTGCTAGAAATCGACAGCCAACCTGACTTCAAGCCATTGATCACTACCCGTTGGGGCCAACAGTCTAGCCAGCTTCCTATCCATCTTACAGTCCATTTATCTAATCCATATTCCCTTAACTTGCTTGCAAAAACATTTTGGGAGACTATATCAAAAGCTTTGCTAAAGTCAAGGTATATCACATTCACTGACTTTCCCGTATCCACAGAGCCAGTTACCTCATCATAGAAGCTAATCAGATTGGTGAGGCATGACTTGCCCTTCGTGAATCCATGTTGATTATTCCTGATCACTTTGCCCTCTTCCAAGTGCTTCAAAATGGATTCCTTGAGGATCCCCTCCATGATTTTTCCAGGGACTGAGGTAAGGCTGACTGAGGTAAGGCTACAGTAAATACTGTAGTTCCCTGGATTGTCCTTCTTCCCTTTCTTAAAGATGGGCACTACATTTGCCTCTTTCCAATCTTCTAGGATCTCTCCTGATCTCCACGGGTTTTCGAAGATACTGGCCAAAGGCTCCACAATGACACTTGCCAATTCCCTCAGTATCCTTGGATGCATTAAATCCGGGCCCATGGATTTGTCTATGTTTAGCTTTTCTAAATAGTTCCTAACTTGTTCTTTCCCCACCAAGGGCTGTCTACCTCCTTCCCATACTATGTTGCCTAGTGTATTTGTCTGGGAGCTGACCTTGTCCATGAAAACAGAGGCAAAGAAAGCAATGAGTACTTCAGCTTTTCCCACATCATCTATCATTAGGTTACCTCCCTCATCCAGTAAGGGCCCCACACCCTCCTTGATCAACCTCTTGTTGATAACATGCCTGTAGAAACCTTTCTTGTTATCCTTCACATCCCTTGCTAGCTACAGTTCCAATTGTGCTTTTGCCTTCCTGAAAATTCCCCTGCATTCTCGAGCAATATATTTATACTCCTCCCTAGTCACCTGTCCAAGTTTCCACTTCTTGTAAGCTTCCTTTTTGTGTTTAAGCTCACCAAGGATGTCCCCGGTAAGCCAATCATGTAGCCAAACATGTTTGCTTTTCTTGCTATGCATCAGGATGGTTTCTTTCTGTGCCTTTAATAACACTTCTTTAAAATACTTCCAGCTCTCCTAGTCTCCTTTCCTTGTCATGTAAGCATCCCAGATACTCCTGCCCTTCAGTTCTCTGAGGGAGTCAAAGTCTGCTCTTCTGAAGTCCAGGGTATGTATTTTGCTATTCTCCTTTGTTCCTTTGGTCAGGATCCTGAAATCTACCATTTCATGATCACTGCTTCCCATGTTGTCACCCACCTCTACTTCCCCTACTAGTTCCTCCCTGTTTGTGAGCAGCATGTCAAGCTGCATATGGCCCCCGGTCGGTTCATTGAGCACTTGTACCAAGAAGTTATCCCCAACATTCTCCAAAAACTTCCTGGATTACTGTATACTGCTGCATTGGACTCCCAACAGATGTCAGGTTGATTTAAGTCACCCATGAGAACTGGGGCCTGCGATCTGAAAGCTTCTTTCAGTTGTCCAAAGAAAGCCTCGTCTACCTCATCCACATGATCCGGTGGTCTATAGCAGACCCCAACCACAACATAACCCTGTTGCTTCCACCTCTAAACTTAACCCATAGACTCTCAACAGGCTTTTCTCCCTCTAAATACTGTAGCTCCGAGCAATCTTAAGGCTCTCTTATATACAATGCAACTCTTCCTCATTTTCTCCCCGGCCTGTTCTTCCTGAACAGTTTATACCCTTCATGATAGTGTTCCGGTCATGCGAATCATCCCACCAAGTCTCCGTTATTCCAATCAAATCATATTTCTATGACTGGGCCAGGGCTTCTAATTCTTCCTGTTTGTTTCCCAGGCTTCTTGCATTTGTGCACAAAAACCCTAGATAACCAGTTGAGCACCCTATCTTCTCCATCCAAAGAAGGATGGTTCCTCCTTGTGATTCTTCCTGGTGTCTAACTTCCTCACTTACCTCAGGGCTTTGGTCACCAGCCCCCAACGAACCTAGTTTAAGGCCCTCCTCACTAGGTTTGCAAGCCTGCCCGCGGAGATACTCCTTCCTCTCTTGGGCTATGTCTAGACTGCAATCCTCTTTCAAAAAAGAGCATCTAGACTAAAACCAGTACTTTCAAAAAAGCAAGCCACTTTTTCAAAAGAGAGCATCTAGGCAGTCTGGATGCTCTCTTTCGAAAAAGCACAGTTTGCATTACATAGCGCCTTTTTTCAAAAGAGCATTCTTCCTTGTAAAACGAGGTTTTTCCACACACAAAAAAACTGCCACGTTCTTTTGATTTACTTTCAAAAGAACGCAGAAGCAATGTAGACGCAGGGGAAGTTTTTTTCGAAAAAAGGCCACTTTTTTTGAAAAAACCCTGTAGTCTTGTGTCTAGACTACATCTCTCTGTTGGCAGAGGGATGTAAATGAAGCACTTTGAATGTGCAAATTAAGTCGGGATTTAACTATCTTGTTCTTCATTTGCATAATCACATAATGGCGCTCTTTTGAAAAAGTGCTATTTCAAAATTGAAACCACAGTGTAAACACAGTTCTTTTAAAAACAGGGCACTTTTTCAAAAGATCTTATAAACCTCATGGATCCTGTAAACTGTGTCTAGACTGCAGTTTCAATTTCAAAATAGTGCTTTTTTGAAACAGTGCCATTACGTGATTATGCAAATGAAACACGAGATATTTAAATCCCGGCTTCATTTATATATTAATGATGGCTACTTTTCTTTCCCTGCATTGCGCTGTTGGGTTAAAGATACAATTATACTACTGAGTAAGTAGTAAGTTCTACTGTCTCTATGGGCTTGATTCTTCATGATATTGAGTGAATCCAGAATCAGGCCCTTCAAAATCTGTTTTTCTACCTCTCGTATGAATTCATTTGTTTCTAGCTCATTGAGTTAGTTCATTAATAAGGCATTTCTTATGGTATACTATGAGGTATGATTGCCTTTATTTAGATGTTCATAATTACAGTTGGTTTTGGTAAGGGGCGGTTTTTCTGTGTGCTTTGGGGATTTATGAATGTTTGAATTTTAATTATGACAGAAGTAAAATACTAAAATATAATTGATTGAACTTTCTTTGAGTACTAAATGGCTGCAATATATTTCACTAATTGTGGTGAGGACTTTTATAATTGGTGTTAATTGATTTAAAGCTAATTTGAGGCACTATGTTAAAAAGAAGAGCTCCTGAATTAGGAAGATAGCAGTTTGATGTGGAATGTAACAAGGGTTTTCTTTGTAAATGGATGGTAATTTAGCAGAAAGCAAAACCCAGTTTTTTCCCCCACCTCTTATGAAGAAGGCCCAAATGCTTCAAACACTGATGAGGTGTTTAACTTTAAGCATTTGACTACTTCCATTCTAGGCAATGCGACCAGTTGCATATTTAAAGCCAATCATAGGTTTCAGTGTTTACAGGATTAAGGCTTTAATTGAACTCAATTTAGAATAATTTTTAGGAAATAAGCCAATTAGAAAAAATAACTCATTTTTCATGTAATATGTCTCAGAGCAATGCTGATTTTATGAGGGACATTTGACTTTTTAAAGGAATAAAGGCTCTTTAAATATATACACTGAACAATATAAAAAATGAATGCTTCTCATATTGTATTCATCCTACTCTATGCATAAGGAGATAACTGCATCCTATTTAAAGAATAACTATTTTATGTCTAGCCCTGCATTTGTACATATCTGTGTCTGCTGGTTGATTAGATACTTTTATTAAAGCTTATGACAAACTCAAATACTGTGGTGATGAATACTCTAGAAAAGCCTATATGTAGCGTCTTCATGCACGTGCGTGCCTGCACACTCACAGAGGCAAGGTCTAGTAGAATACTAGGGAAGTGCTTCACAGCTAAATTAGTTAGACAAAACAAATTATTCATCAATATACTGTTACCCCTTCTGACTCTCACACTAGCAATATTCCGTGTCTTGAAGATTATTCTAGTTGACAAGCTGTTGCACAACCACAAATGCTTACATCAGAGGAGACTCAAACTGGTGTCTACTATATATTTGAGAGTGTGTGTCTGTCTGTCTGTTTAAGAACTCCTCCTATATGGTAAGAGTTAGAATCACCAAATTTGGTCTACAGCTTCCTCTTATTATAATGTGAAGCAAGGGAAGGCTTTGGTTTTGTCAGGAAAATAAGATGAGCCTGGAATTAGATTGTTTTTCACAACATGGAAAGGGCGGGCTCTGCCATATAATGGCCACCTGGGGGCAGAGATTGAAAGCAGGGTTAGTTATACTGTATAATGATGACAGGAGGGCAGCATGGGGCCAGGAATGGGGCCAGGGACAGGTATAATCCCATTGGGGCAGCAATGGTCTGGAGTGGAGAAAGGGATGGCTATCTATTTATTTGAGAGAGTTTGTCTGTTTGTGCGTCTGTCTGTCCTCCAGCCAGAGGACATGCATCCCTCCCCAGCTATACCCTCACCCCACCTTCTGTTCTAAAATCTGATTTGTTAGTTTATAATGTATTCACTTTCTTCATTGTATTCCTTTGTTATATATGGTCATGCCAATTCTCTTTGGGTATGTCTACACGACAAAGTTAATTCAAAATAACAGCAGTTATTCCGCCGCTTTGCTCCCAGTCCCCCTGGTCTGCAGACTAGGGAGAGGGGGAGCAAAGCAGAGCAAAGCAGAGCAAAGCCGCGGAGCCCGAGGGCAGCAGGACAGCCACGGCACATCTGGGCTATCCCGCTGCCCCCATGCTACGCGGCTTTGCTCCGGACGCCTGTGGTACAGCAGCTGGGGTGCTGCCGGTTGGTCCCGTAGCGCCGCTCTGGGTGCTACTGGACCAACCCGGCAGCACCCCAGCTGCTCTGCCCCAGGCATCCTGATTCAGCCACTGCTGGTCAGTTTCAGCAGCAGCTGAATCAGGACGCCTGGGGCAGAGCAGCTTGGGTGCTGCTGGGTTGGTCCAGTAGCGCCGAGGAGCGGCGGCGCTACTTGATCAACCCAGCAGCACCCCTGCTGCTCTGCCCCAGGCGTCCCCAAGTCAGCCGCTGCTGAAACTGACCAGCGGCTGACTATAGGAAGCCCCTACCCCGGGCTTCCTGGAATCAGCCGCTGATCAGTTTCAGCAGCAGCTGACTTGGGGATGCCTGGGGTTCTTAAGTTGAATCTGTATGTAAGTCAGAACTGGCATCCAGATTCAGCCGCTGTTGAAACTGATCAGTTTCAGCAGTGGCTGAATCTGGACGCCAGTTCCGACTTACATACAGATTCAACTTAAGAACAAACCTACAGTCCCTATCTTGTACGTAACCCGGGGACTGCCTGTAATTCTAATGCTAGCAAACTTTAGCATCTTGTAGATTGTTCAACTTGGGAGTTAAAAAGAAAATCCTGAGAGAGTGTGGCCAGACAGCCTGCCTCCATATTATCCATCTTATTTGCCTCTCTGAAGCACAGGGCAGAGAAGGAGCAATAATATCAGCATAGTCTATGCTGGCTCATCTGATCCTGAGAAGCTGAAACATAGATATGAGGAGAGATCAGGATATGTGAGACTGCCACCGGCTGGCACCTATGTTGATTCGAACACACAGTCCCAGGAAGAGGAATTTCCCACTGAGAAAACAATGTCCTGTACTTCAAAATTTAATCACCTCAAATCTCTTACAAGTGTAAATTAAGTTCACAACTCCCTTGTAAGAACTGGTCTCACAGCAGACAGACCAGCATCAATTGGCAATTAAGATAAGAAAGAGAAATACGTGACCCCATGATTATAAAAGATGGGCCCAGCACACACTCACTTTGAGTGTCATTCTACCCTCTACCTGCTGGTCGGGTTAGGTGTTTGACCTCCCGAGGTTCTATGGGGACGCCCACCTCGTATTTTCGTCTTTCCTAGGAATTGAGGGACCGGCCCTGGCCTGACATGCTGGAGTCGAGAGGCACAGAAGGGGGTAAAAATGGTACCTGGATGTGGTCCTCTGTCTTAAGTGTACACATAGAAAGAGTAAGCTGTTACTTGGTACCATTATTTCTATTTTTCTATCTTTATCTTCTTTGTAACCATTTTTAAGACCTATATTTTGCTAATAGTTAAGAAATAGAGCAATAGCCATTGTAACCATATGATTTATAAGCTTCTTTAATAAACCTGTAACTGTTTAAGCTTTAACCTGACTCCTTCAGTTGCTGTAACAGAACCAAGCACAATTTAAAAGAACTTCAGCCGGTCTAAAGGGACAGTTATAGGAAGAGCTTGGGCGTTTGGATCTGTGTCACTCCCAGGTGACAGGACCCACTGGGGCATCTTTCAGTCTTTCCTCAAGGCTGCCCGCTGCGAAGGAATTATGAAATTCTAGCAGCTGAAATCTAAGATGTAATAAGCTCTTCCTATATAACGGGGCGTCTGTTGGCCTGCTGGCCACCCTCTGCGATGGGACCCCGGTCCTAGCAGTAAAGGCACGGACGTTAAACCTTTTCTCGGAAACATACACACACACACTGCCCTGACCGTCGGCTGACAGAATTGGCGTAGTCGGCAGGATTGTGCTATTGGTTCACATACAGCAACATGAAGCCTGTCATGATAGACATGGATTTTAGTGGTATAGAGAAAGGGTTTGCCCAAGAAGGTTGGGGCAACCCAAAATGGGATAGAGAAATGTTAGAAAAGGATTGGGGAAATCCTGAGGAGTTGTGGGTGCAGTTCTGTAAGTATAGAACTGCCTGCAAGCTAAAGAATGGGACAAATCCTGAGTCTGTGGAAAGGAGCCACTTTCCATTTAGCAAGGAAAACAGGATCAGGCCCAGGCAAGCAGGCAGAAAAAGGAAAACAGGATCAGGCCCAGACAAGCAGGCAGGTAACAGATAAGATTGAAAGCCTTGTGGTAGAACTGAGAAAAAGGCAGTAAGTACTGGAAATCTAAATCCTTAAGCATACTTACAAGAGTAATATCTGAAACAAGGCCAGTTTTTATTTTAGAGATAAGAAAGTGTTTTAAGAAAAGAAAAGAGAAACAGAGAATTTAAACTCTGCAGAGAATGGAGAGCAAATGCAGTTGTGCAAATGCTAAAATGGTGTAGATAGGAAACTGTGGTTTCTTTACAGTCATTCTGAAGGAAAAATGGGCCCTTTTTCCAAAGGAATGTCTGTAAATAATCCAGGCAAATTTGACTCAAATCTGTACATTTGATTAGAGAGACTGCTAAAAGAACTCTAAAGAGAGGGGGTTCTATTGGAACTGAACTACCCCAATGAATAAAAAGGGAATGTAATTGTTGTACAGCTATGTAGAAATAGTGTAAGAAAGAGTTACACTATATGCAAAGTTTAATGTGGCTAAGTAGTGTTGTAGACAAAGATTGCACATTTTCCTGTAAACTATAGAATGAGTAAAAACTGCAAACAGACTAAAATGCTGTGAAAGCTCCAAGAGCCACAACAGGTTGTGATTTCCTTTGTGATGTAAATGACCTAGCTGGCAGCACAAAGAAGCTTTGCAGGTAATAGAGAACAGAAAGTTCAAATTGTAACCCTCCAGAAAAAAAAAAAAAAGGAGGTATTGGTATTGCTGTTTTAGTCCCAATAGGAGGTTGGGTATACTAGGAAAAGTTTAAATGTAAGCAGTCTTTTGAGAAGGCAGAGAGAAGACTGAGAAAATTGGCATTTGTAAAAGATGTTACCCCTTTTGAACAAAATCTTGCAAAGGTTCGGGCATAGCCCTTGGTCTGATCAAGTGTTAATTGCTGTCCATACAATTTCAGACCTAGAAGACAAATTGACTAACTTACTTGTGTATATGTAAACCCTCAACTTCAAAGGAGAGGGAAACAGCTGCAGCTTTTGTCTTCTGTGGAAAACCTGTAAAGAGGTGTTCTTCAAAATTGGCTGATACCTCTGCTGCAGACTTAGAGAGGTAGAAATGCATGTCCCTCAGTACCCAGACAAAGCTAGATTCCTTTAAGGATGGGTGCTGAGAGTTAAAGCAACTCAGATTTATTTTTTGTTTTTCCTCCCTCAGGAATTATGTTTAAGAAAAGGACCAGGAGGTATGAGGTTTAGTGAACAAGCTCACCCTCCTTACCAAATTAATAGTAGACAAACCTGTCTCATTGGGAAAAGTCATTTAGCAGGAATAAGGAAAGTAGAGCAGACATTGGAAAGTTACTAGGAATGAGAAACATTTTCTTTGAAAGGACAAAGCAAGTGATTTGAGGGAATGTGAAGATAAAAGGTGGACTCCATGGGAGTGTGGAAGGAATTAAGTGATGGTTGTAATATGTGAAGGGAAATCTTGTTTTAAAAATGACACCTTGTTTCTTTGCAGCCTCTTCCTTAAGCACTGTGCAAACGATCTATGCAAAGAAACAATCAAATGTAAACATTTTGTCTATGGACACTTTTGTTAAATCTACAAAGGAAAATTAGGGATTCTACTGAAACTTAATTGGTTAACTGCATAAAGAATGAGCTCTATATTGTAACTCTATTTTGTGGATTTCAAATTAACTAGTTTTATTTTGTTTTGGATAATGTCCTCTTGCTTAAAATTGCAAACAGACAAGGCACAATTAGTTAGTGCTTGTGTTGGGCACTCAAAGGACATTTAACTTTCTAGAAACCAAATTATTAGTTTAGAAACTCAAGCTTTGAAACTTAACTGTCTCTTTCAAGGCTGAGTTGATAACACTTTTGGCTTGCTTTTAAATTCAACATTATATGTGAATACAGGCTGCCTGGCTATTTCAAAGGAAAGTGGACAGGGAAGGCTGTTGCTGTCTCAGCAGACATATCCACTGCACCCCTGACCACAAACATAGAAGGAACAGCTCAACTTGCAGAGCTGGCAGCAATCAATTAGCTTGTGAGGCAAGGGCCAGTACCATAGATTGGAATATTGGAAATGGATATACCAGCATGCAACCCCACATGCCTTAAGCATAAGTCATGTGTCCAAAAGAATAATACTCTAGCTGCACAGTTAAATAACCTAGCAGATGCAGCAGTACAAATTTTTGCTGCCCAGGTGGATTGGGAATGCCTGTACATTTGGCCACATGAAACCTTGGGATACACAGAAAGCGATGAGCTGGTGCGGCAGGCACATGCCAGGGGGTGGCCTATCACCCACAAACAAGCCAGAGATCTGGTACAAGCTTGCACCCTATGTGCTGAACTCAGGAAACATATAACAGAAGGACAATGGTTTGCCAAACTAAAAGATGGAAAAGCACTATGGGCAACCTGGCAAGTAGATTATATTGGTACACTACCCACCAGTAAGCAAGGGTGGAAGTATGTTTTAACTGGAGTGGAAATTGTTTCAGGAATTGGTTTTACTTACTCAACCCCAGTGGCAACAGGGTTGTTTACAGTCATGGGACTAAACCGCTTAATAGCCCTGTCTTTCCTCAAGGCTGCCCGCTGCGAAGGAATTATGAAATTCTAGCAGCTGAAATCTAAGATGTAATAAGCTCTTCCTATATAACGGGGCGTCTGTTGGCCTGCTGGCCACCCTCTGCGATGGGACCCCGGTCCTAGCAGTAAAGGCACGGACGTTAAACCTTTTCTCGGAAACATACACACACACACTGCCCTGACCGTCGGCTGACAGAGAGTTGGGTATTTCTCGGATAGACTTTTGTTTATTTATAAAGACTGTACAATATCCTGTTTCTCGGAACACAAAAGGTGTAAACAGTGAGAGACAGTGTCCCTGCTTCAGATTCATGTGACTTTCAGATAGCCCCCAAATAGTCCTCTTTCCCAGGGCCACACACCATGTTTCCAGGCTATGTTTCTATCTGTGCTTATATGTCTGTGCACCAATTCTTCTGTGTGCTCTCTCTCTCTCTCTCTCTCTCTCTCTCAAGCTCGCTCACTCTTTCATGCAAACTCTATTCCATGAAATCCCTATGACCAAAAGGTTCAGTTTCTACTCAAGTTTTTTCACGTCTGTGTTTTTGGTGCTATTGTTTTTATATCTACCAGTTCTTTACAATGGCTTCTTTATATTTATCTTCAATGAAAGAAAGCAGTCATGTTCAACCCATAATAATACTACAGGGAGAAATCTTGAAATAGGAAATGAATTAGATCAACAAGAAGGGTCTTGTATTTCACTCATTTGCATGGCTAGACAATATAACAAGAGAAAATGGAGACGATTCCCAAAATTCCCCACAAACATTAAATTTTACTACTAAAATGTAAAAGATTATCAAATGTAATGGCTTCAAGGCACAGCATTATCTCAACAGAACATGGGCACCCTAAATTCTCATTCCATAATTGAGAAGCCTGTTGGAATTAGGGAGCATTGACTGGCTGTCAAACATTCTCCAGAGATAAATTAATTTGTATGAACCACAGAGCTCAGCTAAAATCATTGTTCAGCAGCCTAGTGTGCCAACTTAATATTCCTTAGGTGCATACACATACACACAAAATCCTGATTTTTTCCTGCACACAAGAAGCAGAAAGACTTTGAAGTGAGTATGGGGGGTATAGGTAGAATCCGATTGTTATATTGCAGGGTCATTAGTATATTCAGAGGCACCTAATATTTGATAATCTCTTCATATAGGTTTATCTCAAGATAGAAATATTCTCATCATGTTTTAAATAGGCCTGAACATCTAATAATGTTCATTGTAAATGTGTCAAAAAAGCACACACTAAATCTGAAGGCTAGACTTAATTCTCATTTAGATTAACCACAAAGGACGTGATGATTTTATAAATGATCTTCTCTTAATTTTGTACCATCTTGTTTTACTTTAAAAAAATATAGAGTAGGTTTTGGAGTCAGAAATCAAACTATATACATGTATTTCTTCTCAATGGCAAATTCAATTTTAAATTCAAATAATATATATGACAAAGGATGCATTTTTCATTTTTTCAGAAAACTAAACAATAGATGCATTTTAAGTAGAGCACAGTTATCTTAAGTGACAGAATCTTTTCATCTTTATCAGAACTGTCTTTCCTTCTTTGGTGGCCACAATAGATTATACTTTTTTTTTTTAAGTTGGGTGGAGAGAGTAGTAGCAATTTCATTTGAGAACAAGGGCAAATTTCTATCCTGTAATCCGGAGAGGCACTCACACTCATGTATTCTGCTTTCCTTCCATGCATAAAACTTTCTTTGACATCAATGGGAGTTCCATGCACAGAATATGCATCAGCCATCCATACTGCAAACATAGAATTTGCAGTGTGGATTAATGAGTAGAATTATATCTGAAGGATGTACAATATTTTCCTAGTGTCAGGTTAAAAAACATAGGAGATCATTTAAAAATAGTAGGCAAGAAATCTGCAGATGAACAAGCTTCACATGGCTACTTTCTAAAGAAAAATCTTGTGGAATTTTAAAGTCCCACGTGCTTCAGTTAATTAATTTAAATCTGGAAAAAATGGAGCCCAGCTAAAATAGCTTTACTTTGTAAAGCATTCATATGCCCTCTTTTCTTTTATATTGTAATTTTTATACATTTGTTTTAACATCCACCAAAGGACATATAGGTGACAGATGTGATGAACACAAGCCTGTCTTTAGATTATTATATTTAATGCTATTGTGATCCAGGGACCTCTTCATGCCAACTTGTACGAGGCTATAGGAATCTCTTGCATTTGGTATGTACATTCTAGTTTACCAAAGGGTATCATGTGAGGTTTCTAATAAAAGTTTGTATTACCGTGGAGATCCATGTAATTGGGAAATGCACATACAAATGTTATATAAGGAGTTACAAACACACACTACACATCATGGCGGGAGGCGAACGGGGGTGGGGCAATGACATACATGGCCAGGCCCCGCCCACTGGCCATGTACATCACCACCCTCCCCCCCCGCTTTGGCGCTCAGCTGACTTCTGTGCCGCTCAGACGAGCCTCCACGGGGGAGTAAGCAGCGCAAGTGGCTGCTTGTTCCCCCACGGCAGCCTGGCTGAGCAGTGCAGAAGTCAGCAAAGTGCCATGGCGGGAGGCAACATCGCCACCCAGAGAGAACAGCCAGCGTTTTAACGTTACAGAGTCAAAGACATTGGGCCACTGTATATATGATGATGCCTCTAGCTTTCATCTAGGACACATTTTCTAATCAATTGTTTACAGCTAGGCCCTAAAATACAATTAGATTTGCTCCAATCCCACAGACAAATACGTTCAAGATCTCTTTCAGGCATTTTTAAAACTAAAATACCCATCTGGGGAAGTGAAAAAAATCAGATTGACAGAGCCAGATGAGTACCCAGGAATCCGCTTCTTCAAGATATGCCCAATAAACAAAATAATGGAACACCACTAGTCACCACCTACAACCCCAAGCTAAAAACCCTCCAGCACACCATTAACAATTTACAGCCTATCCTGGAAAATGATCCCTCACTCTCACAGGCCTTTGGAGACAGGCCAATCCCCGCCTACAGACAATTCCCAGATCTGAAACAAATTCTGTCCAGCAACCATACATCACACTCACCCAGGAACCCACCCCTGCAATAAACCCCAGTGCCAACTCTGTCCACACAACTACACAAACAACATCATCACAGAACCTAACCCATATAAGCCACCACATCAGAGGCTCATACACCTGCACATCCACCAATGTGATATATGCCATCAAATGGCACCAATGCCTCTCTGCCATGTATATTGGCCACACTAAGCAGTCTCTACAACAAAGGATTAATGGACACAAATCAAATATTCAAAATGGTAACACACAAAAATGTGTTGGGAAACTTTTTAATTTGCCTGGGTACTCACTAATGGATTTAAAGGTGACTATTCTCTTACAAAACAATTTCAAGAATCAAATAGAGAGAGAATCTGTGGAACTAGCCTTCATATGCAAATCTGATACTATCTCGCACATCCTGAACAAAGACATGTCTTGAATGGGCCATTATATTTAACACCCAAATGACATCAAAAGATAAGTATCAGGCACAGCCTACTCTATTAGCCTCATTTAGCATGGACACTTTAATTGACAGGGATTTTTCCTTTCTTTCTCCTCCTTCTCTCTCCTCTTTTTGTTTTATATTTCAAACTCTTTGCAACCCTTGTACCATATTTGTCATCTGAAGAAGTGCATTGTGCCTATGAAAGCTCATTTATACTATTTATATATTTTTGTTAGTCTCTAAGGCTACGTCTAGACTACACCTCTCTGTCGACAGAGAGATATAGATTAGGCACGTCAAAATTGCTAATGAAGCAGGGATTTAAATATCCCACACTTCATTAGCATAAACATGGCCGATGCTTTTTTTTGAAACGGAGCTTTTTTGAAAAAAACCTGGCAGTCTAGATCCAGATCTGTCGAAAATAAACCCTTTTTCAACAGATCCTATAAACCTCATTTTTTGAGGAATACAGGATCTGTCAAAAAAGGGTTTATTTTCAACAGATCTGCATCTAGACTGCCATTTTTTTTTAAAAAGCTCCATTTCGAAAAAAGTGGCAGCCATGTTAATGCTAATGAAGTGCAGGATATTTAAATCCCTGCTTCATTAGCAATTTCGATGTGCTAATCTACATCTCTCTGTTAACAGAGAGATGTAGTCTAGACACAGCCTAAGGTGCTACAGGACCATTGTTGTTTATCAAGTATTGTATGGTTCACAAAGGGCCTCCACGTACAAGTCTGAGCTGAGAGCTGGTGTTGGATAGTGAAATCTTCAAAGTGAGGAAATTAGCAAGAAGCAGTAAAAAACAGGAATTATCTGTTTAGGGGTAAGATAATGAATGTTTGAAACATTTTATCGGGGGTCAGAAAAACCCCTAGGAATTCCTTTAGTCTGTAAAGATAATTGTCAGCTGACTTGGTCCTATGAGAAGATATCTCAATCAATCTATTTGAAAATACCGGAGAAAGAAATTGGGGCAAGCTTTCTTGTCCGAGTTAGGGTATTGACTTGTTTGAACTCTAAAAAGCATGTTGATTTTCTTTTATATGTAACCATTTTTGCCAAGATTCTTACCATTATTTGAATCTTTGTTTTCTTTTATAGTAAATTTATTCTTGTTTTCACTATAAATATGTCTAAGTGAAGTGTTTTCTGCAGAGAAGTATTCTGAGGTATAATTAGTAAGCTGCAGTGTACATTTCCTTTGGGAATGGTAAGCCTGCTAATTCTATGAGTGTTAAGTGGATAAGGGACTGGGCAATAAAATACAATACTTGGAATAGCCTCCACACCATTTATAGCCCCTCTAATGACTAAGAGTGGAGTTTTTGAAATCTCATCTCTGATTGAAATTCCTTCTGTACAGGGATCTATTAGATATTGAAGTTCATTAGCTATTCTAATGAAGAAAAGTCCAGGTAGATCTAAATTAGAGGGCAACTTTTTTGCTGCATTATGATTAAGACCCCTGGGAACCTTTATGTTCTGTGTTCCTAATTTATAATGACTTTCTGGGAACTTTTTCTGCATGTGATTCTAAAAGGAATAAAGCTATTTTTACTTTCTTAAATAGTGTGTCTATCTTTTCTGGGTTTTTTTTTTTTTTGGTCATCTCTCCTTTGGTAACCCATGTTACACACTAATATTTCAGATATTTCTAAAACCAGCATAGGACATTGAAACGTCTTTTATCTGTTAGGGGTTTTTCAGCTCCACTTTGAAGTCTGGAGCCATGAATACAATGTTTGGAGGCTATGACACTCAACCCAGCACTCATTGAATCAGTGATCATCTTGCCAATGAGTGACAAATGAGTGCACATCATGCATATTATGAATCCCCTCTGTGTCACTATTTTTTCACTAAATACAGTAAGTGGGTCTCCTCATCCCATAGAGCTTGTGTTGCCCTAATAACCATTATTTCTATGAGAGACTGCTCTTGTTTCTTCATATACTTCACTTCATATACTATTATCTAAACTATTATTAATCTCCTGGGAACTTGTTATACACCATTCCATTACTTCAGAAATGTTCCAGAAAAGCGTAAAGAGGAAGTGGGCATGAAGTGCATTTTATATACCACAATCTACATTTCCAGATTATTCAACCACAGTAGTAGATTTTTGAAATTTCACTTTTCAGTGGTAATATGGATACTCTGAGGCACACTACTGAACAATGCACTGACCCTCGTGTCCCCCTGCCAGCTTCACAAAAGAAAGGTCTCTGTGTGGACCCCTCCTAACAGTCATAACGAGAGTCTTGACTTCTACATTGATTGCTTCCGCAAACACGCATGGGCTCTTTTTATACTATATATATTGTACCCCTGGACTTCTTGCTCTATTATCTGAAGAAGTAGGTTGTGCCCACAAAAGCTCATGATACTATCTATGTTTTTGGTTAGTCTCTAAGGCGTTGTCTATACTGCAGGCTTTTTGCGCAGGAAGCCTTTTGCGGAAGAGTTCTTGCACAAAAGCACGTCCAGATCTCAAAGAGCATAGAAAAAGTGATGTGCTTTTGCGCAAGAAAGTGCCCACACTGCGTGGACACTCTTGCTCAATAAACCCCTGTGCTTTTTTGGATAGGCTCTTTTTGTGCAAGAAACCCCTCCGGAGTGTCCACATGTGCCTTTTTGTGCAAGAACAGTAGAGCAAAAAGGAGTTATGCCTCGTAGAAGGACGTATACCTATACCACAAAAAGCCCTCTGTTCTGTTGATTGACTGTAGATTTTCTAGAGCAAAAGTACACTTGAGGTGTGGACACTGTGTGGGCTTTTGTGCAAAAACAGTTGTTTTTGCACAAAAACCTTGTTGTATAGACATAGCCTAAGGTGATACAGAACCATTGGTTGTTTTCTACGTTTTTTTTTTTTTTTAGTTACAGACTAACATGGCTGCCCCTCTGAGACTTGGGAAAGTATATGCTTTTGGGGGGGGGGTTATAATACATTAAATTAAATATGAAAGGAAGTGATTAATTTGATGTGGGTATCTCATACTTTATGCAACTGCACCTGTTTAAGGGTAGGTTATAATTTTTTGGCATGGCTCTGAATATGGGTTGGTGCAGCTCCATGTTTTCCTCCCCTAGAGAAGCAACTGTGTCTAAGCACTGGGACTAAGCAGTGTCTATATGTCTGTGCTGGTATCTTTTACAAGCATTTGAAAGAAAGTCCATATGGTGACATGGGACATGTTAAAATCATTTCTGGACCCTACATAAGGACAGTAACAATTTGGCCCTTCCTTTGTTATCTCACAGAAGATTTTTCAAATGTTGTAGTGAAAGCAAGGAAGATCCAGCCTCCCTCTTTTCAACACTTGATAAAATTTTAAGCCAGAAGAACGACCCACATCTTTCTTAACACTTGTACTAAGGATAGTCAACAGACTGCTGACATATAAGAATTAAAGATAATGATATCATCTTTCACTCTAAGATGTCCAGCATCCCTATCAAAAAACAATCTTTATAATTCCATTGGATTTCCTCTTTGCTACTTAATACATCATGGCTACTTAATACATCTATGAAATAAGAGATCCTCCGGAAAAGGGCTTATTTTCCGGAGAATCACGTCTAGACTGGCGCTTTTCTCCGGCTTATGCCCAAGCCGGAAAAAAGCAGCAGCCATGTTAATGCAAATACCGCGGGGATATTTAAATCCCCCACAGATTTGCCTATTCCAAAGTGTCTAATCTGCATCCCTTTTCCAGAAAAGGGGTGCAGTGTAGACACAGCCCATGATTTTCTCTACGTTGTAACAATGCTCTTTCCTCTTTCATTTATAATAATAAGATAGTACTTCACTAATTGGGATAATAAATTATTTCTATAAAGACAGCTGCCTTGTTTAAATGCCTAGCCAATGGGGGCTAACAGTAAGATTTTCTCATGGAATGTTACCTGATTCTGGAACTAATTTGTCTCATCACAAGAAAACCTAGATTTGATAACCTTCAGGACTTTTTGCAAGACTGATCTGTTTTCTTAAAGGATGAAGCTGATGTAGTATATTTTAGATCTCTTCCTATCCTAACATTATATGATTAGGATTCTATGAAATATAATGCTTTAAGAATATGTAATATGCCTTTTTAAATATTTGTAAAATGAGTATGTATTAACCAATAGGTTGATTCTAAGATCACACTGTCTAAAACTTGTCTGGTTTTGGATCTACTTAGATCCAAAATCTTAATGGAAGTTTCAGGTCCTAATAATCCTTATCTTTTTGACATTTTAGGAGATATGATTGTGACGGACACCTCCCCTCCCCCATGCTTTATGAAATGGACTCATGGACATGAATATTCATAACTCAAAGGCGGCTTGAGTGAATTATTTCATGTAACCCATCAATTTTCATGTCATGATCTGTGGTTCTGTTTGTCTTACTCTCTTGTATGTGTCATTTGTGTGTGTAAAGTTAAACACATGGGCTACGTCTACACTGGCCCCATAAAACGGAAGAGGCATGCAAAGCAGGTAAGTCAGAATAGGGAAAACCGTGGGGGATTTAAATATCCCCCACGGATTTAAATAAACATGTCCGCCGCTTTTTTTCCGGCTTGGGGACAAGCCGGAAAAAAGCATCTAGACTGGCACAATCCTCCGGAATAAAGCCCTTTTCCGGGGGATCTCTTATTCCTACTTGAATAAGGAAGGAAGTAGGAATAAGAGATCCTCCGGAAAAGGGCTTTATTCCGGAGGATCGTGCCAGTCTAGACGCTTTTTTCCGGCTTTTCTCCAAGCCGGAAAAAAAGCGGCGGACATGTTTATTTAAATCCGCGGGGGATATTTAAATCCCCCGCAGTTTTCCCTATTCTGACTTACCTGCTTTGCATGCCTCTTCCGTTTTATGGGGCCAGTGTAGACGTAGCCATGGAGTGGAGAATACTTTGTGAGTTTCAAATGTGTGAATGGGAGACATAGAGATTGTTACCTGCAACTTCTAGATGAGCCATTGTTAAACAATCTTTTGTCCTTAAGTCTGAGCAGTGATTGGTAGAGAGCAGCCTCAACTCCTTAACAAAAGGAATAGGAAAGCAGAGGCCGGGGTCTTTTGGCTGGGATGCACCTGAAGGAAGAGACCAGGGACCCCAGGGTGTGGAAGAGAGCCTTGGTTTAGAGGGGCAGCTGGAAAAGAGGTTTTAGGGTGAGTTTAATTAAGTTTGTACTGAGGGTTCAGTGTAGAATTAGCCAAGTGGTTTGTTTCTTTTGATTGGTAACCTACTTTATTTTCACTTATTACTACTTAAATCCTACTGCTTCAACTTAATAAAACCATTTTTATTTTCTATCAAACCCAGTGTGAGCGATTGTTACCTGGGGGGCAACCACTGTTCACATTCCCCCTTTCATTGTTAAAGGGGGCTTACCTAATTCTTTGGAGTCTGATCCCATCTTGGGAGTGATATCCCAGAAGGCTGGGCCCTAAACTGCACTCTCCCTGGACCTGAAGAGGTTCAGTGTCTGTACTGCTTCTCCATGGGAGCTGGGACCTCAGCTTGGGACTTTGGCTGGGGGAGACAAGGGAGCTGGCCCAGCAGGACCAGGCGGTGAGGAGCCCCAGAGAGCAGGAAGGCGAATGGCAGTGGCTGTGACAGCTCCCTGGGATGCACCCCCAACCGGTCATCTGTTACCGCACCCCGCACAATGAGTATGACACTAAAATTGGTGGCCCACTTCTAATAGTAGGATGCCATGTAGAATCCTATAGTCATAGGATTGGAAGGATTTTGAGAGGTCATCTAGTCCTGTCCCCTGTATTCATGGCAAGACTAAATATTATCTAGACCATTCCTGACAAGTGTTTGTTTAACCTGGTTTAGAAGCAGAGAAGAATAGAATCATGTTCCTTGTTCTGTCAATCTGCCACCACTGAGAATAGAGTAGCTTTATCATCTTTGAAATCCCACATAAGGTAATTGATGACTGCTATCAAATACTTCCTTACTCTTCTCTTCTACAGACTAAATAAACACAGTTTCTTCAGCCTCGCCTCATAAGTCATGTGATCCAGCCTCTAAACTTTTTTATTGACCTCCTCTGGACTTTCTCCAATTTATCCATATCCTTCATGTAGTGGGGGGCCCAAAACTAGACACAGTACTCCTGATGTAGTCGCACTAGCACTGAATAGAAGAGAATAATCACTTCCCTTAATCTGCTGGCAATGCTCCTACTAATGCAGCCCAATATGCTGTTAGCCTTCTTGGCAATAAGGGCATGTTCTTGACTCATATTCAGTTTTTCATTTACTGTAATTCTCAGATCCTTTTCGGCAGATTGCCACTTAGCCAATCGGTCCCCAGCCTGTAGCAATGCATGGGAGTCTTCCATTCTAAGTGCAGGTCTACATTTGTCCTTGTTGAACCTCATCAGATTTCTATTGGCCCGATCCTCTAATTTGCCTAGGATACTCTGCACTCTGTCCCTACACTCCATCATCTCTATCTCTTCCTCCAGTTTAGTGTCATCCACAAATTTGAGGAGGGTACAATCCATTCCATTATCCAGATCATTAATGAAGATGTTGAACAAAATCAGCTTCAGGACTGGTGCACTCTACTTGATACCAGCTCCCAACTAGACTTTGAGACATTGAGCCCAGTTGTTGAGACCATCTTTCTATCCACCTTATAGGTCATTCATCCAATCCATGCCTCTTTAAATTGCCAGCAAGAATACTGTGGTAAACCATATCAAAAGCTTTGCTCAAGTCAAAACATGAACTCCAGGGGGCAAACATTGAGTTTTCCACCTAAAACTAAAGACTTGGCCTCTCTTCTTCTTTTAACTCAGGTTAAACTTCTATTTTTACGACATGTAAATGCTAGTGACTAGTGAAGCTTACTTCCAAATATTATTCTTCTGAAGAAGTGGGTTGTGCTTATGAAAGCTCATGATACTCTCTACATTTTTTGTTAATCTCTAAGGTGCTGGAGGACCATTTGTTGTTTTTTAAGTTTTTTCTTTTAGTCTAACACAGTTTCGCCTCTGTGTCTTATTTAAATATGCAAACTTTGCGAGCAATCTCATGCCCATCAGCTGCATTGCCCTGTTGGGAGAGGATTGGTTGTTGACCAATCATCTCATATGTTCTTTTTTTTATGGGCCAAGTAGGAGAATAAAAGAATAGGAAGAGGGTTTCTTCCTCAGAGCACAGCTTGGCAGCCAGAACGTCTCCTTTTCTTCAGGGTAAATCAGACTCATGTTCTTTGAAACATTTGAAACTTCAAGGATGTTTATTTTGAGGGCTAGGAAAATGTTTATCTTACTGAATCTAAACTGGTTTGAAAATACATAGGGTATGTCTACACAGCAAAGTTATTTTGGGATACCAGAAGTATCCTGAAATAGCTACCCCACGTCTTTCGAAATGTAGCGGACATGCTATTTCACCATCCCTGTAAACCTCATTGTATAAGTGTAAGGGATGCTTGAAATAGCGCTGTATTTCAAAATGTGTAGACAGTGCCAAATAACAAAATAAGCTATTTCAAAATAAGGTATGCAATTTGCATAGCGAAAATTGTGTATCATATTTCGAGTTTCGGGTGCCGTGTAGATGTACCCTTAGTGATTAATTATCCTGGAATAAACTGCTTATTTGGTCCATAATTTAAAAAGTATGTGACTCTAACTTAAAAGCATAAAAAACTCCTTTGGTAACACATAAATCAATAAACAAATCAGCACTGTGCGTGTGCAAAAGGGCATGCAAACTTTTGGAAATCTGGCCTTCTATTGTTAATCATTGTCTTGTCTATTGTTAATCATGAAATCTGATCATGATCTATGCTTAAATATTTCACTATAAATGTCATTTTTAATCACCATTGTTGTATCCATTACAGCATGTGGAATATGCTATTTTTCACCATGTACTTTTCAAAGATCTTTGTATGTAGTATTAATTGGTATTCAGTTAAGGACCAGGGAAAACATACTCATTTATGTTTTACTAAAATCTCCTTACTTAAGGTTGCTTGGGTCTCATTGCCATTAGGTGAGAGAAAACCACTTCTTTGGAGACTGAAAACTGTTAGTCAACCTCATGGTCAAAACTGCAACCTTTTAAAAGAAATACTCTTTTTCTGTCCCACACTAATTGACTAATAGGCCTTTTGATTCATTTATACCAGCTTAATGTGGAGGGCCTATCTGAACTGAAGGCTCATGTCATCAAAAGGCTGCTGATGGACAATAGCATCAATGTCCTGGCATTGCAAGAAAAAACACATTGCAGAAGAAGACTCAGTGAGCCTGAAGATACAACAGTATGTCTTTCTCATGAACCAGTACCATCCAAAACATGGAATGGACAGCTACTTCAAGTTAAAATTAAAAGACATGGTCAAAGTACTGCCAGAAAAATATCCTGATTTTGCAATGAATACCTGTACTGGTGAAGAGACAATATACAACCTGTGGAAGCTAGTCTACCAAGTATTACAGGAACTTCTTTACTCCATACTGGAGCCCAGAGAGTGAAATACTCCTAAGGGAGTATGCATATACTGGTGACTTAGCCATGCTCTCCTGGAACTACTGGACTCTACAAGATGACAATGATGGACAGAGATTGAAGAAACACAGGCATCACGCTCTCAAGATGTAAAGTTTGGGCATTTCTGCAGTGACTTGGTGGGTGGGAGGGCACCTTTGTGTACACCATAAGTCACTAGTAACATTGTTAGCTTCCTACTGAGAAAATCAAAGATGAATGTAAGCTGGCAAATAAAGAGTCATGAAAACTGCTCTTAAGGAATCATGTGGTCAAAGTTCCTCTTTGTCAAATCTATTTCAGTGCTTCACAAGAGCCAAGAACAACACTGTGCTCTCTGCAACCAAAGCAGGAAAGGCAGCTGGCACTGACAGTATCTTTCTGGGCTTTCTTTATCTCAGAAAGAGAGGTCAGTACTGTTCACAGAAGTTATCACCACCAGCTTGACATGATCAAAGGTCATTGCCATTTTAAACCCTGGGAAGCTGCTCAATGATCCCCAAAGTTAACACCCTTTATCTGTCCTCTGCACAACATACAAATTGTTGAACTGCCATCCTCGAGACCACAATTCCCCAGAATGGGCAGATTGAAGGTCAGGCCAAAGCTGCTATCCTATGAACAAGTACTTGTACTGATTACACATGTTGAGACCTGCTTCTAGTAGAAGCTTAAAATAGCCACAGCTTTCTTGATTTGTCATCAGCCTCCACTTCTCACAAATTCCCAGGCATAAATGACATGTGAGAATAAGCTAAACACCTACATATTACTGCTTCTTTAGTTTTCTGCATATGCGTGAAGTAGCGTTTTCTTATTGGTGTGTTTTATTATCATTTAATTCATTAATTTTGACTTTGGTGGTTCTTTTGGGGTTGTATCTGATCATAGTGGGACAAAAACAGGTACTCTACAAATGTTATATTTTTAGCGGTATAAAGGAGAGATGGCATAAAATACAGAATTTATAAATCTAAATGTACTAGGAATGATTGGCTTGAGTAATCATTTTTAAAGTTAAAAAAATCCTTTTCACTGCACAGATGTTCAGCCATGAACAGTTAGATGCACAGCTCTATATTTTCCTTTAGCAAAGTGTTTATGTTCTCTAGAACTGGTGAAAAAGTTTCATTTGGAGAAAAGTTTAACCTGAAAAAAAGTGTTTTATCAAATGCACCATGGCAATGTATACTTTTCAATAAAAATGGTCAGGAAAACTTCTTGGCTGTGTCTAGACTGCATCCCTTTTCCGTAAAAGGGATGCAAATTAGACACATCGCAATTGCAAATGAAGCGGGGATTTAAATCCCCCCCACTTCATTTGCATAAAAATGGCTGCCGCTTTTTTCTGGCTCGGAGCTTTGCCAGAAAAAAGCGCCTGTCTAGATGCGGATCTTTCGGAAAATAAAGCCTTTTCTGAAAGATCCCTTATTCCTTATTTTAATTTGCATCCTTTTTACAGAAAAGGGATGCAGTCTAGACACAGTCCTTGGGTTCACAGATTAGGGATCTTTTGCTGGGCTGTGGGACTTATGTTCAAGTCCTTGTTCAGGCATAAATGGACTCCTGTAGCCAGTCATGTGTCCTAACCATTGGATTACAGAGTCTGCAATTCTAGTTTACTTAATATTTAACAATTTGTTCAAAGCAGAGCAGCTCCAACAGGAGCAAATAATCTAGATTCAGGGCAAAAACTTAAATGTGAGTCTTTCATAGCCTCTCAAACAGCTATTTTAACCATCAACAATCTCTTATTTTTCACATTCATATGTCTCACTTTTGTTTCACATCAGAATGAAAACAAATTTTGAAACCTTGATATTTTTCACAAAATTGGAATTGTTTTCCACCAAGCCATAAGGCTATCCTCTTGGGGCAGTTCCTTTGTGCTGTGATTACCAAACAACCTTGTTTATAAGAACATAAATGTCCCATGAACTTTTGAGTGAGGAGCACTCAAGGAGACTCAGATTGAATTTAGTTTAGTAAAGTAAGGCCATACAGAATTCAAAGTGTTGAACAACTTTCTTTGCTTTGAACAATCTGTATCTAGTTCATTTTGTAGTAGGGTATTTTCACAAGATCTATTGAGTGTAGGGGAGCCTTAATGGCCTTCCCGTTACCAGAACAACAATGTCTGCATTGTCAGGCCTTATCCGGCCTTGTCCAAAGTATGGATCTCTAACAAAACAAACCCTAGGCCTGTCTCAAGTCTGGTGCACGTAAGCATGCAGACAAGGTGGGGGAAAGCATTGAGAGGCAGGAATGCTTGCACAATCATGCAAAAACTGTATAGTACTGTGAGACCAGGCCAAGAAGATCAGGAACAACCTTGTACTGGTATATCCTATTTTTGATAAGAAAAAAATTCCAGATACAGGCAAAGAAAACCTTGTTAATTAAGCACTTTTGCAATACCCTGAGCAGCAAAATGCACCATAAATATTGGCATAATAGATATCTTAAACAATATGTAGTTGATTAGTAGATATTATTAGAATGACCAAGTCAAGTATAAATATAGGGGTAGAAAACCTAATCAGTGGGAGGGATTGGCTAAGCCAAGGTATCCCCACTACCTTATTCACTGCAACAAGAAGGTGAACCAGTTCCTATCGCCTGGTGCATTGTGGATGCTTCTGCATGTGGGGAAGGAGAGAGTCTATGACATCTCCTCTGACAATCATAAGTGTAGTAGCACTGGAACTGAATGTGATTTATAGAAATAAGAACATATATATTCATATTCTTAAAATCGAGTATCTTGTGTATTGTTCTAGGTGTAGGTGCTTTATATTGTCTATGCTAACTATTCTGTGTATTGGAATAGATCTGTGTAACCGTGCATTGCTTTCCTTTACTATTCTGTGCACAATAAGTCTAAATAGCATTTATCTGAGGTGTTTACTGACTCCTCTTTTATCTAAAAATAGAACCACATGACACTGAGTTAAATTATACTGAGTGTGGCATACACAGTAGTTCCCTGAAAGCATTTCTTTGTGTTAGTGATAATTTTAATTTAATGATGTACATGCACTCATTTGTATAAGTATTTGTAGGGCTGGGGCTTATTTGTTTATCCTTTAAGATCTAAATAGCCAAGCTTGCATACTGAAATACTATTTCTGACAAGATGATGTACTGGATATGTTACTGCCAGAAAGCAATTATCAAATTTTGCAATTTGCTACACAAAACTTCATCTGAAACTCTTCATTGTTTTGAAAAATGTCACAACTGACTAGTTTTATTTGTGTTTTCCATGAAAACATGTGCAAAAAATAAGCTTTTTAAAATCATCTTCATTTCAAATATTGCTTTTTTCACATTTTCTTTGGAAAGCACAAATTTTGCTTGAAAAAAAACTTATTCAAATTTCTCACAAGAATTGAATTTAGAATGAAATACAGAAAACCCTTGTAGTTCCAGTATAGTTTCATGTTATTATTGTTGTTTTACACATTTCTACTGTTAGAAATGGCTTCTCACCATGAACAGCTGAATGAGTGTCTAGTCATTTGAGCACTGGACTGACTGAAAGCCTGTACTGCTGAGTTCCATCCCACTTCTGACAGTGTCTCCATCTGTAACCTGGGACAATAAACTAACTGCTCCTTGAGGCACATACCAATGTAAATCTGGAACAACTGCATAGAAAAGCGTGGAGCTATTCCAGGTTCGGATCACTGTGAATTATTTCAATCTCAAGCCCAGTGTCTTAGGTTTCTTCATATATATTTTGAAGGAATGATCTGTTTATAAAGCATTTTGTGAATAAAAAGCAGTATATAACTGCTAATTATTATTGCTATTTCATTTAAGTATAATTAATGACCAAAGTCAATCCTTAATCTGAATGAATCAAAGATTTTTTAAAACAAGTTCCGTAAATATATGTAGCAGTAGTAGTATGTGTGTATGTGTATGAATGACAATCTCTTTCTCATTTACTCATACACATGCATTAGAGTATGACAGAAGCCCTTTCCCCCATACTTTATGAAAATAGGCTTATGAATTTGAATATACAAAACTCAAAGTCCCTTTGGGCAAAATGCATTATGTGACATATCATTTTTAAAGTTATAGTCTGCTGAATGTGTATATTCTATTTCTGTGCATGTATCATTCTTGTATGTGAAGTTAGATATATGAAGTGTGAAACAGTTTATAATTGTAAATGTGTTAATGAGAGCCATGAGTCATAGTCAGGAAACATAATGGCTTGGTACTCAAACAAATGATCTGGGAATGGCTTTGCTTTTTCTATAAACCTGTATTTTGGTTGCTCCTTCCAGGATATATGGCCAGGCCACCTGATCTGGAATTCATTATGGGTTTTGTATTTTTCCACTCAAGGGGGGGGGGGGACGTAAACTGAGCACAAAGAGTTATTCCCACCTTGGGGAAAGGAAATATAAATCTGGAAAACCAAACAATATGGAGTTGCCAGACATTCTATTCTGGTGTGTACTAGACCAAGCATGTCAGCTTAAGGTGCTCAACTCCAACTACACAAAATGCTTAGCAGTAGTCAGCTTACCTTTAGCTGAGATGTGGCAATATCTACACTTCTCTCAGGAGAAGTACCAGATGGCGGTGGCATCCACCTTCAGTGTTCAATTTATGGGTCTATACTAAACCTGCTAAACTGAATGCTAGAAGATCAAACTCTGGAGTATACACATGCCTATAGATCCCTGTTTGCCACTCAAGATGCCTGCAGGAAACAGACTGAAAGAGAGAAGTATTGGGCCCAAAATAGGAAGCCAACTACCTTGTGGAAAAGATGATTAAAACAATCGTTAGGGTAAGAATTTGCATGTACCAAGTTTCTTAGTGTGTTGAGCTTAATTGATGTGTTTTGTTTATTTTGGTTTAGTAACTCACATTGATCTGTTTGTTTTCTCTTGCAGTTACTTAAATCCTTCTTTTTAAACATAATAAAATATTGTTATTTTTTATCGAGTCCGGTGTAAATAATTTTTACTAGGAGAAGGGAAGAGGAGGGAGCCTCAAATACGCACATCTCTTTGTCATTGATAAAGAGAGCAAACATTTTATGAATGTTCTCTGTGTTAAACTTTTATGCAGAGCAAAATTGATTTATTTGGGATTTTGATCCTTTAGGTAGGTTGTGTTGGTGGATACTGTCAGTGTCCTAGAACTGAGCCCTCCCAGAGCTAAGCTATGACTCTGCTGAGAGACTGTTACCCCCAAATTTGTGCCTTGGCTGAGGGAGACCAGAGCTTCTGGCACAATAGGATAGGGTGGTGGTATGTCCTGCAGGCTCACTGGTATGATCAGCACACTGAGTGATAGCTCCAATGGGCTCTTTGTGACCCAATCTGTCCCAGGATGCACTGCAGCTAAGGTAACAGAGGGAGAAGATGAAACAAAAACTTAAGCAAAAGTCTCACTGAAAATATAGGATTTAAGTTGACTTTTATGAACCATCTGAGTCTGTAGATGAAAAAAAGATCTCAGCTAGAATTTCAACTTGTTTACAGTCAATCTGTTTATCCATTTTCTTGTTATTTTCTTTGCAATGTATTAAACTCCATTAAATAATTGTCATGAGCCTGCCCTGGAAATTAGTGTAGATCTGAATTTGAATCCCTCTTCAAATTGTCTTTTCACCCTTCGCACATTAACATGCCACCTTTCTCCACATATCTATCACAGTGCAGCTGGAGAAAACAGAAAATTCGTTATGGGCTTTAAAAAGTAATTCAAAAACCGTAAAAGAAAACCTTTACAAACTCTACAAATTATTTCAGAGTCTTTTCAAAAGCAAAAGATTATATTGTAACCTTTATTTTGAGGGTTAGTTTTTTTAAAATACTGAATAGAATTTTGGAATTCAAATTCAGTATAAAAATATTGACTAGAATATATGGAAGTATCTTCAGGAAGGAAAACAAAGACATTAAAAACATCAAAGAAGGACTATATGGAAAGGTCAGGCTAGTATTTTGAGAAGCAAAGCTTGCTAAAGTAGATTTTGTGCCTGTTAAGGGGTGATAGATTTTTGTCAACCGTGAGATAGTTAGTCGATAAAAGGGAGAACTTTTTTCAGTAACTTCAAAGCTATAAGATAAGAGACTTTGAAAAACCAACATAATAGTGTACAGATTTTCTTCAGCTTTTAGGAGTGATTTCAATAGGATCCAAGAGACACAGATAATAACAAATGTTACTACAGTATTTACTAGATTTGTGTATCAGTATTAGCAGGAAGAATATTAGTTACAGAGAAAATGTCAACTTAAGATCTTGAAAGATGGTTAGCCTCTGAACATTCCATCCTTCACGCTTAGGAATGAAGCAGAAAACAGAAGTCAATAGTGGCTGAACATTTTCTTAAAATCAGGTTACTTTAATAACTAAAAGCTTCGGAGAAGTAGCCAAGTTAGTCTATAACTTAAAAATTTTAAAAACAACAAATAGTCTTGCAACACCTTAAATATACAAAACATGTAGATAGTATCACTAACTCATTCTCATGTATCACATTTGACCAATAGATGGGATGTGCCCACGAAAGTTCATGATACCATTGACATTTTTTGTTAGTCTCTAAGGTGCTACTCGAGTCAAGACCATTCCTTTTTTAAGGTTTTTTTTTTTAAATTACAGACTAACACAATAGACAATAGATCTGAGACAATAGATTTCAAAACACTTTATTATCAATGCATGTAGCAGTATCCCCAAAATCTCTCATTTTAGGTACTTGAAAATAGAGTTCCTGAAAATCAATCACTTTTTAGATTTTTGGCCTTAATGTGGACAATCTCTTGTTATGCATACTTGCCAGAAACAATCCTGGTTTTGTTCTTAAATCTTACAGCTAAAGCTAGTCAAATGCCAGACTAGATTATTTGCCCAGAATTTCTATTATTAGTTGAGTGAATTATTTAACTTATAACATATAAACATCTATAAAATAAACAAAAAAACCCTCAATGTTATTTGTACAGGAAATTATTTGATTTAAAAATGACAAAAATAACCTCACCAACCAAATGATGTATTTAACAACCTATGTAGGTTACCACACAGTACTTGTATAATAATCTAGTCTATGAAATGCTACCAGACCATTTGTGGTTTTTTTTTCCTGTAACAGACTAACTTGGCTACCTCCTGAAGCTTCTGAACATTACCGTTGTGACTGAAGGTCTATGCTGTGCACTGCTCACACTAGAAGGATGTAAATTCCAATTCCAATTAGTGCTACTCTTTAAAATACATATTCTAGTATGCTAATACAGGTTGTACCTCCCTTAACTGGGACTCTATGGTCCAGCAACATCTGTGGTCCGGCATGGATTATGGATGTTCCTGGATCACAGAGCCCAGCCTCAGGGAGGTCTAGTGGTGGGGCAGGAGCTTTTAGGGGACACCAGTGAATCAGCCAAGAGCCCAGTGCTGGGGTGGGGGGGTTGTGGATAGGCAGCATGGAAGGGAATTCTGGCCTTAGGGGAGCTGCTTGACCCCGGCAGCAGCTGTGGAGCTCCAACCCGGCAGCAGCTGTGGAGCTCTGGCCCCAGCCAGGGAGCTCCGATCCCAGTGGCAGCCAGCGAGCTCTGGCTCTGGCCCCATTCTGGTTTCAGCAGCCCAGGAGCTCCAGCCCCAGCAGCATTCAGGAAGCTCCATCCCTGGCCACAGTACTCAAGCCCCGGACACATAGACAGGAGGCTGTGGAGCTCTACTCTGGCTGTGGAACTCTGGTCATGACTCTCTGGTCCCAGCAGCAGTGGAGCTGGTGGTATCTAGAGAGTTCTGGGGGGCTAGGGCAGCAGGGGAGGCAGGCTGGAGCCCTAGCCAAGTTGCAGCATGGGCCATGAGGAGAGGGACCTTCTCTGGTCTGGCAAATCCCCTCGTTTGGGACCAGTCAGGTCCCGAGGGTGCTGGACCAGAGAGGTCCAACCTGTGTTTTATTGTTTTATTGTTTTTACAAGGGCTGTGTATTATTCCTTTCCCCCAAAAACAATATAGTTAACCTTTAAATAATGTAAATAAAAGATTATACAGTCCATGAGCACTGGCATTTTTGAAAGACATAGTGATATAAAATACTGAATTAAGTTCAGAAAGGGCATTAGTAACGCTCTGCACCTGATTGACAGTTAGCAGGAAATTCTAACTATTTAAAGATTGCTTTGTGCCATGTCAGATGTGTGGTTAAACTCAACAGTTACCATTGTTTGCAAGTTGAACCTAAATTCATAGCATTGGCAAAAATGCATTTTTTCCTTCTGAAGCCATTCTTTTTCATTTGTTATTTTCATGTTGTTCTACTAGACCTAGGTAAGACAAAAGCTCAACTGTAAAGACAGGCAAAAAACATGCCAGAGAAAACCTTCAGTCATTATACTATAGTCATGGGACATGCTAGAGTCCTATATTTCATACTTTAATGTTTTATGACTTTCAGGAGACAATTCAAGTGCCTATAAAGGAATCACAGATTTAGCCTGAAGCTGCCATTCTAATATCTTAAAATTCATTCTTGCCAGACTCATCTATCTATTGGATTCAAATCAAGGATAGAGAGCCAAGCATAGCAAAGCACTTTCAAGCTGTCTGCTTTAACTTTGACTGTTTTCCCTGCCTCTTGTCATGAGGGCTTAGAAGTTAGGGTGTAAAATAAAATAAAATAAAATAAAAAATAGGTAGATGTTTCTGTGTGGGTTTTCTTTTTTTGCGGGGAAGGGGAAGGAGGCTTAAGAAGCTGTTTTGCTTTCATTATTTTCCTTTAATTATTTTATTTGCAGAGTAAGCCATATTCACTAAACAAGTTAGTGAACAAATATTTTTTGGTATATTGAAAAGCTCTTCAGCTGTTCATATACAAGTTGATGTGTATATATAAATCAATTAAGGACAGAGGAAAAGGAAAGTAATAATAGGGTAAATGGTCAGATCTGCAAAAGTATTCAGGCACTTCAAGATTCAGGTAGGTATTGAAAGGGATTTACCACAACTAAAACAGTTACCTAAATTCCATTGTCTTCAGTAGGCACCTAACACTCACAACATTGGTAAGTACCCATTTGCAACTTTAACTGCCAAATACCCTTTTTAATCTGGTCCAACTTGACCAAGCTGGTGTTTCACATTTGTCTTGCTAATTCCATGTTATATGCTTATTTCATATAATATCCACCTCTTCTCCATTCATTCCTTTTTATTCCTCTATGCACTCCCAAACCAACCTTGTTTATAACTCAGAATGCCTTATCCTCTATCCCAGTGGTAGGAAACGTCTGGTGTGTGAGCTGTGTGCAGCCACCAGGGTTAACTGCTAGCAGGACACCAGCTGGTTTGTTTATCTGAGTGTTTATAGGCATGGAGTCCTGCAGCTTCCATTGGCCACAGTTTACCATTCCTGGCCAATGGGAGCTTCAGGAAGTGGAGCGGGCAGGGCCACTGCTTCCTGGAGCTCCCATTGACCAGGAACTATGAGCAGCCATTCCTGTGGATGCTCAAAAAAACAAAGCATCTGATGGCCCAATAGCAGCTAATCCTGATGAACTGTTTGCAGGTTTCTCACCCCTGTTCTATCCTACACCAACTGCCTCCTTTTCCCTAGAGATCTTATTCCCGACTTTTACAGAATTTGGGCCAGTTAAATTTCAGCTAGTGTAAATAGAGAGTTGCATTAAAGTCACTATGCAGATTTACATCTTCGTTGGCCCAAAACTTATTTGAGGTTTGTGAAGCACAGAAGAAAGGCAGCTTCTACCTCAACCTTTGTAAGAATGCCAGATGTTCTTCTGCTGCCACCCATCACCCATGCTGGTGTAACTCATTTGGCTAATGGTGAGTAAATGGGTAAAGATCATGGCACCATTGTTGTCCTTAGCCTTGTTATCAGTGGAACACAAGATTCGGGGATGTTCTCAGGCCTGGAAAAGGGCAAAAATAGGTAGAAACCTCTTTTTGTCTTCACTACCCCAACTCTTCTTTCAAAGACCTGGGGACAACTGAGAACTTAATATTTGAATTCATCAAATAATTTCTTCTTGTGTGTTAGTTCTGTTACTCCACAATGAGGAATGCTTAATATGTAAGCTACAAAGCATTGAAATATTTTGAAACTCCAGAGCTTGGACCTGTAGGAGTTACTTTCCTTGAGGGGGAATCAGATTAAGGATGCTTCAGTTCTGAACACATGATGCATGATGAACTTGTCAGGATACTGACAAAGGAGGCAACTGACAAGAATATTGTATATGGGTCACTGAGATTTCTCTGAAAACTCTCTAGCTCAGAAAAGAGGTGAGATTGGTCTTTTCTGAAGTTTGAACAAGAAATAAATATAACTGTTGTTTTAAAAAGTTTCAAACTAACCTTAAAAAGTAACTTCTGAGAGAGAGAGAGAGAGAGAGCTCTCAGTAGTGTCATATTGCGATAGGTATCATTAAGCACATTTAAAATGCAGGTATTGGATTTGGAGATAATGCAGTGTCACAGCAAGAAATTAGAGCTTCCCTATCAATCATCAAAAATTCATCAGGTTTATTTCAGTCTTCGGCTTCCTGTGTCTTTTCTCTTCACAGCATCAAATTACTTCAAATCACTCCATACCTAATGCAAGTCAAGTTGATTCAAAGGATACAAATTGTTCATTAGCTTTCTTTATTGAAGCTGTATAAGCTAATACTAAGTAAAACAAATAATATGAATTGTGTTTTCTAATCTTTATATTTTGTATACTTTGAGCTATTGACAAGCTAATTTATTCAATGAACATACTAAATTACTTTAAATAGTCAAAATATTCAGAAGGCTGAGTTTCAAATTGTGTAATGAAGCCACATGCTCAAAAGATGGAAAATCCACAAATTGTCCTTGAAGTTAGCATTTTTCTGAAGAAAGAGCCTGAGTAAATTGCCCTCTGAATGTAAAGATTTCTATTGACTTCAATGGGTATTGGATCATATTCATAATAAGTATCTCTAAAAATTATTTGGGGAGAAAGTAGTAATAGGATGCTTATTTTCGACACTCACATATTCAAAAATAGTTTAAATTTAGCATGTGTATCCTGCTTTTTAAGTAGTTGTAATGGACAACTTGTTAGCCATCTTAAATAAACCAGACACTACATGGTAATGTAGAAGGAACTACTTTCTAGACTCAGAGGTGATCCCTCAAGAGCAAGACTGAGGTATATTGTTGGCATACTGTGTGTAGAGAAGTTTGCACTGCTACTGGCTGTCCTGCTGCACCTCTTCTCTGAACAATACACAAACAAATTCAGCCCTGGATACATGGATTAAGCTACACTGACACTTAGGGCTGACTCACCAGGGCAGCAATTGATCCAGCAAGGGTCAATTTACTGCATCTATTGATGCAATAAATTGGCCATCGATAACTCTCCCATTGACTCTGGTTCTTCACCTTAATAAAAAGTGCAAGGGGAGTTGATGGGAGAGCATCTGCAGTTGATATACCACAGTGATGACACTGCAGACAATAGATCTGAAAGTATGTCTAGCTGAGCTACATTATTCACATAGCAGAAGTAGTGTAACTTAGATCATGCTCCCACAATAGTGTAGCCCATCCCTTAGTTGTATGTGCTGTATAGTAATTGTGGAGTAGTAAGGCCCATGTTGGAATTACAAGCTATCTTTTTAAGTATGTGGATGGGTGGGTGCACATGCGAGGGAGCAGGGAGATGACTCCTGGTCCTGTTTGCAGGCTAGGAGCCTGTGTAGTGAAGTGTTTGGTAGCAGCAGTCACTCTGGACAGATGCAGAGTAACCCAAGGTAGGGTGATTTCTCTCTTTCTGCATTAAGGAGCAGCCTTTGTCTTTTCTCTCTGGCTTTGAGTTGTGTGTAATTTTTCTGAATATCATATTGCTCCCTTCCAGCAAGTATATTTTTGTTTTAATCTAATTTCTCTGTGTGTGTGCTGTGAACATAATAGCAATAAATAGCCTGTATCAGATTGAGTTTTTCAGAAGCTCCTGCGGGAGTTATCTGTGCCGGTCCCATTAGGTTCCCTTGAATATTCCTGACTCAGTATCTTCTGTGAAATTGTGAATCCATCTTATTACAAGGAAATGTCTTTGTACAAAATGTGCTCTGGACCCAAAGGAGTTAAAAGACAATGCTGGCCCCTGGTAGTCCTGCTCTCCAGACCTGCAAAGCATGCTCCAAATGCAGAGAATATTAAAAAAGGAGCAACTTAGCCCGGGGGGAGGGGGGGCAAGAGGGAGTGAGAATGACAAACTTGTTCTGAGGGCTCTTGAACAAGGATGTTAAAACAAGTGTCCCTGTGAGGAAGAAGACTGCCTGACGAGCCCAGTTCAAGGTTTAGTTTTTTTTTCTTAATGTACCTTAAGAAACCTTAAGGTAGGCATTGTTAGCATCACCGGGATCTGGGTTGGAGCTTAGAATATTGGGAAGGCCTGGGATCTCCTACAAACTGCCCTTACTGCAGAAGTGACCTAAACTTCACTTCTAGTAAGGAAAGGGCAGGAAACCCTGACGTGTAGCTAAGCTCCATACAAGTGTTAGGAACTGGACTTCTTCCTGCTGAGAGGTGAGGCTACCTGTGGATTTCCAAGGACGGTGCCATACAACAGTTAGCATTCTGGAAACAATAATGAGGCACAATTAATTACAGGCAGTCCCCGGGTTACGTACAAGATAGGGACTGTAGGTTTGTTCTTAAGTTGAATCTGTATGTAAGTCGGACCTGGCGTCAGCCGCTGCTGAAACTGATCAGTTTCAACAGCGGCTGAATCTGGGCGCGAGTTCTGACTTACATACAGATTCAACTTAAGAAACCCAGGCGTCCCCAAGTCAGCTGCTGCTGAAACTGATCAGCGGCTGATTCCAGGAAGCCGGGGCAGAGCAACTCTGCCTCGGGCTTCCTGTAGTCAGCCCCTGGTCAGTTTCAGCAGCGGCACTGCGGGACCAACCCGGCAGCGCCCCAGCTGCTCTACCCCAGGCGTAGGCAAGAAAAGCCTGGTCTGCTGGGTGGTGAAGGGGGGCACTAGCTGCACCCCCCCAGCAGACCAGGGAGACGCGGGTGGTGGGACCGCCCGCGTCCTCCACGGCTTTGCTCCGTCTCCCTGGTCTGCTGACCAGGGAGACGGGGAGCAAAGCCGCGGAGCACGCCCGCAGGGGGACAGCCCAGGCGCGCCCGGGCTGTCCCGCTGCGGGCGTGCTCCGCGGCTTTGCTCTGCATCTCCCTGGTCTGCAGGGAGACGGGGAGCAAAGCCTTGGAGCACGCCTGCAGTGGGACATAAGTTGGATCCGCGTAACTCGGGTACTGCCTGTAGATCCAACCTAAGATACTAAGGGTGAATATTATAGACCTTAGATATAATGTGGTAGAAATTGAAAGGTATGGCTACTTATAATCCTTTTACTTTGTACACCTAATCTAGATGCGCATAGCAGCATGGTATGTTGAATAATCAAAAGAAAGATAAATCCAACTAAATTGAGAAAGTAGGATATTATTAGGCATGATCCTAGTTATTTAAAATCATAGGTGTAGAAGGGAATATGAATCTGGAAAGGAAGCTGCAAGTTTTACCCTTCAATTTCTATCTCCATTTTTTTTCAGGTTTGGGTGGAGGGAGCATATTCTGCCACAATCATAATTGCCATTAACTGTGGTTGTTGTTTGCTAGTTTCACAGAGTTTTCTATACAGCTCTGGTTTACCTGTCTGATCTGCTCCTCAAAGTGAGAGGGAATGGGAGCTGCACAATCAAAAGAAGAAACTGTACTGCCAAAGCTGCGTGTAATGCTGAGAAGTATGAGAGACTGTGATGAGCCTCGGTCAAGTCTTTGTGTCTGCAACATTTGTCCCTGTTTAAAAGCTATTCTTAAAGACAGGATAACCGACATTAGTTTAAGTCATTCTGAAAGGCAATGCTGAGCAGTAGAAAATTTTGCTGTTTGTGAAGTTAGAGACCTGGTTTCTGGACCTGCCATCTAAGTTGTCCAATGTAATAAAGGCCCAGCTCAAACTGCTATATAAAATTTTTTAGAAAAAGGTACTCTAGGTCCAAATAAAAAGATCTACTATACCACCTAAGGGCTGGTTTAAGAGCACAACAATTAAATAAGAGAATAGACAGGAAAGCAATGGAAAGCAAAGCTGGTATGTCAGAAATTTGGCCTAAATTACAGACAAAATATGGGGTCCTTTGGAGGTAACTAAAGATGTCAGGGCAAGATGGATGGTGTGGAATGAGAGGGCTTCACTATCATAGCTGCCATCTCCATCATCTCACTAGGCTCTAGCAGGACATTCTTAGACCTTCTTCAATCTTACCCTGAAAAATATCTTGACCAGACCCAGGCCAGAGGAAGGGAACCATTGCTATCACCATTTCCACTGATTTATTAAATTCTGAATAACAGCTGGCATGTGAAACTTTGGTTCCTGATGTCCCCACCATCAGTGTCCTTTGCCACCTTCAACCATTTTTCTTTCCCAGCTTTCTCTTTTTGCTTTCTTGTGCTTGTATTCACCAGACTGGCTCTTTTGCTGTAAGCCCATGATCATAAAGGTAGCTTAAAACAATACTTAAAATGGCCCAAGCTTGTACAAGTTTGTTAGATCTCAGACACAGCACAGTCTTAATAATGACTCTGTCTGGAATAATGAGGTTGTAAGAGTTGGCACCAAAAAGAATCTGCATTACTTATCTTGCTGTTCTTTTCTCTCCTCTTTTATCTGTAGCTTCAGTGGGTTTTTCACTCCTACACCCTTAGGTATGATGTCTGCACTTGTTTGCACTTGGAAAGAAAGATGATGTCAGTATGGATCTGTGCGAGTTTCTTTGTGAAACTGATCGATTTCCACTCCATTCGGCTGAATAGAATGCCTTGAATGTTCAGAAGCTTGAGGGGGTAGCCAAGTTAGTCTGTATAGGATAAACTTAAAAAAGAACGAATAGCTTGGTAGCACTTTAAAGACTAACAAAACATGTGGATGGTATCATGAGCTTTCGTGGACACAGAAGAAGAAGTGGGCTGTGCCCACGAAAGCTCATGATACCGTCTACATGTTTTGTTAGTCTTTAAAGTGCTACCAGGCTATTTGTTGTTTTTTAAGTTTATCTTTCATCTGTGTTTGTCTCGTTTATTTTCCAGGAAGCAATATTGGATCCTCACAACAGTAACAACAGGTTCAGAATATCTCAACTAACCTGTTTGATTTTCCACCCAAAAGGACAGTTATTATTATTTGTAAATATATCTAAATAATGTTGAACAAGGGATTTTCCTGATACAAATCTCTGTACAGCTAAAGGAAAAGTCAATAAGAAATGTTGCTAAAATGAAAGTGCTGTTTAATACTTTACTTTTCAAATGTGTTAACTGCTTTCTCTTCTTTTCTGTGTCTTTACTGAAAGGTTATGAGGAATGGGCAGTAAAATATTTTATTCTTTGGGCCCATTTCTTCTATCCAAATTAATACGACAGGTCTACTATGATCTTGCATAAGATCTCTGCTTATTTCATTAAAACATAAAGGGAGAGAGGAGTATTCAGAAGATCTCACCTGGCTTGTGGTTCATAGCTGCGATCAATAAAGAGGATAGTAAATTGGCTAGGAATTTCAAGAGCACTTAGAAGAGATGGTATTTGTACTTGTGTTTTCTGGCAACTCTGGGAAATATCTTCTAAGTTAACACATTATTTAGTAGGAGAGTCTCTGTCTGTTTCCTTCTTTCTCTGCCCTTCCAAAAGGTCATGGCATGGTACATCTGCAGTCAAATTAAAACTTGGCTGGTTGAGGTTGGCACATGTTTTCCATTATGACTAAACAGTTACAAAATGTTGTTTTGACAAACACTACTGACACATAATTGCTATGTATTTGGAATCAGCACATGGGCAGTAACAGTGTAAGCAAGGAATGGTTCCTGGAGTAGTTAGCTTCCTTGCAAAGGAGAAATAAAGAAAGTGAGACTAACTAGTAGTTTTAAAACAATGGAGTTTTAAAACTACTGGTTGAAACTCACTGGTCTGGGATTCTCTGGTTTGGCAACATCTGTAGTCTGGTAGCACCATAGATGTTGCTGAACCAGACAGCCCCTGGATGAGAGATCCCCGGCTCAGGGTAGTGGAGTGCTGGCACCTGGAGGCAGCCTCAGGGCTCTGGAGTGCCAGCAGCCCCGGGGATGGCCATGGAGCCCCGGTGGCTCCGGAGCAGCGGAGCCCCAGCTACTCCAGCAAAGTCTGGCAGCCTTGGGGCAGTGGAGCCCCAGCAGCTCTGGGGCTGGCCATGGAGCTGGGAACCCAGTGGCCCAGGGGCAGGGGAGACTGGCAGAAGGGCCGAACTTCCCTGGTCCAGCAAACTCCCTCCTTTGGGACTGGTCAAGTCCTGAGGGTGCTGGACCAGGAAGGTCCAACCTGTATTATTCTTTCTGTATTAGTGAATTTTCATGAAAGCACCCAGAAAAATACAAACAGAATTACAGTTTCTATTCTATTATTAGTTTTTTGCTGTCTCAATGATATCTTTATCAAATAAAAGTTAAGTTACCTATTAAAATGTAATTTTGTAACAAGTATAACTACTGTGTAACAAGTCTCAAAGGGGTAGCTATGTTAGTCTGTAACTTTATGTCTGATAAAAGTGGGTTTTGTCCATGAAGGCCCATGATCATATAATTTTTGTTAGTCTCTGAGGTGCCACATGACTACCTGTTGTTTTCATTTTGTAACAGTATCTGTATGATCAAAATTCCCAGTCTAAGATTTTATACCATATTTCTAATGTATTATCAATGCAACTCTTTTGTCAGGTGGAGCTGGCAACAACCAGGGTCGGGGTTAATATCTAGGAGTTCCTCTTCAACAATACAACACAAAACTGGCTTGAGCCCCACTCAGTAAGCTGAAAATTACACTCCTTGGGTGTGTCTAGACTACATGCCTCCTTCGACGGAGGCATGTAGATTAGCCAGATCGGAAGAGGGAAATGAAGCCGCGATTAAAATAATCGCGGCTTCATTTAAATTTAAATGGCTGCCCCGATCTGCCGATCAGCTGTTTGTCGGCAGATCGGGGGAGTCTGGACGCGATGCCCCGACAAAGAAGCCTTTCTTCATCGACACAGGTAAACCTGGTTTCACGAGGCTTACCTGTGTCGATGAAGAAAGGCTTCTTTGTCGGGGCATCGCGTCCAGACTCCCCCGATCTGCCGACAAACAGCTGATCGGCAGATCGGGGCAGCCATTTAAATTTAAATGAAGCCGCGATTATTTTAATCGCGGCTTCATTTCCCTCTTCCGATCTGGCTAATCTACATGCCTCCGTCGAAGGAGGCATGTAGTCTAGACACACCCCTTCTGTGGGCACTTCAGAGGCAACACTTCCCCATTCACAAACACAGAATCTGAGTGTAGAACAGAAACTTTTAATGAAAGGAGAGAAGTCACCCAACATTAATTAGGAAAAATGAAACAGGATTTGTTTTAATAAAACTGCGAGTAGGACATTCACCCCAGAGAGCATGGGGCTGTGCCTTCTGCCTCATGCTCCTGAGTTCTACAACCAAAAGTTCCTTTTCTTCCTCCTTGGCTCCCTCACCATATCCCACTCACAGTCATTGTCCTTGCTTGGTGAGTACCTAGGGTTGAAAGGTGAATCTGTGTGAGGTCACCTTCCACCCAGAAAAGGAGGCATTGTGCTTGCATCACCATCTGAGCACTTTCTATGTCTGGCAACTTCACTAGCTCTAGTTCCTCTCTGTTGGCTGTGCTGCCAGCCACGCGGCTTATTCATTGTTCATTCCGTTCACCACCTTGCCAGCCAGTGTTCCACACAGCCACATTCTGCCACCTGTCTATCTGCAGTGACCTCTGCAGGTCACTCTTAATTTTCACCCAACTCTTAATGAATTTCAGCTCTTTGTCTGGGCAGAAAAAATGTCCCAGCACAAATTATTCTTTTGAGCACTTAAAAGAACAAAAGACTGCTAATGGATCCTATTTAGTTCTGTCTTTGAACAATGGGGAGAAACAGGCGATACTAGACCAGGGACCAATAGGGAGAGTCCACTCCTCCTGGCTGGAAAACCTGTCTCCAACTCTCTTACTTTCACAGGGGTCTGGCATTTGAACTCCAGTTTTAATGAGGTCCATTTAGATAAGATTAACCCCCTCCTTTGAGCTAGGCTAAGGACAATTCTGTTTCCCTTTATTCATACAATAAATGTAACATCACTACCCCTACATTCAGTACTAAATGTGTAACCCAACACCAGCCAACGGTGACTTTTTTGAGCAATACTGTTCTATCTGCTGGATATTTAGGCAGAGTAGGTGTGTTCGTGTCAATATAGTTTGTTCTTGAAGTGTCTCCCCCTCCCAGCAAGCTGTCAGAGGAAAACTCATTCAAACCCTACCTAAATCATGTACACCACAAGAATCTTTTACATATAGGTTAAGGACTGAGTTCTCTTCCACACATCTTCCTGGACTCCTGCACTGATTGATAGCAGAAATACCTGATCTGTTTTTAAGTTATAGCACCACCTCAAGCCCCAGCAGTCTGCTCTGAAAGACTCTGCTGCCAAACAATGACAGCCTTTGCATTTTTCTTGCTTGCCTCACATTGATTGTCAGTATGATTTCATCTTTATATTCCATCCACCAGAGCTGCTCAGGATTCTGCATGTTCCCATAGCAGTGCAGCTGCAGTATGTTCAGAACTGCACTACACTTGCTAAAACCAACTATATTTCATAAGCTTCAGGGGATAGCCGAGTTAGTCTGTAAAGAAAAAAAATGGTCTGATAGCACTTTATAGACTAACAAAACATGAGGATGATATCATGAGCTTTCATGGACACAGCCCAAACTCCGAGCATCTGAAGAAGAGGGCTGTGCCCACGAAAGTTCATGATACCATCTACATGTTTTGTTAGTCTATAAAGTGCTATCAGACCACTTGTTGTATATTTCATAAGGTAGAATAATCAGCATCTCTATTAATAATATTTAAATGTCTTCCTATACAAGTTATTATAAGTTTGATTACAGATTATATGCGGTACCTGAGAGGCCACAGCTAGCCTTTTCCTTCTACTAGATCAATAATCAACTCAAACAGTTTTGCACATGTTTAATCTTTTTACTCTATTACATCATGGCAATTAATCCAAAGTCTATATTTTTTTAATTCACATACATACTCAGTTCAAAATCTCAGAACCTACTGGTAACATAGCAAGCGTGCAAAGTTGCATGAGATCTGCCTGCAAACTACCAGCCTCAAAACCCTAATGTTTAACGAATGAATGGTCTCAATGGCTACCAAGTGATTTCTACACAGCACCCAAATAAACAGAATATGTCACTCCACAGAGTAAGTCCCTAATAAGAAATGCTTGTTTATAAACAGGTGAGTGGCCCTGTTGAGTTTAATGGAACTACATACCTATCCAAAATAAAACAGATGCATAAGTCTTTGCAGGCTCAGTTTCTACAATTTTAGATTTGTTGCTCTGAGTTATTAATCCTGGAATCTAAAACTAGTTTCTGAAAACAATTAGTTTGACTATTAGCCCTGTTGGTATTATAAGGAAATCTACCATAATTTAAATATAATCATACTCAAATCAACAAAGAAATCAAAGATTTGTTAGATAGTGCAAAATGCTACAGATACTATCCCAACCACCTAAGGATTTGATTCAATTCCTATTATGTCTGTGGGTGCCTTTCATTAACTGCTTTGTGTATTAGATCAGGCCTTTCTAATCTCTCCAAGATTAATACTGTGCTCTGGCTATGCTATTTATTTTCCTTTTAAGCAATTCTTACATAAAAATTGTTTAACTAGGTCACATCTCTTTCTTTAGGCAATTTATACAGATATTCATATCTGTGTCCTCACTAATTTAGGGCTAAAAATTCCTCTGCTTTAAGCAAAGCCAAGCAGGAAGTACAGAGGTGTCATGCAGAAGCTGGGAAGGGGACACAATTTGCGTATTGGAGGTTGCACGAGCAGGTGGGAAAATGAGCTAATGAGACTACTGCCAAAAATTATGGACTGTTTTCTTTAGTTATGGTGTCTTTCCAGGTTGCTGCTGATCACCCTTTCTACCTAATAAAGTTTTCCTCTTTTCCACACATGGACTCAGTACCTGCAAGTGGAGAGGTATCACTTCTTGGGACATCCAGAAATGTACTGAAAGATTCCACAGATTTTGGATGGAGGCTTAAACTGTTAAGTGTTTGTAAGTTTTAAGAGGGGACCCATCTCACTCTTTGAACCTGATCCTTGTTGTTGCAGATGACACCTGATGGAAGAGTTATATATACTACCATACAACTGTTTTCATCAGTTCTTTATCTTACAACTATCATGTAAAGAGCTGTCAATGAGTTCAGTGGAAGTTCAAGCGGAAAGAGCTTTCAAAATCATTCCAGCCAACTCTGAAGACATATTTAATACAGACAAGGCTAAAGGTATATTAATTACAGCAAAAAATATAAATCTATGAAACATTCTGATAGGGGGAAGATATGGTGAGCACTTGAAACTCCAAATGAAGTTAGTGAAACTAAAAATAGAATGTAATCACAGGGGATTTAAATTAACTAATTATAGCTATAATATTTTATTCTTATTCTATAGTTACTTCTTGTTTCCATTATCTATTTTTCTAAAAATATTACAGTAAAATAAAATAAACCACACTCCAGCATTAATTTAGACTTGTTTACTCTATGACCTTGGGAATTGGATTAGTTTTCAATTTGCTAAATTCTTGTATGTGGCAAAGATTAATTCTAAATCTGGATATTTCATAACTGTATTAGTTGTTTTCCTCATCATTCTAAAGATAATGATACCACCTCACTAAAGAATATTAGCCAAGCGCTATCATCTGAAAAGGAAGATACATGCTGCAATTTAAGGCCAGTTGTTTTCTTTCATCTCCTAGAGCTGGTTTTCTGAGAGAACATTTTGTTCACCATTGCAAATTACAAGTAATAATGAGCAGAGTAGCCATGAAAGTGAGATTACATGGTAGATTGTACAAAAATAAAAGGCTCTCTTTCAAAAAGAGCACACGGCTTGCTCTTTTTCTTCACAATATTCTGCATACAAGGAACACTTGGGACAGGTCAAGATAGCAAAAAGAAACAGAAGAAGGCAGGATTTGATATAGTAAACAACAACGGGACTGACATCCTGGAGATATTCATGACAGTTAATTATCTCTCTTCACTGTTTCAAATGACAATACAGAATAGAGCAGGTGGACTTACTATGTAAAAGCAGGACAAATATTGTTACTTTTCCACCTACGGTGTTTTCTGGCAGAACATACAAAGCAAAATGATTCATAGTTGTCAGTGGGTCATAAGTCACTGTAGTCTGGACTAAAACTAGAGAATCCACTGGGATGCTAATATGAAGGGGAAAGGAGTCCAGGAGAGCTGGCAGTATTTTAAAGAAGCCTTATTGAAGGCACAGAAAGAAACCATTCCAATGCATATCAAGAGAAGCAAATATGGTAGGAGACCAGATTGGCTTACCGGGGAAATCCTTGGTGAACTTAAGCACAGAAAGGGAGCTTACAAAAAGTGGAAACTTGGACAGATGACTAGGAAGGGGTATAAATGTATAGGTCAAGAATGCAGGTGAGTTATCAGGAAGGCAAAAGCACAATTGGAATTACAACTCACAAGGGATGTGAAGGATAACAAGAAAGGTTTCTACAGGCAAGTTAGCAAGAAGAAAGTGATCAGAGAGGGTGTGGGGCCCCTACTGGATGAGGGCAGTAACCTAGGGTATGTCTACACTACCCCGCTAGTTCGAACTAGCGGGGTAATGTAGGCATACCGCAATTGCAAATGAAGCCCGGGATTTGAATTTCCTGGGCTTCATTTGCATAAGCGGGGCGCTGCCATTTTTAAATCCCCGCTCGTTCGAACCCCGTGCCGCACGGCTACACGCAGAACGAACTACGTAGTTCGAACTAGGCTTCCTAGTTCGAACTACCGTTACTCCTTGTGGAATGAGGAGTAATGGGTAGTTCGAACTAGGAAGTCTAGTTCGAACTACCTAGTTCGTGCTGCGTAGCATGGGGTTCGAACGAGCGGGGATTTAAAAATGGCGGCGCCCCGCTTATGCAAATGAAGCCCGGGAAATTCAAATCCCGGGCTTCATTTGCAATTACGGTATGCCTACATTACCCCGCTAGTTCTGACAAGGTCAGATCCCAGACTAATATGCTAAGTGACGCAATATGGGATGAAGGTGGACAGCCCTTGGTGGGGAAAGAACAGGTTAGGAACTATTTAGAAAAGCTTAACATACATAAGTCCATGGGTCTGGACTTAATACATCCGAGGTACTGAAGGAGTTGGCAAATGTCATTGAGGAGCCTTTGGCCATTATCTTTGAAAAGTCGTGGAGATCAGGAAAGATCCCGGATGACTGGAAAAAGGCAAATGTAGTGCCCATCTTTAAGAAAGGGAAGAAGGATGATCCAGGGAACTATAAGCCGGTCAGCCTTACCACAGTCCCTGGAAAAATCATGGAGGGGATCCTCAAAGAATCCATTTTGAAGCACTTGGAAGAGAGGAAGGTGATCAGGAATAGTCAGCATGGATTCATGAAGGGCAAGTCATGCCTGACCAATCTGATTAGCTTCTATGATGAGGTAGCTGGCTCTGTGGAGATGGGGAAGTTATATCCACAGTGGATATGCTATACCTTGACTTTAGCAAGGCTTTTCATACAGTCTCCCACAATATTCTTGCAGGCAAGTTAAGGGAATGTGGATTGGATAAATGGACGGTAAGATGGATAGAAAGATGGCTGGAAGGTCAGGCCCAGCGGGTAGTGATCAACAGCTAGCGGGAGAGGTAGATACACTGGAGGGCAGGGATAGAGTCCAGAGTGACTTGGACAAATTGGGGGATTGGGTCACAAGAAATCTGATGAGGTTCAAAAAGGACAAGTGTAGAATCCTGCAATTGGGATGGAAGAATCCCAAGCATTGTTACAAGCTAGGGACCTTAGTAGCAGTTCTGCAGAAAAGGACCTGGGATTACAGGGGACGAAAAGCTGGACATGAGTCAACAGTGTGCCCTTGTAGACAAGAAGGCTAATGACATATTTAGGTTGTATTAAGAGGAGTATTGCCATTCGATCCAGAGATGTGATTATTCCTCTTTACTCGGCTCTGGTGAGGCCATATCTGGAGTATTGTGTACAGTTCTGGGCCCCCAATTACAGGAAGGATGTGGATGCATTGGAAAGGGTCCTGTGGAGGGCAACCAAAATTATTAGGGGGCTGGAACATATGACCTATGAGGAGAGGCTGAGGGAGTTAGTTCTATTTAGTCTGCAGAAGTGAAGTGTGAAGGTGGATTTGATAGCAGCCTTCAACTTCCTTAAGGGAGGTTCTAGAGAGGATGGAGAGAGGCTGTTCTCACTAGTGACAGATGGCAGAACAAGGAGCAATGGTCTCAAGTTGTGGTGGGAGAGGTCCAGGTTGGATATTAGGAAAAACTATTTTACTAGGAGGGTGGTGATACTCTGGAATGGGTTACCTGGGGAAGTAGTGGAGTCTCCATCCCTAGAGGTGTTTAAGTCTCGGGTTGATAAAGCCCTGGCTGGGTTGATTTAGTTGGGATTGGTCCTACCTTGGGCAGGGGGCTGGACTTGATGGCCTTCTAATGTCTCTTCCAGCTCTATGATTCTATGAGACATTTTACTTCAGCTAAAGGCAATCTCCATTAGTAGTAGTAGTAGTAGGATTTCTATCATCCTCATTAATGAGAGACAGTCACATACACTTCTGCATGTTTGAAACTGTTCCAAGTCCCTGCCTAGGAGCACAGGCAGCAGGTGAAAGGGAGCTATTTGAACTCTCTATCTCTTTGAGACTCATACATAAGGCCAAATCAGGCTTGGCCCTGTGTCTGTGTTAGCCTTGATCAGTTTCAGAATCCCCAATGGTACAACAAGGTGTTATAGATAGATTTATATCAGTAGCTTTCTAGTTTGGTTCACGTTGCATTATAAGATACTGCCTGGTTTATTCCAGTGACAAGGCACCCCAAGAGATAGTAATAGCACAACATGATCACAATCCCTATACTACTTTGGGGCCTCCATCCTATCTTCAAGGGCCAAAACAGCCAAGAGGTGTATTGAATCAGTATTTCCTCAGAAGCCTTGAATGCTGGACCTCTTACACAGCCACAGCTATGTACTAAAACTCCTCTGGTAAACACACCAATCATTTTTGTAGTTCATCTTTGGACACTCTTATTTTTCAATCTACTATTAAAGATGTGGAGTCAGTATTTCAGAAGTGGTCAGACCAATGCCATAGATGAGATATTACCCCCTTATTTGTTATTTGGTATTTGCATGATTATACACCCAAGAATTGCATTACTTTTTGTTGTTGTTGTTGTTGTTATAGCTTCACAGGGGAAGCTTGCATTTACTTGGGAGCTTGCAATGACCCATAAATCCTTTTCTAAGTTACAACTTTTCAGATTACAGGCCCCTATCAAGTGGTATAGAATCCCTTCTTTGTTCCTAAATTTATGATGGCAGGCTTATTATTGGGTAAATGCAAAAACATTCCCAATAAAACTAGCAATCATAGAAATCATGCTTTTAATTTTTAACACCACCCCCAAACACAAATTCACAATTCGACCCATGTTCACTATGATTTACTAACAATCCTGGCAGGCAACAGCAATAGATATTTGGTTTCTGAATAATGTAGAGAACTGGGCAGATTTTCATCCAGGCACGACAGCAGCATATAATCCATGACAAAAAAAAAAGAGTCCAAATAAATGGGGTTATGGTAAGGCTAATAAATCATCATTATGCGCCTGATTGATTTATGCTTTAGTACCTTTTACATCCAAAGAAATTTTCTGGAACATATTTAAGTTAATTATCATGATCAGTAGTTGTGATATGTTGGACAAAATGGTTTTATTAAGAACTGAGTCAGTGGGGAGAAGAGTACAGTTAATAAAGCAGCAGTTAGCCTGATGTTACATCCAGCCTGAATGGCTCAAAAGCACATAGACAATGTAAATAATATGTGGGAGCAAACAGAGAGCTGTTTAGTTAAAAGTATTTCTTTTACAAGTAACTTGAGGCTAAATATTGGTAGAGACCTGTATTTCTGCAGATATTGCATGTATCCACATCCGTGGATGTTGATGGGGCTAGCCGTGGCTCATTTTTGCAGATCCAGATGTGGATGCAGCTACAAATTTTGTATCCAGACCCCTTCACCTTTGAAGATATCTGCTTTATATCCAAGGGTATCTGCATCCACATCTGGATACCAATTTTGTATCTGTGCAGGACTCTAAATATTGGCTTTGTCATGAGCCCAAGTCTAGGGTTTTGAACTAGGAAACAGCCTGAAAAGCAGATTGCGAATCAAAGTCATAAATAATAAATAAAATAAAGGATGGAGGGTCTAATGGTTAGAGTGTTTCACTTCCAACTCCTTGCTTCATTGCATAGTCTCAGTCCCTAATGCTGGAAAGAAGGAAGGGAGACCTGGGCCCTCCCTCTTCACCAGGTCTGGGAACAGGGGAAGTTGCACAGCACGCATTCTAATTTCACCACACTCGCTTATGGGGCTGCCAACTCTTCCAGTTTCACTGAAACTCTCCTGGAATTGGTATATGTCTCCCAGGGGACACTGGAGCCAAATCTGGGATATTTTAGGCCACTATGGCCGTGTCTACACTAGGAAACTATTTCAATATTATTAAATTTGACTTAATAACTCCCAATTTAGCAAATTCAAACTAGAGTGTCCACACTATAGGGAGGCCTCAAAATTAGTCCGAGGCAGGCTCCGTTAATGTGGACGAGCTACCTTGGACTTAGAGCCTAGGAAGTACTGGGGAGTAATTAGTTTGAATTAGCAGTACTGGCACATCCACACTACCATTAATTCAAAATAACAATTTTGGAATTAGAATTACTCCTGATGAAACTCAGGAGTACAGATTTCAAATTAAGCAGCCCAATATTTTGAAATAACAGGCCTGGTAGTGAGGACGCACCACATATAAATTTGATCTTGGGGTAGTTATTTTGAAATAAGGTCGTAGTGTAGACCAGAGCTAAGAGTACAATGCAGCTCAACCCTAGTAACAGCCTCAGCCCAGAGCCTGCACTCCTTCTCGTATTCCATCCCCCGGCCCAGCTCAGGGAAAATGAGTGTGAGTGGAGGAGAGCGAGTGACAAAGGGAGGGGTGCAGAACAGGACTTTGGGGAAGGGACAGGGCACCATGGGTGTATGGGTCTTTGAGTCTGTGTGATTAGACAGATGACAACCCTACCTGGGCTGTTCCTACCAGTGTCTGTTGAGATTGAGATGTGGCCCGTCTAGTCCACTTGCTTCCCATATGGCCCTCTCAGCGGTCTTGAGTGGCATCTCATCACAGTTCCAGGCTCTTTTGGTCAGCGCAGCTGCAAGTTGGTAAGGCCAAGCCCCACAATGTCCCTGGACTTCTCTCATGCAGGCTACATCTAGACTGCATCCCTCTGTCAACACTGAAATTGCTAATGAAGCAGGGATTTAAATATCCAGCACCTCATTAGCATAAACATGGCCACCACTTTTTTTCGAAATAGAGTTTTTTGGAAAAAAAAAGGCATTAGAAAAAGGCTTTATTTTCGACAGATCCACGTCTAGACTTCTGTTTTTTCTTGAAAAAACTTTCGAAAAAAAGTGGCGGCCATATTTATGCTAATGAGACCACTGCTTAAATGGGGAAAAGTCATCCTAGTACCAACCTTGTAGTCTGCACAGTGTCAATCTCCTGATGTGTCTGGGACAGGCAAAGCAAACTGGCATTGGTGGGGAAACAGCAGCTCTGTAGGTCCTCTACCAGACAGACAGACACAGGGAAGGAAGGGGTTGATCACCATTTTTTCATCAAATAGGTGTAGAACTTCTCCGTTTCAAAAATTAATCACTCTGTATCACTGAGGTCAGAAGGCTACATTGTAAATCATTTCCTCACTGAAACAGGTTTAGAATTCAATCTACATTTTCTTGTCAGCTTTGCAATTTTCAGAATTTGATTTGGTGTGCGCATTTACATTTCTTTCAACTTTAAATAATTTGTGTTACATTTATAGCTTTCTATTTTTTATGTTGTAGTATTTTTAAATATTTAGCTTCTTTTAAAATGGTTATTAGAAGCAGAGTTTGTTTGAAATATCTTTAATGCTCATTTTATTATTCAATAATTCCCTTTCCTATTAATCTTCTAATTTATGTGACAGATGCAATTTTATGTACAGAGAGCGAGAGAAAAACATTTATTAAATTCTTACCGGCTATAGCTTAGATTCCATTATTGATATTTGCAATCTAAGGCACAGATCCTGTAAGAATTACATGTGTTTATAGCTTTACTCAGTGTGAGTAATCCCATGGTCAGTGGAAATCATGGTCAACAGGACTATTCACTGTGTGAATGGTTACCTATTTGCATAAATCTTTATTGTTCTGGAGCTTATTATGCTTTTCATCATAAATGCTACATATTTTACTTCTGGCATTTCACACAGCTTGGACAATCTTTTACTTAATACATTAAAAGAATCTTATTACATATAGCAATTACAACACGGTAATGTTTAAATGTAGGGGAGGAAACCCTTATTTCCATAGCATTACAGAATCTGGTCCAATTATATGCATTTCTATAAAATCTCACAGAGAAAAAACTATATTGAAAGTGTGTCGAGGTTCTAAAATTAAGCATTTTAAATTAGGAAATTCTGGAATTAATATTGCTTATGTAAATCTCAGGAACACACAATTACCTGCCAACTGTGAAAATATTGGTTTCAGCAACTTGGCCAGTAACACACAGTATACTTCCCAGCATTTCAAGTGGCAAACAGAAAAGATGACATTCAAGTTTCTTCCATCTACCCCTTCATAGGTAGGGATGGAGAGGCAACCAGAACATGTTTGACTGGCATTGCAAGCTAGCACATGAGGTCGCAATGCCACACAAATATGGCCCAGATACCCCTCCATACACAGAGATGAAGAAGCAGCTGGACCAAATCTGACAGATGCTGCAGTCATGTTACTAGTTCTCAATGCTACTCAGGGCACGTCTACACAGAAGGGCAAAAGTTAAATTAAGCTACATAACTTGAGCTATGCCAATTGCGTAGCTTAAGTCAAAATAGCTTATTTCGGCTTTTGGCACTGTCTGTTCAGCAGGAAGTCGAAGAAAAAACATTCTTCCTTCAACTTCCTTTGATCCTCATAACATGAGGGTTGCAGGAGTCAGAGTAGAAGTGCTCCAGCTCGCCATTATTTCAAAATAATGACTTGCAGTGTAGACGTGCTCTTTATTTTGGAATAATCTGAGTTATTCCGAAATAACACTGCTGTGTAGACATAGCTTTAGGGACTCTTGCAAATGGGAGCCTCAGAGCAAGCTTCCTGTTTTGCCCTTCTCCCCACTCTAGATGGCCCTGAATGCAGACAATTTTCTGATTTAGTTAGGAGAGGGAATTTCAGAGTCAAAGCGAGACATTTCTATGAAATCTGAGACTGTTCAGAGATCTCATATAAAAACTCTTTGGCACAGACAAGAACTGAGTCAATTTCTCCAGAGGGACATCAGCTGCCTTTATTATGAAACCTGTCATATTTGCTGCATATGTCCCAGGTTCTGCAACAAATAAGGTAAGAGTCCTGCAGACAACAGCCTCATTCATTACTCAACTCTGATTCATCCCTAGAAACAAGGTGTAGGGGCAAAACGTGGTAAGCTAGTACGTGATCTTGTAATTAAGAAATGTAGCACAAAGCATATGTACAAGCGGACCAAATATAAATTGTACTGACAAACTTAATTCTGGCATTTACTAACTTTGGAGTGCTTGACTTTACAAACTTAACATTATTTTAATGTAGTTTTTTAGATGCAATTACCTAATCTTCTTAAAAAGAAAACTGAAAAACCCAAACTCTATTACATGAAACTTGATCATCATCAGAGTGAAAATATTTAGAGCCAAACTGCACATGTCTTGCACTTATGTCTTCCCACTGTGTTCCTATCCACTCCAACTCCTTCCTCTCTCCTTTTCTGCTCCTATCCAATTCCTCCATCTTCTCCTAGATCTTTTATCCTCTCTCCCTGGCTCCTACAAATTTCTTTTTCCTATTTCTCACCCATCTGTATTTGACTCAAGAACATAAGAACAGCCTTACTGGGTCAGACCAATGGTCCATCCAGCTCAGTATCCTGTCTGCCAATAGTGGCCAATACCAGAAGCCCCAGAGGGAAGGGACACAACAGGTAATCATCAAGTGATTCCTCCCCTGTCAACAGTAAATCAACAGTAAAATGGCAGAACAGAGGGCTTTTTGCAGTGTAGCATAGCTTCCTTCTACAAGGCATAACTCCTTTTTGTGCTACAGCTGTTGTGCAAAAAGGCAGGTGTGGACACTCCACAGGGGTTTCTTGCACAAATAGAGCCTATCCAAAAAAGCACAGGTGCTCTGATGGCCATTCTGTGAATGGCCATCAGAGCTTTCTTGCACAAGAGTGTCATTGTAGTGCATTGCAAAAGCGAGGCACATTGAGGTGTAGGCATACTTTTGCGGAAGAAGTTTTTGCACATTAACTCTTCCACAAAAGACTTCTTGCACATAAACCTTGCAGTGTAGATGTAGCCTGAGTGGATGTTTTCAGAGAACTATCCACAATGACTCCAAGATCTCTCTCTTGAATAGTTGTATCTAAATTAGCTCCCATTATATTGTACATATAGTTGGGATTATTTTTTCCAAAGTGCATTACTTTACATTTATCAACATTACATTTCATTTGCCATTTTGTTGCCCAATCACTTAGTTTGGTAAGATCTTTTTGAAGCTGTTCACTGTCTGCTTTGGTCTTGACTGTCTTGAGCTGTTTGGTATCATCAGCAAATTTTGCCACCTCACTGTTTTCCCCTTTCTTTAAATCATTTATAAACAGGTTGAATAGGATTGGTCCCAGGACAGACCCTTGGGGGACTCTACTAGTTACCTCTCTCCATTCGGAAAACTTTCCATTTATACCTACCCTTTGTTTCCTGACTTTTATCCAGTTATCAGTCCATAACATGACCTTCCCTCCTATTCCATGACAACTTACTTTACTTAAGAGTCTTGGTGAGGGACCTTGTCAAAGGCTTTCTAGATATCTAAGTATACTATATCCACTGGATCCCCCGGGTCCACATGTTTGTTGAGCCCCTCAAAGAACCCTAGCAGATTAGTAAGGCATGATTTCCCTTTACAGAAATCATGTTGACTTTCCCCCAACATATTATGTTCATCCATGTGTCTGACAATTTTATTCTTTACTATAGTTTCAACTAATTTGCCTGGTACTGACGTTAGACTTACCAGCATGTAATTGCCAGGATCACGTTTAGAGCCCTTTTTAAATATTAAGCAAGATGCTCTCTTTCGAAAAAGCACAGTTTCCATGCCATAGCACCTTTTCTTGAAAGTTGACAGAACACGGTAGCAATGTAGACACAGGTGTAGTTTTGTCAACAAAACCCTGTAGTTTAGACACACCCATTAGGTACAGAAGCTGATTTAAAGGATAGGTTACAAACCATAGTTAATAGTTCAGCAATTTGCCATTTGAGTTCTTTCAGAACTCTTGGGTGAATGCCATCTGGCCCGGTGACTTGTTACGAATGCCATCTGGCCTGGTGACTTGTTACTGTTAAGTTTATCAATTTTTTCCACAACCTCCTGTAATGACACCTCATTCTGGGACAATTCCTCAGATTTGTCACCTAGAAAGAATGGCTCAGGTTTGGGAATCTCCCCAATATCCTCATCTGTGAAGACAGAAGCAAAGAATTCATTTAGTTTCTCTGCAGTGTCTTTATCATCTTTGTGTGCTACTTTAGTATCTCAATCGTCCAAGGGCCCCTCTGGTTGTTTAGCTGGCTTCCTGCCTCTGATGTAGTTAAAAAACATTTTACTATTACTTTCTGAGTTTTTGGCTAGCTGTTCTTCAAACTCCTTTTTGGCTTTTCTTACTATATTTTTACACTTAATTTTACAAAAATTTATGGTCCTTTCTATTTTCTTTACTAGGATTTGACTTCCACTTTTTAAAAGATGTCTTTTTATCGGTTACTGCTTCTTTTACTTGGTTGATAAGCCACAGTGGCCTTCTTTTGGTTCTCTTACTGTGGTTTTTAATTTGGGATATACATTTAAGTTGGGCCTCTATTATGGTGTCTTTGAAAAGTTTTCATGCAGCCTGCAGAGATCCCATCTTTGTCACTGCACCCTTCAATTTATGTTTAACTATCTTTCTCATTTTTGCATAGTTCCCTTTTCTGAAATTAAATCCTATAGTGTTGGGCTGCTGACATATTTTTCCCACCACAGGGATGGTAAATTTTATTACATTATGGTCACTATTTCCAAGCGGTCCAGTTATATTTACCTTTTGAACCAGATACTGTGCTCTACTTAGCACTAAATCAAGAATAGCCCCTCCCCTTGTGGGTTCCAGAACCAGCTGCTCCAAGAAGCAGTCATTTAAGCCATTGAGAAATTTTATCTCTGTATCCCGTCCTGAGGTGACATGTACCCAGTCAATATGGGGATAATTGAAATCCCCCACTATTACTGAGTTTTTAAATTTGATAGCCTCTCTAATCTCCCTTATCCTTTCACAGTCGCTATCACTGCCCTGATCGGGTGGTCGATAATATATCCCTATTGCTATATTCTTATTATCTGAGCATGGAATTACTATCAATAGAGATTCTATGGAACATTTAGGGTCATTTAAGATTTTTACTTCATTTGATTCTACATTTTCTTTCATGTATAGTGCCACTCCCCCACCAGCATGACCTGTTCTATCCTTCTGATATATTTTGCACCCTAGTATGATTGTATCTCATTGATTGTCCTCATTTCACCAAGTTTCCAAGATGCCTATTATGTTAGTATTCTCCTTTAAAACTAGGTTCTCTAGTTCACCTATTTTATTATTTGGACTTCTAGCATTTGTGTATAAGCACTTCAAAAATTCATCACTATTTATCTGTCTGCCATTTTCTGATATATTAGACTCTTTTTCATGTGATTGTGTCTCATCTGATCTTGTACTTCCATCCTCTCCTCCTGACTAGAACATAGAGTACCTCTATTAATGGACCCTCCTCCAAGAGATGTCTCTGTTTGATCCATGTGCTCCTCCACACCAGTTGGCATTCCCCCAGCCCTTGGGGTACGTCTAGACTACATGGCTCCATCGACATAGCCATGTAAACTAGTTTACCCGGCATAGTCAATGAAGCGGGGATTGAAATAATCCCCGCTTCATTAAAATAAAAATGGCAACCGCCTGTGCCAATTATCAGCTGATCGTCGGCACAGCTTAGTGGCCAGTCTGGTGCACCTAGTCTGGTGCATACTCAGTGAATCTGTAGGGATGGTGCAGTCCAATTGACTGTATGGAAATGGGCATGCGTAATGAAGATAAAATAGTTAGAAATTTTAGCTTCTAAACTCTAACAAATCTCTAGTGAGTAGGTGGAAAATGAAGTTTTTCTGAGACTCATAGCTTGGCCAAATATGAGCAAATGCTCATGAGGATGACAAAATGCATTTCCCCAACACAAAGGCTTATCCACAGCCACATTTAAAGTTCCTGCTCCAAAGAACAAAGTTATTTATTTTTCTCAATGAAAAAGTTGCAAGAATTTTTTAATATGGATAAAATGATGCATTTTTTTCTGATCTCATTATGGGTAACAGCTGACAAATGTTAATTGAATCATTTTTCCTTTGGCTTCACATCTATACAATTTTACAGAAGAGATGCTGATTAAATCGCATCAGCATCTAGGATACATTTTCTTCACCCACAGCTCTGACTGTAGCATCTGTGCTCCTTTCAGTTCCTCTCAGGAAAGGAGGGACAATTGCCTACTACACATGAGACTCTAAATTAAATAGTTAGAGCTCATCTAACAGTGATAAACATGTATCTAAGTTACATGAGACTGTAGATCTTTCATCGCACATCTGTATTGTTCATTATATTATCCTAATTCTTCTGCTGTATCTGTGCTGATTAGGCCTGAACTGGAGTATTCTGTCCAGTTCTAGGCTCCGCAGAAAGATGTGGAGAAATTGGAGAAGGTCCAGAGAAGAGCAACAAAAATGATTAAAGGTCTAGAAAACATGACCAATGAGGAAAGACTAAAATAACTGGGTGTGTTTAGTTTGAAAAGGAGAAGACTGAGGGTGTGTCTAGACTACATGCCTCCTTCGACGGAGGCATGTAGATTAGCCAGATCGGAAGAGGGAAATTTAAATGGCTGCCCCGATCTGCCGATCAGCTGTTTGTCGGCAGATCGGGGGAGTCTGGACGCGATGCGCCGACAAAGAAGCCTTTCTTCATCGGCACAGGTAAACCTGGTTTCACGAGGCTTACCTGTGCCGATGAAGAAAGGCTTCTTTGTCGGCGCATCGCGTCCAGACTCCCCCGATCTGCCGACAAACAGCTGATCGGCAGATCGGGGCAGCTATTTAAATTTAAATGAAGCCGCGATTATTTTAATCGCGGCTTCATTTCCCTCTTCCGATCTGGCTAATCTACATGCCTCCGTCGAAGGAGGCATGTAGTCTAGACACACCCTGAGAGGGGACATGATAACAGCTTTCAAGTACCTAAAAGAGTGCTACAAAAAGGAAGGAGAATAATTATTCTCCTTAACCTCTGATGATAGGACAAGAAGCAATGAGATTAAATTAAAACAAGGTTTAGGTTGGACATTAGGAAAAACTCCTAACTGCCAGGATAATTAAACACTGAAATAAATTGCCTAGGAAGTTTGTGGAATTTCCATAATTGGAATATTTAAGGACAGGCTGGATAGACATCTATCAGCAATGATCTAGATGGCGCTTGGTCCTGCCTTGAAGGCAAGGACTAGACTTGATGACCTCTTGAGGTCCCTTCCAGTTCTATTGTTCTGTGATCTATTATACTTTTCTGTTAGGGTCTTATGTCTACTTTTTCTCATTTTTTCTATCATCAACAAATAATTCACCAAAACACTGTAACCCAGGTATGCATTGAAATATGTGCCGTTCACAATATTTCTTTTCCCCTAGATCTGTGTGGCCAGTCACTCAGTATACTTTACTTGATATATTCTTGGATGCATTTGCTTCTCTGGTAAGCAAACTATGGTTTAAGTGCTGTTATTTGTATTAATCACTAAAGCATATTTCACACCACATGGAAAGAGCCCTTGAGGTTCTGAAGATGATGTCATTGTTAGCACTCAGAAAATATTTATCTGTTACCACTTATCTGCTGGCATTAAGCTTCATTGCCTGTGATGTTCACATTCTGTTCTTTATGTCCTTCATTGAAAATGTGATGAGAGGTTTATTTTAAAAGTGATATCACCATGATCCTTTGTTCACGTGTCTCTTTGTATATTATAATGCTCAATAACATTTTCAAAATAAAATTACTTAAATCTCATACAAATGTCAGCCTTTAAAGTATACCTCACCCACAGGTTACATTTACAATCTTCTGCATTTAAATGAATAGCTGTTTTGCAATGGACTTCAATAAAAGCCTGATTATTCTCTCGGTAAAAGCAAAGCCATATTCCACAGAATCATCATCTGATCTCAAGTTCCACACATTGAAAATTTCCTGTGCTTTCAGATCAAAGATTTGCAAAATAAAAGCTTTCCAAATATAAAATATTATATTTTCATGAGTGTTAATATAATCTTTAAACCTTTAGTATTTGAGGTAGATTTTAAGATGCAATACAGCCAAAATTATATAGTTGGGCTTTTGACTAGCACATTAATCTGCTGACTCCCGAGCTGATTTCACTCATTAAATAAATCACGATCTCTTAATCAAAAGATGTACATCATTGCTGAGAAACCTCATTGGTGTATTTCCGTTCCCCGGTGGTATCCTTTATAGTAAAAAGGGATTATTATATTCAGATTACACTCATTTTGTAATCCACCAAATGACATTTCTCCTAATTGAGGATAAATGAGCTCTCTTAACGCCTCCCCCAAACATGGAACATAGTAAAAGGCTTGGCACAGGCTGAAAACCTACAGTATTAGTATTCAGTGTGTTCCTGGAAACTTCTGGTAACCTAAACCATCGGTCAGCAGATAAAGTAAAAACTGCAGGCTATACAGTATCATTATTTGGCACATTTTGTTTGAGTTATTAAATAGAACTATATATCCATGATATATCTAATATTATTAGCTAAATGGTAATGTAATGACTTTAGTCATTATAAACCTTTTTGTGATAAACTACAATCACGTATAATCACTGATGAGTGTTGTCCAAATCTTGCATTCCTTCATGTTTTCTGATTCAAGGAAATTTCCCTTCAAAGGGGAGACTTAAGAGAGGAACAGAATTTGCCCCTACTCATAATGATAATTAGAAAAATAAGGGTATGACTTGCATTCCTTTCATCACCTTTGTCACACCAATGTGGCTGCCCTAAGGAAACACTTGTTCAAAGTAAGCAGATCATTTTCTATGCTTAATTAAGTTTGGCCACCTTTCCACTCCCCACACATCCCAAAATGAATATACAGTGTATTGAAACATGAGGGAATCTTCAAAAATGTCCTTTACACATGGTCTGTACCTTAAATATGGACTAGAAATAATTTCTTTTATATTAGGTGTTATCAAAGTACACAGCATTATGTGAACCTAACCAATTAGACCTGTCATTTGTTTCAACTTCAAGTTCCATTTTAAATCAATTTTGATTGAACTAAAGAAAAAAGAGGCAGAATGAAGCCTGTACTGAATTACATACCAGTGTAATGTGCCACTGCTCATTAATGCAATAAGTAGCATAGATTACTTGACCAGCTAATTTTTGGAATATCTTATATAAGCATTTCTTGGTTTTCATTAACAATTCAGCTAGAATGGAGTCCAATTAAAATGCAATTAGCAATTCAAGTCAGATTCAATTTTGTGTAATATATAGAAAATTTTCAATCTCAGATGATTGGCAGGTATGTTAGGAAAATTAAGGCTTTACATGTTTATAATGGTATTTTATCTTCAGGTGCTATGCACATGCAGTTACCCAATATCTTCTAATAAGAAACCTTACACCAATTAAGCAACATGATATCAAATGAATTGAAATGTTATTAAAATGAATATAAAGTGGTTCACAACAAATGAATTAAATCAATAGTATTGAATAAAAAAACAAATAATACATATTGAACAGATTAGAATTGCTGTAAGATATCAGTGTTCATGGAGGAATATATCTACAAGATTTTTGGATCAGTGAAGTTTGCTAAGATTTTAATTGCTCAAACTATTGTATCTATTTTTATTTTTTCACACTATTTTGCTTAAATTTTTCCAGTGATTTTGTTAGTTGTAGCATGGCTGATAAGCGTGTTCACATGTTTGAAACTGAAAATTAGTGTAGAAAAAGGAGAATTCTGAGAAAAAAAATAACATTGCCAAGATCAGTCCTGGTAAGAGAGCAGCAAGTGGAAAATATTAATAAAAAGTATATTGATGCATTTATTATGCAAATATTATCACCAGCAATCTAAGAACTATCACTTGCAACCAGTATATTCCAAGGAAAATTAACCAGCACAGCAATGAATTAAGTTAGAAACATAGAACTACTTATAGCAATTACTGAGGGAACAATTTTGAATGAGCAGGTCAAGAAAATTATAACTGTTCATTGATAATTTGCATAGAGAAAAAGTGGAAAAATTCACAGAATAAACCGTTCACTATAAATTACTAATCCATTTTGGTTACTTTATTACATTCCCAATAACAAATTCAATTCATCCACAGTTACACAATGGTAGTAATTTGGAAGAACCTGAGCTTGAAACGGAGCTATTCTGTTTCTTTACATACTCTAGGGTGATTAAATATATTAGATAGTTAATGTCTAACAAGTATACATTCCCAATACAATTGCCAAGTATTTCAAATAAAACCTTTTTGATTGTTCTATGTAGAAATGTTTCACAAGTAGCTAAAATTTAAAATAGAGTTACTCATTCCTTTTGCATATACAGTGTAATAAAATAAAGGGAGTTTTTGCCTCAATGATTGCCTTCTTTGCATTCAAGCCATTCATATGTCCAAGGCCTTAACTAAGTAAGAGTTTTATTTTTAATTCTGGATGAGACTTTCGGTGTCCTTTTAAATACTCCCCTTTGGCATAACTATAAGACTGCAAGGAAAGATGCATAGCCATGCAACTTTTTTTGTGGTACACGTCCTTAACATTTGGATGTTAAAAAAATAGTAATTTTTGAGTGGCAAGTAAAGGATGAAAAAGAAACGGTCTATAGTTATTGAAACACAGTCACTAAACTTACGCAAAGAAGGTTTTTTTTTAACAAGTGCATAACAATGAAAAAATTTGCAGGAGCAGACTCAGGGAAATCAATGCAGCAGTTGTTTATGTGGGAGAAGGTTTACAAAGGCAGAGTATACTCTGGGGACATTCTGAACATCCAAAAACTTTAACAGGGACGATATGTTTATCAGTTGATGGCTCAACCATGTACAAAAAACATTAAGTTAGCTGACACAGATGCTTGAATGTCTGCAAAATTGAGACAAGGTAATCAAATTGCACACTATTGCACAATATTAGCTAGTTTTATCCCATTTCATGGAAGTAAAGTTTTCCAATTTTCTTTATATAAAACTCATAAACTATGGCTGTGTCTAGACTACATGCCTCTGTCGGCAGAGGCATGTAGATTAGACAGATAGGCAAAGGCAAATGAAGCCGCGATTTAAATGATCGCGGCTTCATTTACATTTACATGGCTGCCACGCTGAGCAGCCTCCTCGTGGAATGAGGTTTACCGGGGCTGCCGACAAAGGGCTTTGATGTCGACAGGGGGAACGTCCAGACTAGCGCGTGAGCCGACAAACAGCCGATCAGCTGTTTGTCGGCTCAGCACGGCAGCCATGTAAATGTAAATGAAGCCATGATCATTTAAATCGCGGCTTCATTTGTCTTTGCTGAACAAACAAATCTACATGCCTCTGCTGACAGAGGCATGTAGTTTAGACGTACCCTATAATATAACTTATCTAAGTCTAAGTCCACGAAAAAACTTACTTAAGCATATGCTTAACTGTAAACTTTTCACCAGTGATATCCATGAGACTAATTATATGTTTAAAGGTAAGAACATGATTGAATGTTTGATGAATTTGGACACTAGTGAGTAGCCCAATCAGATCAAAATAAAATTATAAACTTGGCATTCCCTACCTCTGTGATTAAAGCTAGGAGGAGGAGGAAAAAGAGGAGGACTGTATGTAAGTCTTGTTACCACAAAACATTAGCTTCAGTGAAATAATATTTAGTGAAGATTATTCCTTACAGATGAATCAATAAATGGTTAATATACAGGAAATAAAGGGAAGGAATAAATGTTCAATGTTCATAATGTAGAGAGGAAAACAGCAGTGTTCACCAAAGACCTATCCTGGGATCAGTGTTGTTCAATATATTTATCAATGATCTGAAAAAGGGAATGAACAGTAAAATGGCAAAGTTTTCAGATGATTCAAAATTATTTAAGACATAGGTCCAAGTCTTACTGCAAAGTGTTACAAAGGGTTCTCATTAAATTGCGTAACTAGGTAACAAAATGGCAAATGAAATTGAATATTGATAAATGCAAAGCAATGCACGTTGGCAAAAAGTAATCCCAACTACTGGCTACATAGTGATTTATTTTAAATTATTTGTGAATGTTAACAAAAGATCCTGAAGTCATTGTGCATGGCTCTCTGAAAATTTCAGTTCAATGAACAGCAGCAATCAAAAAGGCTAACAGAATATTAGAAACTATTAGGAACATCACTGTAAATAAGATAGAAAATGACATAATGCCACTATATAAATCCTTAATATGCCCACATCTTTAATCCTGTGATAATCCCATTTCCAAAAAATGTAATGCACCCGTAAAAGGTTCAGGGAAGGGCAACAAAGAGCACCAAGAATATGGCATTACTTGCAGACCAGGACAGATTAAAAAAAAAGATTAAGAATGTTTATTTTTAAAAAGAGACATATAAGGGAGGATATGATAGGGGTCTTTAAAAACATGAATGGAGAAAAAGTGAATGGAGAAATATCATCTATACTTTCACTCAATGAAATTAGTAGACAGCAGATTTAGTGAAAACCAGAGTGATTCCTTTTCCCCACAGCACGGAATTAATCTGTGGAATTCACTGCCATGGGAAGTTGTGATAGGCAAAATTATATCTAATTAAAAAGATACCAGATAATTTCATGCATGATGATCCATCAGTAGTGATGGTCAGGGGTACAACCCCTTGGCTGGGGGAGATCCTACATCTTTGACTGGCAGATGCTGGAAGTAGAAGATGGGTAGAATGCTCAAACAACCTTGTTCTTCTCTCCCACCCAAGCTCTAGTACTGAGCATTATTGGAAACACTGATCTGACCCAGTAGACATATGAGTAAGTTCCCGTTATCTATCTCTTCTGGATAAATGGGGCCAGATCCTCACCTGGTATAAATAAACATAATTCAGTTGAAGTGAATGGAACTACACATACAGGCAGTCCCCGGGTTACATGGATCCGACTTACATCGGATCCCTACTTACAAACGGGGTGAGGCAACCCCGCACTAGCTGCTTCCCCCCAGCAGACCACGGAGATACGAAGCTAGCGCCCCCCACAGCAGACCAGGGAGACGTGGAGAAGCTTTTCTCAGCAGACACCTCAGCTTGAGAATAAAGGACTGAGGGAAGTGAGGTGTGGGAGAATAAAACTGAGCTCTGGAGAAATGTTTGGCTAGAGTTTCCCCTACAATATGTACCAGTTCCGACTTACATACAAATTCAACTTAAGAACAAACCTACAGTCCCTATCTTGTACGTAACCCGGGGACTGCCTGTATTTATACTTGCTGAGAATCTAGCCCCTGGTGCTATGAATACAGATAACTCATTTCTATATAAATGAATGAATTCAGAATAATTCCAGATTCAGGAAACATATCTGAATTTTCAATTATATGAAATTCAGATAACTGGGTCACAGATAATCAACATACACTTGCACTCACAGTATACATTCTATTTTTAATGTTTATTACATATTTTAGGTATACTATAAATCAAAATGCAAAGAGGTTCTGTGCCAAATAACAGTATGTATGGACATAACATTCTTAGCTAATACTGACTATGTTGTCCACTGAAATAGTCAAGAGATCCATATTAATTTTCTCACTATTCATTCAAGAAAAAAAGGGATTGTGAATTATGCAAAATATGCTATTTGCATGAAATTCTAATTTAAATTGCATATATATTATAGAAAAAAACAACAAATGGTCTGGTAGCACTTTATAGACTAACAACCATTTGTTGTTTTTTTCTGTAACAGACTAACTCGGCTACCCCCTGAAGCTCATATGTATTATAAATATTATTGGTAAAAACAGCAAATTACCCAAAGTGAATTTAAAAAAATTACTCAAAATATTTATTTAATTCTCCTAAATTCTTATAGGTAATATATTTGTAAAACTCATTTCATTATCATACAGATGGAAGAATCTGTTGGGAAAAAAATGTTGCTACAGCAAATAGAGAAAGAGGACTTTAAAATACTTCCCTCTTCTTAATCTCATGGATTACAAAATGAATACTTTATTGTCACTAAACTACTATATATTTGAGATTCTGCATGTCTGTCTGTTTGTTCAAGAACTCCTCCTAAACGGTAAGAGCTAGGACCACCAATTTCAGTATACAGTTTCTCTTATCATAACTTAAAGCAAGGTAAAGGTTTGGTTATACCAGGAAAATGAGATGTGCCTGGAATAGGGTTGCCTTTCACAAAACCATACAGAAAAGGGAAAGACTCATCTGATGAAAAAGCCTGTCTGAGAGGGAGCCTCCCCCATACAGGACTCTCACCCCACATGCGCCCTTTACCAAATGCTCCTGACAGCTTCCCTTATTTCTCGTGAGGAGCAGGAATATAGGTGCTAATGGGGTGCCCTTTGAGTTCGGTCTATACTACACCCACTAAATTTAACCCTGAAAGATTGACCATGGCAGTGTCAATCTCCTGTGTAATGTAAATGTGCCCTGAGTGTTTCAGTCATTGATTGCTTTTTAACCTTGAGTGTCTTGTTACTGAGCTGCTTGGGTCTAGAGCTTTGACCCCAACAGCCTGTGAGCAGCCCACAGGCATCACTGTGGCTTTGCCCAACCTGGATGTCCCTTGCAGGTGGACCTTACTACCCTTGAAGCCTTAAATTTGATCCAAAATCTTGTTGTCCCTCTATTAATGTCCAGCAATGAGATATATGCCATTATGTGCCAACAATGCCCCTCTGCGATATATATTGGACAAACTGGTCAGTCACTTCACCAAAGAATTAATGCTCACAGATCAGACATCAGAAATCTCCACACACACAAACCTGTCAGCCAGCATTTCAATCAAATTGGTCATTCGCTTAAAGACCTGACAACATGTGTCTTACAACAAAGAGACTTTAAAACGAGATTACAGAGGGAGACCTCATAACTTTTATTTATGCTAAAATTCGACATATTGTGAATGGGCCTTAATAGAGATGATAATTATCTTGCACATTACAAAGACAGCCTCCCCACTTTTTGATATTTGTTGTGACCCCAGATTAGTCACTTAATTGACACTTACAGAAAGCAATTTCCTCCTTCCTTGTTGCTTCCTCCCTCTTCCCCCACTTTTTGTTCTATGTAGCTGATTTGTCAGTTTGTAATTTTTAACCTTCTTTCATTTTATCCCTCTGTTATAAAATGGTCATGCCTATTCACTTTCAGAATATGATCTGAAGAAGTGGGTCTGCCCCATGAAAGCTCATCACCTAATAAACTATTCTGTCAGTCTTTAAAGTGCTACACGACTGCTTTTTTGTTTTCTCAAAAAGGAAGTGTCAGGTTCACCACCTTTCTAGTAAAACATTCCAACCCGTTAGCTTTCTAGAAGCACACTCTAACAAGATACTCTCATGAATTCAGACTGTTTCTTTTACCTCCACTCTCCTCCACACCTTTTTAGAGATTGCTGTGGCCAAGACCCATAACAGAGATCAAAACATGTGGTTTCTTTGTCTACTGAAGTGTAGCACAAAGATGGTCTCACTTTTTTCCTTGTATCCCCAAAGTGATGACTTTGTCTTACAGGTCAGGAAGGCTTCTGCTGGATTGAGTCTCCTGTTCTTCTCAAGTGCAGGAACCATGTTAATTCTCTGTTTCTGGAGTTCAGAACCAGCATAACCCCCATTTGTTTACTGCTAGTATGTAAATTGAAGTAAATTTGCATGCCTCTGTCTAGGACAGACTTGTTGACCACCTTTACCTAGGCTAGGCTGTTTTGTCTTAAACATATTGAAGTACAATCATTCAGAGGGAATTCATAACTTTGCATAGATCATTTAGACATGCATTTAGCAATGGTATTAGGAACCAGTGTGTTCCTTCCATATGAGATCTCACAAGGCGTATTTTGTACTAATATCATCTTGGTAGTGTGTAGGATATGAATACAGGGATGCCTGTGATAACATATGTTCCTGTGGGTATCATTATAGAAGACATTCATCATTTCCTATTTTTGCTTAGGGTACATACATTTTTCTGAACCTCTATTTACATGCAGCATTTCTTTCACTGCAGTCCCCGGGGAAGTGTGTAAAATCATATCTACATCCCTATGGACTAAAAAATAAAGTTCCCTGCTTTCTGTCATTACGTATAATGAGAAACCATGCATAATTACAAGGTCATTCTTCTACAATTGCTCTGAAGAATAAAATATGAGTAGATGTGCTGCTATGAGCCTTGTTATGGGAGTAGAGAATAATTCCTATTCACAAGTCCATTAGAGTATGTCTACACTACCACCCTAGGTCGAACTAGGATGGTAATGTAGGCAACCGGAGTTGCAAATGAAGCCCGGGATTTGAATTTCCTGGGCTTCATTTGCATCTTGCTGGGCACCGCCATTTTTAAATGTCCGCTAGTTCGGACTCCGTACCCGCAGCTACACGCGGCATGGACTAGGTAGTTCGGACTAGGCTTCCTAGTAAAACGAGGAGTAACGGTAGTTCGGAATAGGAAGCCTAGTCCGAACTACCTAGTCCGTGCCGCATGTAGCCGCGCGGCACGGAGTCCGCACTAGCGGACATTTAAAAATGGCGGCACCTGGCTTATGCAAATGAAGCCCGGGAAATTCAAATCCCGGGCTTCATTTGCAACTCCGGTTGCCTACATTACCACCCTAGTTCGAACTAGGGTGGTAGTGTAGACATACCCTTATACTGTAAGGCTGCATCTAGACTGGCATGATTTTGCACAAAAAGTTTGAAAGGAAAAATTTTTCCGTTCAAAGTATTTGCGCAAAAGCGTGTCTAGATTGGTCCCGGAGTTATTGTTACAATGATGCGCTTTTGTGCAAAAGAGCATCTGCATTGGTGAGACGCTTTTGCTCAAAAGCAGAAGCCCGGAACCATTTTGCAGAGGGCAAAAGGGCACCAGCCCTTTCCAGGGGTGGGGGCTGGAACTCCTTTGAGACACATGCTTAAAGGGATCTCCCTGGACAGCCGTTTCTCTCCTGCTGCGTGCTATATAGGACCTCTTGCAGGGACTGACAGCCGTAGCAGTTTTTGTGGTTGCCCTCTGCCTTTTTGGACACCACTGCCTTTTGCCTGTTAGTGCCTTTGCCTGGTTTTTTTTCATCTGCCTTGTTTCTTGTGCCATGGAGCCAGGGGTGGCCATGTGCCTGCTCTGGCCCCTTCTGGCCATTTTGGAGTGCCTGCAGCTGGTGCTCCAGGCTGCTGCCCTCCTGTTCCAGGACATGGAGACGCAGATCGCTTTGGACTCCCTTACCAGGGAGGCCATGTGGCATCCCCACCCCAGCGTGGAGAGCCCACTGTGGAGACTGGACACCAGTACGGACTGGTGGGACCGGCTGGTCCTGGGGCAATGGCTCCGGAACTTTCACATGCGAAAGTGGACGTTCCTGGAACTATGTGCCTGGTTCGCCCCTGTGCTCCAGAGAGCCACCACACGGCTGTGGACCCGCATCCCTGTCAACAAGAGGGTTGCCATCGCAGTCTGGAAGTTGGCCACCCTGGACAGCTACCGATCAGTGGCACACCAGTTCGGGGTGGGCAGATCCACCGTCGGTGTTGTTGTCATGGAGGTAAGTCCTGGGGGAGTGCAGTGCTGGGAGGGTGCTGCACTCCATGCCCAGGGGCAGCCAAGACTACAGGCTGGGTCACCCAGGGGTTTGGGTCAACTCCCTTGCACAGGCCTGCTGATGGGCGGGGGACAGTGGGGCGAGGGGGCCCTGGTGTGTGTGTGTGCGTGAGCACAGAGGGCATCATGGGGGGGGGGCCCTAAAGGGAGCGCACACTCACCCTGCCTTATGTGATGTGTTTCCATGTTTCTCTTCACCCTTCTGCAAGTCGTCCATGCCCTCAATGATGTCCAGCTCCTGAGAGTCATCCGCCTGGGTGACGTGGATGCTACAGTGGCCAGCTTCGCTGTCCTCGGGTTCCCCAACTGCGGGGGAGTCCTGGATGCAACTCACATCCCCATCTGTGCCCCAGAGCATCGAGCGGCCTATTTTATGAACAGAAAGGGGTACTTCTCTATCGTACTCCAGGCCCTGGTGGACCACCATGGCCGCTTCCTGGACATTTATGCGGGCTGGTCCGGCAGGCCACATCCTACAGAACTCCGACCTGTTTTGCAGACTGGAGGAGGGCACTTATTTCCCCCAGCAGGAGTTTACTGTCGGGGATGTGCCTAAGCCCATCTGTGTCATGGGGGACGCGGCCTACCCGCTGCTGCCCTGGATAATGAGGCCCTATATGGGGCGACCGGACCAGAACTGGGTCCGGTTCAATGACTGCCTCAACCGGGCCTACAACCAAGTGGAGTGCGCCTTTGGCCACTTGAAAGCCCGCTTCCGTTGATCACCTGTCTCGAGATGGGTGAGCGGAATGTCCCGGAGGTAGTGGCCACGTGCTGCCACTTGTGGAGCGGAGGGGGGAGGCCTTCCTCCCTGCATGGATGGCAGCCGAGGGCCAGGCCTACAAACAGCCCCGCACAGCTGCCATCTGCCAGGCTCACCAGGATGGGGTGCGCATCTGGGAGGCCCTGACGGACATGTTCTCCTAGGCCCAATAGTAGGGTCACCTCGGTCTCCCTTTACAACTCCCTCCCATCCCCTACCAGTCCTCTCCCCTCCCCTCCTCTTACCTCCCAATAAACAACAAACACAAGGGTTTTTTTTAGCACAAACTTGTAAGTTTTTATTTACAATGGGGTGAGGGGAGATCTAGGATGGGAGGGGGAGGAGGCCTTCAACTGGGAAGGGAAGGAGCTACTCCTGGGAGGGGTGGCCCCTGCAACTGCTTCTGCGGGGTCGGACCTGCACATGGGGGGCAGGCCACGTTGGGGCAGACAGCACAGGGAGGTGAGCAGGAGGGGCAGGACCAGGAGCAGCAGGGGCAGGTGCAGAAGGGATAGGAGCAGGAGGGGCCATTGCAGGAGGGGGCAGGGGCAGTGCTAGGGGAGGGATGGCGGGGGCATGGGGCAAGGCCATGCCATAGTGGATGCCATGGCCAATGTGTGCAGTGAAGGTGGCTATTGAATCCACCATGCGGACGCACTGGGCCTGGAAGGAGCCCTAGGCCTCCTGGTGCCACTGCATGTCCGCCTCTACATGCTGAGTGATGGCTGCCTTGACACGCTCGACGGCCTGTACGTGGCGCCAAAGGAGCTGGTCCCAGTGGTGGACCTGCCGCCTTGGTGGTTGGCCGGCTGGGGGTGCTGCTGCTGCAGGACTTGAGGGTCCCCGGCTTCTGCTTGGTCCCACTGCAGGGAAAAGAAGAAAGGATGGGTCAGTCAGGCAGCCCGGCCACTGTCCCCACCCCGCATGCCCTCCACCCCTGAGCCCAGGTGACACCACAGTAGTGTGGCTTGGGCCCACTCGGTTACCCCCCTTCGCCCCTGTGTTGTATGTTTGCATACAGGAGCGTCCCTGGAGTAGGATCCTCCTCCATGTATTGGAACCACTGATCTGTGTCCTTGCTCCTTGGAGGGTGGGAGGGCGTTTGTGTTGTGTTCACCTGTGGAACTCCCTACCGGTGGAGGCTGTAAGGCTTTGGGCTAATCAATGGTGTTTGACAGGGAGCGAGATGAATCCCCACACAGTGCCTGGGAGCACATCTAGCAGACGTGGTCTGGGCTCTCAGATCCCCATCTCGTAGGATGTCTCCTGGACAGAACCAGGAGAGTGACTGGGGAGTGTACCATCCTTGCAGCAAAACTCAGGCGGCCCTAGGGCCAGCCCAAGCGCTTCCCCCCTCTCCCTCCCACTAGCCCTCATACATGTAGCCCACGGACATGTGTGGCCGCAGTGGGGACTTCCCTCGGGGGATCAGCCAAGGCACCGGGAGCAGGCGAGGGGCTCAGTGGAGGCCACGCTTATGGGCTGTGATGCTGCGGTTTTACCAGAATCAGCTGGCTGTGCCACACAGCCAGGCATGGGACAGCATGCTGTTCTGTGTGCTGCACCCTTGCGGAGGTGTGGGCTCTGGGCTGAGTCCCTGGGGCCCTGGCTGGTTCCAGCCAGCATCCACCCTTCCTCCCTGGTCCCACTGGATGTGTGTGAGCAGCACAGTCCCAGGCGTGCCCTGCAGCTGCCTGCCATGGCCATATGGTTACATGTGCTGCATACTGCCTAATGCTACACAGTCCATGCAACTCACATGGCCTGAGTGACGTGCTCTCCCCCTTCCCCCTCCGGGCGCCTGGCTCCCCCCCCCCCGCCCTTGTGAGTGCAAAGTGCAACACTCACTGGTTGATCCTTCCCCGGCCTCCAAGTACTCATGGGAGACGTTGGGGCTGCCAGAGAGGGCCTTCAGGGTGGCAGTGCTGGCCTCATCCTCCGACCCGCTGCTGCTGTCTTCTTCCCCACACCTCGGTGGTCCTGGTGAGGGGGAGGCTCATGCTGGTGTCCACAGAGACGTCCAGTCTCTGTGGTGCTGGCTGGCCCAAGATGGTGTGGAGCCGTTGGTAATGGGGGCAGGTGTCGGCTCCTGCCCCCTGGCCCTCGCTGGCCCACACATAGCCCAGGCGCAGCTCTTTTACTTTTGCCCAGACTTGCTCCAGGGTCCAGGCTGGATGACCCTGGTGGGCGAGCACCTGGGCCATGCAGGCAAAAATGTCTGCATTGCAGCAACGGGAGCGGGTGTCATGCAGAGCCTCCTCCTCCTGCCACAGGTCCAGCAGTGCCTCCAGCTTCCCCGAGGACCAGGATGGGGCCCTTCTTTTTCAGCCCCCTGGGGCCTCCTATGCTGGGGGTGCGGGTGTTTGCTCCCTCCCTGGAGCTGCCATCCTGCTCTGGGTGGCATTGGGGACAGCAGGACCATGTGGCACAGCTCTGGCCAGAGGTCCCAGAAGGGCTTCTGCCTTGTGGCCTTAGCAGGCTGCATCTGCCTTTAAGGGGTCTCGGGTTACCAGGAAGTCCGGGAGCTGCTTGCAGCTACCGAGCCTCCAAATGGCCACTAGTGCTTTTTTCTGTTTAGCCTGCTTTTGCACAAAACGTCTTAGCTGCCTGTCTACACTGGCCCTCTTGCACAAAAACATTTGCACAAGAGGGCTTTTTCCTGAACGGGAGCGTCAGAGTATTTGTGCAAGAAGCACTGATTTCGGACAGTAGCACGTCAGTGCTCTTGCGCAAATTCTCGCGGCCAGTGTAGACAGGCGACAAGTGTCCGCTTTTGTGCAAAATCTTGCCAGTCTAGATGCACCCTGAGTGAAAAGTGTGTAACATTGAAGGAGATGGAAGGCTGATGAAAAGGACTTGTGTTTAACCTGAAGGGACTTGGAAACCTAATTAGACTAATTTTAAAAAGAGGAGTCTGGTAAGAGAAAGCCATATAACAAATGAAAGTTCCATGCCATTGTTCTAGACAAATATCTGCCCCAAGGAGACTTCAGTCTAAATGCATGTTGAACCAATCTAGTCCAACATTATTGGGACCTGACTAGTGCCAAATCAGAGAATTTGCCAAAGCAGAGGAGGTCAATCCAGAGTGTGAGCAGGTCTCCAGAGGCATGGGAATCAAGAAATTTAGAGGGTGCAGGCTTTGTGCCCAGTATAACCCTATGTATCTGAGGTCCTGGCTACCATTCCCCCACTCAGTGGCTCTGATGCTGGTTCCAGGATCCTGGTTACCATCTCTTCACCTGGGGTCCTGGTGCTGGACCACAGATGTTGCCGCACTAGAAAGTGCTGGACTATAGAGATTCAACCTGTATACGCATTTTCATTATATCTCATGTTAGTACATGATATAAAAGAGCCAAATTGATAGCAATCACAATATTTTAAGTATGGAAAAGTGCATTCTCATGATTTTTTTAAATACTTGATGAATATATTGAAAATATTTTTTTTATTTCAGAGGAAAAGTGAATTGCTGAGACAGGATATGCATACAGCATTCTGTCCTGAACCAAAAAGGGAAAAGCTCAAAGGCTACGTCTAGACTGGCCCCTTCTCCAGAAGAGGCATGCAAAGCAGGCAAGTCAGAATAGGGAAATCCGCGGGGGATTTAAATATCCCCCGCGGGATTTAAATAAACATGGCCGCCGCTTTTTTTCCGGCTTGGGGAAAAGCCAGAAAAGAGCATCTAGACTGGCGCGATCCTCCAGAATAAAGCCCTTTTCCGGAGGATCTCTTATTCCTACTTGCAATTAGCCAAAGTGTTTGAGAAATGATGGGATGCAGATGAGACAAATTACTTAGAACTTGTGGTTTCTAGACAACACACCAGCTTTCTAGAGCTGACTGAGGAGCAAGTCTTCCAAATACATAGGTTTGACAAATGAAAAAAGCCTACATCTCAATGAAAATCTGGAAGGGCAATTAAGAGACAGAGACAGCAATATCATTGTAATATCAGTGGTACGTAAGTTCACCACCAAGTTAGAATTTCTAACCATAACCTGGAGTTATTTTATTAGCTTTTTTAAATTAAAATTCTAGCGCTCATGTTTGGGAAGAAAAGCTTGAAAGTGTGACCCAAGTGCACTCAGAAGATTCACAACCCAGAAGGAATCAGAAGGGAACCCATCCCCCCGTCAATTTTGTAAGCTTTTGTATAGCAATATCATGTTTTAGGGCCCGACGAATGATTTTGGAGCAGCTGAGGCTGGCAATGCTGCATCTCTCTTCCAGAGAATAACTGAAAGGAACACTTATGTCAGACAGTCAACCTCCTCTCCATATTTATCCAAACCTCCTACTATCCTATATTGATAAATGTCACTCTCCCTGTTCTGTGTGTGTGTGTGTGTAAAGCTATGTGAGGGAGGGGCAGTTTCAGCTGCCCAAGAGCCTTTCTTCCCCTTCTGTGAAATAGGTGGAGATCGGGCATTGAGGTGGTACAGAAGGGGAGGAAGAGTTTCTCCACCTATAATTTTAACTGCAAATAAAACTGCTCTGACAAAGAAATAGCACTTATAAGAATGATGCAGTTTCCCAAAGAATGATATGTCAAGGACTTGATTCAGAAAACTCCACTACAGTTATTGCTAGTGCCAGTGATGCTTGCGTCTCTAATTCAAATAGGCTTCTTGAGACGATGCCTATTCACAGTGCACGGAGCTCAAATTACAGAGTAAGCAACACTCTTGCAATGTGACATACACATTGAAAAGAGATGTAAAGATGAAGCCTGAAAAAAATTGATGAAGAAAGAGGGCTACATATTATCTCAAGCAATAAAAGGACAAAACATGGAAATGCTGACATTGTCGCAGACAACATTCACACAGTCAAAAGGAAATATATAATATCTAGAGAGTATAAACCTATGATCAGGGTATATGTTTGGTTTAGGAGTCCTAAAATTGAAGACCATGTCTACGATAAAATCTTCCATGAGGCAAAGAGGAAAGCTAAAATGGAGGAAGTTAGAAGCAGCCAAAAACGTTTGAAAGCAGCCCCAAAGGGTACCATTTATAGAGGGTTGCGAGGGGGCAGTAGCCCCTGTTTTTCATATGTGAGGTCTGCTTAGAGTGCATGCCCTAGCTCTAGAGGCAATTCTTAACTGCAATAGAGTTTGTGCTGCTTCCAGCTTTGCCTTGGGGACAGGGAGTGCGTTTATAAATAGAAGGAGGCAGGGTGATTAATATAACACAATGGTTCTCAAACTGCAATTAACGACTACTGGTGGTCCACGGCCACCTTCCAGATAGTCTGTGGCTCAAGATCAGCCTCCCCTTCCACTCTCCCTCCCTCTCCCTGCAGCAGAGAGTCCGTGCTGGCGCACCAGCCTCATGACTCCCCCCACACCAAGATGTTGGAGTACCAGCACCGGCTTCCTGCCGGGGAGAGGAAAGATGCGGGAAAATCCGAGCCTCCCCACACTGGATCCTGGTCATGGAGAAGAAGTGGAGCCAGAAGCAGCTCTGCATGCTACCACTGTCCCTCCCCTTTCTGGGGAAACAGCAGTGCACAGACGAGCTGCCTGGAGGCTTTCCCTGCTGCTCCCATTGGCTGGAATCTGGCTAATGGAAGCAGCAGGAGGCTGTGCCTGGCATAGGGTGCCTGGGAGCAGTGTGGGGTTCAAAAGCAAGTAAATCCCCCCTCTCCTCATGCCCACATCTTGCATGTCCACCCTGCTCCTGCACCCTACCTTTTTTCTGCATCTTTCCCCCAGTCAGACATCCTTCCCCTAGCCTGCTCCTGCACTCTCCCTCCTGGCCGGACATCCTACCCAACCACCCTGTTCCTGAATCCATCCTTGTTCCAGCATTCCCACCTCATGACCAGATCTCGCACTCTTACCCCCTCCTGCAACCTACCTCCTATCTAATTACTGGACCCCTATTCCTATCCTACACCCTGGCAGCCCTGTCCCGCACACTGAACTCTTATTTTGGCCCCCTCCTCCCCGACCCTGTGGGGGATCACAAAATGCACTAACCTCACAACCCCAGAAGAGTAAATCTGGCCCATGGGAAGCCTGAACCTCTGTCCTCCCTGTCCCTCTTTCCCACCTTGGAGGGCCAGAGGAGTGAGGTGTCTCAACTGGATTTGGGAAAGGTAAAAAAGGGCAACAGAAATTATTAGGGGTAAGGGACAGCTTCCCTATGAAGAAAGATTAACAAGATTTTCCAGCTTGGAAAAGAAATGACTAAAGGGTGTGGGGATATATTATAGGTCTACAAAATCACGTATCAGAAAAAGACAATAAGGAAATGTTATTTATTTCTTCACTAACAAAACACAAGAAGATCACCCAATAAAATTTAGAGTCAACAGATTTAAAACAAAGAAAACAAATGATTTCCTCATGCTCAACCTGTGGAACTGTTTGCTAGGAGATTGTGGAAAGAGTCAAACTATAACAGAGTTCCAATAAGATCAAAATAAGCTCAAGAAGGATAAATCCATTGATGGCTACTAGCCACACTGGATAGGGATGGTGCCCCTGGCTTCTGTTTGCCTCTTCTAATCATGCTGTCTGATTAGATATTGGGCAATATCAGAAGACAGGACACTGGGCTAGAAGGACTTGATCCAGTGTGGCCATACTGATGTTCTTATATAGACCCCTAGATTCCACTCTCTTTCCAGAACTGAACTGAAATAGAAACCTGACAGTCTCTCTTCCTGCAGAGTTAGTAACAAAGTAAGACTATATATTACAATTTTAAAGATAACTAGTCCTTTAAGTGAGTTGCCACAAGATTTTAGAATATGTTATTATTACAGCTGAATGTATCTAATATTCATTTAATTTTCTTTCTTTTACATAGGACTTAGATATAGCATTCCTGACAGATAATTGCTAAGTTATATGTAAAAAAAAAAAAAAAACCCTCATCTTCCAGTGTCTTAGCAGCCCCTGGAAAGAGGTGAGGTGTATGTGGCATGGAGGGTGAATGGGGTCAGTATTCCCTTTCAATTATCCATAATTGGTGATTTTTAAATCAAGATTAGATTTTTTTGGTTGAAGTTTCACCCAGCTCAACATGTAACTGATTGAGAGGTAAACCTACTCCTAATGAAAAACAGAAGAAATATCAGAAATATCAGTTCCACCAGCATTTTCTTCTTCCAGCATCCTGGATACATCATTATTATCAACCTGAAAAACCTGGCTACATATGTTAGACAACAGGAAGAAATAAAACTCATGATTACAATGAAATTCATTTTAAACTTAGAGAGAGACTTTTTAACTTATATATTACTAGTTCCTTAATTTTAGCTATTTTATAGTCTTAAGTCACTAAAGAGGATATTTTGCACTTATTTCTTATCTGGCATTAGAATTTCAATTTTTTGCATAGTTTATTTTTTCTTAATCTATGCAACAAAAAAAAAAAAAGGAAACCCAGAGGCTCATTGCAATCCCTGCTGTAACACCATCAGCTGCTGAAACATAAAATTGGTAAGTAAATAAGAGGGCTGGTTGGGAATTTTCTGTCTGAACCTTTTCAGAGAAAATGTATTTTGTCCATAATCAAAGCTTTCCATGTAAAAAATTAAATTTGCTAGATTTTCAATTTTCTGTTGACCTAAATCAAAACATTTTGGTTTGTCAAATGAAATTGAAATGTATCAGTTCAGCACTAATCTGTGTCCACCTGACCTTCCATAGTGTCCCCTGGGAACTGGAGATTAGACCACAGGAATGGCCATATTGGGTGAGACCAAAGGTCCACCTAGCCCACTATCTGGTTTTCTGACAGTGTTCAATGCCTGGTGATTCAAAGGGAATGAATGAAATAGGGCAATGCATCAAGTGATCCATGCACTGTCAAGCCCAGTTACTATCAATGAGAGGTTTAGGGATATCTAGAACATGAGGGTGTGTTCCTGACCATCTTGGCTAATAGCCATTGATGGACCTATTGAGTTTAGGGGCCTTATCTCCCCATTAATTTCTATAAGTGAGGCTCTCTGATCAGGATACCTCTCTTACAATGCACGAGTTCTTCCACTAAACTGCTATGGTGGGGCATGGGAGTTATACTCCGGTGGTTAGGATCAGACCTATATTGCAAAAGGATTACATGTGGCACCTGAACTATAATTCCTATAGCTCTCCTTTGCAAATCAAGAGGAGACAGATTAATGTCAAACTTAATGACAAAACAAAAATGAGTGGAGTTAGGAATGTGTGACTGAAAACATGTCCAAGCGATAAGTTTGTACATTCCTAAAATCAAAATGTTTCAAAACTTTTCAATCTACAAAAAAATAGATATTTCAGTTTTGCATTTCAATTCAGGATGAAAACAAATGTCAAACTATTTGAATTTTCCATGGGACAGAGGTTTGATTTTCAATCAGTTCTAGTAAGTAGCTCTTGGTATATTTGAATCCAACTGCATTTATCAATATATTGAACTACAGAGGTGAGAAAAGCTAAAATGCTTTTTTCCACATTATACTCCATCAAGGTTTCCTATTTGAGGCAAACCACCTTTCATACTTTTGCCCTGTGTATATTTTTTCCACAGTAAGTCTGTTACTGTAGTAATAGTCTAGATAACATTATTGTTAAGAAATTTTGTATTAAAGTAGCAAAGATTTTATGGCACTTAGAAAACGTTTTGTGAATGTTTAACTTGAAGCATGAGCCATCCCATTGAAATCACTGGGACTATTCAGATTATTAAAATTACAAAAATCAGTGCACATAAAACAGACTCATAGACTCATAGACTTTAAGGTCAGAAGGGACCATTATGATCATCTAGTCTGACCCCCTGCACCGTGCAGGCCACAGAATCTCGCCCACCCCTCTTAGAATAATCCTCTCACCTATGTCTCAGATATTGAAGCCTTCCAATACTTTGAAGGCCCCAACATGCAGAGAGTCCTTCAGCTGTGATCTGTGCCCAATGCTACAGAGGAAGGCGAAAAACCTCCAGGGCCTCTGCCAATCTACCCTGGAGGAAAATTCCTTCCTGACCCCAAATATGGCGATCAGCTAAACCCTGAGCATGTGGGCAAGACTCACCAGCCAGACACCCAGAAAGTTCCCTATAGCAACTCCTATCATCCCTCCATTGACCTATTTCCAACTGGAAATGAATGGTCAATTAGTTACCAAGATCATGTTATTTCATCCAACCATCCCCTTATCATAGAATCAGAACTGGAAGAGACCTCAGAAGGTCGTCAAGTCCAGCCCTCCGCTCTAGGCAGGACCAATCCCATCTAAATCAACCCGGCCAGGGCTTTGTCAAGCCGAGACTTAAACACCTCTAGGGATGGAGACTCCACTACTTCCCTAGGTAACCCATTCCAATGCTTCACTACCCTCCTAGTAAAATAGTTTTTCCTAATATCCAATCTGGACCTCTCCCACCACAACTTGAGACCATTGCTCCTTGTTCTGCCATCTGTCACTACTGAGAACAGCCTCTCTCCATCCTCTTTGGAACCTCCCTTCAGGAAGTTGAAGGCTGCTATCAAGTCCCCCCTCACTCTTCGCTTCTGCAGACTAAACAGACCCAAGTCCCTCAGCCTCTCCTCGTAGGTCATATGCTCCAGACCCCTAATCATTTTGGTTGCCCTCCGCTGGACCCTCTCCAATGCGTCCGCATCCTTTTTGTAGTGGGGGGCCCAGAACTGGACACAGTACTCCAGATGTGGCCTCACCAAAGCCGAATAAAGGGGAATAATGACATCTCTGGATCTGCTGGCAATGCTCCTCTTAATGCATCCTAATATGCCATTAGCTTTCTTGGCTACAAGGGCACACTGTTGACTCATATCTAGCTTCTCATCCACTGTAACCCCCAGGTCCTTTTCTGCAGAACTACTACTTAACTGGTTGGTCCCCAGCCTGTAACTATGCTTGGGATTCTTCCGTCCCAAGTGCAGGACTCTACACTTGTCTTTGTTGAATCTCATGAGATTTCTAGTGGCCCAATCCTCCAATTTGTCCAAGTCACTCTGGACCCTATCTCTGCCCTTAAGCGTATCTACCTCTCCCCCTAGCTTAGTGTCATCTGCAAACTTGCTGAGGGTGCAATCTATCCCCTCATCCAGGTCATTAATAAAGATATTGAACAAAACCGGTCCTAGAACCGAACCTTGGGGCACTCCACTAGAAACCGACCTCCATCCTGACATCGAACCGTTGATCACTACCCGCTGGGCCCGGCCTTCTAGCCATCTTTCTATCCATCTTACCGTCCATTTATCCAATCCGCATTCCCTTAACTTGCTGGCAAGAATATTGTGGGAGACCGTATCAAAAGCCTTGCTAAAGTCAAGGTATATAACATCCACTGACTTTCCCATGTCCACTGAGCCAGTTACCTCATCATAGAAGCTAATCAGATTGGTCAAGCACGACTTGCCCTTTGTGAATCCATGCTGACTATTCCTGATCACTTTCCTCTCATTCAAGTGTCTCAAAATGGACTCCTTTATGATCCCTTCCATGATTTTTCCAGGAACCGAGGTAAGACTGACCGGCCTATAGTTCCCTGGATCGTCCTTCTTCCCTTTTTTGAAGATGGGCACTACATTTGCCTTTTTCCAATCATCCGGGATTTCGCCCGATCTCCACGACTTTTCAAAGATAATGGCCAAAGGCTCCTCAATGACATTTGCCAACTCCTTCAGTACCCTTGGGTGCATTAAGTCTGGACCCATGGATTTGTGTACGTTTAATTTTTCCAAATAGTTCCTAACCTGTTCTTTACCCACCAAGGGCTGTCCATCTTCTTCCCATCTTGCGTCGCTTAGCACAGAAGTCCAGGAGCCGACCTTGTCCGTGAATACAGAGGCAAAGAAAGCATTGAGTACTTCAGCTTTCCCCACATCCTCTGTCACTAGGTTACCTCCTTCATCCATTAGGGACTGCACACCCTCTCTGATCACCTTCTTCTTGTTGACATGCCTGTAGAAACCTTTCTTGTTATCCTTCACATCCTTAGCCAGTCGCAACTCCATTTGCGCTTTCGCCTTCCTGATAACCCCCCGGCATTCTCGAACTATACATTTAAGCTCCTCCCTAGTCATTTGTCCAAGTTTCCACTTTCTGTAAGCTTCCTTTTTGTGCTTAAGTACACCAAGGATTTCCCCTGTAAGCCAATCTGGTCTCCTACCAGGTTTGCCTCTCTTGCTACGTGTCGGGATGGTTTCTTTTTGTTCCCAGACATCAGGCTCTTTTACAGAGAGAAAACTGTTGCTTGCCATTTTAACCAGACTGACCATTTTATCAATGACCTTAAAACATGCATATTGCTTCAAAGAGATTTTAACTCCAAACTTCAAAGAGAAGCCTCAGAACTGTCATTCATGCTTAAATTTGACACTTTACGTATGGGCCTTAACAAAGATGCTAATTATCTCACCCATTACAAAGATAGCTTCCCCAATTATCACCCCTAATATCATTACTTCACAGACACTAACCTTCCCCCTCACCCCTCCCTCTGTTCTAAAATCTGATTTGTCAATTTTTATGTGTTCACTTTTTTTGATGTATCACTTTGGTATATATGGTCATGCGAATTTTCTTCCACAAATTGATCTGAGGAAGTGGGTCTGGCCCACGAAAGCTCATCACCTAATAAACCATCTTGTTAGTCTTTGAAGTACAGACTAACACAGCTGCATCTCTATCATTATACCTGCTTCATAGTTTGCCATACCAAGATCTTAATTTTGAATACCCTATTTCGCCTATAGCAATTTTGGAAAATTCAGCTATGATGTTTTACCACTGGTGCTATGTAAAAAAAAGCAAAAAACCATACAACTCTAAGGACAACAAAATAGAAGTCAAACAAACACCAAAGCTGACTTCATTTAGAATTTAATTCATTATCAATTTAAATCTGAAGTAGCACAGACTTTCAAATTAGTTACAAAGCCTCACTCTGACTTAAATTGTTAACTTTTCTTTAAGAGTCAAATGATGTAAATCAAGGATTTATACTGCTCTAGCCTGCCAGAGAGTACTCCACTTTGAAAAAAAAATATTTTCCACAAGGTAAGTCTTTAACTTGGGACACTTGGGACAAGCAAAACTCTCCTGTGTGATGCATGCTTAAAGACTGAAGGATCAAGACAGTGGATATTTAAAATTCTGTCACTCAATGCTGTTTTCTAGTTATCAAAATGAAAGTAAATGTCTTTCTGAAGGAAATGTTATTTAAATTAAAAAATGGATTAAAAGAGATGAAGATAGATAGGGAGACAATATTGCAAATTAAGCCATTAGCTTGGTTGTTACTGTCTGACTTGACAAAGGGCAGGTGTCTGTGTTTTGTCTAATGCTAATGTCCCTTGTTTAATGCTACTGACTCTCATTAGAGAGAACATCAAATTCCCAGCCTATTTCTACTTTTTAGTCTTGTTTCTATGGTAACTGTAAGAGCTGCAATTTGTGGAAAGGGTATTATAAACATTTTCCCATAGGTTACTATAATCTGATACATGCCACAATATCAAAGATTGAATTTGAGGAATATTTGAGGTCCTGGTTACATAACTAATTATGCAAAAATGCAGGTGAGGAGAGGTGAACTTTTGCCCTGATTAAAAATTCTATAAATGTCATGAAAGCAGAGCTCCAGAATGTCCAAAGTGCCATAAGGCTTGACTGAAAGCAAGGTTAAAGAACAGAACCTTGCCAATAAAAGAAAGCATTAAAAAGCAGAACTTGTGTGACTCACTCAAGATACTGTTATATTGATAGAACAAACCAATAAATTCAGAAGGATGAAGTAAAGCTATTTTATTAAAGTAGATGGATTACACTGATTGAGTTTACATAAAAAATGTATCGACTTCGCTTTTAGGTTTCATGCATAATCTGACAATGTTCTTCTTCCAAAGCATTTATTTCATCATATTTTATTATACTAGTGTAGAGTCACATGTTATTTTGCTGCACATACGTGATGGTTGAAAGGTCTCTCAGGTTGACATTCAACATAATAAAAGCCTAGTGTAACTGATTGTAACTAAACTAGTGTGAAGTAGCATTGATTTAAGTGATCTATCTTCATGCATAATAGAACAACACTTTACCTTCTCCTTTATAAAGTATTAGGATGCAAGAATTCCAGGACCATAAAAAGTAATAATAGATACTCAGACTGTATTATGTGATTGTGTAATATGTAATGCACTTGAAATATATGAAAGTTACGGTAGAACTTCTAATCTTAGTATTCATATTTTCTGAACTAATATTTACTTTAACATTTCTGTAAAGTGACCTTTTGTATGAAATAAGTAACATTCACTTTTTTATGCTTCTATATATGGTTTACATTTTCAGCCGAAACAATGGGTATAAATAATTTTGGATTTGCTAAGATGGCTAAAAATATTTTTCCAACAACTTAGTTGAAAATTATTTTGAAGAGTAAGAAACATAGTACTATGTTAGCATGACCTGTTTATTAAGGAGCATTAGAGCTGACTGAATTACAATCTTCTATATTTTAATACCAGCAGTGATGGTATTGAACAATGATGGTTTCTCATATTATTTACAAGGACACATTCCTCCCCAATTTGCTGATCATTCTGAAACATGAAAATTAAAATATTGTTTTTAGTCAAATGAAATATTTCATTTCTATTTAGACCCTTTGAATATTTGATTATTTTAATTTGAAATGAAAATTTTGAAACAACGAAGTATTTTCAAATCAAAACATGGCAATATCAAACAAAAAAAATCACTTTTTTCTACCAAAGTAATTTGGTGAAATTAACATGAATTCCTTCAATGTTTCAGTGTCAAATATGCATTTTTTTGAAAAAGAAAAAGTTAGGTCAAAATCTTACTCATTTCTAACCATAGAATCCACTACAAAAGTCTATTTCCCTTGCCAAGGATCTTTCTATCAAATCCTTTTGGATTCGTTCATAGGTTATTGCTGCACATCCCATTCCCAATCTGAACTTCAGTCTGGAACCCAAAATTGAGACAGCACTCTAGAATTTCTTCTCAGGCTCCCAACTGCCCTTACAAGACCATCTCCTCTTCCTTAGCAGTCATTTTCCCTATCCCACATACACTCTTTAGGAAACCCTGGAAGAGGGCAATGCTTCCTTGAGACTTTTCTAATAACCTTTACAGGGGTGGTGAATACCTGGTGGTTACAAAGACTGTTCTGAAGCTGAATTTGAAACTCAACATCAAGGTTTAGTCAGAACTGAGACAGCACATAAGCAAATTTTTGCTGAATTAAGACACACTTCTATATTAAAACACCAATTCTAACTGACTCGGTTTCTATTATTTTATTATGACTTTTTGTCAATCAACCTACATTTCTCAAGATGCCTCACAGTGTTGCTCCCGGGAAGGCTTCCATGCAAAAAAGGGAAATTTAAGTTGGGAGCCTTTCTCACTCCTCAGCCTTCTCAAGCAGTCCTAGAGTTTGGTCCATATGATCTCTGCAATAATATCCAAAAGGCACAAAGAAGGGTTTCCTGACAATAATTATGAACCCTAATTATGAACCCTGACTTAACAGTGGATCCTTGTGACAGGCTTGTAGTAGATACCCTGTGTTCCTTAGGGTGTAAGTGCAGGTATACCCCACCTATGTCTTAGCAGGGCAGGGCAGGGCAGGGCAGGGCAGCATGGGTCAAAGTCCAGTCAGTTGATCTCTCTTCTTGGCAGGGCAGTAAGGCTTCGCTGCCAAGGTTAGTGGATTCACCCCAGATTCGCTGGGTCACAAGGCTTAGGGACCAAAATAAATATAGCCCCCCCCCCCTTAGAAAGCCTTAAGGCACAGGGGCCAAAGTCCATCAATTCATTACCCATTCATAGGGTAGTATGTCCTAGTGGCCACAGTGCATGGATTTGTTTCCTGTTTGCAGGGCAATAAAACTTAGTGGTTACAGTCCATTGATTCATTTCCTGTTCACAGCCCAGTGGCCACAGTCTATGGATTCATTCCACATTTGTAAGGTAGTATGGCCCAGTGGTCAAGCAGCCTCAGTTAGAGAAGGGGGCCACCAAATCAAGAAAGGAAGGATAGTAGCAGCCCAGGTAAGGGGGCCCAGAACCTCCCGTTCCATTGGGCCCCTGCACAGAGCCCTGGTACTGGCAGGAACATATGACACTGAGTCAATGGCGGGGTCAAAGCAAAATATCTCACTCAATATTCCAGTTCATTAACCAGGTCACTGTATGTTCCCCACAGTAGCTTCCTGCTGCTGTCTGGGAGTTTCGGCTGTGTCTGGGTTCTCCAGGCTGCATGCTCCCTAGCAAGTGCAGTCTCTGCAAGGCGTCTGTGGGTAGCCTGGCATCTGCCTGGGTTGCAGTGTCTCCATTTCCCACAATCACTGGCTTCAGCTGATCCTTGGCTGGAGCCAACAGCATTCATCCTTCCCCACCAGCAGTCAGCCCCAAATGAGCTGAGCTGCTCCCTTTTCATAGAATCATAGAATACTAGAACTGAAAGGTTCCTCAAGAGCACAGCAGGACCAAGCACCAGATCATTCCTGATAAACATTTATCTTACCTGCTTTTAAATCTCTCTAGTGATGGAGATTCCACAATCTCCCTAGGCAACTTATTCCAGTGTTTAACCACCCTGGGTATGTCTACACTACCACCCTAGTTCGAACTAGGGTGGTAATGTAGTCAACCGGAGTTGCAAATGAAGCCCGGGATTTGAATTTCCCGGGCTTCATTTGTATATCGCCGGGTGCCGCCATTTTTAAATGTCCGCTAGTGCGGACTCCATGCCGCGCGGCTACACGCGGCACGGACTAGGTAGTTCGGACTAGGCTTCCTATTCCAAACTACCGTTACTCCTCGTTTCACATTTAACGAGGAGTAACGGTAGTTCGGAATAGGAAGCCTAGTCCGAACTACCTAGTCCGTGCCGCGTGTAGCCGCGCGGCACGGAGTCCGCACTAGCGGACATTTAAAAATGGTGGCACCCGGCGAGATGCAAATGAAGCCCGGGAAATTCAAATCCCGGGCTTCATTTGCAACTCCGGTTGACTACATTACCACCCTAGTTCGAACTAGGGTGGTAGTGTAGACATACCCCCTGACAGTTTTTCCTGATGTCCAACCTAAACCTCCCTTGCTGCAATCTAAGTCCATTGCTTCTTCTCCTAAAAAGGATTTATACCCACACCTCCCTTTAGAGACCAGAACACACAATGAAGGGAAAGATAGCTTCTTGAGTGTTGCCCCTTAGACCACTTGGTCATCCTGACAGAGGGAAACATGTGATGCCCACCACACTACAAAAACTACTTAAGAAAGGGAAGAGCTGAGCCAGATCTTGCATTTTTTTAACGCTGGTGAATTTAGAGTATGCTGAGTTGAGTTGAAATGGTATAGTTTCCTCAGCCCACAATGTAGCATTAACACTTCTGAGTCCAGTGGAGGAGAGTGTGCCTCCCAGTGTTCCTATATTGGCAAGTATTTTCTACATGGCATGGGAAGTGGATGAGCCTTGTCTTACTGCTGATCAGAATAGGCGCTTTTCTTGCTTAAAACATTGTTAACTTGTGTATGTATGACAATTTTGAAAACTTTCCTTTTTAAGGTCTCAATTCTGGCCAGTTTATAGAATAATCAATACATACTTTCCAATGACTACAATGTAAATGTACAATGAAAATATTTTCATTTAATAGCAACTCAATTTAAATTAGTTTTTCCCTTGAAAAACAGTTAGAAAATGAGTTAACCCAATTAGAGTAAGAAATTCAAATTACCAGGAGAAATAAATACAGCATGTGCCATCTGAAAATAAAATAAAACCAAGGAAAAAATTACTAGTACCAAAAGAAATGATGGGGAAATAATGATCATAGTTAATTAATGCTGAATGGGAGAGCTTCAAAAGTACTTATGAAATTCACAACAGTTCCAAATGAGTTCATCATTCCTTTTTGGAAGCTAATGTTAAGCTTGTGAATTAGAACCATTATGTACAGTATGATGTAGCTCTTTTCCTCATTTCACACCTATTTTGTCATTCATAACCTCAATCCTGAAATGTTGATCTCAGGAAGAATGAGGGAAACTAGATTAGTGATGAGGATTTGCATATAAACCCTATGGCCTTCATCTCGCCAGATTGTGAAAATATAGTCTCAGCAGTCATTGTTCAGAGGTGTCGGTATTAAAATATAGAACTGTGTGAGCCAGTCAATTCCACTGATGCTTCAGTTCACATTGTACAATATATTGGGTAGACTTGTGATGTAGAAAAAGTCTCTTAGACACCCTCGTGAGGTTCTGTATATCTAACACCTATGTGGATATTAACCCATGGCCTTTAACTTTTTTTATCTCACTTGTAGCTGTACAAGGGCTCCTACTTGGACTTCCTGCGTGGAACCACACCCTGACATTACAATGTGTATATTCAGAATAGCTACTGAGGTCATTGCCAGGCAAAGATAAAAAAGCTCTACTTTTTGAGAAAGGTTTTAACCCCAGGTACCAGGTGTTATATCTAATTGAATATTAATATACTTCTTACCTAAATTAGCATTTGGATTGAATTTCCTGCCAGTCCCAAAATGGTCATATAGTACTATTGTGTTCAGTGAAATAGCTTCTATCATTTCTCTCATCAGAAGTATCCACATTTCAGCAATGGGTAAAGTACCCTAGAAAAAGAGTTGATTTTTTCAAAAATAACTAAGTGACTTAGCAACCTAAGTCTCATTTAAAGTCAGTCAGCATTAAGGTAACAAAGTAGTGCTGGGCAGGAAAACTTGTCCTGAAAAATGTTGATATTTCAGTTTTTTTCCCATTTCACTTCAGGATGACAATGAGCGTTTGGGGGGAAGGCAAGGCAAGCTGCAGAATAGCTAATAGCTTAATGATTAGGGAACTCATGTGAGAGTTGTAGATTCAAGTCAGTGCTCTGACTGAATCTGGTCAGGGGCTTGAACCTCTCTTTTCAACATCTCCATTTATCAGCCTACTCATTGGCTACTTTGCAGTAGATTTCACTCGCCATCTCTTGTACCTCTGTCAATCAATAATTTACTATTCTCTAGGACACAGAGGGTTTGTCTACATGACAAAGAAGATTGAAGCTGTCACTGTTGATCTTCCAGGATTTGAATTAGCAGGTCTAGTGAAGACATGCTAATTTGAACTGAGAGGGGCACACCAGTCAATGCCGGTAGTCCTGCTTCCATGAGGAGTAAGGCAAGTTGAAGGGAGAGGGTTCTCCCTTTGACTTCCTGTAGTGTTGACAAGCACCTAAAATTGAGTTAAAGTACTTCGACTTCAGCTACGCAATCAATGTAGCTGAAGTTGCATAGCTTAGTTTGACCTTATCCTGCAGACATACCCAGAAAGATTGACTACATAGCCCAGTGATTTAAACAGTAACCTAGGATATGGGAGATCCAGATTTAAGCCCCTACTCCAATTAATATTTTACCATCTCAACATAATATATTATATTCTGTACATTCATAGACCATATGGGAATAATAATCTATCCACTGATACTCACTTATGACATACTAAAACAGGGATGGTGAACCTGCAGCCTATGGCTTGCCTGGATTCAGCCCTTGAGGCTCAGGTCTCCCCCCCAGCATTGGGGAGCCTGCACTGGCATTCCAGCCCCCTTGCTATTCCACCATGGGGTTGGAGCACACAAAATCTACTAGCCAGGGGGTCAGCAGCCCTGACCCGAAAAAGGTTCCCCACCTCTGTACTAAATGGTTAATGCCATGCAAGTTTGAACAAAAACTTGTTAACTCTGTTAAGGTCTTATGGCTTTTAAAATGTGTTTTCATTTAAAGATCCACATGAACCTATGAAGAGAGAATAATTATCTAGAGAGGTGAAATCTCCAAAGGGAGTGAAGATGGATGCATTGTTATTGTTGTAAGCTTAAAAGTATACTGTGCTTTCCCTGACCAAACTGACTTTCCAATGAATCAGGAGTCTCCACATGTAAACACTAAATACTGGCAGCTTTCAAACTTGCAATTCAGGCAAAGCCTAATGGGCAAATGGCAGGGAGTATGTAAGCTTCTTCCAAGCAAGCCTTAGAGGGACAACTTAGAGTCTGAATCTCTGTCAAACAGCTTGTTGCAGTTCTTGTTTTGTTTTGTTTTTTCTCCTAATGCTATTGTACTTTCTTCTGTGTGTTCTTTTTAGTAAACAAGTGAAGACAATCAGCAAAATGACTGGGATAATTAGATTTAATCTGGATATAATTTATCATTCAAGACCGATATTCAAATACAGAGATGGGTTCTCCCTTAACCTTGTCTCCCTCTTCTGCTCATCATCATCTCTATTAGGCAGAAAGTGACAAAATAGCTCCAAAGCTTTGGGGAAAGAAAAGGGATTTTTAAGGGTATGTCTACACTACAGCATAAGGTTGAATTAAGATACCCAACTTCAGCTAGGTTAATTGCATAGCTGAAGTCAAAGTACCTTAACTTGAATTTTGGTGCTGTCCACACTGCAGGAAGTCAAAGGAAGTACACTCTGCCTTCTACTTCTCTTACTCCCCATGGAAGCAGGACTACCAGTATAGATGGGAGCACCATCTCAGTTTGAATTAACTAGATCCGCTAATTCAAACCCTGGAAGATTGTCGGCAGCAGCATTGATCTTCGCTGTAGCGTAGACATATTCTGTATGTTCCTATTCATTGACAGAAATCTCAGTTTCCATAGCCATTAATTCACCTCCCCTCTCCTCAGATATTGTAACATACACCTATGATAAGAACATTTGTGAGAATTATGACTCGTTTTCATCAGAGAATCCCAATTCATCGAGAGTAAGAAAAAGTATGCTCTGTTTCAGATAAGTGGGTAGCACAGTTTAATATTAGTGCTTACACTGAAAGCATAAGGAAAACTAGGTTCAAATCCCTGTTCTGAATCAGGTATAACCACACATGGTCCAGTTTTTGTTGTACTATTGAATAAAAACAAATGTTGACACCTGGAATTTTTACATATTTTATTTTCCAGCAAGCCCTGGTGATAGCCAACTATGAAAAATCAGAAAGTATTCATGGACCTTAACATTTCCCTTCATAATCCTGAACTGTTGCAAAAAATGCAGTAAGCTTTGGATCTTTGCAAGAAAGGTGTTATCTACAGTTTGTTCCTATGCTAAGATATACTAGTTGTACATGGGTTTATATTTGAAAGATATATTTCAAACAGCTCAAGGCCTGTCAAAAGACTTTTTGTTGGAAGACACTCTGTGTACAAAACATGCATTTGTGTTTCTCCACTTAGCAATGCATATTTTCTCTGAATACATTATTGTCAGAAATAAAGAAGGGACAAATGCAGAAGAACAGAATGTGAAATCATAAAATCAGACAAAATTATTGCTGTTTTTATTACAGTAGCAGCAGGTAGCTTATTGTGCTGGGTACCATGCAAATGCATAATGAAAAACATGAAAGAGGAGCAACTATACAAGGCTAGCTTTAAATACTGAAGATCCTCAGATGTCAGGAAAATGCATAGTTGATATGCCAATGAGATGGTTAAAATATTGAGCCGTATATGAAGTATAGTCAGCATCGTATTATTTTTAAGTCAGCTATGTGAACATTTTGTGAGGTACATAAAAATGATTTTGCCTCTATTGGAATGATCCAATATGGCAATTCTATACATAATTTCTACAGTACAAAATGTTGAATCCTAAAGGAGTATTCTATACAAGTTATAACATATTTTAATGTATGATTAAAACACCAGAAAAATTCACTCTCTGATATATTATTCTAACTTTTAAATTTAAGATAATGAATTTGAAGACAATCATATAGTCTATGGGAATTATATTTTAGTTCCAACAGTGTTCTTTTTAAGACTTCCATGGGTTTTTTGTTTCTGATATTCTCTTTGAACTAATCAATCTAGTACTGAAATTCCAAACTGCTTTGCAGTTTAAAAGACAGCTTCAGATTAACATCATCCCAAGCCATCTGTCCTGGATGAAATGAATTGGAGACAATATAATTCCAGACTCAAAATATTACCTCATACTTTATTTAAAAATTAAATTGGAAATTTCACATGAGCTGTCTCAGAAGAGACACAAACCAAAATTTCATTCACAAAATATTTCATTTTTCCAATATTTCTTCCATTAAACAGAAACAGTAATTGGTGCACAAATTATTGCTGGTGTACACATTTACAATTTTATTTTCAGCAAACATCCTCCAAATATGTCATATGATTTATTTAAAAACATGGATGATGTGATTTTTGCTCGATAAGATGTTCTGAGTTAGAGGATGAATACTCTTTACCATTGCGACTTTTAGAAACAATGCCCATGTCATGTTAATTGAGGGTGATGTGGACATTATTCTCATAGTACCTCTGTGGTGGTGAGCATTTCATGGAGCACAGTTTACCCCCAGTCACGTCTTCCAGATCCAAATAGTCTATCTAGGGTGATAGACAGCAGGCACACTCAAAGCTTCCCTTCCCACCAGGAAACCTTCTCAATTATTGCTGATATGAACTGCACATGAAACAGTCCTCAGATTGGAACTTGGAAAACACTGCTCACCAAACGACGGACTCGTGATTTTGGACCTTTGTGCACAATGCAGATTTTCTGTCTAAAACATATTCACCCTGAAAAACACTGGTGCTACTACAATCTTCTACAATCTTGTCACATCAGCTGAACCAATACAACATTTCTGTGACTGGCACTGCTCCAACAGGTCTCATAAAATCCTGTGACATGGCAGTTAATGGTTATCATAGATGGTCAGACCCGAGTAGTGAGGTTGTTAGCCACGGTGGCCTTAGGACGGTTGCCTTCGCCTTGTTAAGGTTTGCTTGTAAATCTCTCATAAACCGGCCTTCTATCCCCAAGCATATCTTGTTGTGAGATTTCCTCATAGACTTTGCAACATCATCATCATCATCATCACTGCTAATCCACCACCCTCCTCAGTCATAGGCAGGATATTGAACAATACGCGTGAGCCATGCATGACATCTTCAGCAGATTACCTGCTTACACCATCATCCTTCTACTATGCAATGACAATGCCAGGCTGGGAACCGATGCTATAACAGCTTCGCTGGACAGCACTGGACATTTCTTTCTCGATAGCAGTGAGCTACTGATCAAGTTTGTTGCTTCAAGTGGGCTCCATGTTTCTGACACCAATTTCCAATAGGAGAGTATACATATACATGCATTAACTTGTTATTTGAATGATGGCTGAACCCTCAAGGCAATAGATCACTTTCTTATATCTAATTGTCAGAGAAGCTGTACACACCACCAGGGTTACGTCTAGACTGGCATGATTTACCGGAAATACTTTTAATGGAAAATTTTTTCTGTTAAAAGTATTTCCGCAAAAGTGCATCTAGATTGGTCCCGGAGTTATCGTTACAACGATGCGCTTTTGCGCAAAAGCGCATCTACATTGGCGGGACGCTTTTCACAAAAGCAGAAGCCCGGAACCATTATGAAGAGGGCAAAAGGGCACCAGCCCTTTCCGGGAGTTGGGGCTGGAGCTCCTTTGAGATACGTGCTTAAAGGGATCTCCCTGGACAGCCGTTTCTCTCCTGCTGCGTGCTATAGGACCTCTTGCAGGGACTGTCAGCCGTAGCAGTTTTGGTGGTTGCCCTCTGCCTTTTTGGACACCACTGCCTTTTGCCACTTAGTGCCTTTGCCTGTTTTTTTTTTCATCTGCCTTGTTTTTTGTGCCATGGAGCCAGGGGTGGCCATGTGCCTGCTCTGGCCCCTTCTGGCCATTTTGGAGTGCCTGCAGCTGGTGCTCCAGGCTGCTGCCCTCCTGTTCCAGGACATAGAGGCGCAGATCGCTTTGGACTCCCTCACCATGGAGGCCATGGCATCCCTGTGGCATCCCCACCCCAAGGTGGAGAGGCCACTGTGGAGACTGGACATCAGTACGGACTGGTGGGACAGGCTGGTCCTGGGGCAATGGGACGACCAGCAATGGCTCCGGAACTTTCGCATGTGAAAGTGGATGTTCCTGGAGCTGTGTGCCTGGCTTGCCCCTGCGCTCCAGAGAGCCACTACCCGGCTGCGGGCACCCATCTCCGTCGACAAGAGAGTCGCCATCGCACCATGGAAGCTGGCCACCCTGGACACCTACCGATCCCGCCAGTTCGGGGCGGGCAGATCCACCGTTGGTGTCGTTGTGATGGAGGTAAGTCCCAGGGGGAGTGGGGTGGGGAAAGGGTGTTGCACTCCATGCCCAGGGGCAGCCAAGACTCCAGGCTGGGTCAGCCAGGGGTTTGGCCCGTCCCTCCCTTGCACAGGCCTGCTGGTGGGGGGAGGGGGCCCTGGTGTGTGTGTGTGTGTGTGTGTGTGTGTGTGTGTGTGAGAGAGAGAGAGAGAGAGTACAGAGGGCATCACGAGGGGGGGGCCAAGGGAGCACACATTCACCCTGCCTTGTGTGATGTGTTCCCCTGTGTTTCTCTGTACCCTCCTGCAGGTCGTCCACGCTATCAACGACGTCCTGCTGCCAAGAATCATCAGCCTGCGCGATGTGGATGCTACCATAGCCGGCTTCGCTGCCCTCGGGTTCCCCAACTGCGGGGGGAGCCCTGGATGCAACCCACATCCCCGTCCGGGCCCCGCAGCATCGAGCGGCCCATTTTATGAACAGGAAAGGGTACTGCTCAATTGTCCTCCAGGACCTCGTGGACCACCATGGCCTCTTCTTAGACATTTATGCGGGGCTCCTGCTGCTGCCGCTGCAGGACTTGAGGGTCCCCGGCTTGTGCTTGGTCCCACTGCAGGGAAAAGAAGAAAGGATGGGTCAGTCAGGCAGCCCGGCCACTGTCCCCACAACTCATACCCTCCACCCCTGAGCCCAAGTGACACCACAGTAGTGTGGCTTTGGGCCCACTCGGTTACCCCCCTTCGCCCCTGTGTTGTATGTTTACATATAGGACCACCCCTGGAGCAGGATCCTCCTCCATGTATTGTAACCACCGGTCTGTGTCCTGGCCCCATGGAGGTTGGGAGGGTGCTTGTGTTGTGTTCACCTGTGGAACTCCTTGCCGGGGGAGGCTGTGAGGCTTTGGGCTAATCAATGGTGTTTGACAGGGAGCGAGATGAATCCCCACACAGTGTCTGGGAGCACATCTAGCAGACGTGGTCTGGGCTCTCAGATCCCCATCGCGAGGGATGTCTCCTGGACGGAACCAGAAGAGTGACTGGGGAGTGTACCATCCTTGCAACAAAACTCAGGCAGCCCTAGGACCGGCCACAGTCCTTCCCTCTCTCCCCTTCCCATTAGCCCTCACACTGGTAGCCCAGGGACATGTGTGGCCGCAGTGGGGACTTCCCTCGGGGAACGAGCCAGGGTACCGGGAGCAGGTGAGGAGCTCAGTGGGGGCCACGCTCATGGGCTGTGATGCTGCGGTTTTCCCACGAGCAGCTGGCTGTGCCTCACAGCCAGGCATGGGACAGTATGCTGTTCTGCGTGCTGCACCCTTGCGGAGGTGCGGGCTCTGGCCTGAGTACCTGGGACCCTGTCTGGTTCCAGCCGGCATCCACCCTTCCCCCCTGGTCCTGCTGGATGCGTGTGAGCAGCACGGTCCCAGGCGTGCCCTGCAGCTGCCTGCAGTGGCCACATCCCGCTCGGTCACCAGGCTGCACGTGGAAGCCTGTGCTGCTTCCTGCCTAATGCTACACAGCGTGCAGCTCATGCGGCCTGAGTGATGTACTGCCCCTCTTCCCCCTCTGGGTGCCTGGCTCCCCCCCTTTGTGAGTGCAAAGTTCAACACTCACCGGTGGATCCTTCCCCGGCCTCTGAGGATGGACGGGAGACATCAGGACTGTCAGAGGGGGCCTGCAGGGTGGCAGTGCTGGCCTTGTCCTCTGATGCACTGCTGTCGCCTTCCCCCACCTCGGTGGTCCTGGTGATGGGGTGGGTGCATGCTGCTGTCCACAGGGACATCCAGTGCCTCGTGCTGGCTGGCCCAGGATGGTGTGGAGCCGTTGGTAATGGGGGCAGGTTTTGGCTCCTGCTCCCGGCCCTCGCTGGCCCAGACGTAGCCCAGGCGCAGTTCTTTTACCTTAGCCCGGACTTGCTCCAGGGTCCGGGCTGGATAGCCCTGCTGGGCGAGTGCCTGGGCCATGCGGGAAAAGATCTCTGTGTTCCGGCGCTGGGAGCGGGTCTCATGCAGGGCCTCCTCCTCCTGCCAGAGGTCCAGGAAGTGCTTCGAGCTCCCCCGGGGACCAGGATGAGGCCCTTCTTTTTCTGGCCCTGGGGACCTCCTGTGCTGGGGGTGCAGGTGGCTGATCCCCAACTGGAGCTGCCATCATTCTTTGGGAGATGTCTGCTGGATGGCAGGGGACACATGGCAGAGCTGTGGCCAGAGGTCTGAGAAGGGGTCCTGCCTTGTGACCTCAGCAGCCTGCGTCTGCTTTAAGGAGGCTCGGGTTACCAGGAAGTCCAAGAGCTGATTGTGGCTACGGAGCCTCCTAGCGTCCACTAGGGGTTTTTCTTCCGTTTAGCTTGCTTTTGCGCAAAACGTCTTAGCTGCCTGTCTGCACTGGCCCTTTTGTGCAAAAACATTTCCGCAAGAGGGCTTTTTCCCGAACGGGAACGTCAAAGCATTTGTGCAAGAAGCACTGATTTCGGGCAGTAGAACGTCAGTGCTTTGGCGCAAAATCAAGCGGCCAGTGTAGACAGCTGGCAAGCTTTTGCGCAAAAGTGCTTGCTTTTGCGCAAAATCTTGCCAGTCTAGACGCACCCGTGTTCAGGGGTGGTGAAGGTGCTAGTAACCAACACTTACAAATAGCAGTTTTCTGGATTTACTCAGCTGTAGATTTCTCTGACTGCTGAACTAACAGTGAGATATTGCTGTCACCTTTTGTGGTTGTTTGCATTAAGAAATACTAGATTCAGCCAATCATTTCAATTGGCTCATATCTTTAAAACTTCTTATTAAAATGCAAAACCTCTAATTTTCCTGAGGCAGAAAATATCAAATAATTTGCAATTAAAGAGAGATGGTCTTCATTCAGAGTGTGTAAGATTGTGCCCTTTTGGGCCATTATAAACTACAAAATCAGACATAACCTGGGCTACAAAAATTAATTACTATATTATTTTTAATAGGACAATAATAATTAACAGCAAAAGAACGCTATCTTTTATATTTCTTGATGGATTTAGGTATCCAGAGTGAACAGCTTTCATTTTATTTATCTTTTCTCTAAATACTCCATTTTACATATTGAACTACTTGAATAAAATTTTGAAATAATTGTGAGCCAAAACATTCCTGTTTACCTAAAAACCCCAAAATATTTAACCATTAGATCCATGATAGTTTATAGAGATAAGGAACAGAGCAGGTTGCAAAGTGAAAAACAAATAACTATTTCATAAACTATTTCAGTTATTTTAAAAATCTCAAAGTTGTCCTATTATCGCTACGAAAGGAATATCTACAAAATGGTGCTATTGCTAACTCTTTTAAAATAGAATGAATCAGATGTGGTGGAAATCTTTAATTAAATTAAAAATGATTATGAATTTTCATATATTCAGAATGTATTGACTAGCTCTACTTTCAGCTATTACATCTCAGCATCTTAACAGTCAGGGCTCAACAAATACACTCGCCCGTGGCGAGTAGATTTTACCAGCTGGCGAGTGCAGGGGCGGACTGGCCTGGTGGGCCGTTGTGACGGGCTGGCCAAAGCCCGCACTACGGGCGGCGCGGCCCCATCCGATCCGCCGGCCGGCGGAGGAGCAGAGCAGAGCGCCGCTGGGAAGGGGGAAGGGCGATTCTTGCCACCGGGCTGCCTGCGTGCAGCTCCGGCGCGAGGAGGCGGGGCGGGATGCCAGGACGCTGGCGTGACCTGGCCCCACTGATTTCAAAGGGCCGCGGCAGCTCGGCTCTGGCCGCGTGTCCCTGGGAGCTGGCCGCGGCGCGCTGCACAGCCAGGGCCCGCCCCGCCGGCTCCAGTCCTGCCACGGCCCCAGCCCCCCTTTGTCTCCCCGCCGCCCGTTCCCCACGCCTCCCCTGCACCCCGGACCCCCTGCTCTCCCTCTTCCCTGCGACCCTTTGGCTCTGCGCCACCCTTACACCCCGCACCCTACTCCCCCCGATCCCTGCCCCCCAGCTCTGTGCTGCCCATTCCCTGCACTGCCCTAGATCCCTATCCCTCTGCCCCTCCCGTTCCCCGCGTCCCATTCCCCATGCCTCCACCACACCCCTGCACCCTGCTCCCCCCAATCCCTGCCCCCTAGCTCTGCTACCCGTTCCCTGCACTGCTCCTAGACTCCGATCCCTCTGTCCCCCGTGTCCCATTCTCTGTGCCTCTACAGCACCCTGCTACTTACCCCTGCATCCCCCCGGCTCTGTGCCTCCCGTTCCCATGCCACCCCCGTACTCCCCCACTGTTCCCTGCACCGTGCTCCCCCTGTGGGTCGGGAGTGTGGGGTGCTTGCCCATAGGGATGGGCTGGACAGGGCAGGGAAAAGGCTGTTGTGACCCAGCAGCAAGTGAAAAGGGAAGTTCAGTTGAAGGGCCTTTGCCTTTATGGAAAAAAAAGAAAGAAAATGCTATTTGTTATTTATAGGGCTAAAATGCCAGAACAAAAAAAGAAAACAAACAAAAAAAAAACCCCATTGCAAAATGCAAACGTGTAAAAGACAACAACAAAGGGGGGGGGCATCAAAAAATCTAGAGCTGGACTGTGGGGAGGGGAGGGGAAAAATATGGGGAAGGGGCTTGTGCTGAGGGGAGGAGGTCAGGAGAAGAATAATAAGAAAGGAGAAGGCACCAAGGGACAGGGGTGCAGAAAAGACAAATGCCAGGGGACCAAGTGCAGACAATGAGGTAAAGGGTGGGAGGGGGGACAGGGTGATGCTGGGAGAGGAGAGGGTAAGAGCACTGGGGGCTAGAGGGAGGAGGGGGAGGTGCTGGGAGATGGCTTGAAAGAAGGGGTGGGCATGAGGAAGGCGGGGATGGAGCAAGGCATCTGTGAGGGCCCAGGGGCATGAGGGGAATGGGGGCAGAGGGTGGTGAGGGGGTGGGTATCAGGGAAAAAGAGAGCAAAGGAGGAAGGGGCAGTGAGGGAAGGGGGAGGGACCAGAAGGGTGCAGGTGCCAAGGGATTCTGGGGGTGAAGCAAAAGGGCAGACACCTGCAAGGGAGGGACCAGCACCAGAGGAGAGAGGCAGGGCAGGTGTGTAGAGGGAGGTGTTAGAAGAGGGGATGAGGAGGGGTACCTCACACTATCAGAGTGAGGCTACTAGAGGAGTGGGCACAGGGCGGAGAGAAGGGCTGGCGGAGGGGGGCAGGTCTCAGGAAGGCTGAGGGCAGTGAGTCAGGACAGCAGAGGGTGAGGGGTTGGGGGGCAGCAGGCACCAGGGGAGCTGATGGAGCAAAGGGAGGAGACATGGCAGCAGAGAGAAAAGGTAAAGGTTTATAAGATATTTATTAATAACCTAGGTAATATTTATTAATAACTCATTAGTAATTACTGTTCTTATTAGGAATTTATGCCATTAAAAAACACTTTTTGTGGGGGAGGGTGGCAAGTCCCTTTTTTGTCTGGCGAATAGGGTTTTCCATAATTTGTCGACCCGTGTTAATAGTGATCTGTATAAATGGCTCTGGCATCCATTTCTAAGGATGTCATTGCTACAGAGATATAAAAGGATTGGAGGAAGTCCAGATAAAACCAATACAAATAATTAGAGTGTTTGATGGATTAAATTAGGGCAAAGAGAGAAAGAGCTAAATGGTAACTAAGGGGGAAGATATATTTGTCTGTTAGAATGCATGGGTGACTTTCAGTGAGATAACTGTCTTTTGTGTCTTTGAAAGTTTCCACCATTAACCTCAAGAATGGAGAAGAATTATTTAGGATGGTGTTATGGGTTACAATTATAAAAGGAACTTCCTGACACAGAAAGCTGTTACGTTGCTTGAGTTGTTTAAAATAAATTCAACATAGCACTGGAATGCAGTCTGAGAAATAATCCCACAGTGGCAGAGAGATGGACAGTCAATATTTCAGAAGTTTATTATGGTGTCTCTTAGTGGCCAGCTGAGAATGGAGCCTCTGAAGGTAGAGTATGGTAAAATAGGGTAGGATAGAAAGGAAGGAAGGGGGGAAGATCTAGTCAATGAGCCTCACTTGCAAGTGAGCAAAGAAAAAACAGATTGTTCATGGTGTACTACTGTTTGAAAGACAGAAGAAAGTAGAACAACTGGGAGGTGAAAAGAAACTAATGAGAAAGGAAAACAGAGGTATTAGGAGCAGAAAACACAGGGACAATATGAGAAGCAGGAAGAGTGAGAAGAGAGATGATGGAATATGGTGATGAAGGGTGTGGAAAACACAAAGAACATGGCGATAAAAGGATGGATGAACAGAGTAGTATGGAAAGGAAGAGGAATACAAGGATTTGGGGGAAAAGAAGAATGACCACTCTGCAACTTTAAGATTTTTTGTTTTGTTTTGTTTTTGTTTTCTGTTGTTTTTTTGGCTGGCCTGGCCAAATGAAGGTAACAATGCCTTATGGCTAGGGAGGAGTTGGCAGAAATGAAAATTGCTGTAAAAAGGGACAGTGGATCATTGACTCATGACCTAGGAAAGCCGGGTTCAAAAGGACACAACTCAGAGCGAGGAGCCTTCATTTTACATCGACCAAGCTGAGGCAGGAACACATGGGGTAGAGAGATAAAAGGATTTGGGGGGAAAGAAGAATGACCACTCTGCAACTTTAAGATGCACGAGGAGTAACGGTAGTTCGAATGAGAAAGCCTAATTCGAACTACCTACTCCGTGCCGCGTGTAGCCGCGGGCATGGAGTCCACACTAACGGGGATTTAAAAATGGCGGCACCCGGCAAGATGCAAATGAAGCCTGGGATATTTAAATCCCGGGTTTCATTTGCAACTTCGAATGCCTACATTAACCACCCTAGTTCGAACTAGGGTGGTAGTGTAGACATACCCATGGAGACTCAGTATCAGGATTCAGCCAGGAACTTCCATCAAATCTCATCAGGAGAGCTTCATCCTACAGCTTAAATCTGCTTCGGGGCAAGTAGGGTAGTGAGCGGGGGGGGGGAGGGGACCCCTTTTCATTGCAGTCTCAGAATAGAGGCAGGAGTGTACAAGTCTCAGCAGGAGGGTTCCAGGGTCCACGTTTACCCAACTGTACTCTCCTTGCAAGCAGAGTGTGGTGGGAGAAGAAGGGAGAAAGCCCTCCACCCACTCAGTCCCACTCAACATGGCTCCTAGCAGACAGTGTTCAAGGAAAGCCGACAGGAGAAAAGGGAGGTTTAATTCTCTTTTCCCTGCTTCGAGTAGAGCTTGGCAGGTATAGCACAGGGAATTCACAAAGGAGGGGAGGGGGACAGATTCTGTCTATGGTTATGCAGAGAACTCTCACTGTTAAGAATTTATATCATTTCCAGTTTGAATTTCTGTTTTTAACTTCCAGCCACTGAACTGTGTTACATCTTATGGTGAAACACCCATTATTAAATATTGTTCCCCATGTAGATACTTCTGTACTGTAATCAAGTCAGTAACTTCTATTTCTTAAGCTAAATAGACTGAATTTTTGAGTCTTTCCCTATAAGGCATGATGTATAATCCTTAATCATTCTTATGGTTCTTCTTGGAACCCTTTCCAATTTATCAATATCCTTCTTGAACTGTGAGCACGATGTTTTCCAAAAGTGGTCACAAAAGTGCCAAATATAGAGGTAAAATAGCTTCTCCGGTTTTACTTGAGGGATCCCTGTTTATGTATCCCAGGACTGCATTAACTCTTTTGCCCACAGTACAACACTGGGAGCTCATGTTCAGCTGATTATGCTACAAAACCTTCAAACCTTTTTCAGTGTCACTGCTGAGTGGGATAGAGTCCCCTATCATTTAATCATGGCCTAGAGTCTTTGTTCCTGCGTGTACACATTTATAGTTAGCCATATTAAAGCTCATTTTGTTTGCTTGTGCTCAGTTCATCAAGTGATCCAGATTTCTCTGAATCAGTGATCTGATTCATTATTTACCACTTCCACAGTTTTTCTGTTATCTGAAAACTTTATGGCTGTGTCTAGATTGGCCAGTTTTTCCGGAAAATCAGCAGCTTTTCCGGAAAAACTTGCCAGCTGTCTACACTGGCTACTTGAATTTCCACAAAAGCACTGATTTCCTACTGTAAGAAATCAGTGCTTTTTGCGGAAATACTATGCTGCTCCCGTTCGGGCAAAAGTCCATTTTGCACAAAACTTTTGTGCAAAAGGGCCAGTGTAGACAGCTGAGATTTGTTTTCCACAAAAAAGCCCCGATAGCGAAAATGGTGATCGGGGCTTTTTGTGCAAAAGCGTGTCTAGATTGACCACAGACGCTTTTCCCCAAAAAAGTGCTTTTGCGGAAAAGCGTCCGTGCCAATCTAGACGCTCTTTTCCGAAAATGCTTTTAACGGAAAACTTTTCCGTTAAAAGCATTTCCAGAAAATCATGCCAATCTAGACACAGCCTATGAGTCATTTTACATCATTTCAGGTTACTGAGAAAAATGTTAAATAGCATAGGACCAAGAAATGAGCCTTGTGGGACGTTACTGGAAACACACGTGCTCAATGACAATTCTCCATTTATAATTACATGTTTAGACTGATCAGTTAGTGAGATTTTAATCTATGTAATGTGTTCCAAGTTAGTTTTATATCATGCTAGTTTTTTATCAGAATATCAAATGGTGCCAAGCTTAAGTATAAAAGCAAAACATGTACTCATATATAAAAAAGACATCAAATTAGATTAAGAGGATTTATTTTCTATAAACCAATAACCCCATGTTGATTTGCATTACCTTCTTTTAATTCTTTATTAAATAAGTCCTGTGCCATTTGCTCCACTATCTTGCCTGAGGCTGTTGTTAGGCCAACAGGCTCAAAATTGCTGTGATAATCACCCCTTTAAAAAAAAATTGGCAAAATTTTAGATTTGCCACTCCTTTGGAACATGCCCTTTTATTCAAGGCTTCCTGAAAGGCAACATTAATGATCATGGTCAAGTGAGCTTCTCAGCCAACTCTTAAAATATTTGGATGTGAGTTATCTGCAGTTAAAACACCTAACTTTAACAACTGCTAGTTTGTATCCTCCAGAGATGGAAAAGAATGTGATGGAAAGAGTTTTATCCTCATCAGAAAATGAGATTGTCAGCTTTTCCCCATATATGCAACAGAAATATTTATTGAATACTTCTGTTTTTTCCGAATTATTATGATTAATTCTGTTATTTCCGTCTACTGATAGGAAAATACCTTTGTCAGGCTTTTTTATTTTTGCTAATATATTTAAAAATGCCATCTTATTGTCCTTATCTCTGCTGGTCATAGATTTCTCTTTGTGATGAGAGATAAGGTTCTATGACTTTTGTATAATTTCCAACTTCTGATTTACAATATATTAATTGCTAGTAACATCCCTTTTCTTCCATTTGTTTGATCTATATAACTTTATTTTTATTCTTGCTTTCACTGTGCCTATAATCCAGCTTGTTCTTTTTAAGGCATAGAGCCTTCTTCCTCAATTGTGGATTTTGGAGTTATATTCTTAAATGATTCCCAGTTATCATTCACATTTTTCGGATAAAATTTTTCTTCTCGGATGATTTGGCTCATAATTGTTTTCAGCTTTTTAAATTTATCCTATTATGCAACAATGGTATAAATATGACCTGATTCTGCTGATATTGTAAATGTGATCAAACCATGATTACTTGTACCTAAGCTACTATTAATTTTTAGTTCAGAAATGAAGTCCCTTTATTTACTATATATATGATTGTTTGTTTTGCAGCATTCACAATGAACTTATCTATTGTTTTTGCAACCAATTCCATGATATTTAATTGATTTTGTTTTTAATAGACATTTTTATTGAAATCTATTTTACAGGATGTTTATTTACTGTAAGATGCATTTTTGGTAGGTGACCATGTTCAGTAGTATTTCCCAACCCAATTTTGATACTTAAAACCAAAACCAAAAAATTAGTACTGAAATCTTAACAAGAAATGACGAATGTCATTGATGGAACATTTTGAGAAAATTTGACATTAAAAAAATATTCACGGGCCATCGGAAATCTTTTGTGAAAAACAAGTGACATGAGCTCTAAATGTGCTACTTCAGATTTACTGAAGGGGGTTTAACTGTTGTATCTTTACTCTAAACATACTATACACTATATTAGAATTCAGTGATAAATCTATGTTAAGAGTAACGGCATGGGTTTAGCTTCCTCAGTAAAGAAAACATATTTGGAATAAGCCCATACACCTCAGCCCATAGTCTATCCATAATTTGTACAAAAATGAAAGAGAACTTTAACAAAATGAAGAATAAAACCTTGATGCTAAATGTTAACCCAAAGCAAATTTTGTACTATAGACCTATAAAACAGTAAAAATTAAGGGTGGCAGCATCAGAATTCAGACGGATTCTTAACTAGCAGTATATCCAGTACCACTGTAATATTGTTTTTGTTTACGGTTAATAAGAGACACAGAAAGGTTCCTTTGTTACAGCAGAAAGTGCAATGACAGATATTATTGATTTACTCTTGTATGCTCTAGTACACCTTGTTTTGTAGGCAATTGGATGCTTCTTTGCATCTATAGACATCATGATTTTCATCTTTCTCACACTGAAGGCAAAACAGAAGGATAGAATTTCATTTTGCCTTATGCCTTGTCTTGCTCCTGCGATTAGGGATTTCATTAACTTTTCAAGTAAACTAAATGAGCAGACAAAGAAGGCAGCTGAACTGAAAAAAGTTACCCCATAGTTCAGTGTTTTAATTAAAACAAGGGAAAAAAGCGAGAGCTTAGTTTAATTCCAGAAGAGTCCACAGAGAATGCAGAGAAACAGAAGCAATTTCAGGGGAGCCAGAGCATTATTTACCAGGCAGGCAATAGAGTCAGTACAGACAGAAACAGCTTCCAAATGTGACCTGCGAGGCAAGTTAGATCTTAAACAACAATTGTGTCTTGCTGTAGGAATAGCTTCCAAATGTGACCAGTGAGGCAAGTTAGATCTTAAATAACAACCATGTTTCTGTGCTAGAATAATAAATCAGCATTTTAAGGAAACTTGTTCATGAAGCACCGTGTGATAGAATTAACTGTAGTAATAATAGCTATATTTGTAGTGGTAATTCTCAGAGAAATGCCATAATTAGTATAACATGGTACAACTAGACCCGAGTTCAACAGAAAAAAATGCATATTGCAGAAAAGTTCAGGAGCATCAAACTATAGCCCTAAGTACCCAGACAAAGGATTCAAGGTGTGATAGTCACTTCTTCTTATAAAATTAGGCTTTTAATGTTATTTTACTTCAAAAAGATAAAAAACCCTTCAGGGAATGTCTAAGTCGATGACATTGCCGAATACACAAATTATAATTCAGACTTTATTCCTATTTACATTATAACAACCTATGATACACATAATTTCCCCTTCTCTCTCCCCCCATAATGTCCCTGGTAATACCAGGAAAATGAAGAAGGTAGTTGGAAGGGGTGAGCCAATTAACACAGATGCCTCCCATCTCCCATAGAAGTTTAGTTAGTGGGGGGGATGGGAGGTCCACTGAACTAGTAGAATTAGCCGCGTTTTTATTATATTACCAACTTCTGGAAAGTGGAAATTCTAGAAATTGTGTCACAGATTAATGCGATATCACACTATTGTGTGGTATGTGTAATTTCCATGTAGAGTGATATAAGGCTTGCAAGTAAGACAATAGCCAATATGTCACTTCAAGGGCATGAATTTAGGGAATGTGGACTACCAACAGACATTCTGATAAATCTACCACTTATCTGTTTGCACTGTAGAATTGCAACCTGAATATCATCTCTCCAATCTGCCTCCATTGATCAATGCAACATATTTCATTTTGGAAAATTGGATTTCATTCTTTAATGTAGGGCTCTCAACTGCTAAACTAATTTCACAGGTGGAGATACAATCCCTGTGAAGCATCATAAACCCACTACATAATTTTGGGTGTATGCCAATGTTTTCTTAGAGGCCTATAAGTTTAAAAAAAAAAATCCTAGAATTTTCCAGTTTTTGAATGAAGTGCAGTTAAGGAGTTCTAACTGATCTGTCTTTCAGTTATGGGGGCAGAGGGGATTTTTTCTCCAGATTTGCTTTAAATATCAAAAGAAAATATCACCAGTTATATTTTTGGTGTCATGACTAATAGAAGATCCAATTTTCAGAAGAATTCTACTAATGGTGTCATTTCTTAATATGTGGATGACTGAAAAAGTTTAGACAATAGTGAATAGACTCTAAACAGACACTTCCTTTAAGCTTCCAGAATTCTGGTCACAAGAGCCCTGATAAAGTGCATAGAACTTCCACATCTCCCTGAATTACTCAAAGAAGACTTTGTAAAGACTTAGGAGTTATAAATATATCTCTTTACTATATGCCAATATGCAAGCAAGGTGAGAAAAGAAATGAGACCTTTTTGTCTATGAAAACATACAAGCAAGATACTATACAAATACGAAGCTTTGATGGATAATGGAATGACTCACCTACCTTTATAGGTCCTGATACTGTAAACCCTTACACATAAATATCTTTAAACAAATGGGTAGTCCCACTTAGTTTAATTGGACTATGCACATGCATGAATGTAAGCCATTATATTATACAGGCAGTCCCCGAGTTACGCGGATCCGACTTATGTCGGATCCGCACTTACGAATGGGGCTTTTCTCGCCCCGGAACTCGCGGGCGGTGGGACCACCCAGACGCGCAGTGGTCCCGCCACTGCGTCCTCTGGGGCGAGAAAATCTGCTCCGGGTGTCCCTGGTCTGCTGGGGGGGGGTCCCCAGCAGACCAGGGACACCCCGAGCAAAGCCGCAGAGGCGGCGGGGTCCCGCGCCTCCAAGGCTTTGCTCCGGAGCAAAGCCGCAGAGGCGCGGGACCCCACCGCCTCCAAGGCTTTGCTCGGGGTGTCCCTGGTCTGCTGGGGACCCCTCCCAGCAGACCAGGGACACCCCGAGCAGACCAGAGACACCCGGAGCAAAGCCGCAGAGGCGCGAGACCCCGCCGCCTCCAAGACTTTGCTCCGGGTCTCCCTGGTCTGCTGGCTCCCTCCCCCCCAGTGGACCAGGGACACCCGGAGCAAAGCCGCAGAGGTGCGGGACCCCGCCGCCCCCGCGGCTTTGCTCCGGGTCTCCCTAGTCTGCTGGGGGGGGGCACAGCTAGTGCGCCCCCCCCCCCCCAGCAGACCAGGCTTTTGTTGTGGACGCCTGGGGTAGAGCAGCTGGGGTGCTGCCGGGTTGGTCCTGGGGGGATCTACCTGGCAGCGCCCCAGCTGTTCTGTCCCAGGCTCCAGATTCAGCCGCTGTTGAAACTGATCAGTGGCTGATTCCAGGAAGCTGGGGGCAGAGCAACTCTGCCTCGAGCTTGCCTCGAGCTTCCTGTAGTCAGCCCCTGGTCAGTTTCAGCAGCAGCGGCTGGATCTGGAGCCAGTTCCGACTTACGTACAAATTCAACTTAAGAATAAACCTATAGTCCCTATCTTGTACGTAACCCGGGGACTGCCTGTACAAATGATCTGTCTGCAGCTTGTGGAACTATCTCTTTATATTCCCTAAAACAAGAACAGGGGTCTTTATTTTATTTTTTACTCAAAGGAAGTGAAATCTATAGCTATTATACATTGATGTGTATAATAATAAAGCAAATTTTGACATTTTATATGTATTATACTTACACATATGATTCTCGGAAGAAAACTGCTTCATTACTCACACACATCTTGGCAGATATATCATGCCAATACAACTGTGAGGAAAAAAGTTTGTTCTCTTGAGTTCATTTCAGTGGCTGCTAGGTATGCCTTTTGGATCCTGATATATGAGTAGAAAAATTAATCTTTGCTCAATTTTTGTATGTTTTCATTCTATTTATATTTCAATAACATATTTGAAAGCACTATTTTAAATTATAGCAAATACAAAGTGTGTATGTGTTACATTTTAATTAGACTAACTATAATTGATTATTTGGATAAGTGATTATTTGCAGATGGAAATTGTGTTCTACTGTGGGTTTTTTTCACTGTATTTCTTGCTTATTACCAATTATGCCTTTTCTTGCCTGAGCTGTTGCTTTTGCATAATATGTTCTCCAAGCGCTGTGTCACAAGCTGGTCTTCTACCTTAGAGTTCTTGTTATCTTCTTCCTTTTTTATTTATCCAGGGAAAGAGGTGGGGAAAAACTTGAAGGACATTTTCTTCTTCTTTTTATGCTTAAATCACCAAGAGAACGGATTTTCTAAAAGGACAATAGGCCTTGCATTCTTTTCTCTTTCCTATTCATTGGATAGGCTTATTTGTATAAGGTTCCTCCACATTGCAATAGTCAAATAATATTTTAATTCCATTCTTTTCTGTGTAGGAAAAGTTTGCCTACTGTGAATGCACACACTAGAACTTATGATATGGACAAACTGTGCCTGTTGTTTCCTTTCTCTTCCTTTCACCTCACAGTAACACTTTTTCCTGTAGAATTTTCCCCAAGCAAAGAGAATTTGTTAACTTTTGTTACATATTTCAGTGATTTATTTTTATTTGGACCTGATGCTAGTCTTAAAATATCTGGTTGCTCTGACACACATCAATATGCTTCTTCCTTTCTGAACTAACTTAGAAGTGGTTTAACTGCACAAGAAAGCACCTTCTGTAGCTAACTGCCATTGGCACAGTTAATTCCAACTGGAATTAAGAGAAGCCCAGGTGCATAATTAGCAGCTGGCAGAGAAGAAATTGCCTGTAAGAATGACTGAGCAATAGACTGAAGCTAGTTATTTTTGTGGGAGCCCTGAGGAGACAGGTTAGGACAGATAAGTGTTTTGAGGTAGTCTGGCAACTGTTTGGCTTCTAGGCATGGCCAATGAGCAAAAGTGGCAAAAGGAAGCAATGCCTCCTCTGGGTCTGGGGGTACATCTAGCCTACAAGCCGCTTTCAAAAGAGGCATTTTTACTACAAGCCAATTTTTCAAAAAAACGAGCTGCTTTTTCGAAAGAGAGTCTAGACACTCTCTTTCGAAAAAGCACAGTTTGCATTCAATAGTGCCTTTTTCCAAAACAGTACTTTTGAAAAAAGGCATTATTCCTCTAAAATAAGGTTTACCATAATCGAAAAAAACTGCCACATTATTTCTATTTACTTTTGAAAAAATGTGGCTGCAGTCTAGACGCAGGTGAAGTTTTTCGAAAAAAGGCTACTTTTTTTTCGAAAAAAATCTCTGGCCTAGACACACCCTTAGCGTTCAACCTCTCTACTCTTCCTATACCTATTCTGACAGTTCTTGAAGGCTTCCACAGCAGGCTATTGCAGCTTGCAGACTGGTGACTCTTCCTCGGAAAATGGATCTGTTAAATTAAAAGTGAAAAGCCTTCTAGCTTGCCAGACCTAGTAGTATGACTTTGAACCTGTGAAAGAGCCATTATGTAGTAATAAAACCATTTAACAGTCACGTGCCAACCCTGAATTTACTGACAAAACCAGCTGTGCATAACTATGTTTATGGGACCTTAGTTTAAAATTTGCTTTAAAGATTTCATTAGTTTGTTGATGAAGTTTATAAAATTACAACTCTAAAAAATCCATGCATAGCTATTTAGATGGAAAAATCTGAGTAATTATCTTTGGCCTTAAATGCCATATAGATTCCTCAAAAGATATCCTTTATCTAAAATGCCCATTTTAATGTTCATTACTTTATTACAAAAACTTGCTTCCAAAGGGCAGGGATAGGGTCCGGTGTGACCTAGACAGATTAGAGGATTGGTCCAAAAGAAATCTGATGAGGTTCAACACGAATCCCAAGCATTGTTACAGGCAATGGACCAACTGGCTAGATAGCAGAAAAGGACCTGGAGATTACAGTGGATGAGAAGCTGGATATGAGTCAACAGTGTGCCCTTGTAGCCAAGAAGGCTAATGGCATATTAGGGTGTATTAGAAGGAGCATTGCCAGGAGAACTAGAGAAGTGATTATTCCCCTTTATTCTGCACTGGTGAGGCCACACCTGGAATACTGAGTCCAGTTCTGGGCCCCCCACTACAGAAAGGATGTGGTAACACTGGAGAGGGTCCAGCAGAGGGCGACCAAAATGATTAGGGGGCTGGAGCACTTGACCTACAAGGAGAGGCTGAGGGATTTGGGCTTATTTAGTCTACAGAAGAGAAGAGTGAAGGGGGATTTGATAACAGGCTTCAACTACCTGAAGGGAGGTTCCAAAGAGGATGGAGAGAGGCTGTTCTCATTAGTGACAGATGGCAAAACAAGGAGCAATGGTTACAAATTACAGTGGAGGAGGTCTAGGTTGGATATTAGGGAAAACTATTTTACCAGGAAGGTGGTGAAGTAGTGGAATGGGTTACCTAGGGAGATGGTGGAATCTCCAACCCTAGAGGTTTTTAAGTCTTGGCTTGACAAAGCACTGGCTGGACTGATTTAGTTGGGATTGGGCCTGCTTTGGGCAGAGGTCTCATGAGGTCTCTTACAACCCTATGATTCTATGAAAGTCTCTTCTATCCATCCCTACTCTCCTTTTGTCTCCTTCGCTCCTATTGAAGAGAGCCCTGCTTAAACAGACAAATGAATTTCCTTTTTACTTCTGACAATTTGATGAACTAGTTTTTAGAGAACTCTTCACCAAATTCAGTACCTTGCTAAAATATAAAATCTTTTTATATGCCTAAAATCTTTTGAAACATATTTTAACATAAACATATAGTGAAATTTCATAAAGATGTCTTGTTATGAAAATCACACAAAGTAAATTAGTGTTCCCCTTTTCTAAAAGTAATGAACATTATTATGAACACACTAAAGTGCTGTGACTGATCAAATTAAAATAAAGTCTGTTTCAGTGATTTTAAATACAGGCAGTCCCCGGGTTACGTACAAGATAGGGACTGTAGGTTTGTTCTTAAGTTGAATCTGTATGTAAGTCGGAACTGGCGTCCAGATTCAGCCGCTGCTGAAACTGACCGCCAGTTCTGACTTACATACAGATTCAACTTAAGAACCCCAAGTCAGCTGCTGCTGAAACTGATGAGCGCTGATTCCAGGAAGCCTGGGGCAGAGCAACTCTGCCTCGGGCTTCCTGTAGTCAGCGCTGGTCAGTTTCAGCAGCGGCTGACTTGGGGACACCTGGGGCAGAGCAACTGGGGTGCTGCTGGGTTGCTCCAGTAGCACCCCTCGGCGCTACTGGACCAACCCAGCAGCACCCCAGCTGCTCTGCCCCAAGCGTCCTGATTCAGCCACTGCTGAAACTGACCAGCAGCAGCTGAATCAGGACCTGGGGCAGAGCAGCTGGGATGCTGCCGGGTTGGTCCAGTAGTGCCCAGAGCGGGTGCTGCAGGACCAATCCGCAGCGCCCCAGCTGCTCTGCTCCAGGGTCCAAAACAAAAGCCTGGTCTGCTGGGGGGGGGGGGGGCACAGTATCCGCGCCCCTCCCCCCCCAGCAGACCAGGGACACGGGGAGCAGAGCAGCAGCGGCAGCGGGGTGCCGCGCCTCTGAGGCTTTGCTCTGGCAAAGTCTCAGAGGCGCGGGACCCCTCCCCCCCGCGGCTGCGGCTTCAGTCCTGGTGCCTGTGGTCTGCTGGGGACTGTCCCCAGCAGACCACAGGCACTGGGACCCAAGCGGCAGCAGCGGGAGGGTTCCCGCGCTTCTGAGGCTTTGCCAGAGGAAAGCCTCAGAAGCGCGGGGAACTGCTGCTGCTGCCGCTTGAAACCCGGTGCCTGTGGTCTGCTGGGGACCGTCCCCAGCAGACCACAGGCACCCGGACCCAAGCGGCAGCAACGGGCGGGTTCCCGCGCTTCTGAGGCTTTGCTCTGGCAAAGCCTCAGAAGCGCGGGAACCCGCCCAGTGCCCCTGGTCTGCTGGAGACGGTCTCCAGCAGACCAGGGGCACCGGAGCAGCTTACGAACGGGGCTTTCTTGCCCCGGAGCTCGCAGGTAGCAATCCGCTACCTCGACCTCCAGGGCGAGAAAGCCCCTTTCGTAAGTGCGGATCCGACGTAAGTCGGATCCGCGTAAGTCGGGGACTGCCTGTATCTAATAATCTGTAATGATTACTTTAGGAAGCTTTAAGAGTATATTTCAAATATAAAATAATCCTAAGAAATACTGATGAAGAAAATGTAAAACAGAGAAGAGCTGCACCACGTATTCCATAATATCTAATGTTGCATTCTGCAGGACAACTGATTTGCCCTTACTACAAAGTTTTTGCTAATACATTTCTGACCTGTGGTCTACATTAGGGGATAAATTCAAAATAAAATATGCAACTTCAGTTACATTAATTGCGTAACTTAAGTCAAAGGATCTTAACTCGAATTTTTGTGCCGTCTACATTACAGGAAGTTGAAGAGAGCACACTCTCCCTTCAACTTCTATTACTCCTTGCAGAAGGAGGACTACTGGCATCAACAGGAGTGCCCCTTTCGGTTCAAATTAACATGTCTTCACTAGACCAACTAATTTCAACCCTGGAAGATCGACTGTGGCTGCTTCAATCTTATCTCTAGTGTAAACATGGCCTGACAGAAGTCAAGATATATCAAAAAACCTGTAACTAACTTTTTTTATTCCCAAATGTATTGCTTTTACCTTAGTGCCATCTGCATGTGCATCTTCACAGTCTGGAAGGCAGTGAAAAACATGCTCCATTTTCTTTAGAAAGAAAGTTCAGAAAAGTGTTTTTGTCAGATGTCATTTGCTACATTTGGGTTCAGGGCTTTGGGTGGAAGGGGATATCAGAGAGAAAAGGGAGACAGTGGGGAGGAAGTGTGGCCTGGGTGGAACAGCGTGGACTATGGGCAGGGCCACAGGCTGGGGAGGTTGCCTCCCCAAGCAGCAGTTTTGCCCATGCTTTTGGGTGAAGACGAACACTTTTTTTGGAGAGAAAACAGTGTTACTTATTATGTTTTTCACTTTTAATTAGTGTCTTTTCTGTATGCATCTCATGGTCAATTTGCATGAATTCGGGTTTAATCAGCTGGATGTAACTGTTTGGAGTGTGGGTATCAGACAAGGAGAATAAAGAGATAGCATGACTATGTTTGACAGAATTGTGTGTTCCCAATGTGAAGTTACCTCTTCATCTGCCTGCCTAGAGTTAAGGATCTTTCCCTCTGTCTTCTGAGGAATAGGACTAATGTATTGATTGACAATCTGAATGCAATAAAAGAATCTCCCTCTCTGTAAAAATCATTTCTAGCCATAACTTAAAACATATATGCCCTGTCTATGCTTGACACCTAATAAAGCAAAAATCTGTCTCCCAAGCAAATTAACCAAATATTACAATAAATGTTTGGAACAAAAAGCTTAGCTCATCTCCAGCTGAGGTGGTACTATTTGCTGTGATTTCATCCTAGTATGTATGTGGTTTAACATGTACAGAAACTGCTCCTATTCAGCAGGTTTTCTTATTTCCATTCCACAATGAAGAGCTTTATGTTACCCAGTAGGTGCTACATACTACAGTTTTGCCACCGTACTGTGGGCCTAGAAGGTGTCTAATTGGTTAATGCTTGTGATAAAATAATAGGAATTCCCTTACCAATGTATAATACCCATATCTTCCTGGGAAGACCTATAATAGTGAATATTTGATGGAAAGCATTCTCTTCTTGGAGAGAGAAGAAAGTATGTGCTAGTCAAATATGGGTTTTCTAGTAATAGTTGTCCCTATTATACTCTCTTGGATGTATTGTGAATTGACCCAAGTCTATACGTTAACTGTGTTTCCGAGCTGGTATGATTAAGCTAAGTGTGGCTATCAACAACCAACACATCAAAACTAAGATGCGGCAATTGCTTACCAAATTAGTCATTGAGTACAACACAACGTGGTGTTGAATCCAAGACCAGTAAGAAGATGAGTACTCAGTTAACTGCTAGGCTACATCTACACTGCACAGTTATTTTGGAATAAAATATTCCGGAATAGTTATTCTGAAAAAGCTTATTTTGAAATAGCACATTTAGGGCGTGTCTAAACTACATGGCTCCATCGATGGAGCCATGTAGATTAGGCTGATCGGCAAAGGGAAATGAAGCCACGATTTAAATAATTGCGGCTTCATTTAAATTTAAATGGCTGCCGCGCTGAGCCGACAAACAGCTAATCAGTTGTTTGTCGGCTCAGCGCGCTAGTCTGGACGCTCCCACGCCGACCTGAAAGCCCTTTATCGACCTCCCCGTTATGCCTCGTAGGATGAGGTTTACCGGGGAGGTCGATAAAGGGCTTTCATGTTGGCAGGGGAGCGTCCAGACTGCCCTGATCTGCTGAAAAACAGCTGATCAGCAGAGCGTGGCAGCCATTTAAATTTAAATGAAGCCATGATTATTTAAATCGCAGCTTCATTTCCCTTTGACGAACAAACAAATCTACGTGGCTCCGTTGACGGAGCCATGTAGTCTAGACGTACCCCTACATGGCAGGGAAGCCTCAAAATTAGTCTGAAGCAGGCTTGCCTAATGTAAATGTGCTATCTTGATTTAGAGCCTCAGGAGGAATAACTTAGAATGTCCCTGGTGTGGGGCTATTTCAAAATAGCAGATGTGGAATATCTATATATACCTTATTTTGAAATAGCTATTTTGGAATAGGCATTATTCTTCGTAGAATGAGGTTTACAGAAGTCAGAATAAGCCATCCATCATTTTGAAATTATTTCAAAATAACGGAATTGCTGTGTAAATGCTCGCATAGTTATTTTGAAATAACTATGCGATTATTCTGAAATAACTTTGCTGTGTATTCACACCCCTAGTTATAAAGATTCTGGGGAACATACCATCCTATGAGAATTGCTGGGAGACTGAGCATGCCATAGATTTAGAAGACAGCATTATAGACCTCAAAGACAGGTTGTCAGAAAAAAACGGATAGTTATGGTGACAGAGATAATGAACCAAGGGATGAAAGGTTGTTTTTTTAAGCTAACTAAAATCATTTTGATTAGACACAGAATCACCCATTTATTGTAGGAGCATAAGAGAATTTATATTTCTCTTAAATATATTTGAGGGGGATAACTGCATATAACTGAGCACTTTTCAAAACAAACATCTTATGCAAAGTTGTATTGAAAGTAATAAAATTATAGCTATAAATGACAATTTGCCTTGCATGTTAAAATGTGTCTTTAATTGGTAGTTAAATGCAGATGGCTTGTCATGTATTTACATCATCATTTTGAATTGGCATATGGTGCATGAGTTCTAACTGGTATATGCCCAAAGAAAACGCTAGTTCTTACAAGGATTTTCAACTATAGGAAAGGAACACAGAAATGTGAATGTTGTTAATAATAAGCACTCAAACAGATTTTAAGAGAGTAATACAAAGTAGTGTGTGGTCTAATACACACTGCACACTGAGACAGAAAAAGCTTTTGCAAAAGCTCAGAAGAATGTATACCTATTTCCTGTAGATGACAAAGGAAATTGTCCTCTTTTAATATAAAATATACTTATTTTTACTTATTTCAAGTTCTTAAGGGTCTGGAGGACTTTACAGATTTATCTATAAAGCACAGTATAACTAATCAGTAGAGCATTTTTAAATAAATCTTTATTATTACTGCTGTAGTTTTGATTCACACACCATAAAACTCACTCACTCTTTGCATATGGAACAAAAAACAGGACTGCGTAGCACTTTAAAGACTAACGTGATGGTTTAATAGGTGATGAGCTTTCGTGGGCCAGATCCACTTCCTCAGATCAAACAGTGGAAGAAAATTGTCACAACCATATATACCAAAGGATACAATTAGAAAAAATGAACACATATGAAAAGGACAAATCAAATTTCAGAACAGAAGGGGGATGAAGGGACGGGGAAGGGGGGGAGGTAAATGTCTGTGAGCTAATGATATTAGAGGTGATAATTGGGGAAGCTATCTTTGTAATGGGTAAGATAATTAGCGTCTTTATTCAAATTTGCGTGTAAAGTGTCGAATTTAAGCATGAATCCAAGAAGAGAACAATCACTGTGAGCCCACATAATAAACATGAGAATTGAGTAGCATAATATATACCCCAGCCTTCCACTCCAAAATATACCATCTTATACTGCTCTTGAGTTATTAATTAATTCATCACTTTGTCAAAGGAAATTGGACATGCATCAGCCTTTTTAAACTAGCATATTCCTCAGGCACTTTAGACAAACTCACTGGTAAAGACAAAAAATAAAATAAGTTTATTAAATACAGATAGATAGATTTTAAGTGATGATACATGGTAGGCATAAAGATAAAAAATAGTGACCAAGGACAATAAAAAGTAAGCATTCAGTCTAAATTCTAAACCTTATTAGACCAAGCAGTATTTGAATAAAACAGTTTCTCTCACCACTGTATGTGGCAGGTAGATTACAGTTCTTAATACACAGGCTGACTTAGCGGGTTAGCCTGTGACCAGGTTCCTCAGTTCAATATCTTTGTCTTTCTGGTGTTCTTATTGCCTTCAGGAAAGGTGGGAGTGGAGAAATGAATTGCACAATGCCACTGTCCCTTATTGTATACCCTTGGTCAATGTTTTCTGTAAGATGTACACTCGGGTGGCCACCCAGGAAAGATTCAGGTTTTGCCTAGTTAATTAGCAGCATATGTTTTTACTGGTGGTGCACATCCACAGGTGCCTCAGCGTATATAACTAAATTTATTCTGCACATGAATGGAAAAAAATTAGAGGGAACATTGCCTTCAATCCATGTGCCTGGAAAATACTAGCTCAGACATGTCTTAGTGGGCCTTGCTGAGTCCCAGATTTAGGCAGTCTCCGTTCCTTGTGCAACTCTCTTGTAGCTCTTGTAAATCTCTTGTTTTCCTGCTGATTAATGGTTGTGCCTGGTTTCAGCAGATCCTTTGATATGACATCTTTTATTACATGCTTTGTATGAAGTATCACAACCACATACAAATTATGAATATCGAGGTTACATGGGTCTACTTTGAGGCACGGTGCATCACAATACTCCACGTAAAATCTTTGGGCTTAGTAAGCAACTGCTTGGCTAGCTAGACTATAACGTGATATAACTTTAAACCACTAACCCTAATTCTTCCATGATAGTGAATCAAATTTCCTATTACACAGTGAAGACACTCTTTTATTGGGTCGAAAGACAAATGGAATACAGTAAAGAGCAATTCATTTCATGGTGATTGCTACTATATGGTCACCTTGGAAGTTTGGATTAGAGATCATATAATTCAGCATGCCATGATATTGTGTTATTACTACATTTTCTCTTCTAGTGACTACTATAGGACGATTTTTATAGATAGAACAAGTTATTACATTAAATCTTAAAAGAAAGAGAACGGTAAATATGATATTCTTGAATGTCAGCACTTTACCTTTCTGTATAGCTTTAGTGAGACAATAAGCTTTGGAGAGCAGCCTGCCATCAAGCATGCTGAGTGGAGATCCACAGCAAGTCTTAAGTTTCCTTGCTCTTTTCCGTCTCATTCTTATTTAGGCAAACTCCTATAGAGTTCTGAGAAATTTTTTTAACAGCAGAATGTAACAGGTAAGTTAAGAACAATGGCTGGGCTCCACAAAGGAACCTACGGGTTGCAACGCTGAACATCATGGCACCTAACTTTTAGGCACCTAGAAAAATCATAGAAACAACACTAAAAAACAACAGTCTAGTATTACCTTAAGGCTAACAACACATGTAGATGGTATCATGAGCTTTCATGGGAACAACCCACTTCTTCAGATGACTTGATTCACAAAGTTTAGTTAGGTGCCTAGGTTTCCTATACAATAAATGGATCTCCCACATCCTAGCCATCAGTGGCTACAAGTCATAGAGTGGGTAACACTTCCTCCTCTTCTGTTCAGATTTTAAATGGAAAGCTCAGAGGCCACCTATCAGATTGGGTCCTACATGCAACTTAAGCAGCCAAATGCCTTTCTTCTCTTGGTTCATGAGTCACCCTGGTGCTTATGTATGAGACAGCTATCTGGATGGCTAGAGGGACTCAGCAGTGCATATGCCCAAAGGCAGACACATAAGTGCCTGGGAATTTTTACTTTGAAAAATCCAGGTGACAAGTGAGTTTAGGAACATACAGCATTTGGCAGGAGTTTTGTGGATTGCATTAGAACCAAAACTGTAAGTTAGATACCTAAACCCAAAACTGAGGCATTTAAATCTGGGGTTTAGGCATCCAAGTAGCTTCATGGATCCCATGCCTCAGGATTTAGTCTAAAAGCTTGCCTACAGGGGGCTACCAGGAACATTAATCCAAATTCATTAAAGGTGAAACTGAAGTGAATAGTAAAATGCCATTAAATCCTTCTGTGAGTAATCTCAATCAGGAGTAAAGTAAACTTAATTTGGTTTAGTTTAATTCACTTCCAATGTGAATTTAAAGCCACATGAATTTGCAGTTTACCTAATCCACTTCAGAAATTAATCCAAATAACTTTCCCAACTATCTCTGTGTAGCCAAACCTTAAGAAGAGTATAATATAGCAGAACAAGAGACTGATTGCTTAAACAAATATAATTAACTGCACATCAAATACAGGAAACCCCCAAGTTGCGACCACCCGAGTTGCAACTCCCCCCGGACTTTTTTAATGTGTGGAAGGTGCCAAAACCCCCGACTTACATATTCAGCCCATATTTACGACAGCACATGGCGCCTATCATCAATGAGGATTTGAGTTATGATGCCCCTGAATTGCAACGCTTCCCCGGAAACCAATCACAATGCAAGTCTGGGGTTGCCTGTAGTCACATCAACACTGTGCAGTGATTCACAACATAATGGATAATTTTTTGGAGAGAAATGGCCATATTGCATTCTGCATCCTGATAGTGCTGTTTGTCCAAGTCTTTTATACTATGAAATATTTCACTTTCCCATATGCCAGAAACTGTTTCTTCTACCTCCCATGCATGCTCCAATCACAGGATTGACCACCTTTGAATATATTTTGTACTGTCTTCCTTTGCAGCTCCACTTGAAGAGTCCTGAAATGGTTTCTAGTCCTATTCAAGCTTTGAAGGCTATTAGATATTTTTATTTCTCATCCCTTTTTTCTTGGCCCCCACAAAACAAGTAGGCTGCTTATTGTATTTCACAGATTGCTTTAAGGCAGAGATTCTCAAACTGTATTGCACTGCAACCCTTTTCTTACAAAAAAATTACTGCATGATACCATGAGGGGATCCTGAAGTCTAAGCCTGCTTGAGCCTCACTGCCCCACTTTTCTGGGGGGGTCAAAGTCAAAGCGCAAGTGTGATGGGGCCGCAGGGACCACTGCCACCGCCAGCCCCGCTGTGATCCCCGAGCCCCGCACTACCCCAAGCGGCTTTGGATGGGGGAAATGAGGCTGCAGAGACCTCTGCCGTCACTGCTGCCACTGCGACCCACAAGCCCAACACCTCAAGGAGCCCCGCGGTAGCTTTGGGCGGGGAGGCCGTGGCTGTGAGGTGGACATGTACTGCCTACTTCAGGGCTGCCCCCCAGAGTCAAGCCTGGATGCTGGCTGACATCAGAGGAGGCGCCAGGAGAGGTGGGGCATCAGAAGGGGGCTCGAGGTATATGTTGGTTCTCGGTTCGGTAAAATGGCAGGAGTCCCAAAGGCTTAAGGCCAAATGCCCAGTGAAAATACCGAATGATGGCAAGACAACAAATTTTATCAAAAAAGGAATGATTTATTAAACTGAACAACTTAAAATGAGCAATTACCCACTATTTGCCACAAAACAATTGAACCAGAACAATTTTCAAAACCTTACGTAAGTTACAGCTAAGTTAAATATATACACACATTTCAAAAACTGTTTCTTTAACACTGACAATAGCAAAGGTAAAAGTTACCACTGAGCAATATATTTTCTAACCTGTCTCTTTTAAACCCACTGTGAGGGTAAATTAAATACTTACAAACTCAGCAACGACAACAGCACAAAGACATACAAGGCATACAAGGAATCGGAGCATGCCTAAGATTCGTAAACCCCTTTTTAGATTCGGTGGGTGAGAGGCGGCCTTTGGGTGATCAGTCCTAAGCCAGACTCAGATTCTGTCTTCCAATATTTAGGAGTCCTCCCCGAGCTTAGGGCTCAGGGGGTTTTATGTTATTGCCTATTACCATATTTGGTATTGTTTGTGCTCTGGGAGTGGCATGGGTGTGGTCTGGGGGTGGTGTGATGCCCATATATTGTGTTGAGTGTTGGACTCTGACAAGCTTCATTTTATTGGTATATAAGCCTTGTTGCTATCCATGTGACGTGGTGAGGTTGCTGAGGTAGATCTCAGCTATGCGCGGGGCTGAATCTGAGGAAAGGACCCGAGGGAGGAGAGGAAGTGACCCAGGACTGAGTGGTGGAACCGGAAGGTCACTTGAGAGTTGGTGAGTTAGGGCCGCAGCCCCACCAACCGGGCAGGGAATCATGTCCCTGCCCTTAGGGTCCTGGGTCAGGACCTGGAGTGAGGGAGGGCCCAGGTCCCCCTCCCCTCCATTAGACGACCACTCAGGCGAGGCTCGGGTCGGGCAACGGTCAGTGAGCCTGAACACCGGGAGTACTATCAACTAAGGGCAAGGAAGAGAAAAGGCTTTATAAACTGGGGCACGGTGAAGGGAGGGTGCATGCTAAAGGTGAGGAGAGGCGGGGATAGCTGCCTTAACCCCGATGATGACACGGCCGGAGATCTGAGGGGAGGCGCGGACTGTGACAGCAAGGCCGTCAGCCCTAGGCTGGGGGCCTGTAGCCGGAGCCCTGTCTCCCAGGGCTGAAACCTTGGGACTTTGGCTTCAGCCTTGGGTGGTGGGTCTGGCTTCAGCTCGGAGCCCCAGCAAATCTAAGCCAGCCAGCCCTAGTTACCCCACAAAAATGGGCTCAAGACCCAGTTTGAGAACCGCTACTTTAAGACAACAATGGGCCCAAATACAGCTCCCAATTCTATTCGGAAAGGCCCTCCTCTGCAAATTTAAAGAGTTCACAATAAAACATTCACTGGTGCTCACTCTACTCTTCAGCTTCTCTCAACACAGCAAATGCCACCTTCCCAGGTAAACATAACCATAGATGGGTGTGGCAGGACTGGAGGAAAAACACGAGGGTTTGTTTTTTCTTAGTGCTTTTAAGTTTACTTTGGTTGCTGTAGATGTGTCTTTCTCTGTTTACTTCACATCTGGCAGTGATTTCTAATGAAACCCTCTTTCCTAGGAATAGAGATGTAGCGGTGTTCGTCTGGTCTTGCTGAAACAAAAGACAGGACTATGCAGCACTTTAAAGACTAACAAGATGGTTTCTTAGGTGATCCTAGGGGCTGAGAAAGAAAACTGCTCCTTGTTCAGGTCAGTACCTGATTAGGCACAGAACAGCTAGAGAGACTTCAGTGTCCAGACTCTGTTGCTATGCCCAAAATCCTAATTGCATTTTCATCACACCATCTCTTAGTGCTTGAAGTTCCTGGAAAAACTCTTTCCTCCGTCATTAGCACCCCAGTACAATCAGTTACCCAATCCTACACTTGCCCTTTTGCTTCTGTCTACACTGTTTGGCAGCTTATTTTAAACTCTATTTTGTCCCATTTTCATTTTGATCAGTTATGGGCACCAGCATTTTGGCCTTTGTACACATGAGGACTGGTGAACTTTGGAAAACATTCAGGAATCTTGACATTTCAGTGACTCTACCACTATGTCACTTATTTCCAAAGGGGGAAAAAAGCAAGGAATAATAGTGAGGGAACTAATTCTGGAAGTGATGTCACAACATGTTGCCAACCATATCTGAAGGGAATGAAAGTTTAATTTCTATTTACAATCCTATCTCTGAGTATATTTAGTCATAATAAACCTTTTGCCTGACTGCCCTTCCATTTCTCTACCTTTTTGATTCCCAAACCCCATACTTTGGCTGCCAGAAAAAATGAAAAGATAGAAGAGGCAAGAAAAATATTTTCTGTCAGTTTTGTACCAGATCATCATGGACTCTGCAGAACCGAGAGCTACACAGGGCTAACGTGAAATATTCCATGGAGAGCGGAATGTTGAAACCCCCACACTGGGCTATAAAGCCTTTAAAAGTAAAGATTTAAATCTTGAGAAAAGTCTTCATTCAAATGCCAAGGATTTTGCAAACAGTTTAGAGAAAGAGATGATAAGAAAAAAATCCTAAACTTCTTTCTTATTTTAAGAGTGAAGGGTGTGAGGATGGTGATCCCTTCCATCACTCCAAAAAGCTGACATAAGGAATTTAAACATTTTATACAGGGGAAGAAGGACTGATCTCTATTCATACCACATTATACTTACTAAGGGTATGTCTACACTACTCATTAGTTCGAGCTAGGTAAGGTAATGAGGGCAAGCGGAGTTGCAAACGAAGCTCGGGATTTAAATATCCCGGGCTTCATTTGCATGTTCCTGGGTGCCGCCATTTTTAAATCCCCCCTAGTCCGAACTCCGTGCCTGCGGCTACATGCAGCACAGAGTAGGTAGTTCGAATTAAAGATCCTAATTCGAACTACCGTTACTCCTCATTCCACGAGGATCTTTCATTCAAACTACTTACTCCGTGCTGTGTTTAGTTGCGGGCACGGAGTTCAGACTAAGGGGGATTTAAAAATGGCGGCACCCAGGAACATGCAAATGAAGCCCGGGATATTTAAATCCCGGGCTTCATTTACAACTCCGCTTGCCCTCATTACCTTACCTAGCTCGAACTAATGAACTAGTGTAGACATACCCTAAGGGCCATAAACTGATCTTGATCTAAGCACAACATCCCACATTACTAAATATCTCACATCACATACTTCTTAGCACATTATGTAAAGTTTGTGGAGAAATCAGCCAAAGACAGAGCTCTATCATTTGTGTGTGTGAGACACACACACACACACACACACACACACACACACACACACACACACACACACGGTGAAAAGTCCCATACCTAGGAATCCGTTGAACAGCTTCCATCCTCCAAACATGGAGCAGATAGTAAGGCACTGGATCAGCACCTGATGACCCCTGTCTCATGGATTCACCTTTACGCAGGGACAATGGTGGTGCACAGGACAGCTGGGGAAGGAGTGTAAGCTACAGCAGGAAAAGGAGTAACATAAGCTGTATAAAGCTGTATGAATGCATAGATATTCTTGCTTCTGTGACTGCTGCATGTGATCAGCAGTTGGTGCAAAGTTTATTTCATATTGAGCTTCTCTAGTGGGCAATTATTTCCCACCAAACATGTATTGCTTTCTGAGGGGAAAACTGATCATCTATACAAAAGAAGAGTGTTGAAAAAATTGCCACAAATATAAATTGATAAATTGTATTCACTATACATGGGTGATGGGCCACACTATCTATTTCTTCCCCTTTACCTGTTTCTTCCCCTTTGTGCTATGACTGTGAATCAGAGGTCAGAATTCCTGATACTGCTAGTTCTGCCAGGAACCCTGTATGATTCTGTTATAAAGAATAGACAGAGAGTGCAATAATCTACTATACACAAGTAGAGCAGCTATTTATTCCAAGGGAAATTGTATGCTGCTACTACAGCTATGTTTTCATTAGAGATATTCATATTGCAATATGCGTTCATATAATTAATGAGGTTTACATTCATTTTTCTATACAGAATCTGCTAATACAATAGTTAAGCATGAGTCATCAACTTCGTATGTTACTATCTCAGACTAAGAATTTTGCATTATATTTGTAATTCATTTCCTTATTACCTTAGCACCTTCCATAACACAGAGCATCAATTATTTACATAGTATCATTTGAACCAAAGTTACTAACACACAAAGGGAGGAAAAATAAATGAAAAAGACATACCATCAGAGATTCAAAAAATCTCTGAGACAATAATAAATTATATTTTTATAATTATTTGCAAAGTTAAATAAGATATATGCCAATTCTATCTACACATATATATAAGTAACACCATCATAGAACCTAACCACATAAGCTGTGACATCAGGAGCTCATACAACTGTACATCCACTAATATGATATATGCTGTCGAGTGCCAGCAATGCCCCTTCAAAAATGGATAAATGGACACAAATCAGACATCAGAAATGGTATCACACATAAACCTGTAGGGAAACATTTTAACCTACCTGGTCACTCAATCCTGGATTTAAATTAGCCATTCTTCTACAAAGGAATTTTACCACCTAATTACAGAGGGAGATTGCAGAACTGGAATTCATTTACAAATTTGACATGATTACTATGGGCTTGAATAAAGACATTAACTGGTTAATGAACTACACAGCCAGTCTCCCCTGCCTTTGACATCCTCATTTTCACATAATAAAATATGAATGAACAGATCCAGCCAAATTATTCAGCTTCATTATCCTACAATTAGTAAGTACTTCTTTTGCTGTTATATATATATATATCTCGGATTCTGTTACTTCCACTTATCTGATGAAGTGGGTCTTACCCATAAAAGCTTATTATCCCATATAATTTTGTTAGTCTCTACGGGTATGTCTACACTACACCGCTAGTTCGAACTAGCGGGGTAATGTAGGCATACCGCAATTGCAAATGAAGCCCGGGATTTGAATTTCCCGGGCTTCATTTGCATAAGCGGGGCGCCGCCATTTTTAAATCCCTGCGCATTCGAACCCCGTGCAGCACGGCTACACGGGGCATGAACTAGGTAGTTCGAACTAGGCTTCCTAGTTCGAACTACCTAGTTCGTGCCCTGTGTAGCTGCGCTGCACGGGGTTCGAACCAGCGGGGATTTAAAAATGGCGGCACCCCGCTTATGCAAATGAAGCCCGGGAAATTCAAATCCGGGCTTCATTTGCAAGTGCGGTATGCCTACATAACCCTCCTAGTTCGAACTAGGAAGGTAGTGTAGACATACCCTAAGGGTATGGCTACACTAGCCACCCTAGTTCGAACCAGGGGGGCTAATGTAGTCATTCAAACTTGCAAATGAAGCTCAGGATTTAAATATCCCGGGCTTCATTTGCGTGTTCCTGGGCGCCGCCATTTTTAGATGCCCGGTAGCTTGAACTACCTGCCTGCGGCTACACGCAGCACGGGGTAGATAGTTTAAATTAACACTCTTAATTTGAACTACCGTTACTCCTCATTGCAGAAGGAGTAACGGTAGTTCGAATTAAGAGGGTTAATTCGAATGACCTAGCCCGGGCCGTGTGTAGCTGCAGGCAGGTAGTTCAAGCTACCGGGCATTTAAAAAAGGCAGCGCCCAGGAACATGCAAATGAAGCCCGGGATATTTAAATCCTGGGCTTCATTTGCAAGTTCAAATGAATACATTAGTCCCCCTGGTTCAAACTAGGGTGGCTAGTGTAGCCATACCCCATGAGTGTGTCTACACAGAACAGTTATTTCAAAATAACTGACATTATTTTGAAATAACAATGTGAGTGTCTACACAGCAATTCTGTTATTTAGAAATAAATTTGAAATAACAGATGACTTATTCCGACTTCTGTAAACCTCATTCTGTGAGGAATAATGCCTATTCCAAAATAGGTATTTCGGAATAACAGTAGTGTGGATGCTCCACTGCTGCTATTTTGAAATAGTTCCTCCCCAGGGCCATGCAAAGTAATTACTCCCCAGTGCCTCCTGGGGTTCTAAATCAAGGCAGCATGTCCACCTTAGGATGGCTTGCCTCAGACTAATTTTGAGGCTTCCCTGTAGTATAGACGTGCTATTTCAAAATAAGCTATTTTGGAGTATTTCTTCCGGAATAGCTTGTTTTGAAATAAGCATGCAATGTAGACATACTCTAAGGCGCCACAGGACAACTCGATGTTTTTAAAACTACAAGCTAACACAGCTACTCCTCTGATACTATATTTAAAAGCCTGGATGGCCGTGAGATATTTATTTTTTAGTTTTTCCCTAATTAGTGTTTGGATTCCTAAACTGGGAATTAATTGTCTCTACTCATTTTTGTAAGCTTGTGTTTCTGAGTCTAGAAAAGATAATAGCTGCCCTCAAGCATAACAAGAATTGAAGCAGCTCAGTCATCTTCATGGCCACTCAGTTAGTATCAGGCACAATATACTGGAAGGCTACGTCTAGACTGGCATGATTTTCCGCAAATGCTTTTAACGGAAAAGTTTTCCATTAAAAGCATTTGTGGAAAAGAGCGTCTAGATTGGCACGGACGCTTTTCCGCAAAAAGTGCTTTTGCAGAAAAGCGTCCATGCCAATCTAGACGCGCTTTTGCTCAAAAAAGCCCCGATCACCATTTTCACGATCGGGGCTTTTTTGCGCAAAACAAATCTGAGCTGTCTACACTGGCCCTTTTGCGCAAAAGCTTTGCACAAAAGGACTTTTGCACGAACGGGAGCAGCATAGTATTTCCGCAAGAAGCACTGATTTCAGACAGTAGGAAGTCAGTGTTCTTGCGGAAATTCAAGTGGCCAATGTAGACAGCTGGCAAGTTTTTCTGCAAAAACAGCTGCTTTTGCTGAAAAACTTGCCAGTTTAGACGCAGCCAAAGTGTTTGTTCAGTCTACTACAGGTATCTGGTAGGAAAGAGAAGCAGTTTAGTGAATTACAAACTGTTGAGAAGGTGAATGCTGCAGCAAACTACTCCACTTAACAAACCTCAATGTAATAAGAATGAAAATGCCTGGACTTATCTGGAAGTAATTAGTGCATTATGCACCCAAGAAAAACTGATCGTTTGTATTATTTTCAAATACTTTATAAGGAACTGTTGTGGGTCACATACATGCCACAAACATATGTACAGTAATAGGCATAACTGTCCTTATCTATGAAAAACACCACTTGCACTGACAAGGGCTGCAGTGTTGTCCACTGTTACATTCCAAATGTCTATGTACATCACTTGAGGTTTTTCCACAGATTTCACTTTTTTCCTCCCTCACCAATTTTGTAAAAGCTGACGTGAGATGCAAGAAGAGGAAAAAGCTCTAGTGATTTCTGTATCTGGCCATGAACAAGCTTATCATCTTCAGTAATAAGGAAGTGAAATGTCTGCATGTCAGCTGGAGCTTTTTCTCCTCTATCAAACAAAAGTGCACCCTTGGTTCCTTGGGGAATACTTCTGTTTGCTGTTATTCTTCCAGATCAACACATTATTGTAGGTCAGGCTTGCTGTCAGTTGGAAATGCAATACAGAAACAGCCTGAGGACTTACTCCCTTATGCAATGGACTTAAATGATTCAATGTCTTTGCAATCAATAGTGTATGTCTCCTTCCTGTTTCGTGTTTTCCAGGGCCAAGAGAATATCCTAAGAGTGAGACGTCTTCCCTCCATCTCCTCACAAACCCCTATGCCTCTTCTGAGGATATAATTTTTTTAAAAATGCAGTATCGAATTATGATTGTTTTTGCTCAAGGGCAGTGTAGGCATTTTCACATGTCTATTTAATTGTTTGCATTTATTTGCATAGAAATTAAACTGTAAATGTGAAATACTTGAGATGCATTTGCACATCTAAATACAACTATAGAAGCAGTTTTAGGAATGTCCAAAAAGAGTTGCAATCTTCACTATGTCACAAAAGCCAAAACAAATGATTGGAACGTGTTACAATTAAGCAACATTTTTCTGTTCCTACAGGGAAATGTTGCAGTGAATTGTTTGCAATGATGTAAATGTTCCTTTTTTTAATTACCATACAAATATTTATGCGTGTGCTTAACTTTAAATAGGATTTCAGTATGCTTAAATTACATATGCAGTACTACATTTGCAAGACTGAGGCTAGAGCTTTGACCATAGTGTATGGAAAATGGGCTGTCAAATGCCTAATGCAAGTTTAAGGATAAATGTCACAAATCTGCTTTCTGACACAAAGATTCAAAGCAGATGTCTTAAGATGAACAGATATCACTGGTGAAAGACCAGCATATATATATATATATGTTAAGAAACAATTACATGCAAAATACTCAATTTTCAGATTACGATGCCAATGCAAGGATTAACAAGGAAGAAGAGTGAACAACAGCAAAAAGGAAGAACAGCACAGCAGGTTAGAAAATGCAGTGAAACTTTACCATCCTCCCTTTGTAAAGTGGTCCTGAAAAATAATAATTTTATTTCTTTCTAATTTTTCCACCTGAAAAAATATTATTAAGAAATTAGTTTCCCACCTGGTTAGAGACCTAGTATATTAATTATACTTATTATTTTTAGACTTCCAGAAGAAGTGAGGCTAGATAGATGGTCAGATATAGAGTGATCACTTGTCAAAAAAAAAAAAAAATCCATCCACAGATGATAGTGTGTTTTCTCTTTTCTCATTTTTCTGTGTGAGTTCACTTAAAAGCATAGTGATTAACTAGTTTTAACTACATAATGTGTATTAGGGTATTTAGTTAACTGGTTCAGAAAGAAGCTTTTGGCCTATGACTTATAGGTATATAGGGGTATGGCCATACTGTGGGGAGAAGGGGTTTCAAAGAAGGTATACAAATTGCACTCGCATTTGCATATGTTCTTCCAATTTTTTTTCCAGAAGAGGATTTTCTGATATTTGGCCCATCTACATAGGGCCAAATGTCAGAAAAAAACCCTCTTTCAGAAGACCCCTTATTCCTCGTAAAATGAGGTTACAGGGGCTTCTGAAGGAGGGGGGTTTCTGACATTTGGACCTGTGTAGACAGGCCAAATATCAGAAAATCCTCTTTCATAAAAGAAATTGGAAGAAGATATGCAAATGTGAGTACAATTTGCATACCTTCTTCAAACCCCCTTTCTCCCCACACCTCAGTGTAGCCGTACCATAGGAGAGGAAATCAAACAGGTGATTCCTAACTGTTCCCTGCACCAAACCCCGGAGTTAGATTTCCCTGCCTTGAAGGAGCAGCCGTGCGAGTAGCTGCGAGGGCATACAGGGTAACCAAAACCAAGTTATGTTTTTTATGATTTGTTGGTTGATGTTTTATTGATGATATGCATATTATTCAGCATCTAGTAGACAGCATGCCTGGAAGGCATGAAAATGTTTCTGAGGTAAATGTTCAAACTGAAAACTTTAATATCATTAAAAAATGAAGGCAATTGTCCTATTCCCCCTCAGCGGAATTAGGTTAGTAAGACAATGCTTTGAATAATATTCTCCTAAAGCTTCTTAAGAAAAAAATAAGGTTTAACCCTTACTACAACAATTGTAATACATACTCTTTGTATGTAACCTACTGGTAAATATGTATTACTAGTCCCCCTCCACAGTCAATCTGGAATTTATTTGAAGGCCACCATCTTGTCTTACACAGAAGAGGCAGAACTGTTGATTTCTAGAGCTAAAAGCTTGAGCTGCTACAGGTTCAGGAAAAGATTGAAGGTTCTTTAGTTTATCAGTGGGTTACCCAATCAAACAAAAGCATTGCTGGAATTATTCTCTTAGGCCCCAATCCTACAAACATGTATGCATCTGCTTAACTTTGAACACAAGAGTGGTCCCATTGACTCCACTCATCTGTATAAAGTAAAGCACAGGTATTTGTAGGGCCTTAATTTCCAAGGAGTTGTAACACACTGTGGCAAATGTTCCAGAAAATAAATGGTTCAAGCTGAAGAAACAATTGGGATACTGGAGGATTCTGCAGGTATAACTTTAAGCAAACTCTGTGTGCTTGCTAAACGACAAATGAGAAGGTGATGAGAATAGATCAATATGTACCAACATAAGAATATTTAGATGGCCAAAAGGCAACGGTGCCAACTCTGCCCACATATATACACCAGCAACACCATCACAGGACCTAACCACATCAGCCATACTGTCACTGGTTCATTCTCCTGCACATCTGCTAACATAATATATGCCATCATGTGCCAACAATGCCCCACTGCTATATACACCGGCCAAACTGGACAGTCCCTACATAAAAGAATCAATGGACACAAATCAGATATTAGGAATGGCAACATACAAAAACCTGTAGGGGAACACTTCAATCTCCCTGGACACACAATTATAGATCTAAAGGTAGCCATCATGCAGCAAAAAACTTCAGGACCAGACTTCAAAGAGAAACTGCTGAGCTACAGTTCATCTTTAAGTTTGACACAATCAACTCTGGATTAAACAAAGACTGTGAATGGCTTGCTAACTACAAAAGCAGCTTCTCCTCTCTTGGAATTCATACCTCCAGATCAGCTGCTAGAAGTGGGCCTCATCCTCCCTGATTGGATCCACCTTGTCATCTCCAGCCTGATTCTGGCCTGCATATTTATACCTGCCTCTGGAAATTTCCAGTACATGCATCTGACGAAGTGGGTCTTTGCCCATGAAAGCTTATGCGCCAACACTTCAGTTAGTCTATAAGGTGCCACAGGACTCCTCGCCGCTTTTGCAGTCATACCAAGTTTATGCACACTACTATGGTACGGATAAACATAGCTACATTGAGAAAGAACTCACCTACCAAGAATGTAGTTCATTTATTTCCGACTTTGCAACTGGATTAGAGAAACAAAATGAAACAAAATCATCACGATCTTGAAACTTTTCTTCTACGACTAGCAGAATATTATTCAAAGTAGAATGAATTAGGTGTGGTCTGCCATAGCCAACGCATATAATTATCATGTAACAAACTTGCTTGATTCCTGAGAAGAAGCCCTAGGGTGTATGGTTTTTAAAATTTGCCAGGAAGAAAGCTCCAAAATGTAAACCTGCAAAGCTGGAATCATTTTACTTTGCTCCAGCCCATTCAGTCAATCAGTCTATTTTCATGAGTACTGAGATTTTTTTTGTTTTTTGTTTCACCTTCATATAAAAGATCAATATAAACAGCAATATAATGGTTTTTATCTTAGCTCTGTAGAGGCTCTGGGATGCATGATCAAATTTAAATAAAAGAAAGAAGAGGATAGACCATGGGCAATTTAAAGAGAGAACATTGTATCCGTGGCTGATATTATTTATTTATGATGTTATAATTACATTTGTCATGCCTAGCATTCATTTTTGAAGAAACAAAACTCAGTCAAATAAAAATCAAAGGAAATTTGAGGAGATTGATGTGGATGATTAATCTGCCACCTTTCCAGGACCTGTGAGCCATTAAATGCAATTGCCACAATTTTAGACTTTGGATCCAATGAAGCACTTAAATGTGTAAGTGGTCCCTTTGGTGTCAGTATGATCTCTCATGCTGAAAATTAAGCATGTGATTAAATCCTTTGCTGGATCCAGGCAACTCTGTTAATTCTTTATTACCCACCCAGTTGTATTCTGAATTTGGTGACTAACCACAGACCTGAATGTAAGGGAAACGATAGGTCTGCCTACTCTTCATCACTTTTGACTACTTGCTCTAAGGAAGGAATATCTTAGGTGTAGAAACCATATTTCCCAGATAGCTGACGCTGCAATTTGCCATTCCTGAAAATAGGGGTGTACACATTCCATGAGAGAACTCAACTGCTCCTGTTGCCCAAAGACTGCAGCACTGGTTGCACATGGGCTGAGCAGGTGTGCCATGCCCTTCCAGTCCCCCATCCCTAGGATAGGTTCTATAAGCAACTCCATTTACCTTTAGCCATTGCACCAAGACATAGTTTCTAGATTTATGGTGTCCCAGAACTGTTTCTGACCATTTTGTAGCTGTTTTGCTGCTTCATGTGAGAATAGGGCTCTCCAACAGCCCATGGCCTTTAGAATGAAACAGAAGGCATCATACTTTCTATATTACTCCTGATATGGTCTATGAAACTTCTGGCAGGTGTCTTTTGAGTAAAAATCTCCCTGATTTCCCTGGAAAGTGTCACCAAAGAATTACTTCAAAACTAATCTTGGGAGCTGTCATTATGCTCATTATTGTTCACATTAGCCTAGAGAAGTAGAAGTCTGAGAATGAGCCTCACAATTTTCAGCTTCTCTTGGGAGAAGACTTTTTTGTTTACATCAGCTGGAAGTAGTGGCTGCTTTTTTACTTTGTCAAGAGGCACTTCCCTTTTCAAAGTAGCACAATATAAAACATCATTATAAAATGAAGCATTCACAATTTGATGATCTGTTTCCTCCTAGTTGAAAACTGTGAAAAGCTACATTTGTGCAGCTGCCACATTCCTAGTCTGCAGTTACCTTCCAGACAGTGGATTCATTTGCTCCATGCTTGTTAAGCCATTTCCTGCAGACAAGATGGAGAGAAAAGGTTGCAGTCACTTTTCCAGTAACTTTCTTTGAATAACTTTTTGAGAAGAGGAAATAAGGAAAGGATGGCTGACTCATGATGTTAACAATCTCCAGCTGATATTTCTTATATGCTGCAGATGGAGCAGTTTTGTCAGAAAGTGTAATTTCTCACCACAATTATAAAAGGTAATGGGTATTATTTTAATTAAAACAATATCAATTCAGCTAGTAGATATCAACAGCTGAATAAATCCAGAAAACTACTGTATGTCAGTGTTTGCTTGCATGAGTGCTCAGCTTAATTTATATACCAAGCTTTCCTATATTTAATTATATTTTACAGGCTATCTATAATTTATTCTTCTGGGCCAATTCCTTTCCTCTCGCTTTTTTCCTCTTTTTTTTTTTAAATTGAGGGCAACTCCCACATTCTTACTTTGCAAATCTGATAATTACCTGATGCCCTTGACTTCCCTGGCAATGCAGAGGTTGTAAGTCAGGGTAGATGTTAGCCTATAATGTCTGTATGCAGGTTTAGAATTTATAAATATAAATATGTGTCTTGTATTCAAACACAAGGCTGTGAACTGGATCCACTCGGTGTGATAAGGTGATTCGTCCTGCCCAATGTACTCAGTAATTCAGTGTGTACAGCACCTGCACAGGGCATGAAGGGGTTAAAGAATCACTTTGGATTCAGGCAACCCCCATCCTGCTATACCTGCGTAGCATGTAAATCTTGGAGGATGAGACCAAAAAGGGAGAAGTTTCGTTCTGAAGGCCCAAGCCTAGGCAGGGAGGACAGACTTTTTACCTTCAGCTCTCAGAGACACTCACAAATATGAAATATTTTACTGACCCGAAAGGTTTACTGACCACATTATCAGGTCAGTATAGATTTGGATCTTACCCAAAGTACTGAAATGACATTCAATGTCTTCATATTTAAAACTAAAGGTTTATTATAAAGGAAACAGAGTTTTAAAATAATTTCTCATTGTACTGGATGTAAGTGCTGACTGGGAGCCAGAGAATAGAAATGAAATAAAGGGGGAAAGGAGGGGCTGTGTGATTTCTTTTTTGCTTCTTGCTAACCAGTGAGAGGATCAGAAGCACAGTTTGTGACTGGTTGGGAAGATTAACTTCAGTGTTATCCACCAGTCTTGAATTATCTGTTCTCCCTTTGGCAGCCTGTCCTGACCTTGTCACTTCCAGTAAGGGCTACCTCCAGTCACAGTGATCTCTTCTTTGGTTAATAGAATAACATTAAAATATGTGATGGTGTCCTTAATGCATAATGCCATGCCATATTTAGGCTTGCTGGAAAACAGCAATTCTGTTTGGAGAAAAAAATTCCAAGTTTCCTGATTTGGTTTATTTCCAGTACAGAACCAAATAAGAAAAAAAAAAGAACTTTTCAAAGTCAGAGCTTTCAAAACTCTTCATACCCGCTGAAAGACCAACCTGTCCCAGAAAAGCCAATAGTCTGGTGGGTAGAGCACTTTCCCTGATCTGGAGCATGGATTTGAACCTAGTTATCTCACCTCCCAGGTGAGTACTTTGACTACCACATTATTGGTCTTCTCTCCCCATTGCCTTCTATCACCATCCCTCCTGAAAATACAACATGGTTCTGAGACACCATCCTGACAACATTTCTGTTGAACTGACAGACAAACAAACAAACAAACAAACAAACAAAACACTAAAGTCTCATCCAATTTTTGGATAAGTATAAAAGCTGGGAGCAGAGAACTACTTAAATGAATAACAAATGTAATAAAGCAGCTCAATTGGTTTTAGTACAAAACAAATAATACATGCCAATTTAACTAACCTCTATTGAAAAGATTAGTTTTTCTTTGTCTTTCACATTAAGCTGTACATTTATTCCTTTGTCATTTAATTTAGTTGTAATGACAGAGCAAACCAACATAACACTATCTACTTGTTAAAAATATTTTTCAGCAAGACCAAGAAATGTCACCATTAGATATATTTACAATATTCAGAATTTCTCTGAATTTATACAATTACTTTAGTTTATTAGTCAGTAATCACCAACATAAAAAATGTATTAAAATATCTAGAGAATGCACTAATTACAGTAAAACCTGCGCTATCCTGAACGCAAGCTTCCAGAAATCTGTAGAAACTGACAAATTTCTGATGCTGGGAAAAGCAAAACAACAATAACAACAAAGTAAACTGGCCCTTTAAGTGCCGGGCTGCTCCTCAGACGACTGTGCAGCACATACCTGAGAGAGGGGCAAAAGGCAGCCAGAAGCAAGCAGTGAGCATCTCGACTCCCTCCACAGCTCCTGGCACCCTCAGCAGGCCAGCCACCCCCCTAACTCTAACCCCCCCCCGTGGATTCTGCCCCCCCTGGCAAGCCACCCTCTCCACCTCCGCCTCCTGCCCCCTGGCTTCCACCCCCCTCACCAGATTGCATCCCCCCCCTGCAGTTTGTGCCCCACCTCCAGCAGACCTCATCCTGGCCCCCGCACGGCTCCTGTGCCCCCTCGTAGGCTCCTGCATGGCTCCCCCCCCCCAGATAACCAGAATTTTTAGGTTACTAGCACGCACTAATCCCTGGGTGTGCCGAATAAAACAGGTTTACTATACTTGGTATTAGTTTTATTAATTCCAATGGTTATTATCAAAAAGGACCTATCACTTTATTTGCCTTTAATTCAGGCTTTTACTTTGAAGGGTAACAAGTCTTTGTTAACATTAAATGATGGAGAAGATAGTGCAGAAGATAAGAAACAATCCTCTTTTGCATATCTCTAAGATTTATAGAATCATAGAATAATAGGACTGGAAGGGACCTCGAGAGGTCATCGAGTCCAGCCCCCCGCCCTCAAGGCAGGACCAAGCTCCGTCTACACCATCCCTGACAGATGTCTATCTAACCTGTTCTTAAATATCTCTTATAGTATGTCACTGGCTGCTGTGTGGCTCAGATAATTACTGTTTGTAAGGTATCCTTGAATAAACATAAGAACAGCCATACTGGGTCAGACCAAAGGTCCATCCAGCCCAGTACACTGTCTGCTGACAGTAGCCAATGCCAGGTGTCCCAGAGGGAGTGAACTGAACAGGTAATGATCAAGCGATCTCTCTTCTGCCATCCATCTCCACCCTCTGACAAACAGAAGCTAGGGACTCCATTCCTTACCCATTCTGGCTAATAGCCATTAATGGACTTAACCTCCATGAATTTATCTAGTTCTCTTTTAAACCCTGTTATAGTCCTAGCCTTCATAACCTCCTTAGGCAAGGAGTTCCACAGATTGACTATGTGCTGTGTGAAGAAGAACTTCCTTTTATTTGTTTTAAACCTGCTACCCATAATAAAGGAGTGGTCTGGGAGTACCCAAGTCAAATTTTCATGCCTCCACATGTGAAATTTTGTTCACAGCTCTAAGTTCTGATTAGTGATATTAAAAGAGATATGACACCATGAGAGCTGTGACTTAGGACCTGCCCCTGGGGCATGCACTGTGGGACATAGAAGAAACTTCTCATGATAATTTCACCTTCCCCCTTGACCCATCAGTGCTAAGACCAGGAAACATAGTCTTCAAAGTTTCCTGAGTTCCCATCTCTAGGACCTGTGTGTTTGTTTTTACTTCTTTGGGGTGGTCCATGACTTCTGTGGCCTCTCTGTGCTCCCCTTTCTACCTGATCTCAGTCTAGGCCAGTATTTCTTAAACTTTTTAAGACCGAGGAACACCAAACAATATTTTTTTAATGAGGAACACCAAGGATTTTTAGTTGAGAAGAAGAAGAAGAAGAAGAAGAAGAAGAAGAAGAAGAAGAAAAGGTCTGGGGAAAAGAATCGGGGGGGGGGGTGAATTATATAGGAAAAAAGGGGTTGGGGGAAGTTATTGAGCAAAAAAAAAAAGTCGCCTGCCCCTTTAAGGACAGCCATTTTGAATTTTGTTGTTATCTGTGGCATACCTCCAACTGCCTTTAAGAAACACTGGTCTAGGCTTCTGTGTGGGCACAATCAGGAAAATGAGTGAATTGTGTTTGAGCCTTGTGAGTAGTTGGAACTCTACCTTATAGATGATGTTAAGAAATCATCTAGCACTGAGGATCTCTTTCCAGAAGAGGGAACCCCTATTATGTGGAAGAAAGAAAATAGTAATGGAGGATTTGATTGTTAGAAATATAGTAGTTGGATTTGTGATGATTGGGAAAACTGCATAGTGAATTGTCCACTAGGTGTGCTACTTGCAGATCTTTTGTGAGACAGCTAGACAGTCGTATCTATAGTCGTATGTACAGTGCTAGGGAAAATAGTACATGCAGGTTCCAATGACATAGAGAAAGGTAGGAGGGAAGTCCTGGAAACAAAATTTAGGCAGCTAGGTAATAGATTAAATTCCAGGACTTACATGATAGCATTCTCTGAAATGCTTTTAATTCCACACTGAAAGCCAGTTGGACAGGCAGAACTGCAGCATCTCAAAACTTGGATGAGATGCTGGTGAAGGGAAGATGCTGGTGAAGGTATCTTAATAACTGGGGTGGAGACTTTTGGGAAAGGAGGAGGACATCCAGGAAGGAGGGGCTCCATCTAAACCAAGATAGAAATATATTCCTGGCAAGTAATATTTAAAAGGATGGTGATGATGACTGTTAAAATGCTCAGGGAGATTGGAGAGACTACAAAACCTACACTATCTACAGTACTTGGACTTTCAGAAAGCTTTTGATAAAGTTCCTTCACCAATGGCTCTTAAACAAAAGAAAAACTTAAAACCAACAAATAGTCTAGTGGCACCTTAAAGACTAACAAAACATATAGATGGTATCATGAGCTTTTGTGGGCAAAACCCACTTCTTCAGATGACCGGAGCATAATGAGTCCAGATCCAAGGATAAATAACTCGGCTCCCCCTCTGAAGCTTTTAAACAAAGGAGATAGTCATGGGATAAGAGGGAAGGTCCTCTCATTGATAAATAACTGGTTAAAAGACAAGAAACAAAAGGTAGGAATAAACTGACAGTTTTCACTGGGGAGAGAGGAAAAAAGTGGATTATTCTTAGGGTTTTTCTAGGCACAAGCACAGTTCAGTTTATGCATAAATAATCTGGAAAAAAGGGCAAACTATGATGCCAGGTTTTCAAATGATCCTAACTTACTGAAATTGCAATCAACTTTGGCCTTAACTAGGAGTTACAATGGCATCTCACAAAACTGTGTGACTGGGCAACAAAATGACAGATGAAATTCAGTGTTGATAAATACAAAGTAATTCATAGTGGGAAAACATAATCCCAACTATACGTACAAAATGATGGAGTCTAAATTAGCTGTTATCACTCAAGAAAGAAATTGGCATAGTTACAGAGAGTTTTCTGGAAACAGCTGCTCAGTGTACAGCAGCAGCCAAAAAAACCTAGTAGAATGTTAGAAACCATTAGGAAAGGCATAGATAATAATGCAATAAACATTATAAATGCTACAATATAAATCTATGGTATGCCCATACCTTGAATACTGCATGCAGCTCTGGTTGCTTCTTCTCAAAAAATATATAAAAATTAGAAAAAGAATAGAGAAGGGCAACAAAAGTTGATTAGGGATATGAGTCAGCTTCCATATGACGAGAGAGATTAAAAAAACTGGGACTGTTCAGCTTGGAAATGAGACAGCTGAAGAGGATATGATAGAGGTCTATGCACTGTGGAATGTGAGGAGAAAGTGAATAAGGAAGTGTAATTTATTCCTTCAAATAACACAAGAACTAAAGATCATCCAACAAAATTAGTAGGCAACAGGTTAAAAACATAAGGAAGTACTTCACACAACACACAGTCAACATGTGAAACACATTGCCAGGGAATTTGTGAAGGCAAAAATATAACTAGCTTCAAAAAAGAATTAGGTAAATTCATGGATGATAGCCATTGATGGATGTATTAGCTAAGGGTATGTCTACACTACCACCCTAGTTCGAACTAGGGTGGTAATGTAGGCATACCGCACTTGCAAATGAAGCCCGGGATTTGAATTTCCCGGGCTTCATTTGCATAAGCCGGCTGGCGCCATTTTTAAATGCCGGCTTGTTCGAACCCCGTGCCGCGCGGCTACACGCGGCACGGGCTAGATAGTTCGAACTAGCAAGCCATTCCGCACTATCTGTACACCTCGTTCCACCTCGTAGCCACGCAGCACGGGGTTTGAACAAGCCGGCATTTAAAAATGGCGCCGGACGCCTTATGCAAATGAAACCCGGGAAATTCAAATCCCGGGCTTCATTTGCAAGTGCGGTATGCCTACATTACCCCGCTAGTTCAAACTAGCGGGGTAGTGTAGACATACCCTCTGATGGTCAGGGTCACAACCCATTCTCTGGGTGTCCCAACTGCTAACTGCCAAAAGCACAGTTAGTACTGTGGCACTCAATACATTGCCCTGTTCTGTGCATACCCCTCTGAAGCATCTGGTACCAGTCACTGTCAAAAGCCTGAATACTGGGCTATAAGGACCATTTGTCAAACTCAATATGACCATTCTTATGTGTTTATATTCATTTCCCCAGCAACCAGAGAGGGTATCTAGGCTAGAAACCTGTCCCCTAATCATAGTTATTGGTTATTCTGTTGCATTCACTTGGAAGCCCACAAGCCCTTGATATAAAAAGACTGTCTTATTTTAAAAGTACATTTTTAGAAATCATAAAAAAATGGATAGGAAACATGGACTCCTTCATAGAAAAAAACTTTAAAAATCACCCTGTTAGAGCTAGGGAATTTGTTTTATCATCCATGGTGCTTGGCACCTGCAAAGAAAACATCAGCAAGAGTTCTGACGTTTAAAAATATTTTATTTTCAAAATTAAACCTAAGTGTAACTCAGTAATACATCAACAGTAAAAAAAAGGGGAGGGGGAGAGAAGGGGGGGGAAGAAAATCCAATTAAATTGTAGAACAATGGGGTACATATTTCCAACATTAAAAATCTATATAGTTAATACAAGGATATATAAAGACAAGATGTTTGTAAAATTCTTATAGGAGTTGGTACTTGAAGAAAAAAAGCATAAAGACACAATGGCTTGTTAACATAGACACAATGGTTTGTTAACATAGGTGCGGAAACTCAGGGATGCTACAGCATCCCCCAGTTTTTGTGTGGATCCCACCCACCACCCCATGCCCTGAGTTCCAGCACTGCCTGCCCAGCCCCCATGGCTTTGCTTATGGACTTGCACCTATGGTCCGAGGCTCTGCCCCCAGTCCCACATGCAGAGCCAGGCTACCTCTGGTCCTGCGCCCGGAGCTCTGCACAGCCCCATACTCGCAACTTGGCTCCTGGACCCACATACAGGGCTGACTCCATGCCCAAGGCTTTGTTCGCAGCCCTGCACCTGGAGTGTGCACACAGGGTCCTAGCTGCCTTGGCCCCACACTGGGAATTTTGCTTCTAGCTCCACATGCCGGGATCCAGCCATGGCCCCTTGAGCTCTGTCTATGTTTTCCTCCATCCCAGCTAACCAGCACCACAGTCCTGCTCCTGACCTCTGCTCTGGGAAGTGTGTGTGGGGGAGGTGGGGCGTGGATAGGACTAAGTGGGTGTTAAAAGTTTGGGGTTGGGACTACTGGCTTTCAGCAGTCCCACTTTAAAAAAATGTTTTAGCACCTATGCTTGTTACTGCTCCATGGCTATCTGTGTTACTCTTATAAGGCCTGTGAAGAAATGAAAGGGGGTTTGAAGCAGCCACACTGGGATTTTCAAGGCCTCTGTCTTTTAAATAAAATTGTTTGTGAGGACTGTATAATTGTGTCTTTAAGAAAGAAGACCTATTTTACATCAAAACACTGAAGTATTCATAGAAGAATCTGATGTAGATAAAATAAAATAATCTCTTTATAGCTTAATAAAACATTCAGTTTGACCCATGTGCTTGGGAGCGATGTATCTGACTCAAACCCACAGTGAACTGAACTGGAGTCTTGGTTTAAGTGTCCCCTATTGAAATGGCCTACGTGGCTCTATGACCTCTAAAGTTCATTTGAACAATAGAAGAGATGTAAACAGACAGGCAGGATCTCTTAACACCCCATCATGGTAAAATATATTAAGCCTTTTCCAGACTAACACATAATTGGTAATTAGGTTTGATTACTATTCAGCCTCAAGTGAGGAGAGAGACACCCACACAAATGGGTGACCAGTTCCAAAAAATATTAAATTAAAACGTTAATAAGCTGTAAAATGCCATTGATCAATATCTGACAATTCAAAAAGTCACGAAAAGGTTGAAGTTTTTATAAGCAAATTTCCAAAAGTAACCCTGACCTAACTGGAAGTTGCAATGTTGTAAGGAGCTGCAAACCTTCATTGTATTTGTAAATATAGGCATATCTCCTGCCTACTGTACAGGTCAAACTGAGGGTATTTAAGGACTGTTTACTATGATGATGTGCTACCATTTATTTATTTTAAAACAAACTTTAAGCACAAAAAACATTTTAAAATGAAACCTAAGATATTCATGGTAAGCTGCACGTTTCCTAGTCAGGAGCAGTCGTACAGTGGCATGCAGGGTTGTGTGTAATGGTTTATTGTTTAACACTAGGTAAAGATTCTGCAGTGCTCTAGTTTTAATTGAAATAGAAAAATATATTTTAACTAAAAATTAACCAAAAGTAACCCTGTTTAGTGTTGCCAGGTGTCCAGTTTTCGCCCAGACAGTCGGTTATTTCTGGCTCCGGTAGAAAAAACCCAGAAAATAACGGACATGTAAAATGTCCAGTATTTTCTGTTTTTCTTAGACGGAAGGCCAGAGGGGACATTGTTACCCTGCTGCGTCTGACATGGGCGGGGGAAGCGAGGAACACGGGGGTTCTTAAAGATGCAGAACCTTTTTTTTGTCCTCCCGGTTTTTTTTCCTCAGCAAGTTTGGTCTCCTCCCTCCCTCCCCCCTTTTTTTTTCCTCAACAAATTTGGTTTCCTGTTTTTGGGGGGTTATTTTGCTCAACCAAGTTTTTTTCCTGCCATGTTCAGGATTTTTGGTGAAAGTATCTGGCAAGCCTAACCCTGTTGCAGACAAATTTCCATTCCTAGATCACAACAGGGAATGTTTGGGAAGGGATGAATGCATACATTACATTCCTTATGTATTCATCAATTCAGAGCTGTAGTGTTCAAACAACCTGCTAAATATAGACAATGAAGCAGTGGGATAGACAGCCACGAGCCTGGGGGCAAGGTATGGCATGGCTGGTTCCGAGTCCCTAGTAAGGGTGGAGCCTGGAGCAGAAGGGGCAGGGCCAAGGACATTCAGCCCTTAGCGTTGCTTAGAATGTGCACCTATGCCCTCCCCCCAGACCTCATAGTCCCACTGAGTGGCACTTCCGTGGTGTTTCAAAGGGACCCAGAGCTCCCGGCTGCCTCTGCTGCTACTGCAGCAGCGGCGGCAGCCCTGGACCCTTTAAAATGCCAACCCCATATACAATTGCCTATTGACAGGCCTGCAGTGAAGTTTGATTTTAGCAAAGAAGTAGATATGGGATTGAAAACCAGAACTTTTTAAGAGACTGTCTTTTTAGAATAGAAATCATCTTGGAGAGAATAGGTGCTGCTGGACTACAGGACATAAAATGTTTATTTTATCTATTGTATCCAAATAACGGCTTGTGTATACTGTCCTTACCAATGATGTGCCTTTATTGCAGTGTGATCTGCTTAGCATGGAAACTGAAAATTCAATCTATAATTTACCAGAGCTAGGAAAACTTAATTTTAACTATGCATGTGGTTAATACTGCTTTGAGAAAACCTTTTTTAAACATGCTGTATGCGTATTTGTGTAAACAAAGCATTTGGGGAACAATACTAGTTAAATTTTTGCTTGCTCATTAAGTTAAAGACAAGGGAGAAAACAGAAGAAACATATACCACTGGGTTTTTATCCCAAGTTGGAAAATAAATTTCTGAAATATTGCTTTTAATTAGTAGGAATGGGTTACATCATCCTGACCTAGATATTGTAAAGCGATGCCTTTATATGGTTTTCCAATAGCACAAAATAACTTTATATTTTATAGATAAATGTTAAAATCTGCTTTATTTGTTTTGTAATAATCTTGTTACTCGTATGTGAGGGAATGGAGAAAAGAGGGCCCAGCACCTCAGGGGTTAAACAAAGTGTGACTACCCAACTAGCCCCACCCTTCTTTCCCTGTAGCCTGTGCCAAGCCTGGAAAATGAAGGAGCCTGGCTCAGTTTGGGGGCTGCAGCCTAGCAAGGAGACAGGAGTGTGGTTTGAAGGTCTGAGGACCCCACCCAGAGACTGCCAGCCCAGTAGTCACAGGTGTGAGTAAGTCTCATCCCAACCTCCCTGGGCAAAAGAAGAGGGGAACCTACAGAGAAACCCCGCTAAGTGGATTCTTGACTTCTGGAGCCATGCCTCAAACTTAAGGTGTTAGGCAAGCAGTGGTTCAGGGCCACTGGGCCAAGAACCAAGGGAAAAAAAGGGACCAGTCTTCCCCTCCCTTCAGCCACCTACTCAAAATCACTAGGCTAATTGGCCGTTGAGGACCAGATCACCCCATAATATGGCCAAAGCAAGAATGATCCTTAGATCAGACTGTTAATAAGCTGAAAGGAAAAGAACCATCAGAAAAAAAATCCCCTGTCATTACCATCTGACAGATGGCTGATCACTAGTAAATATATGTTGACTAGCTGGTTGGTTCTTTGATTATTGTTGTTTTTTAAAGCAACTAAACAGGGTTGGGGATGAGATGAGTTCATAGAATTAAGCTTTTTGTGAATGCTGTAAAACAATGTTCTAAATTGGAGCTTCTAATTCTTAATCAAAGCTGAGCATTTCTCCTGCTGATGATACAATGAAGTCATCACTACTGAAATACTCCTAAGCAGTTTTCAAACAATATCCCCTTGCTGAGCATGGTCAATTTTTTTTTTATCTCAACAGCCTAATTTCTGGTATAACTTTCTCACCTCATATAACAATGAATCATAAGAGGGTTTCTGTGTCCATAACAGCCAGAAGGCTGTCTGAAAAACACAGATTATTGCAGTCATTGTTTAAGTTAGCAAAACTCCACTTCTTGCGAGCTACAAGGGATAATTCTTCTTATTATGTGCACTTCACCATTTTTTTAATAACTGCCACAGTAATATCCCCCATTATCTCAGCTTTACTTTGTTAAAGATTACTGACACAGTCTAAGAAACAGTCCACATTCAGGGCCCCCCTTTATCTCTTTGCTGAAAACAGTGGATCATTCAATTCACACACACACACACACACACACAACACCCCTCCAAACATTGATATAAAACAGTCATTCAAATCTATCTGGACATTAATAGCACCAACCACTTGCAGATCTCTAAGAATAGCCTCAGCATGTGTCAGAATGATTCAAGTGTGTCCAGATTATATAATAAAATATCTCTGAATACAAAGTAGGTCTAAACCGCAGTAAATCCTGATGGTCCTTATCTGTTCATCCATTACAATCTTGAGGGGATTTTTGCTCAGTTCCAGAGCCAGGCTGCCAGCTTAAGCCAGAATCTTTACACCTCAATTAAACAGCCACTTAGCCCAAGTCATCTGGCATAGGTCAGCCATGGGTTTTGAACTGAAGTGTAGACATACCCGGAGAGACCTGGTCACCCATGGTAAACTTGGGGTACGTCTAGACTACAGGATTTTGTCGACGGAAGTTTTGTCGACAGTATCTGTCGACAAAACTTCTGTCGACATAGAGCGTCTAGACACATTCAGTTCTGTCGACAAAGCAAAGTGCTTTGTCGACAAAACCCTGTAGTCTAGACGCAACCCTACAGGCAATAACACCTTCTGTCGACAGAACTCTGTCGACAGAAGGTGTTATGCCTCATAAAATGAGGTTTACCAGCGTCGACAAAATTGCTGAGTTCTGTCGACGTTATGTCGACAGAACTCAGCGGTAGAGTAGACGCAGGTATAGTTTTGTCGACAAAAGTCCACTTTTGTCGACAAAACTCAGTAGTCTAGATACACCCTTGATCTCTAGTCTAAACTGTTGTGTGAAAAGTATTTCTAGATGGACAAAGGTTTATAAGCATTTATAAGCTGTGTGGTTCTGATATCCACAGTGATAAGGTAGACTCCTATCTTACATGGTCAGTGTTACATATCCCCCCCTCCCCAACTCATTAAAGCATATTTTTATAGACCTACAGTACAGACTTTATCATTATAACTATGATGTCCAGGAGTATGAAAAATCCACACTTCTGAGCAATGTAGTCATATTGACCTAACTCCCCACGTGTAGACATAGCTATCTATGAGAGAGAGAGATTATCCTGTCAACACAGGGAAGGTGGATTAATAATGGAGAAAGTCTCCTGTTGAGTTAAAAGCATCTTGACTAAAGCTCCACAGCTTCACAACTGTAGTGCTGTACGTGAAGACAAGCCTTGAGAGTGTTGTTCAGTGTTATAGTCATTGGCACCCCTTGTAAATATACTTTTATCAACTTTCAATTATCATTGGTTTCCAATCATTAAAATGAATGATTATTGTAGCTGATTTGATGGTCTCTGCTGGTAGATGTGCTGAAATTGAGAAAGGACTTTACCTAGCATGTGCAGCACAGAAACCTGAATATATTATGTGCATAGTACAGAATGAATTGTTTCGGCGAAAAGAGATGCATGATTAACCTAATCAGAAAAGTATGAGGTGGTTTAAGAAACAAATCAACCCCCAGAAATAAGTTACAGATCTTAACGTTGGTATGGCAAATGTATACAGAAAGGCCTCATGTTTTCTAGAAAACACCTTACAAATATCTGGTGATGGATTTAAATATTTCTACTGCTCCCTGCTCAGATGCTTTCAGATTAAGAACAGGATTTTTCCTTCTGGATTGGCTGTTATACTTTTTTTTAAAGCATTAAAAAGCACAACCAAATCTGCTGTGATGTAGTAGGGGGGAACTTGCTGGTTTCTATGGTTCTGTGGTAACCCCCACTGGCTGCCGCCGGTACCACAGCCTGGAAGGACAAGGCATGAGTCATTATGCAAGGGATCTCTCAACCTGCCCGACCAGCTACCCCCCAAGGAGAGAAACAAAGGAAGGTGGAATGCTGCCCTGGCTGGGGGGCAGGGCTGGAGGAGAGTTAGTTGTTTTCGGTCTGGGAGCATGGAAGAAGCAGCCTCAGCAACAGGCTGGGGGTTTTAGAAGTGAGACCCCCCCCATATCAAGGGGGGGCTGAGGCATCCTAGGCCTGCCCTGTAACCTGATGACATCTGTGCTGTGCTGTATCCTGGAGAAGCAATAAACCACCTCTGTTCTACTGGCTGGTGGAGTCTGTTCATGCCATTCCGGGGGTGCAGGAGACGGGGGACCCCCAACGCGCCGTCACATCTGCTAACCCAAAAAGCATGCCTCATTGTGCACAGAGAATTCTGGCCTCTATCAAACTACATAGCAAACCCCCACAGCAGAGACAGCCCAGAGTACAGCCTTGGATTTAATAATGGCCAATAATCTCAGAAATAGTTCTCAAAACCTGAAATGGAAATATTCCTTTGACATAGAGCCAAGTGTGTGTCCTAAAAAAGATGCACATTTATAACAATGAAAATAGAGAGGCTTTTAAAAAGACAGAAGCTTCTGGGGAAGCAGGTGGGGACATTTAAATTGGACTTCTGATACAATTTTTGATTCCTCTGTTAATAGTTCTTTTGACTAATCAATAAGAGAAGATGCAGGAAAAGTGTGCAACTGGTTCCTGGCCACCAGTTAGAACCAGTGGAGAGGGCCGATAAAGAAAAGTTATTTATTAGTTCCCTAAATAGAAGAACTAGAGGACACCAAATGAAATTAATGGGGAGCAGGTTTAAAACTAATAAAAGAAAGTTCTTCTTCACACAGCGTGTAGTCAACCTGTGGAACTCCTTGCCAGAGAAGGCTGTGAAGGCTAGGACTATAATAGAGTTTAAAGAGAAGCTAGATAATTTCATGGAGGTTAGGTCCATAAAAGGCTATCAGCCAGGGGATAAAATGGTGTCCTTGGCCTCTGTCTGTCAGAGGCTGGAGAGGGATGGCAGGAGACAAATCGCTTGATCGTTGTCTTCGGTCCACCCTCTCTGGGTCACCTGGTGCTGGCCACTGTCGGTAGACAGGATACTGGGCTAGATGGACCTTTGGTCTGACCCAGTACAGCCGTTCTTATGTTCTTATGTAAATAAGACCTACCCCCCAAACCCCAGTGAAGCAAGATATCAGAACCATAAAGACACTGAATAGGGATATTCCATAGGTGCTGGAATTAGCAGTGTGGGGTGGGGTGCTACTGCACCCCTGGTTTGAAGTGGTTTCTATCACATGCTGTGTTTACAATTTGGTTTAATGGTTCTCAGCACCCTCACTATACAAATTGTTCTAGCAGGCCAGGATAGTCTCTTAGGATATGTCTAAACTTAATCCCTCTGTCAAAAGAGGGATGCAAATCAAGCACATCGAAATTGCTTATGAAGCAGGGATTTAAATATCCCGTGCCTCATTAGCATAAACATGGCCACCACTTTTTCTCAAAACGGAGTTTAAAAAAAAAAACAGCAGTCTAGATGTGATCTGTCGAAAATAAAGCCTTTTCCGACAGATCCTGTAGTCCTCCAAAAATGAGGTTTACAGGATTTGTTAAAAAAGGCTTTATTTTTGACAGATCCGCATCTAGACTGCTGGGTTTTTTTTAACAAAGCTCCGTTTAGAAAAAAAGTGGTTGCCATGTTTATGCTAATGAGGCATGGGATATTTACATCCCTGCTTCATTAGCAATTTCGTTGTGCCTAATCTACATCTCTCTGTTGACAGAGAGGTGTAGTCTAGGCACACCCTAAAACACAGATTCATCTGATTACAAAAAGGCTAAACTTAACATAATTGTGCTTCAAAGATATCTAATGTATTTGAGTAAGGCAATGTGGATAAAGGTGAAAATAAGTCATTTTCTACTGGAACAGGAGCAGAGCATAACTGCTAACCCCCCCTGAAACACCAAAGGATTCTGAGACTGTTCAGGAGATGGCGAACAAAGTAAATAGGGCATTATAAGAAAAAAGCACATGTATTGCTAAATAAATTGGTCTGGGATAAAAGCATTTCTTCTCAGAATGATAAAGGGGCTTTCAGATACAAAGGTTCAGATGTTAATGGTTCTAACATGCTTGATTTAGAGAGGGCTGTCACACAGGCTCATTCTACTCCTAATAAATGCACACCTAAAGGCTGAGCTGCTTTCAGGAATGCCACAGCTGAACTGAACATCCCATCTTCTATCAATGGCACCAGCGTTAACTGATCCTTTGGAATGTCCTCAGACACAGAGTGCAATCAAAAAACACCACCATCACATCCCTTGTTGCTTCTTCAAAAACAAAAAACTGACTCATAGACTAGAATGGCTTAGTGTGTAATGTTCTCCAGGCTTTCCAAATGATGTTTTGCATTAAGTAAAGCATTTCTACACCTTTCAAGAACTATGCTTCTTCTGTGTCATTTCTTGGAACTAGCCAGTGGAGAAACACAAAAAAAGCCCCCAGGGGAGAATGGGCAGCAGGTAGAGGAGGCTGGGGAAGGGTGAGCCTCTCCAAAAGGCCAGGCATGCCTCAGCCCGCACTCCATTTAGATGGCACTACTGGGCTCCATGGGCTGGGGGCAAGCAATATGCTGCCTGCCTTCCTGGGACTGGGGAGATTGAAGTGCCACTACCACACACTTTGCCTTCCAGCACTCTGGGGCTTTGTGGGGAGACGGAAGGCTGAAGTGTCACTGCTGTATGCTCTCTCTCCTGGCACTGTGGGACTGTGTGGCAGGATGGGGAGGCTACAGCAGTGCTACCCCACATTCTCCTTTCTGGCTGGCCTGGGTTTAAGGGGGGAGAGTTTGCAGCGCTACTGACCCATGCACTCCTTCTTGGCATTCTGGGGGAGGGATGCTGAAATGCTGCTGCCCTGTGCTCTCTCTCCCAGTGCTCCTGGGATGGGGAATGGTGATGTGGGTACTAGGCAGCAAGGGAGGGGAGCTGGTGACTGTGGCTCTGGGTTCCAGGGGATTTGGGTGGAAAAATCAGATCTAGCTTTCCACAGACAGGTTCACAAATGGACAGGGTTCTTTATTGAGAAATGCATTTATAAAAGTCACTGCAGGAAACATGTCTTGGCATGTGGACATATGTTTTGAATGGATCTAGACATGTCCCAGCAGTTGTGTTTTGTTTTGTTTTTTTCCAAAATCCATCTCTACCCAGTCATTTTTTGTTCCAATCAATCATTGGAACAGTTATCAGCTCCAAAGATAAATCCTGCCGATAGAGATGTAAGAAAAACACGCAGTCATGTCAGCAGATGAAAGTGGCTCATGAAATTGTCTCATGTGAAATACAATATTTTGTTTATAAAAATCATAATGGTTCTCAGAAAGAGCACAATATCTGTACGAGTATGGCTGAGCCAAAAGACCAAAAGCTCTCCAGTCATGCTCTACCTGGTACAAGGCAAGTTGAGTCACTAACAATTCCCTTCTCCCCCAGGGCAATGTGGCCAAGTGGCCAGAGTCAAGAGCAATGCTTGCTTCCCACAGAGCAGTGCAGCCTAACAACCAAAGTCAGTAGCATGGCAGTGTGGCCTAGCAGCCAGTGACCACACACTGTGGTTCAGATCATATGATCTAGTAATTGGTGAGATAGATGGTTGACCTGAATATGATCCAATAATATGGATATGGACGAATAATAACCACATCATGAAAAGAATCTCCATTTCTTTACTCCAAAGATGATTTTAAAAGGGGGCTGTGGTGTTACTGTTCCTGCTGTGCTGGCACTGTACAGTAAAACTCCAATAGTCCGGCATCCACATCCAATTGTACGGCATGCCTGATAGTCCGGCATCAAAATGGCAAGAGACTAGTGAGTGAACTTCGGCAAAAAACGAGTCACAAGGCAGCAGCTGAACCGAGCAAAACCGGACAGGACTGGCATTGTGTGATGCTAGACAGTGCTTGTGCTACAATAAAAAGGGATTTAAAACACTTTATATACAGTATATATTGTATAAATATATGAAACCAGCTTTTATAGTACCTCCTGATAGTCTGGCATATCCGATAATCTGGCATCACCTAGGTCCCAAAGGTTCTGGATTATCAGAAGTCTACTGTATTTGAATTAAGCCCGCATCTCCAGGCATTTAGGGGGCTGGAGCACTTGACCTATGAGGAGAGACTGAGGGATTTGGGTTTGTTTAGTCTGCAGAAGAGAAGAGTGAGGGGGGATTTGATAGCAGCCTTCAACTTCCTAAAGGAGGTTCCAAAGAGGATGGAGAAACGCTGTTCATAGTAGTGATGGATGGCAGAACAAGGAGCAATGATCTCATGTTACGGTGGAAGAGGTCTAGGTTGGGTATTAGGAAAAAGCTATTTCACTAGGAGGGTGGTGAAGCACTGGAATGGGTTACCTAGGGAGGTGGTGGAATCTCCATCCCTAGAGGTTTTTAAGTCTTGGCTTGACAAAGCTGCTGTTGGGTTGATTTAGTTGGGACAGGTCCTGCCTTGGGCAGGGGGCTGGACTCGATGACCTCCTGAGGTCTCTTCTAGCTCTATGATTCTATGATTTTAAAGAAGGAGCTGGTATTTTGCAGGGGGAAATCCCAGAGCAGTAATTTCTAGGTAAATTGAAGACACTGTCTCTCACTCCCACCTATTCTCACACCATTACAGGTATAATTATTTTATTTTATATTTTAATGGCAGATTTGAAATGTTTCCATCCAATTGTTAATTTTGTTGAACCATCCCACTCATTGCAGTAGAAGCCACTTTTTTCTACCCATTTCCTTTCACAGTCTGTTCTTTTTTCAACCCTATAAATCCTGTTCTGTCTAGGGGTTAATTTGTTATAATTCCCCAGAGTAAGGAGCTAAAGACTATCTCATCCTCATAAGCTTTTAACCTGTACCTAGGCCTCTGGTCCTTGAATAAGGCTTCATCCACTGTGAATGTTTCATTAACAAATATTTGGTTTTAGATACTCCCACAGGGCCACTTTTCTAAAAGGGTTTAGTCAGCTTTATTTGCTGCTCAGATAATTTTTTGGGGGGTGGGTTAACAACAACAGGCCTGTTATGGATACTTCTGTGAAGATTTTGCTAACACATATAACACATTCATATCATAAAAGGTTTTGAGAATCATAAAATACCACCATGGCTTAGATTTCAAACCTATGATAAATTGCTCCGTAATCTTACTTTATTAGTAACAATATGTGTAATCTTATGGGCTATGTCTACACTGGCCACAATTTCCGGAAAAGCCATGCAAATCGGGTAAGTCAGGATAGGGAAATCCGCGGGGGATTTAAATATCCCCCGCGGATTTAAATAAACATGTCCGCCGCTTTTTTTCCGGCTTGGGGAAAAGCCGGAAAAAAAGCGTCTAGACTGGCGCGATCCTCTGGAATAAAGCCCTTTTCCGGAGGATCTCTTATTCCTACTTCAAAGTATCTTATTCGTACTTCAAAGTAGGAATAAGAGATCCTCCGGAAAAGGGCTTTATTCCGGAGGATCGCGCCAGTCTAGACGCTTTTTTTCCGGCTTTTCCCCAAACCGGAAAAAAAGCGGCGGACATGTTTATTTAAATCCCCGCGGATTTCCCTATCCTGACTTACCCGATTTGCATGGCTTTTCCGGAAATTGTGGCCAGTGTAGACGTAGCCATGCTGTTTTAACAATCTGTTTAACATCTTATTTAGAAGATATTACAGCTCCGGTCTTGTCTTTTATGGCTAAGGCCAAGACATGCCTACCACCATTACAATTAATGCATATGCATCAAACTCATCTGCACTGTACATCCACATCTGAAACATTAGCCTTATTTCGTATTGAATGGATTTGTGCCATTTTAAGAAGACATCCTGGTTTGAAAGTCCTGTCAAAGATTGACTCTGGGTTTTTTGCTGCTTTAAACACAGTATTCACCCTGCTCAGCAGTGTCATACGTTTTCTTTAAGAGCCTCCTATGCAGAAAACTGTTTGAGTCACGTTGACAAAAAATTATACCGTTTTATTTCATCAGCTGGTCAAATGCCGTACTTTAAAGCCATCTGAGGGGAAAAAAATACATCACGTTGCATTGTATTATGGATTCAGAAATGGTGCAGTTTTCAGCTTGTTCTTACACAGTGTCTTCCTAAGCTTCATGTCATAGGCATGAAGAAATCCACCAAATCAAGATAGATTCATCTCCAGGGAGCCAATGATGTGTAGGTTCTCAGGAGCCTCTAGGAAGGCATCAACCAGTTGTTGAAAGACTGGTAAGCACCCATTTTTTATTTACACTGCCACCGCCCCTGAATACCCATAGCTTTCTTGCTATTTTATATCCGATTAACCTGTGACATACTTCTACGGTTGAGTGTATTCGAGGGGAGGCTCTCCCCTTCCATGGATTCTTGAAAGGGGCAGGTACTTTGATTGTCAGATGGCCTTATGAGTGCTTAGGTCTCTCAGGCAGGGTTCAAGAGACTCCAGAAGCTGCTGGGCCAGAGGGCTCCCCTGGACCTTCTCCTCAGAACTGCCACTGCTGTACTGCTTTCTTTGTTCTAGTTCTTCCAAACTAGAACAAATTCCATATTTCTCTCAGATACGATGAAAGAGTGCATGTTCCCTCTGTGTATTTCCATGATTTCTGAAAATGTGCTCTTGATAAAAAGATGATCTTTTTCATATCTTGAGAGCTTAGGGAGTTCTCATGTGGTACTTTGAAAAAAACAATGGCCATGTGCTAGCAGTCAGAATTACAATTTAGATATCATGTAGGGCTTTGAGATACCACTCATGAGGTTTGCACTCTGGACCAGCCCATATGGAGGCCAAGATTGAGATTAATGGTCAGAGCGGAGTAAGGGAAGGCACTGAATGGGTCATGGTGACTGGCTCACCTCCAGAAGGAAAACCACACATCTGTGCAGGCCATAGGGGCAAGGTCCTGGGAGACATCAAGGGCTGTGATTTCCAGATTCATCTCAGCTGTGCTTGGTCACAAGAGGTCCACGATGCTTTAAGAACTCTGAGCTTGATTCTGCTATTCTCACTGTTTGCTTTTCTTAGAATTATGAAAATGGTTATTTAATAATCAATTTCACACACATTTCCTTCCACCTTTAGATTTGCATTTCCTCCATGTTGATCAGAACCAAGCCTAAAACAGCTGTCCACCTAATTATTTCCTCTGCTTGATGGAAAACCGAGTTGTCCCTAGTACATTCCAAGAACTTTTTGGAAATTTTATTTGTCATATCATTTTTCAAACAGATGTTCAGGTAGATAAAGTCCCCATTTTGCTTTGGAAATGCCTCATCCACTTTCCTGATTTAGTGGTCTACAGTAGACCCCTACCATAATGCCTCTCCTATTTTTTCCCTTTTTATTTCTAGGGGGAGACTTTTAACTGGTCTCTCTTTCATATCCTTCTAGACATCAGAACAAATATATATATTTTCCTTATAGTGTATAATGCACCATCTCCTCACTTTTCCCCTACCCCTGTCTTTTCCTGACCAACCTATATCCATTATATTAACATTCCAGTGAGGAGATTTATCCAAGCAGTCTATGAGCTGCCAATTAAATCATAATTTATTTTATGTTTTAGTAATTTCAGTTCTTCCTCTTTATTTCCCTTATGTTTTCAAATCATAGAATCATAGGACAGGAAGGAACCTTAAGAGGTCATCGAGTCAAGTCCCCTTCATTCACAACAGGACAAATACCATCTAGACAATCCCTAACAGGTGTTTGTCTAACCACCGCTTAAAAATCTCCAATGATGGAGATTCCACCTTAAGTAATTTAGTCCAGTGATTAATGACCCTAATCTTTTGATGTTTTTCTTAATGTCCAACCCAAACTTCCCTGCAATTTAATCCATATAGACATCTAAGATATTGAACAGGTGTCCCTCTTGTTGCTCCCATGACCCACTGTACATTTTCATGTCTTTCCCACACCCTTAAACATAAAACTATATGTTAAGGTTGCCTTTTTTTATGTTTTCCTGTGGGCTTTTGGTACCTGCTTTCTTTGAACCTAGATTAAAGCACATCTCACCAGTTAAGAATGTTTGGTAAGATCCCATTTGAAGAAAAATTTAAGAGATATTGGAGTTAGCTGAACTAGCTATTTATCAAAGACACAGTATTAAAAGCACAATTGCAAACTAAATCTGGTGAGAAGACAGATAGGAAGAATTGCAAGAAGCCAATATGGCACCATCAAGAGCTCTTTAATTACCTGAAAAAAATCTTCAAAAAGTGGGAACATGGATGAATTGCTAAGGAGCAGTTCAAAAGAATATCTCAATAATGTGTGGACAAAGTTGGAAAGCCAAGGCACAAAATGAGGTGCACATAACAAGGGACATAAAAGGTAAGAGATTTTTAGAAAGTACATTAGGGAGCAAAAGAAAGACAAAGGAAAGTGTAGGTTCTCAACTTAGTGGGGAAAGAGAGCTAATAAATGAGTCTATTTTGCTTTTTTCTTCAATAAGAGGGTTTATAGTGACCAGATATTTAATACAATTAATATGAACCAGGGGAAAGGAATGCAAGCAAAATAATAATAATAATAAACAGATGAAAGAATATTTAAATAGGTTGGATGTATTCAACATAGAAAGGCCTGATTAAAGTCATCCTTAAAGTATTGAAGTAACTAGTTGAAGCAGTCTCAGAAACACTAGCAGGAGTCTCTGAGAACTCCTGGAAAAGGGGTAAGGTTCCAGTGGCACCCTTTGATAGCTGGAAACAAACAGTCACAATCAACTATTAAACAATCATTTTATAAGCAACTAGGGTATGTCTACACAGCACCCTAAACTCAAAATAAGATATGCAATTTGCACTATGCAAATTGCGTATTTTATTTTGATTGAATTTCAGAATAGGTTATTTCAAAATGTGGTGCATCTACACAGCTCCAAATTTCAAAATAACATGCTAGTTCGAGATATCCCTTAACCCTCGTTCCACGAAGGTTACCAGGATGCCAAAATAGCGTACCTGTTATTTCGAAAAATCCATTTTGTAATAGATGTGGAGCTTGTGTAGATGCGGGGCAGCTATCCCAAAATAGCTGTGCAGTGTAGATGTACCCTAGAAGATCACTGTGTTATAAAGAATATCCAGTGTGGCTCCAAGGGCACTTGGTCACCTTTAGATAAAGTATTACTTCAGCAGCAGTTCTGAGGAGAAAAGGAGGGAGCTGCTGAGGGAAGCCCTTTGGCCAGAACCTGAAGCCAATACTCAAGCATTTGTGAGCAGACAGATGGGCACAATGGCCACCCAGCATCCATTTCCTGAGGCTTTCCAGAAAAGAAGTTACTCAGGTAAATGGACTATAAAAAAAGTGATGGTTGAGGATGGCATGTAATGATCTGAGATTGCATAAATCTAATGACAATGGATGTACAGCTGTTTCTCTCAAGATCAACAGCTTAGTGACACCTTTCTTGAGAACCTACATGTCACTAGTCCTGTGGTGGATAAAATTCAGCTGGTTTTGCTCATGGCAGAGATATAAATCTCAAGAGAAGTAAGAACAAAATGGAAGAATGAACCAGCTTGGACCCCCCTCAAATGGAATGTTTTCCTAGAAGCATTATGAATTTTTTAAACAAAATTAGCACTGACAGTGTTTCACATTAAACAGTTACAAGATCCCTACTCTGTTACCTGTCACTATCACTGCATACTTCTCATACACCACTGTAGCAAGGTTTTATATTCTAGCCATATTTAAACTTTGTTTTAAAGAGCTTAAAGAAAAATGACCAGATGGTTATGAATTTTGTAAAAAAATAAAAGACATGAAATCTCAGGTGAGTCTCTAGGCTCACTCCAACATGTTTCAACAAGCCTAGGTGTGTTTATCTTGCAATAATTTTCAAAGCCATGTTTCTCAAAAACCTCCCCTCCCTCTGGAAGTTTAAAGATAGCTGCTATCTGTTGTGAGGTTTATGTTTGTTTTTACAAAAGCCAATGCAGAGGAAGTACACATAGATAGGTTTTTTTTTTAAGTATAGAAATATTTTATTTAAATCTAATCATTACTGTCTTCAGTCATGAAAAACATTGCACACTGAGACATTTGGATCTTTTAGCCAATTTTTTGCTTTTTAGGAAGCAAAAAAGGGGGTGGTAGTATTAATTCTTGTTCAATGCCAGTGTTGGTGGTCCAGGCCTTCAGGTACTCCAAAAGATCTGTAGTCTGTAGTGTCTGCCTATGATGGAAGATGGTATATTTAGCTCCATCATGGCATTAATAACATATCCCAACCTTTAGGTGTGCATCTTCTAGGAACAATGTCACTGGGTGATAGACCTGACTAAGTCGAACCCCTAATTATCAGGCCATTGTACACAAAGCCCCTTTAAATTTCCATGGAGAGTTAGAGAAGCCTGGCCCAGTTTATTCAGCAGTCCTAAAGAATTTTTTCTTAAACATCTGTTCATGTCATGCAACCCCTCCTAAGCAAAAGAGTCAGAGTTCCTTGGTCATTCTGGAGGTTTGGCAGCCATGCTATGTTCCTAGCAGAGGTGAATGGTTGTCTTCTTCCATGGCATGGGAGTCAACTGAGCATAATGCTTGTTGTTTGCCTTGTGAGTGTTTGGATATCAGGTTCAGGTTCCAGCATACCATCATCAGCTGTTCCAAAGGACTTCCTTTGACAGCTCTCTCATCCTCAGAACTGTTACTGATGTAGCATTTTCTCCATAGGCGACCATATGGTCTTAGAGCTAAAATGAATTCTGTAGTTCTCTAATGGATGATGAAGGAGGCCAGGTTTCCTCTCAGCATTCCCATGATTTCAGAAAAGAACAGGCTTTTTAAACAAGATGGCCTCTTCCATAAAGCAACAGGTCTCTGCATGTGGGCTTACCAACTGGCCTACAGTTGAACTCTAGAATTGAGGGTTCCAGCCCAGACCTTCATGCTATTCCTGTTCTGATTCGTACAATTTCCCTTCCAGAAGGGTCTATGGGTAAAACCCACACTGATTGGTTAAGGGTTATGGAAAGAGTTTAGAGGGGCCACATTACCTTTTTTTGTATACAAGTCATGAACTTGCCCTGACTGGTCAAACACCCTCTCACTGAGCTTCTGTGGGGCTGAAACCAATTTCAATTGGTAGAGGGCAGTAGGAGAAGCTCTTAGAGGGAGTCAGATATCACAGTTTGCTTCTGGTCATGTGCTAACCTTGACCCCAGAAGTAATATTCTGAGGGAGTGGTTTATGGTGAAATGGGGGTAGAAACTTAAGGGTCAATATTTGAAAGCAGACCCATAGGCTACTAAAGAAATAAGATTTAGAACAACAGATGTGAAAAGGTTAAAAATGGCATAATTAGTCTCAAGAAAACAAGACTGAGGAGTGGGATCCTGATAACACTCTTCAGGTATGTTAAAGGCTGTCATAAAGCGGACTGTGATCAAATGTTCTACTTGTTCACTTAAGGTAGAAAAAATAGCAATAGGCTTAATCTTCATCAAAGGAGATTTAGCCTTTAATATTAGGTGGAAACTTTCTAACTGTAAGAGTAGATAAGTTCTAAAATAGGAGGATGTGGAAAGATCTTCACTGGAGGTTTTTAAGAATGGGTTGCATAAGCCTGGACCATCTCTGACAGGTATTTACTTGGTCATGCATCAGCACAGGAAGCTGGACTAAAATACCTTTCAAGAGCTCTTCCAGTATTACATTTCTATGAAGCTATGCAACATCTGTATGATAGGTCAGTTAGGCAATTTGCAAATGTCGGTTCTCAGGCTTACTGTTAAAGCGCATTCATTTTTCAGAGCATTGAGGTATTCAAAAGCTTTTTCTCTTTGTGAACTGTACATTTTTGTACATCAAGGAAGAACTGTGCTGGCTGTTCACTGCTGGATTCTTTGTAATAACTAATGAGAACAGCTTCATAGGATTATGAAGGGCAAACAGTGGGACCAAAATAGATATAATATCGACCAAATGCCTCATGGGGAAAAATAAAACATCTCTCCTTATTCTTATGACACAGAGTCTGCAGAGTATGCCTTCTGGTCACCCATATAGACTGCTCGAGGTGAATCCCAGAGGTATTTTATGTTCTGGAGCCTGAATGTAGTCTCAAGATCTAGAGACACTCTCAAGGTACAGATCTATTTATAACCCCCTTCCAACTGTTGGAACCCATTGTTCAATTGCCTAACCCCTCTGACCCTTTATATTCCCCAGTACTTAAACCCAATCCTCTCCCAGAATTTCACCCAAAAGGTATGCAGCTTCTGATTACAGCCTAAGCCTTTCAGGAGTGCTCAGTAGTTGTGAAGCAGCCAATACACGTATGATTTGATTAGTCTTGCACCTGCGTGCTTTTATCCTTAATCATGAAAGCCAGTTCTGTGAGAGTACAGGTCATACAAAACAATGAAACCTCCTTAATGAACTGTATTAAGTCAATGTTCAGTTGTAACCTTTTGAAAGAACAACCATAACATTTTATTCAGAGTAACTTTTCGGAGTTAGAAACAACCTCCACTCCCGAGCTGTTTGGAACTCTGAGGTTCAACAGATTCAAGATTCCTGGTCCAGCACCCTGGGAACCAATCACCAGGGAATTTGCTGGGCTGCGCGGATGAATGTTGGCCCATCTGCTGCTGGCTGTGGGACTCCACTCCAGTGGCAGCAGAGAGGCCAGCAATGATAGAGCAGAGATACAGGGGAGAGGGTGTTCAGGCGAAGAGGCAGGGCAAATGTGGAACCCAACAGCCAGTAGTGTAGCCTCACAGCAGTGCCTGAGGGCTGCCAGGCTGCGCTCCCAGCCCTCAGGTACTGGCCATGGCCTGTGCTCCTGGCCCCCATGGGGCTGTGCTCCTGGTCCTCGACCACAGGGTTCCATAAACACCCTGCCTCTTCTCCTATGCATCCCCACATCCCCTCTCTTCCCCCTCTTTCCCTGAGCTTGAGCACCACAAGGAGCTAGACTTTTCCCCATGATAAGGGAAGTCCATATTATAGAGATCCAATCTGTGCTGTATTTTGAGCAAAACAGTCATATAGATAACCTGGTCTATCTCCGACTATGAGGTTGTCAATTCTTACCTAACACCTGCAACCTAGGCTAGAGCAGACATTTGGCCTGCCAGAATCACAATGGTTTCTAGCCAATGTTTAATTGAGGTTGATTCTGCTTGGTGCAGGGGGCTGGATTAGAACACCTCCTGAGGTCTCGCCCAATTCTATGTTTCTGTAATTCATAGAAGGTATCTATTATTTGAGCGAGAATGGAAAGACCCAGGCTCTGCATATCTTTCACCATCATCTGTGTCTTTATCATACCTTTGCCTTCTCATCTGCCACCCCACATATCATGTGTTGAAGTTGCCACAACTGGAGCCAGATGTAGCCAGTTAAAATTGATATAAAACACACTATGTTCAGGTTCCTTGGCATGTTAATTACACCTTTTGACTCCCACTGACTGATATGTAACACATCAACATCTAACTTTCATCCCCTGCCTATGGCTTTCTCTCCTAGCTGCGGCTTGTAGTTTTTTCAATATATAGTCATAGGAAATGAAGTTCAAGTTAGAAAATGGGTGGAAAGTCAAAATGGTTACCTGCATGGAATCAGACTTTTAGCTAAACCTGGAGATAACGTGGGGTCTCACGATCATACAATCTTTTCTAATGAGGAAGATCGACTATAAGTCAAATAATAGGGATAGTGGGGCCAGAATTTCCAGTCTGCCAAATTCACCATGACACTAAACAAATTTTAAAATGATTAAGGGTTATTTCTGTAGAATTCCTCCCTAATAATGAGGGGTGGGGAGTTTGTCAGGAGCAGAGATGTATGAAGAGTAATGGAACAACGCTCAGTTTTACCCAATTCTCCAACAAGGCAAGGTCTGTGTCAGACCTTACAGCAGCAACACACATTGAATCAAAGCTCTCTCTCTGTGAGCAGTTTTAACCTGTTTTAAGGCTGGATGACAGAGGATCAAGGGATCTGTGGTCGGGTGCTGACAGCTTCAATGGGCCCCTGGGCAAGGTGGGGGAGGGTCTCGGCTTTGTCTCCCAGATAGGGTGGGACCTCAGGTGGAAGGGACAGAGCTGGGGCAGCCAGCCCTCCACACTGTTCAGAGCGTGTCACACCTCCTCTAAACCTTAGAGCTGCCCAGAGCATACCCCATAGTGCTCCAGGCAGCTCTTTAAATGGTCTGGGGCTCCGGACACTGCTGCTGCCACAATAGCAGTGGCTGCAGCTGGGAGCCCTAGCCCCCTTCAAACTGCTGAGTCGAGGTGCAACTGACCTTTCTTGCCCTTCCCTTCTTCCTCCTCCCCCCTTGGCAGGCCTGTCTGTGGTCAGCTCCTCATTAGCATCCTTTTCTATAGAGCAGCCTGAACCTAAATGGGCTTGATCCTCCATTGAGCTGGAGCTGAATTCTGGCACAATGAATAGGTAAGCTCATTCAGGTTCAGTAGGTACAAGAGTCTTCTCTTCTGCTTCGTGTTTGGTTGGTTAATAATCAGCCCTTCAGCAAGTCCATAGATGCATGCATATCCATGTAATTGGTTAAAAAACTGCATACGCATAAGTTCAGTACCCAGCAGTGGTTTAGACCATCAAATATCTCCTGTTTTACCTTCCAGAAAAGTTGTGCACATCAAGGAATAAAGCTTGGTCTGTGGAGTTATGAATCATATACTGCAGTACTTAGGCACAGTGGGGAAAAAGTTAAATATGGCATGTCACTCTTAACTTTGGATTTTCATGCTTTAGTCAGTCTGCACAACAATACCATAATGCAGCTAAACTGTAGTTTTTTGTGATAAAGCACAGAAACAAAAAGATGCACTGTATGACTTAGTTTTGTAGACAACATGTCACTTTTGATTTAATCCTTTTTTTGAAGCCACACTTGGCTAAGCAAACAGAATATTTTAGCAAATGCCAAAACTAACCTTTCAGCAAAGTAATAAAAGCTGCAGATAAGAACATGTAGTTTTGCAGTTGCCTAGAAGCAATATAAGTGTCACATGCAGCATGATTTTAATATTCCTTTTTTCCCCTTTTGTCTACGAAATTGAACACCAGTGAATTGCTAATACTGGGGTCTAGTGTGTTCAGAAAGTGTACAGATTTATGTGCATAATTTCCTGAGTATTGAGATGACAGGCCTCATAGTATGTAATGAGAGGTTTCCACTACTGAAAAATGCAATTTACCTTCAGCCCTAAAGGTACTCTTAACATGGAGATTAGCTTAAAAACGAAGGTGAAATTTTTGCACCACACTTCCCGAGAAGCACAGCACAGGCAGTCCAAAAGAACCCTGGGGCTACTGTAGCTTTTGAAAACTTCTTACAAGCTCCCCATCCCAGAACCTCCAGAGTGCTGAGTGCCATGGGTCTGAGTCCTCCTGTCCTGCTCATCCCGCAGCATGTCTTCTACATCAGATCCTATGACGGAGTCTCAATGTAGAGTTGGCATAAAGTCACCTGCATGCTGTATCATGAGGGGTTTTCACTCTTGTCCCATTGTAGCTGCAGGAATCAGGCCCTCAGTGCTCCATCTTGGGAGTGAGTGCATCTTTTCTGACTGACTAGTGTGCTCAATTCCCATTGGCTTCAGTGGTGTTTCAGGAAGCTCCACATCTCAGGTTCAGGCCCTATGGCAACCTCCAAAAAGAGCTTGGGGGGAAATGGCAAATAAAAAGGTAAATGATTAGCACACTAATAACAAATGCATGTGTTTTTCCATATACAGTACTAAGGAAATATTGTAAGGTCCCATGATACCCTGCTTTTGTGAGTAGAGCTGAGAAAAAGCTCAATGTTATCCTGTGTAGGTGGGCCCCACAGCACTTTCCTATTAACACAAGAGGTCCTGCTGCAATTCTGGATGGGAGTCTGAGAATGAGAGGGGCTGGACCTGAGGAGATGATTCTCACCGGCTTCTCTGGCCCCACCAGACCTACACAGAAACTCACTGCTAACCATGCAGAAAAACTAACCCTCAGGGGAGCTCTTAGTAAGATGACTCTGCTATGGAACCAGGGTTCCAAAAACCAGGGCAGCAGCATTGGGGCCATATGTCTTTGCATAAATAGCCCTTCTTATTGGCTAGGGGAGTGAACTCTGCTCCTTCACTAATCAAGTTGTTAGGGCATTTACTCTCAACTTGGGAGACCTAGTTCCCTGCTACACAGCAGACTTCATGTGTGACTTTGAGCAAGTCACTAAGGCTCTCTGCCTCAGTTCTTCATCTTTAAAATGGGAATAATAACACTGTCCAACCTTACATGTTCATATACTTCAATTGTGGGGGAGGGCATAAAAGTACCTCTTATTGTTGGAAGGAGAACTGGACCCTTTCAGCCAAATTATGCTGTGCTTACAGGAAGTAGTGTTTTTTTGCCATGAACTCTTCCATTGATTTCATAGGATGGTCAAGACAGAAAAGGTATTTTGTCTTAGAATCTAATGCAACCATTACAGCTACAAAGATAAGGCCACATAAGATATTTACTTATGGTGAGGTAGAAATTTTGTGAATTTCCTGAAGAGTTAATTATTCAGAATGTTTATACGCAGTTCTTCAAACTAACACTTTTCTGTCATTAAGGACAGTGAACAAAACAGATAGAAAATGAGCAAGTTAGCATTCTTGTGTTGCATCATTGCAAGGCCAGATCAATTTCATCTCACTGCATCACTTCATGACTTTTTGGAAAATCAAACTTCCTCCAAACAAGCAGTACTCCCAACAAAATAAGGTTATTTTAGTTTTTCCCCAATAGGTACCCACAAGAATTTTTTGAAAAAAATTGATTTGTGGAAGGACCAAGGTATTATGTCCTCAATGACCCCGCCTAAGAGACACTTATGCATCTGTGAAGTCACTAAGCATTTTTTCAAAGTGGTTTCAGTGAGTATAAAGCAGGTGAGCTGCCACATTATCTCCAGCAGTGCTATGGCTTTATGACATCTCTTCTTTATAGATGAACTTTCACTCTGTGGAGCATCAACAACGGGGGGAAGAAACTGCAATTTAAACAAACACAACTTTCAAGCATAATTTTCTGTTTCTGCCTCCGTGTGGCTGATAATGAAAGTGTGTATGTTAAAGAAAACCCTTTGGTCTACATAGCAGCTTAATTTTGGAGTAACTGATGTTATTCTGAAATAACAAAGAGCGTGTCTACACAGCAAATCATTAATTTGAAATAATGGCGAACTGGAAGACTTCTTACTCTGACTTCTGTAATCCTCATTTTACGAGGAATAAGGGAAGTCAAAGGAAGAGTGTTTTTCCTTTGATTTCCTGCTGTGCAGACAGCGTCAAAAGCCGAATTGAGCTATTTCAACTTCAGCTACACAATTGATTTAATTTGACTTTTGCCCTGCTGTGTAGACTTCCCTTAATGTGCATAGCTGGCTGGCACAACATAACCTAGAAGTCAGGGAATGGAGAAGACAAAGATCAAAATAGTGCACATTCATACTTCCCTCAGGCAGGTCCCTGAGAAGCTGAGACAAAAAGCTGAAACTGTCATTCATCTACAGAAACTCAAAGAAGGACTGATGTGAGGTGATGAATCAAGCTGGATAGACACCATATAGAAAGATGCCAGATAGCCAATTTGTAAATGTTAAGCTCATCAGGACAGGTACCATCTTCGTGTCTTTGTGCAACATCTGACAAGAAAGGGGCAAAATCTTGACTGGTGCTACGGGGTGTTATCACAAGATAAATGTTAATAACAGCAAATGCAGAATACAAAAAGGAATGTAACTTGGTGTCATGTTTTGCTTTCAGTCAGCAATAGATTTTAAAATAAAATAGTTACAGTACCAACGTTCAAAACTGCATGATTTTCACCACAAAGTACTGTTCAGAAAAGTGGCTCACTGTGATATTTTCCCCACCTCTTGAATGTCTGCACTCTACCAACTTCCTAGATTTTCCCTATATTTCTCATGCTGGTTTTGATTAGTCTCCCCCTCTTTGCACCTCACAGATGACTGCAAGGCAGGGTTCTCTTCTCTGGTTAATGCATTGTGAATATTAAGTTACTTCATTATCCTTGTTGATGCGGCTTTGCAGTTCAGCCCGCTGGCTAAGCAGCACTGATTTCAACAAGAGTCATGCAACTAATTTGGCACTGTTTGGGAAACAAATCACATTTTGGCTAGAATCAAATAAGGTAGTGATTTTACAGAAAATTGCAAAAAGCAATTTACATCTGTCTCCTTCCATGAGCCTCTTTCCTCTGGCTGAATTGTCAGAAATTGTTCGTCAGTTGCCTTTCTAGGTGGAACAAATTCTGAGGCCCTTTTTCAGATTTTTATTATTTGTATTGTGGTAGTTCCCAGAATCCCCAGTCATGGATAAGGGTACCACTGTACTAAGCAGTGTATAAGAAAAGAAAAGAAAAGAAAAGAAAAGAAAAGAAAAGAAAAGAAAAGAAAAGAAAAGAAAAGAAAAGAAAAGCCAGCTACAGCACATAAGAATTTAAAATCTGAGTAACTGTTTTTTCTGTTTTCCTTATTCTTGAACCACTTGGTGCTATGTCTACAACAATAACAAAAAGTGCAAGCTTCCATTTGCAACTGACTAGAATCATTGTCCCCCGTCTATTGGCCACAGCAGCTTCTACATTTCTGACCACCGTCCATAAGTGCAGCTATTCATTTTATCTGGAAATAGAGTCAAGGTCCTTGAAAAATTTCCTACTGGTACTGAATGCATCACCCTCCCTCATCCAGGTTCTCATAACTTAGGCATTGGAGTGGAGGTGTAATTTCCAGCTCTCAGAGAAATACCAATCCTGCTCTGACTGAGATAGCATGCTCAAACTAGCAGTATAACTGGAGCAGTGTGAGCAGAATAATTTAGCTGCCCCTTGCACGATCTTGTCTGAAACTTTAGGCATGTGATCAGGGCATGCATGAGCTGTGGTACAGACTACATTGCTATTTGTACTGCAGTGTCTTAATTAGAGTTAACACAGGTACATGTACTGGATTAGGAAATTACATCATCACCAGTTCTACTGTAGACATGCTCTAAATCGCTTCAGTCTCCCCACCCCCACCCCGCAAATGGGAAGGAAGATTTTATTGTTATTTTTGTTTTTACATGTGTGAGGCATTCCAATACTACTGCGATTAGGGTCAGAGAAGAAAATAAGATCCTCTATCAAAAACACAGTTTTGCCCTAAGGGTCAAAGGTTTTTATATCTAGAAGTCACTAGTTCAGACCACAGTGAATCAGCGAAGAGGGTGGCCATCATACATGCATAAACTTAAGAAGACTAAAAATGCAGAAAGTTGGGACTTTATTGTACACAGTATATTTACGCTTACTATTGGGTAGCAGTTGTAGAATACATCCCCAAGTGCTTTGTGCTCTGTCATGCTGATGCTCATCTATTTTAGAAAGCATGACTTAGTCATTATAGTACAATTGTTGCAATGTTATGATTATCTAACACAATTTCAAGACTAGAGTTTGTGTACTCCAGAATTTAAAATTTTGATATGTGATCCTTCATATTTACAGTCCTTTCTACAGGCAGTCCCCGGGTTACGTACAAGATAGGGCCTATAGGTTTGTTCTTAAGTTGAATTTGTATGTAAGTCGGAACTGGCTCCAGATTCAGCCGCTGCTGCTGAAACTGACCAGGGGCTGACTACAGGAAGCTGGAGGCAGAATTGCTCTGCCCCCAGCTCCTGGAATCAGCCACTGATCAGTTTCAACAGCAGCTGAATCTCAAGCCTGGGACAGAACAGCTGGGCTGCCAGGTAGGTCCCTGCAGGACCAACCCGGCAGCACCCCAGCTGCTCTACCCCAGGGTCCACAACAAAAGCCTGGTCTGCTGGGGGGGGGGGTGCACTAGCTGCGCCCCCCTCCCCAGCAGACCAGGGACATGGGGAGCAAAGCCGCAGTGGCGGCGGGGTCCCGTGCCTCTGAGGCTTTGCTCCGGGTGTCCCTGGTCTGCTGGAGACCATCCCCAGCAGACCAGAGGCACCGGGAGCAAAGCGGCAGCAGTGGCGGGGTGCCGCGCCTCTGAGGCTTTGCTCTGGCAAAGCCTCAGAGGCGCGGGACCCGCCGCCGCTGCGGCTTTGCTCCGGGTGTCCCTGGTCTGCTGGAGATGGTCCCCAGCAGACCAGGGACACGGGGAGCAAAGCCGCAGCGGCGGCAGAGTCCCGCGCCTCTGAGGCTTTGCCAGAGCAAAGCCTCAGAGGCGCGGCACCCTGCCGCCGCTTCCGGCTTTTCTCCAGGTGTCCCTGGTCTGCTGGAGACGGTCCCCAGGAGACCAGGGGCACCCGGAGCAGCTTTTCTCGCCCCGAAGGTCGAGGTGGCGGGACTGCTGCGCTCTGGGCGGTCCCGCTGCCTGTGAGTTCCGGGGCGAAAAAGCCCCGTTCGTAAGTCGGATCCGCGTAAGTCGGGGACTGCCTGTATATGATAGAGTCCACACCGTTATTCCATAATTTGTGTTGATGTTAGTAATCCATTGCTGACAGTGCAGATGATATTGCCACAATTCTCAGCTATGGCTGTGCATATGATGTTGAAGTCTGAACCCTGATGCAGAGTCAGCTGCACTGATGGCAGAGCAAGACCTGATCTATGATGTTTGATAATGCAGCTATATGACACCTTTCAGTCCCATATGTAGCCTGGAGATGGTTTCATTGATCCCACTCAGACTTGTTGCAAAATGTTCTTATCAGAGGCTGCTACTGAGTTGTGTTCTGAACCATTTGCTTGAATTCTTTGAGGTTGATGCCAGCCCACTGGAGATTGCTCTTCGGGTTATCCTTGAAGTGCCACAATGGACAACAATTCTTTCTTTTGCTGACACAGCTACCCATACAAGGTCTGTTTTCGGAGATGACGATCTTCCATTCTGATGACATGTCTGGTCCACTTATGTTATGCTCTCAATAGCATTTCCTCAATGCTGGTTGTGTTTGCTCTTTCAAGGACCTTCAAGGACTCATTATTGAGAGAAGGGAGCCCATGTGAAATTGCTCAAGCTGTTTAATGAGCCTTGTATAAAGATTCCATGTCTCAGATCCATACTGGAGGGATGTTAGGACCATTGCACGGTAGATTTTGGATATGGCATAGAGATAAATGTTGTGTTGGTTAAGGACTTGTGTTTGAAGTTGGCCAAGGCTTGGCTGGCTTCACTGATTCTGGAGGCAACTACTTTATGAAGAGGATCATCACTGGAGATTGTACTGTCCAAATATGTGAAGTAATCCTCTGTTTTCAGCTGGAGCCCTTGGATGAAGATGGATGGTGCTGGGACATAGGAATAAGGTGCTGGTTGGAACAATATATCTGTTTTCCCCAAACCAGTGTTAAAACCAAAAAGCTGGGGTGCTTCAGAAAATCTATCAACTATGACTTGAAGGCTGATAACCTGTAATGGATTTCCAATAGCCTCCATTGCCCTTTTTGAAGTTAAAAAATACTATAATTTGGAAGTGTTGTTTACTTATTAAATATACTGTGTGTTAATCACTGTAGATTATATACTAGAATCAGTTAGCTTCATCAGGTTCAGATAATAGTATGACAGAACAGGCATTGAAGATCAGGTGCTGACGACAGCTAATGCAATCCTCCCAGGAAAGGAGAAGAAGGAAGCGGAAACAAAATATAGAAGTTATGAAATAAGGGTCATAAATTAGTACCATTGTTCTTTATGCCAATTTTGGCATTCTAATGGAATTAATTGCTTTCAGGACATACAGTAAATATCTATTCAACCTCAGAAGTAGAGGTTGAATAGAATATATATTAAGAAGGAGGGAAGTTTACTTGGATAAGCAGGGTCTTTAATAATTTTATGATTATACACTGTATACTTAATTAGAAGTTCAGAATAGAGGTTGGGCCTCCATGGTCTGGCACTGTTGGGACCTGACCGGTCCTGATCGAGAGAATTTGCTGGACCAGGGGAGATCTTCTGCCACCAGCTCCCAAGGTTGCTCCAGCAGGCACCCTTCTTTGTCTCTCCCCACCCAACCTGGCTGAGCTGCTTTCCCAGCTGCTGCTAACTCCCTGGGTAGCAAAGACACCGGATCCTGCCATGGGTCTCCAACCCCACACATTTGGATGCAGTGGCAGGACTCCAGCCCCAGCCCCATGTTCCAGGGGGCTGCTGAGGGGTTCCAGCCCCGGCTCTGTGCTCCAAGAGGCTGCTCTGGGGATCCATCCCCATTTTGTTGCGGGGCTCAATTCCAGCCCCACATTTTTGGGGGCTGCAGTGGTGCTCCAGCTTCACACTGTGGGTACTACTACAGGGCTCTGGCTCCATCTCCGCACTCCAGTAAGTGGCTGGTCCTGCACTGCCACAGAGCTCCAACCTCAGCCCCAAGCTTCCGGGGACAGCCATAGCGCTCCAGCCATATGTCAATCTGTGCTGCTGGGGGACTCCTGCATGGCCCTGCACTGTCACAGGCTATTGGAGGCAGCTGCGGAGCCCTTGCCCCAGCCCCCGCTGGCCCTCCTGGCTCTCTGGTCCAGTAGCATCCAGGATCCTGCTGGATGGAGGATGTTGCCAGACCAGAGAGTACCAGTTTTTGGAGGTACCACCTGTACATGAATGTTGCTTTAATAATAATGTAAAATGTATTAGATACACACCTATTCTAAGGAGTCATATAGCAATCCTAATAGAAATGGTATATTAATTTGATGACCTTTCAAAAATGGTCAAAAACAAGGACCTTTTGTCAAAGTCTGCTCCCCTCCCTGATTTTGGGAGGAAGATCCAAAGAATTGTGTCTTGTTTCCAAACCACCTTCAGTGGACTTTTTTGCAAGATATCAAATGAATATCTGTTGTGGTTTTACATGTGTAAGTGTAGTTGGCTCATGTCAAACATGTCAGAGAAAGCAGAGACACATCCTCCGTGTGAATAATAAATTAGACTAATAAGGACCTCTGTTTCTACCAAGTTATGCTCTTATGGGGTCTATCACCAATTAGAGTTCCATACAAAAGCCATAATTGTTGTTGTTTTCCCCCATTCTCTACACAAAAAAATTGATTCCTTTAAAATAATAGTAACAATAATCAAAAACAGTGGATTGTGCATGAAGAGAGAAATAGAGGCCATATCAGGCCTTCCATCAAAGTACCCTGATTATTATTACATGGGAATCCAGGGAGATTCTCTTAACTCTAGTAAACATGGACACAAAAATAAACTTTAAATGTAGTGGTGGCAAATCCTTTATTGGTTTTACCCATTTTTAAGACATACCGACTTGCCCTGTGTGATACTGTAGCTCAGTCTTACCAATCCCACTTTAATTGCTAGACTAACTAGTGAAAAATTAGTAAAAGTTCATCTATTGTCACATTGATCTGTTATTCACAACAAAGAAGAAATACGAAGAGACAGAAATACTGACTATTGATCCCACTCAGGGACTGTGTTAAGATTATGACTGGTAATGAAGGGTTATAGAGGACTGAAAATTTACTAGAATAGGTGTGTCAGAAATTGGGCCTAATTTGTGAACAAAATAATGAAAGGATGTATTATCCCACCCATTGCCTTTTTTGTTATTTTAGGGCCACAAAAAGACTTGAGGGAGGGAGAAGGATTGTTGCTATAACACCACGCTTTGATACTTCTCTGGGGATACTTGACTATCATTGCTGCACCAATTAGGACCCCAACATAATATAGGAGACCCTTCTCTGTTTTCCTCTTCCTCGTGCGCTCCTTCCTACTCTGTCCCCATCTTTTCCTGTTCAGTCAGTCTCTCACATCCTCCCCCCTTCCTGATACTGAAATCATCTGTACTGAATAGCACCAGCATGGTATATGATGAGACAGCTCATCCTGCTCTGCTTGGACTGAGAAGCACTAGTGCAGGAGACAGACCTGATTATGCCCCTGACTGGAGAGGTAAACCAGGGACAGAGCAGCAGCTGTTGTAGTCAACATGTCAGTCCAAAACATCCATCTCTGACTGACCAGTCACCCTTGTATCTTGAGAGCATCTAAAAAGCTGCTAACTCTCCCGTCATCTCTTCCTTCTCTGACTGTCTTCCATATGAATCAGGAGAGTGACTATCCCAACTCAGGCTACGTCTATACTGCAGGTATTTGTCGGCAGACAGTATGTTAATGACGCGCTTATTAGCCTATGTCACACTGTCATTTGCATATTTCTGCTGATGCTTTTTGCGCAAAAAACAAGCAGTGTAGACGGGTTCATTTTGCACGAAAAAACCCTTTTGCGTAAGATCTTTATACCTCCCTTTTTGAGGCATTAGCATATCCTCTGCCAACAAATACCTGCAGTGTAGACGTAGCCTCAGAGTTCAACAACAGAACTAACCCTATTCCTCCCCACCAAGAAGGACTGTTTGATTGAATAAGAGACTAGCTAATATTCATTGCCTGCAAAAAGAACTTTGACAGGTTTTCATTAAGTTTATTTTGCATAAATCAATTTTAGTTTCAATGCTCTTTTCTTCCTCTTCTTTTCCTTTTGTGTGATTCAATCAATACATTTCTCACCTTTGGCATGAATTTTATAGTATTCCCCATTACATTAAGCAGGCTGAAGTCCCTGTATGCCAAGTCCCAAATCTTATTTAAAACTGTTTAATGTTGGACCGTAGCAGGGTCATGGTAACACTTCTGATTCTTTGGGTCTTGTGACTGCAATAGGGAACACTTGCCTCTTGAGTATTTCCTGGCAGGCAGCTGTGGTTCTGCACTCTTTTCTCCCCTAGTTAGCCAACCTTAGAAGACAGATCTCCAGGCATTCAGCCTTCCAGCCAAGTCACACAGTCAAAAGAGAACCTATTCCAGGTAGCAAAGAGTTCAATCAACAGTCTGCCTTCATCTGGTTCTTCATCCCCATCTTGTGGACCCTTATAAGCCAGCACTCTTCTTTCTGGCTTTTAAAGAAGCCTTGTCCCCTTCTTATGACTTAGGTTGTTTTACTAGTGGGCAGAAACTAGGCCTGCCCACTCTTCCAAGCCCCAACCCAAGGAGCCTATAAACAGCAGCTATATAGTGGTTCCTCTAATTAGTAACTGCTGGCTTCCCTGCACCTCTCTCCACCTTGTATCTTTTCATCCATTCAGTTACCCTATGGTTGGAGTCTACAGGTTTTGTCTCTCCCAGATCTAATAAATGAAGCCAATCAAGCTTATTTAGCTAGAACACTGCCCCCTTCCAAAGCCTTCTCTTCAAAGCCAGGAACTGACCTGCTTTTCCCCCTTCAGGCCCTTCTGCTTGAGCCTATTATGCTCTGATTGGCTGCTTCCTCTTTCCTTCTTTCCTATAGCATGATTGCAGGGCTGCTAGCAGGGAGACACAGAATGCCAGGTATACCCCATTAGAGGCACTCTATTCCATCTAAACACATGCAGCAGTGGCCAGCTCAACAGGTAAGAGAGTACTACAAGTCAATTTCCTAATATACATAGTGTGTCTCATTTCATTAGCCATATTAATCAAAGTAATTTCTTTGTTCTATTCAGCAGCATTAAAATAAAAAATGACCCCGTTCCCTCTATATTATGCAATTGGCTTGCTTTAGCTGCTGCTCATTTTTCACTAACTCCTTCCTTCCCATCTCTCTCCTATTACAAATATTTTCTCCTGTTAATCTATTTTAAACTTTCCCTTTATTTTAGCTCTTTTAAATTGCATTTTATTTTATTTTCCTGTTCTCCCTCCCCCAATATCTCTCCTTTCTCTCTCTCATTTACAAGTCCAAAGGGAGAGTGTTAAGGGTCTTTCTCCTTTCTTCTTCTACTCATTCTTTTCCTGATTGTTGTTCACCAAATCAGTCTTTCTTCTTTCTTAGACTCCTCTAGGTTTATCTCTATGCATTCCCCATATCTCTTCTCTACACCCGTAGTCATACACAAAAGGAAAGATTGATTACAGTAGGAACATCCAGTCCACCCATCTGCCAATATACAGCTCTCCCTTTCAGCCCACTTGAAAGTGTTTTTTCCCCCGCAAATAGCCTTTAAATTTCCCATGTGGCTAGATCTCTATCATTTCCTTTCAAGAAAGTGTGCCACAACTCCAATAAGGTTTTGGGACATGGTAAGGGACAAGACATAGAAAGAAAAAGTCTATGTGTAGTTGGGTATTCGTTGTGCACCACTGATCTCAGTTATACAGGACACCAGGGCTATGTCTAGACTGGCATGATTTTCTGCAAATGCTTTTAACGGAAAAGTTTTCCGTTAAAAGCATTTGCGGAAAAAAGCGTCTAGATTGACACGGACGCTTTTCTGCAAAAGCACGTTTTGCGGAAAAGCATCCATGCCAATCTAGACGCGCTTTTGCACAAAAAAGCCCCGATTGCCATTTTCGCAATTGGGGCTTTTTAGCACAAAACAAATCTGAGCTGTCTACACTGGCCCTTTTGTGCAAAAGCTTTTGTGCAAAAGGACTTTTGCCCAAATGGAGCAGCATAGTATTTCCGCAAGAAGCACTAATTTCTTACATTAGATTGTCAGTGTTCTTGCGGAAATTCAAGCGGCCAGTGTAGACAGCTGGCAAGTTTTTCTGCAAAAGCAGCTGCTTTTGCGGAAAAACTTGCCAGTCCAGACACAGCCCAGGTATAGTATGGCACAGGACAGATTTGTGTGTGGTGAATTTTTTCAAGTAGTCTACCCTCTGTTCTTTATTAATAGTTCCTTTTATAGTGAATGCCTTACTTCCTAAAGAACTAATCCTGCTTAAGCATTGTGGAGCTGATATGATACCACTGAACAAGAAGCAGGGAGGGGCCAGATGCAAAGTCTGCATTATGATTCTCATTACATTAGCATGGGCAACACAAGTATAAGGCCGAGTCATAGCCAATAGTCCACGATCATGTAGATCCACTGGCAATGCACCATACAAGGATAGGTAACCCTGGTCTGATGCAAGATTTGTATCCATTGTCAGCCATTCATTTTTATTCATCAATTACATGATCCAGATTTTCCTTAGGATTCTTTCTGACTCCCTTGGTTGTATTCTCTAACATTGCTGTTGGCATTTGTTCTTTCACATTTCTTTGTGAACTCTAAGGGGAAAAATATTGTTAACAATATCTTGACTACATTCCCCATCAATTAATTAGTTTTGCCATATTTTAAGAGTCCCTTCTGTTTTTCTTTTGCTCTGGGTACCCTTATTTATCTTGATCGTTCCTTCCTGCTTATATTTACTACATGTGCTTCTCTTACCATTCTGTTTACCCTGTCCTAAGCTTTGTTTTGTAATCTTTCTTCCTCTCTGCTTGCCATCAGATGCATTACACATCTCACACTGTAACTCTGATCAGAGTTTGCACTTCATTGTTTAACATATCTTGACCTTTATTTAATCAGTTTACAGTTTTTATTTGATGACATTTATTGTCTCTTCTAAATATACAAAGTCTTATCTTTCAACCTTTCTGTATCCTTTTCTTCCAGGAATTTATCTAATTTAATTGACCATTTCAGGCACTCTTCAAAAAGCCATTCTACTAAAATCTAGTAGGGACGGGGCGGGAGGGAGCGGGAGAGGGAGGGAGGGAGATGAAATTCAGGAAATTTTGGATTCAATCAGACCTGATAAATAAAGAAAGAGAACACATACTACACTTTGTGAAAAATCACATTGAATTCTTATTTATTGTCTAATTCTCTCTTTGAACGTATTGTGCACAGGAGCAATGACAATATATCAACAAATGTATTGATTAATTTATTCCCTGAATGTGTGTGCCCTTCTCTTATTTACAGGGAGCTGAAATCTCTTTTGATTAGCGATGACTAATTTCTATAGGCTTGGAGACTGGCTATTCCATCATTTGAAAGGGCCACTTCTCTTCCTACCTGCCTTCTATTTACTCCATAAACACATTAGCTACTTCTGTTCAATAAATAGAGGAAAGCAGGCAGGAAGCCAGCAACCTTTAGTAAGAATGAGTCCCTATTTGTACTCACAGCACCGTTCAGGATTCACACCCAGCCCACGCTATAAGCACTCCAAATCTATGCCCTCAGGATCCCTCCTAACCACCATGTTTGGAAGGGAAGCTGCATACTGTGCCCTCCATAACCTCCTGCCAACGATATTGTTCAGGGAGATGGCTTTTCACTTTCATTTATAGAATTTCTTCATGGAAGAAGGCACCACACCTTTTAAAGGAAATCAGCTTCTCCAACCTTACCTGAAAGAGTCAAAGGTTGACACCACCCCAAGCCATCAATTACTGTTAGGCTGATGAACCACCAAGGAACAATTTAGTTTAGACCTCACTGGGTCTGAATTAAAAAAAAAAAAACTTGTTCATGTGGCATAACTTCACCTAAACTATTTAGGATGAATGCCCTCTCTTGACCAATAGCTGTTACTATTTATAGGCTGCCATGTGTTAAATCTACTTCCTTCAGGTTGTAAAATATGTAACTTAGTTCTGCAGGAATCACAGAAACATAGAATACTAGAATTGGAAGGAACCTTGAGCGATCTAGTTCCCTGCCCTCAAGGCAGGACCCAGTACTGTCTAGACCATCCCTGATAGATGTGTATCTAACCTGCTCTTAAATATCTCCAGAGATGGAGATTCCACAACCTCCCTAGACAACTTATTCCAGTGTTTAACCACCCTGACAGTTAGGAAGTTTTTCCTAATGTCCAACCTAAAACGCCCTAGCTGCAGTTTAAGCCTATTGCTTCTTGTCATCAGAGGCCAAGGAGAACAATTTTTCTCCCTTCTCCTTGTGACACCCTTTAAGATACTTGAAAACTGCTATCATGTCCCCTCTTGGTCTTCTCTTTTCTAAATTAAACAAGCCCAATTCTTTCAGTATTCCCTCATAGGTCATGTTTTCTAGACCTTTAATCATTTTTGTTGCAGACAAAACAGAATCTGCTTCAGGACATTCACTTGGAGACTTCAGAGCACCAAAAGCAGGAGCTTTTTGCCTACATGAATGTTGGCAACCTCGGCAGTTGCCTAGAGCACTGCATTTAACACAGCGCCCAATGATGACATCACGCCATTGAGGGCTATAGAGGCAAGGGCGCGGATTGTGCATTCCGCCTAAGGTGCTAGTTGCCGGCAGCTCTCCTCAAGCTGCTCCTGACCAGAAGTGCCACTCAGTGACATTACTCTGTGCTAGAGTCACACAACAACACTATCTACCTCCAAGCAGCCAATCTCTTGTACAGGGGATCGTTGGCATTATGGAGTGATACTGTGTCAATGTCACCTGCTCTAGAGGATTGGTGGGGAAAGGGATAGCGGTTTCTATAAGAATCTCACTCCTCCATGGGGCTGAGCAGGGATGTTCACCTGAGAAGGTGCGTTGATTATTAAGGCTCTAGTAAGCCATTGGTCCCAGTATATCTAGTAGAGGGTTTATTCCATGGCACTTGAGGTGGGGGTGGGCCCTCTTCGAATTTGACAGGATACCCAAGGGGCTGGCATCATGGGTTGGCAACTGAGCTGCTTGTTAAGCTATAGACTGTGCAGAAGGATACCAAAATTGTAATAGTTTGTTTTAGTTAGGATATTGCAGAATGTCGTCTTGATCAGGGCTGATATGGAGTCAGAAAGGAAGGATTCAGAGAGGACTTGGCGTTTGAGGATCTGTAACAGGGATGGGGGGGGTGAGAGTTTTGGAGCACTGTATGTGTCAAGGGAGAAAAAGAAAGAAGAAACATGTAAGGGCTGGCAAGCTGGGTAAAAAGTGGAGTATGGGGAGGCTAGGATTTGTCCAGTCAAACCTGCCTGGTTTCAAATCTGCTGTGCCAAACCACACTCTCTTTTGGGTGAGGAAGTTACCTCAGAAAAAGGAGCTTCAGTTTATGGTGTTGTCAAAGAGCACATTATGTTGAGATTCTCCCTGTGCAGTGGGATTCCATTTATTCAGGATTGGAGTGATGTGAAGGTTCCCCTCCTTGCCCCATGCTTTGTGAAATTGACTTATGGACACAAATGAGCATAACTCAGTCACTTTGGACAAATACCTCAAGTAGCTCATTAGTTTTAATGACTCGGTCTGCTGGATCTGTATATCTTATTTTGGTGTGTATATTACTTTTGTGTGTAAAGTTAGAGATCTGGGCTACGTCTACACTGGCCCCTTTTCCGGAAGGGGCATGTAAATTTCTCTAGTCGTCGTAGGGAAATCCGCGGGGGATTTAAATATCCCCCGCGGCATTTAAATAAAAATGTCCGCCGCTTTTTTCCGGCTTTTAAAAAAGCCGGAAAAGAGCGTCTAGACTGGCCCCGATCCTCCGAAAAAAGTGCACTTTTCTGGAGGCTCTTATTCCTACTTTGAAGTAGGAATAAGACCCTCCGGAAAAGGGCACTTTTTCCGGAGGATCGGGGCCAGTGTAGACGCTCTTTTCCGGCTTTTTTAAAAGCCGGAAAAAAGCGGCGGACATTTTTATTTAAATGCCGCGGGGGATATTTAAATCCCCCGCAGATTTCCCTACGACGACTGGTGAAATTTACATGCCCCTTCCGGAAAAGGGGCCAGTGTAGACGTAGCCATGGAGTATAGAATGGTTTATAATCAGATGTCATATTTTCCAGTGACAAGTCCTGTACGTGAAAAGTCACACTGACCAGTTTTTATGCACAATAACTTTCTCGCTGTGATGTTGTGCTGCCCAACAAGAGGGAGAGGGAAGTAACTAAGGGTACGTCTACACTACAACGTTAATTCGAACTAACTTAGTTCGAATTGGTTAATTCGAACTAAGCTAATTCGAACTAACGGATCCAGACTAAAAAACTAGTTCGAATTAGCGTTTTGCTAAGTCGAACTAGCATGTCCACATTAAGTGGACCCTGAACCGGGGTTAAGGATGGCCGGAAGCAATGCCGGCAGGGCATCAGAGGAGGACTTAGAGCGTGGAGCTGCTGTCTCAGGCGAGCCGAGGGCTGTGCTTAAAGGGTCCCGACCCCCACCCCGGACAGACAGTTCTCAGGGGTGCCCCACTTGCAAAGCAGTCCTGGCTTGGAGTGCCCGGAGTGCCCACACTGGGCACATCACAGCACTCGGCCATCAGCCTGGCTGCACTTGCCGCAGGCTGCCATATGGGGAGAGGAGGCAATTGGGGGACTGCAGGAGAGCTTCCACCCCCGCAGAGCCAGCCCAGTCCTCCCCATCGGGGGCGCGTACTCCATTCCTCCCTCACCTCCTTCCACTTACCCATCCCTAGCCCCTCTTCTTGATGTACAAAATAAAGAACAATTGTGTTCAAAAATGGAATCTGTCTTTATTGAACAAAACTGGGGGAGACTGGGAAAAGGAGATGGGAGAGAGGAGGGCAACTACAATGATCAGAGGTTTGGAAGAGGTCCCATATGAAGAGAGGCTAAAGAGACTGGAACTTTTCAGCTTAGAAAAGAGGAGACGGAGGGGGGACAGGATAGAGGTCTATAAAAGCAGGAGTTGGGTGGAGAGGGTGCATACAGAAAAGTTCTTCATTAGTTCCCATAAAGAAGGACTAGAGGACAGCAAAGGAAAGGAATGGGTAGCAGGCTTCAAACTAGTAACAGAAAGTTGTTCTTCACAAAGCAAAGAGTCAACCTGTGGAACTCCTTGCTGCAGGAGGCTGTGAAGGCTACAACTAGAACAGAGTTTAAAGGGAAGTGAGATCAAGTCATGGAGGCTGGGTCCATGGAGTGGTATTAGCCAGGGGGTAGGAGTGGTGTCCCTGCCCAAGGTTTGTGGAAGGCTGGAGAGGGATGGCACGAGACAAATGGCTTGGTCACTGTCTTCGGTCCATCCCCTCCAGGGTTCCTAGGGTTGGCCGCTGTTGGCAGACAGGCTACTGGGCTAGATGGACTTTTGGTCTGACCCAGGACGGCCATTGTAAGCTCAGGGCTCAGGGTCGGGGGTCTCACTGGACCCCCTTGATTCTCTTGCACACCTGCTCCTGGTTGGCCAGGCTGGCAGCTCTCCTGCCCTAGACGGCCACTTTCCTGTGCCTAGTGCGGAGATCATGGACAGGGTCCACGATGACTGCACTGGACCAGGCGGGTGCCCGCCTCTTGCGGTCCCGGGCAAGCTCCCGGGAGCCGCCATCCTGGTCCCGGGAAGAGGGGGAGGGCTGGGGGGCATCGGGTGGGTGGCTCGATCCATGCCAGGTGCAGGGTCTGGTGGCTGGGTGCTGGCAGGCTTGCGCCTGGCACGGGCACCGTAGCCAGCCTGTGCCCCTTTAAGGAGTCCGGGACCGGGAGAGGGGCAGACGAGTTTCCCTGGTGTTGGCCAGAGTGGCCACCAGGGAAAGCTGGGGAGGGCTAGCATCCCACTAGTTCGAATTAAGGGGCTACACACCCCTTAATTCGAACTAGCTAGTTCGAACTATGCTTAATCATCGTAAAATGAGGTTTTCCTAGTTCGAACTAAGCACTCCGTTAGTTCGAATTAAATTTGAACTAACGGAGCGCTAGTGTAGCGCCTATGAAAGTTAATTCGAACTAACGTCTGTTAGTTCGAACTAACTTTGTAGTGTAGACATACCCTGGGTGAAGAAGAACTTTCTTTTATTAGTTTTAAACCTGCTACCCATTAATTTCATTTGGCATGCTCTAGTTCTTCTGTTATGGGAACTAATAAATAACTTTTCTTTATCCGCCCTCTCCACACCAGTCATTATTTTATATATCTCTATCATATCCCCCCTCAGTCTCCTCTTTTCTGAACTGAAAAGTCCCAGTCACTTTAACCTCTCTTCATATGGGACCTGTTTCAAACCCCTAATCATTTTAGTTGCCCTTTTCTGAACCCTTTTCAAGGCCAAAATATCTGTTTTGAGGTGAGGAGACCACATCTGTACACAGTATTCAAGATGTGGGTGTACCATAGTTTTATACAGGGGCAGTAAGATATTCTGGGTCTTATTTTCTATCCCTTTCTTAATAATTCCTAGCATCCTATTTGCCTTTTTGACCGCCGCTGCCCACTGTCTGGTAGTTTTCAGAGAACTGTCCACCATAACTCCAAGATCTCTTTCCTGATTTGTCATAGCCAAATTAGCCCCCATCATACTGTACATATAGTTTGGGTTATTTTTCCCGATGTGCATTACTTTACACTTATCCACATTAAATTTCATTTGCCATTTTGTTGCCCAATCACTCAGTTTGGTGAGATCTTCTTGGAGTCCCTCACAATCTGCTACTGTCTTGACTCTCCTAAACAGTTTGCTATCATCTGCAAACTTTAACACCTCACTGCTTACTCCTTTCTCTAGATCATTTATGAATAAGTTGAAAAGGATTGGTCCCAGGACTGACCCTTGGGGGACACCACTAGTTACCCCTCTCCAGTCTGAAAATTTACCATTTATTCCTACCCTTTGTTTCCTGTCTTTTAACCAGTTCTCAATCCAAGAAAAGACCTTCCCTCTTATCCCATGGCCATGTAATTTACACAGGAGCCTTTGGTGAGGGACCTTGTTAAAGGCTTTCTGAAAATCTAAGTATACTATATCTACTGGATCCCCCTTGTCCGCATGTTTGTTAACCCCTTCAAAGAACTCTGATAGATTAGTAAGACATGATTTCCCTTTACAGAAACCATGTTGACTTTTGTCCAACAAATTATGTTCTTCTACATGCCTCACAATTTTATTCTTTATGCAAGAAGAATATACACCTGTCTGGATCTGGAATTCTAGTAGCCTTTTCATATTGCTCTGGCTGTGCAGAATGGCTTAGCAGAGAGGAGTGAGTATCCCTCCCTTGAACTTTATGCAAACAATGGTTTGTGGTTAAAGAAAGCACTGGCCTGTGAATAAGACTGTAGTGGTATCTGTTTATAACAATATATGGAAATTATCCTTGGAAATTGACAAAAAGGAAGAACATAAATAGTGGCAAACTGAATTTAAAATTTCTCCAATTTTTAATATTCTGAGATGTTAGTCACATAGGACGTGTCCAGACTCAGGGGTTCTTTCGAAAAAAGTAGCCTTTTTTCGAAAGAACTTCCCCTGCGTCCAGACTCAAGCCGCGTTCTTTCGAAATTATTTCGAAAGAACGCGGCTTTTCTTTCGATGGCGGTAAACCTCAATTTACGAAGAAGAACGCCTTCTTTCGAAAGTTCCTCTTTAGAAAGAAGGCGTTCTTCAATGTAAAGAGGCCGTCTTTGAAAGAGAGCATCCAGACTCGCTGGGTGCTCTCTTTCGAAAAAGCGGATTTCTCTTTCGAAAGATCCGCCTGCAGTCTAGACGCGATCTTTCGAAAGAGGCTCTTTCGAAAGATGCTTTCGAAAGAGCCTCTTTCGAAAGAAGCCTGCAGTCTAGACATAGCCATAATGTACAGATATAGTTTGGGTATTAATGGTAGTTTTTAACCCTTTTCATTTGTGGATCTATAAAACATTTCAAATGGAGGCCCTTTAGAAATCTTAAGCACTCTGCTGATCCCAGGTTGAAAACCACTGGTTTATAGCATATGATAGTTAAGTGTATATTGTACCTTTAAAAAAGAGGCTTAGAGAAGATAATGGGAGCCAAAACCCTGTTAAAATAGTAAGAACCTATACTTCTAGCTTGATTTATGTTGGTTAAATCATAACTAAATCATGTCTGCTTTTATAGAAAGCTCTTGATATATTTTATGAATTTTACTAAAGCTTAAATTTCAGCTTTGGACAATGACACAAGGTTCCTGTTCTATTATTTGCACGGTAGTCATACTATATTTCACCAGACTAACAGCCCTTGAGTGTCCATCCACCTGAATCATTTCAGTTCTCATCCATTATGCAGCTAGAGAAATGAAACAAGCGCCTTTTTTTCTCTGTATAGTCAGTAAATGTATGAAACATGCAGCCAGCCAGTGTAAATGATTAACCAAGATCAAGAGATATCTCACTAAAATGACTCATTCTTCTCAATCAGAACCATAAAATTGGTATGTCAGATCAAAAGGTGATATCATGTGCAAGCACCGTTACTCTGACCCTTGGAAAGAACTTTTTTCATATCCTCCAGGGCAATTTGCAACCCATTTCAAAGTTCTTACATCACGAAATCAAATCATGAATATTTCTAGACCAAGGTGCGCAAGAGAAGGCTAGCGGGCTAGATCCATGGTCACGTTGCCGGCACTCTTAATGCATAGATGCTCAAGCCCCTTTGAACAGCTGAAGCTAATTCCTCTGGGCGCTGGGGAGGGATCGGGAGGCTTAGTGAATGATCTCCACCTTCTAGCAAAATCCTTCAGCTCCCATTGGCCAGTTTCCAGACTATAGGAGCTGAAAAATTTTGCTGGAGGCAGGAGCAGCAAACAAAGTCTCCTCCCTCCCCGTGCTGGAGCAGAGCCATATGGAGCAGCCAGCCAAACAGACAATCATGGAGCCTATCTCAGGTTCCTGTAGGACTGCTGGCTGGGAGCTCCATAGGTAAGTGCCTCCTACCTAGAACCTGCCTTTGGTACCCCACCTCCTCTTTCCCCCCAAATTCTAGCCCCTGGCCACCACTACCCCCTTTCTCAGGTCACCACCCATACCTTCTGTACCCCCTCTCCCCACCTCCTCCAGGTCACAACTCCTTTCCAGACACTGTACTCTCTCCTATACTCTTCCCACAGGTCAGAATCCTCTCTTGAACCCATACCACCTCCTGGACCCTGCATCCCAATTTCCTACCCCAGATTATAACCCCCTCCTTCATCCAAACTCCCTTTCAGACCCCACATCTCTCCTGAATGCCAGTACTCTATCCAAAGCTCTCTTCTATACCCCACCTGCCATTACAGCTCCTGTGCCCTCTCTGTTGAAGTGAGGCCCTTGACCACTTACCAAAATCTTGGAGTGCCCCCTCCCATTAAAAATTATTGGCCACCCCTGTTCTAGACAGTTTGGGACACTTACTTTGTACACTACCCTAAATATCTGTTAAAAAAATCTAAGAGGGGTAGCCATGTTAATCTGTAACTTTAAAAACAACCAATAGTACTGTGGCGCATTAGAAATCAACACAAATATATAGAATCATGAACTTTTCTGATGAAGTGGGTCTTACCCATACAAGCTCAATACTATATATTGTGACCTCTTTGTTTCTAAATATGTGTGTTATAATAAGAATTTTTCATAATTAATGTTAGACATTTTGCCTAAACTTGAATTTCTCTAGAAGACCAAGTTGCCACAATATCTGCATTTTGGATAAGCTTCAGGTGGAAACCAGTAAAATTTAAGCAGTCATGGCTGATTTTCACATTGAATTTCAGGATTTGTTAAAACTTGAAATTCAAAGCAAGACTCAGGATTTATAAACCCATAGAAACAGAAAGGGTACATCTAGACTACATGACTCCATCGACGGAACCATGTAGTCTAGACGTACCCAAAGAGACTTACACAACCCCTTAGGAACAAATACTGCTCTGGTGTATGTTGTTGTAGCCTAATATGGTGCTTTTATTAGAAACTGCTTATTAATATATCAACCCTCTATATCTGTGGTCACCAACTGGTAGATCGCAATCTACCAGTTGATCGCAGGGGCTCTATGAGTAGATCTTCAGCTCCCTCTGAACTGTGCACCTGCGCACAACTAATTTTAAATTGGCACTCTTTGTGGAGCAGCTACTCACACAGGTGAGTGGCTGTGGTGGTGTGGTGGGATCAGCTGGGTCGGAAGGGCTGAAACACCCCGGCCAGCTGGCTGTGGCATTCAGCCAGAGCAGGATGCACCGCGCTCCAGCTGATCGGGCGGCTTTCCCTCTGCTCCAGCCCACATCGACTGGTGTGCACCCTGGCTGAGAACCATGGCCAGCTGGCTGGGCAGCTGGTCCTCTTTGTTCTAGCCCGCTGTCCCGAGCTCAGCTTGAGGAGGCTGTGCCTTGATCCAGCTGGGATGGAGCAAAGAAGAAGGGCTTCCTGATCAGCAGGAGTGCAGCACAGCCTCCCCGGGCTGAGCTCAAGGTGGCCTCCCCAGCTGGCCATGGTGTTCAGCCCAGGTACACCATTATCTGTGGGAGGGGGGAGTCGGCCACAGAGGAGGCATGCGCTGGGGCTTCCCTTGGGGGGGAGGAGTCCTGGGAGGAGGCAGGTGCAGGGAATTCCCTGCTCCCACTGGCACCCTGTTCCCTGCTGCAGAACCCTGGCCCCTTCCCCTACCCCCCCCCCCGGCACTCTGTCCCCTCTCCCTCAGTGGCACCCTGTCTCCTGTTGCAGACCCCTTCCCCTGCCCCCACACCAGAACCCTGTCCCCTGCCCCCACTGCCACCCTGCCCCCAGCACCAACTAGCATCCTTCCCCAGTACCATGTCCCCTGCCCTCACCAGCACAGTTGGGGCCACATTAATGAGGCTTGGGGGGGGGGGGGATTGGAGGAGGTTTTTTTATTTGCTTGTTTGCATCTCCCTTGTGTGGCCCCAACTGGCTTTTCTGTGGGTCAGTGATCCCGTGACTCAAAACAGGTTCCCTGCCCTTCTCATAAATAAAGACAATGCAGAAATTTTTGTGTTTGACATAGTCTTTTATTTAAAAACAAAGCCTATCAGACACTGGACCCCCCTGCCCTGAGCCCCTCACATACTCCAACCCAAATTCCTGTACTCTCACATCCACAAGCCTGTGGCTTGCTTAGTACTGCAACCCTCCATCTGACCCCAACACTCCCCAGCCTGAAGCCCTCTTCCCAAGCCAGAGTTCCCTTCTCCACCTCCTCCTGGATCCAAATTTCCTCCAAGAGCTTGCACCTGTCACCCCTTCCCACACCCAAATCCCTCATTCCTACCCCAGAGCCCACACATCCTGTCTCAACCCAGTGAGGGTACAGCTAGACTACATGAATTTTTCCAGGATTCCAGAGATATTTGTTCTTGTGGTTTTTTTAGTGGAAGAGCAAACATCCTCTTTTGGTAACCCCTATATTCCTCGTTTCACGAGGAATAAGGGGGCTTCCAAAAGAAGGGGTTTTTCTGACAATTGGTCCATTCTAGACAGGTCAAATGTTGGAAAAACCTCTTCCTACAGAAGAATTGGAAAAAAAAAGTGGCAGTATAGAGTGTATAAGAGCTGGGGATAGCAAGTGATGGAGAGGAGGAGAATAGAGAGGGCGGGGCTTCAAGAAAGTGGTGGCGTCTTGGGGGAAGGATGGGGTGGTAAATCTTTGTTTGTTCTGAGATTTAAAAAGTGATCTTGGGTATAAAAAGGTTGGAGACCACTGCCCTATATTGAAAGACACACTATTGGCATGATTTTTTTGGAGCCAACAGATCATGTCAGACCTATATTATTGATAACGGACTTTGATTATTATGAAAATGTGCATCATTATGGAAGTATGCCATTGTAGTGTCTCTTCCATCTTGCAGATCAATCAAAGGTATCATTCTGCATGTTGTGTGCTCTGTATTATTCAGTATAGAAGGTTGACACTCATGCTTATCATAGGTACTGCCGCTGTGGGTGTTCTGGGGCTGGAGCACTCATTGGGAAAAATTAATGTGTGCTGTACAAACAGTGGTGCCAAGTTACCCCCATACAGCCCCTTCCTCCATTTCTCTCACACACTGGAGGCCCTGCACTTACCAACTAATCCCCTTCCCTCCCAGTGCTTCCAGAATGCCACAAACAGCTGATTTGTGGCATTCACGCTTTAGGAAAGAGGGGGAGAGGGGGGACAGGGAGAATTTGGGGGAGAAAGTGGGGAGGGGGCAGAGATTTGGGGGAAGAGGTGGAGTGTGGGTAGGGCCTGGAGCAAAGTGGGAGGTTGAGAGCCCTCCAGCAAGCTGAGAAGTCTGTGCCTATGATACTTATCGTGCTGAGTTGACTGCTATCTCCTTGCTGACCTTTTTCTTTCATCTGTTACACATTTGGTCAAACACACACCCCACCCTGCAAATCATTCTTGTGCCCTTAACATTACTTACATTGAATAGTGCCACTGAAGTCAGTAGAAGTATTTGAGTGTCTGAAAATGTTCACACGTGTAGTTGTTTTCAAGAGCAGGGCTCTGGATAGTAAACTCAGTGGAGCTGGAACTCTTAGTAGAAGATATCTCTACAATCCCCAACACCATGTGGCTCTGATTCTTGACGGAAGCCTTACATTCTACTGAATCACAAATAAGTAAAAGTGACTATCGTTCACAAGTCTTCATTCTGAAAGCCTTTCAACTGCAAGTTTTGAATTATATGGTTCCTTCAGTAATTTCTGCAAACAAACCACACATGCAGCCTTCACCTATCACAGTTCCTCTCTTTCACACAACAGAGATGGATTTCACCACACACAATATATACTGTATATCTGATGAGTAGTGTGACAGATGTATTGCAAATTGGAAAATGTATTTAAAGATGACCCTGTGTTTTCTGTCATTTATAATGTTTGGTCAAAAATCCTAGTGCTGAAAATTGGTATGGTTGGGGACATCCATAGGAGAAAATATCTTTGTTTTAATTTAGACATTTCTGAGGATTTCATAATTTTGGGGAGTTGAATTATTAATAAAAAGGAACTAAGGGCTTCAGTGTTACAACCAATTAGGGCAAATTTGCATCAGTAAAATTTGCAGGAACTGAGTCTAATTTTTCAATTGCTTAAACCTTGGTTGGCTTCAGTTTAGGCTACTTGAAGAAAATAATTTTAGAATAGTGACAAAGCTTTGGACTTGAGCAGTAGATAAGATTTCCTAAAATAATCTATTTTTGAAGGGGGTCTTAACTCAGTCTCCCTTTTGTGATGACAACTTTGAATGTGCAATTGATGCTCATTAATATTTGTTAGTTACCAAAAAATAATTTCCCATTAAATCCTACCAGCTTTAGAAAGGCAAGGAAACATGTAACAGTATCATGAGTTAGTCATAACCACATAAGTCACAAGTAACAGATCAAAACAAGGTATCACAGTGGCCACTTAAGGTTATGGCTATGGTGTCTTCTTCTGATTGCCCTGAGAATTAGCTGACAACCCTCCTGGCTTGTTGCTATCTGGGGCTCTTTCCAATTTGGCTCTCTAGCTAGGTCACTAATCATGTTTTCTCCTTGTGTTCTGTCTGTCCATCCAAAATGGTAGTCTCCCCTTCATAGCCAAGATGGTGTCACTTCCCCTGGAGTCTAGGAGAGGAATCAAAGTCTGCCTTCCACTGCAGGTTCCAGTCCAGGGAGCTTTTGTCTTGCAACTGTGGTCTGTTTTCTTCCAGACTCTGTTATTTCCATGGACTCTTTCCTATATTTTTTTGGCTGCCCCTCTTTGGACTTATCAGCCCAAACTCACTTCTGCCAGGGAGTAATGGTAAAGTACTTAACTCTGTAGCTCCAAACATACCTTGTTTTACCCAGGGACTGATTGAATCCTATTTCCTAAAACCCCAGTGGCTGCCAACTTCTTAGCTTCATACAAGCCCCACCTATGTCTACTCAGTTGGGCTCCATTGTGAATCGCTCTTTCAATACTTGGCTGTCCCTGAAGTGCAGCCGATGAGATTAATTCACCTCATGTGGAGTCAACAAGTTGTCACACAATGGTGTGAGTACCTTTTGTATGATCATTTTTAGGCAAATGAATGTGAGTATAGGTCATGGCTCAACATGCCATATTATAGTTACATCTTTCTTGCTGATTATGTTTTAGATAGATTGACTAGATTTTGTTGTACTACCAAAAGTACATGTTTATAACTTACATATGTTATTTACAACCAATTCTGAAACATATATAGTTCAGCTTTAGATGTGGGTATGTGTGTCCTCTGTAGAAGTGTTTGTTTTAATTCAGATATCCATGGAAAGACGAAGAAAATATTGTACTTCATTTCACTATTTAAGAATGGCTTAACAAAAGAGTTTTCCCTAAGGAACATAGTTATTTTGAGATTCCTCATTTCTAAGAGCATCAGCTCATCCATCAGCCTAAGCAAATGCTCTGTAGCATTTTTGCTTAAAATAACTCTCACTTATTAGGCACTAGCCTTGCTCAGAAGGATAGTTTTATGGCCCACAGATATTTAGTAGTTCAACTGCAACTGATCTGTCTGATGAATAGGGTGTTTAACTATGTTATGATTTTTGGAAGACCACAAGCGGTAGGGAACTAATTTAATTGGATTCTGAATTGATTAGGGGTTTACTGATGTTTGACACTGAATGGAAACAATTTAAATCACCTTTAACAGAAGACTCTGGGAATATCACTGTGGATGTGCGGGCTATTCCCTGAGGTGCCAGTGGAAGCCACACTTAATTGGCAGTGTTCCCCATGTGTGAGTCATATTGTCAGTAGGAGAGGCAGCCACTGCAGGGCTCGAATGGTGCTGTACATAGGAAGCTGTTAAATTGGCCATGTCTGTGCCAGGCTACAACAAGTAGCTTGTCTTCTGCAAAGAAAAATACATTCATCATTTATCTTAACTAAAATAAAATCTGTTTTGGGTACACTGAATGCAACTCTGAGCTAGTGACAACCTCCCCTTTCAACTTCTCATTGCCTAACACCCAGTGAATTCTTTCACAGATAAGGTCGGGTTTAATAGGAGTGGCCTATTTTTCATGAAATATGATGCTCAGTCTTGACCAAGCATGGTGCATTTAATTCCATCACTAAATTTAGCAGTAGATAAGTCAGTTATAAAAAGACTACCTATGAATGCTACTAGATCTGCCTGTGTACACATTTATAGTCTGCTCATCATCCTGATCTTTGAGCATCTAACCTATTTTAAAAGTAAACACATGAATGATCTCTGTATTGTTCCTTTCTCTCCATCCCTAGATCCTGTCATTGACCTTTTTCTTTTGCCAGCTGAACAGTTTCCAGGTTATTTTCACCCATCTGCTGACAATAAAAAGATTTAATCTCTCTCTCTTTGTGGTCTCTCCATTCGTGATCCTTTGAATCACCTTCAGAAGTATTGATCTTCAGTGACAGTGCATGCCTGGATGACCAGACTCTTTACTAAAATGTGTTGTTATACTGCTCTCTTGCCTGCCCTTAGTCATTTGTCACCTGACTTGGTCGGGGTCTGTACCACAAATGCATTCTGATTATTACCTATTTCATCTGCCCTATAAAAGACTCATAAGCAACACCATAGAGCAGTGTCTATTGGACTCCAGTTTTATACACACACTGATATTTTCAAATTACCACTCCTATCATTCAATGCAGTTCCTGTAAAAGAGATTTAGCTCTACAGCCATGGATCTTCAAAGGAGGATAAGAGTGAGATTATATTTACACTGACTGTGCTATATTTTTGAAAACTGTTGTATACAACCAAAATAGATACTAACTGGGTCTATGCTGATTTCTAACAGCAGTGGGAATGTCTCTAGTTAGATCATGAAGGAGCATGCAAAGCAATTTCTTAAGAAAAGACTCTGAAAAAGAATAGTGAGTTCCAAACTTTAATGTTAGCATTATTTTATTGGATTTTGATTAAGCTAGCCCTACTGCTCTGTCTTGCTACTGCAGACCTTAACTATAGTTTAAGAATATAATTTTTTGACAATCCAGCTGGCTATATATTATAAATAACAAAAAAAATTGATCATAGACTTATAAATATGTAACGTTTAAATGAATGGGCTTAGATGAGTCTCATACATATACTGGAGTATTGAATACCTTTTCAAAAGTAATGTTGGCCTATCTTTTGTGCTGATGAACTCAATGGGAGTTTTATCATTGACTTCCATTGGAGTGGAATTACACCATCACTGAAAATCACACCTAATGGGTTTATGGGAAAGTGTGAAAAACACTATCTTCCATTCTATGTATTCATGTAAATGCATTCACAATTACACCATATCTTTATCTTTCTGTGTACTCACAGCCTGCAGGTGTACACTAAATATATCTTACATATATTAGTATAGTCCCATATCAAATAACATTAACATGAACTAAATGTTCCCTTGTGTGTTTCAGCAGGTCCACATGGGCCAGTTATTGTATGACATGTAAGTGCACTTTGGAATGAACATCTCTTGTGTGTGTATGTGGCAGAGAGAGGAGGGAGAGGTGCTGACCAGTGTTCCCTCTAACATTTTCTATTTTTGTGTGGGTTGTATTTTCTTTTGAGTGGACTGAAATTTCTTATATGCAACATTAATATTGAGGCAGCATGTAAATATACACCACCAATACAAACAAAACACACACACAACAAAACTCAGAGCGGAAGACCCAAAACAAATTATCACATGACTTCAGGGTTTGTAAACAGATGGATGTTTCAAAAAAGCTTGCAAATAAGGTTTCATCCCATAAAACAACTAGTATCACTCCTAATACTTGCTACTTCTGACTCCTAAGAGCCAGAACTCCACCACATTAAGATCTGGCCTTAATGCAATAAAATGAATATACCGTGTATTAATTAGTAACACAGGATTTTAAAAATCATTATGATCAGAGTTTTAGATATCTGCAACATTCTGTTAAAAGAATTTTTTTTCTTTCTTACTGAAAGCCATTAGCATCTATGTAAACTTTGTTTGAAATGTAATCATGCAAATGTCTTAGCACACCTCCTTCCCATGTAGCCTGCTTTCCTCCCTGGCTCCAACCTAGCCAGACAGACAACTGCAATCTGGACTGTAAAAAATGAGTCAGACACCCCAAATAAACTGTCCCCTGCTTCCATCTTACTGTACAGATGCCAGACCTCATCAACCCTCTCTTTCCCCCACCTACCCCTGTGCAATCTGTGCCCCCAGCCCAGGTAGGGGCTGGGATAAGATCCTGTTTCTCAAAGTAGCAGGCACCAGTAATCTGTCCTGTCCTGAATCCCAGCAAAAGCACAAATAATCCACACCTCCCCATCTCACAGCACAAGCTACTCCACCTCACCTCAATGTCAATGCTCATACACCTCCTCTTTCCCCCACCTACGCCATGCAGTCAGCCCCTTACTTTCCTCTTCCCGGGAGGCTTGAGAGTGCTGCATTTCTGCTTCTCTGTCCGGCACACAAAGGATTCTCCAAACTCCTCTCCCCTCTGGCTCCCCCTCCCAATTACCCACTCCTTCCTTCCCTCTGCCTAGCCATTGATTCTCTCCTTATCTTGCTCTTTATTACCTGTCCTGAGAGCTGCCCATTTCAAGTGCGGAGCAGCTGTTTAGCTGCTTGTTTAGCAGAACAACGGCACACCCCCTGCTGATAAGCTGAGCTCCCTGACTGTGCAGGAGTTTTGAACTTCTGAGCAGAGCTCAGAATACAGACCCGCAGCTTAGAGGGAACTATGGTGCTGACTGTATTGTTAAAAGAACTGCACGGGATCTTTTTCAGGGGGATAAGGCAAAACGCCACATTTATTGGTAATATAAATATTACCAATCTATACTGAATCATTATGCATATGATATACTATACCCATGTATTCATACACACACACACACACACCATCTTCTTGTTTAGCTACCAACTTGTTTAGTTACCAACAAGTTAAGGGAACTTGTTGCTCCCCTTAACTGACTGGCCAGGTAAGTTAGATGCGGGAGGGGAAGGAGCTGGGCTTCTGTTGATCTGGATCCATGCGCTGGTGTTGATAAGATGAGACCTGGAGTCCCAGGCAAGACACCCCACAATTATAGAAGCTTCAATCTATAAAAGCAGTGAGGAGTCCTGTGGCACCGTATAGACTAACTGAAGTGTTGGAGCATCAGCTTTCGTGGTCAAAGACCCACTTCATCAGATGCATCTGACAAAGTGGGTCTTTGCCCACGAAAGCTTATGCTCCAACACTTCAGTTAGTCTATAAGGTGCCACAGGACTCCTCGCCGCTTTTGCAGATTCAGATTAACACGGCTACCTCTCTGATACAAATCTATGCATTTCAGTTGTGTCTGTTAGGGTATGTCTACACTACAGCGCTAATTCGAACTAATTTAGTTAATTCGAACTAAGCTAATTCTAACTAACGCGTCTAGAACTAAAAACTAGTTCGAATTAGCGTTTTGCTAATTCGAACTAGCATGTCCACATTAATTGGACCCTGAACCAGGCTGAAGGATGGCCGGAAGCAGTGCCGGCAGGGCATCAGAGGAGGACTTAGAGCGTGGAGATGCTGTCTCAGGCTAGCCGAGGGCTGCGCTTAAAGGGACCCGACCCCCACCCCGGACAGACAGTTCTCAGGAGTGCACCGCTTGCAAAGCAGTCCTGGCTTGGAGTGCCCGGAGTGCCCACACTGGGCACATCACAGCACTCGGCCATCAGCCCGGCTGCACTTGCCGCAGGCTGCCATCTGGGGAGAGGGGACAATTGGGGGGCTGCAGGAGAGCTTCCACCCCCAGAAGCCCGCAGAGCCAGCCCAGTCCTCCCCATCAGGGGCTCGAACCCCATTCCTCCCTCACCTCCTTCCACTTACCCTTCCCTAGCCCCTCTTCTTGATGTACAAAATAAAGGACAATTGTGGTCAAAAATGGAATCTGTCTTTATTGAACAAAACTGGGGGAGACTGGGTAAAGGAGGTGGGAGAGGGGAAGAGAGAGGGTGCGAGAGGGGAGGGCAACTACAATGATAAGGGGTTGGGAACAGGTCCCATATGAAGAGAGTCTAAAGAGACTGGGACTTTTCAGCTTAGAAAAGAGGAGACGGAGGGGGGACAGGATAGAGGTCTATAAAAGCAGGAGTTGGGTGGAGAGGGTACATCAAGAAAAGTTCTTCATGAGTTCCCATAAAGAAGGACTAGAGGACACCAAAGGAAAGGAATGGGTAGCAGGATTCAAACTAGTAACAGAAAGTTCTTCTTCACAAAGCAAAGAGTCAACCTGTGGAACTCCTTGCTGCAGGAGGCTGTGAAGGCTAGAACTGGAACAGAGTTTAAAGGGATGTGAGATCAAGTCATGGAGGTTGGGTCCATGGAGTGCTATTAGCCAGGGGGTAGGAGTGGTGTCCCTGCCCAAGGTTTGTGGAAGGCTGGAGAGGGATGGTACGAGACAAATGGCTTGGTAACTGTCTTCGGTCCATCCCCTCCAAGGTCCCTAGGGTTGGCTTCTGTCGGCAGACAGGCTACTGGGCTAGATGGACCTTTGGTCTGACCCAGGACGGCCATTGTAAACTCAGGGCTCAGGGTCGGGCGTCTCAGTGGACCCCCTTGATTTTCATGCACACCTGCTCCTGGTTGGCCAGGCTGGCAGCTCTCCTGCCCTAGACGACCACTTTCCTGTGCCTAGTGCGGAGATCGTGGACGAAGTCCACGATGTCCGCACTAGCCCAGGCGGGTGCCCACCTCTTGCGGTCCCGGGCAAGCTCCCGGGAGCCGCCAGCCTGGTCCCGGGAAGAGGGGGAGGGCTGGGGGGCATCGGGTGGCTGGCTCGAGCCGTGCCAGGTGCAGGGTCTGCTGGCTGGGTGCTGGCAGGCTTGCACCTGGCACGGGCACCATAGCCAGCCCGTGCCCGTTTAAGGGGTCCGGGGCCGGGAGGGGGGCAGACGAGTTTCCCTGGTGTTGGCCAGAGTGGCCACCAGGGAAACCTGGGGAGGGCTAGCCTCCCACTAGTTCGAATTAAGGGGCTACACACCCCTTAATTCGAACTAGCTAGTTCAAACTAGGCTTAATCCCCGTAAAATGAGGATTACCTAGTTCGAACTAAGCGCTCCGCTAGTTCTAATTAAGTTCGAACTAGCGGAGCGCTAGTGTAGTGCCTATGAAAGTTAGTTCGAACTAACGTCCGTTAGTTCAAATTAACTTTGTAGTGTAGACATACCCTTAGTTCTTAGATCTGTAATGCTTTCTGCTGAGTGTTATCCCCAATGCTGCCACATTCAGTGTCAAAGAGGGTGTTTACTTTCAACTCCAATTCTGCTTGGAAAGGCTGTCCATGGGTGTGTCTAGACTACTGAGTTTTGTCGACAAAAGTGGACTTTTGTCGACAAAACTATTCCTGCGTCTACACTACCGCTGAGTTCTGTCGACATAACGTTGACAGAACTCAGCAGTTTTGTCGATGCTGGTAAACCTTATTTTACGAGGCATAACACCTTCTGTCGACAGAGTTCTGTCGACAGAAGGTGTTATTGCCTGTAGGTTTTGTCGACAACGCAGCTTGCTTTGTCGACAGAACTGAATGTGTCTAGACGCTCTATGTCGACAGAAGTTTTGTCGACAGTATCTGTCGACAAAACTTCCGTCGACAAAACCCTGTAGTCTAGACATACCCAAGATGTCTGATCCTTTCACAATGAGCTCACTTAACAGTGCCTTGGTATCCTTGGGTTTGGCTCCTATTTTCTCCCTTTCCAACAGATGCAACAGTTAATCCTCAGAGGTACTTGCCTTCCAGTCTCATCCATTCACACCTTATTCATCAAGAACAAAATCACTTTAAAGTCAAAGGAGTCATATCTATTCCACTTCTAGCACAAAGGCATTTTCTTTGCCTTAATTATTCATAAAGACTATAATATTTTTAAAAAGAATTAAGACAAAGTTTCTGTATTATGAAAAGACTTAATAGACGGTTTCTACAATATGAAAAGACTTAATACAAAGTTATATGAAAAGACTTAAGATACATTATAAAATGACTAATACAAAGATTTATCTACAACCACCTTGATTTCAAGCCTTTTGACTGAAAACCCCAGTGTGCTGTGAGGATGAGAGATCTTAAAATTTCCATCTTAGCATCCCCTACAATATGTGCCTAAAGAACTGACACAACAGTCTGTTGTTACGGTTTTCCATTCTGTAACCAGCTCATTCATTATATTGTAAGAATGTTTTATGAAAAGGCACAATGTTCTGATTGTAAAAGAACCCTACAACATAAATGTAGTCTGTGGGTTCATTTTCACAGAGACAGGTAGATGGGAAAAATTGTTTTCAACTGGAAGACAGATCAATGTGGGTGATTTGAGCTTTTATTGAAACTCACAGTAAGCAACATGTATCCACAATGCAATGAAACCTACAGGGGTTTTGCAAAACCCTATGAAATATTTGAAAGGGATGCCTCCTTAGATTGTACATTAAACAGTTTGGCTTGCTTGTCGTTCTATAGTCCTCTCATCAAACTAGGCCAGATAAAGATTTTTCGGGTACTGCATAGGAGACGGGGACACAATAAAGGGATTTCAAAGAAATAGATTGCAGAATCTGTCAACGTTTATTTCATTTGCCATTGGATTTAAAGGCTGCTCTTCTAAGCGACTTGAACTTTATAAAAATTATCAAGTGAAACTTTCCTTTCATTATAGATTGGAAATGCTTGGCTCCAAGTAATTGGAAGTATATTTTAAGGGAAATTTATTCCAGCATTTACAATAACTATATTCTTTCTCCTCCTCTGAACCTTCCCCCTAACCTCTCTCAATTATTGATGGAACTATCAAGTATGATTTCTCAGTTCAGTAGGTTGTCTACTCACTCCATAAACTAAGCAAGCAACACTGGAAAATACTTTTGGGGGCTAAGCAATTTTTCCTTGAACAGTTAACTGGTGTATAAGAATTTTGTATATTTTTCCAAACTCAAAGAAAGACACACATAGTGATCATTATTTGAGAAAATCAAACAGTGGCTCCAGTTTATTCTGTTTCCCACATTGCTGTATATACATCTATCTGAAAAATGAAATAAGACATAGACTATAAACTCTGTTCTATGCTGAAGCTCTAGTGTAGAGACCCATTTATTGGTCTGAGAGCCGATAAAGCCTTTGTCATCAGTGCCTATGAACCTACACTGACTAGCACAGAGGAAAGCAAGAAACAGTTCTACTCTGAACTGGACTCCATCTTCAGATTAACTTCTGCATATGAGAATCTCAGTCCGCTGGGAGAGTGTGCAGAACAGAGTCTGCTCATCACTAACCCCATTTTTTAGGCAAAATGACAAATATAAAATGGCATGGACACCTGCAGGCCAAGCAATGGCACCTCATCAACTATATTGTCACCAATCAATGAGCTAACACAATGTCAAAATTACCAGAGCCGTTTATAGAACAGAATGCTGAACAGATCACATACTGGGACCCCAAAATCAACAGAACAGCCTTCAACATAATAATGCTCAAAAATATTGACTAACAGGGGCAGTTTCAGCCTTCACTGGATGACAAGGTTTTTTGCAAGTCCACCAATAACTGGCAATCCAACAGAAAAATGGATGTGATTACTGATATCATGAGATCAGGACTGGGGACCAAAGAAGGGTACGTTGGGATTGGCTCAATGAGAATTAGGACATTTCTAAACTGCTAAGTGTCAAGCAGACAGCATTTATTGAGTGGCAGAATGATCTCACTTCCATTTCAAAAGTAGCCTTAAGTACCTACAGAGTAAGGTACAGTTTGAACTGAAGAGAACCCAGGATAAATGGTGGGAGAGGAAAGTTGCAGAAGTTCAGCATTACACAGAAACAAACAATGCAAAGAAGTTCTCTGACTCTCTTTAAGCAGTCTACAGACCATGAAAATATGGCACAGCTCTCCTGAAATTGGCAGATGGCATAACCCTCATGAAAGAAATGGAGGGAATCATACAGAGAAGAGCTGAGCTCTTCAATATCTCCTCAATAAACTATCCACACTTGATCAAGCATGTTCTTGATCAATTACCTGATAAACCCATCAAAGAGGACCACAACCTCTCTGCATCAGTTGAATTCATAAAGCCATCAAACAATTGAATTCTGGCAAAGAGTCTGGAAAGGATTGTATTCCAGCAGAACTATACAAAGTAGCAGGCTCAAAGGTTATCAAGGTGTTTCATGACACTATGTGTAACATTTGGGAGGAAGAAGCAATGCCACAAGACATCAACCACTGTTCAAAAATAAAGGGAGAAGAGCTGACTTCAAAAAGGACAGAGGCATCTCTCTGTTCTGTACAGCATGGAAAAAAACTAGCCCAAATTCTACTGAGCAGACTTGAAAAATTATGAAAATTGAAAATTGTGTTCCTAGCCTATGCTTCAACTTCAACTCCATCTCACAGTCGGTGCAGTAAGCAGTCAGACAGGGAGGAGCACTTCCCAGCTGTTTAGAAAAAAGAACTTTAAGTAATTATCCATTGTCTAGCACAGCAAAAGACAATGACGGACTATTAGAGCTAATGAAAAGACATTCAGACAACTCAAAATTGACAAGGAACATCCTGGCTTTCAAGTTAGGAGAGAGTTACATTTCACTGATAAACCATGAGTCAACGTGGCCTAAGAGCTTGTTTACGTTACTAACATAAGTGACCATACAGTCACTGCAGTAATTAAAGCAGTGGTTCATGTCCACACTCACTCCTTCTGTCTTGCCATGTGCATTGTCACCAGGAATGCTTTCAGTGACTGAAATGGGGCAGTGTGGGACACTGGCAACTTGAGTCCAGCATGATAGCTTTGAGGTCACCAGAGGCAAGCCACAAGCCCACTAACTGGGTAAACGGTGGGGGACTGCAGATGTAATCCTCCTTTGGGTTGGCAGCCAACAGCTGGTGTAAGAAATGCAGGGACTGTACTGAGGATATGGGCTGTCTTTGAGCACTACATCCTTTCTACAGCTGAAGGGAATTCTGTAAAACTGTTCAAAGGCAATAGGTAATTTGTATTAGAAAACAATATTTTTTTCTGTAAAGGCTTTAAAGCCTGAGGTTTCATTTTTATGTTTATTTTCTGTGTAACTTGTATTCTTTTGCTTTCCCTTACTATCTCACCTTTGAATCTGTGGATTTTTTACTAAAAACACTTTTTTTAAAATCCCAAGCAGCTCTCTGGCTTGCAAATTGTGTGGAATATATGTATGAAAAGGGAGCTGCTATCTGTTGGTTTCACACTTTCTGTGTGAAATATGTGATGAACCAGAGGGAATGATCTGAGTGTCGCAATTAGAAACTCAGTGAGAATATATTTGGGGAGAGTTGGGATTAGAAGAGCTGTTGGTATCATGCTGCAAAGAGAAGCTGGGCAGGCTGAAAGCAAGGGGAGGCCGTAAAGCGTATGTAATGGCAAGGACCACCAAAAGGAGAGGTAAAGGGGGCAACTGCCCTGGAGCCTGGCAATTCTAAAGGACCCAGGGCTGTCAGCTGCCACTTCTAGGCCCCTTAAATCACTGCTAGAGTACCATGCAGCATGTTCCAGGCAACTCTAAAGGCTGTGAGAGTGATATGCTCTGGGCAGTGCTAAGGGCCATCTGCTGCTGGCCCCACTCCTTCTGCCAAGGCCCCGCCCCTTACAAGAGCATATTGCCATCACCCTCCTCCCCCCCACACACACAACTTTGCCCATGCAGCATGCATGGCTATCAGCTCCCCTGTGGCTGGCTACTCTTGTCAGGGATCTGAACAATAGCTGCATAGCAAAGGATAGGATAGAGGACAGGTGATGAAAGAGACCCTTGTCTATCTGTGTGATCCCCAAAACATCAAAATGCCAATTTGTCATAAACAACGCTTCTCATGGGAAAAGGTTGCTTTTGATGAAACTTTTTACAGGAAGGTTTCTCAGGTCCAAGATAGAATTTCTAGTAAAGATGAGAGACACAGCCTCATATTAAAATAGGCAAGAACATGGGGAACAAAGCAGTCACCTCGGATGTGAGATACACAGGTTAAAATGCTCCAGGGGGTAGCCAAGTTAGTCTGTACAGGATAAACTTAAAAAACAAAAATTGGTCTGGTAGCACTTTATAAGACTAACAAAACATGTAGATGGTATTATGAGCTTTCGTGGGCACAGCCCACTTCTTCAGAACTCCGGTCATCTGAAGAAGTGGGCTGTGCCCACGGAAGTTCATGATACCATCTACATGTTTTGTTAGTCTATAAAAGGCTAACAGACAGGTTAAAATGTCTGCTCTCCCTGATTTGGAGGAGGATCTTGATGCAAAGCTCTCATGTGAATGCCTTAACCACCACATTATTGGCTGTTCTGGGATAGGTACTTATGTCTCCTATTTGTCATGAAGACATATCAAAAGTTCTGTTTCATCCCAATGAATCATAGGAAAACTTTATGAAATCTTGAAAATGTTCACAGAATGGAAAAATCATTTCCTGTTCATGCCAGGTCAAATTAGAACATTGTACCTTCCAATGTTTCCATTTAAAGCATTGGGAGTGGGAGATGGGAAAGTCTTGTTTTAATAGGAATTGTATAGTTCTTCACTGAAGTTAAGAAGTGGTGTTATAGACTTCATATGTTTCATGACTCAAAAATATTGACAGAGCAGGCTTATAATACTTATCACAATAAGAAAATATGTAAATGATAAAAAACTTACTGAGGGGAGGGGAAAGCAAGCTAATTAGGAAATTGTAATCAGTCTTCTCATCATCTACCAGAAATAATTAGCACAGCATACTATCATCCAGCTGTTGATTAAAGGTATTTGCTTAATATATTTGAAGTAATTATACTTGTTCATAAGGCTCTGTCAGCATTTCTAGTAGGAACTCTGTTCCTCAGGGTATTGTACCTTTAAGATTTGTTCAGGGATGCATGTAAAATTTAATTAGTCAGCATTACAACTCTTTTAGCCACATTTGATCAAAATCATATCATATGTGTATGTATGTGTGTATAAATTATGAATATAACACGCTTTACAAGCTGCAGATCCAGTCTTACAGGCTGCAAATCCTCAGGTAAATGGGAATTTTGGGAGCACAAAGGAATGCAGTAATGAGTAAGAAGTCAGTATATAATATGTATATAAGATCTTGTATATACTTTGCACTTGTGCTCTCAACTGGCCATGAATTCATTTTAGGTGAAATTTAAGGTGTTGGTTTTGACATAAGGTGGCTAACTGACATTGGCCCTGACTATTCCCTCTTCCTGCAAGATATCATGGCTCTTAAGATTATGTGAGGTAGAGGTATTCAACATAACATTGTCAGTGAGAAGACCTAGCAATTGTCTTCATCTATAGTGAAGCTATAGTTCTTTAGGGTATGTCTAGACTGCATCCCTCTGTTGGCAGAGGGATGCAGATTAGGCAGGTTGACATTGCAAATGAAGCGGGGATTTAAATATCCCGCAATTAATTTGCATTAAAATGGCCACTGTTTTTGCCAACTCCGCACTTTGTCGACAAAAAGAGGCAGTCTAGAGGGGGATCTGTCGAGAAAGAAAGCCTTTTTCGACAGATCCTGTAAACCTCCTTGCGGGAGGCATAAGGGATCTGTGGAAAAAAGCATTCTTTCTCAACAGAACCCCCTCTAGACCACCTCTTTTTGCGGACAAAGTGTCAAGTCGGCAAAAATAGTAGCCATTTTTTATTCAAATTAAGCATGGGATATTTAAATCCCCGCTTCATTTGCAATGTCGACCTGCCTAATCTGCATCCCTTTGCCGACAGAGGGATGCAGTCTAGACATACCCTTAGGCTGTGTCCAGACTCCATGCCTCCGTCGACGGAGGCATGTAGATTAGCCAGATCGGAAGAGGGAAATGAAGCCGCGATTAAAATAATCGCGGCTTCATTTAAATTTAAATGGCTGCCCCGATCTGCCGATCAGCTGTTTGTCGGCAGATCGGGAGAGTCTGGACGCGATGCCCCGACAAAGAAGCCTTTCTTCATCGACACAGGTAAACCTGGTTTCACGAGGCTTACCTGTGTCGATGAAGAAAGGCTTCTTTGTCGGGGCATCGCGTCCAGACTCTCCCGATCTGCCGACAAACAGCTGATCGGCAGATCGGGGCAGCCATTTAAATTTAAATGAAGCCGCGATTATTTTAATCGCGGCTTCATTTCCCTCTTCCGATCTGGCTAATCTACATGCCTCCGTCGACGGAGGCATGGAGTCTGGACACAGCCTTAGTGAAGCTGCATCTATACCATTGGAAGAGCTTCTCCCAATAAAATATTTAATCCACCTCCCATGAAATGATAGCTATGTATGTCAATATGAGAAGCTGTGCCATCCACACAGCACTGTAAATACAGTGGGTTAGATAAGGATAACAGGAAAGAGATTGTCTCTGTTCTCTTTGCTTAGTTGCATGAGCATTGTAACCAAGGGCAAAATCCTTACAAATTATCTTTCTTCTAAGACATTACACTTTTTTGCAGGGTGTTTGTATAATTTAAAATGGAACTGGCCTACTCTATCTCTGGTGCAATTGTACTGAAATCATTGTGATTGAAGGGGGAATAACTCATCTATTTTTGCCCTACTTACTGTTAAGAAATCAAAGTTATTCACTGAGCTGAATATTGAAAGTTGGTTTTTTTTCAAAAGAGCCCACATTGCATTCAAACAGTATTATACTATTGAAAATGTATTCCTTTCTTCACTTTAAGCCAGTCAGTAACATGCTTTAGGTATACCAATTTAAAATTACTTTGCATCCAAGGGTCCCAGTAGTCTTTGCAAAATATATGGAAAGATTTCATTAAACATCAAGAAATTGATTTATCGTGTCATAATTCATTCTTTTGACAAAAAATCTGGCTTCACGATGTGTGGAAAAATTAAACACCTTTTTCTTTTTTATTCTTTTATTCCCCTTTTTATATCCATCTTCACTGGAAAAGAGTAAGGAGGGAGTGAAAAGTGAAAGGAGAGTCAGATTTTTTCTTTAAAAATTATACCAAAGTTTTTCTTTTCAAATTGTCATTAAACAATGGAAAAAATCAAAGTAGTACATATGTTTTTGCAAAATGTTTCAACTTCACAGAAATATCCCCCCATCTAAAAATTTCAAACAGCTCTAGTAATGAATAAATTAATGCAGAGAGTAGTTGAGAGGCTTTTGCAAAGAAAGACAGGAAAAGCAGGAAACAAAGCCCTGACTTCTTGACTCCCAGAAATGTGTTTGAGCCACCAGACATATTTTCCTGCTCAAGACCACGGGAAAAATATGTATGATGTTGTACAGTATTAACTGTTAACATTAACTTGTGTTTAATGTTAATTGTATAATCTGATTTCCTTTTTATGAGTTTTCCAATGCACATTTAGAATGTGCTATTTATAAGCCCTTTCCTCATGAGTCATTTCATGTCTACCTTTTAAAACTTAAAACTGAACTTGTTTGCTGTTCCACTGAGAACTCCTTTTCTGAATTCCCAGCAGTTTATGGGAGATCATGCAGGTCAGGGCGGATGTTACACGTATGAGATCCAATCGAAGACTGCATTTATACTGAAGTATCTATGCTAATGTATTGGTTTTGCTTTTTGATACTGTGCTGTCTCCGTACAAATAGTGCTCTTTGTTAGTGGCAGTGGAATTAGACTGGAGTCATCAAAGGCCTATTTGGCTGATGTGTTGAATTTGTGGAAGTTTGTGAAATCTGTTCTTCATTTTTGGTAGCGGTTCAGAAACAAAGGGCAAGTTACTATGCTACTCAGCTCTGTGCACACCCTGCGCAGCCTAGGGCGAGGGCAGGTAGGTAAAAGTGCCTCCCAGTCTGGGCTGCTTCCAAGAGTAAAATGGAGCAACCCATGGGACCCATCTCTGCTTGTGTGCTACAACATGGCCTCAAATAGCTGTGTTGTGTGCTCCAACTCTAACTCCCCTCTTTGTCCCTAGCACAATCTGCACCTTGGTACACACACAAAATTATCCTACTTTCAAGTAGGAATAAGGGATCCTCCGGAATAGGGCTTTATTCCGGAGGATCGCGCCAGTCTGGACGCTCTTTTCCGGCTTTTCCCCAAGCGGAAAAAAAGCAGCGGACATGTTTATTTAAATCCCACGGGGAATATTTAAATCCCCGCGCATTTCCCTATTCCAAAGTTATAAATTAGCATGGCTATTCCGAAGAAGGGGCCAGTGTAGACGTAGCCCTACACTTTCTCTACTGAATTCTGCATCTTTCTCTCTGCTGTGCTAGTTGCATTTCCCTGCTACCAACTACAATTAATGATCCACTGAAAGCTGACTTTTCTGTTGTTTTGACATCATGTGGAGACTGTTTGGGGTAGTTTGGTTGACTAAAGAAAGCTCTATTCCTCTTTCAGAATCGGTAAAGTGACCACTTAGCTTAATAGTGATGTCTGTTATCTCCATTTCCAGAGTAAAAACTGCTGTTTGTACACTGAGTTTTCTACTATGTTATCTAAGCAGGTATATTTTGGCGCATTTTCTTTTGCTTTCTTCTGCTTCTGTGATATATCCAATGGAGCAGGTGTGTCCAAACTCTTTCCTTCTCTTTACTTTATCATTTATGGATTCAGACTATTTATTTACAGCAAAAAATGGAGGATTTGAGTTTTTCTTAATTTTCTACTTCTATTATGTATTTATACATCTTTAGATCAATCCAGTGAGGTAATCAGCAGTTTACAAATACTGTATGAAATATGTTACATAACTGAGTGTGTTTTAAAGGTCTGATTTCATACTTGGCAAGAGATGTAGCACAAAACCACAAGCTCTACCAATGATTGTGTCAATAGAACAAAGAAACCAAGCATATGTGATTATTTTAGTGTTATCTATAAGTAAAAATAAAAGTATCATGCATTAATTTGATGTTGTGTAATCTTGTGCTTCATGAACCCTATGCTGTTCTATTTCCTGCTCCCTGAATGCAGTGGTCTCAATCCTGGTTCTTTGAAGAAAAGAGAAAACTATAGGTACTTAGCATTAGGTATATGCAGCTTCGTAGGGCCCGATGCAATGCATCTACTATTTGCATTGTTGTTTTCTTCAGCTCTGCTAACCTAACATGGTCATGGCTATTGCCTGTTTTGATTAACAACTTACCTGCATATCACTAGGGAGGGGAGAAGGACAGGGGTTATGTGTGTTCTGTGTTGCATCCATTCCAATAAATTAAAAAGACTTCTCAGTTTCAACAGGTCCATGAAATAAGATTTTTATGATAGAGGGAATTCAGACATATGTTACAGAGTTCTGTCAATTTCAAGAGGTTCTTGTTATATGAACCAGGATATTTTAAGCTAGAAAAGTCATGGAGTATGATTTATCAAACAATAAGATATTGTTGGTTTTCTATTGTATGTCATTGATATCATGGCATTTATCTCAGATAGTTGCTTAATCTGAATTGATAAGAGGGTGTGTCATCTGAAGAGAAGGCAGCAAATAAAGGAGTCACCTAGCTAGTAATTTATTGGGCCAACTGGAGTTAAATGAGCATTATTTCAGTGCATCCAGAACATGTCATAAGTTAGCTGCAGAGACATGAAACAGCTTTGCTTTAGCATCTGCCTTCTACAAGATCCCTTCTGGATCCCTGATTTTGGCTCAATAACCATGCTCCTGACCCTATTTTTCATTTGTTGTCCCCCAAATTCAACTTAGTCCTTCATTCAGTAATTTTCTCCCCTGAGGGTGATGGCAGAAGCTTCATATATGGGCTGGAACTATGTCAGCTGTAGAGTCTCTTTCTAGATAGTTTAAGGCTTGGAATACATCTGAGAATTCTCCTGATACACTATCTGTCATTTTGTAACATTTACAGCAATCTTCTTTTTTAATTTCATGACTAGGCAGGCTTTGTCCTAATGTACATTTGAATGGAGGAGTCACTTATGTTGACATTGAGTCATTAAAGAGTTGTCATTTAATTTGGATATTACACCTACCAATTTTTAGTGTAACAATTACTTTCTCCTGTTTTTTAAAAATATTCCTCCCTCCCACTATTGCAATAGACCAACACAAACAGCAAAGCCCAATTAAACAATTGTTCAAGGAAAATAGTAAAAATGACTATATACAGCATGTTGCTAAATGTAAAAATAAACACACTAAACAGAGCCTTTTAATTCTACTCTCTTTCAGATGGGCTAATTTTTAGCTTTTAATTGTGACAATAATTGATATTTTCAGACAGTAGGTTTTAAGTTATATAACTATCTGTATGCAACTGTGATTTGCCTCAATGTTAAAGATGGCTTGATATTCAAACCTCAAAATGTTCTTTGGATTTCTGTATTGTTTTCTTAGCTACCATAAAATATAATATCCTTGAAATAACTTGCCATTTAATAGTGTAAGACTTTGAGACATCCATTAGTGGGACAATTCTATTTTTTACTCTTTTTTTAAATGTCAAGCACTTCTGCGGAGGACCAATATCTATCAAGAAAACTTTAGAATCAGATGCAGACATTGTTTCCTTTAACTATGCTGCTCCTTTGATCTATTTATGGTACATGTAACCATATGGAGATAAATTTCTGGGCGGCAATTTCTAGGTGAAAACCTTTTATTCCTTTCTCTTGTACATGTGTATTTGATGTTATTCATTTCCAGGTTAATCTTTTTGCAGTGATGGTGATAAGAACATAAGAATGACACCAAGTCGGACCAAAGTTCCATCCAGCACAGTATCCTGTGCTCCAACAGTGGCAGGTGTCACGTGTCCAAAAGGAAATCAACACAATTGGTAATCAAGTGATCTATCCCATCACATATTCTGAGCGTTTGGCAGAGGCTCATTAGGGACATAATCCCTGCCCTTACTGGCCAATAGTCATTGATGCACCTATCCTCCATTAACTTACTAGCTTTTCAAAAACGTTTTTATAGTCTTGCAACATCCTCTGGCAGGGAGTTTCACAAGTAGATTGAGCATTGTGTGAAGAAATACTTCCTCTTGTTTGTTTTCAAATTGCTGCCTATTAATTTCATGAGTTTCATAATCTCATCGAGTAAGTCTACCCAGCGGCACTAACTCAAAATAAGCTATGGAATTTGAGTTATGCAAATTGCATAGCTTATTTTGAGCTTATTTCATGATAGTCTGTTTCAAAATTTGGCGCTGTGTAGATCATTATTCCAACAAGTCCCTTAAAACTCATGCAACGAGATTTACTGGGACATCAGAATAGCAAGCCTGTTATTTTGACGGCAATTCAAAATAACAGGCAAGCTGTTAAGATGCAAAAACATTATTTGGGACTACTGGACGTATCCCAAAATAGCACCATTGTATAGATGTACCCATCATGTTCTTGCATTATGAGAAGGAAAATATAACATTGTCTCATCTACATTCTCCACATCAGTTATGATTTTATAGACTTCTGTCAATTCTTCCTTAGTTGTCTCTTTTCCAAGATGAAAAGTCCAAGTCTTATTAATCACTCCTCATATGGCAACTATTCCATACCTCTAATCATTTTTTCCCTTTTCTGAACCTTTTCCAATTCCAATATATCTTTTTTGAGACGAGATAATCATATCTGCACATAATACTCAAGATGTGGGCATGCCATGACTTTATGTAGAGGCAATATGATATTTTCTGTCTTATTATCTATCTCTTTCTTAACAGATTTCCAACATTATATTTGCTTTTTTGACTGCAGCTGCACATTGAGTAGACATTTTCAAGAGAACTATCTACAATGACTCCAAGATCTCTTTCTTGAGGGGTAACAGATAATTTAGATCCCATCATTTTAAAATGTATAGCTGTCATTTTGTTGCTCATTCAGCCAGTTTCATGAAATCCCTTTGTAGCTCTTTGCAGCCTGTTTGGGACATAACTATCTTGAGTAGTTTTGTATTATCTGCAGATTTTTCCATCCCACTGTATACATTTCTGTCCAGATCTTTTTAAAGACTATGTCGAATAGGACTGGGGCCAGTACAGACTGCTGGGGACACCACTGTTGCTGCTTATTCTGTATAGGCATACAGACTCTTACCATAGCAATACAAACGATATCAACCTTCAGTCTCTTCAAGTTCATTATCAGAAGCAAAAGCTCTCCACAAACCAGGACAAACCAACTTAAAGTGACACCAGATGCTACCACATGTCTCCAATTGATGAGTCCCCTTCCCCCCCCAGCTCCTTTCAAGATCCATGAGTCCTATACAGATGCCTATCACAATGTGTGGTGTACCTCATCCAGTGCACTAAATTCACCAATAGCAACAATGTGGGTGAAACCAGACAACCACTATGCTCTCGAAAAACACACGCAGGAAAGAAATAAAAGCCAAAGCACCCTATCACCTGTGACTGAATGCTTTTCACAAGGCGATCTCTCGATATCTGACCTCTCAGTCCTTATACTCAAAGGAAACCTACCCAACGCCTTCAACAGATGTGAGTCTGGGACCTTAAATTCAACAAACTGTAATCTCTAACAGTGTCCTCCTCAGCTGCTTCCCATCACCTGCCTTTCCTCCCTATGACTTGAAAGGTGTTGATGGACCACTTCATCTTGAATGGTCCCTCGAAGTATATTAACTCCTTATGGTAAACAATCTGTTCTACCTTGTGTTTAGCAGGGCCACTGAAAAAGAGTTTTACGTCAGCTGTCGCTTTAACCAGTAGAAGTTAGTACAGTTTAAGACAAAATCTCACCCACCGAGGGTATGTCTACACTACCCCGCTAGTTCGAACTAGCGGGGTAATGTATGCATACCGCACTTGCTAATGAAGCCCGGGATTTGAATTTCCCGGGCTTCATTAGCATAAGCGGGGAGCCGCCATTTTTAAATCCCCGCTGCTTCGAACCCCGTGTAGCGCGGCTACACGGGGCTCGAACTAGGTAGTTCGGACTAGGGTCCTATTCCGAACTACCGGTACTCCTCGTGAAACGAGGTGTACCGGTAGTTCGGAATAGGCACCCTAGTCCGAACTACCTAGTTCGAGCCCCGTGTAGCCGCGCTACACGGGGTTCGAAGCAGCGGGGATTTAAAAATGGCGGCTCCCCGCTTATGCTAATGAAGCCCGGGAAATTCAAATCCCGGGCTTCATTAGCAAGTGCGGTATGCATACATTACCCTCCTAGTTCGAACTAGGAGGGTAGTGTAGACATACCCCTTGTCTTTATAATATCCTGGAATCAACATGACTAAAACAACAATGCATACAACTAAGGTCAATGATTCACATCTCAGAGCAAATTGATCTCAGTTCTAATCATGAAGTGTAGCATTATGGGGATGCTAAACTGTTGGAAGCACAGTCCATAAAATTTAATCATCACCTCAAATACTCAGATTAGCAAGGAGATTGCTATCACACCACCTTACAATAGCAGTTTGGTGTGACAGATAGCACTCTATATTCCATAAGGGTTACTAGGCTTGTTTTTCATTCATTCACTTACCTACTATCATATCATGTTCCATTTTTAGATAATATTCTGTCAATATCAGCTACTTACTACTCAAGATATTGAGATCCATTTAGGTAAAATTAACTTTCAAAGACCCAAGAAGGTGTATATATTGTTTTGTATTGGATAAACTCTGTCATCTGTAACCTCACAAGCATGTTTTACCTTTTGATGTTATTCATCCCATTAGCTGATTTCTCAAGTATTGGCTCTCATTTCTTAAGCTAAGATCCTATCGTTTTAGGGGCTATCCTGTCAAGTGCTTCATACTTGCATCCTATTCTATCTGACAAGCAAGTGTCTCAATTTTCTGAAGCTGGCTCCTGTTCTCTTCATTCTCACCAATCACTTCAGTTCTAGGAAATGAGCAGAGGAGTACATACCAGTAAGTACTAGAATACACTGGAAGAAAAAAACTGAGGGTGCGTTTACAATGCACCATTATTTCAAGATAACTAGCATTATTTTGAAATAATGATGCTTATTATTGTTATAATAATGCTATTATATAAAAAAATTCAAAATAATGGATAGCTTATTCTGAAATCTGTAAACCTCATTCTATGAAGAATAACACCTATTACGAAATAATTATTTCGAAATAAGGCATGGGTAGACGTTCCACTACTGCTATTTCGAAATAGCCCCTCACCAGGGCCATTCTAAGTTATTCCCCTCTGGGGCTCTAAATCGAGATAGCACATCTCCCTTAGGGAAGCCTGCCTTGGACTAATTTTGAGGCTTCCCTGCAGTGTAGATGTGCTATTTTGAAAGAAGATGTTTTTGAATAACTTTCAAAATAAGTGTGCAGTGTAGACGTACACTGAGAAAATAAGGGATTTTAAAATATCACATAGGTCCCTATAAAAAATTCTACAGAATCAATCTCATGAAGAAACAATACATTTCTAATATCCATCCAATGCAAAAAAACCAACAATGACACAACAATTAAAAAAAAACCCCACAGCGGTATTGCAGGCACCCAGACACTAAATGGTTTGGAAAGAGTGTGTGGAAGAAGTTCGTATTCATCTTCCATTATTGGTTTGTGTTTATTTTTTGTGGCTGACTTAACTGCAGTTCTGATCCTGGTTTTTCACTCTAGCTTAAGGAAACATCCTGATATTCTTACTTTAACAGAATTCAGTGGCAAAATTGTTATGCATTGGTAAATCAGAGACTGACAGAACACTGTTATGAGAAGCTAATTAATTGTTCCTTCCACCTAAATTATTGAGGTTGATTTTATTACATTTTCCCAGTTTACTTAATTAAAGGTAAAAAGAAAAAAAAGGCAGATTCCACTATCTTTACAAAATCAGCCTCATGTATTCAAATATGAAGTTACTTTGTAAACACAATTTACTTCTCCTTAAGGGGCTAAAGTTATTTTATCTGTCAAAATCTCTTCTTTATTTTCAGCTGTCTTGTTATGCAAGATAAGCCAGGATGTTTGGAGCCTGAGGTCATTCACTGAAGCCATGATTCTCTCTAGATATACCGAATATGGATCTTATAGTGTAGCTATCATAGTTAGATGTAGTGTCTCTTCTCTCTTATTGCACTGAGAATCCGCTACAGAATTGTTTCCAGTTGTGCCTATAGTAATGGTTCAAATATGAATTTCTACTTACATCTCATATGTGAAATTTTAGCTTAGTATTTAAATGAAAAAATGGTTATATACCTTTAGAATACTGATGGTTTGAACATTTCTCCTAGACTTTATATGGCATCTATAACTATCTGTGATGTTGGTATTGTGAAAGATAAAAAGATTGCATGAGATTTTCTTTTATAAAAATACTTTTCCATGTGTTTTCCATTTGAGCTCCTACTGACTATTTGAAAAACAGAAGTATTAATATCCTAGGTTACCAAACCACTCTTCCACTGCTTTTCAGTGGTGGGGATGGTGCTTCGCTCAGTTGATTGGTTTTTATATGATGAAGGAGGAGTCTGAGGGGGTTGCTACAGTTAGCTGGTTAGACAGGGTAGCCAATGGTGGGGAACTCTCTGTTACAGCCCCATCCTTAATCTAATTCCTGATTCCTAGGGTACATCTACATAGCAGTGTTATTTCGGAATTACTGGTGTTATTCCAAAATAACATAGCCCATGTCCTCAAAACAAGCAGTTATTTTGACATAATGTCAAAATAATGTTGAACTGGAGGACTTCTTACTCTGAATCCTGTAAAGGTCATTTTACAAGGAATAAGGGATGTCGGAGGAAAAGTTCTCTCTCTCAGACTTCCTGCTGTGTAGAAGGTGCCAAAAGCCGAAATAAGCTATTTTGACGTAAGCTACACAATTGACGTAGCTCAAGTTGTGTAGCTTATTTTGGCTTTAGTTCTGCTGTGTAGACGTACCCCTAATGATTGGCAGGGGTGGTCTGATTGCCAGTTTTGGTGTCTGGAAGGGATTATTTCCATCTGGCAAAACTGGCACACTATTGTGGGATTGTCCAGCTGGAATCCTGCTAGTCAGTTTGAGGAGTTGTTACATTTGTTGCAAGATTGACCCGTTCCAGTGCAGGTGAAAATGATAGAAAAGGTCTGACTGAGGAGATTCCTGTAACACATTGGACTGTGTGGACATTGGACATGGGTATGACAGTTCATGGAAACATGATAAATCTCTGTCTCTCAATACTTCATTTTAGCAATTCTACCTTTTGGGGGTGGGACAGTGTAAGTCAGCTGGCTTAGACCTGGCCCCCTGACTTGTCCTCAGGCTTGTAAGTAAAGGTCCAGCAGCCCCTTTCAAACGATGGGGCCTGAGGGCAGGGCAGGAAACAATACAAATGCAGCCCCTCAGTCAATAAAACCCCAGGCCCTGGTTCAGAGTGGGGCAGCCAAACAAACGAAGTCCCAAAGTCAGGCTAGCCCAGGCCCTGGCTCAGGGCAGGGCAGCAAACAAATGCAGTTTCTCCTGCACAAGCATGGAGGGGGAGACTGCCACCTGGTATGAGGGTGGAAGGGGTGGTGCGGGCTCTCCTTACACCACCACATCCCAGCCCAGGGCCCTAGCAGTGGCGGCCCTGGCTGTTACTGGGGTCAGTGGGGATTTGGCCCACAGAATGCTGACACACTCTAGAATGTTGTGAGATCAGCCTCACAGTCGTCGGCTTCCCCGGGACATTTCTTAACTCCCCCCTCGCCATGTACCTGGCTCCACTCTGCCTGCTGGGTCTCAGGGTCATGGTGGGGGGTCATGGACATGGTAAAGAAGGTTTCCTCTTCAGAGCAAGGGCCCTGCAGTCCAGGCCAGTCATCAGCCTCTTCAAGGTCCTCAGGGCTTTCCTGGCTTTGGAGCTGAGGGACAGGCCTCTGCTTCCTCCAGCAGCTGGTCCTTTACTGAGCTCCTGGGCTGTTATTGCTCCTGCCCCGCCTCTTGGCCTCCATGGAGTTAAACGGGCAAGACCCAGTTCAGCCCACCTCAGGGTCAGTGAGCGGCCACCCCTGCCCACTACAAATAGGATATACCAAGAACAAAACTCTTGCTTCCAGTCAGGATCCTTGGGCAGGCCTGGGGCTATAGAAGGATCATGACCTTCACATCCATCCTTGATTTCATATTATACCACTACTATTGAAGTTAGTTGAGAGATGCACTGGAACAACCCTGTTGAGTAGTTTGAAGTGATTTGCCAGTTAGTCAATGACTTTAAATTACTTCTTATTTCCACATTTAACCGTATTAGGGTGTCTGTTTGTCATTATTTCCATGCCCACATCAAAAGGCTTTTGTCACATAGGGGCTACGTCTACACTGGCCCCTTTTCCGGAAGGGGCATGTAAATTTCAGCAGTCGTCGTAGGGAAATCCGCGGGGGATTTAAATATCCCCCGCGGCATTTAAATAAAAATGTCCGCCGCTTTTTTCCGGCTTTTAAAAAAGCCGGAAAAGAGCGTCTAGACTGGCCCCGATCCTCCGGAAAAAGTGCCCTTTTCCGGAGGCTCTTATTCCTACTTCAAAGTAAGAATAAGAGCCTCCGGAAAAGGGCACTTTTTCCGGAGGATCGGGGCCAGTCTAGACGCTCTTTTCCGGCTTTTTTAAAAGCCGGAAAAAAGCGGCGGACATTTTTATTTAAATGCCGCGGGGGATATTTAAATCCCCCGTGGATTTCCCTACGACGACTGCTGAAATTTACATGCCCCTTCCGGAAAAGGGGCCAGTGTAGACGTAGCCTAAGAGTTTCTGTTGTCCTGTTCATACACAATGAAAGACATCGCACATTGTGGCACTTGTCTACTCTTGTATTTTACACTAAATGAAGCTTGTTTTTGTTCTTTCTAGAAAGATATCATTTCTTGCTGCCTTTTTAAAAAATGTTTGTCTTTCAAGACTATAGCCATTGCTGTTAGTCTTCCCCTTTTCCAGCAAGAGTTCATTTTTTTAAATGTTGAGATATTATCCTCATTTTAGCTTGCTGTAGGGAATACACTTCAACACTGATGAAAAAATAAATAAAATTATAGTTTTCATTATGATAATTTTAGGTTATTATAAACTTATCTTTCCTGAATTTTAGGAAATACAATTATATTTTTAAATGTTATGTTTGAAGAACATAAGTCACATGTTCTGTCATTAAATGAACTGCTCGAGCTAATTAAAGTAACAGTTAATCTATGCTTTTTCTCAGTAAGAGACAAGCCCCAAAACTGTGAAGAAGGTTACCTCTATGGTTATTAAATTGTACTTTTAACTCCCACATCTGTTTCTATAAAGTCTGGAATACAGCTTAATCATGCATTTAGCTTCAGTATGCTATGTTTTTGAGAGATGATACTTTGTGCCTTGTATTGAGTATTGGTGGGAAACTTTAATTACAAGTTGTAGGTGAAGCTACTGTGGGATGAAATCTTGGGATGTCTGGTTTTATGCAAACAACTAAAAGGAATGCTAGTCCTCCCCCTAGTTAAAGAATGTGAAATTGTTTTACTATAGTGCTTTCAGAAGAATTAGAGGTGTAAGGTTGGTGAAGTAGTATTTTTTCTTGGACCAATTTCTGTTGATGAGATAGCCAAGCCACAGAGCTCTTAGGGTACATTTACACTAGCCCCCTAGATCGATCTAGGGAAGCTAATGAGGGTGATCAAAATTGCAAATCAAGCCCGGGATTTAAATATCCCACGCTGGCTTTGCATGTTCCTGGCCAGTCGCCATTTTAGAAATTGACTAGCCCGAAGTAACTGCCCGCATCTACACATGGCAATGAAACGGGATTCCGGATTAAAGCCCTAACTCGAATTAGGTGGTATTCCTAATGGAATGGGGTTTTCCACCTAATTCAATTTAGGTGCTATATTCTGGAATCCCATTTCACTGCCACGTGTAGACTAGGGCAGTTACTTTGGGCTAGTCAATTTCTAAAATAGTGACTGGCCGGGAACATGCAAATCAAGCGCGGGATATTTAAATCCCGGGCTTGATTTGCAATTCCAGTCGCCCTCATTAGCCTCCCTAGATCGATCTAGCGGGCTAGTGTAGACATACCCTTAATGTCTCCAAAAGTTACAGAGACACAGCTACATACAAAGTAGAACAGATTGTTAGAGTAAGGAGCTGACACATACTGTGAGAAACTATCCAGGTAAAGTAACCAGTTAACACCTCTGCAGACACGAGATATAAACAAAAGGGAGATTAGTGGATTATAGATTGTTGCATTGAACCACAAATCTAGTGACTCTTACTGAAATTGATTTCTTGTATAAACACTCTATAATCTTCATTTAGCTTTAAGGAAAACATAGTTAGGAAGTATTTTGATTGCTTATTAAAGTAAAGTTTCAATTGAAAATGAAAATCTTTCTTTATTGCCCAGATGCTTACAAAGGCCTACATTCTTTTGTTATATTTAGATGTTTCCACTTGTATCAACAGTTAATATGATGATTGCTGATATCACTTTTCTGTGAATAGTGAAATGTTTTATGTACTAACATAGAACCAAACAACCCTGTAGTAATTGGTTACAAAAATAAGAAAACGATGAGTATAAAATACATCTGTATATAAAATCTGCCTACATTAAAACAACATTTTAAAGGCTTCACATTTGAGTTTCACAAGTTAGAGATAGGGTCAGAGGTTAAACTTGGGAAAGTTAAAAGTTACTTAAGTTAGTTGTCTTCAAGTCACCACTACATCCCAAAATATTCAAGGAGCAGACCAAGAAGATATCTGAGCCTCTAGCAATGATCTTCAAAAATACATGGAAGACAGGAGAGATTCCAGAGGACTGGCTATGGGCAAATACGGTGCCAATTTATACAAATGGAAACAAGGATAACTTGGGAAATTACAAAGCAGTTATCTTCAGCACCTGGAAAAATCATAGAGCAAATAATTAAACAATCAATTTGCTTAGATAATAAATGCAAGATTGAACAGATTATCATCATATTTGGGATATGTGCTATATGTTTGATATTGTATTTAGTTATGACACTGAGTGCCTATCCCAGACCTGGAGAATATTGAATTGAATATTCATGAGCTGAAAATGCTATTAAGATCAGCCCCTAAAGATGCTTAGCCCAGTAAAGGTCACAATAGCTGATGTTTGGATCCAGCCAAGCCCATGAAAGCTGTGTCCTCTGTCTTCAATGAGATTATAGGACACAACTAATATAAGTTTGTCTGAATTGAGATACCAGTGCTCAGTACCTTCATCCCAGCTCAGTTTGTTCATTTTATCTAAGGAAGAAAACTGCAGCAATAAGACAGCTAAGAAGATGTGAGAAGTCACCATGTGACCTCAGAAGAAAATGACTTTCCAGTGCAGAACTACTACTGAAACAAGAAGAGATCAGAGAGATGGCAACATAACTGACAAGATAAAGTTTAGAAAATCCTTCCATGGAATTAAATTTAATTTTTCTTTTGCACTGAATTCAAAAGGATTTGGAATGCAATTGTAATGTTAGATACTAACAGCTTCCTGTTTACAACTAGGTTGTTTGAACTGTATTCCTGGACAGGAGATATAAACTAACCTTGGTTAAAAAAAATAGTATGATGTAATTGAAATTTAAGATCTTAACATTCATTAATTTGCTTACCTCAAGACCACTTCTTAGAGTTTGTTGGTGATTTATAAGAAATATTGCTGGAGTAAAAACTGTTTATTGCTTGCTTAGGACTTGGTTTATTTTATTTTCTGCCTTTCCTTTTTTAGGGCATGTCTACACAACAGGGATAAAGCTGAAATAATCTACACAACTTGAGCTATGTCAATTATGTAGCTTCAGTCCAAATAGCTTATTTCAGCTTTTGGCACTGTCTGTACAGCAGGAAGTCTGAGTTAGAGCATACTTCCTCTGACTTCCCTTACTACTAGTAAAATGAGTGTTACAGGAGTCAGAGTAAGAAGTCCTCTAGCTTGACATTATTTCAACATTATATTGAAATAACTGCTTGCTATGTAGATGCGAACTATGTTATTTCATAATAACATCAGTTATGAATACATAGCCTTAATATGCAGGATTGTGCACATTTTGCTTGTCTTTAATCATGGTACATTCCTAAGACCTTGGTGGGCAACCTGCTGTCCATGTTCCATGTGCGGCCCATTGGGGTTCTATATGTGATATTTTGTTACCATTAACAGGGTTGTCAGACTCTGCTGGTTTTCATCCACATAGTTGTTGTTTTTTAACTACCAGTATTACTAAAGTGGCATGCATATAAGAAAGGGAATGTGAAGTTAGGTGTGCAAACATTGCACACAACATTGACTGTGAGAGCCATGTGTTCCAGTCAAAGTGCTGATATGGTTCGATCAAAACATACACCCCAAATTCTAGTTATGCAAGTGCAGTTAGGAAAACTACACTAACTCAGGACACAATCTTTCAGCACACTGAGATGAAGGAAGGCACTCATGTGGTCCACTTACTAGCCTTGGTTGCCCAACACTGTCCTAAGGTGTATCTGAAGAACCATGTATCTGAATTGGAACTGAGAAATAATCATGAAGACTCTTGTTTCTCTAAATGGCAAGTTAGTAATTTTGGGGAGAATGAGTTGGCACTAAACATTTTGAAAAAAACCCTCTTCAATGGAGCAATAATTACAGGGGCTTGGGAAGAGCCATATCTCCTACATAGAAGTGGTTTCCATCATGTAGGCCTGGTCTAAACTGGAGCAGAAGCTCAAACTAAGATATGCAATTCAACCTACCTTAATTTCCTAGCTGGAGCCAACATATCTTAAATCACTGTCCTCACCGTGGGAGTTCAAAAGGAGCAAAGGCTCCCATTGGCTTCCTTGCACCTCACAAGAAGCAAGAGTACCAGTCCCAGTGGGGGTGCCCTCTAAGTTCAATTTAGCATGTCTTCACTAGATCCAGTAAATCAAACTCCAGAAGATTGATTGTGGCAGTTTTGATCTTTCCTGTAGTGTAGACATGTCGATACTGGATTATGATACTGGGTTCAATAGTTCTTAGCCCTCTGACTCCCACTCACACTTTAAAAATTTTTCCAGCACCCCTGTAGCTTTGGTTTATGTCTTTTGCCACATTTTGCTTGCAGGGTTTGCATTTCCAGGCCAGCTAGCTAGACAGGTTTCCTGGGACTTATTTTTTTTCCTTTTTAGGAATATTTTGAAAACTTTTGTTGTTCATTTCTAATTAGAATAAAACCAATTATTTAAAATCTTCTGTCAAATGGAATTATCTGTGTGTGCCCAATTCTAATTTAGAGATTTTAATCAATTTCCAGTGTTGATTTTGGCCATTCTAAAGTTTCTATTCAAGAGTTTTTATGATCCCCTTCACTGTAATGTCAGAGTGACAGTTACGTGTGTGATGCTATTTTTATACAATATAATTTAAAAAAATACTCTCAATAACTAAAAGTTGAATGTCTACGATTGGATAAATCTGTCCAAAATATAAGACATCCTCATTTCATGATTAGCTGCTTATATGTTACTGATGATTGTACCTTTAAAGTCAATGGCTGCTTGCACCATCTTATATTCTAGATGACACATTTATTTTACCTGTTTATGTAAGCTATAAACAACATTTATTAGGCCTTCTAATCTATAGAAAAGAGCATTTTTCTTGCCAAGTACATTATTCCATGAAAAAGTTAGCAATGCATAATTTGTAAAGATTTTGGTCTTCATGACTTTGCTAACTAAGGCACAGTATCTCATGCTAGCAATTTATAACATAGGAACAAAAAGCCCATATTATTGAAAGAAAGACATTTATCTTTTATATATACCATTATAGCAATTTCTCATGAGTATTAGTGTGAATAAATATAATAATTTAAATTCATACTATTTAGTGTGACACCAAACTTTGCTGATGCTGAGTGCTTTTGCCAATGGGTGAACAAAAGAACATAAAATTTATAAAGTAAAATTAGAAATGTGACACAGTGTTTATAATAAGCGGCACCAGGAAATTTTCAGAGGTTATGTTGAATGTAGAATGTATATATTACACTTTCCCACTCAAGAACAGATTACAGCTTTGCTTTCTATATTACAATAGTAGAAGACTTATGCAGCATTGCCTGGGGCCAGACCATGGGTGGCAGAGGGTATGCCCTGGAGCAAAAAGGGTGAGGAGGCCATGGAGGCCTCCTGACGATGCTCCCCAAACCTGGGCCTAGGGGTGGAGAGGGGGGTCCTCACAGGTTAGCCTTGGCAGCGCTCTCCAGGCTGGCCCAGGAAGAGGGGAGGGCTTCATTAGCCTGCCAATGTGGTCATGCTGAGCAGCCCACCAGTGTTGGGTTGTGCATCTCGGTCCCATTGGCGCTCCACGGGCCAGCCAGGATATCGCCTCCTCACCTCATTCAGCACTAGGACACAGGGCTGAGTGGGAAGGGTTTAGGGCTGGGGGGGCACTTACCTGGGCCAGTGGCCAGCAAGATGGCAAGCCCCATGCAAAGTTGGACACTCCCTTCCAGGTGTAGCTGTCCCCAGTGGTCACTCTACAGTATGTCTATCATCCATGTTCATTGCTCCCAGTGGTGACAGTTCAATATTGCGTTCCTCCGATCAATCTCCTCATTTTCCATGTTATGGAAAACAATTGAATTCTATACAAATCCCATTTTCCTGCTACAACCAAACCCTGACCTTACTTTAAGTCATAATAAGAGGAAACTGCATAACAAATTCGGTGGTTCCAGCTGTTGACATTTAGGAGGTGATTTTGAACAAATGGACTTGCAGTCAGACATAGATAGATAGATAGATAGATAGATAGATAGATAGATAGATAGATAGATAAGATTCATTTCTGTATTTAGGATCCTCTGCCTTTGATTTGTCAAGCAATGAATTACATCATATCAGTGCATATTTGATACAATTCTTTTCTTTTTGGAATAATGAACACACCATTAAAATATGTTTCATTACTAATATCAGTTTAAAGACATGTTGGAAACATCTCATGAGTTTAATGTGAACCTTGCTACAAAGGCTCATATATTTATTCAATACATGATTTGTCTATAAAAGATAGTTTGTTACTGAGGTTCTTCAGCCATGAGCTATCTCTTCCAAGAGACATACTTGACATACTTACTAGTACCTTCCTTAGACAGATCTTTAAAGTACAAGCAGTAGAAGACAAGAATATATACCTTCCCCTTACATACATCAACAACTAACAGGTTATCTCTCTGACCACACAATTCCCTTCAGATGCTACCTTATCTCAAGGTTCCTGCTGGAGTCAGAATTCCATCCTAATCTTTTAGAGCGAAGTGTCTCTTACAATTCTCACTCTAGCGTTGTTAGGCCTCAGGGTTAGCCTGCCTCTTGCTCTATTGCTAACAATCCTAAGATGGCTGCATGCAAATCCCCTTTTTCCTTTCCCTGTTTCCACAAGCATAATCAATGAGGCTACACTGGCGTGTTCTCACGCAAAAACTCTTTGACAGAAGAGTTCTTCTGCAAAAACTCTTCCAGAGGAGAGCGTCTACGCTGGCATGTGCTTATGCGCAAGAGATGCACTTTTGCTCAAGAGCATCCATGCCAGTGTAGACACTCTCTTGCGCAAGAAAGCTCTGATGGCCATTTTAGCCATAGGGCTTTCTTGCTCAAGAAATTCATGATGACTGTCTACACTGGCCTCTTGCGCAAGAATAGTTGTGCAAAAGGGCTTATTCCTGAGTGGGAGCGTCAGAGTTCTAGCACGAGAAGCCCTGATTTCATACATTAGAATGTCAGTTTACTTGTGCAAGAACACGCAGCCAGTGTAGACAGGCAGCAAGTTTTTGTGCAAGAGCAACCGCTTTTGTGCGAGATCGCGTCAGTGTAGACACAGCCTGAGTATTTGTTTAAATGAAGAAAAAAATGGAATATGTATAACTGCTATTGGCCCAATCATTGAACAGTCCAAGAAGACTCCAAGAAAATTTGCTAGTACGCAAGTTTATCTTTTCAAGATCACAAGTTTCCTAGGATCATAAGCATAGAGAAATGCTGTAAGGAATTTTATAAGTGGGGCCGGGAGAGGAATAAGGAAATATCTGGATCCAAAACAGCCCTTTCAAATGGGAACAATAACATGACAAGTAATACAATGATATAGTATAAGATTTTGTTTTCGGGTTTGTTTACTTATGCAATTTTCAATAGAGCTGGTCAGAACTTTCTCAACTAAATGAAATTTGGTCTAAATATACTGTTTTGTCAAAGCCAAAATGATGCATTAAAATGAATCAGTCTTAGGGAATTTTCCAGGAAGATTTTGTGTGTGGGGGTGTGTTCAGTGCTCTCTGGTCCCTTCTTACCAGAAGAAGAGGACCTGAATACAAATGTCAAGGTTTCTTATCTGAAAATATGTTTCACCATTAATCTGTTTCACAAAAACATTTGGAAGATTTTGTTTGCACTACAATGAAGAACAAAGACAAATTTCAAAACCTCAAAAGTTGCTTCAAAATTAAATTGCCATAGTCCAGAGAACTCTGATTTTCTTTCTTATCTCTGAATATCTTTATAGACTTTAATTTCATCATAAACTATCATAATAGCATCCCAGTCATATGACAATAAAAGATCTGTTCAAAGAATGGCAAAAATAATAAAATCTCTTTGAACCCTCTGCTTGATCCTTCCACAGATTCTTGAAGGGGGCGGGGGGGGGGGGAAGATGGACATTCCATTATGCCTGAAGGTTTCACACCCAGGCTTAAATGGATACAGTAGCTGAGTGGATTCAGTGAGCAAAGGTGAATACCCCTCAGAGCAAGTATCCTCTCAGATACGCCTCTCTTTTATAATCCATGGGATATTAGCTCCAACCAATCCATGGAGCTGACTTGTAACAGCTATCACATTGGTTTAAAGTGGACATCCAATGACAATACTTCTATCATTATGGAATTTGGTATCATGTACATAAAACTGTGACATCTAATTCTGTCAAAATAAACTTTTCAATACTCACTTGTTGTTTTGAGCAGGATTACTTTAGGTTTTAATTTAATAATGGAGATTGCTTATCTCCAAGAACTGAAAGGGACCTTGCAAGGTCATCGAGTCCAGTCCCCTGCTTTCACAGTAGGACCAAATACTATCCCTGATGAATTTTTGCCCCAAATGGCCTCCACAAGGATTGAACTCACAACCCTGGGTTTTGCAGGCCAATGCTCAAACCACTGAGCTATCCCTCCCTGTTCTGTTGCTTTACTCTTGGGGATGGTTTTACAACATGAATTGACAGCCACGTGACTAAAATGTATCCATATTTCCTGTGGAAGACAATTCAGAGCCTGAATTCTGATCAGGGAGGAAACAACTGCTAGTTTCTAGGGGCATGTCTACAAAGCAGCATTATTTCAAAATAACCCATGTTGTTTCAAAATAACAGAATGCATGACTACATAGCAAGCCTGTTATTTTAAAATAATTTTAGCGCTTCTTACTCCGAGTTCTGTAACCCACATTTTATGGAGAATAATGCCTATTTCAAGAAATAAGGGAAGTTGAAGGAAGAATATTCCTTCAAGTTCCTAAAGTGTAGACAGTGCCAAAAGTCATGTTAAGGTACTTCAACTTCTTCTATGCAGTTAACATAGCTGAAGTTGCGTATCTTAATTTGACTTTAGCCCATAGAGTAGATGTACCCTTGATGTTTATGCCAAGGATTCATCAGTATTCCAAACAGTATAGTGGTTGAGGCTGAGCTGGCTTAAATTCAGCCTGTTCAGTGTGTTAAGTATTAAAATATTTAATTTGAAATCCATTTCAAAGTGGTTCAGTAATAATAGAAAATAGGATTGGATTTTTAGACAAAAGAAAACATATCCTGGATGGTGCTCTGGAGTGGGTGGAGAGGAAGGGAGTGGTATGAAATGGAAGGACAATTTCTGGGATTCTGCAAGTCTCCTATGTTGAGTCATTCACAGGAATCTTGCATGAAGCTGCACAGCAATTACTGCTGATTCATATTAACATTGGCTTCACTATCTTCCTAAATGAGCCTGGGCAAGAAACTTAGGAAACTGCATTTTAGAAAGTTTTCTGTAAAATGCTGTTACAGCTCTTTGATGTAGTTGGTAGTAGTATAAGATGACTAATTGTCAGTAAGTACTTTCAGCTCTTCAGGTGAAAGGTGTTATTGTATACTTTAAGCACATAGCTTTTCTTTTCAAGGTTATTGCAAAGGTATAAACTGATGGAATTTCTTTATCATTTTTAATATTGTGAGGCTCACTCAATGAAAGCATTATATCCCTATAATGGAATATAGTTTAGATCAATAAAAAAAGACCATATCTGCAGTCCTTTTCTGACAAAACTCCCTTTGGCTTCAGTAGCTTGCTAAACTAAAGACTGAGCAATAGCTCTTGGGATTGAACCAGTGTACAATATTTCTTTGAACCGGGTTGAAGTGCATAATCAGAAGCTATTGAAAAAGTGACCAAAGGTAGTTATATCCTTATTTATTGGCTCAGATGGCAATTGTTTTAAATGAAGCCTACAGTCTTTATGTATCATACTCCTTAAAAATGTATTTTTATTCAGTATGGGCTGCAGCATCTATTATCTTCTGCCAATGTAATTTTATTTAGCCAACAAGGTGCAGTGATTCCTTCAGTTGAAAGTAGAAGTTAAAATGTAACCCTCTCAAGGCACATCTACACAACAGGTCTAAAGCCAAAATAAGCTAAGCAACGTAACTACGTCAATTGCGTAGCTTAAGTTGAAAGAGCTTATTTCAGCTTTTGGCGCTGCCTACACAGCAGGAAATCCGAGAAGGAGCACTCTTCCTCCAACTTCTCTTACTCCTTGTAAAGTGAGAGTTACAGGAGTCAAAGTAAGAAGAACTCCAGCTCAACATTTTTTCAACATTATCTCAAAATAACTGCTGGGTAGATGTACCCTCAGAAAAAAGGAGGTGAAAAACTGTGCTAACATTTTACTGTTTCTGTTCCTCTCCATACAATTTACTATTTCATTCATTCACATTATCCTTGAATTCAACACCTGAAACTCAAAATAAGATACGAAATTTGCGCTATGCAAATTGTGTAGCTTATTTCTAGTCTATTTTGAAATAACTTTTTTCATCATTTGGCGCTGACTGCACAGTGCCAAATTTCAAAATACTGCGCTATTTCAAGCCATCCCTTACTCCTCAAAAAATGAGCTTTACAGGGATGGTGAAATAGCACGTCTGCTATATTTCGTAATAGCGGGTACATTCAAAAGATGTGGGGTAACTATTTCAGAATACCTTGTTCCTTAATTGTTTGAAAGTGTGATAGTTTAAGAAATTAAAATTTTCTTATGAAAATTAATTTCACAGGTGCATTAAAAAGACCTGTGATAAAGAATAAGATTACTGAGCTAACAACTTAAATTGTGTGAGCTAAGCCTAGAAACTTGGGGGGGGGGGGGGAGGATGGCCTGTTGCTTGATCACACTGGCAGGGTAAACTATTTCTGTCAGATCTAACAAGATTATTTGAGATCTCTATGGACTCCAAGCAGGAGTCTGATAACTGAGCATTTGATGTCTCAAAAGCTGATTTCTTCATTTGTAACATGATCCTAGAGGGGGCCTACAAAATATTGAGTGACCATGTTTGATGACCAGAAATCTACATTCAACTTCTAGTGGCTGAGAATGGGCCCATAGTATGTATTCAGAAGTTTATTAATATGTATTATGGGTATCTTGATAAATAATGTGTAATAAAATATCCCCAGCCTTATTATTTTTCCTGGTGTCTGGAAAAAAGCAGAGAAATCTGGAAACACGTAGCTATTTTTTCTGACCTCAGTTTGCAGTGAAAAAGCATTCAAGCAGGATGATAATGATAGCATGGGAATAGGAGAACAGAAAAAAATAGGGCAAAATCATAAAGCAAAGGTAGCAAATGTCAAACTGACAAGACTTTTGCGTATCACAAAGCCCATAGAGGAAAAATGTCTTGTCTTACTAAATCTGCCTCTTTCACCACAACTAGAGAATATATTTCTCAGGAGCATTGACTGCTGCTATACACTGGTCTAACAGAGGAACTCAACTGTAACTGTACTATGTAACTGAAATTGCTCATTGCAAATGGAAATGACTGAGGGTCAGAATGAGTGATAGGTGTCCTATCAAATAATCTAATAATATCTATTCTTTTCCCTCACCAGCCAAGGCTTGCTGGGAAGTAGCTTAATAGAAGATGAGCACAGACCTGTCTCTCACATTCAACTGAGAAATCAATTACAGCTACTCATTATGCAAACCATGTTGTATTTTAAGATGCCCTGCCAGAATGGAGGCAATCTGCTTATTTGATTTCCAAAAATAAAAATCAAGGGAGGAGGGGAAAGACATTTGAAGTACCAGTACAGTACACTATTCTATAAAGGTCATAGAAAACTCTCTCTCCAAGGTAAGATCTACATAATAATATAATTTCAAATTTACAAGTCACGGTGAAGCAGTAATCACACCGGCAATGTTTAAGAACATCAAATTTAGCATTTCCTCCTGGGAGTTCTTCTATCTAGAAAAGACTAGCCTTATAGGAGCTATTATCTGTATCCATCAAGGTGGTGTATGTGTGTATAGTGAGATATTTTGCTACATTGTTCCAACACTAATGCTTTCAGTGTGATATGCTTTCCAGATGTTAGGATGAGATATAGATTATGAAAGCCAGCCAATAACAGAGTAAACAAAATAACTGCAAATTACACGGTTCTTTTATTTTTGCAACCAGAATTACCCCACCTAAAACACACACACACATTGTAGACATCATTATCATCTTATACTAAAGTCCTAAAGAAAGCAATCTCAAAAATAATGAAGAGATCTGCATCTAATTTATCTAAAAGCAAAGTAAACCATTCTCTGCAAAGTTGTCACACTTTGGGCCTGATTCTCCTTTGCCCTGAACAGTGTGAAGTCATTGGCACCTATGGTAAGTGAATGTAAAATGCTACTGGATCATAATAGTACAACAGTCCCCTTTACACCAGTGTATGCAATGACACAAGTTGTGTGGTTTTTTGGTTGGTTGTTTTCTGTGGGAGGTATAATGGAATCACTTACCTGCCCCAGCATGAGGCATTGCCATTCCTTTATTTATTCTTAGTTGATGTGATTTAGTTTTCACACCAACCTGTCAAATCTTCATCTTATAGGTGCATGAAAAAATCAAACCAAACAACAAAGCGCTTCACCCTTCTTAGCTAGAACAATAATTATAATAGTAATTGCACCGTGTGTACACTGGGTTTCCCCCTTGATCAGGGGAAGCAAAGTAGAGCTTCTGAACAAATTGCAGGCTGGGATCCTTAAACAATGATAGGATGCATATAGACTTTAAGCCTACCTTCTTTCACCACAGGTCATTCTCACTTAAGGGCTCACAAACACTAGTCAACTGAACAATTGACTGCTCCCCATATTTCTTCCTCTTCAGTCCTCCTATTAGGTATTTAAACTAAAAGCTTCCTCTTCAGTCCTCGTATTAGGTATTTAAACTAGGTTTTACCTTTCCCTCATCTCTCCAGAGAGAGACAATCTGAATCTTTTTAACTGAGAAAAGACTTGTCTTGCATAGTCCTGCTCTCTTCCCCAGCAGACCTTGCCAGGAGCCTGCAGTCACACAATCCTTGCTGGATTTTAATAATCAGAATTGCTTTGGATTAGGGTCACACCTGGCATGCAGCTTCCCCAAGAAGTCAGTATGTCCTGCTACATAAGGGTAAAAAACTTAATTTTTTCATTAAGCTGTATAAAGTGTTTAAGATATGAGGACTAGAGCTAACCAGGACCTAGAATTTTCATTCCACAGAGCAGTTGAATATTTTGAAATTAAAAAAAAAATGATTGCTGAGATTTGGAGCAAAAGGATGAAATTTCAAAATGCCCTTCAAAATGAACATTCTGAAAAAAAATGTGATTCAAAAGACCACTACAAATTTCATTTTGATAATGCCAAAATAATTATGTAAAATATCAGCCCTACTGTAAATACTGTATATATCAACCATACTGTAAAGTTTGCATTAAATGTAATGTTTGATATAACTTAATATTAAATGAATATAGATGTGGGCAGGGCATCAGAACAGCAGGCGCTTCCAGTAGCTGCTTCCTGAGGCTATCAGAGGCTTGTGCTTCAAGGGGCTCCCCACTACAGCCATGCCTTATACTCTTCTCCATTGCCTACCTTCTTGAGGGACAGCAAACTCACACTGCATACTCTGGTTGCCCTTGCAGGTGCCATAGCACTTCCACCCTGGAGCTAGACCTGATGCAAAACAGTCACCAGCTCTTAGACCTCCTGCTGCAGCTCCTGGTGCAGTTTATGCAAGCTGCCCTTGTGGCAGCTCAAAATGGGGCACCTCCTCATCCCAGCCCAGGTGTTTCTCATGCCCCACAGTCCCTTCCATCCTCGTCTGCACACCATGCAATGCTGCTTCTGGTACTAGGCAATCTGTTCCGGCTGGGGATCAGTGGGACCACAACGTCATGGAATGGTGGGACTACCAGCTGTGGCTCCAAAACTTCCACATGTGGAAGGACACCTTCCTGGAGCTCTGTGGGTGGCTCGTGCCCCTGTCCTCCAACAACAGGACACCCGAATGCAACAGGCCATCCCCCTCCAGAAGCATGTTGCCACTGAGTTTTGGAAGCTTGCCACACTGGACAGTTATCACTCTGTGGGGAACTAGTTTGGCATGGGAAGATCGACTGTCAGGGCCAGGCTCATGCAGGTTTGAGTCCCTTTTGCTATTGTCCTAGAATGGTGGTGAACTACTGGAATGGGTTCCCTAGGGAGGGAAGCTGGAATCTCCCTCCCAGGAAGTTTTTCAGTCTTGCCTTCACAAAGCCCTGCTGGAATGGTTTAGTTGGGGCTGCTCCTTTTGTGAGAAGTGGCTTGGTCTTGAGGAATTCCTGAGGGCTCTGGCAACCCAGTTTCTATATTTTCTATGTTTCTATCATTCTACAGGTGGTGAAGGCCATCATCTTGCTGCACAGGGTCATCACCCTGGGTGATATGGACCCCATCATCACTGGCTTTGCCACCATCGGCTTTTACAACTGTCGGACGGGGGCATTAATGGCACCCACATACCCATCCCGACCCCCAACCACCAGGCATTGGACTTCATCAATAGAAAGGGGTACTTTTCCATGGTCCTGCAAGCCCTCATGGACCACCAGGGCCGGTTCATGGACATTTACATCACGTGGTTGAGGAAGGTACACGATGCCCTCATGCACTTTTCCCCCTAACCATGTCATCAGGGTTAGGGAGGTGGACATGTCCATGTGCATTGTGAGAGACGCAGCCTACCCCTTGCTCCCCTGGCTGATGAAACCTACATGGGACACCTGGACCCCGTGAAAGAAGGATTCAACAACAGGCTCAGCAGTTGCTGTGTAATTGTGGAGGGGGTCTTTGGCCACCTCAAGGGGAGGTTCCAATGTCTCCTCACTTGCCTGAACCTTGGCAATGGGAAAATCCCCCATGTGGTGTCAGCCTTTTTGAAAATAAGGGGAGACTTTCTTGCCAGAGTGGAGGACAGAGGCAGAGTGGCTCTCTGTGACTTTTGAGCAGTCATTCACTGCTGCCATCTGGCATGCCCATCAGGAGGCTGTGCTCATCAGGGAGGCCCTGAGGGAGAGTTTCAGCCAAGGCCAACTGTGATACTCCTCCCTGGGCCTCCCCACAAGGGACCTCTGCATTGCCCCCTTGTGCCTTTCCTCCCCTCTTCCCCCATTCTCCCTTGCCCCTCCACTCTCTCCTGAAGATAAAATAAATTAGACTTTTTGTCTGAAACAATAAACTCAGTAATTTTTATTTCGGAATATATAAATGGGGAGGGTCTGGTGGAAGAACCTGGGAGAGGAGAAGAAAGGGAAGGAGTAGGGAGGAGGGGATCAGGGCTGGGTCTGGGAGTGGTGCTTGCCTTGGGTGTGTCGGGATACCTCAGCATCCCATCACCATGTGTACACAGCCCTTAGTGGTCCTGGGCAGGCTTGGAGGAGAAGCTGGGGAGTAGGGGGGCAGGTGCAGGTGCTGGAGGAACTTGCGGGGGAACAAGTGCTGGAAGTCAGCATGCAGGTGTACCCCTTCTGAGCCAGGCTTGTGGCAATCTGGCTGTAGACGTCCGCATTCCTGTGCCTGGTGCAGAGATCCTGGAGTTAGACTCCTTGCCCCAACACTTCTATGAGATCCAGGATCTCCACACCAGTCCAGCACAATGCCCTCTTTTGCCACTGGCCAGGGGCTTCAAGGATGTCTGCCAGCATGCTTGTATCTGTGGGGGGCTTGGAGGGAGCACAGGGGTCTGCCATGGCAGCAGGGAAGGCCGAGCAGGGTGCTGCTATATGGCACGATGCTAGCAGAGCTCACATTGTGCCACAAGCCCTTTTTCTTCTGCCTGCACCTTTAAACCCTGAAGGAGAAGGGAAACTATTGAGTTTTGAGAGGTGTGGACAGAGTGGCCACCAGGGAAGTTCTGAGAAGCTCTGGAGGCCAACTATTTCAAAATAACCACAGCTGAGCGTCCACACTCCTTGTATTATTGAGCTGTAGCAAGCCCATTGTTTCGAAATAATTTTGAAATAACCTGCTTGCTGTCTGAACGCTTGCCTTGTTATTTTGAAATAACTCTGTAGTATAGACATGTCCTGAGGTGCCACAGGACTCCTCGTTATATTTTCAGATACAGATTAACATGGCTACCCCTCTGAAATGTCCCTACAAAGCATTTTGATATAGACAACACAGGGTTTTGTTTCATTTTTTTTTTAATGGCAACTGGTCCATCTTTATTTTGGCCAACTCTTTTGAATACCATTTGATGAGCATGCATTACCAACTCGAGATCTTGATTCAGGCCAAGAATCTGAAATTTTCTTTTTCCTTTTTCTTTCTCCTTTTTCTGTCTCCTCAAAATCTGAAGATGTTTAGATTGGAAGTTGTAGTTTAGTCCTTTTTTTGCAGTGCAAGCCTATTGTGAATGTCATTGAGATAGATGGACTTTCTGCTGTTGAAGATTCGAGTAAAGTACCAACATACTTTTCTTTCAAAAACAATTTGGCCTGAGTAGGAACCTGGAACACCTCGTGCAATCTCATTCTCTAGCAGCTCTTATCATAGGATCACATGGAAACTGTGCAAGTCCTGCCAGGTACGTGTATTGGGTTGAAAACAGAGCAATCCCTTATATAATCTTTCACAGCACTTCTTCCTTTTTATTTATTGGCCAGGATGATGATGAGAATAATACAGATGTTCACTGATATTTTTATGAAGATGTTGTCATTTCAAGACTCATTTTTCAAGATGATCAGAACCTTCAAATACAGATACTTTCAGTAGGACTAAAGGTGTGCAGTTTCTCAGACTTAGGCTTCTGCTAAAAAATATCAAAATGGTATGTTGAAAATATAGCATGAAGCTTGGCAGAGACCAACAGCCGAACCAAAATGCAGCTCATTACCCTTAGCTGAGTCAGCTAATGAACCTGGCCCCTTGATTGGCAAAAGGCTCCAGCAGACACATTCTTAAATCCTTCTGCAAGACAGTATCTTCGATTTTTCAATAGTGTTCTATATTGGTAGCTGTATTTTTTGTCCTGCTACTGGCCCTGGCCTGATATTCTGATTCTGATCCTGGATCTTGATTTTGGACCCTTTGGTCTAGCTTGATCCCTGTATTTGTTAACTTGACTCCTAATGATCTGAGTGGAAACTGAGAGCACTCTTCCCATTTATTGTTTTATAGATTTCTAGCATATTCCTCTTTGCTATCTCTTTTCTAACCTGACTAGCCCTCACGTTTTCAGTCTCTCATATTGAAGCTGTTCCATATCCTTGATCATTTTAGTTGCCTTTCTCTGAACCTGTTATAGACCCAGACACTGTATGGAAGGGGTGGGCTCACTATGGATTTATAGAATAATATTATATTTTTGTCATCTTTTCTAATACTTCCTTCGTAATGCATAATGTATTATTAGCCTTTCTGAGCTGTGTTAGGAATTGAAATGTTTTCATAGAACTGTCCTAGATACCTCCACTTTCTCAAGTGGTAATACAGTTGAACCTCCTAAATTTGGGACTCTCTGGTCATGCAACTTCCATGGTCCAGCAAGACACCTCATATGGCTGGACCAGAAAGCCCTGGTGCCTGGGAGTGGTTACTGCCTGGGAGTCCCATCCCCTGGGAGCCCCAGCTGTGTGGGGTAGCAGCAGGACCAGAAAACCAGAGCCCAAGTCCAAGTCCTGCAGGCAGGAGCCCAGTAACAGCGGGGCTGGAGCAGAGCCAGTCTCAGGGAGCGGGAGTGTCCTGGGAGGCCGGTAGCAGGGGGCCTCCCCGATCTGTCAAATTTCCTCTTTTGGAATGGGTCAGGTCCCGAGGGTGCCAGATCAGGGAGGTCCAACCTGTAGCTATTTTACAACCCATTGTTTTAAACATATGTAGATGGGATTATTTTTACCAATGTGCACTGTGCATTTATCAGTGTTGAATTTCTAGATACCTCATTTCCGGGGTACAGGATCTTTCAAAAAAGGGTTTTATTTTCAAAAGATTTCCGTCTAAACTGCTGAGGGGCGGGGGCGGGGGATTTCAAAAAAGCCCCGTTTAAAAAAAAAGCAGTGGTCACCATTATGCAAATGAAGTGCAGGAAATTCAAATCCCGGCTTCATTTGCAATATCGACATGTCTAATTTACATCCCTTTCTCGAAAAAGGGATGTAATTTAGACACACCCTATGTGAACATACCTTCTAGTTCTATAAAGACAAAGTAGGATTTTATTAATGTCTTTGTCTATGGCTTCCAATACAGCAGCAGCATTAAAAAACTGTATGCAAAGCAACTTAGAATGATTTTGCTAAAGTACTGTAGATGTTTTCATGGGCCAATATTCAGTCTAGATTTAAAACAAACATTGGCCCAAGCTATACAACTCACTCTGCCTTAAGTTCTGGATTCTGATCAGTCCTTTCCCTAACTCACCCAGGCTCATCAGGAGTCTTTGAATTCACAGTTCTGGTTAGATGGAAAGAAGATCGAATTCTTTAATTTACATCCCAACTTGCAGCTGCATTTAGAATCTATCTAAAGTTAAAGAGAGAGAGAGATTGGATTCAGTCCCAACTTTCGTTCAAAGCTGCTGACATTAAAGGGCTCCGGAACAAAGCTCAAGGGACAAATTCACTGACAATGTCAGAAGGCTCAACTCCATTGATTTTAATGGAGTCAAGCCTGCTTATGCCATCAGTGAATTTTGCTACATCTATTAAACTGAAGCCAAAGTATAAAAAATATATAGCTTAATGTCTTGGTGTTATCATTTTGTTTTAATTAAGAAGAGGCGTTTATAACACTTTTGTGTGGCACATTAAGCATCTATTTTGTAGATGACTGTGTCTCATTTCAAAAAACTTTATGGTCATTTCCTTCCCTTTTCTCTTTAAAAGTACTAAACAAAATGGAATGGATATGAGATCCATCTCGCATTAATATTTTGTAGACTCTATAGCAAGGAGGCATGAGTTCTTCATTTGCTCCTGCATAACACATTTTAAAAATTAGCACTGCTTTCTTTTTTCAGACCTATCTTATGGCCTACCAGAACAATTTCAAGTGTTTCATACTCCCTTTAAACAACTATTTTTACACACTGAGTCTGACATAGTTTTTAAAAAGTTAAATATGCTTGCAGAAAGGCTACTGGTAGCAGGGGAGCTGAGATCCATGCCAGGCCCTTGGGTAAGGTAGGGGCCAGCTCCATGCTCCCAGGCTTCATGCAGAAGGGGCAGGGTAGGGATAGAATAGCCAGGCCCCTTGAGAATTGCCCATACCCAGTTGCCCCCTTGTCCTGCCTTTGTCAGCAGGCCTGACTGGTAGTAATCAGTACTAGAAGCACTAAATAGCATTTAGAAATTCCATCAGTTTAACGGGTTCTTTAGAATAACTTCAATAGAAGGAAATCCAGATGTATAGTATAACTATATCAGTAATAAAAACATACAAATAAATGCCAGTTACATAATAAATTGATCAGTTGTTTTGTGGAACCTTAATATATCTACAAACCTATTATATATGTTCCCTATCTATGTTCCATTATCAATATATACTCCCTCTCTTTCTCCATCTGTAGTTTTGACACTTGTACTTTGACAGAGACGTATCTACTGTTGTCAGCTGTGAAGGATTTAGATTTTATTATTCAGATTTATGCTGCCATCGATGCTGATCACTCAGATTCTTTTGCACAATGATATGTTTCAGCACTTTGCACACATAGAGCTTGCACTCTAACGTATAGCAAGTGGTTAATCTACAATTTTCATTACAAGAACATCCTCCCTCACTATTAAACCTTTTCTTCTCTAAAGCCCATACTATGTTTAAACACAGTTCTGATTTGACAGTTGCCAGCAGGGTTTCCTTCCTCAGCAAGTTTAAACCCAACCCAACTACACTAAAAACTGTTTTATAAAATCACAATGTGGATCCAACTGAATATGGTCTGATGTAGCTTTTTTTAAAAAAAAGTTGTGGTATTTTTCATACCAGTACAAATAACAATCCAAAAGAGGAGTAAGAGAAGTATTAACTAAGACATGTGTCTATTTACACACACACACATGATTAAGAGTGTGGGTTTGACCATGGAACTATTTTTCTATGAATTTACTAAAAGGCAATCAATTTTTAAAAACATTTTCCAAATATTTTGTTTGGTTCTTTTGTCACCGATATTTTCCAAGTTTTGATGAACCACAATATTGATACTGAGCTTCTTTCTTCATCCAGAGATGCGCATTCCAACTGGACATCTAAGATATAGTTGGAAAATTTTTATTAAGATGTTTTTGCTCTTTTAGTTTCAATTGAAATGTTTTTAAATTGTCAATGTACAATAGCATTTACAAACAAAAAAACATTTTCATAGAGTTGAAATTTCTTATTTTGATGTTTTTGGAATGGAACACAAGGGGTATTTTTTGTTTGTTTTCAAAGAAACTTTTAAAATTTAATATAAAAATTAATTTTGAAAAAGGTCAAAACTATAATAAAATATTTCCTTTTTCATTGAAATTAAATGTTTTTAATCAAAATCAAACCGTTTCCCAGAATTTCATGTCTCATGAAAATTAATTTTGTTATTAGTTTCATTCTATTTCAGAGTTGTTGATTTTTCTGAAATTGCAGATGCTGTTGCCCAGGTCTCCTGCCTGCAACTGATATGTGGGACATGAGTTAGTTTTCATAACTATTCATGTTTTAATAGAACTCCCCAAAGCAGTTGCACTTGGTAATATCTTGAATTTGATAGCACATTAGTGACCCAAAGCAATATCTCCTCCTCCACACTCTCTCTTTAATGACAGATTTGGCCCAACCTCCTGCCTTTGTGTGAGATTTATTTGTGCCAACCACTCACAGAACCATCTGTTCTTGATTCATTTACAACAGGCTGTGTTTATTTCATCTGCTTGCATTGTCATCTTCACAGTGGGATAATGCTGTTTATAGGTCTCATTCTCTATTGCACCCATACTGTCAACATATACCAATTCTTTAGAAATCATAATTGGCAAAGGCAAATTATTAATCTCATGTGGTGCCCAAGGTCCAAAATCTTCTAGCTTTGTAAACTGCAAATTGTCCTTCTCAATATTATGTAATCCTTTCCCTATTAGTGTGGTCCAGGTAAGTGGCTGATTCACTGGATCACTCCATCTCTTTTATTGCTTCTGTTCCCTGCATCAGATGCAAAACAAGTTTGCCACCATGCTTACTGCACAAAATTGCCTGAGAATCGTCATTATTATTCATCAGATTACAGTGCTTACAGATATATCAATTAGCTTAGTGAGTTAATATTAAGGTTTAATTTTGTTATGACTGCAGAAATTTTATTGGGCAACTCTAACTCCTGTGCCACACAATACAGTTGCCACAGTGCCTCTTTCAGCTCTCTGGTTTCCGTAGAGTACCATTTTCAACTGACTGTGGTAGATTTACTTGGGGTTGAGGAGTGAGATGTTGGGTATTATTATTTGCAAGTAAAACACCTGGGTTGTGTTTACATGCACACCCACCAGAGTGCAGATGCTTTGCCTTAGAACCACCAACCTTGTTTATATATGACAACATTCCATTGTCATGTTTAAAAGCCCCAGACTCATTTACATGCTACAGTCTTTAAAGGTGTCTTTATGAAATGTAATATAGACCTGTAACATGGTGGGCCTCACCACCACAGAGCACCTCCTCCTGGACACTCTGGGAATTAGCTTTCAGCTTTGGAGCGCCCCCTTTCCACTTGTGTCACGACAGCTGTTAACTATTTTCTTCCGCCTCCGTGTATTAGGACCCACGTCCCTCCCAGACTGTGGCATCTTCCCTTCTGAATACTGACTTGCCACACTGCCCCCACACTCTGGGGTCCTCCCTGTTTGAGTACCCCCACCTTGCCTCAGGGTATGTCCACCTTGCCTCAGGGTATGTCTAGACTACAGAGTTTTTTCAAAAAAAGTGGCCTTTCTTTGAAAAAACTATACCTGAGTCTAGACCACCGCTGCATTCTGTTGACAGTAAATCAAAAGAATGCGGCGGTTTTCTCGACAGCGCTAAACCTCGTTTTACAAGGAAGAATGCCTTTTTTGACAGAGCTCCATCGAAAAAAGGTGTGTGTAGATGCAGGGAGCCAGTTCTGTCGAAAAAAGGTCTCCAGGAAGAAGCCTTGGTGGACAGTCTAGCCTTTACATACCACCTCTGTGGTTCCTGGCCACAGCCTCTTAAAGGCACAGACACCCAGATAGGCCTTGCTGTCAGGAAGCTAGCCAGAGCACCTATGCCAGCCATGCTAACCATGTCCCAGGCTCAAGGATCCCCTGGCTCTTCTCGAGACAGTGAGGAGAACCCACCCAGGGGCACGAAAAGGTGGCACCAACCAGGGCAGGGCCAGAAATTAAAAACCTGCTGAAGCTCTGGTCCCAGGAAGAAGCCCTGCAGGCCCTGCAGCCATGCTGCAGGAATGCAAACATCTATGAGTGCCTGGCCCAGGGAATGGCCAAGAAATGGCATCACCCCTGCACCATGGATCAAGTGAGGGCTAAGGTAAAAGAGCTGCAGCAGTGATATACCAAGACCTGGGACCAGAGCTCCCGCTCCAGGGCAGTCCCACAGAGCTGCCCTTACTACCAGGAGTTGGAGCAGATCCTGGGTGGTGGGGAAGCCAAGACACCACTGTGTGTGATGGAGTCGGGTTACCCCACCATATCACGCACCAACCCTTGAGGGAGGACGTCCAGGCAGGAGAGACGGGAGAGCTGCACCTGGAGGAGGAGGAGGAGGAAGAGGAGGCAGCAGGGACCGTCTCCCAGGAGCCGGTCCTCCAGACCCCAGAAGTCTCCCAGGCATCTGTGAACATTGGAGAGGGAACATCAGGTGAGTGCTTTGAGGGGTCACCACACACAGGTGGGTTGGCAGTTTGGGGGGCCGGCTAGTCCCATTGTCATTGTGGGGCCCCTGTGAGGCTTTCAAGCCGCTGCCCAACTCACATGTGGTGTCACATGTAACATCCCTGAGTCTCCTGTCCAAAGGAGAGTTCCTGACAGCCACAGCATGCCCTCAGGGACAGCAGTGGTGCACAGACAGTGATAGTCTCCTCTTCTTTTCCTCCACAACCCCCAAGAGGGGAGCACCACACCTGCCCCACCACCATCCCAGACCGGTGAGACCCTCAGGGACTGGCATGTCTACACAGATCTGCTGAGGGAGCACGTAGTGGCCCTGCAGGACCTCAACAGGACCCTCCAGCAGAGGATGGAAGCAGAAGCCGAGTGGCACAACAGGCTGCTGGATGAGCTGGTTCAGCAATGCGCTGTCATCTGTGCCACAATGCAGAAGGTCCTCGCCTTGCCTGCCCCTGTCATGGGCACTGCTCCTCCTGCACACCAGGCCCCTGCTCCCTCTTCTCCTCCAGCCCCTCCTGCTCCTCCAGTCCCCCCCCCCCCCGTCTCTCCTGCTCCTGAGCCTTCACAGGCCCAACAGCTGCCCCCCCTCGTCCTGCCCAGATCAGGACTGGCTCTCGCTCCACCTGAGCCCAAGGTTGTGGCGGTGCCAGGATGCAGGAAGGTGGCAGGACCCTGTAATCAGGGAAGCAGCAGCCTATTTGAGCTCCCTCCCACTTCCAGGTTTTCAGCCCCCCTTTCTCCTCCAGGTTTTCAGTCTCCTACCACCCCAGTTAAAGGACATTTCAGTTATGTTACAAAATCTTTATTTTTGACTAACAGATTTACTTTGTTTTAAATAGTTGAACAGTAACAAGAGAAAGGTGTTTTATACACAGTTAGCACATTTTCTGTACTGCTAGTGTTTCTAAGAAAAATATTTCTGTTTACAAAGAAAACTGAGACTATATGTCTTCTTAATGGGAAGAGAGTGAGGGTTGTGGAGGGAAAGGTAGGGGTGAGCACGGCAAAACCCACCATGGGGGAAGCCCTGGGGAGAGTCAGTGGGCTCCTTCAGAGAATCTCTCCCTCAGGGCCTCTCGGATTTGGACACCAGACTGGTGAGCCTGGCAGATGGCATCCATCTGGGGCTACTGAAATTGCCTCTCCTCACCATCAGCACCTGTCCCCCTCTCAGGCAGGAAGGCCTCCCCTTTCCTCTCCACCAGGTTATGGATGGCACAATATGCGGCCATCGCCTCCGGAATGTTGTGTTTACCCATCTTCAGGCATGTAAGGAGGCAATGGAACGTCCCTTTTAGAAGGCCGAAGGTGCATTCCACCTGAATGCGAGCCTGGCTAAGATGCGTGTTAAAAAGCTCTTTGCTTGCATCCGTGGCTAGTGTAGGGCTTCATGAGCCACAGCATCGGGGGTAGACCATGTTGGCCATTATGCACACCGGCATCTGCACGTCCCCGAGCGCAAGGTGCCTCTGGGAGAAAAATGTTCCTGCCTGCAACCTGCGGTACAGGTAGGAGTTGCAGAATATGTGAGCATCGTGTGCCCGCCCCGACCACCCGATGTAAATGTCCATAAAATGTCCCCGGTGGTCGACCAGGGCCTGCAGCACCATGGAATAGTAGCCCTTCCTGTTTATAAACTGGGCTGCTCGATGGAGCGGTGTGCGGATTGGGATGTGTGTCCATCGAAGGCTCCTTTGCAGTTTGGGAAGCCTAGGACAGCAAAACCGGCAAGGATGTTGTCCAGGTCCCCAAAATGGATGAGCCTCTTCAGCAGCTCTGTATTGATGGCCCTTGCCACCTGCAGCACGAGACAAATGGACAGACAGAGACCAGAGAGTTAGACAGGTTACCTTGTGGGGAGAACCCGCTCCCGGTTCCAACCTACCCCACCCCTTGTCAGGACACCCTCTCCCCCGCATCAGTGCAGGGGTGGCCGAGGAATGGCATCCAAGTGCCACTCCACCCCCCATTCCCTCTTGCCCTTGCCTGGCAGTCCCCCTTTCTGAACTCCCCCACTCAGCAGAGCCTGTCCCCCAAAAGTCACTTACCTCCATCAAAACAGCCCTGACGGTAGACCTCCCCATGCCATACTGGTGTTCCATGGAGTGGTAGCTGTCGGGGGTGGCCAGCTTCCACAGGGCGATTGCGACCCGCTTCTGCAGGGGGATGGCGGGCTGCAGGTGGGTGTCCTCGTGTTCCAGACCAGGGATGAGCCAGGCACACAGCTCCAGGAATTGGCCTTCTGCATTTGGAAGTTGTGGAGCCAGTGGTCATTGTCCCAGAGCTGCACGACGGGCCAGTCCCACCAGTTGGAACTTGTCTCGTGCTTCCAAATCTGCCTTTCTCCAAAAAGTTTGGGGGCCAGGACAGAGCTCCTGCATCCCAGAGGAGAGTCTCCTCAGTGTGGTCCGGGTCCATATGGGGCAGGAGATTCATGACAGAGTCATGCAGATGCAGCAGAAGCTGCAGTATGTCAGGGTGGGGCTATCGCCTGCTCATGGACAGCTCAGGCTCCATGCCCAAAAACACGGTGAAAAGGAGAAACAAAACCTGCAAATAAACTGCTGTGGTGTCCGAGGAAGCAGAGCAACCAGAGCAAGTGTAACCCACACACCTAGGATATGTCTACACTAGCCCCCTAGTTCGAATGAGGGAGGCTAATGTAGGCATTCAAAGTTGCAAATGAAGCCCGGGATTTAAATATCCCGGACTTCATTTGCATCTTCCCGGGTGCCGCCATTTTTAAATGTCCCTTAGTCCGAACTCCGTGCCTGCGGCTACACGTGGCCTGGAGTAGATAGTTCGAACTAGGATCCTAATTCGAACTACCTACTCCGTGCTGCGTGTAGCCGCGGGCACGGAGTTCGGACTAAGGGACACTTAAAAATGGCGGCGCCCGGGAAGATGCAAATGAAGCCTGGGATATTTAAATCCCGGGCTTCATTTGCAACTTCGAATGCCTACATTAGCCTCCCTCGTTCGAACTAGGGGACTAGTGTAGACATACCCCTAGTGTGGTTACTGAGTACTGCAAGTGGCGCCTAGACCACTGCAACAGTTAAGATCAAGAGACCTCTAGAGCATGGGTTGGGCGCCAGCTGGCTTTTAGCTCAGAGGGTAGAGGCTCCTAGAGTCAGCTACTGAGGTCCAAGGTTCAAATCCGCTTCGGTGGTGGTTAAATAAGCACTGCAGAAGCTTTGCTTTCCCTCTAGGAGATAGGCGAAGCAGAGCTGTCCAGGAGGATCCATTTAAGCACGCGTCTCTGCAAAGGGCATGCAGAAGAACCTGGAAATAAAAGCTGACCCCATGCCCTGCCAGAAGCATTTCCAGGTGACTTTTTTTTTTTCTTTCAAAAGAGTATCCAGCAGTCTGGATGCTCTTTTTCAAAAAAGAAGATCAATTTTTCAATCTGCGTAATGCAATCTAGATGCTCTTTTTCGACAAAGGCTTTTTCGAAAGATACTTTCGAAAAAGCCTCTGTTGAAAAAGGCGTGCAGTTTAGAGTAGCCTCAGTGTCCCACTGCCAGTCGTCATCTAGCCCTTACCTTGGGCAAACTGCAATCTGAAATGGCCATTCATCATTGGCAAGGGCGGTGGACCTGCTGCCTTTGCCTACTTTGACTGCCTCCCTACAATCCTAGTAACCTTCATCCCTACTAACCTGCAACCTAGGAGCTTGCCTGGCCAGAGGCAGGTTCCCCAGGTCTGCCTGCCTTTCCCCAAACCTGAACAGTGAGAAAATAGGTAACAGTCTTCCTTAGGATATTACTCGAAGCATGTTGCTAATGGGTTTTTTTTTTCACTGTCAGAGAGTTTTCTTGTTTTATGTAAAGTGATACCCCTTGTGTGAAGCTATGCCCCAACTGTATTACTGTAAAGATGCTTTTTAAAGTCTTTCAAGTCACAGCATCTAGTAAAACTCGTCTTAGTGAAGGGCATTGCAAGTGGACAGATAAGGCAACAGAACTGACTGTCATTTACTAATGGAAAGAGTTCAAATACATTCTGTTTTGCCTGTTCTTCAACTACTGTACCTACTGACTCTGTTATTCCAGGAGTCACTGGAGCACGTAATAAGGAGATATGTGATGTGCTGGCCTTCGCTGCCTCAGGAGCTGTTTTGACGGGTTGTTTTCCAGTTGCAGTTTAAAATATCATTTGAGATTTAACTGAATGACAGTAACCATAGATGTTCTTTGCTGTTTTGAAGATATTGCAAGTGCTTCTGTTTTCTTTTTTATCTATAATACAGGACAGAGCTGAAGGTGCACTAGCTAGCAGTCACTGCATAGGAAGTACTCTTCTGGTGCTGTTAGGACAATTAAATCAGTCTTAGGATAAGCCAGAGACACATTTTTTTCCTTGTTGTCTCTTCTGCTTGCTTCTTGAGACTATGCTCTAGATCAGTGGTCACCAACCAGTAGATCAGGATCTACCAGTAGATCTTGGAGCCTCTGACAAGAGAACTTGACTAGTTTGGCTGGGAGGCTATCAAGTGCCTCCACTTCAGCTGTGGCCCCACAACCCTCCCACAGCCCTGCTGCTCCTGCCCAGAGTCTCAGAGCTGCACCCTGGGAGTCTCCTGCTTGTTGTGCAGAGTGAGGGAGACAGACGCAGGAGGGCATTGATGTCACTCTCTCTCCCTCCCCTGTACCCCATCTTCACAGAGTGAGAAGGGAGGGGCCTCGGAGAAGGAGCGGGGAAGGAATATTTGGGTTTGAGGTAGATCCTGGACGTACTTACATTCAAAAAGTAATCTTGTGCTTACAAAGATTGGAGACCAGTGTTCTAGATCAGTAGTTCCCAACCTTTTTACACTGGGGACCAGCAAACTTTTGGCAGACCTGTAACATTTTATTTTTCATAATTTGCATATTCATTATTCAGATAATCCCCTGAGCATCCCACCACTCCACTGCCACCCCATCCCAAATGCCTTGGTGCCAGCCCCCCACCCCTTAGAGTCCCCCCACTAGATCCCTGATTGTCAGCCTCCTGTTTCTAAAACCCTACCTCACTCATCCTCTCCCCCACCCCCCCAGAGTCCCCCAGTGCGAGCCCAAGATTCCCACACTCACTGAAAGTTGGGTTAGGGGAACATCCAATGTGAAAGGTGCCTGTAAGTGGAATCTCTTACGAAGTAGATAGGAAAGCTATAGGAGGAGGTGGCTAAGCTGAGAAGCATCCATGCTCAAGAGGAATTCCTTGAGAGTATTCATATGTAGACATCCAAGGCTGAGGAAGCTATCGAGCTATGGAGGACTGCTGTCAATCCACTGAGGGAAGAGGAGATGACTTTGTAATAGGGAGGATATTGAGTGATGGTTACTAGTAGGCAGTGCTGTTTCCCCTACACCCAACCCCGCACCATAATGATGAAGAACCAATATCCTGCTCTGACTATGAGGGATCGGGAATCACCCCCTAAGGTGGAGAAGGAGAAGCTGTGATGTTATCCAATTGAATTATTAAGCATCTGATTAAAATGTGGTCAGAAAGGGTTAACCAGCTCACAGTCTGAATGACCTAGGGTAAACCTTTAAAGACTTGCTTGAAAGATATGCAAGTGATAGTTGGGCTACTTTATTAGGTTAGGGTAGAACTTTGAAATGTGTTAGAATTGTAGGTATTTGCTCAGATCTTGTGTTGTGAACAAACAATCCTTGTCTGTTATTACAGCTTTGATTCAAGTTCAGAAGGGAATGTTAACATTGATGATGAAACTTGGTTGAAGTAGTATTATTGTTTATGTGTCTCTTTGAAGGCTGTGGTAAATTGATGATACTAAACTGCTCACGATAGTTAAAACCAAAGCAGACTGTGAAGAGCTTCAAAAAGATCTCACCAAACTAAGTGACTGGGCAACAAAACGGCAAATGAAATTTAATGCTGATAAATGTAAAGTAATGCACATTGGAAAAAATAATCCCAACTGTACATAAAGTATGATGGGGACTAATTTGGCTACAACTACTCAGGAGAGATCTTGGAGTCATTGTGGATAGTTCTCTGAAAATATCTGCTCAGTGTGCAGTGTCAGTCAAAAAAGCAAGCAAAATGTTAGGAATCATTAAAAAAGGGATAGAGAATAAGACAGAGAATATCTCATTGCCTCTATATAAAACCATGGTACACCCACATCTTGAATACTGCATATGGATGTGGTTGCCTCATCTCAAAAAGATATATTGGCATTGGAAACGGTTCAGAAAAGGGCAACAAAAATTATTAGGGGTTTTGAACAGAATACCATCCTGATGCGCCTGGCTGTCAGTTCCTGCCAGAGGTCCTAACGCACGGAGCAGAGACAAACGGCTGTCCGGCGAGACCCCTTTAAGCACGTCTGAACGGAGCTCCAGCCCCGCCCCCAGAAAGGTCTGGTGGCCTTTTTTCCTCTTCAAAATGGTTCCGGGCTTCTGCTTTTGCGCAAAAGCGTGCTGCCAATCTAGACGCGCTTTTCCACAAAAGCTCATAGTTATAATGATAACTCCGGGACCAATCTAGACGTGCTTTTCTGGAAATACTTTTAACGGAAAATCTTTTCCGTTAAAAGTATTTCCGGAAAATCATGCCAGTGTAGACTTAGCTGGTGTGTGTGAATGAGAGAGACAACACTCAAGCCAGATTTCTCCTTGAACTTTGTTTCAGTCCTCAAGGAGCATGTGCACACACACACAGGTATGCACACAGATATGTGCATTCACACAAAAGCAGACAACCTAAGGGAAGCAGAATATACAGCAGATCTGATCCAGCAATGCCTTAGCTATTGTTAATGTGCTGAGGCATCAGTAAGTCTGATACTGATAAATCACTCTTCCTGAATAAGAGTAAGGGATTCTGACCATCAGTGGTGTAATTCTACGCTCTGTTATGGCTGCTGCTGCTTCCAAAGAGGCATCAGATGTGATATGCTCAGAGAAGTGCTTTATTGTGGAGTGACACTCTTTTCAAATGGCTGCAACTTCAAGGAAATGACAAAATGTTCTTCCTCATTCCAACAGGCCAGATGAGCATGTCTGGAGCATAGATAGATACAGACAGACCATGAAAATAATAATTAAATGTGTTATTTGCTCACAGAGAAAGTAACATTCTTATATCAGATGACAGCCCATGTTTTGATCTCTATTACCCTTGTGTGAATCCATAGAAACTGCAGCACACCAGATCTCTATTAATTACAGAGGGAATCATACTGGCTCTGATTCTCTCCTTGGTTACTTTGGAATACCCACCTAGGTTTCTTCTTGAGCTACTGTGGTAAAATGTGTGTGTATAGTAAAATCCATGGATGCAAAGTGAATGAAATTGGCTTTAGTGGAGCCAGAATATATATATGTGTGTGTGTGTGTGTGTGTGTGTGTGTGTGTGTTCACATGATTCACCTTTACCCAAATACTCTATTGGCTCATATGCAGGATGGGTTTCCGAATGGTTAAGGAAGGCAATGATATTTAGAAGCTCTAAGGTCAGAAATATTTGAAAAATAAATCTGAGACTCCTCTTTGTTGTATTGTTATACACTTTCCACGTGCAGTATTTTAAAAGTTCATCCTTAGTAGTCAACACTGTTGACTACTAACACTAGAAAGGATAGTGTTTAGCTTGAGGCATGGTGCTTGGGAAGAGTACAACTGAATTTAAATGTAATGATTGAAAAGGCATATTAGACTAGGGTGACTACTGAGATGGAATATAAAAATGGAGATTGCTGAAGAAACACTAAGAAGCAAGGTGATGTCATGCAGCAGTGATTCATAATAGGCCCAATTCAGTGAGGCATTTAAGCAGATGCTTAACTTGAAGTATGTCTTTAACTCCATCCCTGATCCACATCCTGATTACTACATGCTGAGGAACATACTGTATTGCTTTGAATACCCTATTGACTAGATCCGCATAGGGTGTAAATCAATAACATTCTATTAGCTACTCTAATGGAGACTAGCTAAGAATCTTATTAATTTAAAAGTTTCAGAACATTGCTATAAATATGTGATACTCAGCAGGAATTTTGGACTCTACATATTTAAAATAATAACACATGAATAAAACAAAACAACAACAAAACATGTTCAGTCTAGAAGATAGGAGATTGAAAAGAAGATACTGTTAGAATCTGAGCAAGAGAGATTTCCATGCTTTTGTGGAAATTTAGATATTTTGAAATATGTTTTTGATCTGTTTTGGAGCAACTCTCCCAAATTTAAAAATTCACCATGAAAACGTCACTGGCTCCCTTGGGTCTGAGACAGTCTGTTTGATGATATGTCCTGGAGTCAAGGACATGGAAGGCTCTGAAGTTTGTGATGCCAGAGCCATTACTCTAAGCCAATGTAACAAAAGCCAAACTCAGTATTTTAAATACAATTATTTATAAATGTAAGCAAAAGTTGAAGATAAATTGACCAGTACACAAGAAGAACCTAAAGAATTGGTTTTTTTTAAATTTGCTCTCCCTTTTTAATGCACTTAAAAGAAGAGGGATCTCAGCAAATCAGAATTGTTAGCCAGATTCGATGAAGAGTCACCTAGTCCTAAATAAGTAAGAAGAAATCTGATGTAGTATGTTAATGTTTTATTTTAACTTTACCTTAATAAAATGTCTCAAAAATAAACAATCCAATTTCTACCAGTCCATGTTAAGAACTGTCATAAGTGCTCCTGAAGAATCCTGGTAAATTCATGGAAGCATCCATTCTAGAAATGAAAGAAAGTGTTTATAGTAGATCTTGGTGCACTATCTTTCAATTATTAAAGGGAAGAGCCTGTTACCTCTTATTGGACATTGTTTATCTAGAAGCCACTGAATGGGAGTGAAGTGGAAGATGGTAGACAGTGAGTTTCAGGCCCATAACTGCCATCTGCTCCATATTCTGTAACCCAGGGTTCCACCAAGGAACAACTGGACCTCCATCTTTCTTCATCTCAAAGATATCCTCATTAGAAAAAGCCAGAGAGATATCACCACCACTACAAGTTTTGGCTAAATTCTGAACACTGTGTGGGATTTGAAACGTTAGTATCTGGTGTCACCCACTTCTTGTGATCTTTCTCTTTTCCATCATATTTCTTCTTTCTGTCTCCTTCTTTTTTGCCTTCTGTTTAAAAAGATGTTGTCTTTGCCAAGACGCTATCTTTTGCAATACTGTTGTGAGACCATGATCAGGGAGGCAGCCAAAAGTAATGTCTTAAACAGCCCAATACTGGTAGGAATTAGCTAGATGTTAAAGAGTCTGTTAAGACCATGTGCTGCACTTGTATTTTTTTTTCTAAAACTGTAAGAAGTATCAACAACAGAGACAGAAGTTGCATTTTTTATCTTTGTGTTACTCTCTGGTCTGTTTTTGTTTGTTTGGCTGGTTATTGTCTTACTTTGTCCTCACAGAAACAGGAGCAGACTTCAGAAACAACAGCTACATTTCAACTAACTCCTCTTTTCCCCAGAAACTACAATAAATAGCGTCTCTGATACAGGGGTGCTGGAAGAGGAGGGCTTAGAGGGTCATGGTACTTACTTTTTACCAGTCATGAGAGTGAACAATAGGGGAGAGAAGACAAAGATGAACAAGAGACAAGCAAGGTTTGAGGGGTAAGAGGTGCCCTGGGAGCGAGGCCTCGGTGGAAGAGGCAGTGCCAGGATGAGTTCTTGGGAGAAGGGGTGATGTGGTGGCTCAGAGAGAAGGAGACATATAGGCATGGTACTATTATGGCAATGGGTATTGCAGGGGCAAGGCACTGAGGGGAATGGGTGGCACAGCCAACGGGTCCGGAGAGGCAGTCTGTCATGGAGGGTGGGGCCAAAGTTGAAGCATCTGTCCCCCCTCTTTTATGGTGCTTCCACTTCTCCTCCTCAGATACCATCTCAGGGTATGTCTACACTACCCTCCTAGTTCGAACTAGAAGGGTAATGTAGGCATACCGCACTTGCAAATGAAGCCCGGGATTTGAATTTCCCGGGCTTCCTTTGTATAAGTGGGGAGCCGCCATTTTTAAAACCCCCGCTGGTTCGAACCCCGAGCAGCGCAGCTACACATGGCATGAACTAGGTAGTTCAAACTAGGCTTCCTAGGAGGGTAGTGTAGACATACCCTGAGAGACTGTCAAATAGGGATTGTTTCTATGTATGTAAACTTTTGACAATTAAAAGGAATAAGGGGTATTGTCAAAATGAAAACCTTGGTCAATATTTCACCGCTCAAATGTTTTAATCCCTTCTCTGTGTCTTTCGTAACAAGTTTAAAACACACTGCTGAATTTCAGCTTTCCCCAGGATTGCTCCACCTCCATACCACAAAGGGAATGTCTAGACTGCATCCCTCTGTCGGCAGCAGGATGCAGATTAGGCAGGTCGACATTGCAAATGAAGCGGGGATTTAAATATCCCGTGCTTCATTTGCATAATCATGTAATGGCGCTCTTTCAAAAAAGTGCTCTTTCGAAATTGAAACCGCAGTCTAAACATGTTTACAGGATTTACGGGATCTTTCGAAAAAGCACCCAATTTTTGAAAGAACCACATCTAGTCTGAAGTTTCAATTTCGAAAGAGCGCTTTTTCAAAAGAGCGCCATTACGTGATTATGCAAATGAAGCACGGGATATTTAAATCCCCGCTTCATTTGCATTTTTAAAGTGCTTCATTTACATCCCTCTGGCAACAGAGGGATGTAGTATAAACACACCCTCAGAGAATACATGAAAGATAGCTGGGGCCCATCTCTATGGAAAAACATGGCAACAAGCTAAGGAAGAACACTCACAGACTTGAAGATTGAGCTCATGGTTACAGTAATATAAAACTGGAATTTGACAGCATAGATGTACAGAGTGATATACATGTCATGGCTTGGGATTAACACAAATACAGTGAACTTTACTGTGTGAGAATATGCTAGCAAACAAAAGCACCTTAAATAGCCATGAAGAAAAGAAAGTGAATAAGTCAAAGGAAATATGACTAATCATAAAACAAACTGTCAAACTGTTATGGATGTACAAAGATTGCATAGTGCCTAGCATGGATCTCACTGGGGCTCTCTAAATGCCATGTAACATAACTGATCATTTGCAGTGTTGCTGAAATCAATAAAAATACTGTGGCTTAGCTGGATTTGTGAAAAGTGATAATCTCCATGGTCTTTGTTCATCTGTGCATGTATGCTAGGCCTGGGGCAGAGACCCAAGGGAGAATATCTGGGGTTGGCAGAGGCTGCTGTGCCTTGGTTGCACTGGCTATTAGGGTGCATTTCAGGAGTAGGATCTCACTGGACTGGACTGAAATTCTACCCAAGTATGCATCCCTCTGGACAAGCCCACTCTTGGCAAAGTTGCCAGTAAGCTGAATTTTGCTTATCGAAGAATCCATTCATGCTGTTGTGACCCTCCAATGAATGGCTATCCTGGTTTTAGAGCTGTTTTGCACCAAGCAAACAATCTAACCCTAAAAATGCACTAATATTAGATTCTGGAATACAGCTGAATCAGCCTGAAGGCCCAACATTGGGGAAACATTTGTTATTTCCGTCTGCTCTTTCATCACCATTTCTCTTTCAATTACTTGTTCTCTGCTAGCCTCTATGTAACATTGTTATGAGTACATTGCATGGTGTTCTCAATTCATGTTATGCACTGTGCTATTCTTCACATTTTAATTGAGTGCACTCATTATTTCTCTCGTTCTTACCTGTGACGGGGTTTTATTGCTTTCTATTTCTTTTAAATAGTGGAATTACCACCTGTGTTCTGATTAAGAAGTATAACCCTAGTTCAGACCCCATTTATATCCAGGTTTTTATCACATACCTTATTTCTGTAGGTATTGACATGAGAGGCCAAATTTAAAAAAGCAGGCAACCATTAACTGCACGAGTGGATTTTTAGCATAAATTCACATAAGTCAAGTAAACATCCAACAACATAATTAGCACATATGTATCTGAGACTTTTTCTATAGAAAATATAAATAGAAGTTTCAGTTTTGGAAAAAGATTTGTGGCCCTATTCAATGGTAGTAATTGAATGATGAAACTTTGAAATTGGTAACTTTACCATAAAAATTTTGCCCTTGAAAACCTCTAAACTTTTTCTTTGTTTCATTCATTCATTCATTCATTCATTCATTCATTCATTCATTCATTCATTCATTCATTCATTCATGTTGCTCCATATTTTAGGTCTATATCAGATATTTAAAAGGCTACATTGCACATTTGGTCCATTTGGTAAGTTGAAAAATGCTCACAAAATAAAGGAACAAAGACTTGTTTTCAAAGTATAATGCCAACATTCAAGCTTCAGTTAATAGAACTTCTTACAGTATCAGAAGATGTGATGACTAAATTAATACAAACAATGGTCTTCTCGGCAGAATCAGTGCCTTATTATGCGCCATTATTTCTTCTTCTTTGCTTCATATCTGAAATATTTGCATTACAATTGTTCCAAGTCTCTTTGGCTGTGCAACTCTGAACTGAATCCTGTTAGCTGAGTGATATCAATGGCAAACCTTTCAAGCTGAAACAACTTTTTGTATTCAGACTAATGATTCTGTAATGTGCCATGATCAGGCAAGCAGAAAAGATGGGTATGGAAATACTGTCTTTTGTTGTTTGTCCCCATTTGGGGATGTCTAATAATCCATATTTCAAAATATCAGCTGAAACAAGAGAGAGTCAGCAGACTGAATAGTTACTGCTCTGGGTATTATGAACATGTCTGGGTGAAGATATGCATAGAAATGCGTTCTCCTGGTAGCGAGTTATTGAAATGCCACATGATGAAACAGGCAGCTAAGATAAACCTATTGCTGCATATAATAATGTTCCATCTGCCAACACTGACAGTCTTTGTTATCTGTGCCTTTTCCTTGCACAAGGGTTTTGCAACAACTTTGATAGCATTATTATTATTCTATCCTAGATACATTTTTCATAAGCATTTAATAATAGCTGTATTTATAACAAGGAAGACATGAGCTTCACAGCCATTTTGCATACACTTTGTAGGTATATTTACATATGTGTGGTTTAATGAGTCAGCACACCATATTGCTTTTATAAAGATGAAAGACATGATTAGCATCTATGCTGTTCCCCTCCCAGATGGCAGCCTTCCATCAAGTTAGCTAAGAGACCTTTTCATTTTTAACATATTCATTACTAATTAAAGCATGTTAAATTGCTTCTCAAACAAAGATTGACCTCAGGAACAGGGACAATCATAGTCATAGCATTAGATCCTGCTCTCTATACTCACCCAAGCAGTCCCAAGGTTTTCTATAGATCAAGTCTCCTGAATAACCCAAGCAGGAATTGTCCCATGCTGACATGCAGTTAGACAGCATGAAGACTGCATTATAACTAAAATACCTCTGAAAGTTCATATTCTTTAAATGTGCATGCACTGTAACCATTATAAATGTAACTTGTTGCCTAACTAATGACTGTGCTTCTTTGACTGACATAATTGTTTGGTTACAGGTTCAAGATACAGTCATATTTTTTATTTTTCTAATGTGAAATTAGTGCTTTTTAGAGATTTTAAACTAATAGGCTTGAAACTGAAGTTCTTTATTTGCAAAAGAAGCAAAGCACAAGGAGAGGTAGTGTAGATGTTTTTACACTTGCTATACAATTCCCCAATGTACTGAGCAAATACTACTAGCTGAATTAGCTACACCTTCTTTTTAAGAATAGTGTACTGGTCAAACATGTTATATGTTTTAATTTTTCACAATGTCTCATATTGAATAACCTATAAAAAAAGTTATTGGCTAGCAGGTCTAATGTGCTTTGTCTTTGGGGAAATTTACAATGCATAGAAATATATGCGTTTGTTAGAGCTCTCAGGCAATTAAAAATTAATCATGATTAACCACATGGTTAATAATAGAATATCATTTATTTAAGTATTTTGGGATGTTTTATACATTTTTAAATATTTGTATTTCAATTACCACACAGAACATGAAGTGTACAGAGCTCACGTTTTATATCTATCTATCTATCTATCTATCTATCTATCTATCTATCTATCTATCTACAAATATTTGCATTGTAAAATAGTATTTTTCAATTTCTCTATTACAAGTACTGTAATGCAATCTGTTTATCACGGAAGTTGAACTTACAAATATAGAATTATGTACCAAACATAACTGCATTCAAATATAAAACAATGGAAATCTTTAGAGTCTACAAGTCTATTCAGTCCTACTTCTTGTTTAGCCAATAGCTCAAACAAGTTTGTTTACATTTGCAGGAGATAATGCTGCCTGCTTCTTGTTTACAGTGTCATCTGAAAGCAAAAACAGGTGTTCATGAGGCATTGTATATTGCAAAATATGTACATGCCAGTTGTGCAAAGGACTCGTATGTCCCTTTCTCCTTCATCCACCATGCCAGAGGACGTGTCCATGCTGATGATAGGTCCTGCTCAAAAACAGTCAAAAGCAGTTCAGATCTACACGTGTTCTTTTTCATCATCTGAGTCAGATGCTACAAACAGAAAGTTAATTGTCTTTTCCAGTGGCTAGGATTTTAGAAATCTCACCTTGGTGCCGCCTTTGTGTTTTGACAGTGAGAGTGTTCTTAAAACAAGCATGTGCTGGGGGCATTATCCTAGACTGCTATCTCATGAAATACATGGCAGAATGAGGGATAAAAGGCCAGGAGACATACAAATCTCTCCTAAGAGTTCAGTCAAAAATGTAGTTAACACATTATTTTTCATCGAGTGTCATCAGCATTGAAGTGTGCTTTCTGGAATGGTGGCCAAAGCATGAAGGGGCATATCAATGTTTAGCATATATGACACATAAATACCTGAAATGGCAGCTACAGAAGTGCAATGTGAACACCTGGTCTCACTTTCAGGTGACATTGTAAATAAGAAGCAGACAGCATTATCTCCTATAAATGTAAACAAACTTCTTTCTCTTAGCTATTTTCCTAAACAAGAAGTGGGACTGAGTGGACTTGTAGGCTCTAAGGCAGTGAGGGGCAACCTAGACCAGTGAGTGGGCCACACAAGTGGCCCTCCTTGCAGTGGGCTGTAAGATGGTCATAAACAAGATGTTTCAGAGGGGTAGCTGAGTTAGTCTGTAACAGGAAAAAATTAAAAAACAATTAATAGTCTAGTATCACCTCAAAGACTAACAAAACATGTAGATGGTATCATAAGCTTTTGTGGGCACAACCCACTTCTTCAGATGATTGGAGTATTAGAAGTCCAGAAAAAATGAGGGAAGAGAGAGGAGGAAAAAAAAAGAGAAAGAGAGAGAGAGAGAGAGAGAGAGAGAGAGAGAGAGAGAGAGAGAGAGAGAGAGAGAGAGAGAGAGAGAGAGAGAGAGAGAGAGAGAGAGAGAGAGTAGATTGTTCAAGTAGTTACAAGAGGCTGTTAAAAACAATTAGTACCTCCATTGGTTGGTTGGTTGGTTAAGTCATTAGGCTGAGGAAGGTAGTGTGTGAGCCAGCCAATGTCTCTGTTCATTCAATTTGCATAAGAATTAAACTTGTAAATGAAATTAAGTTCCAACGCTCCCCTGTGTATTCGTCTTGTAGAATTGGCCTGAAACAACACAGTGACTTCGACATCCATTAATGAATACCCAGGCAGGTTACAATGTTCTCCAACAGGTTTTTGTGTTTTGCCTTTAGGGATATCTGATGTGTGTCCATTAATTCTTTCCCATAGAGACTGGCCAGTTTGGCCAATATACAAGGCAGTGAGGCAGGGGCAGATGACTGTTGTGCGGGGCTCCGGGCAGCATAACTCTGCGGGGCCCCCCCTTAGCCACAGCGCATGCGCCGCGATGCCATGAGCATGTGCGGTGGTGCCACGGCGCATGTGCGGGGCTTTTTTAAGCGCGGGGCCCGGGGCGGCCCCCCTGTTCACCCTGCCCTATATCCGCCCCTGCAGTGAGGCATAGATCACATTAATGGATGTGCAGTTAAACAAGCCCTTGATGTAGCGGCTGATGTTGTTGGGTCCAGCGATTAAATCACTTGTGTAGATGTGTGGGCAGAGTTGACACCGGGGCTGAATTCACAGGTGGGTTCCTGGATGATTATGATGGAGGTGTGTTGCGTGGTTACTGGAAAGAATTTGTTTGAGGTGAGGGGTTGTCTGTAGGCAAGGACTAGTCTTTCCCCCAAGATCTCTGAGACTGAGGGATCATTTTCCAGGATAGGTTGTAGAGGGTTGGTAATGCAATGGAGGGATTTAAGTGTGGGCTGTAGGTGATAAGTGGAAATCTGTTGTTTTCTCTTTTGGGCCTGTCTTGAAGTAGTTCATGTCTGGGTACTATTTTTGCTCTGTCAATCTGTTTTTTCACTTCTCCAGGTAGGTTTTTCAGTTTTAAGAATGCTCTGTATAAATCCTGTAGGTGTTTGTCTCTTTGTGGAATTGGAGCAAATCCGGCTATATACAATAGACTGATGAATCTGTCTGGGATGGAAGCTAGAAGCATGAAGGTAAATGTAATGGTTGGTAGGTTTCTGGGACAGGGTGGTGGAAATTTGTCCGTCCTTTAATTGTACTGTAGTGTCAAGGAAGTGAAGATCTCATGTGGATTGATCCAGGCTGAGCTTGATGGTGGGGTGAAAGTTGTTGAAGTCCCTGTGAAATTTTTCAAGGGTCTCTTTCCCATGGGTCCATATGATGTGGACGCATTGGAGAGGGTCCAGCAGAGGGCAACCAAAATGATTAGGGGGCTGGAGCACATGACCTATGAGGAGAGGCTGAGGGAGTTGGGTCCGTTTAGTCTGCAGAAGTGAAGAGTGAGGAGGGATTTGATAGCAGCCTTCAACTTCCTGAAGGGAGGTTCCAAAGAGGCTGGAGAAAGGCTGGTCTCAGTAGTGACGGATGGCAGAAGAAGGAGCAATGGTCTTAAGTTGTGGTGGGAGAGGTCCAGGTTAGATATTAGGAAAAACTATTTCACTAGGAGAGTGGTAAAGCACTGGAATGGGTTACCTAAATTAATGGAGATTGCCTAGTTCCTAGAACTGGAAGGGACCTTAGTCATCAAGTCCAGTCCCCTGCCTTCACAGCAAGACCAAGTACCATCCCTGACAGATTTTTGCCCCCAAATGGCCTTTGTAAGGTTTGAACTCACAACCCTGGGTTTAATAGGTCAATGCTCAAACCACTGAGCTATCCCCCCCCAAGGAAGTATTGGAGTCTCCATCCCTAGAGGTGGACAAAGCCCTGGCTGGGTTGATTTAGTTGGGATTGATCCTGCCTAGAGCAGGGGGCTGGACTTGATGACCTTCTGAGGTCTCTTCCAGCTCTATGGTTCTATGATTCTATGAAGATGTCTTCAATGTAGCATAAGTAGAATAAGAGTGCTAGAGGGTGAGAGGAGGAGGAAACATTGTACCTAGAATTTGTAGGAAGTGCTGCATGACTCCCACACACTCCTTACTTCACATGCCCTTATTTTAAATACATGTCACTTTTGTAGTATCAGTAGAAACAAAATAAATGGATGAAAACCAGCAGAATCTGGCACCCTTTTGCATGGGCAATGGTAAACAAAATGCCCCCGGGGCCACAGGTTGCTCACCATCGCTCTAAAGTTTACATTGTTCTGTTTTTGAGTGAAGTTATATGACCAAAACCAAATCTGCAATTGTAAGCTGAATTTCATGATAAAGAGATTGCCCTAAAGTGCTTGTATTAAACAAACTGAAAAGTGCTGTCATTTTACAGTGGAAATATTTGTAATCAAAATAATAATATAAAGTGAGCACTGTACACTTTGCATTCTGTGTTATAGTAGAAATCAATACGTTTAAAAATGTAGAAAGACATCCAAAAATACTTAATAATTTTCAGTTGGTATTCTATTGTTTAACAGTGTGATTAAAACTGTAATTAATGATGATTAATTTTATTAGTGATTAATGTTTTTGTTTTAATCACATGAATTAACTGCCATTAATTCATTGCACTAGTGTTCATAAAACTAATATTCAAAAAAACTTGATATTTTAGTCTTCTGTGCAAACAACTGAAGAGCATATATACTCTTTTAAAATGTTTGTCAGCAGTTAAAAACATAATTTGTAGAAGAAGCAATCAAGCCAGAGTGAAAGTTATATTTCAGTATCTCAGAATTATATTCTTATTGTAGGTGCTGCCTATACATGTCTTTGCAATGTGATAATCTTGTTCAGTCTGGAAAAGGCCATGGAAAAGGACAAATTATGGGCTCCAAAATCTGATGGATAGATACCTGTGTTAGTATAGCATTCAACAGATTCTCTGCAGATAAGCATTTTGCCTTACAAGGATTTTGTGTCATTGAAGAGAAACGACAATAATGATGTTTGTTGAAAAGTTGAGTAACAGTGTTTACCTGGTCTTGAAGAGAGTGGACACTTTAATTAGATATCTGAATGCAAAGGGAAATGCAACCCTTAGGTTAATGTGATATTAAGGTTCCACAAATTGTGTCTGTCTGTTCTAAAAATGAAGAAATATAAACATTTAGGCTTCTACAGAAACATTGAATTAGCTGTGATGAACAACCATACTGTGTCATGACCCATCCAGGTCTAAATTACATCTGTTAGGCACAACACTGCATTGGTGTTAGTGTCCCAGGGAAACACTAGAGACATTCTGTCTTACAGGTGCAAAATGCACCTCAGAGTGCTTCAGTGCAGGGAGGTGAGTGAAGAAATTGCTTAGCTCTTTAAGGAGCACAACCTATTCCCCAAGTCATCTCTTGTGGTTATAATACTGGTGGCAGCCCTGCACAGTGCAATTATGAGCAGCTCTTTCAGACCACACAAGGAAGTAGAGAAGACTCTTTACTTCTTCTTCCTCATAAAGGCCAGATAGATTTTAACTCTGTGTTATAGTTCAGGTCAGAAACTTGTTTAAATTTTCTACATATAAAACATCATTCTGTAGTCCATTGGAGAGTTCGATCTCTTCCCAGATGGGTCTATGGGTGGCCAGTCCATCTCACTATGTTGCTACCAGTTGCTAGACATGAGGAATCAGCAGGGTGACTAGAAACATGAGTGTGGATATCTGATCAGGGCCACACAATCAACACAGTCATGGAGTTCCAGTCTCTATCAGTGGTGGAGGACAGGAAAGAGAGTCTAGGGGCCCAGTCTGCACTGAGGCAGAGCTGTGGGCAGTGAATTATACCAGTCTCTGGTTTAGAACAGGAGAACAGTCAATCAGCTCAAGTCTGCCTTCAGATAGTCTGAGGAGGGAGAGACTGCCAGAGGTTGGGTGGCCAGGGGAACGCATGATGTGGCCTACGGCCCTAACAGGGGCTTAATAATCTGTCACTGAATTAGCAGAGATCTGGGCTCACCCACTCTCTAGCAGCATTGCAGCCTTACAGGGCTCCACCATCCCCAGTACACTTCTCCACTCCCCCTCCCACAGCACCTATGGGTCCAGAGAGGTAAGCTGCTTGATGGGAGCCTCTGTTGCTAGTAGCTGCTCTTCCTGGTCTGGGCAGTCCAGGGCAGTTGACATCATCTGCAGGGGCTGGGTCAGTCAGTGATCCAGGCAGCCCAGACCAGTTCTTGGAGGCTCCACCAGTGGTCTGGGCAGTACAGGCCAATCAACATCATCTGTCAGGGTTGGGTCAATCAATGGTCTGGACAGTCCAGCTCAGTCATCTTCTTCTTTGGAATCAGGTCAATAAGTGAACCGGGCAGTCCAGGCTAGTCATCTGTTTCCAATGGGCCCACAACAAACTCTCAAGGCGGAAGTTCAGGGGAAGTGCCTGTCCCCTCTGGCAGCTGGGGCTCAGCTGAGTCTTCATCTCTGCCCTTTTTGCTGTGAGGTAGAGTCAGACTGGTGTGGTTCTGCCCACCTAGATGCAGAGACACATGCCTCTCCCTCTGGGTCTGAGAGCAGCCAGTCCACTTCACTACACATGCCCTTGTCTTCTACTATACAGATAATCCCTATTTAATCATTAAGAACATAAGAACGGCCATACTGGGTCAGACCAACATTCCATCCAGCTGAGTATCCTGTTTCCCAACAGTGGTCAATGCCAGATGCCCCAGAGTGAGGGAACACAATAGGAAATCCTCACGTAATTCCTTCCTTTCACCCACCTCCAGAGAAACAGAGACTAGGGATACCATTCCTACTCATCCTGGCTAATAGCCACTGATGGACCTAACCTCCATGAATCTATCTATCTCTTTTTGAACTCTGTTAAAGTCCTAGCCTTCACCACATCCTCTGGCAAGGAGTTCCACAGGTTGACTATGCACTGCATGAAGTAAAACTTCCTTTTTTAAAATTTGTTTTAAACCTGCTGCCTATTAATTTCATTTGGTGACCCCTAGTTCTTATATTGTGGAAATAAGTAATAACTTTTCCTTATTCACTTTTTCCACACTAGTAATGATTTTATTGACCTCTATCATATCCCACATTAGTCTCCTCTAGGTGATTGTTACGTGATTGTTAAGTGATTAAGTGATTGTTATGACGGACTTGTGTGGTGGGTGTATTTCAAAAGGAGGGTTTTTTGGCTAAATCACAGTCATCATGGTTAGGGCTTCCAAACAAATCACCTCTTCCATTCTTCCTCCCCCGTTCAATTTTTGGTGTTTGTTCACATCATATACATTTACATCTTCAAACATTTCCAGTTCATTGGTAGCAGACAAAAGATAAAATAAGAATTCCCGTTTTCTCATTTACATTATTATTGCCCATCGTAAAATATAGCATGGAAATTCCATTCTCCCCATTGCCTGGATACACATACTATAGAAAATGCTAACTATGTACATTGCCCAACTAGGTCAAAAAGATTTATTTTCAAACTTTCAGAAAAACAAGGTTCGACTTCATAGAGAGCCCAAGCATGAAAAATATAAACCAAAATAGTGAAATGTGCATTGCAGATGAGAGTGTATGAAAAAATGTGCAGGTGAAAAACAGAAATTGCCTGCAAGAAGGAGGGGGTGCAAAGAGCGCCACCCATTTAACAATTAAACTTTTGGTGGAGGCATATGAGAATGGTGCACCTCCTAAATGCTCTCACAAGTCACTTATGAACTATTGCATGATTCACTGTCTGAGGTTTATTCTTCAGAGAATTGTATTTGTGGTAGTTATGTCTTCTCTGGTGTGAGGGCTGTTCCCCACTTGGCACTCTGAGTGCAGAAGGTGAGGACATGCAAAAGATCATAAATACCTTGTCTGTATAGGCTCTGCTTACAAAAAACTCCCCAGAGTCACAGATGCACTGGCTCTGGAAGATAGGCTGCCATCATCAAATGATTTTTAAAGAACCCTGAAACAAAACCAGAAAGGAACACTTGAATTTCTTCCCCAGAGGTACTGCACAAGCTTTTCTACCACAACAGAGCTTGAAAAAAGAAACAAAAGAAAACACAGAAAACAAACTGTATCTTTAATAGCTGACCTCTCGGGCTAGCAAGGCACACACCGAGACCTTTTACCTTCCAGGATATAAGAATCAAATCATCACCTAAAAAAAGATGATTTTATTTAAAAAAGTTATCCTTAATAAAGAATACTTGGCTGCTAGGTGTTACAGAGCAACTGAGAAGAAAAATTAAAACACGGAGAACATAATATCTCTGGGTACAGCTTATATAGTGAATGGAGTGCAGGAGGATGTCCTGGGCAGGGTGGTGAGCCCTGCACTCACAGCTGGTGTGGCTGTGGACAAACAAGAGAAGTGGTCAGTTATCCCTGGGGACACAGTGGGTGAAACCCAGCCCCCCTCTGCAAGGCGAGGATGACAGGTCTCTGCACCATCAGAGCCGATGTGCTAGCACAGAGGCTATATTTGGGATGTCCTGCTATCCCTGGGAGTGGGAGCTGGCCTGGGACTGCACCCATGCCCCTGTGCTGTATGTGATGTGGGTCTGTGCGGGAGGGGCGGGCTAGATGTCCATTGCCTCCATGTAGAGGGGGCTTGTGGAGGGAGGGTGTCCTGCCGTGTCCCATACCAGGTTCAGGAGTATGTCTTCATACATACACGCGTGTGGGTAACAGGCCAAGGCCCCTGTGTGGAAGCCAGCTGGGGCCAGTTGCCCAGGGGTGGCACGGCACATGCACAGGCTGGTGTGTGATCCGTGGTCAGCAAAGCCCATGCATGCAGTCCCTGGTCTCCCTTTCCTTCTGCCCCCACATAAGGGGACAGTGATGGAACTCACCTGTTGTTGCCTCCCCGGCTGCAGACGACACCGGTGACTGGCTCACTGGGACTGTTCGGGGGTCCTGGCCCCTGGCCCCTGGCACACTCCCTCCGGGCTCCTGCGGCTCCTGGCCCTCCTCCTCCTCTGTGCCCTGATCAGGGCCCTCTGCCCCTGGGTCGATGACCACCTGGGGGGCATGGATCATCCCACCCCCCAGGATGCAGTCCTGGGCATTAAAATAGGGGCAGGTGTCTGGGTCTTCCCCTGGTTGGGAACTGCCCCCTGCGGCCCTGGCATACTCCTGCCGCAGCTCCTTGATTTTCATCCGAACCTGCTCCTGGGTTTGGATGTGGCCTTTGGTGGCCAGGCTGGCAGCCATCTGGCTGTAGACAGCCATGTTCCTCCATCCAGTGTGGAGATCATGGACGTTGGAAGCATCCCCCCAAGCCTCAATGAAGTCCCTGATCTCCACACTGGACCAGGAAGATGCCTGCCTTTTCCAGCCCCTGGCAGGCTCCTGGGAGCTGGCAGACTGATCCTGGGGAGAAGTGGAGGGATGGCTGTCAGTGGCTTGCTGGCTCATGTTGGGACCACTGGGTCAGGGGCAGCAAGTATAGGTTCTGGGCTGGCAGGCCTGGAGCTGGCACAGGCACTGTGGCAAGACTCTATCCCTTTAAGGGCTCCAGGGAGGAGAGGAGTTTTCCTGATTGAGTCCAGAATGACCAGTAGGGCACCCTGAGAAGGGCTGGAGGCCCCCTATTTCAAAATAGCCCCTATTCCGCATCTACACAGCACTTATTTCGAAATAGCAATTTTGAAATAGGCGATATTCCTCATGGAATGAGGTTTACCAAGTTTAAAATAAGCCCTCCGCTATTTCGATTTAATTTTGAAATAGCAGTTGGCTTGTATAGATGCTAGTAAAGTTATTTTGAAATAAAATCTGTTATTTCGAAATAACTCTGCTGTGTATACATACCCAGCGAGTGCTGGCCAGCACTCATATCCATCACATCTGGTATAGCTGCTAATAGCATGGACTTCTGCTCATGCACAGTTCCTGCTTTCTGGTCTACCACATATCTTCATTGCCCCCACCACCGTCCTATTCTTCAGTGTCAGTACAGTGGCTGGGCAATATTCCCAGCCAAAGCTGTAGCTCCTGTCATTGGAACACCATACTGGGTATATTTCTAACTATTTTATTAATGTTTGCATATTTTTGGCTTGTGGAAAGAGGTCTGGAGTCCCCTGCAGCAAGCTGGGAAGAAGTGTCTTGAGAGAAGAGTGTTAAGAGAGCTTATCTCAGTGGAACTTGCCACAAGCTGGAGCCAAGATGTGAATTGCATGGATAAGGAAGACAGGGAGCTGTGGTCGGCCCTCATAACAGCCTTCCTGCTGCTGTTGAGTTTCTCAGATAGTAACTGTAAGAACTGCTACCAGATAGAGTTGCAATCACAATGCTGAATGGATGGAAGCAGTTTCTATACTAACAGCTGTGAAGTTTCCTAATCTTATTGTTGGTAATGGACATGCAATTATCATAATCTTCAGTGCATAATACTAGCTAGGACACAAATCCACATAGAACAACTTTTGACTTTTATTTGCTGCCTAAATATCTCTGCATTGAATATATGGGTCTGATTTATCACTGTCTTGTATCTTAGGTAATCAATTCAACCTCAGTGTAGAAAGTGAAGAGTGTGTAAATGCTCCCTGTCTGGTGTGATAGTATTGTATATGACTGCACAAAATGCAGTGGACAATCATGCTTTGTATGCTTCCCAGTGTAGTATTGTACTAAAGGTTGTACTATAGGTTGGACCTCCCCAGCACCCTTGGAATCTGACCGGTCAAAAGGAGAGAGTTTACCGGACCAGGGGAAGTTGGCCCCTCTGCCAGGTTTCCCTGCCCCAGAGCCATCGGGCTCTCAGCTCCTTAGCCAGCCCCACTGCTGAGGTTTCACTGACCCAAGGCAGCCCAGGGGCCACCAGAGCTCTGGTACCTCAGAGCCGGGTCTTTTCTGCTCCGGAGTTGCCGGGGCTCTGCTACCTCAGGCCTGACAGAGTTCCTCTGCCCTGGAGTCACTGGGGCTCCACTGCTCTGGAGTTGCCAGGGCTCCGCTGCCTCAAAGCTCTTCTACTCTGGAGTTGCCGTGGTTCCCCTGCTCTGGGGCTTCACTGCTCCAGGGCTGCCGGGACTCAGGGCTCTTCTTCCCTGGGCCACTGAAGCTCCACAGCCCCGAGGCTGCCCCAGAGCACCAGGACTCTGCTCCCATGAGCTGGGGCTTTCTGGTCCAGCAACATTCATGGTCTTGACGGACCATGAATATTGCTGGACCAGGGAGTCCCACACCAGAGAGGTTCAACTTGTAGCTCTATTTGTGTGTGAGTCATTATCCCCCTAGTGACTGACTAGAAGAGACACTCATGGTGATTATTACTACCACCAGCTTTTATATACTTGTAGGTGTAACAACTCCCTCTAGAGTTTCACTAACATAGGACTTACTATATTATCAACTAAATTTGATGATATTCCTTATCTCGAGAACAACAGAATTGTGCCTTTTTAAACTGAAGCACTAGATTTTTTTTCTCAGGTGCCCAAAGAAGTATATAATTTATCTACCTAGTATGTCTATTTGCAGCACAGGGGTTAATTACAGACTGGTGCCTGACTGCTAGATTTGAACTCCTGTGAAACTCAGATACTCAGGATGATCATTATTGAACAGAGACGGGATATGTAATACACTTCCTTTTCCAGAATTATATAGGACATACTACTGCAATTGGCTTTGGGAGCTCTCCTTTAGCTCAATTGCTCATGACCTTTGATTTTTCCACAAGGTTTTATTCTGCGATCCCATGAATGCGTGCATGTGATTGAATGGGATAACTATAGCCCAGATGACTTCAAGGGCTGAAGTGTCTGTTCTGTATCCTAACAGGACTTGCCATAGGAAGAACTTTTTTCTATCTGAGACAAATAGCTGATCCCCGTGATGGGGGCTCTCTGGGGAAAAGGTTGTGAGTTAGATAAGAAGTAAATGAAGGTGTTGGCAAATCTCCATGTTGGCCTCTCTTTCGGACCCACCAGTAATATGGAGGTTCCTTAGGGAATTAACACAGTCACATCTCTTTGGTGCCTATTCCTGATCAACGATGACTATTTAAATATTCCAATGGCAAGGGTCCCACAAGAGCAAGTCTGTTAGAAGAGGGACTAGGAACAATACAAACGTTCAGAGAAAAGACACCCAGGCTATTGGAAGGAGAGGGAGGTAACTCTTCTTTGTGATTCCATTCCCCCTCTATGGGGTCTCCTAACCGTTCCCTCCAAAGGAATGATTTCTAGGTAATTTTAAATGGTAAACTTGTAGAGCTTTCTTGGCTCTTTGCCCCACTCCTACAGGCTTCTCTGTAGAAAGGGGTGATGTGGCCTATCATGTTAAATCAGTATCTATAGGTAAGCTTAATTTTGCTTGCTCATTTCTTACTTTGAGAAGTAAAACCTGAATTATCAACTTCATGTTTTATATCTTTCTTTTCTTCTATCATACAGATCAGAATATTTAACATATGAAGCCCCAAATGCCTATTTATTATTCTTTGTTGTTGTTAAGCATCACAGTGCCGCATGGCACTTTATAGACAAAGAAATGACCTGGCCCAAGACTTTTGTAATCTGTGGTTCTGATCATGCAATAAGAAGATACAGGAATCCAATCACATGGAGATTGCCTGATCATAGCAAAGGAATTGATGACATTGGAAAATGGAATTGTGGGGGTAAATGAAGTATTCAGACACTACTGTGATGAGAGTAGTAAAAGAACCAATGTAGAATAAAATGTAATTTCTATACACCAAAAGATATCAAATATATCTGTAGTCTATTGTATACATTATGGTATTACTTTTTTTAAAACAAATATTATTTTGTAGGCTTTGGTTTTCACTTTTTTGCAAATTTCCCATATATGTCTGTAGGCAGAATTCAAGCACCAGAAATAAATGCATTCTGGGAAAGTTATGTCTGAATGTAATTACCTCATGTCCAAAAGTCAGTGGTGAAAGTAGATAAAAGGGAGCTGCTGTCTAAAATGAGCATTTTATCCAGCCTCTTTTAAAAATTTTTTGACATCTTGGAAAAATTGTCTACATAATTTAAAGCAACCACCAGATAGCTTCCCATTACACAATCAGCACTTACAGCTCATCTCCACCAGTCTCTGCCACTGGCAATATTACAGAGGTAATATTTTCACATAGATGAACTGTCCTTGAACAACATACTGTGTTAGACATGAATTAGGATATCTCTTCATTAGGAATTCAGGCCCGTTCCTTTCAACTATTTGTCTTCGAAGATATATTTATTATAGATACTGCAAAGGGGAAAAAAACTACAGTCCATTAAAGTTGGATTTCCCCTATTTTCAGCTTGTGTTATTTTATCCAACATTCATGTCTCCTTTGTTTGTTCCCTTGCATTAAATTACTTAATAATGTTGTTCCTGGTTAATAATTTTGGTTCATAGTATTTGTGGTGGATCATCATTCTTCTGGCACCTGAAGATCAATTATGTGAACTGTTTGTTGTATGGGAACAGAAGTAGCAATAGACCTGCACATAAACCTCCATTCAAAAGAGAAACCAACCAGACCTCGCCACACACACAAAAACAAATTAACTATGAGAAAATGAAAGAAAGCACAGTAATACATTTTCACCAATCCAAGAGATCTCTGGTGGGCTGAGTCTTTTATCAAGGTTTTCCTGAGTGGCTGATCAATCTGTTTATCTGCTGCCGCTCAAACAAGAATGAGAGGGCTTATAAAAGCATTCCTGTAACTTTATTAATGTCCAGCCTCAACTGGCTTTTCTGAAAACAACAACAAAACCCTTCACCACTCTCCGATGCCCTGACTTTTGAAACTAGCATCAAAATGAGTCTGTGCTGTCTCAGCCTTACCACTGTGACTCGTTCATCCTTTATTGTGAAGTTTCATTTGGAGGCCACTAAATCACAAAGTATAACAGACAACAACAAAGTGAGAAGTAAAATTTCTGTGTCAGAGGAGGCTCACTTGGGTTCGTCAATCAATACTTCCATAAAGATGTGGGTAGAGCATACAGAGCTATTCAGAGGATGGCAATCCTGGTGACTGCAGGTGAAGAAGCCTAAAGGGAGAGTGAAGTGTTGCCAACCAAACTGATCCAGACCCCCTTTTAATACTTATTCTTAGTTAATCTAAATCCATTTGCCCACCTCTAACAATTCTGTGTTATGATACTCATAGGAGTTTCCTTAAACAGGTTTCTTCATACTTTGTATGTGTTTTAAAAGATGGTGTGGCTGGAGAGAGGGAGAAGAATGCTTACAAATAAAACCAATGAGTTAACCTTTCATTTACCACTTCTTATAAGAACTATTCAATCTAATAACACTCCCTTAGAAGGGAAAGCTATAAAGGTATTAGTACAGAGTAAGAACAAGACCATCTGCCTGGGATGGGCTTCCCAGTGACAATGGTTTAACTCACTACTTGTCATTACTGTCCAGTCCTGACCTGGTAGCAGGATGCTAGATAGTGTGCTATTTCTTCCCTTCCTCCTCTGCCCCACAACATACACCAGGGGCTTTGTCTACATAACTGCTTTTGCTGGAAGAGGCAATGCAAAGGAAGTGCTGATTAGCATTTTATCATGCTTCATTTGCATAATCTATTCTTAGCCATTTTTGCACAAGGGGTTTTTGCGCAAAAACATGCAGCATGGACGTTTCCTTTTTGCGCAAAAAGGGTTTTTTGTGCAAAACGGACATGGACACACTGCTTGTTTTTACACAAAAACCCCTTGCACAAAACCGTCTTGGAATAGATTATGCAAATGAAGCATGACAAAATGCTAATCAGCGCTTCACTAGCATTGCCTCTTCCGGCAAAAGCTATAGTGAAGACAAAGCCCATAGGTCTTGTGTAATATGTTATACTATGAGAGAGTCATCATTTGGGACTTCACACCAGATTTTGACGGGTCTTATATTTTGTAAATTCCAGCTGCTTTTGTTAATTTTCAAAGGGTAATTTTCAAAGATTTTATGAAAAGTAACTGAGGGAAGGCATTCTGAAGTAAAACAGCTCTGAATTTCTTGTTTGTTATAAACAAAAGAAGCTTTGAATTTCTTTAAGCCTTTGCTAGTACTGGAGGTTGTAATCTTAACTCATCCACATGCATAGCTAAGACATTGGTGACAGGTATGTAGACAGCAACTTGCAACATGCACTCACAGCTAGACTACACATAGTTTTGTTTAAAGAGCATACAAGGAAGCGATAGCCAAGTGAAGCCTTGAAACTGTTCTTGGCAGAATTTTGTTACTTATGATGGTATTTGTAATTCTAATAAATAACCTTAAAATTGTTCTATTTGATTGAACAATTCTGAGCCATACACAGAGTATTACTGCAAACACCTAGGAAGGAAAAAGCTTGAGATTTCCAGTAGACCCTAGAGCTTATGTTTATCAAAACAGTTGAACAAATTTGCAATTTAACCCAAGAAGGTTAATCAATTCTTAAGTGTGTGTCTTCAGTTCTTCACTTAGAAATCTCATATCCATATTCTACACACAATGAAAATAGCATCAGATATAAGTTTGGGGATGCTGAAATTGATTCTCAGTTAGTTCCATTCCATCTTCTTCTGTGGTACTGTTATGTGTCCTTTCCAACCTACTAATTCATTCTGTCACATGATGTAGTGTTAGAACAATTATGAAGGAATGGTAGCTGGTTTGTCAGATGAAAGCCAAATGAAAAGCTGACTTTCTATTATCAGTTCAAATTGGTGACATTTGAGCATCAACAGGCTAAAAAGGTCTATTCCCCTTTATAGTGCCATGGCCCTGGCATATAACTATGCTGTATAGTAACTGTGCTACACAAGCGGGCTAAACACATATCAACTGCACAAAATATATTGGCCTATATTCCCAACAAAATTTCCTACATACAAACAAACGTTATATCCTCTTTTATAACTTTAAAATGAGAAACTTTTTTTTATGATTTTGCAAATTACAGATGGTTATGCCAAGTCAAAAAACATGGGAAAGCAGGTATATTGTGCAAATGTTGATAGACTAGAGAATAAGCTTCATACAGACAATATTCTACAATACTTACCCATCCCATCACAGACAATACTGCATGAACCATTTTAACATGCTTATTACCTGCGCCAATTTGTTCATAATCGCTGATGTTAATTTTAAGTGAGCAAAGCCACTTTGTGAGATAACGCTTGCAAATATTTAGAGGTAATAATAATAGGCTATCTGAAATAGCGAGGGACTGAACTTGATGACTCAAGAGATTCCTTTCAGTCCTTAATCCCTAATACCTTGCTCTTATAGCACTTTTCAACAGTAAATGTCAAAGCACTTTACAAAGGAGGTAGAGCAACACTTTCCCCATCATTTACTCTTATCCCTACATAAATTGCTGGCACTGGTGAGAAAATTACAATTCTACCTACTTACTTAATTACTTTTATCTATTTGGATTTATAGTAATGCAAATAAAAAAAGAGTGCTTATCTCTATGTTCTGTGTGCCCTTAATACCATCAATCACATATAATATCCCAGCATAACTAAAATTCAACAATACAATTAAATGTAATCTAACATCGGGAAGCCTGGCAAATTAAAAGTTCATATCATCCTTGGGACTCATTTTGAAGACAAATTACTTAGTACAAGACAACAATTACTTTAACCGTTCCATTTTGTGCAAATATTTTTGTGTTTCTGGATGGTTCAGAAAAAAATTCACACCTCTTCTGCATACTTGAGGTGCTGCCTGAAAGATGCTTTGGTAGGCCCTGCTTCTAGTTACGCTAAACATTTTGACTTGCCTGATAGGTCACAGGTCACCTTGCTCTCAGATCTAGTAGAGCATGATTACATTTTTTTAAAAACTTAAATGAAAATTTATGGAGAATGTAAATATTTCTGCACCAGTTCTACTCAGAAATACAATTCATCATCCAATGAGGCCAGAAAATAATGCTAAGGTATAATGTGACTGATTTAAAGAAAAAAAAAAGGTCACTGCAAAATGTCTGCTGGCCATTGCTGCCTGACCAGACGTCGTCATTTACATTGGTCTAATTCTGCCTTTGATGTCTGGGAGGAAATAGGAAATTCCTAGTTATTTATTTTATTTTATTTTTTTTTTTTAAATATTTTTACCCCACCTTTCTATTCAAAATATTCAAGGCGGTTTACAAGAACAAACAAAAAAATAAAAATATATATAAAAATTTAAAATATGAGAATTTAAAAATGAGACCTCAGAGGGACATAACAAGCTAAAAACATATAATGGCTACGTCTACATTGGCATCCCTTTCCGGAAAAGGGATGCTAATGAGACGAGTCGGAATTGCAAATCCGCGGGGGATTTAAATATCCCCCGCGGCATTTGCATTTACATGGCTGCCGCTTTTTTCCGGCTTGGGGATAAGCCGGAGAGAAGCGCCAGTCTAGACGCAATTCTCCGGAAAATAAGCCCTTTTCCGGAGGATTTCTTATTCCTACTTTCAAGGAAGGAATAAGAAATCCTCCGGAAAAGGGCTTATTTTCCGGAAAATCGTGTCTAGACTGGCGCTTTTCTCCGGCTTATCTCCAAGCCGGAAAAAAGCTGCAGCCATGTAAATGCAAATGCCGCGGGGGATATTTAAATCCCCCACAGATTTGCAATTCCGAAGTGTCTCATTAGCATCCCTTTTCCGGAAAGGGATGCCAATGTAGACACAGCCATAGAGAGGAACACACACATACAACTCAAACATTAATAAAAGCACGAGTAAAAAGGATGGCTTTAGCCTGACGCTGGAACAACGCTAGCGTTGGCGCCATGCGAATATCCCGAGGAAGAGAATTCCACAGCCTGGGAGCAAAAGTTGAGAATGCCTTGTTCCATGTAGATGTTAATCTTATCTCCACAAGTGGAGAAACATGAAGCAAAGCCTCCCCAGATGACCTCAATCCCTGGGCAGATTCATATGGGAGAAGCTGGTCCTTCAGATACCCCGGACCCAACATATTTAAGGATTTATAGGTCATACCTAAAACCTTAAATTGTGCCTGGAAACATACCGGAAGCCAGTGCAGCTGCCGAAGCACTGGCATAATGTGCTCCGTATAACTAGTGTTGGTTAAAACTCGAGCAGCCGCATTCTGGACCAGTTGAAGTTTCCAAAGGCTCTTTATGAACAAAGGTAGAAAGTTAGGCCACTTTCAGTAATACAGGTAAGGACTTGCCAACTAGGAATGGTCTTAAAATGAGCATTTAAGTTAAGCATATGCAAAAGTATTTTCATAAATGTAGTCCTACTTATGGGAGCTAGAGAAATCTCAGAAGGTTCTGGAAATCATATAAATATCTGAATTTTGGGTGCTTACCTAAAACATATCTACAAACTTTGAGGTACTCTTGACTCTAGAAATTATCTTCTCTCTAGTACTTTTGTCCACAGCCAGAATCCAGACTTGGAGTTGTTAGGCTGACAGTTCAGTGCCAAAAGTTTGCTATGTTGAATTTACTGAGGCATAACAATGAAAAAGATGGCCTTTTTATATTGGAAATTGCAGAGAGTTACATCTGCAGTTTCTTTGCCAAATAGAACTAGTTAAACTATATGTTTGGTTCCATATTAACTTCTTGTACCCCTCCCAAAAATTCACCCAAAATGACTTAGGGTGTACATAGAAGGAATCCTACTTGAAGGAGATTAAATGTATACATCTAAAATTAATCTACACTTTGCAAACTTCAGCTAACATTACCTTCATCTCATTTTACCTCTTGCTTTTTGTCTGCAAAAATTCCCTGAATCCAAATTTCTAATAGCATTTCCTGTGTTGAATTGCTCCTAATCAAATCAGATCCAACCTCCACTGCAGTCAATAGCAGCCTTTCAATTCACATAAAAGGCAATCGGATCAGCACCTTACCCCTTCCTCTATGGCTTCACATCTTATATTTCATTCCATGCCCTTCAGCATGTGTCAGAAAATCCAAACCATTGTCAGTAGCAGAATATTTCAAAGTCTTCACAATTAAATTATATTTCATTCTTTTCCCAAATAAGAAAAAAGAAAAGATTTGTACTCTTTCTTCCCTCCTTTGGAGCATGAAGAACAATTCAAATATTTGGTTTTTTACATTAATTTGCCTCAGCTGTGCTTGCAGCTATTGTAAGTTTTCTTTCAGCATATAGTCAAATGATTAAGTTTTACTGGCAGATGCAAATATCTACTCTGAAGAATACAGCGTATCCTGCCATCTAGGGAACACAAACAAACTATGGCCCTGATCTCAAACTGAGCAGACCCCTCCACAGAAATCAATGTAGGAATCAGGCCCAGATGACTTATCTGACTGGGCATAACACGACAGAGCTTGAATTTCAAATGTTTGCTATCAGTCCCTTGAGTGAAAAGTGCAAAGAGATATTTGAATACATTTACAATAACAAATCCATTGAGGAAATCACAGGATCTTCTCAGATATTCTCTGAGGGGGGAAAAAGGCTTATTTCATCAAATTAACTATTTGTTGTGAGTCATTGGCTTAGCTATACTTAGCCTGTCAAGAATCCCTCTCAAAGGACTTATCTGATTTTTAGTTTTTAAAAATAATATAATTGGTTGAATGTTCAACTGTAGGAGCTCTTTGTTCAGCCAGGAGTGCTTTATTCTTGGTGTCATGTTAGTTGACTCATATGGCATTTAATTGACTGCTAGATAAGTAAGTTCTCTTTTGCAAATAGGACTTGAAAACTTTAGTTTATTATTTGTTCCCAGGAATACTGGCATGTAATTAAAGAATCATTGAGCTAATTACATTGCCATTTCCTTTTATCCCATTTAGTACAATAATTAATAAACAATCATCTCTTGTACAGGTTGGACCTCCCTGGTCTGGCACCCTGGGGACCTGACTAGTCGCAGATGAGGGAATTTGTTGAACAACAGAAGTTTCCCTGACCAGCCCTTCAATCAACTACCCTTTCCCACTTCCGGTTCCTTCAGTCTAGCCAGGTTGTCTGCTGGCCAGCCCCGGTTCTGTTTCTGCCAGGCTGCCACATCCATGGCCAGATTTCCCCTCTCTATCTATGCTGCTTCTGTTGGGCTGCCGCAGCCCAGTCCAGCTTTCCCCTCCCAGGCTGCTGCAGCTGCAGCTGCAGCCCCGGCCTTGCTGCCAGGAGGCAGGCAGCCCCAATCATGCTGCCACCGCCACCTGGGCTGCTATGTTAGTAGGGGTGCCACCATTTCAGATTTTGGTGCGAGTGGGAGGCTATCTGTGCATGCCATGATGGAAGGGAGAAAGTGAGAGTATTTAGAAAATGTACAGAAAGGGACTGTAGATAGAGGCTGCAACAGTGTTACTGAGCATGTTCAGTAAAAGCCAAGTACCAAATCGGGGGAAGGAAATCAACCCCATCCACCCTCCCCCACACATATATGCATCACCGCTCCAGAGGCTAAGGCACTAGAAAACTCTACTTTTTTTGGCAGACAACTTAGCAGTTAGCCTTAAAATGTTAATATAAATTTTTACTTTGTTACTAACTCAGTGGAGAGAGGCAGACCCTGTCAGGACTCCTGGGCTCTATCTTAGCTCTAGAAGGGGAGTGGAGTCTATTGGGTTACAGCAGGGGGGCAGATATATTTCAGCTCTAAGAACATCAGAATGGCCATACTCTGTCAGACCAATGGTCCTTCTAGCCCTGTATCCTGACTTCCAACAGTGGCCAATGCCAGGTGCTTCAGAAGGAATAAACAGACGAGGCAATCATCATGATCCATACTCTGTCACCCATTCCCAGCTTCTTGCAAACAGAATCTAGGGAACCATCCCTGCCCACTCTGGCTAGTAGCCATTGATGGACCAATCCTCCTTGAACTTATTTTGTTCTTATTGGAACCTCATTATGATTTGAGCCTTTCCACCAGCTCCCAGCAAACAGTTCCACAAGTTGACTGTGAAAAAAAAAGATTTTGTTTTAAATTTGCTGCCTATTGCTGGGCAGCCATGGTCCCAGCCCCACTGCCACGAGGCAGACAACCCAGATGGCACTTCAGCACCTCCGGGGCTGCCCCAGCACTGCTGCTGCCCTGGCTGCTGTAACCCTGCTGCCACCAGACTTGTGGGGCTCCCTACTGCTGGTCCTCCTGCTCCAGGGTTCTCTCATCCAATGCATCCATGGTCATGCTAGATTAAAGTGTCCTGGTTAAGGGAGGTGCAAATTGTGTACAACCTGTACAAATTATGGTCAAGAAGAATATGCAATGTAGCCCCTTGAGGACTTCCAAGTTGGCTAAAATGACTGTCTGTGTTGTCCATACTGAAGATCAGTGAAATGCAAGAAGCATTTCAGAACTTCTTACATGGCTTCATGTAAATAGTATAAAGCAGTTATCATAGTCTATATTGTATAGAGTTGGCTAACTATCATTACAGATAGTATTCATTAGAAATTTAGCTACTTTTTTGGCATACAGTAATCCTGATCTACTAATGCAGAGTAATATTTTCAAAGATGCAATGGACATTGACAGTACATGGGTACCTACCTCCCATTTGTGCCTTTGAAAATCTCTCCCACCTTCTTTATTCATTTTATTGACAAATCAGTCATGCTGCAATTCTGTTCTTCAGGTCAGGTTTTTTATTATTTATTTATTGTGCTCCCTGATTGGGTGACTGGATTTAAAAAAAAATAGGACAACAATTAATAGAGAATACCAAATAATAATATGTAGAGGTGATAAAATATCTGATATGCAAAAATGCTAAGATTTGTGAAATTTTTGGCATTCACATTTTCTCAAATATACAGTGATTTTCAAAATATTCACAAACTGTAAACCATGGCCCCAATCTAATTACTCTGATTTTCTTTATCAAGAAAAAAACCACATAAGTTACTAAACCCTAAAATATATCTCAATTTAATAAAGCTGTCTGTACTTGCTTCCAAATATGTTCCCATTGCTTTTTGATAAGTGCTCTTTTCTAAAAGTAGCTGTAAATGCTCCAATATAAGGGCTATAGAAATAAATCATTGCTTTGCTTATATTAGAAGATTAGTTTTGTCTGTAAAATAATTTATCTTCTGTCACTTTATCGTTCTTACCTTTTCTCAAGCCTGCAGTACCTTTTTAATATAATTTTGTTGTTCTATAAAAATTATGGAAATCATGGCGATGAAAGTCTGAAAGATTTACGGGTTCTTACTCTCCTTTTGAAATTTTAGTTATGGTGAACTTAGGCTCATTAGCCAATCTACAAAAGAAACGAAGAAAGAAAAAAAATCCTTAGAATTGCACACTGAATCAGATATGGAAATAAATAGTACCAAAAAACTTTAAAAAATCTATCTTTAAAACAAATATAATCTCATAAGAACATATCAAAAACTTCTGAAGCATCAATGTGATTCATAGAAAGTGAGGTAAAGGGGAAAGAAAAAAGAATCCAGTCTTCAGTCTTTTCTACTTGATGAAAAATATATCAACATACATATGCACTCCCCGCAGAAGCAAGAGCTGGCAAAAATCTAAAATGAAATGCTTCTGCAAAAGACACCATAAAGGAACTCATCTCTTAATGTTTGCATAATTTCTATGATTAATAATAAAAATCTCAAGGACCAAGACCTAATTTAATTTCTACAATGAACTTTGAATGTTTGGAAAGTTTCTCCACTTGGGAGGCTCTGTCTTTCCAACATTCTCACTCATGCAAACACACAAGAACATCACTGTTTATTAACTCATAATTTATTCATATGATGCCTGCAACATTTACTTGTTTGTTTAGTTATTCCTTTGTTTTTTTGTTTATTTTTATGTCTTTACATATTGACATTATCTTCTCCACTAAGGTAAGACTGATATTTAAATGTATGCAATAAAGGCTCCTGAATCCAAGATACAGATAAAGATTAATAATATTTGATTGAGGGAATGCTATAGATTAATAAAGTGCTGGGTCGGACTATGCTTGCAAAATTACTTCAACTTTACTTGGATGGATATATACTCTGTCAGTTAAGTCGCATTTCATTCTACATCTTCATTAAACAGAGCTATATTAATTCAATTTTCATATGCTAGGAAATGAGAGTTATTTAGAGAGGCTCGCATTATAGTAAAATGAGATTTAATCTGAAAAGATGCAAGCTGATACACTCTTATAAAAAAGAGCTATGAAATGAGGTGAGAATTCATCAGACTCAGAAATGTTGATAAAATCCAAGGATATGAGTTACTAATGTGATATGGCTTCACAAATTCCATGCAGTGTAGGAGCTTGCATTCATACACAAAAGCCTCATCACAAACCATAAAGATGGCAGTCCTTCTTTATATGACATTGGTGAGAACTGTATTTTGACTAGTGCTGAGTCCTTCCATATCAGGGTATGTCTGCACAGAGTCAGGGTATGTCTACACAGCAAAATTATTTCGAAATAACAGCCGTTATTTCGAAATAACTTTACTAACGTCTAAACAGCCAAACCGCTATTTCACAATTAATTTGAAATAGTGAACCACTTATTTCAAATTTGGTTAACCTCATTCCATGAGGAATAATGCCAAATTCGAAATAGCTATTTGGAAATAAGTGCTGTGTAGACACTTATTTTGAAATAGGGGGCCTCCAGGCTTCCTTTCCCTCCTCACTCCCCAGAGCCCTTAAAGGGGTAGACTCTGGCCACAGTGCCTGTGCCAGCTCCAAGCCTGCCAGCCCAGAGCTAGCAGTCACTGCCCCTGACCCAGTGGCCCCAAAACATGAGCCAGCAAGCCACTGTCAGCCAACCCTTCACCACTCCCCAGGAGCAGACTGCCAGCTCCCAGGAGCCTGCCAGGGCCCTGAGAAGGTGGGTGCCTTCCTGGTCCAGGATGAAGATCATGGACCTTATTCAGGTTTGGGGGGGATGCCCCCAATATCCATGATCTTTGCACTAGATGGAGGAATGTGGTTGTCTGTGGCAGGATAGCTGCCAGCCTGGCCACTAAAGGCCACATGCAAACCCCAAAGCAGGTTTGCACGACAATCAAGTTGGTCCAGTGAGATCCCCAACCCTGAGCCCTGCACTTCCCCTCCTGCTTATTCCCCTTGCTTCCTCCTTCCAGCTCCCTCCTCCCAGGTTTCTACCTCCCCTCTCCCACCCTCTCTTCTCCCCTCTGCTGCCTCCTTTCTCCAGTCTCCCCAGAGTTTCATTCCCGCCACTCCCCCCCCCCAGTTTTGTTAAATAAAGAGAGTTTGTGTTAATGAAAATACATGTATTTTATTTGACATCAGGAAGGGGGGTTAGGGAGGGGTAAGTGGAAGGACATGAGGGAGGAATGAGGCACAAGCCCCCAGTGGGACAGACCAGGGAGGCTGTTAGTGCTCCTTAGGGTGGAAGCTCTCCCCCAGGGCCTCCTGGATACTGACAGCCCCCCGATGGACCTCCCGGTAGCCTACAGAAAGTGCAGCCAGGCTCGCAGCAACACATCCACGAGAAGCACCAGAGTGCCCAGGGGTAGCTCTGGCTCCATGTTGCAGAGATCTGTGGTGTCCCGAGTGAGGGCAACCAGAGCACGCAGAGACAAAATGCTTTGCTGTCCCTCATCGAGGTAGGCAAGCAAGCAGGGAAAGCTGAGAACCAGCTGTCCAGGGGAGTGGGTCCCTTTAAGCACAGGCCTCAGATAGCCTCAGGCAGCAGCCACACAAAGGGTGTGTCTAGACTACATGCCTCCTTCGACGGAGGCATGTAGATTAGCCAGATCGGAAGAGGGAAATGAAGCCGCGATTAAAATAATCGCGGCTTCATTTAAATTTAAATGGCTGCCCCGATCTGCCGATCAGCTGTTTGTCGGCAGATCGGGGGAGTCTGGACGCGATGCCCCGACAAAGAAGCCTTTCTTCATCGACACAGGTAAACCTGGTTTCACGAGGCTTACCTGTGTCGATGAAGAAAGGCTTCTTTGTCGGCGCGGCGCGTCCAGACTCCCCCGATCTGCCGACAAACAGCTGATCGGCAGATCGGGGCAGCCATTTAAATTTAAATGAAGCCGCGATTATTTTAATCGCGGCTTCATTTCCCTCTTCCGATCTGGCTAATCTACATGCCTCCGTCGAAGGAGGCATGTAGTCTAGACACACCCAAAGTAACTGCTTCCCTGATGTCCTGCCAGGTCTGGTTTGGCTGGCCTTAAATGCGATTCAGCGTCCACTAAATGTGGACGCGCTATTTCAAAATAGCAAAACAGTATTTCGAAATGCATTTTTTTTAGACGCGTTATTTCAAAATAACTTATTTTGAAATAACACTGGACTGTAAACATACCCTTAGATATTGTTAAACTGATAGTGTAGTTTCACTAGCTGGTTAATCTTTTATGCTTATGAACATGAACCCACTGTTTTAACCTTGAGATCTAATTCCTTATGGTGTTTGTCCTCATGATGACATCTAGGCGAACGGGACATGGCTATCCTTGGACCGTTGGATGAATGAATCTACTATTGGGGTGATCTAGAAACCATCAGTGCAATAAAGTTTCTTCCTAAGATCCTTGCTTGGGATGCTGGAGTCCTGAAGTGACTCCCAAACCTAGGTCCTTTCATATGGACATGCAACCAGTTACAACTGTGCCACCAGCTCAGTGGTTCTTATTGTATTAGTGTAACCCATACACCTTCTGGGTGTGATGTACTATTCCAACTGGTAGCACTGAGACCATTTAGAGAGAGAAAGAACGAGTCAGCTCTACAGCCTTAGTTAATATCCAACTGGCTTTTAATTCATATAGTAGAGGCTCATGCACTAAGCTCCAGAAGTCCCAAGTTTAGTTTCTGCCTTTTGGCATTACCCAGCCCTGATCACTGTAACGATTAGACACAGCATATTAGTCAATTGAAAGATTGACCAATGGTTAGTTCCAGTATACCAATATGGCAAATTCCAATGCCAAGTTGTTTGTAAATGATTCATAAGGAAAAGCTTCCCTCCCATCCAAATCATCACCACAATCCAGCTGTGCTTTTGTAAGTTAAGATTTCAAATTAGGAAAGTCTGGACATTCTGTAACAATATCTCAGATCATGATTTGTATTCTTAAACACTTGGGGCCATATTCTGTTCCTAGTTACACTGATATAACTCTGGAGGAACTCCGTTAAGAATAGAATATGGCTCTATATTCATAAATCCTGAAACATAACATCATACCAATGCATAATTTAACTGTACTTTAGTTATGACAGATATATAGTTAAGGCTACAATACTAATATCAATGGAGATTTTAGTTTTTCCTTTTTTTTTTTTTTTTTTTTTTGCCGTCAGGAATGTTTGAGGCACACTGAGAATAGTAAAGAATGGTGCAGATTAGTCCTGAGTGTTTATCCCTAAATGTATAGTGAACAAGAGGGGCAGAGAGAATTCTGGAAAGAGTAGAAATCAGCATGTTTGGAACTACAAAGATAAACAAGCAACTGAAACAGAATAAGAAATCTGAAGTCCAAGTGAACTGTGCATTTTCTTTATAGTTTGACAGGTTATATTAATTCACTGAGAGCTAAATCCTGTGCTAGGCTCTGCTGGAGTGTAGACGGGGAAAAGATGGTAAGGATATTTCCCACACATCTTCTGACAATTAATTTACTATTTATACAGCAGTAGGTCCCAAACTACGATTCATGGGACATTCAGTTGTGGTCTGCAGAAAACTGCTAACTCACATGTTGGTTTATCCCCTTGATTCCAGCTACATCTTCAGGTATCCAGATACTTCATTGCAAAAGAAAAGCATATGTGCAGAAGTAGCTGGAAACAAGGTACAGAGCCAGTTTAACAATACCTAAACAAGTGCTGTAGATGCCAGAGAGATGTTGAGAACTTTTTTTTTATTAGAACTAGTTGGAAATTTTTTGGCAAACAGTAAATTCACTGAAAAATCTGTTTTCTGGGCATTGAAACTATTTGAGAACTTGGGTTGAATTTGGCAAGGAGTTTTGTTTGAAAAACATTTTTAGAAGTGTCAAAACATTTAACAATTTTGTTTCTCTCCAAAATGTTGATTTGACTCAGCATATCACTTAAAAATATGATTTAGGCACAATGTTTGAAATGTTTTATCCAAGTAACATTTTTTCTAGTTTTTCATTTTGGTGAGAAAAAACAAAGCAAAAAATAAGTTGATGTTCAAAATGAAAAACAACAAAAAAGGCAGCATGTCTTGATTTCCTCTGTGTTTGTATGAAAATGTCATATTCACATCCACTTCCCTGAAGAGTAACTATATTTTGCCCATCACATTTTTTGCAACAGATCAGTGGCTAAATACTTAAATCATGGCATTACAGAAAGTACAGTAGGATTAGCCTTACAGATAGTAAATCCAAACCTTGAGGTCTTGATAAAAGAAGTGAAGTGCTTTCTATGAATAGTCCCTATCAAATGCCAGAAGGTACAGAGGATAGAAAGTGTTTTTATTTCGGATTAAATGTATACTAAGGGTATGGCTACACTATGGCAGAGGGGTGGGAGAAGGTTCAGTAGAGGTATGCAAATAGCGCTCACATTTTCATACCTTTTTCCGTTTTTCTTCTGGAAGAGGTTTTTTCACCATTTGGCCCCGTCTACATGGGGCCAAATGTCAGAAAAACCCCCTCTTTTGAAAGCTCCCTTCTTTCTCATAAAAAGAGGCTTACGGGGGCTTTCGAAAGAAGGGATTTTTCTGCAATTTGGCCCTGTATAGACAGGGCCTCTTCCGGAAAAAAAATGGAAGAAGGTATGCAAATGCGAGTGTTATTTGCATACCTCTTCTGAAACCCCTCCCCCCACACAGTGTAGCAATACCCTAAGTGTGTGATGCATATGTCTAAAAAGCTGCATCTACGCAGCACCCTAAATTGAAACAGCTTATTTCAAAATTTGGCACATCTACACAGTGCCAAATTTCAAAATAATACACTATTTCAACACATCCCTGAACCTCCTTGGAATGAGGGTTACAGCAATGCTGAAATATAAAGGGCGTATTTAAAAGATGTGAGGTAGCTATTTTGGAATATTGGAGGTATCCTGAAATAGCCCTGCTGTCTAGAAGTGCCCAAGGTGAATAGAGGGAGAATAACTTGCATACCTGAGAGGTGTGGTAAGTACATGTCTCAGGCTGCATGTCTCAGGAAAGATCCTTTACCCATGCCAATTTGCAAACTGTACGGCAGGAACAAAAAACCCAGGCTGGTAAGCATTGAGCCTCCATCCCTTCCACCAATATTCTCTCTGACTTGGGTGATACAGATCTTAAGTCCAGACCCTGTTCCTCTCCACCCAAATGGTCCCTGAGCAAGACACAGGAATAGATCAATTATTTTACTTATTTACCATGCACCAGTATTATGCATTTGACAGAAGCAATATCTAAAAAACTGATTATTAATGAAAAATCATTGTGCCTCTGTATCTGCGCATTTCTCTGCCAGCATGCAGGCAGCAATAGCCTCAGAATTGTGCGAATCAAGGAAAAGAGTGGTATAGAAAAATACTAACAAGGGATAGGACAGATGTAGAAAATTTCTAGTTGTTATCTAAAGTTAGCAAGAACTGTCTTTGATCCCTAGGAAGATTACAGAATGTCAGTGCTCCCCTTCATCCCCCCCCCCCAACCCCAGCCTCTGGTCTTATCATCCCCTTAGAAATGGAAGCTCCACAGGAAGGTTTGTGTGAGGGGTAACATGAGCTGGGGGGGAGCGGCATTAAGTCTGGAAAGGGGAAAGAAAAGTTAGTCATGCCAGTCTTTCCTCCCTTGGAAGATTACAGCATTTCTGCCCTCCTTGTCCTTCATGCTTGCATCTCCCCACACCCAGCCCTGTTGCACAAACAGGGAAAATGAGGGAGAGGTGTCTAATCTGTTGATAGGGTTGTGTGCTGAAGTTTCAGAGAACAACAAAAAATAAAAAGTGGTGGTGGGTTCTCTTTCTGTTCCTCTCTGTTTCATCATTGTTAGGCAGGCACACTGGCCAGATTTTCTGTTCATGTGAGGGACAGAGATGAGTATTTTTCATGGATTGCATCTCCTTTTGCATGGAAACTCTATGCTAACTGAGAATATTGCAGAAAATTTCTGATGTAGCAGAAACTCCCACCGGATCTTAAGGTTTAACAACAATTTTAATAAATACTATAATTTATTTTACTTGTGTGTGGACCCTTGTTGATGAACGTAAGATGTTTTCAGCTTTGTGACTGGGGCTCACAATTCACCGCACATGAAATGGAATGGATTAACCATCTCATGGCATCATACTGCAAACACAAATGCTTTACTGGGTTGGTTAAAAGCAAATTCATATGAAAAACAGACAAAAGGTCTAATGACACATTCCTACAGAAAAACTTTAGGAATGGCCTTGGAGGAGGAAATTTCATGTTTTCCTTCTAGAGTTTCCTCCATTTCAAAGGAAAATTATTTGAAAAATGAGGGATCCAGTACCCAGACTTCAAAAATAATTCAAGATCCACATCAGCTGCTAGAAGTGAGCTACATCCTCCCTGACTGAATTGACCTCGTTATATCTGGTATTCCTTTCTGTTCATGTGCCTGTATATTTTTATGTACATGACTGTATATGCCTCTGGAATTTCTACTACATGCATCTGACGAAGTGGGTCTTTGCCCACAAAAGCTTATGCACCAATAAATTTGTTAGTCTATAAGGTGCCACGGGACTTCTTGTTGTTTATTCAAGATCCATATTGATCTGAGTACAGCAACTAAGATCACATGCATTGTAGTAGGTCTGTACCTTCACACAGCCCCCTAGTTCCAGCAAACATTAATTGTAGTGCCCACCCGTCAGCACGAAAAGATGTTCATTGGCACTGTACTTCTTTCAAGAAGTCACTCCTCCTCTCTCCACTGGACACTTTCACACTTTGCACCTCTGAGAGGACAATTTCTTCTACTGCAAGCATCTATCTTGGGGTTACAAATTCACCTTTTGTTGTCTTTAGGCAATCAAATTTTCTTTCAGATGTTCAGGGGCACTTATGCAACTATTTTCTTCAGCTAACAAGTTGTTTCCAACAGCAGCATACCAATTTCCATGTGTAATATAGAAACAAGGTTGAAATTAGAAGTGTAGGTAAGAATTATATTATTAAAATGTCAGTAATGATTTATTTTCTGAAAAAAAGAATGTAAATCTTTGTCTTTTCAAACTTATCATTAAATATTATTCATAGCTTGTTTTCTCGCAAGTAACTGGATAATTAGAAAGATTTGCTGCATACATAGAAAAATAACTTTTGTACGTAAATTCCCTTAACGGAATTATTTTAATAAAAGAATCAGACTGAAAATAAACACCTTCATTTTATGGCACAATTACCGCCAATGATATATTACTGCAGTAAGCTGTCTTGTTTCCTTTTCTGTTTAACATATTTCATTGCTTATTCTTTCTATTTAATATGCAAAGTGCTAAGTGCTGTTCTGTGCAGGAAAAATTGTTCATTGTTTGTTACTAATCATTAGTTTGGACTTTTTAATTACACAATTTAGATGTGCTTAAGTTATGAAAATTATTAACTTTGAAGCTTAGAGAATGATGGCTCATGAGGAGGAGACATGGGCTGCCTTGTGTTTAACATGCACAGAACACCCAGCTCTGTGGCTCCATCTCGTCTGATCCAACTGATGGAGTGGAACAGTCATTTGCACAACATCAAGATTTCATGAGAGCTATAGCGGGTGTGCTTAAAAATTAATTCTAGTTGTAGTGATATTACTAGTTCCAGTAGTATTCTCTATTTTAAGTATAGAGAATCTCGCCGAAACTTCTATCACTGAAATCACAATAAGCTCCTTAAATATTCCATAAGTAGCTTGCTGAGGATCAGGGCTTACAGGACGGAGGGTGGTAATGTAACAGAAGCAAAGTTGTCAAAGTGAATAGGTCAGATTTTGTGCTTGGTCTATAAGAGCAGATCTACACTACATAGAAAATCGACCCTCTGAAGGTCGATCTTCTAGCATTCAATTTAGTGGATCTAGTGTAGACACCTAAATCAAATGCTGAGGGCAGCCCCCCACCAGCATCCAGTACTCCTCATTCTGCAAGGAGTCAGGGAAGCCAACGGGAGCATGTGCTCTCATCAGCCTCCCACAGAGTAGATACTGCAGCGGCTTGACTTAAGGTAAGCCGACTCCAGTTACAGCATTTTGGGTGGTTGGATGGCATACCTTAAGCCAACCTGCCTGGTCTAGTATAGTCCAGGCCCAAGGAGTGAAGCACAGAACTCACCCCCTGCTCTAAGCCTCCAAGGTGTCTCAAACCAATTTTGCACCATCCCAGCCCTGAGCTCCTCCTTGGCCCCTGGAATAATTTAGAGAGACCCAGGTAGCTGTCTAAAAGGTATTTTGAACATTGCACACTCCTTTTGGTGGCATATAGAGTGCATACACTACATGCCTCTCTAGCATTGTGGGCTCTGAGGCACTGCTTAGGCAGGCAGAGTACAGGCCTGAGTCCTGTGGGTATGTATGCAGGCACATTCCCTACATGGCTTTGTACTCATCCAAGCAATGCCTCCCCCATCTACATTACTACTTTTAGCAGTGAAGTCCTCCACTGCCTCCCTCTAATTGGAATCTGCCCTGGGGAAAGTCTCTACCAGTGGGAAAAGGTTCTGGCAACTCTCCACTGCCCAGACTTTCTCCGCTGCCTCATCTTTTCACTAACACATCTTTTCACTTGTAGCAACACACTGCAAGATAACAACACAGTGCAACACACTGCTTGTTTTTCACTATGCTGTGTAACTACCTATACCCAGGGGCGTGGCCAAACCTAAGTGACACTTCGATCCCATGCACCAAGTCACAATGCCATTCACTCAGATTTATCCTAGCCTCCCCCTTCCTCCTTAGCCCACCCCGCCATACACAGGGTCTTCCCGTCACACAGGACCAGTATTAGGATTGGAATACCTGGGCAGAGGATGCCCTTTTTTCGGGGTGAGGTGTAGGAGGCAGTGGTGTCAAAGAGGGAGAAGGACTCTGGTTGAGGAATTTGCTTCCCCTTGAATTTGGTTCTTGGCAGATCATTAAAAAACAAAGATAAAAAAACAATTGGTGGGTTCCCTTCATGATATGCTGGGAACAATTGCTCGGAATCTCTACACTGCTGCACATTGCATCCAGACATGGACATGTTCCTGCCACCTCTAACCTGGCCCACCCCCTCTGCCAGGGCTTGTTAAAGCTTCCTTGAAGGACAGACATACTGTTATCTTCCACAGTATCCATTCTGGAGGAATCCTGAACTAGCCAGACCTGGAGATTTGGACCTGTTTACACCATTTTGGCCCTTTTATCTGGAATAAAAATAAAGAAGCTGGGACACTGGGGGGTTCACTCTATATCTGCATTCCTGATTGCTTCTGGCATTTATTACACAGGTTTGAAATTTCAGACTTGTTAGATGCTTGGCTTCTCCTGAACACTTTTTCTGGAGTCATAGATATGTCAGGAACACTTTTTTTTTGACCCCTTTGTTTAGAAACTTTGCCATAGTTATCTACTCATTTATTTTAGCATTTTCCACAATAGCCCCCAACCCTACAGTAGCATTATCCTTACCTTGACTAGACCCTTGTAAGAAGCTCCGGAATTCACTACATCATGAGATTATCTGGAACCTGATACTAGTAAAAAATAAGTTTAGTCATGTAATCTAGCAGTGCATACCACAAGAACACACTGCATATATTTTGTGTCATCTGCACTGCTAGTTTATTGGTTTCTAGATATTCAACAGAGATAAAGCATGAGCAATTCTAGCCTCTAGATGGGCATGTTTCAGAAAGTTATGAATGAGTGAAGATTTTGGATAATTTGAACATATTAGAAATACTTCACATTAGTGTCACTGCCAGTCACTACCACATAATTACAATACCATAATATACCCATTCGAAATCATGTATTATGCAAGACTTTTAATCATTTATTCTGTCAATCACTTTGACATTGCTGATGTACACCTCATTGTTTGAAGACCTGAAATTCACTATAATTTTTATTTTTCATCTTTGAATGCCTATATTAAAAATAACTGCTTTGGAGAAAACACTTTAAAATATTAGTCATTAGTTACATTCGTGCATGAGTGCTGAAACAAAAGTACTGTCATATAATGTTAAAATAGATAGCTTCTTCTCTCCCTGATTCATAAGGATAAAGACAAGTAGTTTACTGAAAGGATTTCATCAGAAAAGCCAGACTATTAAAAGCATATATTTTTAAAGTTGAGTTTGTCTCTTTGAAATCAGGGTCACTTTTCATATTCTGTGAATACTATATTTTCTGCAGGTGAAATCCTGCCTTTAGCAGCCATTCTGAGTAATCAGGCTGTGCACTTGAGAGATCTATGAGGGTGGGAAGCAGGATCTATGGAGAGTGGGAAACTGGAGCTCAGATATTATCTTTCAGAATTGGCGGGCCTGATAACAGTCAGGAATGGATACTAGAACCACTGAGACCTGAAAATGTTTGGACAGGAAGGGTTGTAAAACTATCAGCCATCTTCCCCAAACACAAAGGGAAACGTATTCTCATGGTCTGTCTGGGTGCATCTACACTGTCAGTAGGTTGAAATAACATACAGTATGCAATATGAGCTACACAAATCATGTATCTTATTTCAATGTTATTTCAAATTAGCTTATTTCAAAATTTGGCACGGTCTACACAGCACTTATTTTTTAAAAAACTGCTATTCCAAAATATCGCTTACTCTTCGTGGAATGAGGTTTATAGGGATGTCAGAATAGCGAGTCTGTTATATTTTGAAATAACGGGAGAGCTCAAAAGATGCAGAATAGCTATTTTGAGATACCTCTGGTATCCTGAAATAGCACTGCAGTGTAGACATATCTCTGTGTGTGTGAGAGAGAGGAAGAATGCTAATGTCCTGGGAATCATGGTATCCCTGGATAGGCATAATGAGATCTCTGACAGGAGGATAAACACAAATACTCAAGACCCAATATTTACTATTAAAATTTTGAAATGTTCAATAACTTTGAAGAGGCTGAAATTTGGACCATATGAAAAATAGATTATTCAGGCTATACATTGCTAGTAAAAAAATTAAAATAAGGACTCATTCAGGCATTAATAAAAACTCATGGTTGTAATGAGACAGGGTTGGTCTTTTCTTCCTGGCACTTTGTCACTGCTGTCTGCCTGCATTTGCACTGTATTAAGTGTTTTTCCAATTTCAGCTATTCTCACTTACATAACTGTTCTCTGTAGTTCAAAAGATAATTTCAAGGACAAGCAGTAGCTTAATTGTGTATGGAATGTGTAAGCCCCTGTAAGCATATGATATCCTACCCCCATGCATTTTATAACCACAGCATTTCTGTAAAGTAAAATATAGACAATATATTACTTAATTTCCTTGGGTATGGCCTGTGCTCTTGAAGCAGAGGTTTGTGTTGCTCCTTTTTTTTAATGGACTAATGACTAACCTCTCTTTATTGTGCTAGTAAGGTAAAATGCTGTTTCAATTAATGTATTCAGGATTTTTGAGTGTACCTAATAAACATTGTACTTTAGACCTCTGCAAAACTCAATGGATTTGTGTTTTGGGGAATTCATGGAAACAATTTTTCTAGTTTTACTTTGAGTTCACTCCCTCACATACATGTATTCCACCAATATCCCTCAGTCTTGATTTGCATTTTGGTTTCAAATGAAATAGTTCTCAAGTGAATATTATTTGTAACTAGCCTTTTTATTTCATTTCCAGTTAAATCATGCAAAGCCAAAACATTTTGTATGATTTATAAAGAAACGATAAGATCAGCCAGGTTTGCTTGATTCACAACCTATATTGCTTCAACCAAAGCTTCTGTATGGACTTATGAACCTCTCGAAATTTGGACCAAATCCTAGACTTATGAGAAATGTTTCCCATAACTATAGGCTTTGTCTATATTGCCAGTGGAATGACTAAACTTTTGTCATTCACAGATGCTTTAAGCTCCCTACCACTCTGAAAGACAAAAGTTTTATGGCTGCAAACAGCTTGTTGGGAACAATGTGAACCCCTCTTGAAAAGGGTGGAAGTGTCACTAAAAGCTGTGTAATATAGACAAAGCCTTAGTTAAGACCTATATTATTTGACAGGATTTCCAAAAGCATTCAGCATAAGCCTAACTCTACTCCTTGCTATAACAAAAGAGTAGGTTGTAAAACTCACATTGACTTCAAAAGGACAGTTGTTAGATCAATACTCACTGCTTTTGAAAATCTCACCTTTTATGTTTAAACAGAATTTGGGTGTAATCCTCCAGTTCCTTGCACCTTCTATAGTCATTTAGGTTTGTGCAACCTAGGTTAAATAAACAGCTATAGAAGGTATCTGGCAATCAGCAGCTCTGTCTTTTAGACAGTTTTTGACATTTCCTATTCGTCTTTTTGCTATTCACATTCTTATAAGCTCTCTGATCTCCCTGTTGCTGCTTTTCAGATTTCAGCTCCTGCATTCATTTAAAAAAAAAAGAGAAAGAAAGAAAGTTCCAAAACTCAAGTGTATTTTTTAACTGAGAGTTTGTTTTAATTCTGGGAAAGTTTTAAAGCCCACACAATAAGAATTGCCACAGTTGCTTAGTTTTTCTTGTGGGAATGTGTGTTAACACATCAGCTCAAACATTTAATCTTTCTTAAAGGTGAGGTAGCACAAGACTACAATTTGATATAGTTGGAAGCTGCAAAAAGCTTTCTTTAGAAGAACCATTATGTCCTACTGTGCAGACTAAAGTAAAGCCTCAAATAAATTCCTGACTGGAATGTAGAATTGCCATGGTGGAAGGAAGAATTCTCAGGAGCATACAACTGAGTAGAAAGCTGTTAAATCCACGTATAATCAGAGATTTATTGAACAAGTCATTTTTGTTCTTATTTTTCTGCCAAGGAAAGGCTTTCTGAGAAGGGGTAAAAGGTTCAGTTAAAGCTGAGCACAATGTTTAGGGAACCTAATTCGGGACCCTTAGGAAATTCCAGCAACTAAAGCTCGTTGGCAGAAAAGCTCATTTAGCTAGTAGTCAGATTAGCTGGAGTGTCTTCCTTCATTCATTTAAAACAGCATTGACTGAGAGACATTGGATTCTCAATTAACTTTCCAGATTTAAAGCCAGAACTATACAAAATAAACTTTTACCATAGAATCAGTAAAGCTTTTAAGAGCCTAAGAAGCCAGGGGATTTCTCAGAGTCTGGGGAAATTATATACATCTCAATGACCCATTGTTCAAATATTATATATAAACCTTTAATATATTTTGTCACTTTAATCTTGGGAAGTACAGACACAGAGATTAATATTCTGTCACCATGCTCTGTAAGTCCTCTACAGCAAGAGTCACACTTTTCTAGTACAAACTAAAACGGCTAAACTATCCAGGAACACAATCTCCTCCTGAGCCCCCAGGAACCATGATTTTTACAGTCTAATTTTTTCAACCACCAAAGTCAAGAAGATTTTATTCTTCTTTATATTTTTACAATGGCTTTTGTGCTGTTGAGAAGGAATTTATTTGACAGAGGGTATGTCTACACTACAAAGTTTTTTCAGAGAAACGGCCGTTTTTCCAAAAAACTTCAATTACGTCCACACGCAATTGCGTTCTTCCAAAAGAAAATCGAAAGAACAGAGGGGGTTTTCTGACACTGCTAATCCTCATTCTATGAGGAAGAAGCCTTTTTCTGAAAGACCTCTTTCAGAAAAAGGTATGTGTGGATGGGGAAGAGGGAGTGTGTGGTGGCCACTCCATTCATAGTAATCACAGCTGAAATGAGAGATAGTGTCCATTCAGTGTGGAGGCTATCTTTTGAAAAAGCACATCACTTTTTTTATGCACTTTTGCAGTGTGGACGCTCTCTTTTGGAAGAAGTTTTCTGGAAGATATCTTCCAGAAAAGCTTCTTCTGAAAGAAGCCTGTAGTCTAGACATATGCTTCAGCAGGTGAGCACATCACACACACACACACACACACACACACACACACACACACACACACACACACACACACACACACACATACACGCCAGCCAGAAAGAAATTTCATTGTTGCAGCTGTCAACTGACAAAATAGATTTTTTTTTCCCAATTTGGTTTGGTCTCCCACCATTATACAGGCATTGACAAATGATTATATATGCTAGTCTTCTAGTCTATGGAAACTCCTTGCTCAGCTAACACTTATGGTAGTCAACAATGAGATGCTCTTTTATTTCAAAGGCTTGTCATCAGCTGAATTGTTTCATGTCTTAAAATAAATCCTTGATTCCTGTCTTTGTGATTTCATTTGCAGTTCACCTATGTTTCTGTTTCGTTTATTGCCATTTCTCTTTGTCTTCCTTTATATTCTGAGCCACTTGAAGGAATCCACACTTGGGAAAAAATACACTTTGGTTACAAGATGTGCCTCAGTTTTATGGTGTGATCCAGCTCCCATTGAAGTCTTTACGTACATTGCAAGGGGAGCTAGAGCAGGAATCTGTCTATACATTTTAATGAGAGATGGACACTTTCCTTAGCTAGTGAAAACTGTCATAGCTGCATTGAAGTCAGTGGAGCTATGACAGTTCACACTATCTGAGAATCTGCTCCTGTATCTGTCTGATAAATTGTGACAGAAGAGTTCTCCATATGTATTGTGAACCTTCTACCACTGAAGATATTTTTACCTTACTATGCGCAGCTCATGCATGCAAACTGACAATGTAATCTACATATGCAATAGTTACATTAATGTTTTTGCTTGAATACAAAGAAACCAAGAAATGTAGAGATATTGATATCTTGGCATGCTTAATACTGCTGCCTGTCTGTTAATACCACTCAGCTATCCGAGGGTATGTCTACACTGCATGCTTATTTCAGAATAAGCTATTTTGAAATGTATACCTCCTCACTGGGAAGTTTTTCAGTCCTACCTTCAAAGCCCTGTTGGGAGATGGGGAAAGTAGGGGTTGCTCCTGGTTTGTAGGAGGAGGGGGTTGGGCTCAGGGAATTCCTGAGGGCTCTGGCAACCCTATGATCTCTATTTGTCTCCTTCTACAGATAGTGAGGGTCATCAACACCATCCTGCTGCACAGGGTCATCAACCTGGAAGATGTGGACCACATCATCACTGGCTTTGCTGCCACAGGCTTCCCCTATTGTGGGGGGATTATTGACAGCACCCATATCCCCATCCAGGCCCTCGACCACCAGGTATCTGAATACATCAACCACAAGGTGTGCTTTTTGATGATCCTGCAGGCCCTCACGGATGACTGTGACCAGTTCACAGACATCAACATTAGGTATTCAGGGAAGGTGCATCTTCAGGAACTCCAGCATGTTGGCACTTGCCAAGGCCTTGGAGTAACCACACACGGCTGCCATCCACCAGGCCCATCAGGGGGCTGTGTGCATCCAGGAGGCCCTGAAGGACAGTTTCAGCCAGGACCAGCTGTGAGACTCTCCTTTGGGCCTCCTTACAAGGGGCCTCTGCAGTGGGCCAGTGGGCCTTTCCTCCCTCACCCTCTCTTCTCCTACCATCCCTTCTCCCCTTCCCCTCCTCCCTCTCCCTCCCCTGCATACACAATAAACCACACTTTTTGTTTTGAAAGAATAAACTTGTTTTGTTTAATTGGGGTAAATGTAACTGGGGAGGGACTGGGGAAAGGACCTGGGAGGGGGGAAGAGGAGAAAGGGGGAGAACAGGCTCAGGGATAGGGTTGGAACTGGCTCCTGCCTTGGGTGGTTCCGCCTTTTGTGCGGGGCTCTCAGCCCCTTGGATGGAACACAGGGGTTGCTCATGACAGCAGGAATAGCTGTGATGGCTGCTGCTTTGTGGCACAGAGTTGGCAGGGCCTGCATTGTGCCACAATCCTTTTCCCCTGTGACTGAGGATTTAAGGGCTTCAGCAGACAGGGAACTATAGTGTTCTGATGAGTATGGACAGAGTGGCCAGCAGGGCACCTGTGGGAAGCTCTGGAGGTTGCTTATTTTGAAATAACTCCAGCTATCCTGTCTACACATGCCCTATTTGAAGTACCTATTTCAAAATAGGTGTTATGCCTTGTAAATTGAGGGTTACAGAATTTGAAATAAGAAGCCCCATATTTTGAAATAATGGGGTTGCTGTGTAGATGCTCACTTTGTTATTTCAAAATAGTGCTAATTATCTTGAAATAATGCTTCTGTGTGGACATGTCCTAAGGTTCTTTCACACCTCAGGAAAATTTCTCATTTAGTTGAGCCAGTAACATTTTAATCCTTGTGCATTCAAATACTTCTGCACAAGCTTAATTTTAAACACATGAATTGCCCTTCTGATACCACTGAGATTATTCTCACGTGTGGTTGAAATGTCTAATTTTGGCAAAATTTCACAGTTCGCCATTTGAAAGAAAAAAATTGAGAAACACATGGATGTCATGCTCATGACAATTTTTCCATTTTTTAACCCACTGTAGAAGAATTACAATTCTTCAAAATTCATTCTTTTCAGAATAGAACAAAAATTGGGGATATTTTCCCCCATTTTATCAATTCTACGAGTGTCTTAAAATTAATTACAAATATTAACTGTATGCCACAGTTTATATAATTTTTCAAATAGAGTTTTTGGGTTTTATCTGTGGGAAAGGCTTATTAAAAGGCTATGAAGTGCTCCTAAGGCTCGGGAAAAGGTATAAATTCATGGGAGGGGAGAGGAGGGACAGTGTTGGATCCAATCAGTCCTTTCTACTCTCTGATTGACCAATGGGAGGCAGAAAGCCAGTAAAGGAGAAAGGTTCCGTTCCTGGAATGTTCAAGAATGCATTCTTTCCCCCTTTCTATCACACTTTTGGCAACTGCTGTTGGCATATTCAATCTTTCTCTAACTTTTCTTTGGCGAATTAAATTGCTTATGTATGTGTTGGTAAAGCCCCTAGCACAATGAGGCAACATCCTCTAGCTGTTATCGCAACATAAGGAGTAAGAGATAACAACAACAACTTGTACTGCATGTATTTTAAATGTTGTTAGGGCAATATTATCAGCTGCCCAATTGAAAGGACAAAAAAATCAAGACATGAGGAAGTAGCAATATTAAGTCAGCCTTGTTGCATATCCTGTATCTACACATTTAATAAAAAAACACAAGAATATACCATTTTGCATCTATGCAGGGGGGCTAACAGACTTGCTGGGCCTCTAAGCTAGGTGGGGGAAGCAGTTCTGCACTCCTGGAAGAGGCAGAGCCTCAGGAAGAAGGGTGGGCCTGGGGCAGCCATCCTTCAGCACCATTCGGAACATGCCCTGGCTCCTCCTCCCACCCCCACCCTCTGCCAGCCCTGAGAACTGCCTAGAGCACGCCATGCCTAGGGCACTCTAGCAGTGATGTAATGGTCCCAGGGTGGGGGCCAGGAGCCCTTTTGAATCACCAGGCCCTGGGACAACTTCCTTCCTTCCCGCCCCAACAGCAGGCCTGAATACATGCAATGAGGATGAATTCATTTTTCTTTTGAAACCTAAGGGCACAGTCTTGCATTTTATCAATAGCAGCTAATTCTCGTCTTTTCATTTTCTTTTTGGTTCCACCATCCATTGTGCCATAGTGTATATTGGATTTTTAGTATGGCTGGGGAAAGGTTATAGTCCTATTTTATATATTTATGTTGCTTCGTCTCCGAGCATGGATTGGCATCACCAGGCACTGACACTATGAAAATAATGAGAAAAACATAAGTAGGACTAGGTTGTTAACTTTTACATTTCTTGGTTTTGTGATTTTTGGCTATGCAGATTTAACATGGCATTGGCACCACTTTCTAACTTAAGTTTCTGCAGTATTTTTAAAGGAGAACTATAAAGGTGTGGTGGAACAATATCGAGCAATTAAAATTGAAAGTCTTACTAACCCAGAAGAACTTATCAGATCCTTACAGCATTCAAATTCAGCCAATGTCTGGAAATTGTAATTTCTTGCCATGCATGAATTTATTCATGCAGGGTGCAGAGATTATAAACTTCTTACTCCTGAAGATAGAGAAACACAGTTTGTAAATTTCAACAAACCAAGTGGATTTGTGTGGCGTGCATCTGTATTTAAATGCACATCTCTACATTTAAGGACATTTTATATAGTATATGAGAAAAGATGAACCCAGACAACAACTCTAGATCTGAATAATCCTGGGCTGTGAGTTAGATGTTTGAGGTAGCAGACTGCATCACAAGCTATGAAGATTGTATTGTAATAGTAGTGGAACATTTCATGAAAAAAGAATAGTAGGCTCCCTTTGGATTTGGTACTAATTTCTTATTCAACTAACTGATGCCTGTTCCAAATTTACTAGGGCAGGTTAAGCACAAGTAACATAAGGACACCCCCAACTTAGTGAGTGCCTTTGTGTACTGATTACTTAAATTATGTCCGTGTAATATAACCCAGATGTATTTTCTTCCTCTCAATAAGTTGCTTTTTCTCCTTTGCAATACTCTAACAAAAAGCAACTTGTCATAGAATGTCAAAAAGCTTTCTGTGCAGTGTTTATTAGTTAAATAAAGCCATCAACCCTCTGTTGACTGATTGTATGGCAGGTCAGTTTGAACACAGCTACTCCAAAGGAGGAGACAAATAAGTCAATTTAGTTTTCTCCTCTCATTGTTTTAAAAGTATGGCTCCCTTGAGAGAAGAGAGAGACCTGAGATAGGAATGGATAGCAATGTCATGTCATTCCTCATGATAATGGAATTTAATCCAATGTACTATTGCCATGAACATAAGAACATAAGCACGGCCATACTGGGTCAGACCAAAGTTCCATCTAGCCCAATATCCTGGCTTCTGACAGTGGCTAATGCCAGATGCCCCAGAGGGAGTGAACAGAAACAGGTGATCATCAAGTAATCCCTCGCCGGTTGCCCATTCCCAACTCCTAACAAACAGAGGATAGGGACACCATTTCTCTTCATCCTGATTAATAATCAAGTTCTGGGACAGCTACCTAGATAACTAGATGTATATTTTGGTAGCTTTGTTCTCCCCTCATCCTTGTTAAATCTTGTTTCAAAGTAATTTGTAAATTTTTCAAGGCAGGAGCCATGTTTTCTTGTATGTTTGTACAATATATCACAACAGTCTAAATTGGATTAGAAGGATCATAGTCCTTGATGGGCTATCAGCACTGGCCAAGACAGGAAAATAAGACTTTAGATGATTTACGCTTTTTGTGTAGTTACTGTGGGAAGGAGGGAGGATATTCAGAATATCCTATTAATCTAAACAGCCATAGTCTTGACAAGGGCTTTGGAGTGCTACTGTGATAAAAATAAATCATTATTATTATTATTCTAATAATAATACGGGTCAAGGACAGGTCTCTTTCCACTGTACCATTACATCAGTTTATCCCCTGTCACATTTTCACTATGATGATAATTTCAGAAAATTCAGAGGTTCACTTTTGGGAGGATTCCCAAAATGTAGATATTCATTCAAACCTCAATAAAATTTCGGAACCTATGAAAATCTTTCCTAACTCCTGTTTAGATTAATAGGATATTCTGAATATCCTCCCTCCTTCCCATAGTAACTGCACAACAAGCTTAAATAATCTTAAGTCTTACTTTCCTGTCTTGGCCAGTGCTGATACCCCATTAAGGACTATGATCCCTCTAATCCAATTCAGACTTTAAATCAGCTTTCCAATCCAGAGATATAACCCCTCAAATCTGAACTCATATTGCTTTAAGAATTGAAATCCTAGTAACATTTTGCTTTTACAATGTGCATTTTGCTTTTGTGCTATGCAAATTGCATATCTTATTTCGAATCTATTTCAAAATATCTTATTTTGAAATTTGGCACGTTTACACAGTGCCAGATTTTGAAATAACGTGCTATTTTGAGCCATCCCTTATCCCTCATTCAACAAGTTTTACCAGGATGATGAAATAGCATGCCCGTTATTTTGAAAAATATTTTGAAATAATTGGCACTTGTGTAGACGCAGGGTAACTATTTCGGTATACCTCCAGTACCCCAAAATTGCTGTGCGGTATAGAGGTACCCTTAGTGAATCTGAATTTGAAGGATAAAAGGATGAAAAGGTTAACCATAACCTTGATGAGACAGGGAAACCAGAGAACTGGATTTGAAGAGATGTGAACTCCAAAGGCCAAATTCTGTTTTTGTACATTGATATAAATCTGAAGTAATAGCACTGATTGGATAAGTGAAAACTACTGCAGCGAACTCATTGGCAGAAACAGAGGTTAAATTTATCAAGCAAAATATTCCAGTTTTCTGGCTAAATTATGGAACTGAGATTTGAGTCACTATGATTGTTAGAAACTTGTTTGTCCTTTAATTTTCACATTTTAGGGAATATATTTATGAAACCCAACTGTACAAAGTCAGTTGACATGTACAGTCTGTGGAGGGCTTACATACTAGATTTTAGTACTGATTTTATATAGCTTCCTTTGTGTTTCTTGTTTTATGAATTATGATATAATAGACAGATCTCAGACTCTGAATCATAAAAATCTTGTACTAACTACATTCTAATGACTATGAAGCATGTCAGCTGAAATGTCAGTAATAGGTATAAGACTAATATTGACTGTGTTTATTTATATCAGCTTTAAAATTTGCTTTGATAATAAAATCATTAGTTTGTCTTTCCTAAAATCTGAACATTTTAAAACACAGTTCATTCCCAAATAATGCATTAACAACTGAACGTAATCCTTAATGGTTCTGGTTAATTTTGGTTTTTTAGATCAAGCTAGGTTTAAGAATATAGTATATTTTCTAGCACAATGCAAAACTATTGTAATTGAAATGGGATTGTAGTAATATAACAAACAGATGAATTTGATCTCATGTTTTTAAAGAAAAAAATGCTTTATTTTCATTAGCAAACTCAAAACCACAAAACTTTGTCTACATCCCATATCAGAGAATATCTAGGACATGCCATTTTTGAAGTCTTAGTAAAAGAGAAAACATGCTAAGTTAGAACCATACGTTTTATTGTGTATTGAAGTAATTTTCTCTGATAGAAAATCTATAACCAGAGTGGATACTTCCTTAGTGGAATTTTCAGTTTCATCTCTTGTCCAAGAAATGAATTTACTAAAAAATCTCATAGTAAGATCCCTGAGTAGATAGTTTAATATACTTTGACAGCAATTCAATAGCTGTATCTGAAAGGCCTGTTGTTTGAAATTATTTCCTAGTATGTGACAAGAGATTAATTTAGAATTCATTTGAGAGGCCAAAAATTCAGTCCTAATTCAAGAGCTAAATCACCTCTCATATTGTACTTTCTCCATAGTTGTGGGTAGTCGATCATCATTTGAATCAATGTCAGAAACCAAGGTCAAGATAGTCAAGGTAATATTGCTAACACGGTCTGGTGGTTTTCATTTTGGCAAATGCTCTAGAAAACATATAGAATATATCAACAATAGAAATGGAATATTTATCTGAAAAGACCTGTGTTTTCTGTGTGTTGTCACAATATGAACAGCATGAAATGCTTGAGGGTAAAATATTTAACAATATTTCCACATGGGACTTCAAGTAGTACATTTCAGTGCTATTTTACCTCAATCTAACAAGCATCAATACGGAAGCATTCCTAATGCAATGAACTTCTTTTCTGGAGCTGGAGGGGATGGTAAAGAAGTACAGGTTCAACCTCTCAAATCTGGGACTCTCTGGTCCAGCAACATCTGTGGACCAAAGAGCCCCAGAATATGGCCAGCAGCCACTGGGGAGCCCCAGTCTGGGGTCCCATGACAGGTTGGCAACAGAGGGGCTGGGGAGTCCTGGTCCAGGGATCACCGGGTTGGCCAGCAGCAATGGGGCTAGCAGCAGCCAGGGAACCCTAACCCCAGGGATTCCTGGCTTTTCTGGCAGCAGTAGAGCCGGAGGTGGCTGTGGATCCCCTAGGGCTGGGGCTGGGAGGCTGGCGGCCGGGGATCTCCTCTGGTCTTGCAAAATCCCTTGTTCAGCATCAGTCAGGTCCCAAAGGTGCCGGATCAGGAAGGTCCAAACTGCACATGTTCCTGCAAAATAGCTTTTTGTCTCCATTCAGAAGGAAGTCACTGCAGTGTGAATCCCTGCAGTTGAAAGAGATTATGGACTCCAAAGTCCATGATGCTCAATGACTGTATATCAGGGTATGTCTACACTACAAAGTTAGTTCGAACTAACAGACGTTAGTTCGAACTAACTTTAATAGGCGCTACACTAGCGCTCCGCTAGTTCGAATTTGAATCGAACTAGCGGAGCGCTTAGTTCGAACTAGGTAAACCTCATTTTACGAGGACTAACGCCTAGTTCGAACTAGCTAGTTCGAACTAAGGGCTGTGTAGCCCTTTAGTTCGAACTAGTGGGAGGCTAGCCCTCCCCAGGTTTCCCTGGTGGCCACTCTGGCCAACACCAGGGAAACTCTATGCCCCCCTCCCGGCCCCGGACCCCTTAAAGGGGCACGGGCTGGCTACGGTGCCCGTGCCAGGTGCAAGCCTGCCAGCACCCAGCTAGCAGACCCTGCACCTGGCACGGCACAGAGCCACCCACCCGATGCCCCCCAGCCCACCCCCTCTTGCCGGGACCAGGCTGGCGGCTCCCGGGAGCTTGCCCTGGACCGCAAGAGGCGGGCACCTTCCTGGGCTAGTGCGGACATCGTGGACCTTGTCCACGATCTCCGCACTAGGCACAGGAAAGTGGCCGTCTAGGGCAGGAGAGCTGCCAGCCTGGCCACCCAGGACCAGGTGTGCATGAAAATCAAGGGGGTCCACTGAGACCCCCGACCCTGAGCCCTGAGCTTACAATGGCCGTACTGGGTCAGACCAAAGGTCCATCTAGCCCAGTAGCCTGTCTGCCGACAGCGGCCAACCCTAGGGACCCTGGAGGGGATGGACCGAAGACAATGACCAAGCCATTTGTCTCGTGCCATCCCTCTCCAGCCTTCCACAAACTTTGGGCAGGGACACCACTCCTACCCTCTGGCTAATAGGACTCCATGGACCCAACCTCCATCACTTTATCTCACTTCCCTTTAAACTCTGTTCTAGTTGTAGCCTTCACAGCCTCCTGCAGCAAGGAGTTCCACAGGTTAACTATTTGCTTTCTCAAGAACAACAACTTTCTCTTACTAGTTTCAAGCCTGCTACCCATTCCTTTCCTTTGGTGTCCTCTAGTCCTTCTTTATGGGAACTCAGGAAGAACTTTTCTGAATGCACCCTCTCCACCCAACCCCTGCTTTTAGAGACCTCTATCCTGTCCCCCCTCCGTCTCCTCTTTTCTAAGCTGAACAGTCCCAGTCTCTGTAGCCTTTCTTCATCTGGGACCTGTTCCCAACCCCTGATCATGTTAGTTGCCCTCCCCTCTCCCAGCCTTTCTCTTCCCCTCTCCCACCTCCTTTTCCCAGTCTCCCCCAGTTTTTTTTCAATAAAGACAGAGTCAATGTTGGAAGAAACGTTATCTTTATTTTGTACATCAGGAAGGGGGGCTAGGGAGGGGTAAGTGGAAGGAGGTGAGGGAGGAATGGGGTACGAGCCCCCGATGGGGAGGACTGGGCTGGCTCTGCGGGCTTCTGGGGGTGGAAGCTCTCCTGCAGCCCCCCAATTGCCCCCTCTCCCCAGATGGCAGCCTGCGGCAAGTGCAGCCGGGCTGATGGCCGAGTGGTGTGATGTGCCCAGTGTGGGCACTCAGGGCACTCCAAGCCAGAACTTCTTTGCAAGCGGGGCACCCCTGAGAACTGTGTGTCCGGGGTGGGGGTCGGGACCCTTTAAGCGCAGCCCTCGGCTAGCCTGAGACAGCATCTCCACGCTCTAAGTCCTCCTTTTATGCCCTGCCGGCACTGCTTCCGGCCATCCTTAAGCCCTGTTCAGAGTCCACTCAATGTGGACTTGCTAGTTCGAATTAGCAAAACGCTAGTTCGAACTAGTTTTTAGTTCTAGATGCGTTAGTTCGAACTAGCTTAGTTCGAATTAACTAATTCGAACTAAGTTAGTTCGAACTAGCACTGTAGTGTAGACGTACCCTCAGAGACTTGGTAACTTTCTGGGAATAGACTTGTTAAATTTAGTTCTCTGTTCCATGTTGTTGTTTCTGTGCAAGAGGATGATCTGAGGCAATGGTTCAGATTCATGACCACACCGTAAACATGAGATCACCCTAGATAATGTTGACATTGGTAGCAGCAAAAGTTACTCAGAAACTTGAAAGAAATGAGCCTTTGGATTTGTGAACTTAAAAACTGTCTTTAATGTATAAATTCTAGTCTGTTCAGAAACACTGCCTGACACTAATACAGAACATTTATTTAGCACAAATCCTATTCTGATTTGTATTTATTTCTCATTTGCTGATTATGATAATGAAAGATAATATGAATGAATATATATGACATTTGGCTTCAATGAGACAATGTCCTGAAAAGATATGAAAGAAATGAGAACAACTGAACTCTAATTCTGAGCAAACACCTCCCCGGTAGCATGCAAAGAAGTCCCCAAAACAGTTACAAGGCAAATGAATAAAGCTACTAGGAACACCAATGAATTGCTTGATTGCTCTTGCATTTTGTTTGCAGAATTCAATTTCAATAAAATTGATTCCTTTTTAACAAAAGTCTCTCCAGAGTTTGATTTCATGGGTTTACAGTTATCCCCTGAAATTGTGTTTATTGAGTAGGTAAAAGGATAGGCATCTAAAATGTTAATAAAATCCTAAGCTGCTACCAAATAGTGAACAGAGCAAATAGGAAAAAGAAATTTAAATGCCATCTAAACCATATTTTTTCTTTTGCTTGAGACAGCCTCCCACCTCATGGGGCTTCATAACTTGGGCTCCAGCATTAGACCAAAATATCAACACCACCATTTTACATCCCCAGAGCCTAACCTCATGAGCCTGTGTCAGGTCACTTGGGCCATCTGCAGGTATTTAATTAATGTATAGATGTGTCCAAAGCTTTTAATGAGATAGGAAGCTGAATTCCTGGGAGAAATACTCTTATGGCACATCTACACAGCAGGGCAAAAGTTGAATTAAGCTACACTACTTCAGCTACATCAATTGTGTAGCTTAAGTTGAAATAGCTTAATTCGGCTTTTGGGGCTGTCTACACAGAAAGCAGTTGAAAGAAGAACACTCTTCCTTCAACTTCCCTTACTCCTCGTAAAATGAGGGTTTATAGGAGTCAGAGTAAGTAGTCCTTCAGCTCAACATTATTTCAAAATAATGACTTGCTGTGTAGACATGCTCTTTGTTATTTCAGAATAACGTTAATGGATGATGTAAGAAAAAGCAAGTTCCATTAAGCCTTCCTTGGCTGGAAAGTGATACAGTGTCCTTCCAAGCAGAAAAGTGGGAGTTCTGCTAAAGCCCCAAGAGACAAGTGGGTGAAATGTGATTAAAATGTTTTAGCTTTAGATGCTTTAGACGTATAAAATATGTACAATTGTTTTTGCAGATACAGATTAACATGGTTACCCCTCTGAAAATATTTTATGAGCCTGCTGTCAACCAGGCCAGGAAGAATGTTAGCTGTAAGAAAGACTTAATCAGGACACCAAATGATACTCCTATCTTAGCCGTTATTTTAAGTGCTCAGTGAAAAACTTGGCTACGTCTACACTGGCCCCTTTTCCGGAAGGGGCATGTAAATTTCACGAGTCGTCGTAGGGAAATCCGCGGGGGATTTAAATATCCCCCGCGGCATTTAAATAAAAATGTCCGACGCTTTTTTCCGGCTTTTAAAAAAGCCGGAAAAGAGCGTCTAGACTGGCCCCGATCCTCCGGAAAAAGTGCCCTTTTCCGGAGGCTCTTATTCTTACTTTGAAGGGCACTTTTTCCGGAGGATCGGGGCCAGTCTAGACGCTCTTTTCCGGCTTTTTTAAAAGCCGGAAAAAAGCGGCGGACATTTTTATTTAAATGCCGCGGGGGATATTTAAATCCCCCGCGGATTTCCCTACGACGACTCGTGAAATTTACATGCCCCTTCCGGAAAAGGGGCCAGTGTAGACGTAGCCCTTGTGTTTACCTGTCATAACGTTACATTCAGATCATTGAACTTCTTTTCTGGCAGGACATCAAATACTGGTACTTAGAACTGGTTGATTTTTTTTTCTGACAGAACAGTTTTTTCCAATGAAAAATGTAATTTTGTTGAAATCTAAACTTTCTGCAAGTATATGTATGACCTGGACATAATCTGTTTGGATGTTTTCAGATGAAATGGTCCAATTTTTCTAACTACAGATTATAGTTTGATTTTTTCAAACTATAATATAATAAAAATATAAATGTCAAAATGAAACATTTTCATTTACTTCAAATGATATTTTTCAAAAACGCTGTTACACAGAAAATTTCAAATTTGATGTTTCATTCTAAGTCAGAATGAAACCAAATTTTGAAATTTCAGTATGTCCTGTGAAATGGAAATTCCAGTTCCAATGCAGCTACATAAGAAGACTGGTTTTTAATGATCCTTCTGGCTATGTGTACACTATGAACTTTTTGTGGAAGAGTCTCTTCCAATCCTTTTTTGAGCACGAGGTTTTTGTGCAAAAACAAGCAGTGTGGTTGTGTCCATTTTGTGCAAAAAACCTTTTTTGTGCAAGATCTGTATGCCTGTAAAATAGAGGTGTTAAGAAGTGTGAAGAAGATGGAACCTGACCATGTGCCATAAAGCAGGAAAACCAGCACTTACATTATTCTATCCTTCAGCCTCTTGGAACAGGGAGCAAAGGTGAAGTTTGAACAGATCCTGCTGCACTCCAGTTATCTTCAGCTGGCCGACAATCACCTGGAGATTTTTTCTTAGCTCATTTAGGATAGACCAACTGCTAGGCAATCTATCCAATGCTGTGGTTGGAAAGAGAACCATAACTGACTACCTAACTGCTCTCCACACTCCTCTCCATGACTAAAATGTGTCTGTAAGTATTATTTTTCAGGTGCCAAAAACACTTTATATAAATTAAATTTTACTGCCAAATTCAAATGGCCTTTTCTAGCATTAGGAACACTCTAATGCTCAGCACTAAATTCTATCCACAAGCATGTGCACACAGCAGAACTTCATCCTCATGCACTCAACATGAAGGTGGTTCTGGATTTTGTGTTGACTGACATCACTCATGGTTGTACATTTGCTTTCAGGAAATTCTGTAAGCAGTTAAGGGGTAAGACAACACATATTCAACTTCCTTCATATTTCACAGCCTGAATATGCATTCATCAGCATATAGGTTAACAATGTTGAAGAAGAAGAAGTAGAAGCTAATAGACTTTTAACTCAAGCAGTAAAAGCCTCCTACTCAGTCCCTTTATACTAGGTAAAATGCCAGACCAATATAAAGGGCTTCTAACAGCCTCAGTTCCACAAAGGGAAAGATTTTCCTAGTGCAGAGATAACTGTATGGATCTCTTCAAGGACTGCCTCACAACTCCCAGGAGAGGAGGTATGTTGGGGGCAGAAATGGTTGGGGTGGGGAAGGGGAAACCCAGAACATAGCACTTCAGTGATTCAGAGAAATGAAGTGGCCTATAGGATAAGTAGACAAAGTTGCTGTCACTCTCTACCCTGTGTAAGGGTATGCCCACTCTGCAATTAAACTGCAATTGCAGTATGTGTGGGCTAATTATTTAATAGCAGTAAAGATGTGGCAGCAGGGGACAGGGCCGAAACTAAGGTTTTCTATACCTGGGGCAAGCTACCGAACTGTGTTCCCCCCACCCCCCAGAAAAGATAAAATTCCCAATTTGTGTATTACTTTTATTCATTGCTCATGTTGTTAATTGCACATATATTGCGATTGCAATTAGATGATAGTAAAGATATAAATGAAATAATATAACTTTCTAATTTTTAATTTTGGGCCCCTGCATGTACTGTGCCGGGGTGAGTGCCCCTCTTGCCCCATCCTTGTTATGGCTCTGACACAGGGTAACTGGCACCAAAAAATGAGGAATGTGCAGTGTCCTTACACCAGAACAGGTTCTCCCATTTGGCTAATTAAGAGCGTGGGGCAGCACCTGAGGTTTAAAAAGGAAGAGGGAGAGATGTAGTGAAGAGTTCTGGTAAGTTGCAGGAAAGTGATTCAGGGAAGAAAGGAAGATGATTGATGCCAGACTCCAGACTGGAGGTGTCCCAGAAGAAAGCAAAAGGTTGTTCCTGGGGCAAAGAAGGAAGACAGGGGAGCAGTAAGGGCTTGTTGACTGGTGTCACCAAATGAGAGAGCTAAGGCTAAAGGTGGAGGCGGCATTGGTGGCAACAGCAAAGGCAGCTGCCTACAGACCTTTAGCTGGAGGAAAGAGTCAGAAAGGGCTGAAGAAAGGGAAGCAGTAGAGGAGCTAATTTGCTGATATCTTCAGAGAGTGAGAGCTGGACCCGGAGGAACTGTGAAAGGACCACAGGAGTGAGGGATGTTCCCCTGACAATGATGCCCCAAGCATAGAGGCTATAGAGTTTCCTACTAGAAACTGAAGGACTGCACTGCAGTTGGGAGGGCTAAGTACTTGTGGAAAAATTATAGGTGCATGATATGTGGCATACTGAGTGTTGAGATGTCTTGAGTTTAATGACTACTGCACTCAGGTAAGAAGTGGACTGGACTATGTGTCTTGGATTCTTATTATGAACTATTTGGTAGATGTTGTTACAACAAATGAGCCCTACAAAGGGACAGAATTGAGGCAATGATGCCCAAAGTGAAGTTATTGAATAACCTGAGAGGGGAAATTGAGGCAATATGAGGGCGTTCTAGGTGGTACAGCCCTATGCCAGACAGATACTACCTTCATACCATTCCTTTTCTCTGTTTCTTTGTGTTTGTTTTGTTTTGTTATTTGCTTTGCTAGCCCAGCGAGTATTTGTGATGCCATTCACTAATATTCATTTCTACTTGGTCTCTTTCTCTCCTTTTCAACTTCAAATGGAGAAATAATTCTGTTATAGTCTAACTCTAAATCACATAATTGAAGGCAGAGAGAAGGAAGACCCTGTCCATCTTCCTCACAATAAGGATCTATTCCTTTATAATGTGCATTGTAGCATTTTGTTCATTAATTGAACAGATTTTCACTTTGTTTGGCACACAACATCCTGTATCAATCCATCTCACTATCAGGAAACTTCTTTCTTTCACTAATCAGCCTACATTTTTTTTCTTCTTAATATAGTCACAATGTATCTCTCAATTCCTATACTTCCATATACAATAATTGCCTTCTCTGTTTCCTTTATTATCCTTACACTGCAAACACATAGAAGCCAACTGTCACTGTTAGGGTATGTCTACACTAGCTCGTTAGTTAGAGCTAGGTAGGCAAATGAGAGCAACCAGAGTTGCAAATGAAGCCTGGGATTTAAATATCCTGGGCTTCATTTGCATGTTCCCAGGCGCTGCCATTTTTAAATCCCCCTTAGTCCGAACTCCTTGCCCATTCCACATTCCACGAGGAGTAACAGTAGCTCGAATTAGGATCTCTAATTCGAACTACCTACTCCATGCCACGTGTAGCCACGGGCTCGGAGTTTGGACTAAGGGGGATTTAAAAATGGCGGCACCCGGAAACATGCAAATGAAGCCGGGGGTATTTAAATCCCGGGCTTCATTTGCAACTCCGGTTGCCCTCATTTGCCTACCTAGCTCGAACTAACGAGCTAGTGTAGACATACCCTTACTGTTTAAAGCAACTGCACCAGTATTCTGTGTGTGGGCCAACCCTCCCAGTTTCACCAGGAGATTCCTGTAATCAGGCCCTATCTCCTCGAAGCTACTGCAGACAAACTAGGAAATGCTGTGTACTAACAGTGCATCTACAATGCATCCTTAGCTCAGAATAAGATATGCAATTGCCAAAATTCAAAATATACCACTATTCCAAAATGCCCCTTAGCTCTCATGGAATAAGGTTTTCAGGGACACCAGAATAGTAAGCCCTTTATATTTCGAAATAACAGGCTTGCTCAAAGATGCAAAATAGCTGCTCCGGATAACAGAAGTACCCAGAAATAGCACAGCTGTCTAGACGTACCCTAAGAGTCCAGCAGCACAGTGGGGCTAATGCAGGTTTCCTGCCCACGTTTGCTCTGCGCTAATCCCAGAAATGACCATCATAGTTCCTGAAACTGTGGCCAATGGGAGCTGTGGGGGCAGCGCCTACAAATAGGAACAACATGGGATCTCCATGCCCTCCCCCCTCCCATCTGAGAGCTGCTGCCAGAGGGAAGTTCCAGTCACTTTCAGGAGCTGTTTGAAGTAAAAGCTGACTCTATTAACTCTTTTTGCAACCCAACCCCCTGCCCAGGACTAGAGCCTGCATCCCATCCTGCATCCCCTCCTGAAATCTTCCCCACCCACCCCCACCCCATGCTAGTCTCAGCCTAGAGGTGCATCCTACAATCCAAACCTCTTGGCCTCACCTCCAAGCCCAAAGCCTGCACCCAGTCCTGCACTTCAAACCTCTACCCAGACATATTAAAGTGAGTAAGGATAGGGGAGAGTGAGCTATGAAGGAAGTGGGCCTGAAGTGAGTGGGGGTCAGGGCTTCAGTGAAGGGTGGAGCAGGATTTGGGGGATGGGGCAGGGAAAGGGTGTTTGGGTTTGTGTCATTGCACAGTTGGCAACTCTACTTGGAGGCCAACTCAACTTCAACTTCTGGCTCAGGTAAGTGTCAGCTGGGTTATTTCTGTGATTACACAAGTTCATAACCATCTCCGATTTAGAACTAGAACAACCACTAATAGGTCAGTATTTCCTTTATGCAGTTTAAGCCTTTGATCTTGAATTCATCTAAGAGGTGATCACCAGATATTGGTCCTCTGCTCTGAGTAGCTTCAAAAGCCTGAGTTTTTGCATATCCAGAGATGGGGAATTTTCATTCACATTCCCTTGACATTTCCCAGGAAAATCACTTAACAATTTTTTGTTCTCAAAGTCTGTTCTTATATGACACATTCAATATAGTCCTTTGAACTCATGAGGTTACATACAATCCTGAACCATAATAGTACTTAAACCATTCATTTAATACAATGGGCTCCAAAGATAAATAAACTTTAATTCAATATGGTTTCTTAAAGATATGGCAGGAAGTTGCAAATGCTGCACATCACTGGCTTTTCCGTCACTTTCCAAGGCTAACTACACATCTGATTTTTATAATCTTTCCTCTTAGCTGAATGTTAATGACCTGGAAGTCAAGAGAGCAGCTTTTTTTGTCTGCTACCTCCCATCTGCTTTATAAGACATACACTAGGCTTTCTAAAAGAGCTGTCCCTCACTGAGGAGAATTAAGAAGTGGAATGCTGGGACTGTAATAGGGTTAGTAAATATGTACTGTTTGAAGTGGCTTAGTTATTCCTTGAATCTCCTGTTAGTGCTGTGTAATTGATATTCTATTATTTTAATTATTTTACATTTATTAATTTGCATGGAAACATAATGGAAGAATTCCAGCTGATGAATTGGAATTGAATTGAAGTATATACCTGGGGCAACCTTGAAAGAGAAATAGCTTTTTAGCTAAAGGCAGACTGATGCTGTGTAAAAGATTCTGTGGGCTTCTCAGTAAATTCACATGACATGGAAGAGTTATATGAAGAACAGCAGTCTTACAACCTTCATCAGCCATTTCTCTTATTCCTTAAACTTAAAGTCTACGTCTACACTGGCATGATTTTGCGCAAATACTTTTAATGGAAGAGTTTTTCCATTAAAAGTATTTGCGCAACAGAGCGTCTATACTGCCATGTGCCTTTGCACAAAATATTTGATTTTGCACAAAAGCTTCCGCCCCAGTGTAGACGCGCTCTTGTGCAAGAAAGTTCCGATGGCCATTTTAGCCATCGGGCTTTCTTGCGCAAGAAATTGATGTTACCTGTCTACACTGGCCTCTTGTACAAGAACACTTGCACAAGAGGACTTATCCCTGAGCAGGAGCATCAGAGTATTTGCGCAAGAAGCACTGATTTTGTACATTACAACATCAATGTTCTTGCGCAAATACTCGTGGCCAGTATAGACAGGCAGCAAGATTTTGCGCAAAAGCAAATGTTTTTGCGCAAAATCTTGCCAGTGTAGACACAGCCAAAATGTTTTCTATCTGGGTCTTCTTAAGGAGACTCCCTATTTAGCTTTCTTCAATGATTTTGTCCCTTTATCAAAAACCCAGTTGTGTTGTAACTGGAAAGTCAGTACTGCTGGAGGTTTGTGTGGTGCTGAAGTTTTTCAAGTGAAGAGCAGACTGCTTGAGCTCTGATAATAAGAGCATAGCACCTGCATGTAGGTGTGTGCATCTGAAATTATTCTCAGTAAAGGCAGAACTGTTCTTCCCTCTTTCATCCCACTAGCTAGAGGCAGAATTTTGCTTTTAGTGTCATTGTGGGAAATGGGTGGCTATAGAAATAGTGTTTTTGAAATGAAAAAGGATTTCCTTGAGAAATCTGGGCTGTCAATTCTTTGAAGGAAGAGGAGAGAAAGGGAAAATAACGAGGGAAAGTTTTCACATTGCTTTGGCTTGTTTTGGCAATACAGAATAGTTTCCATAGTTTTAGGCCATCTCTTTAAATCTAGCATATTTCATGAAGGCGTAGCCACTGAGTTTTGGGACGGTGCCTAACATTTCACAAACACTACAAGTCACTGATGGCAGGAGAGAAAACATGGTAAGGACAATGAGGAAAGTTATGGGGATAGCAAAGATCTTCCCCTCAGAAGTTGGAGACAGGGCTTGTTTAATGAACCAGAAGAGTATGAGAAAGGGTTGTCTATGATTGGGTGAGACAGGACCCTTCACATGGCTGGGGTTTTGGAATTGGTGGGGAATCTTTGGGGTGGTATGGGAAAGAGGCTCCCCATTATTCCTGCTCTCTGTTAACTCCCCCTCTCGTTCACCCATATTCCATCTTTGCTTCAGTCCCTATCCCCAATTGTCATTTCAGGTTCTTGCCGAATCCTGGACCGGCCGTCATCCTCTCCCCTCCTCCTCAAGTCCTATCCCTCTTTCTTTATTAGTCCACCCTCCCCCAATATTTCTTGTTCTTCATTGTATTCTTCTAGAAGCTCCTCCTCTCCCTTTAGATCCCATGTCCCCCTTCCTTCAATTTATCCCCACATTTTCCCTGCATGTGGGGCAGAGATACTGCTCGTGCCACTTCCTTTTCTGCTGCCCTGTGTGGGCTGGGAGAGAAGTTAGACAGGGAGGCAGAGAGGCGGCCCTGGTTCAGCAAGCATCACATTAGTTTCTGGCAGCCAGGAGACTTGGTTACAAATCCAACTGCAGATAACTGACTGCTGATACTGGGACCGAGGTGGGGAAAGAAAGTCCATTGGCCTGAGGACCACACAGTCTGTCTGGTCTTTGAGTGGACAAAGAGTTGAACAGGTGCCACAGCTACTATGTAGAAAGAAGTCGCAGCTAAAGTAGTGATTGCAGAGAAACTAGTACTGAGTAAATCACCTTGCTAATCTGCAAGATTCTAGGTAGTGCTTTGGAACATCATGCTTAGTTACAGGAAACAATGGCTCCCTGAGACAGCTGCAGAAATAGGATGGGAAAGAAGCCGCAATTGGTGAACAACAGCATGATCAGGGTAAGTCACATGATACATTCTCTGAATGCTGAAAAAAATGTAGATGCTACTTTGAGAAAGACACTAACAGTTCAAAATCTATCCTTTCCCCAGCTAAGTATGGATTGTGATAGGGTAGGTAGAGAAGAACTCTAGGAAATTAAAGGCCTAGTTCTATAACTGCCAGAAGGAATGAAAAGGACTTTGTAATGCAGTACATCTTAGCTTTAATAAAAGCATCCATAGTCATAAGTGGACACATACAACTCTGATGAAAGACATGTATTATAATTAATAGGATGCTTCAGAATGCTATCATTCAGTGGAGCAGCTGACACTATCAATCACTGGTATTAACCTGAAAAAAAATCATAGTTAATTATCCCTAAAAATGCAAACAAGGAAACAATATATCTGAAGTTACTCTAAATCTATCAGCAAACGGTGACAATTACTACCTGTAGAAAAAGGATGCTGTTCCTACATCCAGAGATTGCCCACCAGAAAAGTAAGTCAATGTGGCTGTTCAGAGACAAGGCTTCCCAGCTGGGATGGATTCTTCATACTGAAAAGCAGTCATGCCCATTAAAATATTTGAATTACTGCTCTAAAGAAGGTTCAGATATTATTCTGTAAGGCTACGTCTAGACTTGAAAGTAGGAATAAGAGATCCTCCGGAAAAGGGCTTTATTCCGGAGGATAGCGCCAGTCTAGACACTTTTTTTCTGGCTTTTCCCCCAAGCCAGAAAAAAAGCGGCGGACATGTTTATTTAAATCCGCGGGGGATATTTAAATCCCCCGCGGATTTCCCTCTGCTGACTTACCTGATTTGCATTCCTTTTTTGGAATTTTGTGGCCAGTTTAGACGTAGCCTAAGTGTATGTCTACACTTGCACCTTAGTTCAAACTAGGGATGCAAATAAAAGCATTTGAAATAGTCAATGAAACGGGGATTTACATATCCTGTTCTTCATTAGCATGATCTCGCCAGCACGCTAGTTCAAATCACAGCTGATTCGAACAAGGAAGTGTGCACCAGGACGCGCTAGTTAGAACCAAACCCCTTGGTTCTAACTAATGTTACTCCTAATTTTTTATGCTACCAGCAATAAACCTTTTAGAGCAGGAGTAGGGAACCTTTTTGGGTCAGAGGCCACTGACCTACAGAAAAATCAATCGGAGGCTGCACACAAGTGAAAAGCAAAAAAAAAAAAAAAAAAAGACACCCTCACTGCAGGGTTCTTTTGGAAGAAGCTTTTCTGGAAGAGATCTTCTGAAAAACTTCTTCTGCAAGAGAACATCCACACAGCAAAATTGCATTGAAAAAGCAATCTGCTTTTTTGAAAGATAGTGTCCACACTGAATGGACACTATCTCACATGTAAGCTGCGATTTATTTTCAAAAAACCGTGATTGCAATGTGGACATAAGTGAAGTTTTTTCAGAAAAATGGCCATTTTTCCAAAAAAATACTCTGAAGTGTAGACATACCCTGAGAAGGAGAAAGATACTCCCCACATTCCCCTTCCACATCAGAACCTGGTGAAGCCCAGGCTAGTAGGTTTTGTGTGCTCCAGATCTGGAGTAGGCATTGGCTCCCCATGCTGGGGGGGCCAGTTCCAGGAAAGCCAGGAGCTGCATCCGTCCCCCAGGCCTGAGGTTCCCCACCCCTGTTTTAGAGTCTGCTGGATACAGTATTATTGCAATACTGCAAATTGGTAACAATGTTTAGTTTATTTTTCTAACCCTTTCTATGGTTATTGCAATCTGGTTACTTTTTAAAAATGGATTGGTGAAGTCTAAAACTGCTCACAAATAACTATATTTTCCAAAATTTGAGTCACTGTTGACTTTACTTTTAATTGTTGGATAACTTTTCTTTGATAGATAAATAACAGAACATTGACCCTAAAATCTTTTAGGAAACTTCAGGAATTTAATCATGAATTCTATAGGTAACATATTAAACAAGGAAATTATGTTCCCTGTTTGCAGAACTACAACTGTAACTAGAATATTTCTATTCTATCCTTTTCTTTTCTGACAGATCCAAATTCTGTAACCGTGTATAGGAAGTAATGGGGCATAGCCCAAGTCTGGAATGAAAAGTAACAAATCAGAAGTGAATATTGCTTGAAGACAGCTTCCGTTGTGCTCATTTTTCTTGGATGTGTGAAGAAAGCTGACAGGCAGAACTGCTTGCCTCACAGATCACTGAGTGAACCTTGATGAGATGGACATGTGAAAGAGCGCACACAAAATAAACTTTAATGATCAGCTTGCCACATTTTATTTGACCTAACGTGGAAAGTACACAATAGCTGCAAGGCAGATAAATAACATATCAGATGGCATTCATCATTTAACCAACTATTAAGGGATGACTGAATAACTTAGGACAGCAGTAATAACATTCAACCCCAGGTTACAAGTCTAAGTCAGACGCTATAGATAATGATTGAAACTTGTTAGACTGACAGCTTATTTGGTGGCCTTGTGAAATTATCTATGTCAGTTCAACTCCTAGTAAAAAAGTGTCAACAGTCCCACAGCCAACAATATTAGCAAGCACTCATATGTAGCTTTGACACCCTTGCTAAGGAGTGTGTGGAAGACAGAAAGCAAGCAACCTTCTTGCCCCTTGAGGTGGTCCTCTCAGTTGAGAGAGAGAAAGAGAGGAGTAAGGATGTTAATATACCTCCTCTTCTATGTTCTACCTTCTGAGGAAAGAGGACCGGTGTTTGGAAGGTTGTCAAATAGCTCTTTTCATGAGCAGTTAAGTCATGTATGTGTTCAATATGTGTTGAGATTCTCTAGCAAAACTAATCACTGTGAGTATATCTAAATTATAGGGCTCCATCGATGTAGCCACGTAGATTTGTTTGTTCGGCAAAGGGAAATGAAGCCATGATTTAAATAATCGTGGCTTCATTTAAATTTAAATGGCTGCCACGCTGAGCTGACAAACAGCTGATCAGCTGTTTGTCGGCTCAGCGCGGCAGCCATTTAAATTTTAATGAAGCCGCGATTATTTAAATCATGGCTTCATTTCCCTTTGCCAATCAGCCTAATCTACATGGCTCCATCGATGGAGCCATGTAGTTTAGACACCCTGTGAGAAGAATGATCTCTGAAAAACTATCTTCTGGTATTCTTATAATGTAAAAGAATGATGTGAGAAGGTTAACAGACATATAATTATATGAAATTTTCACCTAGTGGTAGCAATCCATACCTTTTTTTACTTCAAGATCAAAATCGGATTGTCTATGTCTTGTACTGGTAAGCCTCTGATTTCAGAGTTATTGAATAGCTCAAATACCACCTATACAAACAGGGAAAGAGTACCCGGAGGTACTTAAGAGGCTGTTCAGAGTCTCAGCTAGCTACTTTCAAACCAGTAATGTCAATTTACACCCACTGAGGACCTGACCTAGTTTATTTATAGATAAAAGAAAATGAGGAAATCACAACTGTTAAGGGCAGTTGTGTACAGTGACAGGAAAATATAAAACAAAATACAGGACTATGTAGCACTTTAAAGACTAACAAGATGGTTTATTAGATGATGAGCTTTCGTGGGCCAGACCCACTTCCTCAGATCAAATAGTGGAAGAAAATAGTCACAGCCATATATACCAAAAGATACAATTTAAAAAAATGAACACATATGAAAAGGACAAGTCACATTTCAGAACGGAAGGGAGATGCAAGGGGGGGGGGGGGGAAGGAAGGTGAATGCCTGTAAGTTAATGATATTAGAGGTGGGGAAGGGTAGATGTCTGTGAGTTAATAGTATTAGAGGTGATAATTGGATGCAGGTGAGTAGTGTCCGTCTGCTATGAACATTGGACAAACGTCTCAGACACTTCGCCAAAGAATCAATGCCCACAAAACAGACATTAGACAGGATCACAAAGAAAAAACAGTTGCTTGCCATTTCAACTAGAAATGACACTGTCTCAATGACCTACTCACCTGCATCCTACTTCAGAAGACATTCAAATCTGCACTTGAAAGAGAATCCTCTGAACTGGCATTCATGCTAAAATTCGACACTCTCCGAGGGGGGGCTGAACAAAGACTTCAGCTATCTTACCCATTACAAAGATAGCTTCCCCAATTATCACCTCTAATACTATTAACTCACAGATATCTACCCTTCCCCACCTCTAATATCATTAACTCACAGGCATTCACCTTCCTCTCCCCCCCCCCTTGCATCCCCCTTCCGTTCTGAAATGTGATTTGTCCTTTTCATATGTGTTCATTTTTTTTTAATTGTATCCTTTAGTATATATGGCTGTGACTATTTTCTTCCACTATTTGATCTGAGGAAGTGGGTCTGGCCAACGAAAGCTCATCATCTAATAAACCATCTTGTTAGTCTTTAAAGTGCTACATAGTCCTGTATTTTGTTTCAGCTACACCAGACTAACACGGCTACATTTCTATCAGGAAAATATAAGGTCCCAATCATGCAAACTTTTTTGGCATCCTTAAATTTTAAACACCGTAAGTCAACAAGTGTAAAGTTAAGCATGTTTAAGTGTTTTCAAGATTAAAGCCTAAATTTAGAAGCAAGTCAGCTACTTTAATTTTAAAAAAATTAATTGAACAAGCTAAATAAAATGAAATCAAAGAATTTCAAGATTAGGAGCCTGGGCATTTGAACAAGTGATCTGATTTTAAAACGTGTTCAGCACCCAGCAACAGCTATTGAGTCCACGAGTAATCATATTCATATAAGTAGTCCCATGTGTATAAGAAGCTGCAGGATTCCATCTTATATGTGTACTTGGACAACTTGTGAACACTCTTTAAAATTTCAAAATGGGTCATGGCCATTGTTCAGAAGACATAAAGGAATGATATAACAAGTACTGATCTAGTACAATGGATTTCACTGCACTATGACCCCATTCTGATAACCAGGCCCCCAATGCCCTGTGTACTCAGACTAGTTAATATTGCCCCACTGCCAACCCTAAACCTCCAGGCTGAAGCTTTCTACCCTTGAAACCCACTTCAGAGGCAAGACCAACATTTTGAGAATGACTGATTTAGAATTTGTTCATCTGCTGTAATGCAGGGGTGCTGCAACAATGTGTATAGTTGGGTACTGAAAGGTACAGGATGCAACTCCCAAATCCAGGATTCTCTCATCCAGCAACATCTGTGGTCGGCATGTCCACAGATGGTCCTGGATGAGAGAGCCCCAGGGCAGGAGGCCCAGAAGCTGGGATCCTGGTGAATCCCCACAAGTCCGCTAGCAGCAGGGACCACAGCAGCCGAAGAGGAGAAGCCTGGCCAGGCTGTGTCAGCCTAGGAGGCAGCAGGCCTGGGGCAGAATCAGCGCAGCCAGGGCCATGTGCCACCCAGCAGCACGGCTGGGACTACCATAATGCAGTGAGGCTGGAGCTGTGGCAGCCTGATCGGGCAGTATGCCATTCTGCAGAGGGGCTGGTGCTGCCAGCTGGCTGGCAGTGGAGTTAGGGCTGTTGCTGGCCCACAGACAGCGCAGCAGGGCTGAAGGAGCCGACAGTGGGTAGGGGTAGAGTGGCTGGTGTCAGGGGACTGTTAATGGTGTTATTAACTATGTGTCTGCCTTAACTAACAGGACCTCCTGTTGTCTGGCAAATTCCCTCATCTGGGACCAGTCAGGTCCCTAGGTTGCCAGACAAGAGAGATGCAACCAGTATGTGATGACACTCTATCAAAGCCCGGGGCTGAGCCTTCATGTCCAGGACCTCTAGTTCTAGCACCTGTGCTACAATGTATCATTAAGAAGTAACAAAAGGTTGCTCTCATTTAGATCTCTACATAGGTATTCACACTACTTTTGAAAGCAAAGGCTTCTGCACCAGTTTTTGTTTAAAATTACTTAAGACCTAGCAGACAGAATTTTTTTATGTTAACTCAGTTGCTTGTCTTCCTGTATTCTGCACTAACACTGGGCTTTGTGAATCCTTGCCAAAGGTGACTTTTGCACTAGATGTTCTTATTTTCTAATCTTCCTTATGTATTGAACTTGAATTGGCAGTGAGATGAGCAATTAATGAAAGTTGTTGCTATTGCTGGACAAGGACTGTGAGAAAGGGATACCACAATGAGGAGGCGAGGGGAAAGGCCTGGTTCATTTAAGATAGGGACGTTTTGCTGAAAATGGACACTAATCTTGCAGACAGTGCTATAGCAAGATAGAATGGCTTAAAGCTGAAGTGAGACCAAAATATGGTGCTCATTTTTAACAGTAACGATGAGTCCTGAGGCACCTTAAAGACTAACAGATTTATTTGGGCATAAGCTTTCATGGGTAAAAACTACTTCATCAAATCCATTTTTAATAATGAAGTTACTAACCATTGGAACAACTTACCTAGGGATGTGATGTATCACTTGGAGACTTTAAATCAAGATTGGATGCCTTTCCCAAATACGCACTGAAGCTCAGTAAGAAGTTTGGGGATTGCAGGAATAACTGGATGAAATTTTGCAGCTTGTGTTATGTAGAAAGTCAGACTACATGATATAATGGTCTCTTCTGGCTTTAAAATATATAAAAATGATGAAGCCCTTTTGAAAAACAAAAAATGATCCTTAGACAAGATATGAAGTTTGACAGATAATGATTATAGATATCAGAAAAATCTGAATCTATGTAATATGAGATGTCTTCTATTGTGCAGAAAATAAAAATTCTATGTATTATAGCAAGCAAAGGGGGAGAATTAAGGATACTATATGCACCTAAACTATAAAATCTAATACTGTTATGTGTTTCAATTACAGCTCCATTAACTTACAACTTCATGAACATTGTTTTGTTTATAAAAAAGAGTCTAATGGAAACATTCTTGAAAAAGCTTTTTTGTGGAATTGAGCCTATTAAATTCTTCTGAACTGACTACTAAAATTATACTACAGATGGCCTCCCTCTTATCTGTTATTGTATTGGTTGTATGCTCTACCACAAAAGGTTCTTTCATAGTGTACTCTTCCTACTGCACAGTCTACTTTTCCCTCCATTATCACAAAAGAATGCTGTATTAGTTTGTTACACAGGGGAAATCATTGAGAAGTCAGGAATTAGGATAATAAAGAGAATCATCTGGTTTTTATCAGGATGCTATTAATATGCCTGATCCAAAGCCAATTGAAGTCAATAGGAGTCTTCCCAGTGGGTTCAACAAGCTTTGGAAAAGGCTTAATATGAGCACCACTCAATAGTATCTGAACACCTTTATTACAAACTCCATACGATGAAAATAGTGGGGAAAAAATGACATTTTAATTGTTAATTTTCCCTCGCCATCTATTTTAGCAAGAAATAGCAAAGCAGGAAACTGATTATGGGCTTGTGTGAGTTAATTTGAATGTGATACCCCAATGAAAGCTACAAATTACCTGTGCTAGAGGTTACACACCTGTGTCAAGGAGAAAACAGACCCTTAGAATATGATTTAACTTTGGTCACAGGTATGGGAAAAGGGCAGGCAGTATCCTGCATAGAACTCTCAAACTGAGAGGCTAATTGTGCACATATGTGACTACTAAGTGACATTGTTGTAGCCCATGTATGTTGCAAACTAGCATATGACTGCAATTGTAATGATGATTTCCAGGAGTAGCATGCAAGCTATACAAAATCTCCCATTGCCTAGTAAAAACTGACTTGCTATTTTTGGATGATTTACACCTTTTGATTTCTTAACTTTTTTCCTTGTACATAGGATAAAATTGAGTATGAAAATAATGTTTGTACATGTAAAAAATTATGTATTTCCAATTTCCCTCTGAAGATAGTAAGGTAATAGTATCAAAGGCTTCAAAAAACATATTTATTCAGAAACCACCATTATTTCAGACATATCTGCAATGCTACTGTGCATATCGACCTTAACTAACACCATTTTACATTAAGGCCATAAAGATACATCAATTGCCAGTTATTTCTGAATCCACTAAAATCAAGAGATAAAATAGTGTGTACTTAGTATGCGTTTCCCCTGAAAGCCGATCCTAAACAAACTCATAAACTGCCAAAACTAAACCTCTCAAAACTGTTCAGCTCACAACTCTTCCATTAGTGTTACCGTCAGATCTGTAAAAAGCAAACCACAGAAATCCCTTCTGCTGCTAAAGCAGGTATGTCAGATATTGTCCTTCCTCTTACTCAGAGATTAAGAGCAAAGGTTTTTTTTTAATAAAACTATAGCAAGAATCCTTTGACATGAATCCCAGTTTTACCTGCGGATTATGGTGTAATCCCATTATAGACATTTAATATACTTTATCTGACTTGAAACATTATGTATTAAAATGTGCTTGCAGTGTGATGTGTGCAATTTTGTCATAGAAGGAGTGGTGCAAGTGGAATCTATTTCTTAGCAATGCAGGGTGGTGGGGAACAGCTAACAGGGACATGTGACCTTGAAGGTGATCCTCCACATGTATCCTTTGCCCATCCCCAGTATGGGGACCCTCATGCTCTCCTCCCCATGATCCCCATGATCCACTCCCTTACTTATCTGGGAGGTGGGGTGCAGACCCTGTCCTCACCTCCCTGTGCCAGAGGCTTTGGAACTGCAGCTGTGAATGGAGGAGAACTTAGCACCACCAGGCAGCCTCACACTAGCAGCTTCTCTGGTGTGGCTCTATCATTTCCGCCCTTCCACAGAGGGCATCTGTCTGAAGTCTGCACAGCAGCCCCACTGGAGGATGGGGCTGGGAGCAGTACAGCTCTTCAGAGAAGCTATCAGCATTCTGATATTTTCCTCACTAAGGCTCCTGGGAAAGCCCTGTGGTTCAAGATTCTCCTGGGAACCACAGCAGGGAAAGCGGTGAGGAGTCCTGTGGCACCTTATAGACTAACTGAAGTGTTGGAGCATAAGCTTTCATGGACAAAAACCCACTTCATCAGATGCAAGACGAAGTGGGTCTTTGCCCATGAAAGCTTATGCTCCAACACTTCAGTTAGTCTATAAGGTGCCACAGGACTCCTCGCTGCTTTTGCAGATTTAGACTAACATGGCTACCCCTCTGATACTTGACAGCAGGGAAAGAAGCAGAATGCCAGCAGCTACTCTGGCATATCTGTGCCTACCCCAGCCCTGGCCCCCAGCAGTGCTTCTGTACAGATGGAGGACACTCTGGGTATGTCTAGACTACATGGCTCCGTTGATGGGACCATGTAGGTGAGTTTACCAGACATAGGAAAATGAAGCGGCAATTTAAATAATCGCTGCTTCATTTACATCAAAATGGCTGCCGTGCTGTGCCCATCAGCTGTTTGGTGGCACAGCGGGGCAGTCTGGACGCGCCATGGTTTTACTATGTCTAGTAAACTTATCGACATGGCTCCTTCGACGGAGCCATGTAGTCTAGACATGCCCCTATGTGGAAGGGCTGGGGGCAGTACAGCCATGCCAGAGGAACTGTCTGTGCGAGGCCATTCAGTGGCACCATGTTCTGCTCCTCCTGTATCTTTCTTGTGTGCCACACCAGCTATAAATATCTTGCTGGTATGGCATATTGGGCCAGACAGCCCTACTTGCCCTGGGGCTGTGTCTACACTGGCATGAATTTCCGGAAATGCTTAAAACGGAATACTATTCCGTTTTCAGTTTTTCCGGAAAAGGAGTGTCTACATTGGCAGGCTGCTTTTCCGGAAAAGCGTCTGTGGCCAATGTAGACGCGCTTTTCCGGAAAAGACTACTGGGTTGTCTACACTGGCCCTTTTCCGGAACAGTGTTCCGGAATAAGGACTTATGCCCGAGCGGGAGCAGAATAGTTTTTCCAGAATAGTGGCTGATTTTGTACAGTAGAGCCTCGTTGCTTTTCTGGAAATTCAAGGGCCAGTGTAGACAGCTCGTAGCTTATTCCGGAAAAGCGGCTGATTTTCTGGAATAAGTAGCCCAGTGTAGACACAGCCGGTGTATGTATCCCTTAACAGTCAAATATGTTAACATCTAAGGGTATGTCTACACTACCCTCCTAGTTCGAACTAGGAGGGTAATGTAGGCATACCGTACTTGCAAATGAAGCCCGGGATTTGAATTTCCCGGGCTTCATTTGCATAAGCGGGGAGCCGCCATTTTTAAAACCCCACTGGTTCGAACCCCGTGCAGCGTGGCTACACGGGGCACGAACTAGGTAGTTCAAACTAGGCTTCCTAGTTCGAACTACCGTTACTCCTCGTGGAATGAGGGCTTCAGTTGCAAGTGCGGTATGCCTACATTACCCTCCTAGTTCGAACTAGGAGGGTAGTGTAGACATACCCTAAGTGCTGCAAAGTCAAGATGATAACCCTCACAATTATTCTCAGAATATTCAATTCAGGAAATATTTAGATTCACATTATATAATATTTCTTTATACAAATCCAATGTTTGATCTGGGGAGTTAAACATAATAACAAGCATTCAGATGAGATTGGTTCTCATTTGGAATTAATTGGTAATCTTATGCCTGCGTGTGCGCACGCACGCATACACAGACACTCTCAATAAATTCAGTTGGGTGAAATCAAGGAGACATCACATCCACATTCCTGAAGTTTGTTGTTCAAATTTTCAATCAAATCTAATGTATGGATTAGAAGGCCAAATTTATTAAATTGGCCCATGAACAAAACACAGATCAGAAGATCATCAAGCTCCCAAGGATCTAACTGAGGTCTCCATATGAAACTGAGTGAATGTCTAAGATAGAGTACATTGGGAGGTAGTCTCATCTCTGTGGCTAAACACTAGAAAAGGGATGCAGCTGTTCATTTGATTACAATTGCCTTTGGAAAAAAAACTAAAAAAAACAACAAACAGTCCTGCTGCATCTTGGAGACTGACAAAAAATGTAGATGGTATCATGGGCACAACTCATTTCTTCAGACAGATGAAATACGGGGTCCAGAGTATAAATAAATAGCAGAGAAAGAGAGGGGATAGGGAGGGAAAGAGAAGGAAAAAAATAGGGAAAAATATTGCCACTTAGGCTAGGTCTACACTATAGGGAGCTTTTCCAAATCCTTTTTCTGGAAGAGGCTTTTCTGCCATTTGGCCCAGTCTAGGCAGGGCCAAATGGCGGAAAAACCTCCTCTTTCGGCGGAGCCCTTATCCCTCGTAGAATGAGGAATACAGGGCTCCCTGAAGGAGTGCATTTTCTTTTTCACAAAAAAAAATTGGAAGAGCAAATGCATTCTTTGGACACAGTGGAGTTTTTCTGGGATACCTCTGGTATCCTGGAAAACCCCCACAGTGTAGATGTACTCTTAAGCTATGTCTACACTGCAGGCTTCTTGCTCAAGAACTGTTTTGCACAAGAGTTCTTGCGCAAAATGTCTTGAGCAAGAGTGTGTCCATACTGCCATGTGTTTTTGCTCAGGACCATCCATAGCAGTGTGTACGCTCTCTTGCTCAAGAAAGGTCTGATGGCCATTTTAGCCATTTTAGCCTGTTGCCCGCCTGCACTTCCCTCTTGCATAAGAGCTCTTGTACAAGAGGGCTTATTCCTCATGGGGAGAGGAATAATTCTTGTGCAAGAAGCCCTCTTTTCTGACACTTTACTGTAAATTTACATGCACAGGAACGCATGTGCAGTGTACACTCTCCACAGTGTAATGGCCCTTCTTACACAAAAAGCCTGAAGTATAGATGTAGCCCTAGAGTGTCTGTGCTGAATGAGGCTAATAGAGTGGGCTGTAAGTACCCAGTACTTGGGTTTTGATGTCATTAGGGTATAGAATGTAGAAGTCCGTCCTGTTCATGTCTTTGTTCAAATCTTGATTACACGTGTCAAATTTGTAAATGAAAACAAGTTCCTCAGCTTCTGGTTTTTGAAATTGCTCTGTAATAGTATAGTCACTTTTAGATCCATTAGTGAGTGCCTGGGCAAGTATAACTATTCCCCAACAGGTTTCTGTGTGTTACTATTTTGAATATCTGATTTGTGTCCGTTAATCTTTTGTCACAGAGACTGTCCAGTTTGGCTAATATACATGGCACTGTGGGGCATTGCTGACACTTGATAGCATTAGTGAATGTGCAGTTGTATGAACCTCTGATGTGGTGGTTTATGTGGGTAGGTCCTGTGATGATGTCGCTTGTATAGATGTGTGGACAGAGTTGGCACTGGAGTTGATTGCGAGGATGGGTTCCTGGGTGAATATGATGATGGTGTGCTGCGTGGTTGCTTGAAATAATTTTTAAGGGATTGTCTTTAGACAGTGCTTTCTTTGTAAAAAAAAAAAAAAGATGCCAGTATTCCAGGGGAAAAGTTGTTGAGCTCTGACTGGAGGTGCCGGTACTACGTACCGGGCAGTACCATCACAAAAAAAGCACTGTCTGTAGGTGAAGATTGTCCTGTCCCCCAAGGCCTGTGAGAATGAGGGATCATTTTCCAGGGTAAGTTGTAGCTTGTTAATGGTGCACAGGAGGGGTTAAGTTGGGGGTTGTAGGTGATGACTAGTGGTTTTCTGTTATTTTGTTTGTTGGGCCTGTCTTGAAAGAGCTGATGTCCAGGTACTCATCTGGCTCTGTCAATCTGGTTTTTTTTTTCATTTCCCTGGGTGGGTATTTTAGTTTTAAGAATGCTCGATAGAGATCCTGTAGGTGTTTGTCACTGTCTTTGGGATTGGAGCAAATCCAGTTGTATCTAAGAGCCTGCTGTAAACAATTGATTGGGAAATGTGTCTTGGATGGAACTAAAGGCATGTAGATTAGTGTAACAGTTGGTAGGTTTCCAGTATAAGGTGGTGGAAATGTGGCTGTTGTTTAATTGTACTGTTATGTCAAGGAAGTGGATATCTTGTGTGGATTGGTCCAGGCTAAGGTGGATGGTGAGATAGAAGTTGTTGAAATCCCTGTGAAATTCTTCAAAGGCCTCCTTCCCATGGGTTCATATGATGAAAATGTCATCAATGTAGAGTAAAGAGAGTGAGGGTGCTAGGGGGTGAGAGCTGAGGAAACATTGTTTGAGGTCAGCCATAAAGATGTTGGCATATCATGGGGCCATGCGGGTGCCCATAGCTATGCCACTGACTTGAAGATATAAATTGTCTCCAAATTGGAAATAGTTGGGGGTGAGGACAAAGTCACAGAGCTCAGTCACTGCGTGTACAGTGGCATCATCAGAAATAGTGTTTTTGATGGCCAGAAAGCCATCATCATGTGGAATGTTAGTGTAAAGAGCTTCTACATCCATTGTGGTCATGATGGTGTTTTCAAGAAGATTACTGATGCTCTGAAGTTTCCTCAGGAAATCGGTGGTGTCTAGCTAGGAGTGCTGGTAGCATAGGGTCAGAGGAGAGAGACAATATAACTGGATAATCCTGCTGTAAGTGTGCCAGTGCCTGAAATGATGGGGCGTCCAGGATTTCCAGGTTTGTGGATCTTGGGTAGCAGATAGAAAACTCCTGGTGAGGAGTTATGGGAGGAGGAGGGTGTTTGTGTAGATTTGGTCCCGAGCAGTAGCAGGGAGTTTCATCAGTAGGTGGTTTAGAGTATTTTTGGTATTCTTTAGTGGGATCAAAGGAGAGAGGCCTGTAGGATCTGGTGCTGATGGATTGTCTGGCAGCCTCCTGTTCATAATCTGTTCAGTTCATGATGACCACAGCACCCCCTTTGTCAGCCACTTTTATTGTAATGTTAGAATTGTTTTTGAGGCTGTGTATAGCATTGCATTCTGCATGGCTGATGTTATGTGTTGTTGTTTGCTGACAATGTCAGCTTGTGCACATTATTATTGCCTTTGAGTAAGCAGCCACCTCTCCGTTAACATTTTAAGTTCAAAAGCTTATTATTTTCTAGCCATATTATATCAAAAAGCATGTTTTTGAACCTATTAACTGAATATTATATTTAAGGACAATGGTTTGCAGAGTTCCACAGTTTTGTTCTTTTTTTCCTTTTGGGCTGTGTACAGTATCCACAGACTTATGATTATCAGAGGACCAAAATGGAGGGTAGTTTTTCAGTCAGCACAGTTTTTTAAAAATTCAGGCCTGAATTTCAATTTTTTGTTTTTACCCTTCAGTAATATCCTAATGAACCACCCTGCTGGAGTTGTTTGCAGAAATACTAAATTTGAAGCTAATGTTAGCAAACATTCACAAGAACACAGACTTTGAGCTAGTTAGCAGCAGTGTTCATGCCAGAAACCTAAATAAGTCTGAATAATGCAAGCTCTAAATTGCTCATAGACAATTTGCAAACAAACAAAAAAAGACTAATTGATTATCTTTATTCCTTGTCAGTGACTGATACTGAGCTCCCCAGACATTGTTCTTCAGAGCTGAAGAACTATCTTTGTTACATGTCCAGCACAAACACCTTAAAAAAACCCACCAAGGTCATGGGAAATGAGAGGTGTTGGTGGTTTGTATGATTGAATGGTGATGGTGGGGGAAAACACACAAGTCATAGACTCAACAAGATGCCTGCTATACATCATCTCCTTCTCTTTGTGTATTCATTGCATCCTCTTCCTCTCAGGCTCCCCACACCATTTAGATTATCCACAGTTTGGGGCAGAAAACTGCCTTAAAATATTTAGAAGACATTAGACACACTTTTGTTCTTTATATATAATTGAATGTTGTGAGTAGGAATGTAGCCAATGCACCATTAACTAACTAACAAAAGGGGAAAATTGGCTGTAACATAATAGATTTTTTGATTAGTGGCATGTTATGTACAGTCTCTGTTCTAGCCATTTAACATCAAGATGTCTCTATTCCAGGACTTTTCATGAATACTTTTACAACAAAATTGCTGCCCCCATTTGTCACACTTCTTCTTTGAAGGATGTAATTTAAATTTAATATGACAGTATATGTTAAATTCTAATGAATAATTTCAAGGTGCAGCAAGTAATGTATCTAAACATCTATTAAAAGATTTCTGCATCTTAGATATTAAAAGCTAATTGGTATTTAATGTATTAACTTGTGTATCTAAAGGCATCTTGAGAATTAATAAGATCTTTTTAGAAAATTAACCACCATTGAATTATTATTTGTACAATTCAAGCTGTTCAAATGGTGTGAAATTAACAGGTATGTATCTTATTATGCAGCTATTACCTTCTTATTACATAGCTGCTGCAATATAATATTACCTCTTTGTGAAACAGTATCATGTTTTTGAGGCTTACAGGTAATTTTCTCAATGTTGAGCAGAATCAGACATTTTCCTTGAATGTGTGGGTGAGGTAACAAACTGCATGCAGACAGCCTCTAGCAGAAACTTTAATGAAGTACCACTACCCTGTCCTTAGAATCAGTTATCAGAGGCCCCTGACTGTCTCTGATGTTTCACCCAAATTAAACTTGCTTAACAAACAGTGTTCTTTTCCTGCCTCTATCCTTGAGATTTATCTCTTGGATACTCTTTTAGCTGAAAGCTTCTCATCAAGGATCTTCAAAGTTGAGCCTAGACAGTTGCTTTATAAATTCATAGGCTGTGTCTACACTGGGCCACTTATTCCGGAAAATCAGCCACTTTTCCGGAATAAGCTGCGAGCTGTCTACACTGGCCCTTGAATTTCTGGAAAAGCAACGATGCTCTACTGTACAAAATCAACTGCTATTCCGGAAAAACTATTCTGCTCCCACTCGGGCATAAGTCCTTATTCCGGAACACTGTTCCGGAAAAGGGCCAGTGTAGACAACCCAGTAGTCTTTTCCGAAAAAAGCCCCTATCGCGAAAATGGCGATCGGGGCTCTTTTCTGGAAAAGAGCGTCTACATTGGCCACAGACGCTTTTCCGGGAAAAGGGCTTTTCCGGAAAAGCAGCCTGCCAATGTAGACGCTCCTTTTCCGGAAAAACTGAAAACGGAATAGTATTCTGTTTTAAGCATTTCCGGAAATTCATGCCAGTGTAGACACAGCCATAGTGTTAACTGGTAGATAAAGGAGAGTCTTCTTCTAACCACACAGTTTCCTTAATGAGCATCTTGGTGCTTCTACATCATGGACCACTAATGGACAAGTGAATTGTACTTTTCAGTATAATTGTATTTTTGGGGGCACTGGGACTTATGTAGCCTACAATAATTATATTGTCTAGAGCCATAATGCTGTAAATATGACATTGAAATGCTGAGGGAGATTAGAGAGGCTACCAAAATAAAAAACTCTATAATAATGAGGGATTTTAATTACCCCCCATATTGACTAGATACATGTCACCTCAGGAAGAGAAGCGGAGATAAAATTTCTCAATGGCTTAAATGACTGCTTCTTGGAGCAGCTGGTGCAGGAACCCACAAGGGGAGAGGCAATTCTCGATTTAGTCCAGGACCGCTTGGGAATAGTGACCATAATATAATAACATTCAACATTCCTGTGGTGGGAAGAACACCTCAGCAGTCCAGCATCCTGGCATTTAATTTCAAAAAGGGGAATTACACAAAAATGAGGAGGTTAGTTAAATAGAAATTAAAAGGCACAGTGACTAGAGCCAAATCCCTGAAAGCTGCATGGAAACTTTTTAAAGACACCATAATAGAGGCCCAACTTAAATATATACCCCAAATTAAAAAACATAGCAAGAGACCTAAAAAAGAGTCACCGTGGCTTAACCACCATGTAAAAGAAGCAGTGAGGGACAAAAAGGTATCTTTTAAGAAGTGGAAGTCCAATCCTAGTGAGATAAATAGAAAGGAACATAAACACTGTCAAATCAAGTGTAAAAATGTAATAAGAAAAGCAAAAAAAGATTTTGAGAAACAGCTAGCCAAAAACTCAAAAAGAAATAACAAAATGTTTTTTAAGTACATTAGAAGCAGGAATCCTGCTAAAAAAACCTGTGGGTCCCCTAGATGATCAAGCTATAAAAGGAACAATCAAGGACGATAAAGCCATTGTGGAGAAACTAAATGATTTCTTTGCTGCAGTCTTCACGGCTGAGGATGTTGGGGAGATTCCTGAATCTGCACCGTCCTTTGTGGGTGATGAATCTGAGGAACTGTCCTGGATTGAAGTGTCATTAGAGGAGGTTTTGGAACAAATAGAAAAACTTAATGTTAACAAATCTCCGGGACCTGATGGCATTCATCCAAGGGTTCTAAAAGAACTCAAATGGGAAATTGCTGAGCTATTATCTGCGGTTTGTAACCTATCCTTTAAATCGACTTCCATACCTAATGACTGGAAGGTAGCCAATGTGACACCAATATTTAAAAAGGGCTCTAGAGGAGATCCTGGAAATTACAGACCAGTAAATCTAACTTCAGTACCGGGCAATTTAGTCGAAACAATAGTGAAGAATAAAATTGTGAAGCATGTAGAAGAACATAATTTGTTGGACAAAAATCAACATGGTTTCTGCAAAGGGAAACCCTGTCTTACTAAATCTATTAGGGTACGTCTACACTACAGCGCTAGTTCGAACTAACTTAGTTCGAATTAGTTAATTCGAACTAAGCTAGTTCGAACTAACGCATCTAGAACTAAAAACTAGTTCGAACTAGCGTTTTGCTAGTTCGAACTAGTAAGTCCACATTGAGTGGACTCTGAAGAGGGCTTAATGATGGCCGGAAGCAGTGCCGGCAGGGCATAAAAGGAGGACTTAGAGCGTGGAGATACTGTCTCAGGCTAGCCGAGGGCTGCGCTTAAAGGGTCCCGACCCCCACCCCGGACACACAGTTCTAAGGGGTGCCCCGCTTGCAAAGAAGTTCTGGCTTGGAGTGCCCTGAGTGCCCACACTGGGCACATCACACCACTCGGCCATCAGCCCGGCTGCACTTGCCGCAGGCTGCCATCTGGGGAGAGGGAGTAATTGGGGGGCTGCAGGAGAGCTTCCACCCCCAGAAGCCCGCAGAGCCAGCCCAGTCCTCCCCATCGGGGGCTCGTGCCCCATTCCTCCCTCACCTTCTTCCACTTGCCCTTCCCTAGCCCCCCTTCTTATTGATGTACAAAATAAAGCTAATGTTTCTTCCAACATTGACTCTGTCTTTATTGAAAAAAACTGGGGGAGACTGGGAAAAGGAGGTGGGAGAGGGGAAGAGAAAGGCTGGGAGAGGGGAGGGCAACTAACATGATCAGGGGTTGGGAACAGGTCCCAGATGAAGAGAGGCTACAGAGACTGGGACTGTTCAGCTTAGAAAAGAGGAGACGGAGGGGGGACAGGATAGAGGTCTCTAAAAGCAGGGGTTGGGTGGAGAGGGTGCATTCAGAAAAGTTCTTCATGAGTTCCCATAAAGAAGGACTAGAGGACACCAAAGGAAAGGAATGGGTAGCAGGCTTGAAACTAGTAAGAGAAAGTTGTTCTTCTTCCCAAAGCAAATAGTTAACCTGTGGAACTCCTTGCTGCAGGAGGCTGTGAAGGCTACAACTAGAACAGAGTTTAAAGGGAAGTGAGATCAAGTGATGGAGGTTGGGTCCATGGAGTCCTATTAGCCAGAGGGTAGGAGTGGTGTCCCTGCCCAAAGTTTGTGGAAGGCTGGAGAGGGATGGCACGAGACAAATGGCTTGGTCATTGTCTTCGGTCCATCCCCTCCAGGGTCCCTAGGGTTGGCCGCTGTTGGCAGAGAGGCTACTGGGCTAGATGGACCTTTGGTCTGACCCAGGACGGCCATTGTAAGCTCAGGGCTCAGGGTCGGGGGTCTCAGTGGACCCCCTTGATTTTCATGCACACCTGCTCCTGGGTGGCCAGGCTGGCAGCTCTCCTGCCCTAGACGGCCACTTTCCTGTGCCTAGTGCGGAGATCGTGGACGAGGTCCACGATGTCCGCACTAGCCCAGGAAGGTGCCCGCCTCTTGCGGTCCAGGGCAAGCTCCCGGGAGCCGCCAGCCTGGTCCCGGCAAGAGGGGGTGGGCTGGGAGGCATCGGGTGGGTGGCTCTGTGCCGTGCCAGGTGCAGGGTCTGCTAGCTGGGTGCTGGCAGGCTTGCACCTGGCACGGGCACCGTAGCCAGCCCGTGCCCCTTTAAGGGGTCCGGGGCCGGGAGGGGGGCATAGAGTTTCCCTGGTGTTGGCCAGAGTGGCCACCAGGGAAACCTGGGGAGGGCTAGCCTCCCACTAGTTCGAACTAAAGGGCTACACAGCCCTTAGTTCGAACTAGCTAGTTCGAACTAGGCGTTAGTCCTCGTAAAATGAGGTTTTCCTAGTTCGAACTAAGCGCTCCGCTAGTTCGATTCAAATTCGAACTAGCGGAGCGCTAGTGTAGCGCATAGGAAAGTTAGTTCGAACTAACGTCCGTTAGTTCGAACTAACTTTCTAGTGTAGACATACCCTTAGAGTTTCTTTGAAGGGGTTAACAAACATGTGGACAAGGGGGATCCAGTAGATATAGTATACTTGGATTTTCAGAAAGCCTTTGACAAGGTCCCTCACCAAAGGCTCTTGTGTAAATTACATGACCATGAGATAAGAGGGAAGGTCTGGGACTGAGAACTGGTTAAAAGACAGGAAATAAAGGGTAGGAATAAATGGTAAATTTTCAGATTGGAGAGGGGTAACTAGTGGTGTCCTCCAAGGGTCAGTCCTGGGACCAATCCTTTTCAACTTATTCATAAATGATCTGGAGATAGGGGTAAGCAATGAGGGAGTAAAGTTTGCAAATGATACAAAACTGTTTAGCATAGTCAAGACAGAAGCCGACTGTGAGGGACTCCAAGAAGATCTCACCAAACTAAGTGATTGAGCAACAAAATGGCAAATAAAATTTAATGTGGACAAGTGTAAAGTAATGCACATCGGGAAAAATAACCCCAACTATACGTACAGTATGATGGGGACTAATTTGGCTACGAAAAATCGGGAAAGAGATCTTGGAGTTATGGTGGACAGTTCTCTGAAAACTTCCACGCAGTGTGCAGTGGTGGTCAAAAAGGCAAATAGGATGCTAGGAATTATTAAGAAAGGGATAGAAAATAAGATCCAGAATATCTTACTGCCCCTGTATAAAACTATGGTACGCCCACATCTTGAATACTGTGTACAGATGTGGACTCCTCACCTCAAAAAAGATATTTTGGCCTTGGAAAGGGTTCAGAAAAGGGCAACTAAAATGATTAGGGGTTTGGAACGGGTCCCATATGAGGAGAGGTTAAAGCGACTGGGACTTTTCAGTTTAGAAAAGAGGAGAATGAGGGGGGATATGATAGAGGTATATAAAATCATGAGTGGTGTGGAGAGGGCTGATATTTATTAGTTCCCTAAATAGAAGAACTAGAGGACCATGAAATTAATGGGTAGCAGGTTTAAAACTAATAAAAGAGGATATGTCTACACTACAGTGCTAATTCGAACTAAGCTAATTCAAATTAGCGCAGCTAGACTTAAAAACTAATTCGAACTATCATGTCCACACAGAGTGGACCCTGAACAGAGGTTAAGGATGGCCGGAAGCAGTTCCGGCAAGGCATCAGATGAGAACTTAGAGCGTGGAGCTGCTGTCTCAGGCTAGCCGAGGGCTGTGATTAAAGGGACCCGACCCCCACCCTGGACAGACAGTTCTCAGGGGTGCCCCGCTTGCAAAGCAGTCCTGGCTTGGAGTGCCCTGAGTGCCCACACTGGGCACATCACAGCACTCGGCCATCAGCCCGGCTGCACTTGCCACAGGCTGCCATCTGGGGAGAGGGGGCAATTGGGGGGCTGCAGGAAAGCTTCCATCCCCAGAAGCCCGCAGAGCCAGCCCAGTCCTCCCTATCGGGGGCTCGTACCCCATTCCTCCCTCACCTCCTTCCACTTACTCTTCCCTAGCCCCCCTTCCTGATGTACAAAATAAAGAAAACGTGTGGTCAAAAATAGAATCTCTCTTTATTGAACAAAACTGGGGGAGACTGGGAAAAGGAGGTGGGAGAGGGGAAGAGAGAGGGTGGGAGAGGGGAGGGCAACTAAAATGATCAGAGGTTTGGAACTGGTCCCATATGAAGAGAGGCTAAAGAGACTGGGACTTTTCAGTTTAGAAAAGAGGAGACTGAGGGGGGATATGATAGAGGTCTATAAAAGCATGAGTGGTGCGGAGAGGGTGCATCAAGAAAAGTTCTTCATTAGTTCCCATAATAGAAGGACTAGAGGACACCAAAGGAAAGGAATGGGTAGCAGGCTTCAAACTAGTAACAGAAAGTTGTTCTTCACAAGGCAAAGAGTCAACCTGTGGAACTCTTTGCTGCAGGAGGATGTGAAGGCTAGAACTAGAACAGAGTTTAAAGAGAAGTGAGATAAAGTGATGGAGGTTGGGTCCATGGAGTGGTATTAGCCAGGGGGTAGGAGTGGTGTCCCTGCCCAAAGTTTGTGGAAGGCTGGAGAGGGATGGCACGAGACAAATGGCTTGGTCACTGTCTTCGGTCCATCCCCTCCAGGGTCCCTAGGGTTGGCTGCTGTTGGCAGACAGGCTACTGGGCTAGATGGACCTTTGGTCTGACCCAGTACTGCCATTGTAAGCTCAGGGCTCAGGGTCGGGGGTCTCAGTGGACCACCTTGATTTTCATGCACACCTGCTCCTGGGTGGCCAGGCTGGCAGGTATCCTGCTCTAGACCCCACTTTCCTGTGCCTAGTGCGGAGGTCGTGGACGAGGTCCACGATGTCCGCACTAGACCAGGCGGGTGCCCGCCTCTTGCGGTCCCGGGCAAGCTCCCGGGAGCCGCCAGCCTGGTCCCGGGAAGAGAGGGAGGGCTGGGGGGCATCGGGTGGGTGGCTCGATCCGTGCCAAGTGCAGGGTCTGCTGGCTGGGTGCTGGAAGGCTTGCACCTGGCACGGGCATCGTAGCCAGCCCGTGCCCCTTTAAGGGGTCCGGGACCGGGAGGGAGGCAATAGAGTTTCCCTAGTGTTGGCCAGAGTGGCCACCAGGGAAAGCTGGGGAGGGCTAGCCTCCCACTAGTTCGAATTAAGGGGCTACACACCCTTTAATTCGAACTAGTAAGTTCGAACTAGGCCTAGTCCTCGTAAAATTAGGTTTACCTAGTTCGAACTAAGCACTCCGCTAGTTTGAATTAACTTTGTAGTGTAGACATACCCAGAGAGTTCTTCTTCACACAGCGTGTAGTCAACCTGTGGAACTCCTTGTGGGTATGTCTACACTACATAGTTAATTCGAACTAACGGCTGTTAGTTCGAATTAACTTTGATAGTCGCTACACACGTGATCCGCTAGTTCGAACTTAATTCAAACTAGCGGAGCGCTTAATTCGAACTAGGTAAACCTCATTCTACGAGGACTAACGCCTAGTTCGAATTAACTAGTTCGAATTAAGGGCTGTGTAGCCACTTAATTCGAACTAGTGGGAGGCTAGCCCTTCCCTGGTTCCCCTGGTGACCACTCTGGGCACAACCAGGAAAACTCCTCTCCTCTCCCTGAGCCCCGGGTCCTTAAAGGGGTAGACTGTGGCCAGACGGCACTTGACACAACCAGCCCTGCCAGCAGTCTGTGCCCCGAACCAGTGGCCCCAGGATGAGCCAGGGAGCCAGTGCCAACGAGCCGTCCCCTGCCCAGTCCCCAGCACCCAGGGGCCATCCAGGGGCCATAGACGGCGTGCACCCTCCTGGACTAGTGCAGAGGTCATGGACCTCATTGAGGTTTGGGGGCAGGCCCCCAACGTCCATGATCTCCGCACTAGGAGGAGGAATGCGGCTGTCTATGGCCGCATAGCAGCCGCCATGGCCCGAAAGAGACACAGGCGCACCCATGAGCAGGTGCGCCTGAAAGTAAAGCAGCTGCGGCAGGCGTATGCCAGGGCCACCAGGGGCGGCTGCAGCAGGGGCTGCCACCTGCCCCTACTTCCCCGCCCTCGACCGACTCTTGGGGGCGGGGCAGTCCGTGCCAGCCCAGGGGACAGCGAGCCGGGACCGGAGGGCCCTGACCCGGGCACACCGGAGGGGCCACCGGAAGCAGTTCCAGCACCAGAGTCGGCAGGGTCGTCCAGGGAGACCGTACCGGGTAAGTAGTTCGAATTAAGTAGGGGGGGGGGGGGAGGCAGGAGGGAGACTAGAGACCGCGTGCGTGGGCCATGCCTTCCATGGATCACGCAGACACCTGTGCACGTGCGAGCACCTGCCATGCCACCCTTGGGCAGGTGGCTCCAGCTGCGTGACACCCAGGGGCCATGGCCCAATAGGCACATGCATGTGTGAAGAGACCGGACATGCTCCCGACCCCGGGGCGGGACCCAGCAGGATGCTTTCCCTTCACATGTCCCCTCTACACGGAGGCAGAGGACATCTCCCCCTCCCCCCGCCACACTATACACGGCACAGGGGCATGGGTGCGGTCTTGGGGCAGCTCCCAGTCCCGGGGAGAGCCAGACATCCTGACCATGGCCTCTGTACAAGCACAGCGGCTCTGACGGTGCAGGGCATGGTCGCCCTCACGTCATGGGGGAGGGGGGAGAAGGGGGCTGGGCATCATCCGCTGCATCCCCAGGGAGAACTGACCACTTCTCTTCTTTCTCTACAGCTGCACCAGCTGCTCGTGCAGGGCGCACCACCCCGCCCGGGACATGCTCCCGCATCCGCGGCCTGCTCCGGACCGCCAGCATGGAGCAGGAGTACTGGGACCAGCACCTGGGGTCCTTGCGAGCCGTGCACCGCACAGTGGAGGCCTGGATGTGGGCAGACCTCCAGCTCCGCTAGGAGCAGCTGGCTGAGGTCCGAGGGCTGAACTCAAAGCTGCAGGCCCTGCTGCAGAGCATGGTGCCCCGTGCTGGTCCTGCGCCTGCTGTCCCCCCAACTACTGTCCCTCCTTCCACTCTTGCCCCCCCTCCCACCTCTTCCTCCTCAACCCCCACACCCTCTTCCTCAATGTCCACACCCCCCACCTCAACCTCTGCACCCTCCACCCCATCCCCCCGGGGATGCCGAGGCCCCCTCCCTCGCTGTGCTGGGAGGCGGTTGGCCCGGCGAGACCCCCACCCCAATCCCTGAGTTTCCCCTCCCCCTTCTTTCCCTTGCCTCCCCCTTCCAGCTCCCTCCTCCCAGTTTTCCCCCTCCCCTCTCCCACACTCTCTCCTGCCCTTTCCCGCCTCCTCTCCCCCGTCTTCCCACAGTTTTATCCCCCCCCCCCCCCCAGTTTTGTGAAATAAAGAGAATTTCTATTTTTGAACACGTGTCCTTTATTTTGTACATCAGGAAGGGGGGCTAGGGAAGGGTAAGTGGAAGGAGATGAGGGAGGAATGGGGTACGAGCCCCCAATGGGGAGGACTGGGTTGGCTCTGCAGGCTCCTCGGAGTGGAAGCTCTCCTGAAGCCCCTCAATTGACCCACCCCCTCCGGATGGCAGCCTGTGGCAAGTGCAGCAGGGCTGATGGCCGAGTGCTGTGATGTCCCCAGTGTGGGCACTCAGGGCACTCCAAGCCAGGACTGCTTTGCAAGCGGGGAACCCCTGAGAACTGTCTGTCCGGGGTGGGGGTCCGGTCCCTTTAATCACAGCCCTCGGCTAGCCTGAGACAGCAGCTCCACGCTCTAAGTCCTAATCTGATGCCCTGCCGGCACTGCTTCCGGCTATCCTTAACCTCTGTTCAGGGTCCACTCAGTGTGGACATGCTAGTTTGAATTAGCAAAACACTAATTTGAACTAGTTTTTAAGTCTAGATGCACTAATTCGAATTATCTTATTTCGAATTAACTAATTCGAATTAAGTTAATTCGAATTAGTGCTGTAGTGTAGACATACCCTGCCAGAGGAGACTGTGAAGGCTAGGACTATAATAGAGTTTAAAGAGAAGCTAGATGATTTCATGGAGGTTAGGTTCATAAAAGGCTATTAGCTAGGGGATAAAATGGTGTCCTTGGCCTCCGTTTGCCAGAGGCTGGAGAGGGATGGCAGGAGACAAATTGCTTGATAATTGTCTTTGGTCCACCCTCTCTGGGGCACCTGGTGCTGGCCACTGTCGGCAGACAGGATACTGGGCTGGATGGACCTTTGGTCTGACCCAGTACGGCCGTTCTTATGTTCTTGTGTGCATAACTATATTCATGGGATTAGGCCCATAGGTGTCAATAGGACTTCTTAGGAGTAAAACTATGTATGGGTATGTCTACACTACCCTGCTAGTTCGAACTAGCGGAGTAATGTAGGCATACCGCAACTGCAAATGAAGCCCGGGATTTGAATTTCCCGGGCTTCATTTGCATAAGCGGGGCGCCGCCATTTTTAAATCCCCGCTCGTTCGAACCCCGTGCCATGCGGCTACACGTGGCACGAACTAGGTAGTTCGAACTAGGCTTCCTAGTTCGAACTACCGTTACTCCTCATTCCACGAGGAGTAACAGTAGTTCGAACTAGGAAGCCTAGTTCGAACTACCTAGTTCATGCCGCGTGTAGCCGCGTGGCACGGGGTTCGAACGAGCGGGGATTTAAAAATGGCGGCGCCCCGCTTATGCAAATGAAGCCCGGGAAATTTAAATCCCGGGCTTCATTTGCAATTGCGGTATGCCTACATTACCCCACTAGTTCGAACTAGCGGGGTAGTGTAGACATACCCTATGTACTTAAGTATTTGCAGGACTTGTGCCTACATTGCTAATTGATACAATTTTTTTGGCACAGGACTGAGGAAAAAATAAATGCAGGAAAAAGAAGGTTAAAAAGGAAGCATAGCAAAAAGAAAAAAATATTCTGAAGGCTTGCGGTTTTGCCTTCTAATAAGTACTCTGCTAATCCACACTAAACCTATGATTCATCATGCACTCAACCACATCTTTAAAGATAAGAGATGTTCACCCTTAACTAATTTAAAACAGGATTATCTAAATGCTATGATTCTTCATAGCCTTACTCCTTATACTGTGTTTTTGAAGAAGAATCACTAGGGCCTGGTCTACACTTTATATAGGACTTTATATTGACCCTAGACCCATATGGTTGAATTTCTAAGTGATGTGTCCATATTACAAAGCCTGTTGTGCCACCCTTAAGGGATATTGCTATCAATTTTTGTACTCCTGCTTTTCACCAGGAGTAACTCTATTCCCAACCTTGCATTGTGTAGACACAGCATTTCTGGAAATTCAATGCTATTAGCCTCCTGGAGGCCTCCCATAACTGTCTGCTCTGACTGCACTGGCCACAATGTGTGCCTCAACTACTCTCCTGTTGAGCTTAGAAAGCCCCAGGAACAGTAGAATGGCCTGTTCCATGTCTCCAGCATTGCCAGCAAGCAGCAAACCACAGCAAACAAGACGATTTCTTGTGTTCCTTCTGAAACGACACCAGCTGTGAGTACTTCTACTCCCGTGGCCTCCATTTCCCAAGGGCGCAGAAGAGCATCAGCGTGGAGTGTGCAGGATATCCTGCTCCTCATCGAGGTGGGGGGAGATGAGCCCATCCTCAGTGAATTCTGAACCAGCAAGAGGAATGCTGAGATCTATAGCAGGATCACAAGCTGCCTCAGGAAGAAAAGATGTGCCAGAAGCAACCAGCAGTTCAGGGTAAAAATTAAGGAGCTCAGGGAGCCATATCACAAAGCCAAGAAGGAGAGCATATATTCTGGGGTGGCACCTCACACCTGCCGCTACTATGAGCAGCTAGATGCCATTCTGGGGGCCAGGGGTGGCCAATCCTCCAGTGTGATTGTAGAGTCAGGACAAACTATGCCTAGTGTCATCCTGCAGGAGAGCCGAATGATGGAAGGGCAGGAGGAGGCAGAGGAGACTAGCCAGCCACCAATGCCAGAGAACTAGGAGTTCATCATGATGGTGGAGTCGATCTAATCCACCCAAGCTGTTTCCCAGGCCATTGATGACCCCTGGGAAGGTAATTTCTGGTGAGTTCACAAACTTTGTCTGACTAGAGGCAGATTCAGGCAATGGGGATTCAAGGCAGATACAAGGAATGCAGAGGCACCTTGTGGAGAGCCATGGGAAAAAGTCCCCAACCTCGCTTTGCATAAAACTGACCTTCAAGGTATCTTTGATTCACACTGCTCCCTGCTGTGTTTTCCTGATCACACTGGTTTCTGGATGCTCAAACTCACTGGCTAGGCGCTCTGCCTCTGCTCTCAGCCGGCCAGAAACATTTCCCTTTTTTTCTCACACAGGTTTTAGAGGACACAACAGGCCAACATCATGAAGTGGATGTTGCCTTTGCTGCAGTCCAACCAGGTCTGGAGTCTCCTGAACCTCCCCTTTAAACACCCAAACATACATCTCACAACCATTCTGCAACTTCTCAGCCTATTGTTGAACTCCTGCTTTCTGGGGTCCAGGCTGCCTGGATAGGGTTTCACCCAAAATGCTGCTGGTTGTAATTCATATGATTTTACAGTATATGCTATTTTGTGAGACCTCTTGAACCATTTGATGATGATTGGGGATATCTTTTGATTAGTATAGGAGCTCAGTTCAATCTGATTCTATGTTATGTTGATCCATAAACAGACTTTTGTTACTATGATGGTGCTATTACTCCATTAAATCACTTGCTGATATGAACATTTTTGGATGTCTTAGGCTTTATTTTAAGTAATAATATTAAGTTACAGGTTGGACCTTCCTTGTCTGGTACCCTTGGGATCTGACCAGTCTTGAATGAGGGGATTTGCTGGATTGGGAAGGTCCCTCTCCTCATGGCCCATGCTGCCCTGATGCCACCGGACTGGGGGTCCACCCCAGCCCTACTGCTACCCTAGCCCTTTGAGGCTTTCTAGCTGCTGCTGACCCCACTGCTGCCAAGGTCAAAGCGGCGTGGTTGGAACTCTGCAGCAAGGGCCAGAGCTCTGCAGCTTCTTGGCTCCATGGCCAGGCTGGAGCTCTGTAGTCACTTGTCTCTGCAGACAAGACTCCACAGTCCTAGCTGAGGCTGGGGCCGGAGCTCCACAGCCGCTGCTGAGGATCTCAGCTCCCTCAGTTCCATGGCCTCCACTGGAACCTCCAGCTAGAACTCCCTGCTAAGCTGTGCCACCCTCCACCCCCCAATACTGAGTTGCCGGTTCCCCCTACCATTCTCCTGTCCCACCGCAAGACATCCCTGTGCCTCCCTGTGCTGGACCATGGATGTTGCTGGACCAGAGAGTAATGGTTAAGGGAGGTACAACCTGTAGAAGTTAGATCACGCATCTGTCATGCCCACAATGATGTTAATATAAAGCATTTGTTATGCCATTACGGCAGGGTGCTGTTAAATGTAGTCTTCTGAGTCTACTTTCTTAGCCTATAAGTAAATATTCAGTTTTGGAAAGACTAACGGTGTTTTTGTTAGTTTTAGGCGTTGTTAGTTTTAAGCTTTGCAAGGCTCTATGAGAGTGAGTGGTCCCTCAACTGGAAACTGCATGAAAAACAGGTGTATTTGCCCTCTGCCTCAGTCCCTTCTTACTCAATTTTTGAGACAGAGTTGCTCTCTGAGAACCTGTCATTAGTGTTTAACTGAGATTCCTGAAGGAGGAAATTGCCTGTTTGTTGTGTGACCATGGCTGTTGCAGGACTGGTGCATGTGTATATTCCAAAGTTACATTTGGAATATAGCTAATGTCCATTCCACCGATTTTTTTCCTCCACTGGGAATCTGATCTGCAATATTGCAATGTCCCAGACATCTGCCACTGCACAGCAGAGGTCTGGGACTGGTGTCAGAGTGGGACAACTGTATCATAAATCACTGCGGGCCATCCTTTTGTTGTCTAGTCATTCCAAATTCTCTCCAGTAAAGCAGTTTTTCGTTCTTTCTTTTCTTTTATTCCTTTATGAACTTTTGCTGTTTGCAGCACAGTTAAATGACAGCTTCTACCACAGATAGATCCTTGTTAATTCAGAACTGGTATTAAAGTTTGAATTATACCTCCTCCACTTCCTCCCCTCTTCCACCCCCCCAAATCAGAAAAGGTCAATTTGTTATTAGGAGACTGACTATATCAGATGGAAGTGTACCACTATTCTGATTTGATTTTTAATTAGCAATTAGCCCCTTTGCAAGGCAGACTAGACTATGAGTGTCAATAAAAGAACATGGGTCAGGTTGAGTAAGTGGGAGGAAAACAGACATTTAAATCCAAATGAGACAGTTGGCATTTCAGCAGTGTTCTCATACAATGGAGAACAGAGTCAACAGAGAACATAAGTATCTGAGGTATTTTTACACATTACATCCATTAATAGGCAATGGGAAACGTAGCAGTCTAGACTTATATGAACAAATATAGACCAGTCATTTTGCTTAATACAATATTGTTGCTAGATAATAAGGGTGATTGTAAAGAAAAAAAAGCAGGGGCTTTTGTTGTGAGATTTGCAATCCCTCTGGCATTTACCAATAAAAGAAATCTCATGTGACCATGTTCTTCTGAGATTCCTAACCCTGTTTCTAGGTAAATCTGGACAAGCTTCAGCTAAAACTAGAACACATGAATGCATAGCTGAATCAAACTGTTCAAGATTCATGCACCAATTACCTGACTCCATTGTCAGATGATTAATCAGATTGGCTGCATCTAGACTGGCAAGATTTTGCGCAAAAGCACCTGCTTTTGCACAAAATCTTGCCGCCTGTCTGGACTGGCTGCGAATATTTGTGCAAGAACACTGACTTTATACTGTACAAAATCAGTGGTTCTTGCGCAAATAATCCTACGCTCCCGCTCAGGGATAAGCCCTCTTGCACAAGTATTCTTGCGCAAGAGGGCCAGTGTAGACAGACAAGTTAATTTATTGCGCAAGAAAGCCCAATGGCTAAAATGGCCATTGGAGCTTTCTTGCGCAAGAGAGCGTCTACACTGGGCACGGATGCTTTTGCACAAAAGCAAATCTTTTGCACAAAGGCACATGCCAGTATAGATGCTCTCTTACACAAATGCTTTTAACAGAAAAACTTTTCCGTTAAAAGTATTTGCGCAAAATCATGACAGTCTAGACGCAGCCATAGGGTAGAAGTTTGGCAGAATAGGACAGGCAATCCCTTTCAGCACTCATTGGGTAGAATTCTAATGCCATTCATGTCAATGTCAAAATTCTGAGTGGACTTCAGTTGGGCCAGGATTCAACCCAATATCTTTTCTACTGTAAAGGCAGTGACACATTCTTTTTTTTAAAAAAAGTGTAAAACTTTAATTATGATGTTTTGTTTCTGAGACTTGTGATTTGGCATAGACTACAGTATGTAAAATGTCAACATTCCCTTATTTTCTTACTCTTGGTTTGAAACTCACCAGTTCTTTGTCCACTTCTCATTACATAAGGGTAAAAATACAACTCTAAGAGATGTATCTCTCTGTGTTTCCAAATCCGTATTCATATTGGATATTTTAAAATGAAAAATTGAGGATCATCATATTGAAACATGTACTAGATTTTTTTTCCTGTAGATTAGGAAACATAAATGAAGACAAGTTAGTTCATCATAAAAAGTGACTAGTTTTAGCTGTGCACAGTAATTTTTGGTAGGACTTCCATGGGGATTCTTGGGAGGTGAATTCACAGTAAAAGCTGGGCACTGTCTAAAACAATCTGTTAACAGACCAATAGTTTCAACAGCAGACACATTTGAGAACCATAATGGCAATCATAACATTGATCAGTGACCTAGGAAGGTTATAAATATACTATAATTGTCTATAGTCAAGAATCTGCTTACTAAAGGATGTCGAAGAGCCATCGACAGAGGCAACGAAATCCATAAATATGAATTTATGTGATGGACTGTGACTATTTAGAATGAATTGTTATCGCTTATTGGGTCAGCAATCTGCATTTTTAATCTTCATGGGAGTCACCCAGCTAAATCCCATTGTATGCTTATGCTGAGACTAAATTTTAAAGCCTTTAACCTGTCCAGTTTCATTTTCTGAAGTACTACTAGCTTCCCACCCTTTGAAATTGTGTGGTGATTTATAAAAATGTATTATATGAAATTTTAAAGTTACAAAATATGAATACCCTTTTGCTTTAAAAAAAAGTGATATAAAGAAACAATTAGCAACTGGACCTACCACAAGGTCAGAGTGTTAAACTATGTCAAAATTGAGCTATGTCGAAATAGGGTGCATCTTCACAGTACTTATTTCTAAATAGAGCACTCTTCCTCTGACTTCTCTTATTCCTCGTACTATGAGGGTTACAAGAGTCAGAGTAATAAGTCCTCTAGCTTGACAATATTTTGACACTATTTTGAAATAATTGCCTGCAGTGTAGATGTGGATAAAGTTATTTCAGAATAGCACTAGTGATTCTGAAATAGTGTTTCAGTGTAGACATATCCTTAGATTGTTTCGTGTATCCTGTTGATTTGGGTGGAGAGGAAGTAATTAGAGAAATAGATATTCCTGTACACCCCTCGGTCTATTGTACTAATTCAAAATAGTTTATCTTAGAAGACAAGATTTTAAAGGAAAATGTTTTTGAAAACACTTTTGCAGTGAGCTCATGCTTGCCTATTGCAGTATGTCTCTTTAAGGGTATGTCTACACTACAGCGCTAATTCGAACTAACTTAGTTTGAATTAGTTAATTCGAACTAAGCTAATTTGAACTAACGCATCTAGAACTAAAAACTAGTTCGAATTAGCGTTTTGCTAATTCGAACTAGCGCGTCCACATTAAGTGGACCCTGAAGCGGGGTTAAGGATGGCCGGAAGCAGTGCCGGCAGGGCATCAGAGGAGGACTTAGAGCATGGAGATGCTGTCTCAGGCTAGCCCGGGGCTGTGCTTAAAGGGTCCCAACCCCCACCCCGGACAGACAGTTCTCAGGGGTGCCCCCGCTTGCAAAGCAGTCCTGGCTTGGAGTGCCCGGAGTGCCCACACTGGGCACATCACAGCACTCGGCCATCAGTCCGGCTGCACTTGCCGCAGGCTGCCATCTGGGGAGAGGGAGCAATTGGGAGGCTGCAGGAGAGCTTCCACCCCCAGAAGCCCGCAGAGACAGCCCAGTCCTCCCCATCGGGGGCTCCTGCCCCATTCCTCCCTCACCCCCTTCCACTTACCCTTCCCTAGCCCCTCTTCTTGATGTACAAAATAAAGATAACGTGTCTTCCAAAATGGAATCTGTCTTTATTGAACAAAACTGGGGGAGACTGGGAAAAGGAGGTGGGAGAGGGGAAGAGAGAGGCTGGAAGAGGGGAGGGCAACTAAAATGATCAGGGGTTGGGAACAGGTCCCATATGAAGAGAGGCTAAAGAGACTGGGACTTTTCAGCTTAGAAAAGAGGAGACGGAGGGGGGACAGGATAGAGGTCTCTAAAAGCAGGAGTTGGGTGGAGAGGGTGCATCAAGAAAAGTTCTTCATTAGTTCCCATAAAGAAGGACTAGAGGACACCAAAGGAAAGGAATGGGTAGCAGGCTTCAAACTAGTAACAGAAAGTTGTTCTTCAGAAAGCAAAGAGTCAACCTGTGGAACGCCTTGCTGCAGGAGGCTGTGAAGGCTAGAACTGGAACAGAGTTTAAAGGGAAGTGAGATCAAGTCATGGAGGTTGGGTCCATGGAGTGGTATTAGCCAGGGGGTAGGAGTGGTGTCCCTGCCCAAGGTTTGTGGAAGGCTGGAGAGGGATGGCACGAGACAAATGGCTTGGTCACTGTCTTCGGTCCATCCCCTCCAGGGTCCCTAGGGTTGGCTGCTATCGGCAGACAGGCTACTGGGCTAGATGGACCTTTGGTCTGACCCAGGACGGCCATTGTAAGCTCAGGGCTCAGGGTCGGGGGTCTCAGTGGACCCCCTTGATTCTCTTGCACACCTGCTCCTGGGTGGCCAGGCTGGCAGGTATCCTGCTCAAGCCGGCCACTTTCCTGTGCCTAGTGCAGAGATCGTGGACAAGGTCCATGATGTCCGCACTAGCCCAGGCGGGTGCCCGCCTCTTGCGGTCCCGGGCAAGCTCCTGGGAGCCGCCAGCCTGGTCCCGGGAAGAGGGGGAGGGCTAGGGGGCATCGGGTGGGTGGCTCGATCCGTGCCAGGTGCAGGGTCTGCTGGCTGGGTGCTGGCAGGCTTGCACCTGGCAGTGGCACCGTAGCCAGCCCGTGCCCCTTTAAGGGGTCCGGGGCCGGGAGGGGGGCAGACGAGTTTCCCTGGTGTTGGCCAGAGTGGCCACCAGGGAAACCTGGGGAGGGCTAGCCTCCCACTAGTTCGAATTAAGGGTCTACACAGCCCTAGGAATGAGGATTACCTAGTTCGAACTAAGCGCTCCGTTAGTTCGAATTAAATTCGACCAATTAAATTCGAACTAATGGAGCGCTAGTGTAGCGCTAGTGTAGTGCCTATGAAAGTTAGTTCAAACTAACGTCTGTTAGTTCGAACTAACTTTGTAGTGTAGACATACCCACAGAGAGGAAGGAAGAATTTCTTTACAATCTATGATTTTTTTGAGTGACTAGGTTGGCAGTAAAGTACCAATTCCATAATTTAATTTCTATCAATCCAGTACATTTTCACAAATAATTTCTGGATTTAACTCCATGTAAAGCAAAAGAAAACAATCAGCAGAATAAAGGAGCTAAACTAAAGCTGTAATTAAAGCCATTTCATTTACTCAAAGTAATCCTCACCTTTAAGAGTATATAAATGTGATTTATGTCTTTATAGGGGGTACACTAAATAGCTAACATATCAGCAGGAAATATGGCCTAGGGCGCCATTACATACTTCATTGATGAAATGAAGCATCTCTCTATTGCCTTGCTGCTGTAGCCAACTAATAAATGTCATTTTGACTAATCTTCCTTGATAAAATAATTTATGGAACTCCCCTAATGTACTAACTCTGTAGGCCAAAATCAGAGGGCAAGAGCCACATACCACTCAACATCAACATTGGGCTTCCTGTTTTCAGGGAAAGTGAGTGGAGCTGTGAGATAGATGACTTTAACTTTAACAGGACAACCTTAATTTGGACACCTGGGGCTTTCACAAGCTAAGAGGCTAAAGAAGTTAAAATGAATCACTTAGTTAGCTGAGGCCTTTCTTTCCTGCCCCATTTTTCAGTATCAGACATGACTTTTTCTTCATTGTGAACCTAATAGGCAAACAGTACCAATCCTAAACACTTAGGCTTGTTTGCTCATGCCTAAATCTCTAGTGAACAAATTCATGAAGCTCAGGATATGAGTATTTTTAATTTTTCATGATAGAAAAGGAAGGCTCTGCCAAAAAGAAAGCAATTTCAAAGGCATTACTGTGATATTTTCAGCATGAAGAGAGTCACAACACCTACAAATCCTCTCCCCCCTCAAATGATCATTTTATTCTTATTAGCATTTATTTTGTTCTATAAAACCAAAGGGGATTCAGTTGTGTTTGGGCAGAAATGGAAGTAGAAGCAGCAATGGATTTTCATTAAATTGAACTTACAGTGGCTTATGGTGACTGCCAACAGGGCAGAAAGGGAGAATTAACTGAGGCCTTACTGTCATTGCATTTCTCCAGCCAAGTATTCACTGGAGTTCACTCAGGAGAAAACAAATAATATATTGGACTGATTTCATCATAGCCTATCAAGCAGAAATAAGCATAGGCACTGAATCTCTGAGAGCCTTAGAGAAAACACAGAAGATAGTAAGCTTTATCATAAAGTGCAAGTTTCAGAAAAATTATGGTTGCAGAAGTAACATACTTTAGAAATCAAGGCATAGTAGAGAAGTGTATTACCCTTAACAAAGCCTAAATAAAAGACACACGTACACACTCAGCAATGTAGCACATTTAGATGAGGTCTAAATGCAGGTTAGATTCATTAGCCAATACTCAGACTTGCTGAGTATTATTCCAACTCATATAATCAACAAAGACCAGAATCTTTAGTTTAATATTTTAAGCTTCCACAACAGTAATCTTTTGATTGTCTGTTTGTTAAATGATTCATCTTTTTATATGTCATGTACTTTCAGTTAATCTCACTTGTCAATATGGACAGAACAAGTAGCAATTAGTTAGTTATAGGCTAAAAATATAAAATATTAAAATGAAGTAGAGGTGGGGCATTGAACCATCATTACAACACACACTATTACATTTTCTAGTGAAAAGCTAGTAATATCGCAATCTTAAGTGTCTTACTTGTCTCATGATAACCAGCAAAAGAAACTGATCAGCAACAGATGTAACACTGCCAGGTTCAGTGCCATTGTTTTTTCTGAAGAATGACTGAAATGCAAATAGAAAATAAATGGCTGAACTAGTAAAAAATAAACTCAATTTAAAATAAATGCTCTCCATTTAAATACTTTATGGTGTTATAGCTCAGATAGGAAATCCTGAAGTATGAATGTTATGCTGATGCTGTCAATTTAAGGTGCAAATGACAAAATGTAGGTGAAATGTTACAAAGCTTTGCCTCACTAGGATAATACTTAGGCCAAAGAACAAACTAATAAGAGAAGTTGTGTATTCACCATCATTACAAATATACAAAAGTAGAGTAGACACCGAATCATGAACTGAAAGGAGAATGGACCAAAATACCCGACATTCAAGAGGCTTTCCCAACCAAAAGGAAGCCAGCGAAATTATTCTGATTTATTTATTAGGGTTGTTGATGATGGTGGAACAAAAGGACAAGCCAGGAGGCCAGGTGTTCTCAAGCTTTATTGCACTATGCCCCCTGTGGTGGGGAAAAAGCCCAAGCCCCACTCACCCTGGTCTGGGGGCCAAAGCTTCAAACTTTCTGAATTAAAATTATTGCATTTTGTTAATTCTTCATAGGTATTTGTATGACACATAGCACAATCATAGAATCATAGAACACTAGAACTGGCAGGGACCTTGAGAGGTCATCGAGTTTAGTCCCCTGCACTAATGGCAGGATCCAGTACCATCTAGACCAGTGGTCCCCAACCTTTTGGGGCTGCCGGGCACCCGGGGGCGGGGCCGCACACACACCTGGTGGCGGGGCCACCCATACGCCACGTGGCCAGTGCCAGCACCACCCATGCACTGCACTGCCGGGGCCAGCGCTGCTCCTGTGCCATGCACCATGGGGTGGGGCCGCCCATACACCACACGACCAGGGCCGGAACAGCCCATGCGCTGCGCGCCTGGGACGAGCTCCACTCCTGGGCACATAGACATTGCTAATGAAGCAGGGATTTAAATATCCCACACTTCATTATCATAAACATGGCCACTACTTTTTTTTAAATGGAGCTTTTTTAAAAAAAAATAGCAGTCTAGACATGGATCTGACGAAAAACAAACCCTTTTTTGAAAGATCCTGTGAGGAATACAGGATCTTTCAAAAAAGGGTTTATTTTTAGACAGATCCATGTCTAGACTGCCATTTTTTTCAAAAAAGCTCCATTTCGAAAAAAAAGCAGTGGCCATGCTTATGCTAATGAAGCATGGGATATTTAAATCCTTGCTTCATTAGCAATTTTGACATGCCTAATCTACATCTCTCTGTTGACAGAGGGGTATAGTCTAGACATAGCCTCAGGGGCCAGGAGAACAATTTTCTCTCTCCTCCTTGTGACACCCTTTTAGAAACCTGAAAACTTCTATCATGTCACCTCTCAGTCTTCTCCTTTCCAAATTAAACAAGCCCAAATTCTTTCAGTCTTCCTTCATAAGTCATGTTTTCTAGACCTTTAATCATCTTTGTTGCTCTTCTCTGGACCTTCTCCAATTTTTCTACATCTTTCTTGAAATGCGATGCCCAGAACTGGACATAATACTCACATAGTGACCCTCCACTCTCTGAGACCTTGGGGGAAAGGCCAATTATCCGTGGTGGATGCTGCTGGACCAGAGACCTATTGAAGGGCTAGAGACAAGAGTCCCACCGGGATGCCAGGCAAGGAGCAGAGCCAGGCTGGGAGGCCGGAGGGAGGGGAGCAGAAATGACCACCCCTGGTCTGTCAAAATCCCTCCTTCAGGACCACTCAGGTCCTGAAGGTGCCAGATCAGGAAGGTCCAACCTATATTACAAAAAAAAAGTTGTCTGAACCCATTTTGCTAAGTACTCCATATTGCTCTGCATTAGTAATTTGTCCTGTCTATTATGTACAACCCCAATTTTTGTCATTTGAAAACTTTATTAATTATGATATTATGTTTCCTTACAGGTGTTTGATAAAAAATTGTGACTGATCAGTTGGACAGTTTTAATATATTTAAGATATGTCATGTTAATTTTATGTCATTTTAGTTTTTTAATCAAAATTCTGTTCAATATTATGTGAAAAGCCTTACAGAAGTTAAGTATATTACATCAACACTATTACCTTCTTTCAGCAAAACTTGCAATCTCTTCAAAAATATAAAATTAGTTTGACAGGGTGTATTATTCAAAATCCCATCTTGACTGGCATTAATTATATTAATCTCCTTTAAATCTTTATTAATTGAGTTCTGTATCAACCACTCCATTATCTTGCCTGGGATCAATGTTAGACTGACAGGCCTATAATTACCTGAGTCATCTCATTTACCCTTTTTAAGAATTAGTTCAATGTTATTTTTCTTCTAATCCTCTAGAACTTCCCCAGCACTCCAAGACTTTACAGAAAAATTAACAGTATTGGTTCAGCTCTTGAATGAAAGTTATCTGTGAAATATCTAACTTTAGTAGCTGCTCTTTCTATTTCATCAGTATCTTATGAGTAAGCTAAGTAATGTCATATGACATGACTGCATCATCTGTTTTTCCCCCTAAATACAGAATATTTATTGAACACTTCTTCCCTTTCTGGATTGTTATTGCTAATTCTACCATTTTCTTCTAGTAATGGACTAATACAATTGTCAGAATTCTTTTTGTTTCTAAAATCCTTAAAAATCTACCTTATTTTCCTCAACTCTGATGGCATAAATCAACACAAATCTCTCAATACAGACCCCTGACACAAATCAACACAATCAATCATACAGCAGAAGCACACACAATTACCCTAAATGTCGGCCCTCACCACAGCACACACTGACACCGTGTTATGCACAAAGAGTGAAGATGAGTGCAGATAAAGCTGAAGAAGTAGAATTTATTAATGTGTACTTATCTGTCAATGTGGCTGAGTTGCTTTCAACTTAACTCCCATTGATCCTTGTTCTGCTCAGGTGCAATCAGCTACAGAACTTCTGGGGAACTCTAGTTCTACTCTAGTTCCACAAATCAGGATACATCTTCTCCAGGAAGTTTTTGGAGAATGTTGGGGATAACTTCTTGACACAGGTGCTGAAGGATCCGACCAGGGGCCGTGCGCAGCTTGACCTTCTGCTCACAAACAGGGAGGAACTAATAGGGGAAGTGGAGGTGGGTGACAACCTGGGAAGCAGTGATCATGAGATGGTAGATTTCAGGATCCTGACCAAAGGAAGAAAAGAGAGTAGTAAAATACACACCTTGGACTTCAAAAAAGCAGATTTTGACTCCCTCCGAGATCTGATGGGCAGAGTCCCCTGGGATGTTAACATGAAGGGGAAAGAAGTCCAGGACAGCTGGCAGTATTTTAAAGAAGACTTATTAAAGGCACAGAAAGAAACCATCCCGACGCGTAGCAAGAGAGGCAAACATGGTAGGAGACCAGACTGGCTTACAGGGGAAATCCTTGGTGAACTTAAGCACAAAAAGGAAACTTACAAAGAGTGGAAACTTGGACAAATGACCAGGGAGGAGTTTAAAGGTATAGATCGAAAATGCCGGGGGGTTATCAGGAAGGCGAAAGCGCAAATGGAATTGCGACTGGCTAAGGATGTGAAGGATAACAAGAAAGATTTCTACAGGCAAGTTAACAAGAAGAAGGTGATCAGAGAGGGTGTGCGGCCCCTAATGGATGAAGGAGGTAACCTAGTGACAGATGATGTGGGGAAAGCTGAAGTACTCAATGCTTTCTTTGCCTCTGTATTCACGGACAAGGTCAGCTCCTGGACTTCTGCACCAAGTGACGCAAGATGGGATGAAGATGGACAGCCCGTGGTGGGTAAAGAACAGCTTAGGAACTATTTAGAAAAGCTAAACGTACATAATTCCATGGGTCCGGACTTAGTGCATCTGAGGGTACTGAGGGAGTTGGCAAATGTCATTGTGGAGCCTTTGGCTATTATCTTTGAAAAGTTGTGGAGATCGGGAGAAATCCCGGATGACTGGAAAAAGGCAAATGTAGTGCCCATCTTCAAAAAAGAGAAGAAGGACGATCCAGGGAACTATAGGCCGGTCAGTCTTACCTCGGTTCCTGGAAAAATCATGGAAGGGATCCTTAAGGAATCCATATTGAGGCACTTGGATGAGAGGAAAATGATTAGGAATAGTCAGCATGGATTCACAAAGGGCAAGTTGTGCCTGACCAATCTGATTAGCTTCTATGATGAGGTAACTGGCTCGGTGGACATGGGGAAGTCAGTGGATGTTATATACCTTGACTTTAGCAAGGCTTTTGATACGGTCTCCCACAATATTCTTGCCAGCAAGTTAAGGGATTGTGGATTGGATAAATGGACGGTAAGATGGATAGAAAGATGGCTAGAAGGCCGGGCCCAGCAGGTAGTGATCAATGGCTCAATGTCAGGATGGTGGTCGGTTTCTAGCGGAATTCCCCAAGGTACAGTTCTAGGATTGGTTTTGTTCAATATCTTTATTAATGATCTGGATGAGGGGATGGATTGCACCCTCAGTAAGTTTGCGGATGACACTAAGCTAGGGAGAGAGGTAGATACGCTTAAGGGCAGAGATAGGGTACAGAATGACTTAGACAAATTGGAGGATTGGGCCACAAGAAATTTGATGAGGTTCAACAAGGACAAGTGCAGAGTTCTGCACTTGGGACGGAAGAATCCCAAGCATAGTTACAAGCTGGGGACCAACCGGTTAAGTAGTAGTTCTGCAGAAAAGGACCTGGGGGTTACAGTGGATGAGAAGCTAGATATGAGTCAACAGTGTGCCCTTGTAGCCAAGAAGGCTAATGGCATATTAGGTTGCATTAAGAGGAGCATTGCCAGCAGATCCAGAGATGTCATCATTCCCCTTTATTCAGCTTTGGTGAGACCGCATCTGGAGTATTGTGTCCAGTTCTGGGCCCCCCACTCCAAAAAGGATGTGGACGCATTGGAGAGGGTCCTGTGGAGGGCAACCAAAATGATTAGGGGGCTGGAGCATATGACTTATGAAGAGAGGCTGAGGGACTTGGGTCTGTTTAGTCTGCAGAAGCGAAGAGTGAGGGGGGATTTGATAGCAGCCTTCAACTTCCTGAAGGGAGGTTTCAAACAGGATGGAGAGAGGCTGTTCTCAGTAGTGACAGATGGCAGAACAAGGAGCAATGGTCTCAAGTTGTGGTGGGAGAGGTCCAGGTTGGATATTAGGAAAAACTATTTCACTAGGAGGATGGTGAAGCACTGGAATGGGTTACCTAGGGAAGTAGTGGAGTCTCCATCCCTAGAGGTGTTTAAGTCTCGGCTTGACAAAGCCCTGGCTGGGTTGATTTAGTTGGAATTGGTCCTGCCTAGAGTAGGGGGCTGGAATTGATGACCTTCTGAGGTTTCTTCCAGTTCTATGATTCTATGATTCTATGATTTTACAAACATTTGAATATGAACATTGCAAATACATTGATGCACAGATCCCTCTCTGTGTCCATGCAGCCAGAGCCAGCAAACAGGCAATTTGAAATCTTGTCTTTAACACCGACTCAACTGGTTACATAATCTTTGAGATAGTTTGGTCTTCTCAACAGAAGTGACTTATCTCTGCCTCCTCTTGGAGTCTCTCTTTCTCTCTGTGGGGTCAGCTAGTACTCAGCTAGTAAATTAATCACTATTTAACATCCCTACCCTCACTCCATGGACTATAGGCCCTCTGGCTACAGGTCCACTGACCATATTGCTGTCATCTGCCCAAATCTAGGATTATTCCTTTATTTGTGTGTCACTCTGAAGCACAAATAGTCATGTTAATAATCCACATTCGAAGCGGTTATGTAAGTTGTCTCAGCAGCTACAATGCTCAAAAGATGGTACAAGAATGTAGAATAAATTAGCAGTATGGTGAACTTCTTGATCTCTTGAGTTTCATAGCTCTTTGTTACTAGACAAGGGCAACTGAACCAGTAAACTATTCAGGTCTTGTATTTTTATACCCTTTTACCTTCAATAAAAGGAAACTATTAATTTTTACCATTATCCTGTCAATCATATAGACAAAAGTAGTTGACTATTTACAATTCATTGCATTTTGTTCTGCAAAATTCTCTGTCTAAAAGTATTGATTGGGAATACTATTAATGGGTATAGCTGAATAGTCTTTTACAGTCTTCAGAGGTAGAAATAAAAGGATAAGGCTACCAAATTGTATTTTAACCTCTATATTTTCATTTCCAGTATTTCTCTTTATAATATATGCATTCATTTCTTTTCTGTTATGATAAAAGAAAAATGATTTTTCTGCTGTCCATCAGATCATGATTGATCAGTGAATTTATTAAACAAGTTATTAATAACTTCATGTACAGGGGATAATATATATGTAATATATGTTAGACATCACACAATAATAAAAAGATAGGCATGCAGAGATATTATAGAAGAATGCTTTATCTAGCAATATATTTTTGCACTAATATATTGAAAAAATTATGTCTTGTAATACAGACTTTTAAGACATGAATAGTACACAGATATTTAAGTTGGTGATATGGTGATTCCAGCTTATTTTTTAATTATTAATATATTTAATCTAATAAAGATATATTTAGCAAATATTGGACACAGCATGGAAATTTCAGTTTTCATGTCATTTTAGTCAATGATATAATTAACCAGGTAATACTTTGTGGCCAGTCTTGGAGTCTTGTTAACATGCAAATAAATTATGAACTGGCATTTTCTGTTTCCCATTTTTCCATAAAAAAGACATTTTCCATAGGCACTTCTCTTCTGATTCATGGTTTGAAGATAGTGTGTTAATGTATATAGACAAACTAGACATGCTGTATGCTTAAAGTTATAGCTAAAATTATAGCTATAGTTTAAAACTAAAATGACAAAAAAATCATTCAATGAATATTCATTCAAATTTAAGAGATTTTCTTTAATTGTATTTCTTCTTTTATTTTTGCTTTGCACAATTATTCAAGCAAATGATTCTTCTTCTACATAAGAACGCCCATACTGTTTCAGATCAAAGGACCATCTAGCCCAGTATTCTGTCTTCCAACAGCAACCCATTTGCTTTCATCCATTTCCAGCTTCTTGCAAACTGGAGCTAGAGACACTATCTCTGATTATCTTTTCTAATAGGCATTGATGGACCTATCCTCCATGAATTTATCTAGGTCTTTTTGACCCCTGTTAGTTTAACTCAAAATTTTGCACAATTCACATGCTATGCTTGGATGCCTGAATATTCACAAGAATGCTTAACTAACTAGCAACAATGTAAAGTGTGAATTGTATGGTCCTCAATTCCATTTAGAAGCAGGGATGGTATTGGTTAGTTTGAGAAACTGTTCCTACAAAAATCTCTGGTGAGAGCAGTTAAAAATTTTTCTTTTGTTATGCGGAGGCCCATACTGTTTCAGTTCTGATCAGTTAAAACTCAGATACTGACTCCAGCCGATCTTTTGCAAGTAACTTAAGCAGTGAACATCACGGTTACTTAATGTAGGTCACTCAACTGAGGAAAAGAAACAATACCACATCACTTCTCTAAATAATCAATAAAACAAATAGTTTGAATTTCAAATAGTTGCACAAAACTGTCCCCAAATGACCAACAGCTATTAACTAAAGACATTCTTAACCACTTTTAGTAACAAAAAAACATGCAAAATTTTTAAATTTCTTCTGTGATGCATTTGATAAATTATTCATTATGAATTATTCACATGCTCTCATTTACACACAAACCTTGGCCATCTCATTGATTACATGTAATCTGTCCAGATGTAAGATAAATGTAAGGATGTCATGAATGGCAAGTATTGCACAAAGAACACAATTTAACCATATGCTTTCCTTTTAGGAGTAGGAAAAATAACCCTTTTTAAGCTGCAGTCATCATAATGTTAAGTGTCAATTAAATTTTATTGAATGTCTGTCACACTTTAGTTGATGCTATTTAACACAGAATATTAAAGTTATCTAGATCTCACAATTCTTCTGTGTTTTAAATCACAAGTTATTTTTAATATTAGATTATTGGCTTCACCTCTGATTCATATATTTAACAGTCTACAGTACGGAGTGTGTAGTATGCAGATAAGAGCAGAGCCATTAATATTCTGGAATTCTTCCTGTAAAGACATAAAATGAGTGGGTATTAATAACATTTTAATAAAAACTGACATTATTCTGCCCCATGATATTAACGTTTTGAAATAATGGCTATAATATCTTCTATACAATGTGATCAAATTATATTAAAAAGAAATAGACAGTTGGATGCATTATGAATGAGGGCCCATGTATTGTAAATTGTGTCATCATAAAAGTAATAAAACAGGAAATTATTACATAAAATGAGGTAAATATGAAAATTTATAGTTTTTAATCTTCAGAATATTTCTTCCCTTTCCTATACATTTTAGCAATGTTTTATAGCATGCAAATAGAGATGGCACCTTTCCATATCCTGCAAAAACTTAATTCATGAAACTAACTTATTCCTACTTTCAGGAATAAGAGATCCTCCGGAAAAGGGCTTTATTCCAGAGGATCGCGCCAGTCTAGACGCTTTTTTCCGGCTTTTCCCCAAGCCGGAAAAAAAGCGGCGGACATGTTTATTTAAATCCCGCGGGGGATATTTAAATCCCCCACGGATTTCCCTATTCCAAAGTTGGAAATTAGCATGGCTATTTCGTAATAGGGGCCAGTCTAGACGTAGCCTGTGTGTTTTTCTCCTTCTACAGGTGGTGAGGGTCATTAACACTGTCATGCTTCACAGGGTCATCAACCTGGGTGATGTGGACCCCATCATCACCAGCTTTGCCAACATGGGCTTCCCCAACTGCGGGCAGGGGAGACAAGTGATGGCACCCACATCCCCATCCGGACCCCTGATCATCAGGTATCTGTATACATCATTCAGAAGGGGTACTTTTCAATGGTTCTTCAGGCCATCATGGACCACCGGTTGACGGACATCTATGTCAGATGGTCAGGGAAGGTGCCCAATGCCCACATCTTCTGAAATTCAAGAGTCTTCCAGAAGCACTTTTTTTCCTGACTGCAGGGTCAGGAATGTGGACATGCCTATGAGCATTGTAGGGGACACAGTCTACGCTCTGTTGCCCAGGCTAATGAAGCTGTACACCAGACACTTGACTACACCCAGGAACAGTTCAACACCAGGCTCAGCAGGACCCGCATGGTGGTGGAGAGTGCCTTTGGGCATCTGAAGGTAAGGTTCCATTGCCTCCTCACCTGGCTGGATGTCGATGAGCGGAAAATCCTCCAAGTGGTGGCCACATGCTGTGTCCTTCATAATATATGTGAAAGGAACTGGGAGATGTCCTGCCAGGGTGGTAAACAGAGGTTGGCCAGCTCAGCAGGGCCTTCGAGCAGCTGTACATGGCTGCCATCCAACAGGCCCATCAGGGGTCTGTGCACATCCAGGAGCCCCAAAGGGAGAGGTTCTCGCAAGAATCCCAGTGATGCTCTCCCCCGGGCTTCCCCTCTAAGGGCCTGTGCATTGCCCCTTGTGCCTTTCCCTCCACGTCCCTCCCTTCCTCCTTTCCCCCTCCTTTTCAGAGACAATAAACCATACTTTCTCACATCTGGTCTGGCTGTGGAGAACAGAAAGAAGGTCAGTCATCCCTGGAGACAGTGTGCCTGAAGCCTGGCCCTCTTCTGTGAGCCGAGACCGAAATATGAAGATCAGACAAAGGGAATGTGCTTGGAGCAAGGTAATCTGTGGCCTAGACAGTGGGCCCTTTCCTACAGGAGCCCAGATGTCTAGGGGTGAAGCCTCATTAACCCCACATCCCAGGACAAGAAGACATGGGAAGGTGCTGTCCAGACTGAGATCCTAAGGGTGAGAGGAGGGCTATATACCACCTGAGTTTCCCTCTGTGTCGCACACATGCCAGGTCTGGCAGTGGCACCATCCCACAGGAAGAGTACTTGTATCCCTGCCCACTGGAGGAGAGGGGTGCAGGGTGATTGGGGGAGGTGTGTGTGAGAGGCAGACACTCCAGTGCCTTGCCAAACTGTCCTTGGGAGTGGGCTGTGCCTTGAGCATACGGACATGTTCGTGTGCCATGTGCAACTCTCCTTAGTTTGTGTGTCCATGTCCCTAGCTTCCTTCTAGTGGTGGCTTATGGTGGGAGAGTGTCCCACTCTGGTGTCAGGAGTCTGAGCCCTCATGAGCAATAGCACAAGTGTTCTCTGGTGCAGCTTCCTGGGGGCAGGTGTGGAGTTCAGCCCCAGAACAGGAGCTTCACTCCCTGGCCTTGGCATAGTCCTGGCAGAGCTCCTTGGCCTTCATATGCACCTGCTCCTGGGTGCAGATTTGGCCTTTTGTGCCCCGGGTTTTGGCCATGCAACCATAGACATCAGCATTCCTGCATCTGGTGCGGAGATCCTGGAGGTTTGCCTCCTCGCCCCAGACCTCAATGAGAGTCAGGATCTCCGCACCAGACCAGGAAGGCACTCACCTCTTTTGTCCCCTGGTAGGGCAGTGGAAACCTGCTCGGCTAGAGCTGTGGAGGACTTGAACAGAACATGGGGATGGCTCATGGCAGCAGTGACAGCCATGCAAGTGTCTGCAATGTGGCAGAGGAATAGCAGGACCCTTTCCGCTATGACTGCAGCTTTAAAGTCTGCAGGGGAAGGGGGACTACAGACTTTTGATAAGTGTGGACAGAGCAGCTAGCAGCACACCTGTGGGAAGGGCTGCAGGCCAATTATTTCAAAATAACTCTGGCTGCCCTGTCTCCGCACGCACTATTCTGAAATAGCTATTTCAGAAGAGGCATTATTCCTCATAGAATGAGGCCTACAGAATCCAACATAAGCCGCCTGTTATTTTGAAATTATTTTGAAATAAAGGGCTTGCTGTGTAGATGCTCACTAGTTATTTTAGATTAATGTCCATTATTCCGAAATAATGCTGCTATGTAGACATATCCTTTACAGAGAATGGTTGGGTAATGATTAGACTGACTATGTACTACACCATTGTAATTTGTAACTGTTGCCTTTATGTTAAGAACATAAGAACAGCCATACTGTGTCAGACCAAAGGTTCATCTAGCCCAGTATCCTGTCTGCTCACAGTGGCCAATACCAGATGACCCAAAGGGCAATCATCATGAGACTCCTATCATCCATTTCCAGCAAACAGAGGCTATAAACACTATTTCTACACATCCTAGCTAATAGCCATTGATAACCTCCATGAATTTATCTAGCTCTTTTTATAACCCAGTTAAAGTCATATTCTTCACAGCATCCTCTGGCAAGGAGTTCCACAGGTTGACTGTGCACAATGACCCCAAGATCTTTCTCTTGAGTAGTTGTAGCTAAATTAGTCCCCATTATATTGTATGTATGTTCATAGTTCACAGTCTAAAAACATTTTAAAAACACAGATAATTTTCTCTTTATTCAAGCTTTCATTTATAAATGTGTCTTCTTCTTAGGATATTCTAATGTACAGTAAAACTCCGATAGTCCGGCATCCAACTGTTTGGCACTCCCGATACTCGAGCATCAAAATGCCAAGTGCTCTTGACCAGCTGATTAAAAAGCCTGCCGCTCAGCACATGTGCTGGCTGTAACCAGAGGGAGCATAAGGTTGGGGGGGAGGGATCGTGTTACAGTATGGAGAAGAGCGTTTTGCTTCAGCAAAGGGGGAAGGGGAGGGGAGGGAGAGGAGGATCAGGTTATAGCATGGAGGAGAGGCAAAGAGGAAAGGGGAAGGGAGAGGGAGGGAGATTATGTCCTGGCCAGCTGTTATGCCATGCAGCTGTACCGGACTTCCTGATTCTCCAGCAAATCTGATAATCCGGCACCACCTAGGTCCAAAAGGTGCCAGATTATCGGAAGTCTACTGTACATAGATGCCACTACTTGATTTTTGATCAGCAGTGACCTATCATGACTTTTCCAAATAATTGTTTTAAAATATTGGGCTTGTTTCACCCCTTTGGGGCAAAGAAATGCAAATAGTCCCAGCAAGGTTAGTTGTGCCTCAATGAATTAACTCATAGGCTATGCCTAGACTACATCCCTTTTTTGGAAAAGGGATGTAAATTAGACATATTGCAATTGCTAATGAAGTGGGGATTTAAATCTCCCGCGCTTCATTAGCGTAAAAATGTCTGCCACTTTTTTTCAGCACGGAGCTTTGCCAGAGAAAAGCGCCAGTCTAGATGCTGATCTTTCGGAAAATAAAGCCTTTTCCGAAAGATCCCTTATCCCTTATTTCAAGAGATCCCTTTTCCGAAAGATCAGCGTCTAGACTGGTGCTTTTCTCCGGCAAAGCTCCGTGCCGAAAAAAGCAGCAGCCATTTTTATGCTAATGAAGCGCAGGAGATTTAAATCCCCGCTTCATTAGCAATTGCGATACGTCTAATTTACATCCCTTTTCCGAAAAAGGGATGTAGTCTAGATGTAGCCATAGACTTTAAGGTCAAAAGGGAACCTTGTCCTCACAGGGGAGGGAAGAAATGGCTGCCACTGTACAAAACATGTAGCAATAGGCTCATATACCAGAAAAAAAACTAGTTTATACTAGGCCTGAAACTCAATAGTCTTCTTCAACAGTTGATTTGGCCTTGCCTGAATACCTGTCCACACATCCTGAGTCTCTAAGGGTATGTCTACACTACCCTCCTAGTTCGAACTAGGAGGGTAATGTAGGCATACTGCACTTGCAAATGAAGCCCGGGATTTGAATTTCCCGGGCTTCATTTGCATAAGCGGGGAGCCGCCATTTTTAAAACCCCGCTGGTTCGAACCCCGTGCAGCGCGGCTACACGGGGCTCGAACTAGGTAGTTCGGACTAGGCTTCCTATTCCGAACTACCAGTACACCTCGTAGTCCGGTACACTTCCTAGTGAAATGAGGAGTAACGGTAGTTCGAACTAGGAAGCCTAGTTCGAACTACCTAGTTCGTGCCCCGTGTAGCCGCGCTGCATGGGGTTCGAACCAGCGCGGTTTTAAAAATGGCGGCTCCCCGCTTATGCAAATGAAGCCCGGGAAATTCAAATCCAGGGCTTCATTTGCAAGTGCGGTATGCCTACATTACCCCGCTAGTTCAAACTAGCGGGGTAGTGTAGACATACCCCCACTGATTTTCCTTACTCCTCATGACACTGTGGAGTACTGGGGTTGACAGAGATGCCATCAGTGGCCAATTTTGTGGGTCCTTACTAGACTAGCTAAATTGAACCCTGGGAGATCAAATTCCAGAATGTAGATCTCGGGGTAAGTGAAGACAAGCGCTTGCTATGGATATTTTCACGTGTTTCTTGTTCACTTTATGAAATTGTAACTTTTAGGTGTTTTTAATTAAAAGTTATATTAAACAGTTACAGAAATCATTTTTAATTTCACAGACATGCTAAAAGAAAGGATACAAATAGAGAAAATTTTAAGTGGATTTGGAAGTATTGAAAGGATTTTGCCAATGGTTACAAGTCAATTAAACTGGAGTAACACAGATTTAAGGTTTCAAGATTTAAAGTTCAAATAAACTCATTAAAGGAATTCTTTAAAACTTTGGCTAAAACATATTTTCTAAAGGGCACAAATACTTTATTCCTCATCAAGACTGTAATGAAAAGTGAAAAATGTGTTAGTGTGGAAATCTAGCTACTAGCCTGCTAACAGCGCTGTACCCCTACAAGGGTGCATTAAATCCTTAGGGTATGTCTACATTGCATTCCTCTTTCGAGAGAGGAATGCAAATGCAGACGAAAGAAATTGCAAATGAAGCATGGATTTGAATTTCCTGTACTTCATTTGCATAATTGCAACCGGGGGCTATTTCGAAATACCCTATTTCGAAAAAAGAAACTCAGTCTAGATGCGGTTATTTCTAAACAAAACCCTTCTTTTGAAATAACCCTTAAACCTCAGTAAGGGTTACTTCAAAAGAAGGGTTTTCTTTTGATATAACCGTGTCTAGACTGCGTTTCTTTTTTCAAAATAGGGTATTTCGAAATATTGCCCGGATGTGATTATGCAAATGAAGTACAGGAAATTCAAATCCGTGCTTCATTTGCAATTTCATTCGTCTGCATTTGCATTCCTCTCTCGAAAGAGGAATTCAATGTAGACATAGCTCCTGGTATGCATGGGCAAGGGGGGGACTGGGATTGCCACAAATCATATGTATGGGGAAACACATTGCAACGTCAATTTGAGAGCAGCACAAGAAAGGAACTGTGCCCCTGGATGCTTTTCTATGTTTAGAGTTGCTTTAAATTAAATTTAGATGTGATTAAAAATTGATTTGGTTAAACCAGTGCAAAAGGCTGCATGGACACTCCTTTATTTCAGTTTAACCCAGGCTGATTTCAGTTTAGTTTAAGTCAACAGGACCAGGTTTAGTCTACCCTGAAATAAGACACGTAGACTGAGAGTTTTACATGGGGATTTGTCCTGATTTAATGAGACCATTTTAATTGAACTGATAGATTTCCAGTGCCACCCAACTGATTAGTAGAGTTCCCACAGCGAGGTTTTGTTTCTATTGGTGGTGTACATTTGCTCATGCCTTGGTGCATATAAAAATATGCTCTGTACATGGATGGAAAAAATCTGTACATGAATGGAAAAGGTTAGAGAGAACATTGATGACACCGAGGAAAGGAAATGTTCAGTGAATATTGTGAAAGTTGTCTTCAGGTGAAGTCTGTGGAATACTTTTAATGGAAGCTTTGAAAGCTCAAATTATGTTGTTACCTTTAATGAGAGCAGTGGTCTGCAGTAGCAAAGTTCAATGAAAGTCAGCACTCGTTTCAGAGGAAAGGGTTCAAAACATTCATGTATGCTGAGGTGAATATCAGTTAATTTTATGCTAACCCGGGGTCAATCTCTTTTATAGACTACCATACAGCTGGCAGTCAACTACATTGAGAACAGGATAGTGGTGAGATGCAAGGCTGCTTATATTATTTGGAAACCAATGTTAATACAGTATTCTACATAAATAAACATTGTTTAAACCACCTTCCAAGATCTGAGCAAGGCAACCATCATTCCTTGCCGCTGTCTTGAAAACACTCCTCTTCCTAGTCAAGGTGGGGCTTTAATGGGAATGGGAACAGAAAAGATACCAGGGGAAGGAGGAATCTCCACTAGAAGTAGTTCAAAAAGTGGTGCCAATGCTCTCACTTTTCCCCACCAGCTCCTTCAGTGTGTGAGAGCTACTCTTTCATTTCCCCTTCAGTTTTTCTCCTGCTCCTTTTTCTGCATTCTGTGGGAAATGGGGAAGAAAAGAAGATGACATGTTAAACCTGAGTTCTGGCTGTGACCGACCGGGCCGTGTCTGGGCACAGCTGAGGGCGTCCGCTCAGGGTGAATTGCTCGAATCCGGGGCTTCTTACAGCCCCCGACTGGCGACCTTTCCACACAGGCCACAAACCAGTCTCACAGAGCGCTTCAGCTGCCTGCCTGAAGCCTCACGAGCAAAACCCCTCCGACACCCCAGCAATATCCATGCCCCAGATGGCCCCGGGCCTCATACACAGGTGGGGGGTCCTAACACCCAATCCCACCTACCCCGAACAAGTTCTGTCCGGTTCCAAGAAACCAGCCACAGATCCCTGGTCAATTTACCCTCTGGATCTTACCCACAAATCACGCTGGGCCAATCCTTTAGAATCTATATCTAAAGGTTTATTATTACAAGAAAGAAAAGCATGAGAGTAAGGTGATTAAAGTACAGTACGTTACATGCACCGAATCTCCCAGTCCTCGATGCAGGCTCTAGCAGAGATGTTGCAGCTGCTAGTTTAAAAGTTCTTATTGCACATCCTACAATCAGGATGGGTTCACAGGTCTTCCGGGCTCTTCAATCCCTGCAATGCTGCCTCTGGGATGAAGTGCTGAGCTGAGAACAAAATGGCATCGACCACATGGCCTCTTTATACTCCTTCCTGGCCTCTTCTAGTATGTAGCAGGTCACCTGGTCCTCAGCCTCTCTGTGTTCCCTGCTGGCTGCTCTCAGGACAGCCCCCATTCTTTGGGTGTGTCTTTGGCCCATTGAGAACCATTGTTCCACAGGTAATTAGCATGTCCACAGGCTCCACAGGCTCGGCCCTACCCAATGCTTAACCACATGTAGGGAAATCTTCAGTTTCCACACAGATTACAGATCTACACACACAGACATTATATACTCACATAAACAGTGTACACAGGATCAGAAAACAACAAGCTCCCATTCAATACCCCCCATGGCTCCCTTTCATACAGATTTCTGGGGCCAACACCCCCACCTAGGGGTGCAGCAGCGATCTGGCTGCTTCCCTCCAATTCGGTAATGTGACACTGGCATGTTTCCCTTTTACCGCATCCAAATTTGGGTGTGGGTACAGAGTGGGTGATAAGCTCACCTATCTGTTGGTTGCTGATGGGGAAGGGTACATAAAGTGCACTTCCCAGCTGCAAGGCAGCCATTGCAGGTATCTTATGTCAACCTTGGTCTGCTTATTCACCTTTAGACTCATTAACAGCCATGTCTGTCTCTAAGAATTCTATTTAGAGAATGTTCTACTTTTTCTGGTAGTAATTTTTCTCTAGCATCCAAACAGTAAGCAACAACAATAACAACAAAAATCTTAGGGGGTTCATGAAAAAAATGAATTTAGTTTTAAGACACGTACAGTCAAAATCATAGAATCATAGAGCTGGAAGAGACCTCAGGAGGTCATCGAGTCCAGCCCCCTGCCCAAGGCAGGACCAATCCCAATTAAATCAACCCAGCCAGGGCTTTGTCAAGCCGAGACTTTAAAACCTCTAGAGATGGAGATTCCACCAGCTTCCGAGGTAACCCATTCCAGTGCTTCACCACCCTCCAAGTGAAATAGGATCTCTCCCACTGTAACTTGAGACCATTACTCCTTGTTCTGCCATCCGTCACTACTGAGACCAGCCTCTCTCCATCCTCTTTGGAACCTCCCTTCAGGAAGTTGAAGGCTGCTATCAAATCCCCACCCCCACCACTCTTCTCTTCTGCAGACTGAACAAACCCAAATTCCTCAGTCTCTCCTCATAGGTCATGTGCTCCAGCCCCTTAATCATTTTGGTTGCCCTCCGCTGGACCCTCTTCAACGTGTCCTCATCCTTTCTATAGCGGGGGGCCCAGAACTGTACACAATATTCCAGGTGTGACCTCACCAGAGCCAAATAAAGGGGAATAATCACTTCTCTGGATCTGCTGGAAATACTCCTTCTAATGCACCCTAATATGCCATTTGCCTCCTTGGCTACAAGGGCACACTGTTGACTCACATCCAGCTTCTCATCCACTGTAATCCTCAGGTCCTTTTCTGCAGAACTGTTAGGGTATGTCTACACTGACACCCTAGTTCGAACTAGGGTGGCTAATGTAGGCATTTGAAGTTGCAAATGAAGCCCGGGATTTAAATATCCCAGGCTTCATTTGCATCTTGCCGGACACCGCCATTTTTAAATCCCCATTAGTGCGGACTCCGTGCCCGCGGCTACACGTGGCACGGAGTAGGTAGTTCGAACGAGGTGTACTGGTAGTTCGAATTAGAGAGCCTAATTCGAACTACCTACTCCGTGCTGCGTGTAGCCGCGGGCACGGAGTCCGCACTAATGGGGATTTAAAAATGGCGGTGCCCGGCAAGATGCAAATGGAGCCTGGGAAATTTAAATCCCGGGCTTCATTTGCAACTTCAAATGCCTACATTAGCCACCCTAGTTCGAACTAGGGTGGCAGTGTAGACATACCCTCACTTAGACATTCGGTCCCCAGCCCATAACAATGCTTGGGTTTCTTCCATCCCAAATGCAGGACTGTACACTTGTCCTTGTTGAACCTCATCAGATTTCTTTTGGCCCAATCCTCTCATCTGTCCAGGTCACTCTGGATCCTATCCCTGCCCTCAAAATATGATGATATATCTGAAAAATTTCATGGAGAAAAGGTTTTGGTAGCAATGGATGAATAGTTTAGCCTTGAGGCCAAGCAGCTGATCATTTCTGGGAATAGTTGGGAACAAATCCTGCAGATATATATATAAATTGCCTTGTAATCTGCTATGACAATGTCTCATTTCCTTCCTGTATCTTCTAGGCCAAGTATAAATGGAAATAGGGCACTGCAGAAGTGTAGACAATTAATTGCCAGGTGCAGTGTTCGAAAGTGCAGTTATTTCCTATGACTAGTGTGACAGATCCAGGGCAGCTGGCTACAGTAGCATGGTGGAGGGCAAATATACAGGAAACTATTGGGTGAATAGTTTTCTGTTCCCTGAGTGAACTGGCCAGGCACTGCTGTCACGTAAACAAGACAGGAAGACTTGCCTGAACCATCAGGTTCATCAGGGAGGAGGCCAAAGACTGAGAGTGAAGGGGTGCACTGAGAGAGCTAAGGGCTGGGACTGTGAAAGAGTGCTGTGGAGGAGCCCGAATGATTGCTCAGGTACTAGAGAGAAGTTACTGGGAGGATCATTTTGGGGAATGGCCCAGGGAAATGCTGCAAGACTGGGAGTGGAGGAAACGCTGACAGTTGCCACTATGTTAGTGTCCCTGGAATAGTGGGCAGGCTTGGGTTCCCCCTTGCCCCTGCAATCCTTCCTATCTCACTACATAGTCCACCCCTGAGAAGGACGACCTAGGGAGTTCTAGGGAGGGGTTTTACCCCAAACTATGGACTTGTTGAGAATGACTCAGTAGACTGTGACCTTTGCTTCTAGTAAAGGGCCAGTGGCTCTGTGGAGGGTCACAGTAAGCCTCTGAGGCAAACACTGACAGAGATTTCTGCAAATGAAGGGCTTTATGGCTAGCTTGTAATTTTTCTCTGAGCTGCCACACAGATGAGGAAGAGGACGGAGATGCAGCCAGGCAGGGTTTCTCAAGATTGAGGCTTAAGATATGAAGCTATAGTGGTCTCTGCAGGGCCACTGCTTCCTGTGCAAACATGTTGGCTGGGAGGAAGCTGAACCATGATTCTCCAAAGCACGAAGTTAGCTGCCCCGGCGATAATTTACAAAGTAATTTAACAAAGAAGAAAAGATGACTCACATTACCTCTTCCCAGCACCAATACATCACCCAATTAGGCCTTCCCACACACTTTATCAACCTCCTTTCTCCCCTGAATCAATTGCCCTTCTACCTTATTTAGCATTTGACAGACCAAGTTGTCACAGTTCCTAATGAGTACTGCTTTCAGGCACCCTCTAGAACTGCTGTGAAGGGACTCAGCCTTCTGTTCTGGACATCAGAGGTATTCCAAGCTCCTGAAGCCTGAATGTAGTGCTGCCACTGCCCAATCCTGGGGTACCTCAGCACACTTTCAGGTCACAGACTTTCCTTCTGGCACCCACTCTGTATTGGAACTCATTGTCCCACCAGGTAGCTCCTCTGAATGTAGTGTTGATTCTTCAGATTCCCCAGTACCTACACACTTACCCATCCCAGAACTCCACCCCAAAGTGAGAAGTTACTGGTTAGTTTGGCTTTCAGCAGCAGCCTTCCTAATCCTAATCTAGTGCACAATGGCTCACTTCCCAGTTTTCACCTCTTCCTGCCCTCCCCCCTCCCCCCCCCCCCACCTGCTCCCTTGACACAAGAGGAGGAAGTGTCTTTTTTCCAGAGCAAACCCATTATCTGATGGCATTTTACTTTCAATAAGTCACTTAGGGTCTTTGGCAGTCCACAGACTATGTTTAAGGAATCCATGAAAAACTGTTGTTACCATAGAATAGTGCTTTCAACCTGTGCTTCACAGACTTCTGCGGGTCCACAAACTGTTTAAGATTTCCAAAGGATTCTGCATATCCATTTGTAATTATTTAGGGGTCCACAAAGTGATTGAAAACTACTGATTCTGGGATGGGTAAGTGTGTAGGTACTGGGGAATCTGAGGAATCAATACTGCATTCAGAGGGAGCTACCTGGTGGGACAGGAGAGTTTCAAAACTCAGAGGGTGCCAGAAGGAAAGTCTGTGACTTGAAAGTATGCTGAGGGACCCCAATACATGATTTTTAGAACTGATCTCTAACCATGTCTTTTGCCTGGAAGAAAAAAAAGACACAAACCTACTTACACATAGTGGAGACAGTAATTTCATGGTACAATTTCATCAAATCATCCACATTTCAGAAGTGGTACAGGCAGAACCATCAGCTTGTTACACAAACACAAGGGAATAGTTATGCAGTGCTATTTTTCTACTGGTAATTATCACTAGAACTATGAATCATTCATCTACTCTCAAATTTTAATATTGCAAATGCAATTTATTCACTAAAGTTCATAAACACAATTGTTTATCCATTAGCGCTTGGATGAATCCAACCCAATATGAGTCTGAAAATATATGCACAGCTCTTCCCCAATGATATGAAAAACAATGGCTACTCTGGGAGAATTCTTTTTTGATAAGGTCATTTTCCTGGCATATGAAAGGGAAGTACTAAACAAGGTGCATAGAGAGTGCAAATGTATTGTCAGATTCATACACTTTACTGAGTGTGCACCCAAATGGAAAATGTTCTGCCTGGAATGTATCTGTCACCTAGCAGATCACCCAAAGGGCATGCAGCAATAAACATTAATCATTCCAAGCATATGCTGAAAACTTAATAATAAAATGTTAGGCAGTGAGGTTAATTATTGCATGTGCAATGAATACACTGGTGTAATAAACAGGAGACTAAAATCTAAAGAAGATCCAAGCAATTTGATGGTGCAGCATCAATTCATTCTCATAGCATAAACATTGTTAGTACAGAGGACTTTATGGGGCAGATTGTCTACATAGTTAATGTCCCTGGCACTATTCTGATGGCACAAAGGTGCTATAATCAGAATGAATCTCTAACAAAGATACCTATGTTGATGGAGAACTTCCTGCTGACCCATGCCCAATGTGCCCAGGTACCACACTTCTTTCTGTAGCCACTGGCATAGGAAGTGTTGTGGAGCTGAGCTACACCAGTTACCCACTGGTGTGAAGTCCATTCACAAATGTATGTCAATGGCACTGATTAGAAAAAGTGTATTATGCTCCATGTTAAGCTGGAATCATGAGCAAATTTCTGCATCCAAAAGCCAGAAATGTTTCCTTGGGGTCTCCCGTCACTCTCTTGTGCTGAATGGTGCTGTGCACTGAAGAGGATCGAACAACTGGAACAAAATTAAAATGATTATAATAGTTTCCAGTACCTTTAGCCAAACAATGGATCAATAGGCATTCCTAAATTCCAAAGTGTCCAGACTCTTGTGGCAATCTCTCTGTGCACTATGTAATGCACATAATTTTAGTGAAGGACTGAAGACTGGCCTGGGAACCACTCTGCACAAGGCAATTTGTCCTATTCTACAGAGAGTGAGGATGGGCTTAAAATTAAGGTAGTGGCCTGGAAAGGATCTGGGTTCAGTGTCTAGCTGTGCTACAGATTTCCTCTGCAATCCTAGGTAAGTCTGAATCTTCCTCTCATGGCCTCATTTGTAAGTGGGTATAACATCCCTTTCCATTCTTGCTCTGTCTCAGCTATTCTCAGTGTAAATTCTTCAGGGCAGGGACTGTCTCTTAGGGCTTGTCTACACTAGTGAGTTTGCAATAGCACAGCTGTATCAATGAAACAGTATCACAGCAATATGATTGCTCATGTAGCTACCACATGTCGGTGAGAGGCAGATCTCCACCAGTGGCGGTAGCTATGTCTGAGAGAGAAATAGAGTGCTGCAGATATAGTGTTGTTCACATGAGAGCTTCTGTGCTTATCAATCAGGATTGCATTTTTACATTTCTCAGAGTACGTCTAGACTGCAAGATTCTTTCAAAAGAAGCTTTTTCAGAAGAGATCTTCCAAAAATCTTTTGAAAGAGAGCATCCACGCTTCAAAAGTGCATCAAAAAAGTGATCTTCTTTTTCCAAAGAGAGCGTCCACACTCATTGGACGCTCTCTCGCATGTAAGCTCTGATTACTATGGACACAGTGGCCACCAGGGAGCTCTTTCGGAAAAGGTGTTCTTCCTCGTTGAATGAGGTTTACCAATGTCGGAAAAACCTCTGCATTCTTTTGATTTTCTTTTGAAAGAATGCAATAGCACTATGGATTTAAGTGAAGTTTTTTCGGAAAAACCCTGAAGTCTAGTTGCACCCTCAGTGATATAAGCTTTTACTGACAAAAGTGGTCGCATAGAAATAGCTGTCCCATGTGTATATGCATTGCTTAGCACAGTGAGACCCCACTTCTGATTGGGACTTCTATGCACTATTCATAATTCAAATAGCAATAATCTGTATCTTTTCTCTGCTTTGAAAACCTGTAGTGAAAAGGTGCGTTGCAAACAAATCTTAAAACAGAAAAGGAAAATATTAAATTGATTTTTTTTCTAAGATGATAGTGATCTGCTCTAAAACTCAGTGGTTATGAAACTAAATGGTATGCAGTTTAACCTGGTGTAACTGGTTTTATGCCATTACCTCAAATTGTATAGCTTGTAGCTATGTGCTTCAGCTGTTTTCCAGTACCTGTATTGATTTTGAAAGTTGGCCGGTGCTTTTGGCTTTTGTTGGTATGCAAAGAGTTGAGTGTTAACCTTTAAAATTATCGATCCTTTTTCACAAAGGTGCAAAAAAGTTTTTTTCTTTTCAGCTTTAACATGCCTTACTACATTCTATTTCCATTTCTTAATTGGATTTTTAAATGTTTTTTAATAAACAGAGTTAACATCTGATCAAAAATATCATAATGGACATATTGACCTGGCCCTGCTTTCATTTACACTGGGGAAGCCAACAGGATTACATAAATATATGGGTCAACAGAATCTCATCCATAATATTCCCATGGAAGCAATAGATACTCAATAAATTGCAGGAATGGTCCCATACTACATTTGTATATATTAAATAAATAACATTGTTTGTCTGAGATGAGGCTAAAGCTGCAAAGTTCTATTTTGGACGTCAGTATCCTAAAGATAGGAATATTCAGAACTGAGGATTTTCTTTGGTTTCATCTCTCCTTGGGCACATCTACATTATGGGGAAGTTCGATACTACCTTGTTTGATCTTCTAGGGCTTAATTTAGCGGGTCTAGTGAAGACACACTAAATTGAACTCAAAGGGCACCCTTGTCAGTGCTGGTACTCCTGCTCCTTATGAGGAGTAAGGGAAGTTTGCAGGGGCATTAGTTCCTATTGACCTCCTGCTGTGTGGATAGTGATTTAAGATATGTTAACTCTAACTATGCAATTAACGTAGCTGGAGTTGTGTATCTCATGTCAACTTTCTGCTCCAGTCCAGTCCCTTGATACCTGTTTCATTGTTCTTCTAACTGCTAATTTATGGTGCTGCACAGCAGCCTCCTGTTTCTTTAAAGACAATTTTTAAAAAGTGTTGTGCTTGAAATAAACTGAGATATTTAACCATCAAATTAGACCTTAACAAACAACTGCACGTCACAGCATCGTATGTTAGCATCACTTCTGCAAAGTCATATTCTGTAAAAAGCATTTCAACAAAAAAATGAGGGCAGAAGAACAAGTAGTGTTGGGATGGAATAACATCCTCTTTACTGTCAGCATTTAAACCTTGCTGAGGCTTTATCTATATTAGCAAGTTTTTTTGCCAAAAAACTGTCTTTTGTTGTCATACCAATGAAAGCATACACACTGCAAAGTGACCTTTGTTGGGAAAAACACCCAGTTTTGGTGAAAAAAACCCTTTGCATCTCTAAGAGAGACTTTTTTCATTCCCCCTCCCTATATTATAGTCAAAGAGCCAGTGTAGATTCTGCTGTTCATTTTGTCAAGAGAACTGGTTACTGCCAGTATCCCCCAGTGCCTGTCCTGATAGCTGTACTCAGTGTTTTATGATATCTGCTGCCCTGCAGGCATGTGCCCCTCCTTTTTCAAAGGTCTGGGAAGTATGTGACAGCTGAATGAGCTGCTTCATTAGGGGAACAAGCAAAGAGGATTTCCTATCTATTCTGTTGGTAAAAGAGACAAGCTTTTGATTTTACACAAAGCTCTTCTTCCAGGTCTTCTCTTACTGGGAGAAGTTGGTCCAATAAATATTACCTCACCCAACTTGTCTCTAAAATATCCTAGGACTGGCATAGCTACAACAAAACTGAATGCATGCACGTGTGTCAGATTTATCATACTATTATCACATGTCCTTATGCTGTTCATGGTCTAGCAACCTATCCTGACCCTAGATCGGTGGCTGGTACAAATAGTTAAGGAGAAAGAGTATCCTGCAAGTTGGAAGCCTGGCTTCAGAGCATGGAAAGAAGGAGACATTCTACCATCAGAAGAACATGAAACAATTAATAAGGTTTCACAGGCTATACTTTATTCTATTCTGTAGACAAAAGCAGGAAGAAAGTTGCTGACATACACACATACAACACGACTAGAATCTTTACTCCAAACCTTTTCAAATTATGGATGAGGTATTATTTAAATATCTGGTTCTTAGTATATCCATACGATGGGTCATTCTGGGTTGGATCCAAAACTGGATAGGGCCTCATTCTTGGATGAAGCCGAAATCTTTCAGAACATCACATGAGAGATAGTACCATTGAACCCAAACAATATTTCTGATTGTCCTGAAACACAAACATAGGCTAAGTGGGATCCAAATACCACTTGTCTTGCTTATGTCTAAATGAAAGATTTGTACTTAGCCAATATCAACTAAGTATATGACTAAGTGAACCTTTTCCTGTTATTCAATCCTGAGACCATCTAGTAGAGGATAATATAAATCTGATGTTCAACTGGGGTAAGTGAATGAAGCTATGCCAATCTCCTACATTTTAGGATCTGGCACATAGGCTGAAGAGTGATGATGTTGTGCTATGTTAGATATTTATTTTATTAGGGTTCTACATCATGTATCTTAATACAATGTTTGGATTAAATTTTCTGATTTAAATGGTAATGGCTATCATCTTGTGAATAGAACATGAACTCATATTCTTGCATTGAAAGCCATCATCTTGACATATTATTGGATTTCCACAGACTTTCCCTGACAGTCTTTTATCAGTGTCTTGACATAGTTTGTCTCCTAACAGACGTGCATTGAAATAATTTTTTTTATCAGTTTGACATGCCATTGTCTCCATAGACTTGTACTGACATTCAATGTGAATGGAGAATTAATATTGCCATCTATCTATCTATCTGTCTGTCTGTCTGTCTGTCTGTCTGTCTGTCTGTCTATCTATCTATCTATCTATCCCTTATATACATTGTCACTCAAAAAACAGTTTTGTTTCCACTATAAAAGAGTCCAATATAATAATTGCTTTCCATTTTAATTCCAAGTGGTTTCTTTTTGCCAGTGCTTGCAGTTAAAAAAAAAACACCTCTGTAAAACCAGAACTGAATTTTACCTCTGTATTCCTAAAATGGCTGAAGAGGACACATGGGTCCTAGAGTAGACGTGTTAGAGGACAAAACACCACTAAGAGTCAGCATACCAACCTGCGGAGCTGATCCACAAGATGACCAGTAGGAAGCACAATGTGGTGAGTCCCAACTAATCACAGGTGTTCAATGTTGCAATGGTTAATTCATTTAGGCTGAAATTCTTATTTCCAGAATAGGGGTTTAGGCATTTAAGAATCTAAATCTCATTGATGGGCAATGAGATTTTGACTCCTAAGTACACGCATCCTTTGGAAAATTAATTTTAGGCTCCCAAATCAAATAGGTACAGCAGAGTGCAGCAACACCTACAAAGCTTAAAAAATTAGGCCTAAAAGGCTAGATTTCATCAAATCACCTGGAACTGTAATTATCCTTTAAGGGAGCCCTAATAAATTCAAAACTATGGAGACCTTGAGCAAAACTGGTGTGACCCTGAGCAAAGTTGGTGTAATGCAAATCCTGTAATCTCAATAGAGTTATACCAGTTTACTTTATCATTGGATCTGGACCACTTTTAGTGTTAAATCTGAGTGTTTAATAGACATATTGCTAGACATTGTCATATCTTTTCACCACCAAAAACAAAAATACAGGATCTCCTCATGATAATGTACCAGCCTCATTTTGTACAATTGTGTCCTGTTTTGTGAAAATCCATCTGACACACAATACAAGTTCTGGGTAAAACCATGATTCTAAGGTGTGATCCATGTTTTGAGATAGTGTAGAGCTACCATGGGAAATATTGAGGGTTTTCTGCCTTAAGAAGCCTTTCTAAGTTCTGCATTTGGGGTGGTGACACACCTCCTGTTCTGCAAGCCTTAGGGAAGCTTTTGATACAAGTAACCATGGGCTGTTACCAAGGTGGCTGAGATGTTATATCTAAAACAACTCTTGAGTTGCTCCAGTCTTTTCTAAAAATAATAGATTAGGTTGATAGTGGGAGTTGTCACTACTGAAAGATTTGAAATTTAATATAATTTAAAGACTTGACACAGAAAGTAGAAACAACATGAAATTACAAAGGATAAATACAAAAAAAAAGAAAACACATATGTAGGGACAAAATTAGAAAATCCATAGCACAAAACAAGATTAAACTAGGGAGACTTAAAGGGTAACAAAAAGCAATTCTGCAAAAGCATGAGAAGCAAGAGGAAGACCAAGGATGAGGTGTCTGTGTTGTGGGAAGGGAACAATAGCAGAAAATTTAAAAATGGCAGAAGTGCTAAATGTCTTTTTTTGTTTCATTTTTCACCAAGAAGATTAACAATGACTGGGCATCTAACAGAGTGAACACCTGTGAAAATGAGGTAGGATCAGAGACTAACATGGGGAAAGAACAAGTTAAAAATTACTGAGACAAGTTAGATGACATCAAGTAACTAGGGCCTGATGAAATTCATCCAGGAATACTCAAGAAGCTGACTAAGGAGATATCCGAGCCATAGGAATTATCATCAGAAAGTCATGGGAGACATGAGTGGTGTTTCATGTGCTTTGGAGATCAGGATTAAAATTAAAAATTATCTGTATAAACTGGAAAAATGTTCTGAAGTAAATAGAATGAAATTAAATAGGGACAAATGCAAAGTACTGTATTCAGAAGACACAATCAGTTGCACATATACAGAATGGGTTTCAGAAAGGTAGCCATGTTAGTCTGTTTCAGCAAAAACAATGAGAGGTCCAGTGGCACTTGAAAGATGAACAACTTTATGAGAGTATTAGGGTATGTCTACCCTACAGCATTATTTCGAAATATCTTATTTTGAAATAGTTAATTCGAAATAAGCTGTGTAGACGCTAGTAAAGTTATTTCAAAATAACTTTGGGTATGTCTACACTAGCCCCCCAGTTTGAACTAAGGAGGCTAATGAGGGTGACCAAAATTGCAAATGAAGAGCAGGATTTAAATACCCCATGCTTCATTAGCATGTTCCCAAGCGGTCACCATTTTGGAAATTGACTAGCCCGGAAGAACTGCTCGCGTCTTCTGGGAAGTTCTTTGGAATGAAGTTTAACTGGTAATTCGAAGTAAGGGGTTTATTTCGGAATCACCATTCTCTGCCGCATGTAGACGCGGGCAGTTCTTCCGGGCTAGTCAATTTCCAAAATGGTGACCGCCGGGGAACATGCTAATGAAGCGCGGGATATTTAAATCCCACACTTCATTTACAATTTCGGTCGCACTCATTAGCCTCCCTAGTTCAAACTAGGGGGCTAGTGTAGACATACCCTTTGCTGTGTAGACATGCCCTCAGAGAATAAGCTTTTGTGAGCTACAACTTGCTTACTCAGATGCTGAAGAGAAAAAAAGAACTTTTTCTTGCTTTCTTTTTCTCTTCAGCATCTGAGGCAGTGAGTTGTAGCTCACAAACACTTATGCTCTAATGCCCTAATAAAGTTGTTAGTCTTTAAAGTATTATCGGACTCCTTTTTTATGCAAAATGGGAAATGGCTGCTTAGGAGAGGGTACTGTAGAAAGGGATCTAGTAGTCAGAGTTGATCACAAGCTAAACATGAGTCAACAGTGTAATGCTGATGCTAAAAAGTAAACATCATTCTGGGATATATTAGCAGGAGTGTTGCAAGTAATTCTTCTAGTCTATTCCACTCTGATTATGCCTCAAATCAAGTATGGTGTCCAGTTCTCTCTGCCACATTTCAGGAAAAGATGTGGACAAATTGTAGAAAGCAATTCCAGAAAAGAGCAACAAAAATGATTAAAGGTCTAGGAAACATGACCTCTGAAGCAAGATTGAAGAAAAAGTGTTTTGTTTAGTGTGGAGAAGAACAGACTGAGAGTTTTCAAGTACATAAAGGTTGTTACAAGGAAGAGGAAGAAAAATTGCTCTGATTTACCTCTGCGGATAGGACAAGAAGCAACGGGCTTAAATTGCAGAAGAGTTAAGAAACTTTTTAACTATCAGGGTAGTTAATACGTGGAGTAAATTGCCTGGAGAGGTTTTGGAATCTCTGACATTGGGGATTTTTAAGAGCAGCTGAGAAAAACACCTGCCAGAGGTGCTCTGCATCATATTTTGTCTTACCTTGAGTGCTGGGGACTAGACTTGAAGACCCAGTGATCCCTTCCAGTTCTACAATTCTATAATTCTATGTATATAGCCCCTAAGGGTATATCTATATTGCAATTAGAAAGCTATATCTGGTCTGTGCCAGCTGACCTGGGCTTGGACTAAGACTAAGAAGCTGGTTAACTGTGATGTAGACTTTCAGATATGGGCTGGAGCCCAGGCTCTAGGACCCTGCAAGGTGTGAGGTTCATAGATCGTGAACTGATGCCAAAACTGAATGTCTATGCCAGCAGTTCAACAACCCTGCAGTCCAAAACACCTGAGATCAGCCACAGGTGTCTAACTACAAATATTTAAACGAATGATACACAGCTGTGACTCTCTTACTTCATAGTTTTCATGAAGTTGGTCTGTGCTAGGGAAATGCTTGAATAATGTTAGTCCCAGAACCTGGATTAGGATGACAGGGGATGGATCACTCTGTAATTCCTCTATTCAGTTCATTTCCTCTGAAGCTTCTGGGACCACCACTGCCAGAACATAGGATACTGTTCTGGGTTGACTGGTCTGACCGAGCATGGCTGTTCTCTCATACTTGCATTCCAGTTCTAGGGAATTGATTTGTTTTCTACACTTTCAGCTATCTGCTTCTGTTGACAAATCCCACAATGCTGAGTATAACACAGGAAAAAATCCAGAATATTTATAGAGAATATACATTTAATCTTAACCACCTTGGCTAAGATGACGGCTGACAGAATGTAAATACCTGTCATTGTCTTAGGTAAAGTACACAGTCGAGTGTTTCTAGAATTTATAAATAGCACTTTCAGCTCACAAGCCACAAAGGAGAAATGTGAATATTTAAAGGCGTCCCCTAAAATCTGCACAACTATGTGCTTTGAAGACATTATTGAGTCTCCTTGAACTTGATGTTTTAACTGATGGACTAGCCTGAAAACTTGAAAATGAAGTGAGCTGTCGCATCATGTTAAAGATGATTTAACACATTTGGCCTATATGAACTATTATTGAACATCACAAAGTGACAGTATGTTATATATCATTGAAGGAGGGCTGTCATAAAGGCAATTTCACCAAAAAGCAAACCTGATTTCCCTTTAGTATTTTGACTCAGAGTTTCCCCCGTGCCACCTCTCCAGAATTTATAATTATTTTTAGTCGCCATCTCATTAACAGTATAATTAGACATACTAAATTAAGTCTAAGGTCAAGCTAAATATATACAAGAAACACAAGTCTTTTAGGAAATTGGTGGCAACTGTTATGAGTTGATTAGCATGAGCTAGTGATTTTTGTGATCATTTAAATGGATCAGTTTATAGAAGTAATTTTAAATGGAGACAGAAGACATTTGACCTGGTGAAGCAGAGCAGAATCTGTGCATGAATGCTCGCCATCCAAGCATGCATAGATGGAAGGACTGAAACTGTAGAAGACCACAGGAGTCAAAAGGGAGTTTAGGAAAGAGAAGGTGGTTGTGGTCACCCTTGAGATCAAAAAACAAGAAGAAATGAGACTGAAAAAAGGCTACAGACTGCAATAGTAATGTGGAATTACAGTTAGCAGAAGGGACCAAAATAAAGAAAATATAAAGAAGGTTACAATATGTGCAGTGAGGATGATTTGAAAAAATGCTTGTTTGAAATTCTGGCCAGTTCTGCAACTATTGTTTATAGTTTGCAAAATAAATACCTACCACACTATCAAAAGATTTCAAAAGATTAGAAACAAATTAAGTGTACTTCATATTTAAATAAATGAACCAATTATTGCAAAACATTCATTTACACAAAGAACTAACAGCCTTCATGGCATAATATTAATACATTAGAAAAACAGGATTTGATTTTTGTAAATTATAGATTATCAATTATAGATGAGAAAAATATTTCTGATCCTAGACAGCTCTTTAATCAAGAGGAAAAAGACACAACAAGATCCAATGATTGGCAATTCAAACTGGAAATAAGGTAAATATTTTTAACAGTTAGAGTAATTGACCAATGGAACAATTTATTGAAGGATGTGGTGGAATCTCCATCAGTTATAGTCTTTAAATTAGGGCTTTCAAGCCATTAAAAAAGTAATCATGATTAATCACAAGATGAATCACACTGTTAAATAATTGAATACCAACTGAAATTTAATACATATTTTTGGATGTTTTCTGTATATTAAAATATATAGTTTTCAATTAGAACACAGAATACAAAGCATGTGATTGCAGAATACAACACAAACATTATAGATGTCGAATTATGTATATAAGAAACTGCATTAAAAAATAAAACACTGTAAAACTTTACTCATACAAGTCCACTCCTTCCTATTTCTTGTTCAGCAAATTGCTCAGAGAAACAATGTTTGCAGCAGATAATGCTGCCCACTTCTATTTTACAATTCACCTGAAAGGAAGAATAGGCATTCAGATAGCACTACTGAATCCAGTGTCACAAGATATATACTTGCCACATGCAGTAAAGATTCACATGTTCCTGCATGCTTCAGTGACCATTCAAGAGAACATGAGTCCATGCTAATAGGCTCTGCTCAACAATGGTCCAAAGCAATGAGGACTGATTCATGTTCATATTCATCATCTGAGTCAGATGCCACAAGCATAAGTGTGATTTCCATTTTCGGCGCTTTTGATTCTGTGGTTTTCACATAAAGATTGAACTTTTCACAGAAGATTGCTCTTTTAAGACTTCGGAAACCATGCTCCGCACTTTGTCCCCCTCAGATTTTGGAAGACACTTCAGATTCTTGGGTGGAATGCTATAGCTATCATTAGAAACATAACACCTTCTTTGTGTTTTTTTTCAAAGCTGCAGTGAAAGTGTCATTAAAACAAACAGCATGTTCTGGGTCATCACCCAAGACTGCTATAACATGAAATACATGGCAGAATGTGGGTAAAACAGAGCCAGAGACATACAATTCTCTCCCAAGGAGTTTAGTCACAGATTTTGTAACTGAGGCTCTGGTTCTTCACATACATGCAAACATAGATTGTGAGGAGTCTGGTACAGGAGAGTGGTCCTACTGGGATCCAGGAGAGCTGCTATGAGCCTCAGAGGCAAGTAATCCTCCTGAAAGTGTGGGACCCACCAAGGCCGAGGAGGAGTTTTGTCATAAGATGTAACATTAAACACTGTGGAATCCTTCCTGACCTATATTATGTGACCAGGACCAGAAAATAAAGTTCCAGTGTCTTACCAGAACAGTCATGTCAGACTCAAGGTCTGCGTCTAGACTGGCAAGTTTTTCTGCAAAAGCAGCTGCTTTTGTGGAAAAACTTGCCAGCTGTCTACACTGGCTGCTTGAATTTCCGTAAGAGCACTGACAATCTCATGTAAGATTGTCAGTGTTCTTGCAGAAATGCTATGCTGCTCCTGTTTGGGCAAAAGCCCTCTTGCGCAAATGCTTTTGCGCAGGAGGGCCAGTGTAGACAACGTGGTATTGTTTTGCGCAAAAAAGCGCCGATGGCGAAAATGGTGATTGGGGCTTTCTTGTGCAAAACCGCGTCTAGATTGGCATGGACGCTTTTCAGCAAAAATGCTTTTGCACAAAAGCGTCTGTGCCAATCTAGATGCTCTTTTCCGCAAATGCTTTTAACGGAAAAACTTTTCCGTTAAAAGCATTTGCGGAAAATCATGCCAGTCTAGATGTAGCGAAGACGTGTTGTTCACATATACCACTTCTACATTTTGTTAAAAAAATACAGCCCTAAATATCTTATTTAAATGAAAGAAGACAAGGAAATTTAGAGTTTTGAGACATTTATGTCACATAATACACTTATCATGTCAAGAAAATGTAATGTGCTAGTAACCATTATCAGGTACACTGTAGGTGTTGAAATAATAATTGTTTTGATTAAGAACAGTAGAAGAGTTACCTGGCATTCCCCAGATATCTCAGGCACGTAGCTGAGAGCTTTGGGAGTGCAGGGCATGGGGGTGTGCAAGATTCAGGGCAGGGGCCACAGAACTTGGGTCACAGGACAGGGGTATGTGAGTTATGGGAAAGCTCACTGGGACTACCCATAGTACCAAGACCATACCCCCTTGCTCCTCCTGGGAGGCAGGGCTGTGGCACCCAGCCCCCGGTTGCCGGCTGCATAGTCCGACCTGGACCTGACAGGCCCTTAACATGTTGGGGGTCTGGAACTGCATGGCCCAGCACTGGCAGGCCCTTGGGCAGCATGGGAAGGAGACCCGGGCTGCATGGCCCAGTCCCAGATGCTGGCTCCTGTGAGGAGGGGTCAGCCCCAACCTTGGAAGCTCCTTGATGATGGGAAGTCCAGGGCTGTACTGCTCAGCCCTGGTGTTGCTCCTAGGGATGGGGGGGGGGAGGCATGGTGGCAGTGTACAGACTCTCTAAAATGTGTGTGTGTGTGTGTGTGTGTGTGTGTGTACATAATGCATTGGCACTTTGACAGCTTTCCTAAGAACTCATTATCTACTTATTGTCTCTTTCTACCCAGTAAGTCTTTACGAGCAATCCTGGTAACTAGAAATTGCTGTTAACAGATCATGTTTCTAATTAATGAATGAACTGCTGGACAAGCTTGCTGGCATTGCTAAAATGCTTTTTCGTCTTAGAATATGTTTGCAAGTTAGCCAATGAGAAGATGGGCATGAAGGCTGAGGGGAATTAATTGATTACAATGTCAGAGTGAGCAGGTTAACACTCACATTGCAGTAGATTTGGTCTGACACCGTAAATGAGAAAGGAGAGAGGAACAATGTATGCATCACACTACAACAGCATAACACTGAGAAGCAATAAGGTAGTTCATCAGAGAAAAGGATTCTCAAAATTGTTAGCATTTGAAATGTAGTAATTTATATAAAAGGAAATAGTTGCTGCCTGGCTTTACCCAGTTCAGTGCATGCTGGGTAGTAGTTAGGGCTCAGGGGATTTAATGATATCCAGGGTCTGTACACCAATTAACTTCAAAACCATGTTTTCATATAAGTTTTATTGCCCCTGTATTTGATCTTCCATCCAAAATGTGAAAACCCTTCTACATTTGGTTCAAAATGGGGTTGCACTTTTGTGTGTATGTGTGCGAGAGAGAAACACACAAGTTCATAAGTCCTGAAGCTGTTTTACTTTAAAAAGTCCACATCTGAATGAGCAATATTTTTCTGGGTATGATTCACTATGTGAATAGAGCTAGTGAAAAAAAACAGGGACATTTTTCTTGGAAAAATTCTCCTATTTCCATCAAAACCTGTTGAAATTCAAATTTTCTCTGCCAGCTGTAATTGTGAGGAGCCCTGACAACAGGGAGGGGGCACGGGGACAACTGTCCTGGGGCCCAGCAATTCAAAAGGGCCCAGGATTCCCTCCCACTTCTGATGCTATTGTGGCAGCACTGGTGGCTGGAGACCTGGCTCCTTTAAACCACCACTGTAGCCCCATGTGGCATGCTTTAGGTGGTGCTAAAGGCTGGCTACCCCAACCCAACCCCTACAAACTGAGGCCACACCACTTCCACCTGAGGCCCCACCCCTTCTGGGAGCATGGAGCCACCCCTGTTACTTCCCTGTTGGCTCCCCTGATTGTGAGCAAGTGGCACTAGAGAAGGAAGTAAGACTAGTGGAAGCTGGAGGTAGAAAGAAAAAACAAAAGATATCTTAACACACGAACTCTTGAAATCAGTGAGAAGGAGCAGGAAGGTGGAACATTACAGAGAGATGCTATCCTTGCTCATAAAGTGATCCCAACACATTCCCAGCCCCTAAATTACCCCCAGAAATAAATGTCCTTTACTGCCCGGCCATCTACTGGAGAGAAAAAATATACCTTGAGTCTGTTATTTCTAAAAACGAGTAGTCCTGTAGTACCTTAGAGCCCAACAAAAATAAATAGTATCATGAGCTGTCATGGGTAAAACGCACTTCATTAGATGAATTGGAGTAGAAATAACAGTAACCAAAATATATTTAACAACAAAAAAAGTACCTGTCAATTGTAGGACCAGTGTTAATGAGGCTAATTAAGTGGTCTGAAAGTGTCCCATTCTTAGCTTTAGATGTAAAAATGCAGTTGTTAAAGGGAGGGGAGACTGGCTTTATAATGCAACATGCAGTTAATGTTTTTGTGCAGTGTCAGATTTATAGAAGAATACCAATTCCACACTCTCTCTGTAGCTGGCTACTGAAATTCCTCTGTAGAAGAATGGCTACTTTTAAATCCATGATTGAGTGACCAGACAGTTTAAAATGTCCTGATACAGGTTTATGTGTGTTATTATTTCTGATGTCTGACTTGTATCAATTTATCCTTAGTTATAGAGATTGTCCAGTTTGGCCAATATACATGGCAGAGGGACATTGCTGGTACTTGATGGCATATATCACATTAGTGGGTGTGCAGTTGTATGAGCCCCTGATGTGGTGGCTGTTAGGTCCTGTGAGGTGTTGCTTGTAGATATGTGTGAACAGAGTTGGCAATGGGGTTTGTTGCAGAGGTAGGTTTCTGGGTGAGTGTATCTGAGGTGGCTGCTGGAAAATATTTTATTTCAGGTTGGGGGGTTGTCTGTAGGCAAGGATTTTCCTGTCTTCCAACATCTGTGAGAGTGAGGGATTGTTTTCTAGGATTGGTTGTTAATGATGCACTGGAGAGGTTTAAGCTGGGGGCTGTAGGTGATGACTAGTGGTGCTCTGTTATTTTCCTTGTTGGGCCTGTCTTGAAGTAATTGATTTCTGGGTACTCGTCTGGATCTGTCAATCTTTCTTCAATTCCCCGGGTGGGTATTGAAGTTTTAAGAATGCCCGATAGAGATTTTGTAGGTATTTGTCTCTGTCTGTGTGATTGGAACAAATCCGGTTGTTGCTTCAATCCCAAATGGATTTAGTCAGGCACTTGAACATTCTGAATTAGATAAAACAAGTTTATTAACTACATAGAGAGAAACTTCCAGTGAGTACAAGTAACAAAGTCTGAAATGTTTCAAGAAAAATAAAGAAAAACACAACTGGATTCTACAAAGTATGATAGATTCAAAGCAAAGTTTGGTCACCATGTGCTTTCAGTAGCTTTAATGACCAAACTCTTTAGGTCAGGACCCATCCCCTAGAGTCCAAAGGCTGCTTTCTTTGTATCTTTAAGTGCAGTGATTGTGATGGGCAGGGAGGGAAGGGGGTCTTTGACAGTTTCAGTTCCTCTTTTTTGAAAAACATTTCCAGCTGAGAACCAGGAGCTGAAGAGTCTATGTGGAAGGATATTCACTGTTGATCTTTTTCATCTCTTTGAACTTCCTTTGTCTTTCCTTCCTGTTTGATGACGCTGTTTATTGCTTAAAGGAAAGTGAAGACAAGTTCACATTCCTTTCTTTTGGACAGATTTAAACTTCTCTTTGCCAATGTCTGTCTGGGGTTTGGAACATGTGTTAGTGTCACCAAAAAGTACAATCTCACATACAAGGTTGCTTATTTTACCAGGACAACATGGACCAGCAAATTACAAGTTTTTAAATCCTATCTCACAAGACATGCTAGGCACAAAAATTACTACAATAGATTCTAGGCTGGGAACACAGAGGTATATTCTGTCATACTCTCAAAGCTCCTCTCTAGGCCTGTTGTGGCAGGAAGGATCTAGTGCCAGAGATTTTGCTGGCATTATTTCACTCTATCATCTTTGCCACACACCAGTTAATGGCAGGATTTCACTTGTAAATAGGATTTGAGTTGGTAAGTTTCAGATGAAAGGCTGTAAATCACATTATTAAATTTCCTGAGTAAATACCATGCCTCTTTGTCCTTTCAAATAACAAATTGCTTCTTTTAAACATAAAAGAAAAAACTTAATATTGGTAGCAATTGTCCTTATTATCAATAATTTTGGAATAATATTCATGTGACAATTAATATCTTGTATTTAAAACTGAAAGATTTCATCTAGATGTGTACCCTCTTGTAGTTGTAATCTTTTTGCCAGGAACTGGCAGCAAAAAAAAGCTGAGTTTCATTTTCTAGCAATTCCATCTGAAAACATAATTGACAATGGCTCAAGTCCCCACTCAGAATCTATATATGAGCTCTTGTTTTATGTTTCTTTTCTGTGGAAGAGGCTAGTAGGGAGCCGTGTGCTCTGAGAGAATCAGTCTTTTGATCACGGCAGAGCCCTGATTAGGGGGCAGGGCTTCCCTGATTAGGGACCCTCTTAAGGCAGTCAAGCAGCCAACCAGTGGCACAAGAGCCAGCAAACAAAACTGAAAACATGGGAGTTTGTGGAGGAGATCTTTTGGAGGGGAAAGGAGGCAAGTCTTTGTTTCTAAGAAGCAATGACTGAGTTCGTCTGAGTATTTGTTTGCTTCCTGGATTGTTTTCTACCTTGTTTTCCAATATGCAGAAGCTGGACAGAGGCAGCATGTTGTAAGATCACGAGTCTTTGATCATAATGAAACCCTGACTAGTGGGAAGGCTTTCCTAATTATGGGGCCTATAAAGGTAATTAGCCGTCCAGCCATTGACACAGGAGAAGTTGTATAGGAGCCAGCAAACTGCTAAAAACATTGGAGCTTGTAGGGGGAGTTTAGGGGAGGGGCAGTGTGTGTGTGTGTTTGTGTTTCTTCTCAGGTGCTTAGAAGGATGGGCTATAAATGCTAGCCAGGAAGCAGTGGGAGTAACCAAAAGACAATGAAGATGACTGTAGATGGCAGTTAAAAGATATACATTTCCCTGAAATATGTACAAATGAAATACATCATGAAAGATCTGATGGAAGAGAAGATCCAAAGTTTGGAGACACACTTAGGAACTATGATAGAATATCAAATGGGATGGAAGGAGAGAGGGGGCTGAAGGGAAAATTTGAGACTTCCAGGTGAAAATTGGACTGGAGACCTCTGAGGGTAGACTTCTGGATGAGGCAAATGGCTGGAGAAGAAGAAATATAGCTGAAGGTCAGGTATGCTGAGTTGATAAATGAAGGAGCATGGTAATCAGTAACAGCAGATGGAAGGGCAAGAAAAAAAAGAGTGTCTAGTCCTGTAAGAACAGGGGAAGCATTAAATGTGACAGCCAGAGTTTGGAGCCCAAAGAAGACTCAGCATCCCCCAACACACACTCTGTCTCCCTCCAAACACCTACACACATACACACACACCAACACACACACTTTGGTTGAAAAGTGGCTGGCAATCTAGTAGGATGCCCATGGAACGAAGGGATTGAGAATCCTCTATCAGGATGATGTTCCTGCCCCATGAGGCATTATAAACCCTTCCCCAGGCACCCTGTTACCAGATGCCCACAATGCAATGCTCTGTGTTGATCCAAGAACTGCTAGTGTGAATGTACTCTGCGCAGCCAAGGAGCATAGTGTGAACATGTAACAACAGTTTATTTAAAGTGCTTTAATTAAAATGGCATAACTTTCGGTAACAAAACTCTGAGGTGTAGAAATAGCTTAACATTTACATGCAGATTCTGAAACAGCCTAGCAGGACTGAAAATCAGAACAATCCAGATCTGCACAGAGGAAGACTAAAATTTAATGTAATACTATTCAGTATCAATAAAAATAGTTGCTGTCAGAAACACAACGTGCTATTTTCATTGTGACTCAGTTGTGGACTATTTAGACATGATAACAGTATTCAAAAAGAAAAATGAAATTGATATGGGGAAAACTCTCTTCTGAGCCTCGTATTTCAAACATGCAGAGAATGCCATCTTAGGATGCCACCTGATGTGCTGATATACCATTGAGCCTGCCTGTTCCGGTAGCCTGGGCACCCTTCTAGCCTGTTTTACTGAACCAGATTGTTAAACCTCCTTCAGCTCACACATAGGCAGGGCCACACCTAACTGCAGAATGAAAGATACTGAGATCAGCTGTGGGAAGACTCAGATTAAGGGACTTGCCCCAGCACCCTGGTATCCACCTTCCTTGAAGTGAACACCCAAAGAAAATAATATGAAATTTGCCTTCTCCTTCAATGTGGAGGAAAGTGTGCACAGTCTCTTCCTCCCCCTTCCTCCATTAAGAACTATGCAAGTGGAATTATATTATGAACAAGAAATAAGTTTATTAATGATAAACAACAGATTTTAAGTGGTTAAAGAGGTAACAAAGCAAAGCAGATTACTAAGCAAATAAAACAATGCATGCACACTAAGCTCGATTCATAAACACTACAAATTATAATTTCGCACCCTAGATATTGTTATGGGCAGATTACCAATAATCTAGAAAGGTAGCTACACCAGACTGCAGTTTGAGACCTCAGGTATTATTACTCACAAATGTGGCATCCTTTCATCTTGGGATCAAGTGTTTGCCCCCTTGTTCAGTTCTTGTTTCCAGTGTTTTCTTCAGTCTCATTTTGGGGGAGAGGGAGGGAAGAGGAAGGGCAGAGGAGAATCATAATGTTATTACTCCCTTGCGTTAAATAGCTCTTGTCTAAGGTGGGAACTTTTTGTCTTCCAATGGCAAAACATGGGCCTTCCAAAAGGGGAGGAGGTGTATCCAGTATCAAGTGACTTAGAAAACTATCTTTGCAGGGCTGTGGCAGTCATTACTTACAGGCTATCTTGAGTGTCAATTATAAGATTAAGCTCTTTTATAGTCCTTTGTCTTTGCTAATGGACCATCAGCCCTGTCTGGATTTTTCATTATTGTACCTGAAGGGATAGTGTGGGTGACACCCAAAGAAGCACATTGGAAAAACAGATGCATGGTCAATATAGAAATGATAAGGGCACACAGACTAGATAATCACATTCAGTAAATAAAAACCTTTCCGGTGATATCATACATGAACCATCTTGCATAAAGTGCATCTCAGTTACATCATACCCATATCATGTCACATTTAGATGTATTCAGGCTGACTTGGCCTGATGAAATTAATCTTTGGGTATTTAAAGGACTAGCAACTTAGAACCATTATCAATGATATCTGAGATCTTCTGGGGAATGAGAAAGAATCCAAAGAAATGAAGACGGACACGCATAGCACCCATCTTTAAAAATGAGAACAAAAAGGATACAGAGAATTATAGAGCAATTGGCCTAACTTCAATAACTAGAAAGATACCAGAACAAATTATTAATCTGTTTGTCAGCACCAAGAGGATCCTAGTGCTATTAAGGAATAGCGAAAATCATGCCAAATCAACCTAATTTCTTTCTTTGACAGGATATCTTATCTAGTGATTAGAAAGAAAGATGTAGACTTGATATGTATTGATTTTAAGAAGGCTTTTGACTCAATTTCACATGAAATTCTCACAGATCAATGAGGGAATTGTGGTTTAGATGAAATTACTATTAGATGGGTGTACAACTGGTTGAAAGACTATAGTTATTAATGATTTTCTATCACACTGAAGGAATTTATCTAGTGAGCCTATAGAGGTTACTTGTGAGTACAATAATATTCAATAGGTTCATTAATGACTTGGATAATGATGTGGTGAGTACACCTGCAACATTTTCAGAAGACACCTTGCTAGGAAGAGTAGCAAAGACTTTGGAGAACAGAATTAAAATTCAGAATCATTGACAAATTAAGAATCACTCTGAAATCATTATGGCTACATGTAGACTACAGGCTTCTTTCGGAAGAAGCTTTCCTGGGAAGAGATCTTCCAAAAATACTCCTTCCAAAAGCGATCTGCTTTTTCAAAAGAGAGCATCCAGACTGAATGGACACTCTCTAGCAAGTAAGCTGTGATTGCTATGGATGGAATGGCCACCAGGGCACCTGTGCTTTTTCCTCTTTCCTCGTATTCCTAAAGAACTCCCTCTTCCCTGTTCACACACGCCTTTTTGCAAAAGAGCTCTTTTGCAAAAAGGCTTCTTCCTCGTAGAATGAGGATTACCAATGCCTGAAAACCCCTCTGTTATTTTGATTTTCTTGTGGAAGAACGCAAGTGCAGTGTTGACGTTCCTCAAGTTTTTTAAGAAAAATGGCCGTTTTTCTGACAAAACTCTGTAGAGTAGACATACCCTAAGATGAAATTGTAGTTCTACTGAAAAGCGTCTAGGGGACAGTGTTCACTGATTAATCAGCCCCACCAGACAGAGGTTCAGGGCTCTGTGCATAGAACTGACTGACTGGGTGGGGCTGATTAATGGCTTGTGAAGCTATGCTGCCCTGCAGTTTAGAGGGAACACCACAGGGATTATAGTGGATCTGAAAATGAATGAGTCAACAATGTAATCCAGTTGCAAAAAAGGCTAATATCATTCTGGTGTTTTGGGGGAAAACAGATTCACTCCTGCCTACTTTCTAGCCCACAAATGATTTGGAGACTTTCTTCTGTTCTAAGTTTCAGAGGTGTAGCCATGTTACTTTGTTTCAGCAAAAACAAGGAGTGCTGTGGTATCTTAAAGACTAACAAATGTATTTGGGCATACATTTTTGAGAGCTAGAGCCCACTTTGTCAGATACATGAAGTGGACACTTCAGTTTGGCAGGCGTATATGTGCATGCAAAAATGAGTGGGTTACTTTACTATGTGTAAGCAGGGGAATGGCCCCGCTATTGTGGGGAACTTTCCTGGTTTCTATACTACCCTGGTGAAATGGACCAGCAAAAGGATCTGAGTCCCTACTCACACTTCTTTTACCCAAAGGTCAGCCTGACCCTGCAGGCTCCCCTTCCACTCTCCTGAGTAGCAGAGTCCTCAAAACCCCAACAAGGCTGGGACCAGGTTTTCTGGGGCTTAATCCCCAACCTTGTAGTCACTTGGGGCAGGGGCTAGGGTGTCCCCACTCCGGGGTGCTCTCTGCACACTGCATGGTTTCTTGACCCAGTGATCATTTCATACAGTTCAAAGCAAATACAATTTATTAAACAACAACTGATTAAAAAGAAAAGAATAAGGAGAAACGAGAAAGGTTAAATGAGAACACCTAGTCCTGCTCTGTAGCATGGGGACATCACAAACAGCAGTCTGCAGAGTGTAAGGACAGTTCACAGTCTGTTCCTTATAGGTCCCAAGGCTCTTTCTTAGGCCCTGGCTGTGCTGCAGGGGGCTGCAGGTTGGACACGCTTGCTCTGGCAGTGACCACATAGCCTCAGGCTCTAGGTGGCAGGACCCCTCTCCCAGTTGGAGTTACAATCCCTCTCTAAATCTGGCCTGCAGGGCCTCTTGGCTGATGGCCTGTCCCTGCCCAGAGCCTCTTTTCCCCCTTTTGCTGGTCCCAGCTGCTCACCACACCCAGCTGCAGACTGTGCTGCTTTGCCAGACTCCAGCTCCTTGTGTTGCTTCCCTGACCCCTTTGGCTCTCTGGTCACTGCAGGTCTGCCCTTCAGTGTAGCTTAAACTCATTGGGCTGTTTGTACCTGGCTTTGACACTGCAGGTTTGTCTCTCCACACAGCTTGCTTTTCCTGCTTCTCTTCTCAGCTCGCTTTCCTTTTCTCACAGAGACCCAGAAAATCCCAACTCACACAGAGGACAGAACCTGGCCTTCTAATTCTCTCATTGATCTGTCCAACCTATCAATCAGGCTGAGCTGGAGTATTGGCCTCTTCCCATTGTCCCTGGGGTCTGTTAGTCTCAGGGCCCCGATTTCTCATGTACTCTTCCCCTTTTGGTACTGGGAGCTGACCAACCAAAAACTCCCACTTACATATGTGGAAGACCAGTGTGAAAAAGGGCAATTCAATCATGAGGAAAATTGTCTGTTTGTATCTGCTTGGGGGTTTTTTCCCTCATGAAACTGATGGATTTCCACTTCATATGGCTAAATTCAGTGCCTTGCATGGTGACAAGTTTCAGCAAATTCACCTACAATTTATCGGAGTTTATATAAGTCCTTTGTCAGTTGCTGCTCTCATCACTTCTTTTCTTAGGATCATGAAATGTACAATTTCTTTATCATTTTCATCCAAATTGCCTTCAATCATAAGATTCAAAACCAGTTCCTCCCTATTAATCAGAGTCAAGTCTAAAGGGGCTGCCTTGTCCCTATTTTGCTTTGGGTAAACATCCAAAAGCCTTGGTGCTATTCAGAGCAAATATTTTTCTGGTTCAGGTATTTCACACAAGATAGCTTTCCAAAAATCCCTGGTTTCAGCCTAGGTAAAAATGTCACCGGAGCAATTCATAATATAGTGTTTGTTTGTTTGATGAGCAATTAGATTACATATTAATTAATTAGGCAAGGTATTTGAAAACATTCCTAAATATTATTCAGCTTATTCTGTTTTGAAAAAAATCAAGCATATTAAATTTCTTTCCTTTCCTACTTAAGATCATTGGCACCAGGATGTTCAGGTCTTAGATGCCCATATCACACTGGCATGTCATCATTTTGGAAAGAGTTGTTTGAAAATCTACAGTTAGTGTTGGCCATCTATTGCATTGACTAGAAAGTGACATTCCTATTTTGTTTTATCAGAACTTAATTATTCATTGGATCTTTTAAACCTACTTGTTACATTATACAGAACATTTGAAGTGAATGTTGAGTAGCTGGATAAAAAGGCAATTTTGTGTATCCACAAAATCTGTTTCTGTCTCCATCCCAGTCAACTGTAATAGGCTTGTTTGTTTTAGAAATCCATGTTTCTGTATTGCAAAATTGGCAGTTGAATTGTAGCATTTCATTTACTCAGTCATTTCGGCTTTGATTTAAAAGAAGACAGCTTGAATTCCTGAGTAAAATTTTTTGTTGACTATTTGAGTTGATTTGTTTCCATGTACAAAATGGATATAGTAATTGGAAACACCTGGGGTTTTTTGGTATGTGTGTGTATGTGGGGGGGGGGGGGGCTCTTCGATTTTGTTTACCGTGTTTTTGTTGAAATGATTTAAGTTATCATCTGTTTGGAAAAATTGGAATGCAACCATCTCCTTTAATGGGTGCTAGAATATTTTAAATGACTTTTCCTCCCTAAAGCTGTAACTCTGAAGCACACAGGCGCCCTATCATCTGTTTGGAAAAGTTGGAATGCAACCATCTCCTTTAATGGGTGCTAGAATATTTTAAATGACTTTTCCTCCCTAAAGCTGTAACTCTGAAGCACACAGATTATATTTGTTTTGTATTTTTTTCTTTTTTAAAGAAAAAATATTTGTTTTGTATTTTTTTTCTTTTTTAAAGAAACATTGGATTCTAGTATATTATTTAAGGAAGTGATTTAAAATATAACAAAATTTTTCACTGATGATTTGTTGGTTCTCATAAAATGTCTTTTCAACTTTGACCTTGTTAACTATTAAATTTGATGTTGAGTGTATTGAAATATGAGGATAAAGAAAGATGCAGATTTTTGAAGCCCATTGAATTTTGGTGGAACTTACAGTCTAATAATGAGATTCAAACATACTTCTATCAATGTGGTTCAAAATTCAGAAACACCTGTGTTGCAGACCATCTGCTTACAAAATCTTATAAGACTGTGGTATTATCACATCTGAGCACAAACTCCAATCCCAGATCATAATGTCCAGGCCCCAAACTCTAGGCTTGGGCAAAATTTTCAGAAGTGTGTAAAACTATGTCTACACTTTGAGTTAGATGTAGGATTCTCCTGATCACTTATGCATATTTGTACCACCTCTAAGTGAGAGCACTGCATTCTCTCATTACAAAGGGTAACAGGCAAAGGGGAAGCAGATGCTGATGCTATGCTGCAAATATTAGCCCCCCTAATCCATTTCTTTATTCTTTAGGAGATTCCTTCTCTACTTTGCTTCTAATTCTGGGCTTATCAGGGAGCTATTACACTGACCACTTTCCACCAGGAGACACAATCAGTTTCACAAATTAATAAAATCATTGCTTCTAAAGCAAGAAAGGACCACTTTGATCTTGTACTCTGATCCTCTAGTCCTGCATACTAGGCACAGATCTCCCCTGAAACAATTACTAATTGAACTAGAGAACATAGATTTAGAAATAAAATCTTATTTTCCGTGTTACTAAATCAGTTCCCCACACTAAGGCAGAACCAAGGTAATCCGTTATGCATATTTCTAGTCTGAATTTGTTTAGTTTTAACTTCCCATCATTGGAATATTATACTGATGTTTGCTAGTTTGTCACATCATCAAATATTTGTTCTCCTTCTAGTCACTTAGACACTGTGACCCTTTGACCATCTCTTTATTAAGCTAAATTGATTCAGCTTATGGAGTCTATCACTTCAAGGCATATTTTCCAATTCTTTAATCATTCGCATGGCTCTTCTCTGTGGCTCAAATTATCAACTTTCTTCTTGAATTATGGACACAGAATGGGATACAATATTCCAGCAATGCCGAATAAAAAGATAAAATAACCTCTTGATGGGTACGTCTACACAGTAGGTCTAAACTCGAAATAAGCTATGCAACCTGAGCTACGCTAATTGTGTAGTTTAAACTGAAATAGCTTATTTCAAATTTGGACATGTCTACACAGCACTTATTTCAAAATAGAGCACTCTTCTTCTGACTTCCCTTACTTCTTGTACAATGAGGTTTACAGAAGTCAGAGTAAGAAGCCTGTTATTTTGAATTTATTTTGAAATAATGGGCTTGCTGTGTAGACATGCAATACATTATTTCAGAATAACATCCATTATTACAAAATAACACTGCTGTGTAGATGCACCCTATGCCTTCTTGAGATTTCCTGTTTATCCCCCATAAATTTTGCTGGAATTCCAACTCGTTATCTTTTCCTTGTAATCAACCACAAACATATCAGATATCAAGACTGGTCAAATAATTTAGCTACCAGAAGATTTGCTGTTCTTGTAGAGCTTGCTCATACCCAAAGGCCAATTGGCTCCCTGTCAAGGACTAGGGATTGCAGCAGAGAATGTTTTGGCAACTGGGCAAGCATAGCTGCTCTGCAGCAGGCTACCTGACTGACTACATCAACTAATTGTTTTGGAAGGACAACTGGCCATCTCATAGCCCAGCAGCAGCTCTTTGACAGTGTGACATAGTCATACCTTCCTGTGCTGCCTCTTGACTTGCTCCTGTCCTTCTCCAGCCTTTCTCTTAGTTCTGTTCCTGCCTTGCTCCATCCTTTCTACCTCAGCTTGCCCCTGATTCTGGCTTCTCTCTTCACCCTGGTTCCTGATTCCATTTTTGATCCTCAGTATGGCTTGTGGTTTCCTGTCCTGATCTTTGGTATGGTTATTAGTTTCTAGTCTTGAGACCTGATCTTTGGATTTGATCCATTTCCTGGCTCCTGCTTTGATCACTAGGTCTGACTGCCCAGATCCCAGTGTCTAACAAACTCTCCAGGTAGCATCTCAGGTAAGGTCACAATTATTCTCAGGATGAGGCTTTCTTTAGACAGCTAACAAAAGTTCCCAGATCACAGGTCCTGGTTCTCATGGGGTACATCAATCACCCTCACATTTGCTGGGAGAGCAATACAGCAGTTCACAGACAATCCTGGTAGGAGCATTTTATCATTTCCTAACATTTGTATCACTCTCATTTGCCTTCAGAGAATTTTATGAATAATTAAATAAAATCAGAAGAGCAGGTAGGAGAGATCGTAATTTACATCATTTAAAGTGCTTCAGATTCCAACTTTAATAGGATAGTGCTGTGGAATTCACACTCCCTTTCCACAAAGGAGGAAGATTCATGATAATAAGAGAACTTACAGGTCCAGAAGTGGGATGTTACAAATGTTTATTAGAATTCCTTTTTTTCTGGATTATATCATTTTAAGCCACTTTTTAAAAGGAATACAGGTTGGATTTCCCTAGTCCAGAACCCTAGGGACATGACTGGTCCCAGATGATGAATTTTGCCAGACCAGGGGAGGTCATTTCTAGCCCTCCTGCTGCCAGCCCAATCCCCTGCCCTACCACTCCAATGGGCTTCCCAGCTGGGCTGTGCCAGCCTTTGCAGGTCTTCCCCTCCCCTGCAGCCCAGTTGAGCTGTGTGCCAGGCTCCCCTGCTCCCTTGGACAACTCAGCTGGGTCATGCGTCCTTGGCTTCCCAACACCCCTCCCACTTCTGCCCAGCGGTTGCAGCCCAACTGGGCCATGTACCAAAGTCCCGACTCCCCCACCCACCACGGCATACCAGGCTCCTGATCCCTTCTCCTCCTGCAGCATGCCAGGACTCTCTGATCCTGGATCATCCGTGGTGTTGCCGGATCACGGATGTTGCCGGACAAGAGAGTTCTGTTTATAGAGCCACAACTTGTACTTCATTTGCAATTCCATATAGTCAGTCTTATAATATGCACACACACACAATTTGTTGATGTGTAATATTCACTCAAGGGATGCAGCTGTTATTTCACAGAGTCTTTTTGTTCCCTTCTATAATGGTCATAATAAAAGCTAACCATTTTTATCATTTTCCTAGCCTTCTCCTTAGAGTCCTCACACATAAGCTTAATCAAGGCGAGGAACTGTTTGCCCCTTTTCATGTCCCCATGGCTGCTAATGTCATTTTCTTGTTGATTGCAACACTAACATGACAATACTCCCCAAAGAACTCTTGTCATAAGACTTACTATGTTATCACTCCATTCCTTTTTACCGTTAAGATGTTGACTTATTAAAGTATATAGGTTTAACCTTTGGGATTTGTTTCTAATGAAATTTTAGTCTCATGTCCAAAATTAAATGTGTGTACTCTCCTTCCCAAGGGAGCAACTTTTTGCACAATGTTACCACTGACAGGACAACAAAAAATGCTAGAAATGGCAATAGATGAAAAACAACACTAGCCAACTAAAGAGTCAGTGAACTAAATAGCAGTTTCCCTTGTCCTCTGTTGGATCATGGAAGAGTGGGAGGAGAGTACTACCATCAGTGTCTAAAAGAGCCTGGTATATTCCTGTACTTCTGGAAACAAGGGGCAGAAGAGGAGAAGAGATCTCAGAAGAGAGATTGGGCAACAAAATGGTAAATGAAATTTAATGTTCATAAATGTAATGTAATGCACATTGGAAAAAGTAATCCCAACTATACATACACTATGATGGGGACTAATTTGGCTACAACTACTCAGGAGAAAGACCTTGGAATCATTGTAGGTAGTTCTCTGAAAACATCCACTCAGTGTGCAGCGGCAGTCAAAAAAGCAAATAGAATGTTAGGAGTTATTATAAAAAGGGATAAAGAATAAGACAGAAAATATCTTATTGCCTCTATATAAAACAATGGTACGCCCACCTCTTGAATACTGCTTACAGACATGGTCGCCTCATCTCAAAAAGGATATATTGGCATTGGAAAAGGTTCAGAAAAGGGCAACAAAAATGATTAGGGGTTTGGAATAGGTCCCATATGAAGAGAGATTAAAAAGACTGGGACTTTTCATCTTAGAAAAGAGGAGACTAAGGGGGGATATGATAGAGGTCTATACAATCATGACTGGAATGGAAAACGTGAATACAGAAAAGTTATTTACTTACTCCCACAATAAAAGGACTTGGGGTTACCATATGAAATGAATACGCAGCATGTTTAAAGAAACAAAAGGAAGTTTTTCTTCACGCAGCACACAGTCAACCAGTGGAACTTCTTGCCAGAGGATGTGGTGAAGGCTAGAACTTTAACAGGGTTCAAAAAAGAGCTAGATAGATTCATGGAGGTTAGGTCCATCAATGGCTATTAGCCAGGATGGGTAGGAATGGTGTCCATAGCCTCTGTTTCTCTGGAGGTGGGTGACAGGGGAGGGATCATGTGATGATTACATGTTGTGATCCCTCCCTCTGGGGCATCTGGTATTGGCCACTGTTGGCAGACAGGATACAGGGCTAGATGGACGTTTGGTCTGACCCAGTATAGCCATTCTTATGTTCTTATGCCCCTTCTGTTAAATTACAGTCTTTACAGATAGACTGTATTTATAGTGTCTGCTAGAACCTAGGATGGATAAAAATCAATGATTTAAACAAATTTTAAAAATAATTTAAATTGGATTTTTTTAATTGGATTTTTTTATTTTTTAAATATCAAATACTAAATTTCTCATTTTAAAATAACAGTTACAATTAAATCTCATCACAAATCTGCAACACATATGTCCCATACAAACGAATTAGTGTGATTTGATAAGTAAATTCCCAAGCTGTTTGCCAAGTTGGATTTTGGTAGAAAAAAAGTTTACTTTAGCTAATCCTTATGGCTTGCTTAATTAATTAACTAGGTTTAGAATCTGTCACTCAAGCATACAATTCAGAAAACTGCAGTAAGAGAAATCTAGTATTGCCACTGAGTGTCATTTTCTTATGTTATATTACATAATACATGCCCCTAATTTTGGAACATCATGACCATAGACCATAATGATGATGCCATTTTTTGAGGTTTACAGGATCTTTCGAAAAACACCCCATTTTCAAAAGAACCGCGTCTAGACTGCGGTTTCATTTTGAAATAGTGCTTTTTCGAAAGAGAGCCATTATATAATTATGCAAATGAATTGTGGGATTTTTAAATCCCAGCTTCATTTGCACTTTCGAAGTGCTTCATTTACATCCCTCTGCTGACAGAGGGATGTACTCTAGACGAAAATGTATGCAGAATCAGGCTCTTAATTTGCCATGGTAATAAACACTAGGAAGGAAAAGTGCCTGGCTGTGTCTTAATAAGTGATTTTGGTTTGTCTTTGTTACATACTCTTTACTAGTTATGACTTACTACATCTTGACTTTACTGTGTAGTAATGAGGCAGAGCTGACGGCAGCTTGAAAACAAACATTTAATTACATAGCCCAGTATTATTGATTTCACAAGGCCATCTTTACTTCTGAGTGCTGTTTAGAAGGCACAGAGTGGACTGAAGCAGAAATGCAATGCATATATTTTTGGTAAGTAATTAAAGCAGAAGTGCTGAGGAAGGGTGCACATGGCATAATTGCTATTTGTCCTCTGAACCTGCAACCTAATTATTATTTTTGTTAACATTAACCTAGTTTACTGAAATTATTATGTTTAAATAATAATATTTTAAAATAAGATATATTAAAAAGTGGTATAATTGTTTATAAATACTAATGGTATTTTTCATTTCACTGTGAGCCTGATCCAAGTGGGCCCTTCTGTCTTATTTCCTGAATACAATCCAACTTGTGAGCTGAGTGCTAACTAGTGAGTGAAAACTAAACATGCACAGTCAGTATGCAGAACCAATAGAGCATGGGAAAGAGTAAATAATTTTGCTTCATTCACTAGTCACCCATGTCCACCATTCAACCAGTGAGCAGAGGGCCAAATTTTGCTCAGAGCAAATCTGGTATAAATTCAGAGTAACTCCAGTCTCCTCAATATGGTTATTGCAGACGTAATCTGTAAACCCAGGCAGAATTAGACTCAGAACAAAATACAGTAGGTATCTTCAAAAACTCTGGCTCATTTACTTAGCCCCTAATCATTTTACTCATTCAGAGCTTGATCCAGAGTCCACTAAGGTCAATGGAAGATTCCAGTTGTCTATAGGGGGCTTTGGATTAGGTCATTAATGTTCACTGCCCAGTTTCATTAAGAAATAAGTCTGCCTAAACCAGTTATCCACTTGTTCCAGCTACCAGGACACATCTAGAATGAATTGTGTTGACAGTTGCTGACAGTGTGGTGTTCTGTCAGATATTAATACATGTTTGGCAGCTTGTCTGTCATCCCTTTGTGTACCTCCTCAGCTCTTCACAGATAGCTGGCGAAGCAGACCTCGAGTTAACCGCCCAATGACCACAAAAATCAGATAAGGGACAAAGAAACATAACTAGGTTTATTGTGAATGAAGCATGGTTCTAATGCAGTGGTATCCAACCTTTTTACACCCAGGATCATTTAAATGACAGAACAAGCCAAGATCTACTGCCCCTTCCTTGAAGCTCTGCCCCTTCCTTGAAGCCCCACCCTCTCTATTCTCCTCCTCTCAATCACTTGCTATCCCCAACCCTTATACTGCTGCTTTTTCCCCCAATTCTTCTGTAGGAAGAGGCTTTTCCAATGTTTGGCCTGGACCAAATGTCAGAAAAAAACCATCTTTTGGAAGCCCCCTTATTCCTCTTGGAAAGAGGAATATAGGGGTGACTGAAAGATCATGTTTGCTCTTCCACTAAAAGAAGTGGAAGAACAAATGCATCCCTGGATACAGAAGTGTTTTTCTGGGATATCTCCAGTCTAGCTGTAACCTCGCTGGGTTGAGACAGGATGTGTAGGCTCTGGGGTGCGAATGAAGGATTTGGGTGTGGGAAGGGGTGAGAGGTGCAAGCTCTGGGAGGAAATCTAGATGCAGGAGAATGTGGATAAGGGGATGTTGGCTCAGGGAGGGAGTGCCAGGCCAGGCAGTGTTGGGTCAGATGTAGGGTTAGGGTACTAAGCAAGCCACAGACTTCTGGATGTGAGGGTTCAGGAATATGGGCTGTGATATGTGAGGGGCTCAGGGCAGGGGGTTCTAGTGTATGATAGGCTCAGATGTAGGATCTGGGGGAAAGAGGAGTGCAAGAGTGTTATGATGCTATAGCCAGATGGGGGTTTGGCCCCAATTTGGGGTTTTTAGCCAGGCTTCATTTTTAAATAAAATTCTATGTCAAAAAGTTTCTGCATTGTCTTTATTTCTGAGAGTGTCAGGGAACGTGTTTTGAGTCAGGGGTCACTGACCCAAGAAAAGTCAGTTGGGGTCACACAAGTGAGATGCAAAAAAAAACCTCCAATCCCCCCCGCCCCGCTAAGCTTCATTAATGTGGCCCCAACTGTGTTGGTGGAAACAGGGGACATAGTACTGTGGAAGGGTGCTAGTGGGTGTTTTGGCAGGGGACAGGGTGCAAGTGGGGACAGAGTTCTGTGGCTGGGGGCAGGGTGCCAGTGGGGACAGAGTTCTGTGGCTCAGGACAGGGTAGTGGGGACAGAATTTTGGGAGTGGGGATGGGAGTGGGGACAGAGTTCTGTGGCTAGGGAGAGGGAACTGGGCAGTGAGGAGTGGGAAGAGGGGAGTGGGGACAGGAGGCGGGGTGCCAGTGGAGGCAGAGTCCCCTGCATCTGCCTCCTCCCAGGATTCTCTCCTCCCCCCAAGAGGGAAGCTGGAGCATGCCTCCTCCGGGCCCGACTCCTCCATCTCCCCTTCCCCCAGGGCACAGGGAAATCCTGCATGTGCCTGTCCTGGGGCAGAAACACCCCCTCCCCATGGCACAGGGAAACCCCACACGCACCTGCCCCAGGGCCAACTCATCCCTCCTGTGCAGGTACAGGGAAGTCGCCATGCTCCTCCACTGGGGCTAATGCCCCCTCCCGCAACGCACCCGGCAGAGCAGCCAGCGCACTTCCGGAACCCCCAGAAGTGGTGCTAAGCTGCAGGATTTCCGTCCACCCATGGGAAGCCGGCACTACCTCCATTTTCACTGGAGGTAGGTAGTGGGGCTTCTCGGGGTGGGGGAGAAAATGGGGGGAGCAAACGCCTCACAATCGACTGGTTGAGACCTCGCGATCGACCTGTTGGTGACCACGGTTCTAATGTCTTGGCTCAAAGGTTACAGGTATGCTAATACATATACGCCACCAGCACGGCCAGTGGCAGGACTTTGCATTGTCCTCTTGGCCAGACAAAGGCAGTCTCTCTAAGGGTGTGTCTAGACTACAGAGTTTTGTCGACAAAAGTGGACTTTTGTCGACAAAACTATACCTGCGTCTACACTACCGATGAGTTCTGTCGACATAACGTCGACAGAACTCAGCAGTTTTGTCAACGCTGGTAAACCTCATTTCACAAGGCATAACGCCTTCTGTCGACAGAGTTCTGTCGACAGAAAGTGTTATTGCATGTAAACTATCCTTGCATCTATACTGCCATGTCGACAAAGCAGCTTGCTTTGTCGACAGAACAGAATGTAGTGTAGACGCTCTTTGTCGACAGAAGCTTTGTCGACAGTATCTGTCGTCAAAACTTCTGTCGACAAAAGCCTGTAGTCTAGACGTACCCTAAGATACATTTTTGTACACAGATACAAACAAGTTACATTATATTACTTCTGAGGTATTTAAGTGTCACTCTCTGATGTATGCAGATTCGACCCATCACCTTGTAAATGTTGGTTCATCCAAAATATCCCTATCCATCATGTAGTCATGGCCTTATCCTTAGAATGGATCAATATTTTCTTGTTATTTATGGGGTGTGCGGTGGTGGTGGGGGCACTGGATACTATCTTGGAATACATTTACATGACTTAGACCTAGTACTTCTTAGGAAATTGAGTTTCTGAAATATAACCCTGTTCTTGCGAGACTCGATGAGACTCCATCAGCAAGGCCTGCCTCTTGCTCACATCTTAGCTTAGTTTTATATCAACACAATGTTGACTACTTTGGTTCAGGCTTTAGGCCTTATACCAGGCCTCTGATACATGGGCTTATGTTTCAGGCCCTCTTCCTACTACACCTGGTTATCCCAAGTTCTTTTATATACTTCACATTTTGGAACAGTTGCAGGTATGTGAATCTTTATTTTCATTAATGTTATCTTTGCTGAAGCTAGCTGTAAATGATAAGGGAGACTCCACACCCAGACTTGAGAAAATAAGCTCTTCATTCCATCTCACCTGTAGGCAAAGGACAAATTATATTACATAGCTGGGCAAAAATCTGGGCAAAAATTCTTTTGTCGAAATGTTTCTCTGTGACAAATAGCTTTCTAACCAAAATTATTTTTCCCAGTGAATTTTTAGTTTAATAATTTTCCTGTTTTTTCAATTAAAAAAATCGACAAACATAAATGTGCTGGTTTCAGAAAAAAATAATTCCATAGTTTTGAATGTAATATAGTAGAATCTCAGAGCTGAACATTGACTTAATACAGCTTTCAAACTGTACTACGCAGAAAACGTGCAGCTTGTAACTGTCTTAATTTAAATGAAACAGGCATAGAAAAGTTTCCTTACATTGTCAACTCTTTATTTAAACTTTCTCTCAAGTTTTTAGAAGCTTACATTTAACACAGTATCCTTCTTTATTGTTGTATGTGTATGTGTGTGTGAGTGTGTGCACCCACATGTGTCTGCTGTTGCCTGATTGCATATTTCCAGTTCCAAATTATGTGTGTGGTTAACTGGTCAGTTTATAATTCTGAGGTTCTAGTTTGTGCTTTTTTCAGAAACAAAGAATAAGTTATGATAAATTTTAAAATTTGAAATTCTCTATTGAAAGGAATTTTCTATTTTCTACTTCATGTATTAAATATCTATCCATACTGTCACTGCTTTTGTGCCTTATTCTGAGCAAGATATCCAAGAAATAGTAACTTGCTATAAATATTTTTAAAAGAACTTTGCTGTTAATGTCAGTATAAAAAAGTACATTCTTTTCCATTTTCCACCCTAACACCTTCCTTGAGATTAAAGCGCTTTGAAGACACACAATACTGCATGTTGCATCTTCTCAATATAGCAGGTGTATTCAACAATGAAATTAGGTTGATACCCATCATAATTTTTCATTATGCCCAGGAAGATTATGGTTCTCTTAACTGAATTATGTCTCCTAGCTATGAATTTAATAGTTACTTGGAGTACATCATTCATTATATCAAGCAATGTGAGATCTTGATTTATGTTGAATGTTAAATGAATACAGGGTGTTGAGCTATTATATGAGTAATAGTATTGGTATCTTTTTGGTGACTCTAGATTAGAGAGAGTAGAGAATATTGTTTGCTATCATAATGGTATTCCTTCTGAAATATCAGAGCCTATAGAATTCAAGTAAAAACTGTTCTGATATTCATGCATGAAAGTTATCACCCTTGCATATAGCTTAGGTTGCATAATAATTTCTATTCTAAACTTTTGTATTCAGTCATTCCCAAATGTTGACATTTTCCATGCCTCATTTCTGACCTTTCATGAAAGTTTTTCTTGAAAGTTTTCAAGTTTTCATTATGGTTTAGGAAGACTGTGTGGTTACATCTACACTGGCATGATTTTGCACAAGAACTCTTTTGTGGAAGAGTTATTGTGCAAAAACTCTTCCAGAAGTGAGCGTCTACACACCTTTGCACAAGAGATGTGCTTTTTCACAAGAGCATCCATGCCAGTGTAGACGTTCTCTCACGCAAGAAAGCTTTGATGGCTATTTTAACCATAGGGCTTTCTTGCGCAAGAAATTCATGTTGCCTGTCTACACTGGCCTCTTGCGCAAGAACAGTTGCACAAGAGGGCTTATCCCTGAGTGGGAGCATCATAGTTCTTGGGCAAGAAGCACTGATTTCATACATTAGAATGTCAGTGTAGACAGGCAGCAAGTTTTTGTGTAAAAGCAGATGCTTTTGCGCAAGATCACGCCAATGTAGATACAGCCTGTATGTTTGAGGGAGATAGAGAAGAGAAGACAGCCCACTATGGAAATAACCTGAAAATTATAGTAGAGTTAAAAAACACCGAGATACTATTTATATTTGTGTGTGAGATATGCTTCTGTAGAAAATACTCTAAAAATCTATTTTTACATTAATTATCTGAAACATATTTCTGAAGCCAAGCCAATAAAGTCATTATGCAGATATTATCCCATTGAGATCCCCTGAATAAGAAGCACTCCTCTGCTTTAGAATCTTAGATAAAGATGAACAAACCGTTTCAAATATGTTGGACTGACTTAACTCTCACCTGAATTCAAAACTTAATTTGAACCCCAGTGTTTCTGGAGATATGATGAAGTTCAATTAGTAAGTTTAATTTTTCTTACCTGTACATTTTCTGATTCACTGAAAATGCAACTCATCTAGTACCAGACCTTCAGACACATGGAGAACTGTCAATTACTAGAAGTGATATGAAATCCTGCTGAACTTTTAAAATTTCCAACCAACTTTCCATTCGAAAGGCATATGTGTAAATGTCAATAACTTTCAGAATCTGGCTGCTTATCCATAACAACTAAACTTCCCAACCTGTTGAGATTTCTCCATCACCAGTTTAATTATGAAATACAATCCACAGAGAATGCAATAGGTATGAGAATCTATTGTGAGATATAGTGGGTGACTGAGAAATAACATTTAGTCTTAGAAGGACAACATTCTATTATTTTATTATCCTAGTGATGATTGCCTCTTGTATGCTATATATAGATTCTCTGAAAAAAGTAAAGTTATTAAGAAGAAGGGAGGGGAAAATCATGTATACAACTTCACTCTAGAGGCAGACATTGCAATTAGAAGTCCATCTCCCCGACAGTGTAGCATTGTTCCTTCATACTTTGATAATTGTAGTTCTGGAACTCTCAAGCCATGACCTATCCACCATTCCCATAGGAAGTCTCTTCCACACCTCAATATATTTCATTGTGATGAAGTATATTCTGATAGAAAATCTTCCCCTTCATTCCTGAGGATATGTCTACACTTGCACCCTAGTTCGAACTAGGGATGCAAACGTAGGCATTCGAAACAGTCAATGAAGCGGTGATTTAAATATCCCACACTTCATTAGCATGATCTTGCTGGCGCATTACTCTGATCAAAAGCTGTTTCAAAAGCAAAAGTGCGTGCCAGGATGCATTAGTTCGAACCAAACCCCTTGGTTCAAAGTAACGTTACTCCTGAGGACATTACTCCTGAGTAACGTTAGTTCGAACCTTTGAACTAATGCATCCCAGCACGCACTTTCACTTTCAAAACAGCTGTTGATCGGAGTAACGCGCCGGCAAGATCATGCTAATGAACCGCAGGATATTTAAATCCCCGCTCCATTGACTATTTCGAATGCCTACATTTGCATTCCTACTTTGAACTAGGGTGCAAGTGTAGACATACCCTGAATAATTCTCTTCATCACTAGTATTCACTTCCTTCATATATAAGCATTTATGATGTATTTTCTTAGCAGTCTTTTGTATATTGCACTCCTCAGGAATGCCTTGTAGAATTATATCTACTGAAACTCTAAAAGCTCATGTCAAACAACAGCTAAGGATGTTGTATGATGACATAATTGGGATTTCTCATGTGTTATTAATTAGGTGAAGGTCCCATTAGTCTGTCACATTGACACTTCTCATCTTGCTCTAAAGTACATAGGCTATTTGTGACTTGATTGAGGGTTATTTTATAGTCATAATTAATATGATGCCTGTTTTGGACCATGCAGCCCTGTTTGGTTCATAACATCCTAACTTGCCAGCCTTCTGAGCTCCTCTGCTATTTTATCTTCCAGAGCATGTCTTAAAAACATTATACCTGCATACCCCCTACATTACCCAATTTATTGTCAAGTACCTGGTATATGGATAGCGCTTGTTTCAAGGTCACTTTTCATATACCCTTTGTGTAACCTTCTGCCAATTTAATTGGAGGAAAGAGATGCAATTTCTGTGTAACAAGGCTGATCCAACCTCTGCATTATAGATCAGCATCTTTGCCCTTTGACTTACACAGGTTACTGATATCACCATCACAATTTTCCAGGCAGAGGCACTATGTGACCCAGAAAGATTTTTAGCTTGACATGTAGGTGCTGAAGTGCTCGTTCTTCAATCTTTTTCTTACATCATTTTTCAAGGTAGTGAGGAAACTGATGCACTCAACTTCAATCCCCAAACTTTAGCTCTCTATTTCAATCTACTTCAATCATATTTTCAGGATGTTCTTCTGATTTCCTGCTTTTTACAGCACAAGATATTATTTTGTTCACAACCAGTCTCTTCAGCAGGTTTGCCTGTTCTGATTTGTTGAAGACTACTGTCATTTTGGATGTGTTGTGAGTTTCATAAATGTTTTTTTCTTCTCCTCCCTCACTGATGTGCAGTTATTTTTAGAGCTATATTTGTTCCTTCATGTCCTGCTAATGTTACCAGTCTCTTGGCAGTCATGATATTTACTGTTTTGTAATAAACATCAACTGAATAGATTTGTTTACTGCACTGAAAACATTCTGCTTTTTCTTAGTTTATCTTGTGAATTTGGACACTGCATATTTTTACTCATTTGCGTGTTTCTTTGCAGTCACATGCTTGACAGCTACTCTTGCTAAAAGATCTAGTTTTGCTGGTAACTTCCTTTGTGTTTTGTGTGTAATTAGCCTACACACAAATCTGTTCCAAAAATCACCATGATAAATTGTAGAAAAGGAAAATTCTCTGCCATCTTCAGTTCTACCAGAAAGGAACTTTGTGTTTCCTCTAATAAAACTTAATTGTTTCAACAATTATAAGTGGCTTTTGGAGTCAAGTGTTTTTGTAACCAGTGGTTCATATCTTGTGCATATTGGCACATCTAGGGATACAAGTGCCTTAATCAGACTATGGGGTAAATTGTAACTTGGATTATATGGCTACAGAGAGGAACGATGGGAGTAAGATCTCTGCACAACCTGACAATCAAGTTTAGGCACATAAGAGTAAGCAGCTTCTACCTTCTAGACTGTGGTCAGGAAGTGAAAGGACAGTGGTGGGGAACAGGTTAAATTGTGTCTCGTCCTTTCCAACGCTGACCTGTGTAGTTGAACTGGTCGGGGAAAGGGATTCATTTGTTGCAGATAGAGACCTAGAAAAAATGACTTCTCATTCCTAGAGGGGTATCAAGGAAGGAATTATGACTCAGAGAAATCCTATTGGGGCACAATATTTTCTGTTACTCCAAAAGTGGTGTAGTTTGCACAGCACTCCTAGTTAGAGACTCCAGCCCTATAAAGGCCCTAAAAGTTTCCCCTCCACTTGCAATCAAAAGAACTGTTTCTTACTCACTTATTTTATATCATGTACTTTAAAAGCTTGCCTTTCTACATTGTCTCACCAATCTTGTCTTTTCTTTTTGGATAGTACCATATTGTTTCCTGCTCACCTTCACAAATTACCAAAGAAGCAATTTCACTGTTTGTTTGTGGCTCCATAATAATGCATCTGTCAGTCTGTGTTCTTGAATTACGTTTTTCTATAGAAATGGAAATGAGTCACTTAATGACTCTTGAACTCACAACGGGTACCTACTTTCCCTGTCAGTTGCATACATGCAGCTCCCATTGACTTCAATGGCAGAAGAACAATCACAAATGATGGCATAATCAGGCACAAGTTGTTCAAAGTTATTTGATACAGTCAGCTTGCTGAATGCCAAGCTGTGCCAATTATGTGCTGCTTTTTTCACTTAAAACTTATCACCATACTCTCTACACAGTCCTTCTCCCTTGTACCTCATTCTCTTCCTAAATTCTTAGGACAAAAGCTACAGGGGGCACAGTGTTCAGAAATCAGAACCTTATCCAATAATGCTGCTGCTTTTTTAGAATAGATTTGTCTTTTCTGGTACATTGCATTTTTTGTTTACCAGAATATCAGTGTGAGAAACTGTTTCAGCATTAAATGTAAGGGACAAAACCACAAGTGATGTAAATCAATGTAACTCCATTGATTTCAGTGTAGTTTACTGGTATTATCCACTCCCACACTTGAGTATCATCAGTGAATTTTATTAATATGCTGTTTTCTCCATCTTCTGGATTACTAATGATGATCACTCATTTACAGAGTAAGGGTGCATCTACAAAACAGCATTATTTCAGAATAAAGGCCATTATTGTGAAATAACGATGCGAGCAATTTCATTATTTCAAAATAAATTTGAAATATTGGATGTTTTATTCCAACTTCTGTAAAACTCATTCCACAAGGAACAATGCCTCTTCCAAAATTGCTATTTTGAAATAGCAGTAATGTGGATGCTCCTCCCCAGGGCTATTCAAAGTAATTACTCCCCAGTGCTTCCTGGGGCTCTAAATCAATCGAGGTAGCATGTCCACATTCGGGAAGCCTGCCTCAGACTAATTTTGAGGCTTCCCTGTAGTGTAAACATGCTATTTCAAAATAAGCGATTTCTAAGTACCAGTAGTTCTTCCAGAATAATTTATTCTGAAATAAATGTGCAGTACTCTAGATTTATCCTAAGAGAACTGCGCCTAGACACAAGCAGTGAAACTGCTTCCAGGTCTGGAATTAGTTAGTCCTTTTTTACCCTCGATATGCTGTTTGGTCATCTTGTATTTCATGATACACCCAGTTATCACCACAATGGAGAGGAAAGATCTGGCTCACAGATACTTAGAGTAAAGAATTTATTCAAAGCAATGCACCATCCAATTGTGATTTGTTTCAAATTATAATTATTCTTAAAAGTCATGAATGTAGACACTACATATATAAGAAAGTAACAGCTACTTCTTACACTGTAGATAATTATGGGGTAATCCAGCTTTTATAAATAGAGTATGACTGTCTAATGCACTGCTAATTTATTAATCAACATTGTCCCCGTCTAGTTTTTTTTTTTTTTTTCTGAGCTCTCAGTAACTAAGTATGTGGCTAAAGTAGAAATCCTGCCCCTACTGACCTGAATGGGAATTTTGCCATCAACTTCTGTGAGGTCAAAATTTCCCTCCAAGACTTCTCCCCTTTATTGATTGTACCAAAATAAAAAGTTATGTTGGACAGCGTTACACTTTTAAACTACGTAAACAAACATGTGGTTTGTGGCAAAGTTTGCTGGAGACTTCTTAATCAGTTTGTCCATCCTGCTTATATGAATGGCAGTCAGATAATTTATCTTATTGCAGGGAGAAAATGGTTTTGTATTTAAGGCATTTAACTGGGACTCAGAAGGTCTCTATTCTATTTTTGTTTCTACCATAGACTTCGTACGTGATCTTAGCCTTGCATTAAGTGACCTGCCGATGCCTACATAGCCCTACAGATCAAACTATGGGAGCATGAAAATTGCAATTCGTATTAGCATGCTGCACCACCACTCCTCATGTGAACACTGAGGGTGCAGCTACACAGCAACTTTATTTTGGAATGACAGCCATTATTCCAAATATTTCTTTATTCTCAAAGAGCTGAGACCTGAGTTTCCCTGAGACAATTGTAGAAATTTAATACATGATTCTGACTGAGCCTGAAAACATTTACACCCCTGTATATGATCAGTGAGAGTCATGTGAGTAAGAGTAATCATATGCATAATTGTCTGCAGGACTTGCCCCTAAAAGCTGTATATAAACTAACTGCAAGAGAAGCCTGTCATATGCTTATCATATTTTTCAGAAATTGCTTCCAAGTGTTTGGGAACAACAATCATATCAAGGGAGAAAAAAAATCTAGATGTTGTGTCTTTGGTTTGTCTAACATAAAAATGGAGCCTTATTTTGTTTCTTTGATCACTGATGAATGGCAGTCTTTATAAACTACAGTGATTTACATTTTATCCTTGCAAAGTGAAAAAGCAGAGATCCCATTGAATTTAAATAGTGGGGAAGAAAAAGATGAACCGATAGCTCAGAAAATTTCCATTTTAGAGCTAAATTCAACAAATCTTACTCATGTGTGTCAACACCTACCCAAATTTTCCCACTGACTATATACATTAATAAGTATAACAAAAGATGTAAAGTCAGTAGGACTGTGTGGGAAACGGTTTAACTGTCCAATGAGTGTTTGCAATATTTCAAAATATTTTGCTGTCCTGAATTAGGATGAGAAGTTGTAATCTCAAAATTTTTCACAAACCAATGATCTGAAAAAATGGCCAATCATAACATTTCATTTTGATAATTTCAAAATGTTTTGATTTATTTTTTACCTTTTTCTTTATTTTTTTTAACATCTTTTGTTCTTAATACTAGATTTACCCTGTGTTGCTTGGTTCCTTAACTCAATTAATTTTTGGTTTTTGGGAAATAAAATGAAAATGTACATACTCTATTTAAATCATTGCTCGGGGGTGCAAATTGGGATGAGGACTTCAGTATGCAGGCTGGACTGGGAAGAGAAGATTACCATCACTGCAGCAGCGTGGGGCCAGGATGCCTCTTCACAGCTGCCACATCTCCAGCATGAATGGCTGCGGGAGGGGTGTTTGTCCCTCAGCTTGGGCAGGTCCAGGCTAATTTGCCTCCTGCATTCCCCATCCAGAGTGAAGAATGCAGCAAATTGTGCACTTTCCCCTCGCTCCCTGACAAAGGGGAACAGACAGCAATGTTCCTATACCAATTGCGAAGGAGCTTCACCCCCACCCCAAAGGGTGCTTGAGATTGAGAGTCTCAGGGCTATGAGAGGGCGGGGGACTCTTTTCACCTGCCTTGTGATTGAGTCTTTTCTGTATGGTTTTATGAGAAGCAACACCCATTTTCCCAACACTGCCCAACCTTTATCTTGCTTTAAGTTATGATAAGAGGAAGCCGTACACCAAATTTGGTGGTCCTAGCTCTTTCTTTGTAAACCCGTTCTCATAAACAGTTTACACTTCCAGGCACAGTCATTTTTCAACAAAAGAGGTTGTGTCAGAAAATTCTTGACCATCTCTAATAATAAAATACTTTGATTAAAAAGAAAGATAAATGTTAGTTAGAAGTCATATAATTTATACATTTCAGACTTCTTTTGTATAAAGATTAATTCACTGAATTTAATGGTGGTTTTAAGTGAATAAGGAGTGCAAGATTGACCCTTTATCTATCTAGTCATTAGAACTATTGACCACATACATTCAGACAGATTTACTTGTATTGAGAATACCATTTTACAAACAGCTCCTCACTCCCATGATTGTATAACTCATGTTCATCTGTCAAGGGAAGACTAGAATCCCAAATTGGCAGTGCAATCATTTAAACATTAATTTCTAATATAATTCTTCTCATAAAACATGATCAGGGAGCAGATGTATCAGAATTATCTAATCAGACTTATAAAAATAGAATACTTGTAGATACAAAAGAATGTCAAACTTTTTCCTAGACAACTGACAATAATTGCATAGCCTCAAATATGTGTGGACACCAACATTATCAAGGTATAGTGCCTATGCCATCAAACACCTCCATATAATACTTCTTCATCATGGTAATTATCTAATACCCATCTAGGAGTGAATAAAAAAAAAGCACATCAGCTATAAAAACTTCAACTTTCAATACATATACAATGTGCTTTTTACATATGTTTAGTGTGTATGTTTAAAATTTGTTTAAGATGCACTGTTCAGAGTAACTGAATTCTAAAACCACATGAATTGTAGTTGCTCAGAAAATAAGGTAAGCTCTGCCTTATTAAGGATCAGGAAAAGGTTATAGGCTCAAATTATCATATCCTCACTCATAATGAGTAGCATCTGATTCAGTGACTAATTCCGTTGAAATAAATGGAACCACACAGGAAGAGGAGCACCTTTCAATGCACAGGGCCTTCAGAACATAACCTCCTTTGGGAGGACTGTATCTTTCTGTGGGAGAACATATTATCGGTCCACACCAAGTAACTATATTTGTTTAAACTACGCTTTGACTGACAGCTCATATATACATTAATGTAAATAGTTGCAATTCCAATGCACTGTTTTTCATTAATTCTGTAGACCTTTTAATTTGGAATGGTGAAGGAATGCTACATTTTAATGAAGAAAAATGAATATGCCTTTAAGTTATTAAAAGATCTCTTGTTACACATTCTCAAAAGTAACTTGAATTCAGACAAGGTTCATTTTAGTTAAATACTAACTGCCATGCAAACCTGAAAAGAAAATTTTGTAATCCCTTTAGCAATTTAAGCAAAAGACCATGATGGTTATGTTTAATTGAGGAAAAATAAATGGCTTTCTGTTAACAAAATTAATATGTACCTATGAGCCATGACCCTTTTCTTTCATTTATTACTCAGAAAGAGAGTCCTTTTCAGACTATTTTTATTAAAAAGAAAATGAATTTCATCACACTGATCCAAGGCAGGAGGCAAACTGCATCATTCCTTCTATTATTGCTACACTAAATTATCTTTTCATTAGTCACCTGAATACATTTACATATGCAAGGTCAGATCCTCAGCTGGTGCAAATGGGTATAGTAAGATTGAGTTTAATGGAGCTGTGCTAATTTTCAAATATGGGTATTGAAGATCTGGCCCACAGCCATAACTCTTGTATATTGCTGTAAATTACATTTGAAACAATGGAAATGTCACAGGCCATATTACAGTCTTATTTGTTTGAACTTAACTTCAACTGTAAATATAATCTCCTTCCACAAATCAAGTTCCATAAATAGAAATATTGTGCAAGACATCATTTTTTGATTATTCCAATCAATAGTTATAGGATGGGCTTTTCAAAAGTGTCTAATGGTATGTCAATACTTTCTTCAGTGTTATCTTACGTGGGGGTTAGCTAATCCATATTAGCTACCACTGTTTAAAATATCAGTGAAGAGAAAACTCAACCTTTAATATAGGTTAGTAATTTAAATTCAATCCCAGGCACTCTGTACAGCCTTGAGCCAAAACAGAGGGTACGTCTACACTGCATCCCTAGTTCGAACTAGGGATGCAAATGGAGACGACCGAAGTAGTTAATGAAGCGGGGATTTAAATATCCCGCGCTCCATTAACATGATCTCGCTGGCGCGCTAGTTCGAATCACGTCTGATTCGAACCAGGAAGTGCACGCCGGGACGCGTTAGTTCGGAATAAAGCCCTTAGTCTGAACTAATGTTACTCCTCAAAAAATGAGTAACATAGTTCGGACTAAGGGCTTTAGTCTGAACTAACGCGTCCCGGCACGCACTTCCTGGTTCGACTCAGCCATGATTCGAACTAGCGCGCCGGCGAGATCATGTTAATGGAGCACGGGATATTTAAATCCCCGCTTCATTAACTACTTCGGTCGTCTCCATTTGCATCCCTAGTTCGAACTAGGGATGCAGTGTAGACGTACCCAGATAAACTGAGTTAGCTAGAACACACTTTCTTTCTGGGCAGGGTGGACGTTTCCTAAATCACACAAGGATTTTAGGAAATATCACCTGTAATCATAACTGGTTTGATGAGTAATATCTCAGGGTATGTCTACACTACCACCCTAGTTCAAACTAGGGTGGTTAATGTAGGCAATCAAAGTTGCAAATGAAGCCCGGGATTTAAATATCCCGGGCTTCATTTGCATCTTGCCAGGTGCTGCCATTTTTAAATCCCCGGTACTTCGGACTCCGTGCCCACGGCTACACACGGCACGGAGTAGGTAGTTCGAATTAGGCTTTCTAATGAGAACTACCATTACACCTTGTTCCACGAGCCTAATTAGAAAGCCCAATTCGAACTACCTACTCCGTGCCACGTGTAGCCGTGGGCACGGAGTCCGAACTACCAGGGATTTAAAAATGGCGGCGCCCGGCAAGATGCAAATGAAGCCCGGGAAATTTAAATCCTGGGCTTCATTTGCAACTTCGATTGACTACATTAACCACCCTAGTTCGAACTCGGGTGGTAGTGTAGACATACCCTCACTGTAGAAATACCAATGGAATAAGAGCTTATTCAATATGGGTACATCTAGACTACAGGCTTTTGTCGACAGATACTGTCAACAAAGCTTCTATCAACAAAGAGCGTCTAGACTACACCCAGTTCTGTTGACAAAGCAAGCCGCTTTGTCGACATGAGAGTGTAGATGCAAAGGACAGTGTAGATGCAATAATGCCTTCTGTCGACAGAACTCTGTCAACAAAAGGCATTATTCCTCGTAGAATGAGGTTTACCACCATTGACAAAATTGCCGAGTTCTGTCAACATTATGTCGACAGAACTCGGTGGCAGTGTAGATGCAGGTATAATTTTGTCGACAAAAGTCCACTTTTGTCGTCAAAACCCTGTAGTCTAGACACACCCTTTGAGATGGTTGATGTAATTCTAGTAGACCAGGTACCAGCTCATGACAAAATCATCAGGGCCACAAATGAACACTATTAAATGCATAACTGGAAACCAGTCTGACTTGACTGTGTGTGTGCTGGAAAAAACTTGAAAAACAATGAATAGTCCAGCAGCACCTTAAAGACTAACAAAACATGTACATGGTATCATGAGCTTTGTTATTGTTAAATTAGGTATTAGTCTTGTAACAGTGTGTTTAGTATTTAGACTTTAGTAAATGCTCATGAGCTGCTACACACATTAACATCTTTTATAATATCTGTAGCCCAAGTTATAAATTCATACTTAGGTGTTTGTTCTGTAACTATTAAATGTTTTCTCTGAAACTGTAAACCCAGTCAGAAAAGAAAATCAAGCAAGTGTTAAATACTAGTATGAACTAATTCCATGATTATCTCCAGCCCATGAGGAGTGTTTATTGAATCCAAATGGGCCATTGTAAGTCAGCAAAGCATAAGGACTTTGTTGATTGCTCCTAGAACACCCATACATAGGGGGATCTGCAAATATGCTCATCCCATCATCTTGGACTCTAGGGAGATGGGGATAAAAATGCTAGACCAGAAGGGTTTCTTCTGTTTGGACTCTTTGGTCTCCAAGGGACAAAGATTCATAACCAAGAAATGCCCAGGATTAACCTGCGTTAGCCCTAAAAAATGTATAGGGACTGGCATACTTTAGCTGCTCTATCATCATCTGAAACCTAAATCTACAACTCATTTGTGTGCATATATTTATCTATGTTAACCGTGTAAATAATTATTTTATTTTATGTTTTATTAATTAACAAATCATTAACTAGTGTAGTATAGCAGTGGCTATAAGCTTTGTTTTTTATGTGAGAGTAAGATTCAAAGTGACATGGAGAAAGTGACTGGAACTGCAAATAACCTGAATATTCTGTGATCTTTCCTGTAAAATAACCATCTATCACAAATTTATGCTTGATTAGCTGGAAAGAGTGGAATACTTGAGGGAACTATCTGTGACTCCATGTTAACTCTGTACAGTCGCTAAGGTGTTTACACTTGTTACTTGATTGGTGAAGTCTAAGTATTTGGTTTGTGAGCAGCTGAGTTTGGGCCCCAAACTAAGGTTGGTAAGCTCATGAATTTGTCCAGACAACATGACAGTTGATCTTCTCAAATCACAATAAAATAAGGATATAAGGAGTCCAGGAAAGAGTTAAAATAACTGGCGATAAAGGTAAAATTACTAACATTGTCTTATAAAATTATGAATTATTCCAAATTAAAACATAAAAATATAGTTTACACATTTGCTATATATTCAATGCCAATCCATAACTTAGACTACATACAATACAGTTAAAACCAACAATGAAACCAGAATGCTACTATCTTTATCAGAGGCATGTCAGGCCTGAGCTCCTTGTGTACCACTGCTTGGCTAAATGTCTCCTACACATCATCCATCCTTAACTCTTGTTGTAGTAGTGCTTTGAAATTTGGCTATTACTAGATTTCTGACAGATTCTAGTTGTCTAAAATCTGGCAACTATTACTTGAGGATAAACTGTTATGCATCACAAACCAATGCTTTACAAAATTGCCACATTTTGACCATCTTTCACAGAGCTGTCCACGGTTATACATCCCAGGGATATTTCCAGTATATACTCCTTTCAATATTGTGTCAGGAATAGCACTACTGAAATCAGTGGAGTTACTTAAGCATAACAATGTGCTGGTGAGGAGAGAATCAGGCTCATCTTCTTCAGTGAAGACCAGTACAAAGAAATCAATTAGATAATTTGAAATCTTCTTAACATCCTCTTTCCTCCCTATCACTACCATCTTCTTTTTCAATAGTCCACCAATTCCCTTGCAGATTTTCTGCTTCTGCCTTACTTTAAATGTTTTTTGTAATTTGTTATTTTGTCTTTGGCTATTTGCCTCCCAAGTTTCCATCTCTACAAACTTGATCTATGATTATAATGATACAACAACTATGGACCAAAACCCAATTGCTTCTTTTACAGAATAAAGGAGTGGATTAAGTCATAGACACCTTCTGCTGAAGTCACATGAAGTTATCAGAACCTCAGCTTCTACTCCTCATAGTTGTAAAGAAACTCTGTACCCAAATGCACCATATAAATTTATGTCTGCCCAAATCTGTGGACAATCTAAGGTAATAGTGCTAAGAAGAGGATGAACTGCTCCATTAGTTCTAATGGATGAACTCTGAAAACTGCTGCACTGGATCATGGTGGCCCCACTGAGGGGGTGTATTCAGGGCTCTCCCTTTACACACACATACAGGACTCAGCTTAAGTGGCTAGGAGTTGAATCGTCCCCGCTCTGGGACAGACCTCAGACCAACATGGGGAAGCAGCAGTCTGCTCAAAGAAAATAAGTAGTGGGCCACCCAGTAGATGACACCTATATGGGCAATCCCTACTTGTACTGCAGCAAACAGGAGCAGGTACCTGAAACTGGGATAGGTCCAAAGGGACCTCCTGCAGAGATGTGCTAGGGCCTAGGTCTATCCTAATCTATCACACAATACAGCATACCATTCCATACCATTCCATATATATATGTCATATATAACTTAGCCATTTTAAAATATATTGCATCCCTCTCCCCCACTATTTGCATTCTGCATCATTTCTTAAATAACAAGCTTATCAAGGTAGGGCCTGTCTTTTCATATATGTTGCGAATGCTTCCAGAATAAATAAATAAACAAATAAATAAAAATGATAAGAGTTGTAAAGTTAGAAAAATGATTTGAAGGTTTGAAGATTACTTCTAACTTATCTGGTTTGTGCATTTCTAATAGGAATCCAGTTCCTTTCCTGCCCCTCCTTATTACCCTTAGGAGATCACACACACAAAGCACATTTACATTGCCCCCAATTTAAATACACTCAGAAACTGAGTTTATTTCAGAATTGAAGTCTTGGTCTCTTGCATGATAGCATTCTTAATCTTTTGCAGCTCTTCTGCTAAGACCTTTAAATAAACTGAAGAGCTTTCACCTAACATGAAGCCAGAGGATTTCTGAGTGGAAATATATTATGCTGTTTCCTGGAGCAGCTCTGTAATTACATTTTGAAGACATGCTTGTTTAAAAATTCATAATCCATTTCTCATTCCACAGGCTGAAAAAATATAACTTTTTGTACATAACATCTGTGCCTTGGCACCAACAGCTGGATGGTATTCTTTAATGTAATAAGAATAATAGATATGCAGCCAAGTAAAACAAGGATATAATTCTATTAAGAGGTCCTAGCAGCATCATAAACTATGAGCATTCAGCTTAAGCATGCTATCACCAGAATTCTAGGATTTTTTTGTTCCTTATTGCATATTCTTGCACACTGTATTTTGTTTAAGTACTGCTCAATATGTGTAAAATGTTTCTTCCTGAAATGATTTTTTTATTAGATTCCATACCAACTTTTAATCTCTCTCAGGGTACGTCTAAACTACATGCCTCCATCGACGGAGGCATGTAGATTAGCCAGATCGGCAGAGGGAAATGAAGCCGCGATTAAAATAATCGCGGCTTCATTTAAATTTAAATGGCTGCCCCGCTCTGCCGATCTGCTGTTTGTCGGCAGATCGGGGCAGTCTGGACGCGACACGCCGACAAAGAAGCCTTTCTTGATCGGCACAGGTAAACCTGGTTTCACGAGGCATACCTGTGCCGATCAAGAAAGGCTTCTTTGTCGGCGTGTCGCGTCCAGACTGCCCCGATCTGCTGACAAACAGCAGATCGGCAGAGTGGGGCAGCCATTTAAATTTAAATGAAGCCGCGATTATTTTAATTCAAGTCTACATGGCGCCAAATTTCAGAGAAAAGTGCTCTTTCAAGCTATCCCTTATGCCTCGCAGAACAAGGTTTACAGGGATGGTGAAAGAGTGTGTCGGTTCTTTAAAAAAAAATTGAAAAAGCGGATGTGTTGCTTTGATGTGGTGTTGCTTTTTCAGGATATATCCAGTATCCCAAAATATCAATGCAGTCTAGATGTAGCCTGTAATTGCGAGGCTCATCCCAGAGCACATTTTTAAAAATCAGCATTAGCCATCTGAAGAAGTGGGTTGGGCCCATGAAAGGTCATGATACTATCTACATGTTTTGTTAGTTTTTAAGATCCTACTAGACTATTTGTTGTTAAGTTTTTCCTGTTACAGACTAACTCAGCTACCCCCTGAAGCTTTTGAGGATTACATTAATTATCTGTCACTCATCTGGTACAAAGGCTGATTAAAGCAAAAGTATATACGCCATAGTTAGTATTTCTGCAATTTCATATTTGCATTTCTTCATAACTTTGTTTGGTTTGTTTGCTTTTTCTTTTCTCGTTATGTTATGGAGATTCCCCATTATCCAGAGAAAATACTAAATAGCAACATTTTATTATTTCTTTCTCTGTGACCTAGAGCTCCAGGGGTAACAGCACACGATTTCCTTGCTCCATTAGTTCCAAATAATCCCTGCCAACCTGATCTAGACACTGCAGATATTTGTGAATCTAACTCTGGTTCCTAAAGTTTCATCCATTCGTAAATTCTGGGTCATCTTTTACGATAAAATCCTTCCTTCTTTCCCTAGTCACACTTTGGTACTATGGTAAATTGAAACAATGGTATTGCAATGCCACTCTAACTAATTATGACAAAACACAATGCATGAGGAGGCTCAGAACATCAGGTCTCAAATGCTTCAATCTCCAAAAATCAAGAACAAATTGCTCTTGAACATAGTATCTCCTGTGTGACAGGGAACTGAACTATTCACTGAACCATTGGTGTGATACTTATTGCTAATACATTTAGCTTACTCCTGATGAATTATTGTTTTAGGGTATGTCTACACTACCCCCCTAGTTCGAACTAGGGGGGTAATGTATGCATACTGAACTTGCTAATGAAGCCCGGGATTTGAATTTCCCGGGCTTCATTAGCATAAAGCGGCCGCCGCCATTTTTAAAAGCTGGCTAGTGCGAACCCCATGCCGCGCGGCTACACGCGGCACGGACTAGATAGTTCGGATTAGGCTTCCTAATCCGAACTAACTGTACACCTCATTCCACGAGGCGTACAGATAGTTCGGATTAGAAGCCTAATCCGAACTTTCTAGTCCATGCCGCGTGTAGCCGCGCGGCACGGGGTTCGCACTAGCCGGCTTTTAAAAATGGCGGCGCCGGCTTTATGCTAATGAAGCCCGGGAAATTCAAATCCCGGGCTTCATTAGCAAGTTCGGTATGCATACATTACCCCCCTAGTTCGAACTAGGGGGGTAGTGTAGACATACCCTTACTTAATAGGCCAGATGTATGCTGATTTACACCACCCGTGACTCTGATCTAGGATGTCTGCATCTCTATAAAAGCATGTGCAGAAAAACTTTTCGTGTAGGTGAGTGTAGAAAAGCTGTGTCAGAAAATTATATTCATGGTATCTGCAGATGCCCTCATCATTTTGCTGCTGACATCTGATTTTCTACATAGTTTACTCTTTGCATTTAGATAAATGGGTAACATGAATCACCAAATTCTTATTCTTTCACATATCAAATCTGTGTTGACTTTGTCCTTCATTCTATCCTGTGAGAAAATTCTGTGGTTCTCGAAGAGCTTTTTCATGCCAGAAATACTCAGCATGTTCATTGGAAATTGTAGGGGAAACAGAAAGGATAGCAATCTTTTTAAAAAAAGTTCTAGTTAGGAAACACTGGGAAACTTATTGTTAAAATATTCACCTGAGCAATTTGAGAAAGTCATTTTATTATAGCTCATATGATTACACTCTTCATGCTCCCCTACAAGAACATCACCTATTACTTTACCTATTTTTAAAATATCAGATAAAGGTATGCATTTTTCATGTATAAGCTTTGCCATTTTCCAAGCTCATGACTGCATGACTATACTTTAGATATACATACCAGGTGTATTTTATTTAATTGATTACTTTAGTTAATGGAGCTCATTTTGGTGTGACAAAACATTCTTATACAAGACAGACAAATATTGCAGCATTCTTAATAGTTGAGGTAAATTTTTGTGTGTGTGAATATAATAATTGTAACAAAAATATTAATTTGCATAAAATATTGAAAATATGGCTTCTTTGCATTCCGTTATTAAAGGGAATGCTTTTGCCAGTATTGTCTGTATGTCAAATTAAAAGCATTTATGTGACCAAGAAACCTTCACATGGATACAAAATATTTTTCAGGGATTAAAAACCAAACATTAAACCCAATCTTGATACTGATTTTAAAAAGTTAGAAAGCAGTAAAGTCAGCTAGGCAAAACAAAAAATTACTGAAAACAAAATTTATTTTTTGTTGTTGTTTCTCTAAAGCAATTACGATAATTGCAGAAGCCTTTCTTTTACATAAAATTATATCTCAGTTACAACTGAATAAAAATAGTATCTGTCTCAGTAGAACAACTAGTGTTTCAGGAGGGCTTTTTTTAGTGTTGCTTGTGTACTATCTAAATCATAGTTCATTGTAAATTTTGGTTTGCATCAATATTAAAAACATTAGTACAAAAAACAATTAGGTCTGTGTAGCTCTCAGTGCGTAAGGAAGTACCACGAGCTCTAGCTACTGCTGAGCTGGATTCATAATGATCATTGTGAACCATGACATTCCATTAACAATATATGGAATCCCAGTCAAGGCAATGGGCCAGTTACAAGTTTGTCACAGTTTACAGAAAGAAGTCCCTTGTATGTTCTATTTCTTATAATCACCAGGCCACCATCAATTCTCAAACCTTATACCTATCTGTGGGGGGGGGTTCCCCCCAGGGGGGCTTACGTCCGCTCCCCCTCTAGTCGCTTCAATGCCTAGCTGCTACAAACACTCGGATCCAGTCGAGCTTGGCCGGCTGGGGGAGGGGGTCCGGGCCCACCCTCGCGCTGAACCCCAACCCAGGGCCCTAAGGTCAGGATAAAAATCCTCACCTAACGGGGGGGGTCGAGAACCCTAAACTCCCCCGCTCTCGAGGTCCGCGTCCCCGCCCTGAGTCACTTCTTCCCCAGTCCTAGGTCGCTCCGCTCCCGGGGCCTTCGCGGCGCGGCCCTACCCAGGGCCTCCAATACCTAGGCCCGCCGCCCCTCTGCTGCGGTGCCCCTGTCTCCCGCGTGTCCCCCCTGCTTGCTGGCACTGGGATCCTTTTTGAACTGCCCGCCGGCCGCAAGCAGATGACGTCGCCGCCCCCGTCGTCTTCCCGTGACTCTTCGGGCCGGCACGCCGGTGACGTTAGCTTCGCTCCCTCCTCTCTCCATCCCCTGCCTCCGAGGTCCGCCTGCCCCAGCTCGTCACCCGGCCGGTGCGTCCCCGCCCTCGCTCAAGGGGCACGGGCGGCTCTACTCGCCGCGTTCGGGGGGGGGTTCCCTTCCCCCTGCAGCCGCGGCGCTGCGGCGGTTTCCAGGAGGGGCGGGGCTGCCCCGTCACACTATCCTTATCCTAATCCTCCATCTGCCATTATATCTACCCTAGATGCAGCAGAGGCAAAGCAGATATTCAAGTAACAGATTTTCTGCTCAGCAATAAATAAGTAGGGTTGCTTATATATTCTTGATCTCCTAGATTATATGTAATAAGATACAATCCAGTTCATTCTACTGTTGTTTCCAAGTGTCTATGAAGGTTCATGTGTCTTATTTTACTGAAAATGCTTTTCTAATACCTAAAAATGCTGGAGGAAGACAATGCTTTTCTGATTGGGCATGGGCAAACATGTTCATGCAAAAGAACCTCTGCCCATCTTCTTTTGCCCACCCCTAGAAATAAATGTTTATTATAGGAGCAACAAACCTTGGTCTCTGGATGTTGCGGTGTCAAGAAACTGCATGAGGGGATACTTAGGGAAGTTTCTTCAGCTGGAATCATAGGAAGCCCAACATTCTAAGTATTGACTTGAGAGAAAGCATCACCAACTCAATCATGTACACTATTGATAGAATAAGCAGTAAAGAAGGTTTCATTTAATCATTATGACTGAGATTTTCAAAGCTATCTGAATGCCAATTCAGAATCAAAGGCAGTTAAATACACAACTCCGATTGGATGTCAATGGGATTTAGACACCTAATTATTATTTGCGCCTCTGAAAATCTCCCCATTGATGTCCATATCCCTTATGCAGCTTCAGAAAATACCAGCATATGTCTTTATCTTGGCTGTGGGAGCTTGGTGTTAAAATAGGATGAAAAAGGTCCTTTAAATAAAGTCTTTGGGGCATGCATCTAAATTATAGCATGAATTTGATGACAGTTCTGTATCCATAATATATTCATCCCAAGGGGATATAGTCAGGAATAAGTATAGCTTTTTGAATTGATAGCTTTAAAAATATTGAAAAGTCCAATTAGCTTTATTTAAGGTTCCGTAAAAGGAGGATAGAGGTCATGGGTGGGAAGTTGCACTCCCTTCGAGTGAAAGTTCAGAGCACTTAGAGATGTACATACATAATTAGTAACATATTTCAGAAGGTCTCTATCTAATAAATCTTAGCTCAAATATTTAATTAAAATATTTCATCGAAAGCCTCTATATAATGGCACAGCTAACTTATAATTAAAAAATTAGATTAATTTCAATACATCTAGCAAGGCCATTGAGACTCTGCTTGCTACTGGCAGCTGAGGAAAGAACACTGCAATGTGGAAAAATTAAAATACAAACTACATTTGTTGGACCAGATTTTTGGATCCAAATGATCTGCAAGAAGTCTGGATTCAAAGTTGATTAAAGTCAATAGGAGTCTTTCTGTTCATTTCATTTGGGCATTGGAAGAGGTCCAGACTACTGTCCATCACTACTGTCAACTGAAGAGGTCAAAAATCATGAGACCGAATAAAAAAATGCACGAGATTTAAAAAATAATCAAATCATGTATTTTACCCCGTCTTTTGACTTTTTTAATGTCTCATTACTCCTTTACCAGGAACTGTGTTTTAATTGCAGGTTGAAAAGCCAATCTTAATGCATGCACAAATGCACACATCTTCCTGGATGATCAGATGGAAACTCCACTTATCTTTTTTTCACCACTGAGTCAGAGAATCTGCTGTCTTTTTCCTATTACTGTCTTGACTCTCTCTTCAACTAGTTTATTTCCTTCGATAAGAGAAGGGCTGATGTTAACTAGTTTGAGAACCGTTGACCTAATGAATCTATCATGATTCAAACTTACCTATAGAACTTGAAAGGTTAATGAGTTATAGACACACATATTACAAATTTTAAATTTAATTCATGTAATCAATAATGTCTCAGTAAAAATAATATAGGATTAGGTTAGCCTTTTGAAAGAAGAACTTCCTTTTCACCCGATCACACCACCTACTTCTCTGGCCTATACTGGAAAGCTCTCCTCTGCCCATCACCCCTCCCTCCTACCCATTAATCTCCTTCCTACCCCTCACTTCATTCTTTGACAGCCTCTAAACACATGCCTCCTGCTGCCCTTTCCCAGTACTAGACCCATTCATTTTCTCCACCCAACTTTCTCCCATTCTCTGCTGCTCCATACAGTCACATTATCCAGTCCATCCCCCTGAAACATAAAATGGAAACCATTTTGCCTGTGAGCATGGCTTCGATGTAAATGAAAACATTGAGAGGTGAAAGTCAGTTATATTGAAAGCAACCTCAACCACTCATGCATGTAAACTTATCCCTATCGTTATCCTAATTCTCCATCTGCCATTCTATCTACCATAGATGCAGCAGAGGCAAAGCAAATATTCAGGTAACAGATTTTCTGCTCAGCAATAAATAAGTAGGTTTGCTCATATATTATTGACCTCCTAGATTATATGTAATAAGATACAATACAGTTCATTATGCTGGCCATTTAAGATAAGGGAAAATTTGTGAGTGGGCAGCCTTCCACCATGTCTTTGTAAGTCAGATAAAAATATCCCCAAAATATCACAATCTCAATAAAATCAAAAGAATTGGCAAGTCTGGCACCTAAAGCTCATCGTTGCAGTTCCCTATTGCTTACATTCAAGCAGCCTATGAACTTATCTAACCTATTTTTGCTTCAAGTGCTGCTAAAAGTCTAAATGTGGCCCAGAGACATCCCAGGAATTCCTTATTTTCTCTCTTACGCTGAGATGGAAATTCATATATGTCCCTATTCTGGTTTTGTAGCTATCAGGGATCACCCAAACATTGAGGCACTTCTCCCTGTGCCAGTTAGTGTGGTTTTCAGACCAGTGTATTCAGTAGTGTAGTTCTAAGTGGCTGCACTTATTTTACTTATTTTAACAAGTCATGGAAATAACTTTCATGGATTTTTTAAAATCATTGTAAGAATACTTAGCATTTACCTAGTCTCTTACAAATGAGTTATATTTCAAGGCACTTTAAAAACTTTAAATAATTAATATTTCTTACAGGCATAAGCATTTGACTTTTTTTTCCAGCAAGACATTTACAAATCAGCTGGAAATTTCAGCCTATGAGATTTTCACGTGTCACAAAAGCATGACTCCACTGCATGCATTTAAGTTACCTGACAGCAAGCTACTGTTATAATATTCATTTACCCTGTTAAAATGTTACTCCTGTTTCATATTAGCGGCTAGCTTCTTAATTACTATATTAAAAAAAAGACAATCTCAGACTCTTTTTTATAACAAATACAGCATATAGATCCCAATTCAACAAAATAGTTTCCTATGTGTATAATTTTAAACACATTGGAAGTCCAATTAAAATCAAAAGGACTACACACACATTTAAAACTATGCTTAAGTGCTTTGCTGGCTCAAGGCCATAATAGTTACACAGTTTAAAACCAGACATGGATTTCCACAATTTCCATATGCAATTTATCACAATTAGAAAATGAATAACAAGATTATTTATAATAAAGCTATTAGTGTCAGAATTCAAGCCACTAAAAACTTTTAAGAACCTTCTTATGCTATAACCAAGAGTACTTGTATCAACATCAAGACAATGCAAAATGTAAGAGGATTGTGAAAGAAGAGCTGACCGTAATTACTGAATTTGTTTCTGTATTTACATACGGCCTAGGGAAGGCAGCGGCACGTCCTCAACAGGAATGGAAAAAATAGTATGTTGCTGTTGCATCCTTTGAAGTTTGAAGCCACCCACTTGTTGGAAACACAGAGTTAGACATATCAACAGTAGCACCAACAACAAAAGAAAAACTAACCTGTTTTGCAACTTCTGATGTGTGACTACAACATATGTTTCTTGCTCAGCAAGATAAGTAAATGGTAGTCTGCCCAGAAGGAAAATGTGGAACCATCCATGGTGCTGAAAATCAAGTAGGTGAGTGGCCTAAAAAAGTTACAGGCCAAAGCTGAAATGAGCAATCTTGCATCTGTCCTCATGTGAAATAGCAGTGAAAATATGGCCTATAAAGATCCCTGTAAGTGGGACATGAACAATGTCTAAAAGGCTGTGTGGTTTTTTCCTTACAGTATTTGTATTCTCTATTTTACTTTTAGAGAATTGACACTCAATGAAATTGTTTCTTAAGCATGACAGCCCAATCCCCTCACTTTGAAATTCAGGCATTTGCTTCCTAGTACAAACATTATTGAGGGAAAATGTTGTTTTTAATACAACTCTTGTTTGGATTTAACAATTGTTGTATGTGTTTCTAATCCATGTAATGTGTGCTTAAACACAATACAAATTAAGACAGATCAGCAATTTGGTTTTCATAGTTTCTGTCATATCTCTGCATTACTTATGGAATCATAGCTTGAATGCTGTAGTTAACTAGCATTCTATCTACTTGTAACCAAAAGGCACAAAACAAAGTTTGGATTTCAGTAGGACCTACATAAACTATCTAATTGCAAAATGGGGAAGTGTCACCCACCAGTCTGCAACTGTTGCCAAACATCCTTGCCAAGTAGACTGCATAACACTCATTCCCACAAAGTTGTGAAAAACAGCAAAAATCCATTACTGTTGTCTCTTTTTCAGTTGAATTAATTTTATGTGATTCTATTTATGAATATGATATTAAGCAATAATTACATTAATTATATTTTACAGCCATTTTCCATTCATAGGACTTTCCACAAAAAGTTAATTTGTATAACTTCAATAAAGTGAATTCTGCATGACAGCAAGTTAACTTTCTGTTAGGGAGAATATAATATACAAACATATTTCTGGTAGATAAAAGAGCAAACACATCTCAGATTTTTAAAAGTATGCACACAAAACTCAGCACAGCCAACCATTGGAATTTGTATATTCACTAAATGTATACAAAGTATTTGTGCCACTATAAATCACAACTCGCATGCATGCCTTAGAGTTTGATGGTCCCATTGAAATATATTGGTCTTCTGACTTGTGAGCAGGGGTGCTGAGACTGAGACCCAAGACCTAGATTCTACTTGAATTAGGCACATGAGCAAGGTACTCACAGAAAGTAAGAATCGCCCTTAACCACCATGGTAAAGCTACCTGAACTTTGGATACAACTACATAGGAATAAGTAGGACTACTGGTGCACTTAGGTCTCTTAGGACTTGTGGATGGAGAGTAGGCAAGGGAGTAGAGGACAGATGGAGCTTTGGTCAGGATAGCTGAGCACAAGTAAAAGACTGGAATTTATTGCTAGTATACCCCATAAGCAAGAAGAAAGCAGACAAGAATTGTGTCTGACATGTCTCCCAGGGTCACAGTGCCTTCTGGGATGATTCCTGGGGCACTACTGTTTACCCATTATCCCTTGCTCAAGGCAGTGCCTAAAGTCACAATCTGTCCTCAAGTGGCTAGCTTTCAGTTTTCCTTTACCTACAATACAAATGTCACGGCAAACTGTCTTACACCATTCAGTTGGGTTTAATTATCACTGTAGCTCAGTAGCCAAGCCACAGAATTTAGACAGGGTACAGAAAAAGTTACAAAGTGAATCCAGGATAAAGTTTTGAATGGAAAGAAGCAATTTTGTCAGAATATTTCTTCAGAGGATTGTCAACTCCCCTGCCACAACCATGGTAATAAGCAGGACACTGTTCTGTACTGAGAAACATGGTTTTCCCTTCCGTTCTCTGAGCTGCGATGCACCTGCCAATCATAAGTCTATTTTCACCTATTATGGTTGATGCTGTTGCAAGCCTGTGGCTTACTACAGAAAAAAATGTAGCATCATTACCCACAGTAGCATGTGTGCATTTGATCAGACAACATCCACTCACTCCTCAGTGTAAAATAATATCTGATGAAATAACATTAACACTTTGGATTCCTTGGCACAGTTAGCATTGCTAATTTTGGGCAGGCATACTGATTAGTATAATTATATCTGCTATAATATTACTCATGACATCCTGCAAATGATCCATCACCATTCTCATTTGAATGCTCTCCCCTGATGAAGCTATTAACCTTCAGCTTCTTCCAGCAACGTTATACATTGATCTCAATCTGCATCCTGAGCTGGCTGTAAGAAGCAAAATGATTTTTGGGGAAAAAGAAGTAAAAATACAAAGGAAACAACCCGTTTAAAAAGACAAATAATGTCCTTTTATTATTCCAAGCCATCTCTGGTTTTCCATTCCTCAGTGATAATTAACAATGTGCTAGTGAAGAGAACATTAACATCACTAAGGGATATTCAAGAGCAAATTAAGAGAGATCTCTAGTCCTTCGGTGGAAAATATATGAAAGTGAAAGAATGCTCTTTAAGGGGAAATCTCTTCTGTCTTTCTCTCTGAAGCTGCGAAAGCTGTGATAGGTCTACAAGACAAAAATGCAAAGGATTCTGGAGAGCCACGCAGAAGGGGCTTGTCCCTTGTGTAGCAATGACCTCAGCTCTACAGGGAACATCTGTGCAGCAGGCTATGAATTGATCTGGGGCATAAGTAGGTATGAGTAGGCTGGCAACAGGGCAAGGAGATTCGAGAGTTGATTCTCTGTAGATCCTGCCTCCCTGGGGAAGATTTTGAGAGACAAAAGATATTGAGAGCTTCAGATGCTGTAGCTTTTGCTGTGGAGATTTCAGGTACCATTTCCCTTGGACACTTTTTCCCTGGCTACGTAGGCTGGGTAATGAGCAGAGTATTTACCTTTCACATTGGGCCAAATTCATTGTGAATGTTATTTCACTGGCGGAGTTACAGAAGGAATAAATTTGGCCCCGTGTGTTTTAATCTCTTACTCCAGGAGCAGATTAAGGGTGCATCTATATTGCACTGTAAACTTGAAATAATATATGCAATTTGCACTATGCAAATTGCGTATCTTATTTTGATTTTAATTCAAAATAGTTTATTTTGAAATTTGGCATGTCTACGTGGCTCCAAATTTCAAAATAAAGCCCTATTTTGAGCCATCCCTTATTCCTCATGCAACAAGGTTTACCAGGATGGTGAAATAGCATGCTCATTATTTCAAAAAATGTTTTAAAATAATGGGCCACTTGTGTAGACTCAGGATAGTTATTTTGGGATACTCTGGTATTGCAGTGTAGACATACCCTAATGAAAATTACTGTAAATGATTGTAAGCCAATCTCTGTAAGTAAAATATTTGTCTTTCCCAGCTTTTTCTTCTTCCATCAATCCTTGTTTTTAAGAGAGGAAATGATTCATTTCTGGAGTCCCTCTACACCTCACAGCAGCACTCCTGTAAAACTTTCTAGAAAAGGATTAGAATTTTGAACTTGTTTTCAATATTTCATTGCTGGCCTTTTTAGGAGGTCAGTAGCTAGTTAGTGAGGCCATGAAGGCTTGCAGTAAGGGACTGAGCTAGATTTTTAAACCCATCAGAAGCTTGGTTCTTTATGTGGTATGACTCACACTGGTCTTTCTAAGTTTAACACGATCTCAGTAAAAAAATAAAAAGACTATTTACCCTATTTTACCATTTCACTGCTGCTTTTACCATGTCTCTGATTGTCTATTTTCTTAATGGGCACTGCCAATAGCAGAATTTTTTGTATCCCAGAGACAGAGATCTGTCTTCAGAGTACTCAGGTCACACACCACAAAGGATGTGAGAAGCATTGGCTTAAACGTTTTTTTTTAATAAATAGAAAGGGTTAGTATGCAAGGCAAGAGTGCAGGGATGGAAACAGAAGTGTAGGAAAGCTCTAATTAGGGATAGGGATTTCCAACCTACTTAAAAAATCTTAAAAACAATATTTTAAAACAGTGGTTCTCAAACTATAGGTCAGGACCTCTAAGTGGGTCAGGACTGTGTTTTAATGGAGTATCTTTCTCAGGGCTGAAATCAAAGCCTGAGGCGCCCCCTGCCTCGACTCAAAGTCCTTGGGCTTCAGATTTGCTCCCCATACTGTAGTTTATTGAGCAGGCTCAGGCTCAGATATTAACTTGTTGTCAGAAGGGGGTCACAGTGCAATGAAGTTTGAGAATATCTGTTCTAAAGCATCGTACGCGAACATCATGAATACTGCATACAGATGTGGTTGCCTCATCTCAAAAAAGATATATTGGCATTGGAAAAGGTTCAAAAAAGGGCAACAAAAATGATTATGGGTTTGGAACAGGTCCTATATGAAGAGAGATTAAAAAGACTTGGATTTTCAGCTTAGTAAAGAGGAGACTAAGGAGATATGATAAAGGTCTATAAAATCATGACTGGTGTGGAAAAACTGAATAAGGAAAAGTTATTTACTTATTCCCACAATATAAGAACTACGGGGTCACCAAAGGAAATTAATAGGCAGCAAGTTTAAAACAAACAAAAGGAATTTTTTCTTCGCACAGCGCACAGTCAAGCTGGGGAACTTCTTGCCAGAGGATGTGGTGGAGGCTAGAACTTTAAAAGGGTTCAAAAAAGTGCTAGATAGATTCATGGAGGTTAGGTCCATCAATTGCTATTAGCCAGAATGGTTAGGAATGGTATCGCTGGCCTGTTTGTCTGGAAATGGGTGATAGGGGAGGGATCACGTGAGGATTCCTGTTGTGATCCCTCCCTCTGGGACATCTGGTATTGGCCACTGTTGGTAGACATGATACTGGGCTAGATGGACCTTTGGTCTGACCTAGTATGGCCGTTCTTATGGTCTTATGTTCCCCAGAGCCAGTGTTAGACTTGCCAGGGCTGTAGATGAAACCTGAACCCCAACACCTAAAGCCCAAGTCCCACTTCTCAGGGATGAAACCAGATCCTGAGAGGTCCCCTGTCTAGAGCTGAAGTTCTTTATGAGGCTCCATGGCTATGGAGTCTCTAGGTAAACAATGCAGCATGGGCCCATTAGCAGCTTACTCAGGTGAGCCGATGGCCCATTTTGAGAACTACTGTTCTAAAGTAATAAAATACCTTCAAGTTCCATTTCTCTAGCAAAATGCAAATTCTGACTGCTGTTTTGTTTGGTTTGGTTTGGTTTTTAACATGACTTTGAATCCAATGCCAAAGGTAAACTGGTATATTTTGACAAACTTCATATCTGAATCTGCCTCCAAACTTTGTGGCACAGGTTCATCACCCCTCTGGTAAACCAAGAACCACAATAAGGACTGCTTTCAATCAAGAGAATGTATCGTTTTCATAGCACAGGATTCTATTTAGTCAGAAGAAGCTCAGCTGAGATTAACCAAAGTGACTAGTGGTTTTGGATGCCCATCCTGAGATACCTTAAAGAATTGTGATTTTCAGAGTGCAGGTTCACAAACTTTCCTGAATTCTAGTCCTTTCAGTGTTTCCAGTTGAATGTGGAAATGTACATGACACTTTGCAAATAAACGTGTCCTTTGTAAAAATAACATTTATTGTGGAAATTAATGGTTGTTATGAGAAACGTGTTTTGTGAAAATCCAATAACATTGAAGAGGGTAAAATAATTTCAAAAAGAAGCTTCAGAAGTTTCATAACCCCTCAAAAACTGTTGGGTTCTATATAGTTACAATCTTTTAAAAACAATGAGGACTAGAGTGAGAGGAAGGTTATAAAATCTTCCCAAGAAAAGGCCCTAGGTTTGCTGATATAGCAGGAATAGCCATTGGGCTGCAGAAAGGGCTGGTGGTAACCCTCCCTCCTGCTGCAGCACAGGTAAGAGGAGAGGCCATAATCCAGCTGCAGCAGATATAGGGGGCTGGCGAGCTTAGCAAACAGGGGGCATAGCCCCCTAGTTGTTTTGCAAAAATATTATGTTGGTGATAACATAAAGAAACTATATACATTTGAGCAAATAATGGCCTAGAATATCTTTTATTTTACTGGAGCAATTCAAAGATTTAATCAATGTGAAGTTAGAAAGGGACAAATATGTTCTTCTTGTCTGACATCCTGCATAACAAAAGCCCTACAATTTCAACTAGTGATTTACTGCATTTAACCCAACTATTTGTGGTTGAACTAGAGCTTATCTTTCAGCACACATTCAATCTGGATTTCAACACTCCAGTTGATGGAGAATCAACCACATTCTTTGATGCTCTGTTCAAATGAATTATTACCTTCATTGGTACAAATAAAAAGTCTGAACTTTGTTGATTTCAGCAACAAGCCATCGGGTCTTGCCTTTGTCTGCACATCTATTTTCTCTTCAATAAATCAAATAGATTGAACTTCTTTAGTTTCTCATTATAAAGCATATCTTCCAGATCACAAATCATTCTTGTCATTCCTCTCTGAACCCTTTCCAATGGTTCAGCAGCCTTTTCAAAATTTAGATGCCAATATCAGACACTATGTCAAGGACAATTTCAGCAGTTATATACAGTGACAACAGTACTGTCCTAGTGTTGTTTGATAGTCCTCGGCTATAATAGTGTTCAAGTCAGTATCAACAATGACCCCTAAAGTAATAAGAAAAGTCACAAATCTTTAATATTTCTAGTCATTTTAAATGCTGTAATCAGTAGCAGAGCCAAGTTTTGGGCAATGACAGAACCAATAGAGGTGATGGGTCATTCTGCTGCCACCTTCAATTATATCTGTTGGCTTGAAAGAACACCAAACATATACTTAAAGTCTGGGGAAGAGGAAAAATATGACTGTAATAAGAATCTGAGCTGATGCAAATAGTCCTCTGGAGATAGTCTTTATAATAAGGATCTTAAAGTACTGAATAACCTTTAAATAATAAAGTACCTTTCTCTGATTTTATTATATATTTTTCAAGTAACAGAAGCAAAACCAGAAGGTATGTGGCATGCACTGCTTTATAAATAATGCTATCACTAACCATGAACAACTAAATTAAATTATATTGATTATCAATGCTCCCATAAATTCTCTGAGCATATATACTCTACCAGAGTATCTTTTGATGGAGCATTTAGTCATCACTTTGAAAAATTTTTCTTTCAAAATGTAAAGTTCATCACACATAGATAAATATATTTAGAATACAAAGTTTCTTTCATTTTAGAAATATGTCAGTGTATTGAGAGATTTGCTATAATCTGGCAAATTTCACATACAAATATAATTCTCTTGAGGTGTGTCTAAACTACATGGCTCCGTCGATGGAGCCATGTAGATGAGGCTGATAGGCAGAGGGAAATGAAGCCGCGATTTAAATAATCACGGCTTCATTTAAATTTAAATGGCTGCCGCGCTCTGCTGATCAGCTGTTTGTCGGCAAATCGGGGTAGTCCGGACGCGCCGCGGTCGACAAGGAAGCCTTTTTCAACCGCGCAGGTATGCCTCGTGAAACCAGGTTTAAATAGCTTATTTTGAAATTTGGCACTGTCTATACAGTGCCAAATTTTGAAATAAACTGCTATTCAAAAATGTCCCATAATTCTCATGGAACGAGGTTTACAGGATGTCAGAATAGGGAGCCCATTATTTCGAAAGCTATTTTGAAATAACGGGTTTGTTTAAAAGATGCAGAATAGCTATTTCGGGATACCAGCAGTATCCTGAAATAGCACCACTGACTAGACACCCTGTTGGTGAAGTTTTTACTACCTTTTGCTTTCTGACAACAGTTCTCAAAAAGCATCTTTTCCTTTGTGAGAAACAACTCTTCCAAGGAAACCAATCTTGTAAAACATGTGACTTTCCTTGAACTATAAACAATGTGCTCGTTTTACTTACTTTTACTTTATCTGAAACTGATATGTATATATCTAGAAGTACTGAACAAAAGGGCTAGAATTCATGAAAACCAATGGATTGAGAAATCCAATCATTTTTTCCATTGTATAATATTTAGGGTTAGTTGTTTTTGGTTTTTGCAGCAATATCTTATAAAAACAAAGGTAATGGGTGATATGTAGCTCTAAATACCCTTTTGCACAAGATCCCTTATCCCTCAAAAAGGAGGTATACAGGATCTTGTGCAAAAGGTTTTTTTTGCACAAAATGGACCTATCTACACTGCGTTTTTTTCCGCAAAAGCCTCTTTAGCAAAACGGATTGGAAGAGACTATGCAAATGAGAGCACAAGAAATGCTAATGAGCACTTCATTTGCATTTCCTCTGCCAACAAAATGCTACAATTAGACGTAACCTTAGTGTGCAAGAGCAGATTGCTGGATATCTACAAGTTTGTTATTTAAAAAACTTCAGATTTGTATTGTAACCAAGATGTACCATGAAGCTTCCAATTGTGATGGATTTATGTTGCTTATTCCTTTTATAATAGACTGTATTGCTTCGGGTAATATTGTGTCATATCAATTAGAGAACATGAAGAATGATACTCAGGACATTTGACAGAGAAGTTAGAATAGGGACCATACTATGCCTTCTTGACCATATCTTGCCTACAATTGTTATCTGGTAAGTTTTTATTTTATCATTTAATTTTTTCTTGATAGTAATTTGAAATAGTTTATTGAAAATATAGAGCATCAATGATGTGCTTGAGATGTCAGATGTATGCCTCACTTTGAAGATGTTTTTGTGGGGCTGGTGAGGAGAACATATGCTCTAATTAGAGCCATTTATCATTTCCTTTTATTATAAACATATTTATATTTTTTCAAACTCTGAATGTTTCTGCTTATGAAATAGGAGATTACTCTCTGGTAGCCTATTTTCCCCCTCTGTACTTGATCCAACAATGAAGTTGCACATCAGCCTGTGTTGTCATTACAGGATCAGGCAGAAGGTTAATTTATCTGGAGAAGTAAAGGAACACAAAAATGTGTTTAATAATTAGCAGTAATGGGGAAGGAAACAAAGTCAGCAGAACAAAAGCTTCATTACTCTTCCTTGTCTGCAATGTTCCTGTGGCATGAATGCCTTTTCTTTCAACAAACAGCTCTATTAAGCCTTGGGATTGTTTAAGTCTTTATTAATTTTCAGTGACAATGAAGCCATTGGAGTTATTCTGGATTCACCAAGGTAGAACCATGGCCATAACTTACCTCTAAAATTCCATGATCTGCCCCTAAATGGTCTCATCAGAAGATAATTTCTTAGGCCTGATTTATAACTAGTTACAGCTGTTGTGAGATAGGAATCATATATATAGTAGCCCTATGTCTGTGACTCTGTAACACTGAAATGCTGGCTGTTCCCTTTGGGCAGCGCTGTTGCCTCCCACCATGCACTCGGCCGACTTCTATGCTGCTCAGCCGGGCTGCTGCGTGGGAGCAAGCAGTGCAAATGGCCGTTTGGAGTCCGTGCTCCCCATGCTACATGGGGAGCGCGGGGCCCAAACGGCCGCTTGTGCTGCTTGCTCCCGCACAGCAGTCCGGCTGAGCGGCACAGAAGTCAGCTGAGCACCACAGCGGGAGGCAACAGCGCTGCCCAAAGGGAACAGCCAGGGGGCAGGGCCTGGACAAGCGTGCATCTCTGATGTCAGGAAAGGGCGCCGGATTCAAAAGGAGAAAAGCGGAGCAGACACAGGACGCGGAAGAGACAGAGAGGAGAACGGAGGAGACGGAGGACAGTGAGAGAGAGAGTGAGAGAGACACAGAAGGAGAAGAGAAACACAGAGTGAGAGGCGGGAGGAGGAGAAGAGAAAGAGAGAGACGGACAGAGAGGCAAGAGGCGGATGAAAGCTGAAAGAGAGAGAGGGAGAGGCAGTAGGAGGAGAAGAGAGAGAGAGGCCGTTTGCGCCGCTTGCTCCCGCACAAGAGCCCAGCTGAGCAGTGCAGAAGTCAGCTGAGCGCCATGGCAGGAGGTGAAGGGGGGCAGGTCGGTGACGTACACGCCCATGGGGCAGGGCCTGGATGAGCGTGCATCCCCGATGGAGACAGAGGAGAGCAGAGAGAGAGTGAGAGGCAGGAGGGGGAGAAGAGAAAGAGAGAGATGGAGAGAGAGGTAGAAGGCAGAGGAGAGCTGAGAGAGAGGTGGGGAGGCCAGAGGAGGAGGAGAGAAAGAGAAAGAGACAAGGAACAAGAGACCAGAGGCTCAGGAGAAAAGACTGACATGGAGAGATCTGAAAATCCCGTCTTATGACGGGCTAATTGGCTAGTAACTCTATAATGGAGTTACAGAGTTACAGCACTCTAAAACCCGGGATAAGCAAAATGAGAAAGGTGCTCATTCATTTTCCGGTAATTTCTCTCAAATTAATTGAACACCAATTAAGCAGGAAACTTCAGATAATGTATCATTTTACATAATACTAGATTTCCCCACATACCTTTTGTATATTCATCTCTAGATGGATCTCAAAAGTAAGTGCTATATTCTGTTTCATTTCCTATTGGCCCTTCAGTTGTGATCATTATTTTCACTAGCTGATGTGGAGTGTAGCTGCCAGATCACATTTTTACTTACCTGTTCCAAATGACAATTTATTTTCTAATTGGCTTCATACCCCTGTGAAATTATTCCTTTTTTAACTTCTAATAGCCAGCTTGCAAGTTGTAGCCTATATTTTAAATTTCATTTAGTGATAGATCTTTGTTACTGAACTGTGAGTTCAGCTTCCATACCATAATAGTTTTTCAGATTAATAGGGTAAAAGCTATTTGTTACAATTCTTTTAGTTGAGAGATTCTTAGGGTACCTGAAGAATGAATTCAGTGACTACAAACACAATTAGAAGTAAACAGTCTTGCTTGTATTATGTCTTATATATTTAAGAGAGTTTGTCTGTCTGTTTGTTTAAGAACTCCTCCCAAACTATAAGGACCACAACAGTACAGCTTCCTCTTATCATAACTTAAAGCAAGTTATGGGTTTGGTTGTGCTCGGAAAATGGAATGTGCCTGTAATCAGAATGTTTCTCATAAAAACCATACAGAAAAAAGACAGTCACCAGATAGGTAGCTGTTGGTGTGCCTTCCCTCCACCCCGGCCTGGGACTGCCCCAGCCCCAAGCCTCCCAACCTCCAGATGTCCTTCATAGAGGGTGGGGGACCTGAAGCTTTCCCCCATGCTACGATTCAGATAGGAACATTGCTGACTCTATTCCTTCATCAGGGAGTGAGGGGAAAGCACGCAGATCACTAAATTCCTCAGTCTGCCTGGGGAGCACAAGAGGCAGATGAACCTGGACCTGCCAAGCCCAGGGACATACACCCCTTCCCCAGCTGTGCCCTCTGAAGCTACAGAAGCCATGGACAGGCACTTCTCACCTGATCCCAAGCTGCTGCAGTAAGAGAGGGCCAGGGTATTCTTCTTTCCCTGGGGCACTCTGCATATTGAACCTCTCATTGCCAGCCCCACGCCAGAGCAATGATTTAAATGAAATATATACATTTTCATTTTATTTCCCAAAAAACAAAAATGAATTGAGTTAAGGGACATCACATGATCCATTATCTGCAGCCAAACCCTAAGATACAACTGCATTTGTTCCAGTTCTTCAGACAGAGATAAATACCTACAGGATCTCTGTCAAGCATTCTTAAAACTACAGTAACCATTGGGGGAAGTGAAGAAACTGATTGATAAAGACAGCTGGATACTCAGAAGTCACCTACTACAGAACAGACCCAACAACGAAAGCAACAGAATGCCACTAGTTATTACCTTAAGCCCCCAGGCTAAAATCACAACGTCAAGGATCTACACTTATCATAGATGACAATCCTTCACTCTCACAGATCTTAGGAAGCAGGCTATTTCTGGCTTACAGACAGCCCCCCAATGTGAGGTGAATACTCACCACCAAATTCATACCCCTCAAGAGAAATACTAATTCAGGAACTTTTCCTTGCAACAAACCCCACTGCCAACTCTGTCTACACATCAACCCTACTGACACCATCACAGGGCCTAACCTCATCAGCTGTACCATCAAAGGCTCATTCAGATGCATATGTACTAATGATATATATATCATCACGGGCTAACAATGCTTCTCTGCCATGTACATTGGACAAATCAGACTGTCTCAATACAGAAGAATAAATAGACACAAATTAGACATTAAGAATGGCAACATGCAAAAACCAGTGGGGAAGCAATTTAGCCTCCCTGGACGCACAGGCTATGTCTAGACTGCAAACTTCCTTCAAAAGAAGCTTTTCCGGAAGAGATCTTCCAGAATTCTTTTTCGAAAGAGAGTATCTGCACAGCAAAAGTGCAACAAAAAAGAGATCTGCTTTTTCTAAAGATAGCATCCACATTGATTGGATGCTATCTCACATTTAAGGCCACCCTGAACCAGTTCAGGCAGGGCATTAGGTCACCAGTTGCTTCCAAGTGCTGTTGCCTAAGCCTAGCTGAGAGACACGCTTAAAGGGACACCCCTGGACAGCCATTTCTCTGGTTTTGCTGCGTGCTTGCCTACCTCTTCGAGGGACAGAAAAGCTTTAGCAGTGTGTGGTCTGGTTTCCCAGCTTTTGGACACCACAACATTCTTCTTCACATGGAGCCGGAGTTGCCTCTGGGTACGCCATGGCCCCACACTGCCATGCTGCAATTTCTGCAGCAGTTTCTGTAGGCTGCCTTCATGGCCCTCCACGAGCTTGACACCGAGTTCATCCTTGAGACCCTCTCCCTGTGTGCAGGAGTAAAACCCTTGCAACTGCACCACACAGTGGAAAGATGGTTTTAGATGATGGACACCAGTTGCGACTTGTGGGACTGGATGGTCATGGAGCGGTGGGACAACCAACAATAGCTCCAAAACTTACACATGCTGAAGGCCACCTTTTCGGAGCTGTGGGCCTGGCAAGAGATGCGCTCCTTGGCCCTGGCAGAGCCCTGGTGGAGTTCCTTCACCATATTCCGGACTTGTTCTAAAGTATGGACTGGGTGTTCCCTCTCCACCAGGTCCTCATCATTGTGGGCATAAATGTTGGTGTTTCTGCACCAAGAGCAGAGATCCTGCAAGGTCTCCTCCTCCTGCCACAGCTTGAGGAGGGACAAGATCTCCACTCTGGACCAGGAAAGCGCATGCCATTTGCTGCCCCTGGCAGGATTCTGGGAGCCCTAAGGTTGCTCCCTGTGAGATCCAGGAAGGTCTTCGGGTCTTGTGACTGGGCCATGGGTGGCAATGCCTGTGACAAGGAGAGCCACATGGTCAGGTGCTGCACCCAAGGCTAGCTTCCTGCCACAAGGCTTGTCCAGGGTGCCTGCAGCTTTAAGAGCTGGCAGGAGATAGGAACTATAGAGTTCTGATTAGTTTGGAGGGACTGGCTACCAGAGCACCTCTGTCATTTCCTGGAGGCCTCTTCTTTTGAAAAAAAAAAAGCCTCTTCCACGTCTACACACGCCTTTTTCTGAAAGAGCTCTTTCGGAAAAAAGCTTCTTCCTCATAGAAAGAGGTTTACCACGGTTGGAAAAAAAACCTGTTCTTTTGATTTACTTTTGAAAGAATGTGATTACAGTGTGGACATAAGTGTATTTTTGGGGGGAAATGGCCGTTTTCTGGAAAACCCCTGCAGTGCAGACATATTCAAAGTTTCTGACTTGCAAGATGCCATTCTCAGACAGAAAAACTTCACAAACAGACTGCAAAATGAAACTGCTGAGCTGTAATTCATATGCAAATTTGACATCCTGAAAAAAGATTTAAATAGAAAAATGGACTGATTCTCACATTACAATAGATCATTTCCCCTTCAGGTAGTCTCACTTTCTCATCACTGGTGGACATGAGCCACATACTCTCTTATTTAATTAGTACTGATGTCACACTTCCATCTGTGTATCCCTTCCTTCTTTTCCCATCTGTGTATCCCTACCTTCTTTTCTTTTCTTTTCTTTTCTTTTCTTTTCTTTTCTTTTCTTTTCTTTTCTTTTCTTTTCTTTTCTTTTCAGCATCTGAGGAAATGAGATGTAGCTCACAAACACTTAAAACCTAATGCCCTAATAAATTAGTTAGTCTTTATAGGGCCACCAGACTCGTTGTTTTTGCTGAAACAAACTAACATGACTACCCCTCTGAAATATATTATTATATATTACACTCAGGTACACATCTGCACTACCTGAGAGAGCTCAAGCATTAGCCAATGCTGTATTGATCCTCACATCCCCCAAGAGGTTGTAGCATCTGATGGATCTCTCAATGAGTGGTCATCAAGAGAGGGGTGGTTCCTGTGGGAATCTTCCCACTTTTACCCAACCAGGGACCATCTTTTATGCTGCTGTGATGACCACACCTTTGCCTTCTCCATATGCATGAGTGTTACAACCTCTTTTATCTCGGTTGTTCTTCCACAGCCCATCAATTTTGGGATACCCCACTTTCCATAGTTCGTATTTTCTTTATTAGCATCTGATTAACATTTATGTCAACCTGTTTCCAGATTACCTGAGAGTCAGAACAGAACTTTCTATGGTGTTACAGTCAGGTGTATTGTCATCTAGTTTTCCGTAAATAGATCACCTACTGGCACATCTTTCCCAGTAATTTTGTGGTTTTTCTGGCAAAGGGTCAGTAAGTCTTAGTCACTTAATTGCATCAAGTCTCCTTAAGCTTGTGGTGTGGTGTTGGTAAGTTAAAATCCCATAAGCCTTAACCTGTAGCCCTGGTGTTACTTCTTTACTTTACTTACATTCCTAATGCACACTCATCAAATCTAAATATATGTCAATCTTATATTTCTATAATCTTACTAGTTATATTTATTTAACATACATTGATTATATATGAAATAACATGAGATAATCATCATACTAGATAGAATAATAGTAAATGGATGGTAAATTAGATACAAAGTAGTGCAAGAAACCCCACTTATTCTGAATGACAATAGAGTCAATTGCAGATTTCCCCCCAGCAAGTGTGCTTTAATACTGAAATCCAACTGGAGGATTTCAGATACTATAATAAGTCAGATTCATTCGTATAAGGGATGGAAACTCCAGTAAATTCAATGAAGGTACACTGAAGCAAAACTAGTGCAAGTGAGCTCAGACTCAAGTTTGCTGAGACATTTCAGGCAGGATTCTAATCTGGTAGAAATGACTGCAGCACACTTTGGGTGTGTCTAGACTACAGTGGACTTTTGTCGACAAAACTATACCTGTGTCTATACTATCACTGAGTTCTGTCAACAGTAAGTTGACAGAAAGTGGCAGATTTGTCGATGGCAGTAAACCTCATTCTGTGAGGAATAACGCCTTTTGTCGACAGTGTTCTGTCAACAAAAAGTGCTATTGTATCCACACTGTGCTTTTTCAAAAGAGAGCTTCTAGACTCTCTGTCGAAAAAGAGGCTTGCTTTGTCTACAGAACTGGCTGTAGACTAGATGCTCTTTGTCGACAGAGGCTTTGTCGACAGTGTTTGTTGACAAAGCCTCTGTCAACAAAAGCCTGTAGTCTAGCCGTACCTTTTAAGAGGGGGAGCTGTTGTTTGGCTTGTCAGAGGGCTAGCACAGATACTGGTGTAAATTCAGAGTGGGTCAGCATGCCAATGCTGACTCATCTTCCAGGGACTTGAAGAACTAAGGAGTTAATTATAAGGAAGCCCAGTTGGGGACACCCCTGCTCCCCTAACCACATGAAGCATCATGCAACACTCACCAGAGGCAAAATAGCAGATTTTGTCAGGTCCTGCTGGGAGCATTGCATTTACTATTTTTTTCATGAAGGAGGCTGGGAAGGAATATTTCCCTCACCACCAGATTAGCCTAGGTACAGTTGGGGTTTTTTCAACTACTCCACAGTGGGTTCAGGTATGGGGAGACACTTTGTTACAGTGAGTAAGGAAGGGTGAGTAAGGAAGGATGTTGCAAGTCACTATGTAATTGTGGAGCAGGGGTAGTGAAGGGGGAGGTTCAGGGTACCTATGACTGGCAGGACAGGGTTCCAGCTTTCTTCCCCATCTCCTTTATAAACACCTTGACTCTTGTTTGAGGAGTGTGGTAAAACCCAAGCAATGAAATGACTGGAGACTGCATGGAAAAAAGGGTGGGGGCTGGAGGAAGCCTCCAGTTAGATAATGAAGCCACATTGGAGTTACCTTCACTGTGCACTGCTATCAGCTGGGTCATTCCAGACAACTAATAATAAAGTTGTGACCTCACTAAACCATATCCAGAGTCTTCTGTCCTTTTTCAGATTTAGCCAGAAAATGATCACAAAGAGCTCTGTTAAAGTCAATGGAAATATGATGATTCACACAAGCTACAAACCTGTACCCCTTTTTTTTTCACCTGTTAGGAAAAAAGGAGGGGAAAAAAGCTACTCTGCTGAGGGCCATTGTTCACTCCTGAAATGAAGTAGGGTATTTGAAGATCAATCAGGTAAATAAGAAAGAAATGATCAGATCCATATTTCGGCTTCACTACTTATTGCAAATGTTTGTCCCAAAAAGGAAAGGTGAGAGCATACAATTTTCCTGTGGCAACTTGCTGTTTTATGTCCAAGTTTGTGTTTTTCAAATCATCCATGGAGATTGTATTGCCATTGCTAAAACTCTGGTGAGGAGAAATTATGGTGTCACTTGTAGATAGTACCTGACTCCTGAGAAGGAATGATGAGGCAGTTTAAGTTAAACGTGTGTATTGGCAAGGAGACCTTTTATGAAGTTCACTATAGGAAACACTCTCAGAGACAATATGAGCAAAGGATGGAGGAAAAATGAATTTTGCACTTAACTATATCAACTGGAATATCCTGTATTCTTGAATCATGTAAATCATAGTTCAGAGAATGTTTTCCATAGTGTTGCATGCATTCAAAAGACTTCATTTCAGCACAGTGGACTGTAACACACATTTTTGCCTATTAAACATAGCTTTTCAAGGTGTGTTTCATGTGTATTCTTCCTCTACTCATTTCAGAATCCTATGAGATAACTGTACTGATTATAATGTTGAAAAGATCTTTTTACTTAGGCTATTCATGATCTATTTACTATTATTTTTACAGAGCTCTGTTTAAAAATCTAAACAGATTTTGCCTGTGTTAAGTCTAAGAGTCAAACTGAATATAAACAAAATGGAAATGAGGGTGGACTTGTTGCTAATGGAAACCTGATTCTCTGTTTATCTTGCCTTTATTACTGTTGAAGCTGCTTAAAGGTAGACTTGTAAAGTACACCTGATTCCCTCCACCATTTGATGTTCCTTCTAATAATTAGTAAGTCGTTTCCTCCTCACTTGATTCAGAGTGGAGCCAGGAAATGCAGAGGTGCATGAATTTTTTTAAAAAAACACAAAAAATAACTGCATGTCACTTAAATTCCAATTTGGAAAAAGGGGCATATCGTTTTGTTTGTATTTTTGACCTGAACTGGCTAATCATTTGCTCATTTTAATTCATCTGGTCTAGCTAAAATACTTAAAGCCTCTTCTGTCTTTTTCTGACTTTTAGAATTTATATTTTCAAAATCCAAGAGGATTTCAAGGAGGAGGAGGATAGATGATAGGGAGAGTCACAAATGTTCTGTCTCAATCAGAGCTACTCAACACACGGCCCATGGGCCGTATGCAGCCTGTGGCCCATTGGTTTGCGGCCCGCGAAGCAGTTCAGGTTTATGTGGGGGTCAATACACGGCATGCAGGTGGGATCCTTTGGATATGGCCTCCACAACAGCAAGGCATCTCCCAGGCGGGGTGAAGTGTTCAAAAATGCAAGCAGACAGACTAGCTGGAACAGACGGGTACAGAGTGTTGGCATTTCTAGCCCCCAGGAAGGAAGTGCCAGGAGTGCCGGGGCACTGTGGGCAGTGCTGGCTGCTTAGCCTTGTGGGCAGAGCCTGACAGTTGCTGACTGGCTCACACTGGCCTTGTTTGTGTCTGGCGCTGCAGCTTAATCTTTGTATTTATGCCAGTCAGTGTGAAAGAAGCTATTTGCATATATTTGCACATATATTTGTGTGTATATGCCACCACACTTAAGTTGTGGCCCTCGGCATGTGCTATGAGTATCAGTGTGGCCCCCGGGGCTTCCAAAATTGAGCAGCCTTCATCTAAATTATGTTTGGTGGAAAATTAGATTTTCAGTTGTATGAAACATTTTGTAAAAAAAAGTCTGCTTTCCTTGGAAAATGTAAAACTTTTTCTAAAACTGTTCAGCTAAAAACTGAGAAAAATTCTTCATTTTCATTAGGATTTTCAGTGGAAAAAACCCTGTTTTCCTATTAGCTCTTATTGGTTGCAGGCATGAAACTCAACAAATCTCCTTTCTTATGACTGTCATAAAAACATCAAGTCAGACAGTGCTCACACAGTTCTTTTTTTGTGATAGATTCTGTTAAATCAAGTAAGTTCATACCCTTTTCTAACAATTCAAAGTCCTGCCTGACATAACACAGCAAAACACAGTCCAGCCATCCAGTCAGCCTACATATTTGTGGGGAGTATTTTTTTTAAGAATCCTCTACCCAATCCATACTGTACAGGATTAATTTAGAAGTGGCTTTTTTTCTCTGTAAGCATCTATGACACATGAGTAGCTGAGAACAGAAGAGGCCATGGTACCATATGCCTCATTAAGGTATCTCTTCTCACTCTCACTGCAAACATGACAGTTCTAGGAGACCATTATATATCCAACATACATAATTGGTACAAGGTTCTAAGCCACCTTGATCTTGTACAGACTGGGAGCTTGTCAACACACTGTCAGTGAATTGCAGTAGAGTTCTTATTAGTTAAGTATACTTGACAGCACCTCAGAAATTGTATGTTTTAAGTCTGAAAAGCTTAAACAGCTTGACATGTTAAAGGTTATCACTTTTTTTTCCGGATTATTACTGTTGGTCTTAATAAACACATTTCTTTTACAGTCACTCTGTTGACTGATAGGAGTAAGTTAAAGAACCTGTATTTTATTTATTTATTTATTTTAATTTTAAGGTCCTTGTTTTTGTAGAGATTAATTTATAAAGTTATAATCAGTGAGTGACACTGTAATTATAAGCCTATACTTTTTGCTCATTTATTTATCTCTCTCTTACATTTCCAGAGTACATGTTAAAACACTAGTGCAAAAGGAAAGGTTTTTTTTAATGAATATTAAAAGTCTCTGATTTTTACAACTTCACAGATTTTTGAATTTTGTGTATGTCCTAAATTCAATTGACAAGATTATTTTCTCTTTGCAAGCAATCAGGTTGCTATAGTAATTTGCCCCTTCACAGTCTCTGGAGTGGGGCAGAAGGGACAGTTATTTTCCTGGTGTCAGATTCTGATACTCTTTCTTTGTGAAGCCCCATTGATTTCAGTGTCTCTACTTGAATAATAATTCACTGTACGCAGCAGCATTGGAATCTGGTTCCAGTCAGTAGAACAATGGGAACAAGTAACCCTTCCGGTATTAAAATCATCTAAAGAATCAGCTGAAGTTTACCAAGTTCCTGTTGAGGGCACATGGGGGTCTTTTGAAATACAATGTGGAAAGTTATGACATTTATTAAAACAAATAGAACATCTGGCTAGAGCTACAATGCTGGGAGTCCTCTACCATGGGATATTCTCTGCTTTTTCTGAGAATATTCCCTGCTTTTTCAGTGTCATTACTGAGTAGGGGGGAAGGAGAAAGAAAGGTGCAGCTATCTTTTAACTTGTTTCTATCCATCTGGTTTACAGATACCACTTGAAAGAAAACCAGTGACACTGGAAAGCAGGTGATAGAAGTGCAGGAGGAATAAATTTTGCCATTGTGTGTGATGCTTTAGGGATTCAGGTCTCCATTTTCAAAAGTAACTAGTGATTCAGGGTGTCTCATTTTTGGGTGGCTAACTGGATATGCTTTGAAAGGGCCTGATGTTCAGAAAATTCTGAGCACCCACACTCTGAAAATCAGGCCCCTTAATATTGTCTCCAATTAGGCACACAAAGATGAGGCACCATAATATCATTAGACACTATTAAATGCCAACTTTAGTGGAAGTGACTGCCTAGGGGAGGAATGTGTTGCCAATAATGGGAGAAGGGGAACTTTTGTTTGTTTTTACAAAGGTCAGGCTAAGCTGCTGAAAAAGAGGACTGTGTTTATGAAGGGAGGTGATTAAATGACTAATTGAGGATGGAAGGCTGTCCTGTGGGACTGGGGGAGGGACTGTAAAATGGAAGCAAGTGTAGGTCTGGTCACATTTTCATAAAACATTGCTGAAGGGATGGTTGTTTTTATTTACCCCTCTTGACTTTTGATGAATGGCCATGGTCTGTCTGTCCTCCCAGGCATCCAGGGACAAGGTGAAGGCTGTAGGCATTTGCCATCTTGGTGAAACATCACTCAGAACTGGAAGTGCTAGGTAGAGTAAAAGAACTGGATACATTTGTGGAAATCAAAGATGTACCAGGGGTGAAGGACTCACTGGGATTGAAAAGGGCATTAGGAAAGTGAATTATTTCATATAATGTCAGAAAGGGGAGGATTTTATGGATGGCCTGTTTTGCTAAAATTTTTAATGATGGGATAGATAGCCATTGGAACCTGCTCTAGAGAGCTTTCCTCATTTTCCAACATGTATCATCCATGACACTTTGATAGTCACTTTATAGTGCCCAAGAGAATGGAGCAAGGCTGCTGACAGATGAGATTAGAAAAGGCTGCATACATGAGGCAATCCATAACAGAGGCGGTTTGGGAACTTCACTTTCTGCTCTAGTGGTGGGTAGGAGCTGACTCCATAAGATACAGAACAGGCATGTGTGATTTTCAAAATTCTCTTGGGCTTAATTTAGAGCCCAACTATATCATTTGATAAGGACTCTGCCATGTTTATCAACTGCTTAATGCAAGGCTAATTACATAGCAATAATTCTCAATATCTTAAGTGGATTAAGTAGTCAGATTATCATAGATAAAGTCCTTCACTTTGTATGTGTTATGACCACCTACCTGGATGATAACACAAAACCATTATCAGACCAGATATTTTCTGGTCAGTACTCACTTCACCATAAACCCGGACAATATCAAGAAGGAGTAAGTATCAATGCATTTAATGTGAGAGTCACCCAGTAATTCCATCTATACTTTAGATGGCTATTTATTTGAGTTTCACAAATGGAACCCATTACACTTCCACTTAAAACCTGTTTTCAAATCCAAGCTCTGTACAGCTGTAGCCGAAAGTACTGCTTTTACAATATTTAACTTCTTATTTTTGTCTGCCTTGAGCCGTCCTCTTTCTACATGCTTTGACCTGAAATTTATGAGCTGGAGTGCTCTACATAACAGGCCTGAAATACAGATACCAGGAAGCTAAAGACAAGGCATTTTCAGTGGAAAACCTTCCCTTTTGGAATGTTTTCCCATAGACACAAAGTTGGGTTCTGGAACATGTATTTGTTAATCTTCAGAACATACTCCCAGGTATAATTATTCATTTAGGATTTTTCTGATGAACTTGTTTGAGTACAGTTGTATTTATGACCTCTGGGCTTGAGAACTATAACACTATACCTGTGAATCAAACCACTCAGCCTTAAAGAAAAAAAGTTGTTAGTTCCTAATGAAGCAACTTGCTTTTAAAGCAACACAGACTACTAAGAATACATTGTTGAGTGTTCTGCTCTCTTCGCTGGCTTTCCATGGAATGCAGAGGGTTTTAGCTCTCCTCTTCAAAATCTTATATAGGACTGGCCCAAGATACAAGAAAGAAAACATTGATGTACATCATCACAGGCTTCACTGGATCAATAGAACCATCAACCTCAAAAGTCAAACTTAATGGCTCTGTCTAGACTGGCAAGTTTTTCCGGAAAATCAGCCACTTTTCCGGAAAAACTTTCCAGCTGTCTACACTGGCTGCTTGAATTTCCGGAAAAGCACTGACGATCTCATGTAAGATCGTCAGTGATTTTCCGGAAATACTATGCTGCTCCCGTTCAGGCAAAAGTCTTTTTCCGAAAGACTATTGCGCAAAAGGGCCAGTGTAGACAGCACAGTACTGTTTTCCGCAAAAAAGCCCCGATCGTGAAAATGGCAATCGGGGCTTTTTTTGGGAAAAGCGCGTCTAGATTGGCCATGGACGCTTTTCCGCAAAAAGTGCTTTTCCGGAAAAGCATCCTGCCAATCTAGACGCGCTTTTCCGAAAATGCTTTTAGCGGAAAACTTTTCCGTTAAAAGCATTTCTGGAAAATCATGCCAGTGTAGACATAGCCAATGTGTTCAGGAGACAGCTTTCTCAGGGTATGTCTATACTACAGAGTTTTGTCGGAAAAACGTACAAATTTTCAAAAAAAACTTCAATTACGTCCACACTGCAATCACATTCTTTCAAAAGAAAATCAAAAGAACAGAGGGGTTTTTCCGGCATTGGTAATCCTCATTCTATGAGGAAGAAGCCTTTTCCTGAAAGAGCTCTTTCGAAAAAAGGCATGTGTGGATGGGGAAGAAGGAGTTCTTTTGAAAGAAGAGGAAAGAGGAAAATGCTCAGGTGTCCTGGTGGCCACTTTGTCCCTAGTAATCACAGCTGAAATGTGAGATAGCATCCATTCAGTGTGGACTATATCTTTCAAAAAAGCAGATCACTTTTTTGATGCACTTTTGTATTGTGGACAGTCTCTTTCAGAAGAAGTTTTTCCGAAAGATCTCTGGAAAAGCTTCTTTCAAAAGAAGCCTGCAGTCTGGGCATAGCCTCTGCAATTAGTCCATGACTGTCAAACTGCCAGAAGAGATCAGAATAACCAGGAGTCTGAAAAGTTTAATCTTAAAACTGAAAACCCACTTCTCTGATGCAGCCTCAATAACAGCTTTAAGTCATGTTTAGAAGCACACAAATATGCCCACAAAAGGATGAAAAGCAGAGAGATTTGGAAATCTCGATTCTATTCTAATAAAAAAAAATTGTGAGGCACTCCTGATGCTATGGTGATGGGCAGGGTTTAAGAACTTATTTGATACTGAGAGTGGGTTTAGTTTTCAGACTTTGTAGCAGTTTGGAAACATCTTTGATATCATGATTTTTTTAAAAATAACCATCATGTTTTAGATGTTATTGTGCAAATCTCCTTAATTTATAATAAAAACCTTTCTATTGGGAAATAAGGGTTGTTAACGATAGGGCTGAGCAGTTACCCACTGAAATTTTGTGACTACTTGGCTGTATAAGGATTGCAGAACTCAAACCTACATAACTATACGGGTTATAAAGTACAAACTCTAATTTTAAGGACATGATTATCAGAAAAAAATATTCTAAGGGTTACAGATGAAACAAAACAAAATTGTATGAAATTAAAGCAATATTTGAAATGAGTAACCTTTTAAATATTTATACTGCATACGATTTGGAATCTCATATTTTCTGTATTTACACAGAAAAAGTGGAGAGTGGAATTTATTGCTTGTAATAAATGGCAAAATTCAGGGGGGAGGTGCACATATTAAATATTTCAGAAGCTACTAAATATTTCTCTTTTTCCAGTACAGAGAAGCTTGCTCATGGCACATTTGACTTTGAAGAAGGCCACATTAAGTGTCATCACTAGTGTCCTGAGGGGATCCTTCCACAGAACTGGCTGGATTTATAAAAAGATTAAAATCCAGAGACCATAACCAAAATAATCTAGTCAAAATAATTTAACTCATGCTTGCTCTGCAGACATACATGATCCTAATGGTTTTGGTCAAGTCAATTTGAGTACCTTGTAATGCAGCTGGCTATGCATTCCAACAAATAGACTACTAATTTCTCTGATAATTTACTTAATATAATGAATTATGGGAACTAAAATAAGCTTCACTCCATCCAGTGTTTGGTAATTGTTTAAGCCCATTTGGGTGAAGGGGCTATAACTGCATTGCTGGGGCAGCACCCACTTGTCATCCTTCAGAACACAGCTCACCCAGCTTTGGGTCTCTACTGATATGTCCCTATCTGTGTTACACAGAGTGCAGTGGTGTTTGAGCCAAAGCACTCTTCAATCCTGTTCCTTTAGGGCAATCAGGAAACAAAAATAGCCTTCAAACAGGACTGTCCCACATACGGCTGGGTGGAGCCACATCCTCCCATTCATAGCTTGCCCTTGGAGAATCTGTTCTGCAGATTCCCCTCAGTGTCTGCTTATGCCTTCTACGAAGGCTGCTCTAGCTGGCAAATGAATTCTGCCTCTCAGCAGCAACCAGACATCTCCCACATCAAGAGAAACAGAGTTCTATCTTCTATATTTGAACCCCAAATTGATCAAGCTTTCCTCTTTTTCACTCTCTTCTCCTTGCTTGATGGTGACTGCAGGTGTAGAAGGGCAGGGTCACTTGGGTTCACAGGCTTTCTTTTATCCTCTCATTGGCAGTGGCAAGTCTATCAAACTCTTCACCCCCTCATTGCAAGTGAGTGTGGCCTCTCTGCCCCAGCACTGAGGTTGAGCTGGAGTATTTAAATCATTTTGAGAAAGGTATTTACCTCAATCTCATAACAACAGCCAAGGCCACAAAGTCCATACTGAAAGTCTGACATCTGAAAAATCATTAATGTTCAGTCTCTGTCATCAACAGAGCCTAACCTTGGAGTTAGAGATCAGAGTCCATTTTAAATTGTTTGAAAATTTTTCCACGCAGCCCATTTAGAGTATTCGTTTCCTACAACAGAATCAGAGTATGTGCTGAATTTATTGTCTGGATTAATTCAAAGGTTGTATTTTAGGATGAGCAAGTCTTTTTACATGACATTTTTACATTTATTACTTCCATCTTCTCTCTTTTACTCCTTTTTTTTACTTATATTATTTCATATTGCAGATATCACACAGGAATGATAAATGGGTGAAACACTGGCTCTACAGATGTTAGTCAACGACAAAACTCCCACTGACTTTAATGAGACCAGGATTTCAACTAAAGTTCTGATGTCAGCAGTACACACATATGCATCACTAAGGGCTAGCCTGTGATGCTTGTGTTCACACTTTTGAACAGTTAGTTACCCAAGGTAGTTCCATTCACTCCAGTGGAACTACTCAGGTGAGTGACTGTTCGGTAATATGAATAGTGACTTCACAATCTGACCCTAAGAGGGGAAGATTAAAATAGGCCTAATAAAGAAGTATTATTTACAATATTAGTTTCAGGAAAGAGTCAACAAACCTGACTAATTTCGGTAACTGACACTGACAGTACTGATTAGAAGAACTGGTGTGGGAGAGCAAACTCTCAATAGCGTATTCCTCACTATTTCAAGGCTTAAGTCATTCACATTAGTAAAGTGGTTTGAGATCCCACGACAGAGAATATCGCACAATTATAAGGTATGGTTCAGGGCTGGGAATGTGTCACACAGATGTCACAAAAGCCATTGTAAGTCCTGGCTCTTCCTTTCCTCTCAGCTACAAACACAGCCAAAGAAAGAACTTATTTCCTCCTAGGATACAACACTGCCCCAAAATAAATCCAATCTCTCCTGCTCTGGGCATCTGAACAATCCAGTCTACTTTTTCCAGTATTCAGGGTCACGGTTCTTCCTTGCTCTACTTTCTCAGTCTATACATCAAGGCTACATCTACACTGGCCCCTTCTTCAGAAGAGGCATGCTAATTTCAAACTTTGGAATAGGGAAATCCAAGGGGGATTTAAATATCCCCCGCGGGATTTAAATAAACATGGCCGCCGCTTTTTTTCCAGCTTGGGGAAAAGCCGGAAAAGAGCGTCCAGACTGGCGCAATCCTCCGGAATAAAGCCCTTTTCCGGAGGATCTCTTATTCCTAATTCAGGATAGGAATAAGAGATCCTCCGGAAAAGGGCTTTATTCCGGAGGATCGCACCAGTCTGGACGCTCTTTTCCGGCTTTTCCCCAAGCCGGAAAAAAAGCGGCGGCCATGTTTATTTAAATCCCGCGGGGGATATTTAAATCCCCCGTGGATTTCCCTATTCCAAAGTTCGAAATTAGCATGCCTCTTCCGAAGAAGGAGCCAGTGTAGACACAGCCCAACTGGGCCTGATTTGAAGGTGAGCTCCAACTGTCTTAACAGCACTGGTTAGGGAAGTGGTTTTGAGTCTGACTCTTCTTGAATGCTTCTAATCTGGGTGCCAGGGAAACATCTCAGGACCATAACAATTAGTGCACTTCATCACAGACAGCAATATATGAGTATGTCTACACTACAATTAAACATCCATGTCTGGACCATATCAGCTTACAAACTGACAGGAATGTAAAAAAAAAGGTTTAGTTGGGGGTTAATTCTGCTCTGAGCAGTGGATTGGACTAGATGGCCTCCTGAAAGTCTCTATCAACGCTTATCTTCTATGATTCTGTGATACAACCACAGTGTAGACCTACAGACTATGTCTAAACTGCAGAGCTTTTCTGGGATACCTCCGGTGTCCCAGAAAAGCTCTGCCATGTCCAAGGAATGTGTCTGCTTTTTTTTTTCCAAAAAAGCGGACATGTTCTTTCGGTTTCCCTGTATTCCTTTCGGTGAGAGGAATACAGGGATGTTCCGAAAGAGTAGTATTTTCCAAAATTTGGCCCCATGTAGATTGGCCAAATTTCAGAAAAGCCTCTTTTGGAAAAAAAAGTGGGAAAAGATACACAAATTGTGATTTGCAATTTGCGTATCTTTTTCCAAATTTTTCCAGCGGTATAGATATAGCCACAGGCTCCAGTCTGAAGGTGCATCTGAGAGACTAGCTGTCTACACTGCAATTTAATAGCACCATAGCCTGAGCAACATAGCCTGATTCAACTGACAGGGACCGTCATGGGTGTTTTAATGCAATGTAGGCATATTCTATGCATATCTTTAGAGGAACTCTTTGATATTGAACTATGAATCTCCAGACCTGCCAAATAGCTGATGGAGTGATACTTTCATATATTCCAAATGGAACTTCTAATTTGCTATCCTGTCTTTGGATGCCAAGTACTTAAGAAAGAAAGGCTGTGTCTAGATTACAAAGTTCTATTGGAAAAAGATATGCAAATCACAAACCGCAGTTGTGTATTTTTTTCCACTTTTCTTCTGAAACAGGTTTTTCCAACAATTGGTCCATCTACACTGGGCCAAATGTCAGGAAAAAAACCCTCTTTCAGGCTATCCCTTCTTCCTCATAGAACAAGATTTAAAGGGATGCCGAAAAAAAAATGTCTGATTTTCCAAAATATTTTCCAGAAAAGCAAATGCATTTCTTGGATGCGGCAGAGCTTTTCTGGGATATCTCTGGTATCCCAGAAAAACTCTGCAGTCTGGAAAGAAAGAAAGAAAGAAAGAAAGAAAGAAAGAAAGAAAGAAAGAAAGAAAGAAAGAAAGAAAGAAAGAAAGAAAGAAAGAAAGAAAGAAAGAAAGAAAGAAAGAAAGAAAGAAAGAAACCAAACAGGAAATATATGGGATTTTATCATTGCTAGTTTTTTATACTCTTGGGTCTCCATAGTATGGCCATGCCTTATCATTAAACACTACAGTACTTCGATCTGGAATCTGTAACTCATGAACCAGAAGTACGTATCCTGTTTCTAGAGATAAATAAAATAAACTTGATGCAAAACATCCAGCTTATCTAAAATTTTGCCAATGGCATAATGCAAACTCATTTTTTCCTGGTGATATCCTATTGCCTCCTAGCAAAAGCTTGACATTTGTTACTCTTCTCCTCTCTTGTGGGAAGTTTGCTATTAGTAATTAATTCAATTACATCATCTACATGGACATTAGAGAATTTTATGTCAACATTTCAAAATATATGACATTGCCTGGCAGGAAAAGCTTTTCAAGGACGTTGAATACACTCCAAAGACACTGTCAGCATTGATGCAAACAAAATTTAGGAATCAGAAAAAAAAAGAAAGATGAAGGTTTTGAAGGTTCGAAAATAAAGTCAATTGAGAAATCAACAAGTCATGAGCATGTGGAAGATACCCTGAATGGTGTATTAATATTTTATTATAAACCTAGGAAAGATGCAAGGTCACATCCCTCAACAAATGATAAGGCATTCTCTCCTTCATCAACTTCACTTTCTCTTCCTGTTCTTTTTTCTTGATCTCATACTTTCTCTCCTTCTCCCTCCAACTACACATATTTTATTACCAGCATATTTTCTCCTTCTCACTCTCTTCTTACCTATCTGATTTCTTCTATGGGTTTTTTCCCCTATTTTCCTTTCTTTCTCCTGATCCCTTTTCTCTTTTTCATCCCTTTTTCTGTATTGTTCTTACTGTACTGTAGTATTCTGTGATGTTCTGTCTTTTCCCCCCCAACATGAGGTGTTGCGAGTGTTTTGGAAGACAGGGTTATTATTCAAAATTATCTGCAGAAACTGGAGAAATGGCATTAGGCAAACAGGATGAAATTCAACAAGCACAAATGCAAAGTGCTCCATTTCAGAAAGAACAATCAATTGCACACACAAAAAATGGGAAGTGACTGTCTAGGAAGGAATACTGCACGATGAGATCTAGTGGTCATAGTGGATTATAAGCATGACACTGCTGGAAAAAGAAAATCATTCTGGGGTGTATTAACAGGAGTGCTGTAAACAAGACAGGAGAGGTAATTCTTGAATACTGTGTCCAGTTCTGGGCACCATATTTCAGAAAGGATGTAGACAAATTGGAGAAGGTCCAGAGAAGAGTAACAAAAATGATTAAAGGTGTAGAAAAGATTACCTATGAGGGAAGATCAAAAGAATTGGGTTTGTTTGATGTGGAAAAGAGAAGACTAAGAAGAGACATGATATCAGCTTTCAAATACCTAAAAGGTTATTACAAGGAGGAAGGAGAACAAGCATTAACCTCTGATGATAGGACAAGAAGCAATGAGTTTAAATCGCAGCATGAGAGGTTTATGTTGGATATTAGAAACAACTTCCTAAATATCAGGGTGGGTAAACAGTGGAATAATTTTCCTAGAGAGGATGTGAAATCTAAATCAGTGGAGATTTTTAAGAACAGGTTAAAAAAACACCTGTCAGGGATGAGCTAGATTGTACTTGTTCCTGCCATGAGTGCTGGGGCCTGGACTTGATTATCTCTCTTGGTTCCTTCCAGTTCTATGATTCTGTATTTCTTCTACTACTAAACGTAGGATTCATTACACTTTGCTACCCACCTACCCTGCACAGCCTCCTCATCAGACCAATTATGACTTAAACTTATTTAGAGCCAGCCTGTGTCAGACTGCATGCCTGATCAGAGATTAAGAACTCCTCTGCAGCCTACCCAGATGGTGGGTCTGTGTACTCACTAGGAAACAGAGTTGCATATTTGCTTAATTCTTCCCCAAAGCAACTGGACAGGAAGTGGGCAAAGCCAGTGAAGATAAACTAATAGGAGACGGAGTTGAAATGTACTGCTGAAATAGGCTAATAGGAAATTACTACCCTGAAGTAAGGAGGTTAAAGGGGAGAATTTGCAATTCAGAAGCGTGTATTGGAGAAACAGCACCTCTCCGGCACTATGCCTCAGTATTTTACACACTTCATTTTACTAAAGACTGTGCCTAAAGTCACAATCTAGCCCTTAATCATTAGACATTTCAGTAACATGAAATGGAGGCAGTTTCATAAATTTGGTGATAACTATGTTCTACGAGCTAAATAATCACTTCATCCGGGGAGCTCATTTAAACAGTGTGCACTGATTGTCTCCTAAACTTTTATATTTTGAATATGCGCTTGTGGAACTAGCCCTTTGCCATTTAGAAAGGGGACAATTTTTTAAGTCTCATGAAATACGTTTTGATTTTCTGTAATTTAATGCCAAGTATTGTGAACTAAAGAAAAAGGTTCCGGATTTCAGCAGTGATATAATGACCAAGAGCTGAACACCAAAGGGATCAAAGTCATGTATTTGTGGACACCTCATGCTTTATTGATACTTGCCTTTATGGAATTCCCAAGAGTGTTTCCTGTCTTCACATTTTTATGATCAAGAGCTGCATTTTGACTGTCTGTCACATGATATAAGATCAATAGGTCATCTGGTTGTTATTGTCTTGCCAACTGAGAATTTATATAAACTAGGCCTTTGGAAGTTTGTAGCACCCCTATGTGACATAAAAAAACTGCATGAATATCCACACTTCTCAGCTGAGGCATAAAAAGAAGATAGAAGCACAACAATGGTAAAAAGGAAATGAATCGGTTTTGCACATTCATCTTTCAGTTCAGTGCCATTTCTTTGAGCACTGGCAAACTGCAGCTTTATTCAGTAATCAAAAAGCACAGTGTGTTCAAGAAGCAATCTTAGCTTCCTGCTTCTGTGCTTCTCACAATATCCAGGTTTGTTGGAAACACTGAAATTGTGTATTAAAAGATTCACAGATGTGCTGATTCCACCATTTCTCATTATCCACTTTGAAGTCTAGATAGGATTTTAAATTTGGACTGTAGGGATTTACTCTCCAATTCATTTTGCCCTTACTAACCTCCCCACATGTTTCTCATCTAAGTGTTTACAGGGAAATAAAAACTAGAGGAACATCCACTTTCCACTAGGAAAGGGTCTCACATCCTAATAGAGTAACTTAGTAGGTTTTAATTTAATATTAGTAGTCTGATTAAAACCTGTAATGTCTGGGATAGTTTGGAAGTTGACCATACTCTCCATAGTCACCTTCTTTAAAACCAAGAAATTTTCATATTATAACAACTTTGGCCAGGGCTCATTTACAAAGTTTATCTAAAAAACACAGAGTCCTGATCCAACAAAGTACACAGGACTTCAAGGTATGCTGAAGATAGTCTCCACATTAAATTTAAACTTGAGCATTTGTTGTTTAAAAATACATGCTCAGAGAGGAAATACACAAGAAACATACTTGTGGAGAGTAAAGTATTTGTAAAATCTAGTTGTAAAAGCCATCTTTCCTTCTTTCCCCATGGGCTATCTATTGAGTTAAAAACAATCCTGTTAAGATGGAATGTACCACTCAAGCCTCACTGGATATACAACAAAATTTCATTCCTGTTATAACCTTTACTTTCACATTCCATAACCTCTTGTGATTTTTAATGGCAGCCTTTCTATTATGGCATTGTGTTGAACATTCTACTGCATTCTGACAATGGAATTCTTTAAAAGGTTTTAAATTCCTGTGGTAAAAATAGTGTTTAAGTGATCTGTCAACCCACCAGTGGAGGGATATTTATTTTTGAAGCTTATTTATAAAGAGATTGAGTTAAGTTCTTTGGGAAGCTCTTTGCTTACAGCATCTTTACTAAATCCTGTTTTCTGCATGCAGTTTATCTTGAATGGAGTTTTTCTTTCTGAGTATTTTAGGTCAGTGAAATAGCTACTATGTGTGCTATTGCTGGGACTTATGCATGTGTATAGATGAGACCTGAGGAAATCTCATCCATAGTAATAAGCTGTTTAAAATTTAGCTTTTCTTTAAAAAGTGTGAGTTTGGAGGTGGAACTAATAGTTCCAGGCTCCTCTTCAGATCTCATACCTGACACACTGTGATATATGAGATGAACTAACCATATCAATAGAAGGAATTAGTGCGCTGTGCGCTAATCTTTTATGGGCTGCCGCAAATACTATCAACCTTTTCCAAAAATATTAGTTTGGTAGAGCTTGCAGCTGCTATTCACTTCATCATTTACAGCTCAGTTAATATCAAAGAGGTAAACATGAAAAAAGTTGAGTAGTTTGTATTGTATATATTACTTTGATCTTGAATGGGTTACACTCTGTTAGGTTACAGTGCCGCCAATCTTAAGTGATCAAGATTGTGAGTCAAAACTCATGTTATCAGATTTCATGATATTGGCCTAAAAGTGATGAGGGTGTGTGTGTGTTTTTAAAGAACCCAACATTTATTTTATTTCCTTCTGCTTTTGCAAGCTCTTAGGGTGTACCCAAAAGTTACATTTTCAATCTCTTCTCTACAACTATCAAGGCTAAATATTTACTTTGTTTAAAGATGAGACATTCTCTTAAAAACTATAGCTTTAGAAGCTTGGGCCTTAAGAAAATCACAATAAAATCACAAAAGTTAGGAACAGTGCACATGAACAAGCTCTATGGGGGAAAATACCTTCCAAGAAAAATATAAGGCCTCCAGACAATAAGTATTCTGAGCTACAAAAGAGCTGGTAGGCATAAATGAAATATCAGGACAGATGGTTATTTCTTGAACCAGCCAACTAGAATGCATCAGAGATGGAACAATTTTCATCTCAGCCAATCAACATACTTTTGAGCAGAAAGTGCACAGGAAGTTAGATGAAATTCTGAACTGAATGGCAAGAGTAAAAATTTCAGGAATTCAGTCTGAGAGGAAAGCATGGCTTAGCTTTGTTGGTGCCTGAGTTTATAAAGCAGTGTTTAATGTTACTGTGGTGAATTCTTAACTCAAGGGCTATGTCTACACTGGCAAGATTTTGCGCAAAAGCAGCCACTTCTGCGCAAAATCTTGCCAATGTAGACATAGCCAAGGTGAAGTGTTCAGAAAGGTACAAGGACTGGGCCAATAATGTCATGTTGAGTCATGGTTTAGAGAGAAGCGTAGCAAGGCAGATGCCATGTGATACGCTGTGTGATGATGTGCTCAAACTATTACTGAGAAGTGGTGAACATACCCATGTTCCAGTTGTTAGGAAGAAGTGGAAGAGACAGATGAGTAACCAGTGAAGCATTACTCAGAGGATTGATGCTTCTGAGAGGTGGCTTGAATCAAGACATCAGGAGATCCTATGCAGATAACTAATGGGCTAATGACCATAAAAAGAGAAATCTGAAAATATTCCTGTAGAATTAATTATTTTGATGCTTTTGAGATTTAATTTTCTTGTATAATTATATTAGGGCACCTAGAGCCTTGTATAACCACCTTTATTATTTTAAATCATCTAAATAAATGTAATAGTTTTGTGAAAAAAATCCATTGAGATTTAATTAAGAAAAATCTAAGAAGTTTAATATACTGGCACAAGTGTGCTGTTTTAAAATGTCAATAAAAGCTAAGGCTGAAAGCTGCAGAGAACCCAGGGGAGTTAAGTATTCAAATTCATCCCAGTGCCAGTGGGGGTAGGACATCTAACTTTTAGGCCAGGTCCACTCTAGGGAATACATTTGAATTAAGATATGCAATTCCATCTCCATTCATTCCGAAGCTGGAATTGACGTACTTTGATTCAAACTTTGGCACCATCCCCACAGTGGGAAGTCAACAGGACAAACTCCCCCATCAACTTCCCTTACTCCTTGTGAGGCATGGGAGTACTGGAATTGACAGGAAAGCCTCACTGTTTGATTTAGGGGGTCCTTACGAGATCCACTAAATCGAGTGCCAGAAGATCAGCCTTTGCAGCATCTATCTGCAGGTAAATATAGACATGGTCTTAGGCTCCTTTGAAAAACTCACGTATTGCTGCTCTAAATTCCTGTTTACATCCCAGATTGTCTTCTGAAATAAATAAATAAAATAACTATTAAAATTGCAGTTGCTGGATTCTTATACCTTTACACGAGTGAAGAAATACTTCATTTTGTGAGTGGTCCCATTTCAGTTACTGTGCTACATGGCCAAAGGCATCATAATCTGCCCCTAAATAAACTTTTATAATATTGCTAGTTCTGTCTGCTGAGAACTGCCAGCACTTCCAAGGATGGGACCAAGTAGCAGCATCTGCTTGCAGGGTCTTGTCAATATCAATTCACTCTGCTCAAAACCACACACACACAATTGAAAATGAAATTAGGGCCTGAGTAGGGATTAAAACTACAGCAGGATTGTAAGAAAAAGGCACACATTACATTGCCAAGTTCAATTCAAGTATTCAGAAATACTAACAGCCCATTAGACCTTTCCCAGTACACATCAGAGGCAGAAAGACTGTGATCTTTCCTTTCTGCACCTCATTCTTAATTAATGGCAATACTAATGAACAATTTTGAAGCTTTCATGACTTTTGGAATTAGACCTCTTGAATGAAGAACATTAAGTGCCAGAAAGGATGGACATAATCAAATAATGAAAGGTATAAAGAAGGTAGATAAAAACTTTTGATTTCTCTATCTCATAATGCAGGAACAATTCAATTCAATTGAAAAGGTAGCAAATTGAAAACCTATAAAAAGAAATACTTTCACACAGTGGGGAATTCCACTGAGGAACTCACTGCCACAACATTTCACTGAGGTCAAGAAATTAGCAAGATGTAGAAAAGGATTGGACATCTGTATGGGTAACAAGAATATTGAGTTATATAAACTAATGCTAATACATTTTAGAAAGGATATTAAACCTCATTCAAGATATTAATCAATCTTAACCAGCAATTAGGTAGATTATTGCACCTTACACTGAAGCCTCTAATGATGGTCATTCTTACAAATAAGATATAGAACTAAATGGACAATGGATCTGACTTATTCTGTCAATTCCTATAGCCTGTGATACACACTTACGTTTGAGTAATTAAACTATCCCCTCATATACATCTCCTTCTAGATCAGCTTGTATCTATACTCTTGCAAAAGAAATATTTTAAATTTCTACATTCCAGTTAACTGTGTTAAAGGGTATTTTAGCTGCCTGAATATTAAAACAATTTCCTGAATATTTAGTTTGGAACAATAAAAAGCGTGTAATGAAATACATGCATTAACATTTTCAATCCCAAAATTTTAAAACCCCAATTCTCTTAAAAGTAGCCATGCTACAGTTATATTTATTTCTTCCCATAAAGTTCTCTATAACCTTTAATTAAAAATAATGTTTATAATGGATGTCTCTCAGGTGTTCCCATAGCATGCTGACTATATATGCCATCCATGCTCTTCTAGACTAGAATACCAACACAATCAGCTTTCATTCTCCGTATATAGGGAGTGATAGTTCTGCAGCCTAACAGTTGTAGAGTTTCTCAGTTCTTGGATGAATGATGCCAGGTGAGTACAAAACTATCTGTCTTTATTAGAGAGTTTGTGCATCTGCCTGTCTGTCTGTGAGTCCATCCGTCCATGGGTACATTTATTCAAGAACTCCTCCTAAACAGTAAGAGCTAGGACTACCACATTTTATATTCAGCTTCCTCTTATCCTAACTTAGAGCAAGGTCAGGGTTTGGTTGTGTCAGGAGAATGGGACGTGCCTGGAATTCCATTGTTTTCCATAATACATAAAGGGAGGAGACCAATAGGAGGGACAGTTATGCTCCACAATTACCACAGGATCAGCAAACACAGGGGACAGTTATACTGCAGAGTGACCACAGGGAGAGTGGCTGCATCAGAAAGAGAGTGGCCAGTAGGGGCTGAGGCTGGTCCTCTCCATATTGCCAGCTACTGGCCCCTCCATACTCCAAAAACCTCATTCCAGGAGGAGTAACAGCTAATTCAAGTTAAGGGGTTGCTTCAAACTCCCATTTCACTGCTGCATGTAGACGTGGGCAGTTATTCCGGGCTAGTCAATTTCCAAAATGGTAACCGGCCAGGAACATGCTAATGAAGCATGGGTTATTTAAATCCCATGCTTCATTTGCAATTTCGGTCACCCTCATTAGCCTCCCTAGTTCGAAATAGGGGGCTAGTGCAGATGTATCCTAACAGGTTTTTTAAAAGAACTAGATAGATTCATGGAGGTTAGGCCCATCAATGGCTATTAGCCAGGATAATTTGGAATGGTGTTCCTAGCCTTTATTTGTCAGAGCCTTGAAATGGATGATAGGAGAGGAATCATATGATGATTATCTGTTCTGTTCATTTCCTCTGGGGCATCAGGCATTGGCCACCATTGCAAGACAAGATATTGGACTAGATGGATCTTTGGTCTGATCCAGTATGGCTTTTCTTATGTTCTGATGTAATCCCCCCAAATCTCCCAATCCCTTACCTTGAGCCTCCTTGCCTGAGATTCCCTTGCCCTGAATTCTGAATCCCCCTGCCCTAAGCTTCCATCCCGACCCTGACTCCTACACCCCCACACACAAACCCGCAGCCTCCTGCCCTGACGGACCCAAGTAATGCTGGATAAATCTTCTATTAGCATTATAAATAGAATCATTCTGATATAGACAAGACCTATTGTCTTTGACAAGTCACAAGATGAGACCAGTCTAAATGACTTAACTGGAAATATATAATTTTAATATACAGATCTTGATTCTTTCCTTTTCACCACAGCAAATTAGAATAGAAGGTGACACTTTTATTACAGCAGACAGAACACCTGAATAAACCCAAACTTTAGGGAGGGCCTGAAAGACTGTTCCTGATAAGATGAAGCACTAAATTAATGAGGGACCAGCCCATAAATAAAACTGTTGTCATATAATGGATCTTCACCACCTCCACCCCCAGTTTTCAACAATTGCTTCTAAAGAATTCTTTTAAGGCCTCACCTCCCAGCACTTGGTTTTAAAATATTCCCCTGAGACATAAATAAACTACATTCCTGAACATTCACCAATGTGTCTCATACACATTTTATAAACAGTGGGCGGGTTGAAATAGACGAGATTATTTTTCTCTGAGTCACTCAAAGGCCACAAATCTTATTAATTTCAGTAAGATCACAAGAACGTGATCACAAGAAAGCAAGAAAGAATGAAAGTGCGATGTTTATATATATGGGTATGTCTACACTAGCTCGTTAGTTCAAGCTAGGTAGGCAAATGAGGGCAACCGGAGTTGCAAATGAAGCCCGGGATTTAAATATCCTGGGCTTCATTTGCATGTTCCTGGGTGCCGCCATTTTTAAATCCCCCTTAGTCCGAACTAATTGCCCGCGGCTAGACACGGCAGTTAAATGTTAATTCGAACTAACTCCTTAGTTCGAATTAACTCTTACTCCTTGTGGAATGAGGAGTAACAGTGAATTCAAACTAAGGAGTTAGTTCAAATTAACGTTTAACTGCCGCGTCTAGTCGCAGACAGTTAGTTCGGACTAAGGGGGATTTAAAAATGGCGGCACCCGGGAACATGCAAATGAAGCCCGGGATATTTAAATCCTGGGCTTCATTTGCAACTCCGGTTGCCCTCATTTGCCTACTTAGCTCGAACTAACGAGCTAGTGTAGACATACCCTATGGCAATAAGCTCAGAATCATTGGCTTCTTGCTAAAGTATCCAACCAACCAAACAGGTATTTCAACATTTTCATTTCAACACATTTTTTACAATCTGGGAAACATTTAAAACACAAACTATATATATTGTAGAGGAAATATAGTACTGGTGAATGTGTACAAGGATTGATTAATATTTGTACAATTTCACAAAATGCTTGAATTTGCAATGCACCATTTGTAGAATATGAGCATTCCTCTCAACTCCTTTTCCTTATTTTGACCAAAACTTGTAACATTTTTCCATTTTCTCCTTCCAGAAATTTCTCCTAGGTCTATAAGGTCTGATGAAACACTGTCTCCTAGAAATTGCTACATATTAGTTTCATATGTTGACAGCAATGCAACAAAAATTGCCACCTAGCTTCTCAACGTACAAGAGTATTTAATCTCTCAAGTTTCTTTTGAGCCTTATTTACCATCTGTTTCCCTTACACACACACACACACACACACACACACTATTGAGATATGATTCAGTGGATTTATTTGTTTCCTTTCAATATCCTATTCAATATCCTACAGTAGAACATCCTGTCAAAATTTCATGGTGATTTTCCTCATAAGACAAAATCCTGGATGTATCCAGGCTGATAGCTATTGCAAAAAAAGGCTCTGGCATTTCCTTCTGCAAGATACTGGAAATTCTCCGTTGATAGCTGTTGCCAAAAGTGAGGCCTGGAGGACAAAGCTCCCTTGACCGATGAGCAATAGAGGAAAGCAGATTGGTATACAAGAACTACTGCCTTTAGAACTTCTTCACTTAGTCATCGTACCAAAGAGCATTCAGAGAATGTAGGAGATAAAACCCAGCTCTAACATCTACCTTCTGATACTGCATGTGCTGAGCTACTTATTTTTGAACCTTTCCTGTGTTTTTTTATATTTTGGGTTTTTTTTTAAATATATTAGCTTCCAGAGTTACTATCAGATCTGATTCTGTACATCTGTTTCTTTGATCGTGAACAAGTTGTTTGTGTGTATGTGCCTATACAATATGTTACTTAGATCACAGTATTCTAATAGACCATCATGGGACTTGTTTTTATCCATGTTGTTTAAATTAAACATCTAACAATTACTTTATTATTACCTTATGTGCTTTCGTGCCTTGATGAATCAGTCATGATGCCTCCAAAGCAAAGGCAAATGAATACACCGTGGATCAAGTCAGCAGAAACTGCCACAGCAGCTGGAAAAGGTACAAGCTGATCAAACATTGTCCTACAGTGTCTCCTATAATATCTGCTTGTTGTTAAGATATAAAGGCTCCAATTCAGCAACATATTCTTAGGTTCATCTCCATTCAGTACCACATTAAGTCCCATTGACTTTAAACTAAGCATGTGAGTGAGTACTTTTAGGAATCGGTATCTAGAAGCTGTCTGATTATCAGATAAGATTTCTACATCAATAGAGCGAAGTATTAGGTCTGTAGTTTCACTACAGTATCATCCATTAGTGATCTTGAGGCAAGATTTCATTTTTTTCAGTCTAGGCTGGATATTGCTACTCATAGCACTTGCAAAAGTTGATAACATGCTCAGATACCATAACGATGAGGCCTAGAACAAAACAGATGACTGAAAAAAATTATTTGAAATAGGAAAAAGATTAATCTTTAGAATTAGGAGAGCCATACCTCAGAATGGTCACTGGAAACATAAGAAAATCTTTCACAAATAAATTGCATGAAATCTAGGCATGTTTCACAAGGCCTCAAACATCCATAAGCTGGGTATTTCTATGATACCTGTAATGCATGAATTCGCCAATGTTCTTACCTTATTGTTCAGCTCTCTGAAAGATTTTCACTCTCCCCTTCCAATATCGAAGGAGTTTGTTTAGCATACCAAGTAAAGGGATGATAAATCATGTGACATTAACAATTATCAGCTTGGTGGGAACTTCAGTTTCACTTATGTAAGGGAGTGGCTTGCAAGTGCTCTGCCCCTATCACACCAAAGAACTGATTCTGATTAGAGCTAGTCAAAACAGGACAATATTGCCTCTTTTGGGGTAAAAGCTTGCTAATTTTGAAAATTTTCTATGTGCTCTAATTGTTACTTCATTTAGGCTATGTCTACACTGTACTGTTATTTAAGAATAAGCTATTCCGGAATCGTTATTCCAAAATAGCTTATTTTGAAATAGCACATCTATACTGCAGGGAAGCCTCAAAATTAGTTCTAGGCAGGCTTCCCTAATGTAGATGTCTAGAATGGGCCAGGTGAGGGGCTGTTTCGAAATACCAGAAGTGGAACATCTACACATGTCTTATTTCAAAATATCTATTTCAGAATAGTCATTATTCTTCATAGAATGAGGTTTACAGAAGTTGGAATAAGCCATCCATTATTTCAAAATAATGGAATTGCTGTGTAGACGCTCACATTGTTATTTCGGAATAAAGGCCTGTCATAACCAGGAGGGCTGACTAGCTTCCTGGTGGCTATGGGGTTAATTATGTCTCCTGTCCCTAGCTAGGTATCTGGTCAGCCAATAGTAATTGTAGGTAGGGATTTCAAACTGGGACAAAGGAATTTTTATCTTTTCCCTCGTTTGTCTGAGTCAGAGCAGTTTCTTCCAAGTAATGGGGTTGGTTTCAAGTGTCCACCCTGGTTGTAGTTTCAAAAGCACTTGATGGAGGCAGCAGATATTCCCCAAAGTCTGGGTATTAAGATTTTTGGGGGAAGTTTTTGTACCAAAGCCTGTAGAGATAAAGTTTTTGGGTGGTTTTGTGGGCCCCTACTTCTGCATTTGTTGTGCCAGAGTGGGGAACAACCTTGGCACGACCATTATTCTGAAATAACTTTGCAGTGTAGACACACCCTTAGTCTCCTTCTCTAAAGGCAGATGAAGTCTCTCTTCACCCCTTTTATGAACAGCTCCTTCCACACTATGCTACCCTCTAGCCTGCATCAAGAAGTACTTTGCTCTCCTTCTCACTCTGTAGGGACAGTCCCAATCTGATCAGTGTACAAGAGGGCCTTCTCCCTGCATACTTCTCCACACAACTCAGTGAAGTCATGAATCTCCAGCCTTTTGTGTTTGGGAACATGCAATGTGGTTAATACTTGGGGGAGGGAAAGAAACATTTATTTAATAACAGGAAAATTCTTACATTCCTTAATATCTCAAGGGCCACTGAAGTCAGACAGAAGAAATTACTTTGCTCAAGGCTGAGTTATGTAGCCTTAGATTTTTTTTCTGCTTCAGTCCTCTTCCCAGCAAAACTAAGGTTATACAAAGATCAGAAACAATATATTTTCTTTCACTATGATGACTGTCTATTAAGTTTCTTTTGTCTTTAAAATTAATAGATTCATTGAGTATAAAGCCAGAAGGAAATGTTGTGGTAATCTCCTGTGAGCTCCTGTATAAACACAGGCTATGGGATTTATGTATATAGAGCAAGGGTGGGGAACCTCAATCCTAGGGGCGAGAGGCGGCCCCCGTTTTGCCTGGATGCAGACCCCGAGGGTCAGGACTCCCCTCCTCAGCATTGGGGAGCATGTGTTGGAGTTCCAGCATCCTCCTTCTGCCCCACCATGGGGCTGGAGCACACAAAATCTACTAGCCCGGCCCCCCTAGGCTCTGGTATGTGAGGGGAATGTGGAGAGTGTCTTTCTCCTTCTCAGTTGGGAGCCACGTCAGTGAGGGTTTTGTTTTGTTTTGGGTTTTTTGCTTCTCGTTTGTGTGTGGCTCCCAACTGATTTTTCTGTGGGTCAGCACCTCTAATATAGAGTGTTCTATATGTAAACAATAAAGAATATTACATAATTATCATATAAGATTTTATATTACATACACAAAAACTTAGAGAATTGTAAATCTGAGATTTTCCATCCAAGAAGTTTGAGGATTTGTTTCCGTTATGAATATTTAAAAGATTTTCTCCTGCTATGACTATTCAGGTGTCTTCTTTGCTTACTAATTACTTTGATGTAATATTTTAAAATATAGCAGTCTTTGAAATGCTGATTCAACAATTTAATTTAAAATAATCTCATCTGTTAGATAACTCTCCCCTATTGCTTTATAATAATATTAATTTGATATGCATTTTTCTTGCAATATTTTCCCATGTAGGAAATATTCAAATCTGAGATTTCAAGAAACTCACTCACTGGAACAGCCTGTCTGAAATGAAAACTGGAAGATATCAGGACATTCACTGAAATCCATGGAGTAATAACCTTAAATCAGAGACTTAGTACGGATAGTGTATTTCCCAGACCTCTAACAGCTCATCATGCAACCTAACAGAATTGGAGAAACCATACAAAGATAGTTATAAATTTATACAGAATTAATGAAAAGGGAACAGAAAAACTCCTATGAACAGTCAGAAATTGTGATGAATTTGTCAAAACACAGCAATGTATATTCGTAATGAGTTAAGGTAAATATCATGTTCTGCTCTGTTGAAAAGCAACAACTTATTTGGATATTTAAAAACAAGAGAAAAAACATGAAAAACCCAGCAAAATCCCAACTATTCAGTAATGATCACAACACTATAGTTCACAATCATGGATGCCTTTATTTTGAATTCTTAGCTTGAGACTTTATTAATGGGGAATGACTTTTGGAGGTGACATGCTCAGCATTTTCTGAAAATTAGATCCTTTCCTATATCAAGGTGAGCATTCAAAAATAGACACACACCCCAAGTTAATTTTTTAGTTCTGAAAATCATGGCTGCATTGTTTTGGATCATTGCAGTAGATTGTCACTGGGTGTTTTTTAAGGAATAATCCTACTGAAGGAGAGCTCACAACACAGTTACCTGTCTCATTTGTTTCCAGTGTGGAAATGAAACAGGTAGGAGAGCTTTAGAACAAGCAGGCTGAGAATTCAGGAAAGAACCTGAAGAAGGAAACAATGTAATATATCATGAGCAAAACAAAGTAAATTTCATTGAATGCCTTGAACACTTTCAAAAGTTAGTAACTGAAGTAAAGCAAGAGACAAGGCGGGTGAGGCAATATCTTTTATTGGACCAACTTCTGCATTCAATGAGAAAACCTTCTGAGCTACTCTGAGCTCTTCTTCACAAGACCTCAGTGAAGCTTTTCTCATTCCATAACAGCAGATGGTTCAATAAAAGATATTACCTCACTCACCTTGTCTCTCTAATATCCTGAACCGAACATTTCTACAACACAACAACATTGCAAACTGAATAAGAGACATTCGGTTTATATTATTGTAATGAAGAAATAAGCCTTAGATGAAAAAAATAAGCATTTTTAAAAAATGAACAGACTTTTTAAAAATAGTACTTGTTGTTGTGAGACACTTTCAGGTTTGTTTTTAGTCACCAACATAATTATTAAGTCATCAAACAATTAAATTCACAGCATAGATTTTTAAACAGCAAAGTTCAGAGTTTCATGCAGAGCTGAAGTTTTACTGTAATTTAGCCACAGCTTGATATCCAGTCTACTCATGGATCAAAGTCTTTGCTTATGAGTTTCTTTATGGGAGGGAAAAGGAGTCATCCCTACAGTGCTGTTTATAAAATTAAAATGTGCATTCTAATTTTAAAAATAATACAACACCTTTCAAAGTTCTATTTACTTGTATTCTCTTATAGGACCTCTTTAAAAAATTAATGAAGCATGCAGAAATGCTGAAGCAGTGAAATGGCATAAGAATATTGTTGGATTAAATTAACCTAGAAGCTAAGTCAACCCTCGTGTATATCCAACTGGGCAATGTAGACCAACTACTTTACTAGTCATCAGGAGTTTAAATTAATTTGAAACACTCTAAAGTTCATCAACTGCTCATCCCATTTTAATTCACTCTTCAATAATTGATCGTCAACTGGTAATGAATTTAATTACAATATTCTAATTCTGTGTTTCTGTTTTTGGTGGCGTAACTTATAATATGTAGAGATACACTGAACCTTAGAGTAGTGCTGACTGGATTCCTGACTTCAACAGCTCCTAATGATCTGCTGCACCACTTTAGAATAACCAGAACATACTCTTCTTTAAGCCAAGAAATACTGACAGAAGGTTTTTTGATGAGGAGGAGGCAGCATCATTTGCTTAGGAAGCATCCTGCTTTGAGGATTCTTTCTTAGAAAAGGTTCTCAGCTTGCTTTGCAGGCCCAGCAGTACACCTAAGAAAGACCCCATACAGGGTATGTCTAGACTACAGGGTTTTGTCAACAAAAGTGGACTTTGGTCAACAAAACTATACCTGCGTCTACACCACCGCCGAGTTCTGTCCGCAGTAAGTCGACAGAACGCGGTAGTTTTGTCGACAGTGGTAAACCTCATTCTATGAGGAAAAACGTCTTTTGCTGACAGAGTTCTGTTGACAAAAGGTGCTATTGCATCCACACTGTGCTTTTTCAAAAGAGAGCGTGTAGATTCTCTGTTGAAAAAGTGGCTTGCTTTGTCGACAGAACTGTCTGTAGTCTAGAAGCTCTTTGTCGACAGAGGCTTTGTCGACAGTATCTGTCAACAAAGCCTCTGTCAACAAAAGCCTGTAGTCTAGATGTACCCACAATAAGTAGTGGGGGACATTGTCTGCTTCTGTAAGAAAATGTGTGTGGCACCTTTATGGGCTAGATAGCCTAAGAGGGTATGTCTACACTACCCCGCTAGTTCGAACTAGCGGGGTAATGTATGCATACCGCACTTGCTAATGAAGCCCGGGATTTGAATTTCCCGGGCTTCATTAGCATAAGCGGGGAGCCGCCATTTTTAAATCCCCGCTGCTTCGAACCCCGTGTAGCGCGGCTACACGGGGCTCGAACTAGGTAGTTCGGACTAGGGTCCTATTCCGAACTACCGGTACTCCTCATGAAACGAGGTGTACCGGTAGTTCGGAATAGGCACCCTAGTCCGAACTACCTAGTTCGAGCCCCGTGTAGCCGCGCTACACGGGGTTCGAAGCAGCGGGGATTTAAAAATGGCGGCTCCCCGCTTATGCTAATGAAGCCCGGGAAATTCAAATCCCGGGCTTCATTAGCAAGTGCGGTATGCATACATTACCCTCCTAGTTCGAACTAGGAGGGTAGTGTAGACATACCCAGAGTGATTTTATATACCAAGTTCAAACCAAGTCAGTATGTTGCTCCATTTCTTGCCCTAGGTGACTAGAAAAGAGAGGAAGCCATTAGATCCACTTTAGTGCAATTAAAAAATCCTCTTTTACCCAGACCAAGTAAAACAGTACCCACTCATGGATGTCCACATGCACATCAGTATCTTTGTTAAAGCTCTGGGTCTGATCATGAAGCAGGACCCTGCCAATCCACAGAAATGTAATAGGGACTATTAACTGATCTAAATAAGTAATAATCTCTATATCAGGCAACACCCCAGAACTGTCGTGGCTAAAGATAAATCTCTTTACTATGAGGAATTTTGGTATCTTATTTTTAGGGTACCCACTTGACATATGTATGTATAGAGGGTGCATAGTTAATGACTTGTTTGAGCTGTAAATAAAGCATTACAGCTTTGTCAACAGCAACACTAAGTGACTAGGTTTAATCAACTCTGTGTTTTACTACTATACAGCAACAGGCACATCTGAATAAATCTGCAGAGCTGCACACCATCAGTCTCAATCTGTGCTTTGCCATCATTCCTATCATCAACCAATGTAAATGTGTAATTCTCATCTGATGAGCTGCCACTTTCTTTTCTCATATTTGGACACAGCCTCATTCACAACCATCCTTTTTAATATATGCTCAGACTTTTGTCAACTACTTCTATTTTGACTTTAATATGACTGGATGTATTTATCTGTATTTATTACTGCTTTTTTCTCTGCACCTGTGTATTTGTATATGATCAAGGATATATTCCTGTTTGGCTATCAGTAATATGAGATGAGTTCTGCTAGTTTCAATTTTAGTTTGCTTATTTCATTATTAGTGTATGTTAAAGCATCATGCCACGTTTGGATCTTGGACTGGATGGAACTTGGTGTGGATCCTATTTTTTCCAACACATGGCAATCAGTCTGGGCAGAGACTGCGACTCCTTCCCTGAGAAAACAACACGGTTAGGCAGCCATAAAATACTTCATCTATTTTTAGCCATAAAACAGCTACTACCAACAGGGAATCAGTTTGGATCTGCCAGTGTGACAGAATAGCCAGAAAAGCCTGCAGATATTGCATGGACTAGCAAATGCAGAGATTTCTTTGTGCAGAAAGTGACTCTGTAGATGAACAACTATACTGATTGCATATTTACCCAAATTAAAATGTCTAGGAACTGCCTTCTAGGTGGTTTACATAGTTAGTGTAAAAATTAAGTTAGACAATAGACAGCTCATTAATATATACAGATTCCTTAGTTTCTTCTACAATTTGTTTCCTTCCATCATGTTTTATTACAGTAGTTCAGCAGTAATATCACACTGTCATGCTAGAACACCATTCTTTATTTCTCAGGAAAAGATAAACTGGTATTACAATGATAAAGCTGTTTAATAATTCTTTTAAAGGTAATAACAGCTCTGTATCTATGCAGTTGCTACAGCCAGGCTTTCAAAACTCAAATAAAAGATTGTGGAATACATTATAATAAATAAATAAAAAAAAATATAAATAGCATTCTATTCTAATGGAACACAACAATGAAGTAGGCCAGGAGTGATGTGAAAAGTGCTCAAATATCTGTGACAGTACAAAATCCTAATCTATGAATAGACAGAGAGCATGTATGTCAATTGCCAACATTTACCAAAGCTAATAGCTTTGAAAGATGCTAGTCATTATCTAATTTGTTTTTACTTAATTTCCATAGAAAACACAAAGATAAAGAAACAATTGAGCAGATATTTGTACTTGCATTGGGTCCCCACCAAAACTGGCTTCAATCAGATAACCTGAGTCTGGCAGTGCACTCCAGTGAAGCTTTGCCAGGAGATAACGAATCCTCCAGTAGGGATCCATTTGCAGGACTGGAGTCACAGCCAGTAATTTTGGGGACATGAACTGTATATGCCTATGTATTTATCCTTGGACATGGGGGCCTAGAATCAGATTGGGGTCAGCAAGTCAAGTCACTGTCCAGTCCCTCAAATAACGCTTTTAATAAGGACTATTTTATTTCTCCCAGCCAAAGTGGTTCAACAGATAAAGTAAACCCTTTCCCCAACCCACAGTGAATCACAAGTACCTACCTGATCCCTGCAAAGTTGACTGTAAAGTGAGGAGCTTGTTAACTTTTTTCTGAGAACTGTGTGGCCTACAGACTGTCATCTGATCACGTCAGCTGGGAGGCAGTTAACTCATCACAGGTGGAGTTTAAGCCCCACTCCTTTAAAGGGCCAGCCTACCTTGTGACAGGGTGCCAACACAATTTAAATAAGTAATGATAATAAATAAATGGAGGAATATGTGTCTATTATACACATTGATGATGTTTATATAGTGAAATATCCTTTTCAAAAGTATTTTATAGTTTCTAGAGGCACAGAGGCTTCCGTTGTTATCTTCTAAGATGGGGATATGGTGTTTTCATAGGGCATGTCTACACTATAGTGTTCTTGATGTAAGCAGGGTCAGGATAAGCTCTACCCTGACATCTGGTGGTGAATTGTGGCAAGTGGTGCAAAAAGACTTCAGGGGCTGATCTTGTTTGCATAGGCACACCCACCCCGCCTAGTATGAGCTCACAGCAGCCTAAATGGTCACTTTGGCTGCTGTGAGATCCCCAGTCTCTCTGTTATTGAGGCAGGTGGGGATAAAGTGTTGTTACCCTGATTATGTGAATCAAGGATGGTGGAACAGTGGAACTGTTTTATGACAGAGGGATTCACCATCAACTAAGTAGCACTTGCTAGACAAGGGGCAAGGGTTCCAAACCCAGTGAAGTGAGAAGGGCTGGGGACAGGTATTTGTACTTGGGGGGCACCTGTCTAAGGGCCTGAAACACAAACTGCACTCTTTCCACTGTGGAATATCAGAGCTAATTTGGATTCCATTAGGAATCTAGCTACAGGCTGCTGAGCTGGTTTTGCTTTGGGCCAATAATGCACTATCACTGAGGCTACAAGTTGAAATTGCTAAAGTGCTGAAACCTACTATGAGCTGAAACCTACTATGAGCGGGTTCTTGCGCAAGAATCCACAGAGTGTCCACACTGCCTGCACACTCTTGTGCAAGATGATTTACAGTATGGTGTGGTAAGAGAGGGCTTCTTGCGCAAGAGCTACACTCTCTTCTAACAGATATAAGCTCAATGATGTCAAATAAAATACACGTATTTTCAAAAATATAAACTCTGTTTATTTAACAAAACTGGGGAGGGGCATGAAACTCTGGTGAGACTGGGGAAAGGAAACGTGAGAGAGGAGAAGAGAGGGTGGGAGAGGGGAGGGGGAAAACTGGGAGAAGGGAACTGGAAGGGGGAAGCAAGGGGAAGAAATGGGAGGGGAAGCTCAGAGCTCAGGGGTGGGGGTCTCGCTGGGCCAAATGTCTCCCAGCATGGCGAGTGTGGGGGCCTCGGCATCCCTGGAGGGATGGGGAGGAGGGTGTGGAGGTTGAGGAGGGAGAGGCGGGAGGGGGAGGAGGAGTGGGAGCTGGGGAGGCAGCAGGCACTAGCGTGGCACGAGGCAGCATGCTCTGCACCAGGGTTTGAGGATGGCCACAGATGGCACGACCCTGAGCAAGCAGGTCCCGCCGGAACTCCCATTCATCCTGCACCCACTGCTCCATGGTGCAGTGTAGGGCCCCCATGTGCTGGTCTCCGTACCCCTGCAGTGTTGCGGTGGACCTGCTGAGCCCTCAGGTGTGGGAGGATGTCCCAGGTGGGGTGGTGCGCCCTGCACACCCAGCTGGTATGGCTGTGGAGAAAGAAGAGAAGTGGTCAGTTCTCCCTGGGGACACAGTGGGTGAAGCCCAGCCTCCCCCCCCCCCCTGCAAGATGAGGATGACCGTGCCCTGCACCGTCAGAGCCAATGTGCTTGCATAGAGGCCATGGTCGGAATGTCCGGCTATCCCCGAGAGTGGGAGCTGCCCCAAGACCGCACCCATACCCCTGTGCTGTGTATAGTGTGGCTGAGGTGGGGGGAGAGGAGATGTCCCCTGCCTCTGTGTAGAGGGGGCTTGTGAAGGGAGGGCATCCTGCTGTGTCCTGCCCCGAGGTCAGGAGCATGTCAGGTCTCTTCATGCTATAAGACCACGGCCTCTGTGTGGCACACAGCTGGAGCCACCTGTCCAGGGGTGACACGGCACGTACTCACACGTGCACAGGTTGCTGTGTGATCCGTGGTAAGCAAGGCCCACACGCACAGTCCCTGGTCTCCCTCCCCACCCTCCTGGGAAGGGGACAGTGATGGCACTTACATGGTATGGCCTCCCCGGGTGACCCTGGTGACTCCGCTGGTGACTCCGCTTTTGGGACAGCTCGGGGGTCCAGCTGGCATGGCACCCTCCATGGCGGCTCCTCTTCTGCACCCTAGTCAGGACCCTCCATTCCTGGATCGCTGCCCCCTGGGGTAGCCTGGACATTCCCACCCTCCATGATGTGGTCCAGGGCATTGAAGTAGGGGCAGGTGTCTGCCCCTGCTGAGGAGCTGCCCTGAGTGGCCATGGCATACGTCAGCTGCAGCTCCTTGATCTTCATGCGCACCTGTTCTTGTGTGCACATATGGCCTTTGGTGACCATAGTGCCAGCTTGCGTCCGTAGATGGTCGCATTCCTCGATCTAGTGTGGAGATCATGGACATTGGAGGCCTCCCCCCAAACCTCAATGAGGTCCGTGATCTCCGCACTAGTCCAGGAGGGTGCCCACCATCTTCAGCCCCTGACTGGCTCCGGAGAGCTGGGGGACTGGGCAGGGGACAGCTGGCTGGCACTGTCTGCCTGGCTCATTCTCTGGCCAGTGGGTGAGGGGAAGTGACTGCTGGAAGGCCTGGCTCTGGCATACAGTGTGGCCAGAGTCTACCCCTTTAAGGGCTCCAGGCTTTGGGGAGAGGAGAAGAGTTTTCCTGGTTTGGCCCAGAGTGGCCACCAGGGGAAACTGGAAGGGCTGGAGGCCCCCTATTTCGGAATAAGCATCTACACAGCACTTATTTACAATTAGCTATTTCGAATTTGGCATTATTCCTTGTAGAATGAGGGTTGCCAAATTCAAAATAAGCGCCTCCACTATTTTGATTTTATTTCGAAATAGCTGTTTGCCTGTGTAGATGCTAGGAAAGTTAATTCAAAATAATTGCTGTTATTTCGAATTAGCTTTGATGTGCAGACATACCCATACAGATAACATCCCTGGAAACAAGGATAACCAATATATTTGCCTATACATACTACTCATGCTTGTTTCTCATAAGCTTCAGAGGGGTAGTTTCTCATAGTTTGCCTAGTATGTCATATTAATCATCAAAGGTTATGTTCCCAGTTCTGAGCAACAACAAGGTGGGTATGGGGCAAGAGAAAGTGGCAAAGATCACTCTGCTCTACCATTGTAACCATGCTCAGCCAGGCTGGGCTAATTTATGCTATGGCCCACCACACACGTCAGATGGAGGAAGTAAACCACAAGGCTGAAGTCACAATTTTTATCATTATTCCTTTTGAGACAGCATATTACATCCCCACCCCTTACTCTGAGCTGAGTTGAAAGAGTCAATCTGGTCCATAGTGATTGGTTTTGTTTTCCTTTACCATAGTCAGGGTGCAACTTTATTTTAACTAACAACTTGCTATTGCTTCATCTCCAGTTGGTATACAGTAGAAGAATGTGATACAAGTGTCTTTGTGCTCCAGTGCATATACGTAACAAACACACATTAGCTTTCAGTGTTTTCAACTCCTCTGAGCTTTAGCACTCCAGGTTGAAAGCATTTTTGGCCACTGCTAATTTTTTTCCATTGCGTGCTCATGAAAAACTCTCTTTTTTAGGAAAAGTAAAAAGAAGAAAAGCTAGTTTTCTCTTGCTAGTGTAAATTTAGAGTGTGCTAGAATTTACTGCATCTCCCTAAGGGCACATCTACCCTACAAGGTAAGGTCAAATCCAAGGGTATGTTTACACTACAAAGTTAATTCAAACTAACAGACGTTAGTTCAAATTAACTTTCATAGGCACTACACTAGCAAACCGCTAGTTCGAACTTAATTCAAACTAGCAGAGCGCTTAATTCGAACTAGGTAAACCTCATTCCATGAGGACTAACACCTAGTTCGAATTAACTAGTTCGAATTAAGGGCTCTTCTGCCCCCCTCCCGGCCCCGGAGTCCTTAAAGGGGCACGGGCTGGATACAGTGCCCATGCCAGGTGCAAGCCTGCCAGCACCCAGCCAGCAGACCCTGCACCTGGCACAAGATGAGCCAGCCACCCGCTGCCACCCAGCCCTCCGCCTCTTCCCGGGACCAGGCTGGCGGCTCCTGGGAGCCTGCCCAGGTCCGCAAGAGGCGGGCGCCCGCCTGGTCTAGTGCAGACATCGTGGACCTCATCCATGACCTCCGCACTAGGCACAGGAAAGTGGCCGTCTAGGGCAGGATAGCTGCCAGCCTAGTCACCCAGGAGCAGGTGTCCATGAAAATCAAGGTGGTCCAGTAAGACCCCCGACCCTGAGCCCTGAGCTTACAATGGCCATACTGGGTCAGACCAAAGGTCCATCTAGCCCAGTAGCCTATCTGCTGACAGTGGCCAACACTAGGTACCCTGGAGGGGATGGACCGAAGACAATGACCAAGCCATTTGTCTTGTGCCATCCATCTCCAGCCTTCCACAAACAGAGGCCAGGGACACCATTTCTACCCCCTGGATAATACCACTCCATGGACCCAACCTCCATGACTTTATGTAACTTCTCTTTAAACTCTGTTCTAGTTCTAGCCTTCACAGCCTCCTGCAGCAAGGAGTTCCACAGGTTGACTATTTGCTTTGTGAAGAAGAACTTTCTGTTATTAGTTTGAAGCCTGCTACCCATTCATTTCATTTGGTGTCCTCTAGTCCTTCTATTATGGGAACTAATGAAGAACTTTTATTGATGCACCCTCTTCACACCACTCATGCTTTTATAGACCTCTATCCTATCTCCCTTCAGTCTCCTCTATTCTAAGCTGAGAAGTCCTAGTCTCTTTAGCCTCTCTTCATATGGGACCTGTTCCAAACCCCTGATCATTTTAGTTGCCCTCCCCTCTCCCACCCTCTCTCTTCCCCTCTCTCACTTCCTTTTCCCAGTCTCCCCAAGTTTTGTTCAAGAAAGAGAGTTTCTGTTTTTGAACACACGTGTCCTTTATTTTGTACATCAGGATGCGGGGCTAGGGAGGGGTAAGTGGAAGGAGGTGAGGGAGGACTGGGATACGAGCCCCCGATAGGGAGGACTGGGGTGGCTCTGCGGGCTCCTCGGGGTGGAAGCTCTCCTGCAGCCCCCCGATTAACCCCCCTCCCTGGATGGCAGCCTGCGGCAAGTGCAGCCGGGCTAATGGCCAAGTGCTGTGATGTGCTGAGTGTGGGCACTCAGGACACTCCAAGCCAGGACTGCTTTGCTGTCCCTCATCGAGTTAGACAAGCGAGCAGTGAACCCCTGAGAACTATCTGTCTAGGGTGGGGGTTGGGTCCCTTTAAGCACAGCCCTTGGCTAGCCTGAGACAGCAGCTCCATGCTCTAAGTCCTCATCTGATGCCCTGCCGGCACTGCTTCCGGCCATCCTTAACCCCGGTTCAGGGTCCACTCAATGTGGACATGCTAGTTCGAATTAGCAAAACGCTAATTCAAACTAGTTTTTAGGTCTAGATGCACTAGTTCGAATTGGCTTAGTTCGAATTAACTAATTTGAATTACGTGAGTTCAAATTAGTGCTGTAGTGTAGACATACCCCAATATGGTCAATTTCCACTCACCCGATTTTGAGAAGTCAAAGGTCCATGTCCTCACTGCAGGGAAGAATTGAATGTAATAGTGTGCCCCCATTAAGGAGCCTTCTGTCATCTCTGCTTTGCATTCTGGGCTTTGCTCATGGTGTCTGCTGGGTCCAAACTCTGCTGTGGGTGGTCAGGGTCTCATGTCACCAGCATCCCTGAATGCACTCATCTACTTCCTCCCCACTTGCATGATATCAGTGAGAGGCAGCCTGCTTGTGCCTTTTTATGCACTGGTTGCCTGTACAGATGCCATAGCAGCAAGAGCATGGAGCCTGGAGGAAAGCACCATTATGCTTGTGTGTGTCATGGGATGCCTCAGGGCATTGTGGTTCAAGAGTGTACACATGTTGCTCCGCCAGGAAGAGACCTAGGATGAAGTTTGGCATGGAGGTAATGCTCAGGCAAGGCCTGGTGCTCATGCTAGTGTCCAATCCTGTGGACTCAGTGAAATGCCAGTTCTGGCACAGTGATATGAGCTCAGCCTGGTGGGACTGCATTGTAATACAGACATGGGATGATCAGCAGTGGCTGCAAAATTTCTGCATGCAGAAGGCCATGTTCCTGGAACTGTGCAAATGGCTTTCCCCAGCCCTGAGGCACCAGGATACCCAAATGAGATCTGCCCTGACCCTGGAGAAGTGCATGGCAATAGCCCTATGGAATCTTTCCATGCCAGACAGCTACCGCTTAGTGAAGAGCCAGTTCAGGGCAGGGAAATCTATGGTCAAGGCTGTTGTCAAACAAATAGCCAAGGCCATCAATACCATCCTACTACGTAGGGTCATGACTCTGGGAAACATGGACACCATAATGGATGGTGTTTCCTAACTGCGATGGGGCCATAGAGGGCATGCACATTCCTATCTTGGTCCCTGAACACCTATCCATGGAGTATATCAACCACAAGAGGTACTTCTCAGCAATATCAATATGAGATGATTAGGAAAGGTACATGATGCCAGCATTTTTCAGAACTCCTGCCTCTTCTGAAAGATGCAGTCTGAAACTTTTCCCCCCAGACTAGACAAAAACAGAGTCAGAGATGCAAACAGAGTCAGACTTCAGCAAGGATGAGTTATAACAGGCTGAGCAGGTACAGAATGGGGGTGGAATGTGCTTTTGGACATTTAAAGGGGCGGTTCAGGAGTTTCTTGACTTGGTTGTACCTCAGCAAATGCAAAATTCCCGTTGTGGTGGCAGCGTGTTGTGCGGTCCTTAACCTGTGCTAGAACAAGAGGAAAACTTACCTGGCAGGGTGGGGGGCTGAGGCAGAGTGGCTGGCCTGGGAGTTTGAGCAGCTGGACACCAGCTCAATCAGGAAAGCACATCAAGGGGTAATAAGAATCAGAAAGGCCTTGAAGTACAGTTTTATGCAAGGCCACTTTTGAGACTGCCACATGGCTCTCCACAAGTTGCCCCTGCATTCACTGTGTTTGCCTTTAATCCCCCACCCCACCCCACCCCACCCCACCTGTCCCCCTGCAGTTCAAGCAATAAAGAGACGGTTGTTCAGAAAAAGTAGACATCTGGGACTGTGTTCAGCGCCATTACCAAAACCCTATTTTATCATATATTTTCAGGTAATGAAAGGATAGTTCTCTATACTTAGATAATATTATATTTTATTGTAAATATACCATGGTCTCTGGGGTTTCAATGTGTGTGCAAGTGGGTATCTGTGAATGTGTGCACCTGAATCTTTGTCGCAAAGAATATTATTAAATAAAGTACTCTGACTGTGCAAAGACGTAGAGTATTTACCCACGCTTCTTCCCTTAGGGTATGTCTAGATTGCATCCCTCTGTCGGCAGAGGGATGCAGATTAGGCTGGTCAACATTGCAAATGAGGCAAGAATTTAAATATTCCACGCCTAATTTCCATAAAAATGGCCACTGCGTTTTGCCAACTCAGTACTTTGTCAGCAAAAAGTGGCAGTCTAGAGGGGGATCTGTCGAGAAAGAAAGCCTTTTTCGACAGATCCCTTATTCCTCCTACAAGGAGGTTTACAGGATCTGTCGAAAAAGGCTTTCTTTCTCGACAGATCCCCCTCTAGACTTCTGCTTTGTGCTGACAAAGTTCTGAGTCAGCAAAACGCGGCAGACATTTTTATGGAAATTAGGCGCGGGATATTTAAATCCCTGCCTCATCTGCACTGTCGACCTGCCTAATCTGCATCCCTCTGCTGACAGAGGGATGCAGTCTAGACATACCCATAGAGTCATAGATTCTAATTCTGAAGGGACCACAATGATTGTCCAGTGTGACTTCCTATATAACACAGACCATAGAACAAAATAATAACTACAGTGATTCCTTTAGAAAAAAAACACCCAATCTTGATTTTAAAATTGTCAGTCATGAAGAATTCTAACAACCCTTTGAATAGTGTTCCAATGCCTAATTGCTCTCACCATTAAACATGTATGCCTTATTTCTAATTGGAATTTGTCTAGCTTCAACTCCAGCCTTTGAATAAGGCTATATCTTTCTCTGTTAAATTGAAGAGCCCATTAATAAATATTTACTCTACATGTAAGTACTTACAGACTATAATCAAGTCACCCCTTAACCTTCTCTTTGTGAAGCTAAATAAAGCTCCTTGAGTCTATCACTACGTTTTCTAATCCTTTTCTAGCCATTTGATAGTTCATGTCCTATAAAAAGCTGATTCTTTCATGGTAAAAAAAAAGTAATAGGTAGGGTACATACTTCCTCCATTTGATACTACACAAAGAATGACAAGTCCAAAATGTGGGGTTTTCATTGTTAGACAAAGTGTTAGACAAAATTGACAAGATGACTTGACTGGGTTGGAGGAATCCTGAAATGGTTTGTATTCCATCAAGCTTGTTTTCAGGGTATAAAGGAATTGTAACTAGTTACTGCTTTTTCTCATGTTCCAAAGCAGACTAAGGAGAGGACAAAAGTTGAATGAACATTTGGATAATGTGATTTAAGGATATTGCAGAGAAATCTAATAATTAGTTGACACAGTTGATTAGGAATCATAGGAGTAAACTGTCAGCAGAGAATACAAGTAATTTGATTTATGTGTTTGATTTTACATTTCAACTGAAATACAATAGGTAAGAGTCTAGAAAGAAATAATTCAAGATAAAAGAACAGATGTAATTACATTCTGAGCACTATTGATCAACATATGCTGCAGTGCCAAGGTGATTTGTTGATGTTAGCTCTTGTTCTCTTTTGGAAAGACATATTCCTAGCCTCAGAGAAAATACTGAAAAGATTGGTTTATTGAAATCTATATGGTCAAAGACTTTAAACTGAAGAATGGCTGTTATTTTGTCTGACATATATTTGTGAAAGGAATACAGTTAATTAGTAAACAGTAGGTTTATTTCTACTGGCCAGATTCTGATTCCCTTATTCCCACTGACTAGTACCTTACTCATTCAGTAGTTCCACTAATTTCAGTAGGACTTTTCAAGAAAAAAGAGTTCATTTACACAATAGCGCATACCCCAAAATAAGCTACACAATTTCAGCTAGGCAAATTGCGTAGCTTATTTCGAAATAGCTTATTTCAAATTTTGTCATTGTCTACATAGCACTAATTTTGAAATAAATTTCAAAATAAATAAATTTCACTATTCTTGCATCTTCCTTACTCCTCATGCAACAAGATTTACAGGAAGCTGGAATAAGACGCCCGTTATTTTGAATGTATTTTGAAATAATGGGTGTGCTGTTAAGATGCACAGACACTATTTCAGCATAATGGATGCCGAAATAGCGCTGCTGTGTAAATGAACCCTAAGTTACTACTTGGCATTAGGAAGGCATCAGAATCTGGCTTTATAATTCCATGTTTTATTAAGATACTTTAGCAATTTAAATATGAGTCACAGAGTAACCATAAATCCTTTTGTTTATGTGGAGTCCATATAAAATGCAAATATCTATGGCCCAGGATTTTACTATCATTAGTCATATTTGTATTTTACTCTGAAAAGTGTCTGAGATTTTTCAATGGGATTACTTTCTAAAGAAGTAATCCGTAGTATGAGTAAAAATGTCTGGTCTTAGGTGAATGTTGAATGCCACAGCAAACAAACAAAACTATGCTTGAAGAAAATAATGTTGAAAAATCAGGCACCCAAAATAAATTTCAGAATTAATGTTGCCTCTACAACTTTAAATTCTGCCACTTTGTGCTAACTGCCATTGATTAATTTGCCAAATAAATTACACAAATCACTAATAACAGGTTCTTTACTCTTGCAAATATATAAGAATTACAATAAAAATAAAAAAAAACTTAAAAAACAACAAATGGTCTGGCAGCACTTTAAAGACTAACAAAACATGTAGTTAGTATCATAAGCTTTCGTGGGCACAGCACACTTCTTCAGATGACTGGAAACAGACTAACTTGGTTACCTCTCTAAAAAATAGAAATTAAGATTGTTGAGTCATACAAACAGAGAAATGACAACTTTATTAAGTTCTATACAACCAAGCATAACTGCAATGTCAGAAAAAAAAAACCCAGAAATATAGATACAGGATTGAATATAACAAAGCAACAAACTGCATAGATCTCTCTCTCACACACACTGAATCATGCATACTCACAATTCTATGGAGGCCATTATAGTGAAGACAGAAAAACAGTATGGAAGAGGCACCAGAAGTGGTGTAACAATTCAGTTTTCACAATACCATCACCTCCAGCAAACTAGGTGTTAGTCTCCCACCCTTTTAACTTAGTGGCCTTACATTCTCATATTTGGGACCATAGTTGAATAGGTCTTGGCTCTTTGTCCTTGTTTGTTACTTCAGGATACCATAATTAGAATTCTGACTGTTGCCATAAATTATTAGCATCCACATATTTCCTAATGGTTTTGATACATCAATGAAGTTTTGCTCTATGCTTACAGTACCAAAAATCCTCCTATAATTCCATTATTTCAAGCATAAACTAGTCATTTGTCTGACACAAAATACGTCCTGCTAAATTGTATAGCCTGTGTTCAAACACACATGCTAAATGTTTTCCATGTTTATAGATATGATAATTACTAGGCCCTATATGTCCCAATGATTACAACATTTTAGCATTTTTTAGCATAGGAATTATAGTTTAATCTTGATTAAGAGCTTCCTAAAATCAGGTCAGGTGACAGGTCAACAATTTTGAAAAATGTTTAATTTCCAATTTGGCTGAAATGTCAACATGTATCTTTCACTGGAAGGGATTTCCAGGGGGAAAAAAGTCCTTTGAGGATTTCACTTTCTGCCTGCTTTCTGAATATTTGCAATGGAAAATAAAAAAAATCTGCAAAATAGAAAATTTCCCATAGAATTTTTTTAATTTGGCAAAAAGAGCTTTTTTTTTTCAGAAAATCATTCTGATGGAACATTATGGAAACCAGTTCTAATTATCTGCTCATGGAACTGGTTAGGGTGTGTGACATTTTTCCCTTTGTGTCTCAAGCACAACGCATGTCTGCTACAATTCTTAATTATAGAACTCTGAAGGTATTTCTAGTATCCCGAAATAGCTATTCCGCATCTTTGAAACAAGCCCATTATTTCAAAATAGAATGGGCTCACTATTCCAATGTCCCTGTAAATCTCATTCCATGAGGATTAAGCGACATTTCACAATAGCGGTTTATTTCAAAATTTGACCCTATGTAGCCAGCACCAAATTACGAAGTAAGCTGTTTTGAAATACACTTGAAATAAGCTCCGCAATTTGCATATCTCAAATTGTGTAGCTTGTTTCAAGCTAAGGGTGCAGTGTAGATTCACCCTAAAAGAGCTTTAGCAGACTCACATCCTCGTGGATCAGTGGGTACCATCACATGTGTCGTTATTGTTACACATTATACATGCCATGCAGGAGAATGAAGGGAGGACCCACCGATGGGGAGGGGAGGGGAGGGTAAAAAGGGCAGCTACCCCAGAGCTCAAGAATTCAAACAGGCCTAGGGCTCCTGGTGAGTTCTGTTGCTATTGTGGCAGAAGTGGTGACCAGAGCCCTAGGCACATTAAATCACTGCTAGAACACTGCATGGTGTACTGCAGAGCTTCAGGAAGCACTGGGGGGGCATGGTCCGGACAGAGCAGAAATAGACTGGATGCTCTGTAGATTAAAGAAAGGTACATAACATACTTACATTGTGGATTACAAATTTACAGAAGATCCCATGTTATAGACAGCATAGTCCAAGTACTTAGATTTGTCAGATTCTTCCTGAAAGGCCATGCATACTTTGCTGCATTTTAAAGATCATGGCAGCAAGTCTCAGAGCCTGGTCCACAGAATTGGGCTTGCGGGTCTTGTGCTACAGCACTAGAAATAGCAGAGTAGATATTGTAGCTTGGGCTGGATCTGGGAATCTGAGCCCCAACTCCTTTTCTCAGGCATCTGAGCCTGAACCTGAATGTCTACATAGCTGTTTTTACCACTATGGTGTGAGCCTGAGTTTATAGACCCAGATCTGAGGCTAATTGTTGTAGGTTTTAAAATGTAGTTTAAACAAATCCTGTGTGGCTAAACAGCTGAGATATGGGCCTGCTATATTATAGATCTGGGTTCTGGTATTGGCATTTGTAATTAATTATTGTGATATAAAGCATTGCACAAAAGAGAGTATTTTGCACCCATTCATAGTTGCTGGAACTGACAACACAAAAAGCCAGCTGAGGAGACTCAAGTCCTGTATTTAGAATTTTAACCCGGAATGTGGATAGGTGCAACTCTAAATTTATTCATAATAACTGGGGAAGTAAGGCTTTAACTTTTAAAGTGTTCTTAATTTTAATAATTGGTTTAGTTAATTCCAGAGATTATTAAATTACAATTGTAAAAGTGATACAAAGGAGGACAGGGAGGGACCAAAACAACCCAGAGTTGAAGCAATAGTAGATAGTTTTTAAATTCTTTCTTCCCTTCCACAGAAAAAGAGAATGAAAACAGCTTTACCGTTATCACTGTTAAGTTATGGTTTTAATGTTAATATAAGCAACACCATTAAACTAAGTTCTTTGCACACTTCAGCTAAAACACATAAAAAGAACAAAAGATTTAACAAAAAATAAGAAGGAGAATTTAAATGAATTAGCACATCCTCGACATTGCAAAACTTTCAAAAAATAATTGTAAGGTTGTTGCAGTAGAACAATGAAAAGTGTCAGAAAAAATTCCTACAAAAGAGATTCTCAGACATCTGAAAAGCCTTGTACTTAAAGTTTTGAAAGCAAATATGAAATATGACATGGAACATTTTAATTAAAATGTATCTCATAAAAACTGGGAAAAGATGATTTAAAATATAACCTCTCAGAACATAGTACATGCATTAGCATAGAATGTTCAGATATGCTACATGTGTTTTAAAGAGAGAGAAAGAGAAAAGAGAGATGCATTCCTCTCTTCAGAATAACTAATAGTCCAATGTTTGGGGCACTCACTCAAGCCACGAAGTTGAACTTGCTTGTCTCAAACCACCATCCTGTTCTGGGATGAGCCTGTCTTGTGATTTTTTTTGTTTGTTTGTTTTTTTAAATGAAAAATTTCATAAGGCTTAGATTTTCTTTTGATGCAGAATGAAAACAAATTTCAAAACCTCAACCTCAACATTTTTGACAACATGATTTTTGCAAGATGGCTGAGATTTAGTTTAATATCAATTCTGTCCCTTGTTGGCTGGAATATTTTCAGGTCATGTCACAGTTTTCAAGAGACTTGGATTCAGGGTAGAAGCATATTTCCTTCTCTGCGTGCTCCTGAATTCACTGCTGCTACTTATTTTTCTTCTGATATTCAGAAACACTTGGATCAGCAAATCTGATTAGCATTTATAGTATTTGAGAAATGCACAGTTCAGTTAAACCCTACCTAGTGCAATGAGGTTTCAGGAAACAATAATCCACAAACAATTATACTGCTCATTTGTCTCTTTCTAATATATTTAGCTAATCAATAAAAAATAACCACCAAGCCATTACTTCTAATAACAGTGTGTCCACTTTAATTATAAAGAGACTGATAGTGAATGGTGTTCATTTAAAGCTAGCAATTTATATGATTGCCACTCGTCCTTAGGCTAATTCAGTATATCTGCTTGTGATGAAGGGGTGCCAAAGAAGACAGAGAGAGAATTTGTATCTGAGATATTCAGTGATGCTGTCACTCTATTTCAGTACATAAAAATGTATATGGTCTATTGATAACTTGTATAGTCAATTGCTTGATCACACTGGCTGCGTCTAGACTGGCATGATTTTCCACAAATGCTTTTAACAGAAAAGTTTTTCAGTTAAAAGCATTTGCGGAAAAGAGCATCTAGATTGGCATGGATGCTTTTGCGCAAAAGCACCTTTTGTGGAAAAGCATCCGTGCCAATCTAGATGCGGTTTTGCACAAGAAAGCCTCGATCGCCTTTTTTGCCATTGGGGCTTTTTTGCGCTAAACAGCTTTTAGCTATCTACACTGGCCCTCTTGCGCAAATACATTTGCGCAAGAGGGCTTTTTCCCGAACAGGATCATCATAGTATCTTACATTAGATTGTCAGTGTTCTTGCACAAATTCAAGCGGCCAGTGTAGACAGCTGACACGTTTTTCTGCAAAAGCAGTTGCTTTTGTGGAAAAACTTGCCAGTCTAGACGCAGCCACTTTGTTTTGTTATTTATTATGAAACATACTTATATGTCTAAATAACCAATGCAGTCACGTTTTGAGTTGGTACAGGAAAAAGTGTCTATATGATACTAGTCTCCAAAGAACAGTCCCTTACCGTGACATGGCATTCATGTTACACAGAGGGCATGCTCTCCAAGTTATAGGCCTTATTGTTGTTTTTCTGGACTTCCAAAGTCTCCTCTTATGGCTTTTGTTTTGAATAAAACAACCACATTTAGTGTGATGTGGTATCTGGACTCTGCATGCAGGTTGTTGGTTAAAAGCCTGTGACTTTGAACAACTGATGTCGGCAATTAGGTCTGTCAGACTAATTGGCAGAGCGGGGTGCTCCTTAACTTACTCCCAGAACTGACTGAGTTGCAGAAAAATTGACCCTGGCAGGTCTTATGTTTATGGTTGAACTCCAGCTGAAAGAAGCTTTCATTATATAGTCTGACTAAAAGTGGTTGTGTAGACTAAAGATATAACCAGCGGACTCAGAGATTGGGGTGTCACCTTTTGGTACAGAAAACCAGGTAGCTTTCCCCTAAAGGTCAAACAGTGGTGAATGTTTACAAGTTATTCCAAGCAAACTCAGCTGGGAGTTGTCACCGACTGGGAGAGTTCAAATCAGCAAGCAGTTCACATCAGTTCTGGTTCTAATTTACTTCAGAAATAGATATCCAGAAATGTAGCTTCACTTTATTGGGTTCAGAGTCAAGTAAGCAGTGAATTAATGGGCTAAAAGCTGCAATGGGTCAGTGCACCTAGACTTAGTTTGAAATTGACTTTCACTTGCAGAACATTTGTGTAAGAGCCAGATCTGGGTAGACAGGAAGCTGAATTTTCAGGTAGAAAAACTATTCTCAAATTCGCATTAGTTTTGCTTCTACAAGCAGCATTCTCTGGCAAGAAGGAGCATGCAGCTTTGCAGGGTTCAGGAAAAGGGCTAAACAAAGATGGAGAAAGTGCTTCAGGAAATGAAGGAAGCATCTAGCCGTTTAAATATTTCTTATTTAACAATCTCACTGTGCATCTATTTCTCCTTCCTCCAAGCCATCCAACAGTGGAGCTCTTAGTTATGCTATAAAATCCTTAGTGCATATTGTCTAAAGATATGTCTACACTTGTCCCCTAGTTAGAATTAGGGAGGCAAATGAAGCATACCGAAGTTGCTAATGAAGCACAGGATTTAAATATCCTGCGCTTGATTAGCATATTCGCAGCCAGTCGCCATTTTAAAAAGCCGGTAGCCCGAATTAACTTGCCGCGTGTTGACGCGGTAGTCCGATTCAAAACCCTTCCCTCGAATTAACCCTTCTCTCATTGCACGACAAGTAACAGTTAATCCGAGGGAAGGGTTATGGATCGGACTACAGCATCTATACACGGCGAGTTAATTCGGACTACTGGCTTTTTAAAATGGCGACCAGCCACAAATATGCTAATCAAGCGTGGGATATTTAAATCCCGTGCTTCATTAGGAACTTCAGTATGCTTCATTTGCCTCCCTAGTTTGAACTAGGGACTTGTATGGATATACAAGAATGACAGGACAAGAAGTATCATTAGGCTTTATATGTATCTCCTCTTCTACTTCCTACATAGGGGTGCATCCCTGGCCATCATGGCCAATAGTCATTGATGATCTTGGCTTCCAGAAACATATACAATTCTTTGTTGTACATATTTATACTTTTGGCCTTCACAACAGCCCCTGGCATCGAATTCTACAGGCACACTGTGAGTTCTGTGAAGTACTTCCTTATGTTCATTTTAATCTGCTGCCTGTGCATTTCATTGTATGACCCTTGGCTCCTGTGTTATGGGAAAGGATAAATAACACTTTATTATTCACACCATTCATGATTTACAGACCTCTACCATGTCATCCTTTAGTCATCTCTTTTCTAAACTGAATAGTCCCACTCTTTTTAATCTTTTTAATGTAGGGAAGCTGTTCAATACCCCCAAATCATTTTTGTTACCCTTCTCAGTATCTCTTCAAATTCTAATATATCCTTTTTGAGATGGGATACCAGAACTGCAGCAATATTTACAATGTGGGGGTACCATTGATTTATATAGTGGCATTAGGTTATTTTTTGTCTTTTTATCTATCCCTTTCCTAGTGGTTACAAATATTGTTAGTATTTTTGTGTTGCACATTGAGCAGATATTTTGATAGAATAATTCCACAATGACTCCAAGATCACTCTTTAGAATGATAATAGCTAATTTGAACTCCATGTTGTGCATATAGTTGGGATTATTTTTCCCAATATGCATTACTTTTCAACTATCAACACTGAATTTCATCTGCCATTTTGCAAAGAGGAGTCCTGTGGCACTTTATAAACTAATAGATTTATTGGAGTATAAGCTTTCATGGGCAAAGACCCACTTCGTCAGATGCATGTGCATCAGCCATTTTGTTGCTCAGTCACCAAGTTTTGTCAGATCCCTTTGTAATACTTTTGAAGTTAGCTTTGCGCTTAACAATTGTGATACATTTTGTTTGACCTACAAATTTTGCCACTTCATTGTTTACCCCATTTTCCAAATCATGAATATATTGAACAGTATTGGTTCTATTACAAAGTTTTGAGGCACCCTGCTATTTACTTCTCTCCATTATGAAAATCAACCATTTATTCCCACCCTTTGTTTCTTATATGTTAACCAATTATTGACCCATCAGTGTGCATTCCCTATTATCATATGACTGCTTAAAATCTTTGAAAAGGGACTTTGTCAAAAGGTTTCTGAAATTCCATGTATTCAATATGCACTCTTTGGGTGTGTCTGGACTACATGGCTCTGTCAATGGAGCCATGTAAACTAGTTTACCCGACATAGTCAATGAAGCGGGGATTTAAATAATCCCCGCTTCGTTGAAATAAAAATGGCCTCTGTGCTGTGCCGACAATCAGCTGATCCGGCACAGCACGGCAGTCTAGATGCGAATCGGTAGACAAGGGAAGCCTCTGTCGACTGCTCCCTTATGCCTCATGAAACGAGGTTTACAGGAGCAGTCGACAAAGGCTTCTCTTGTTGACCTATCCACGTCTAGACTGCCACGCTGTGCCGGATCAGCTGATTGTCGACACAGTGCTTTGGCCATTTTTATTTTAATGAAGTGGGGATTATTTAAATCCCCGTTTCATTAACTACGTAGGGTAAACTAGTTTACATGGCTCCGTCGATGGAGCCATGTAGTTTAGACACACCCTTTTACCTTGTTCACTCTCAAAGAATTCTAGTAGATTGGCAAGGCAAGATTTCCCTTTACAAAAGCTATGTTGACTCTTCTCCCAACAAATAGTGTTCATTCATGAGTTTGATCATTCTGTTCTTTATTATAGCCAGTCAAGTTGCCTGCTCTTGAAATTAGTCTTATCAGCCCATAATTGTAATTGCCTCTTTTGCCTCTGGAGCCTTTTTTTTAATTGATTATTAGATAATCACCAGTCATTTAGTACAAAGGCTGAATTAAGAGATAGTCCACATACCATGTTTTGTTCTGCAATTTCATATTTGCATTCCTTCAGATCTCTAGGGTGAGTGCCATCTGATCTACTATTGACAGGTCAGTCTAGACTGTTCCTCCGATTTCTCTCCTCAAAACAATGGCTGGGATTTATGAATCTCCCTCACACTTTCCGCAATGAAGACTGATGCAAAGAATTAATTTAGCACTTCTACCATGTTCTGGAGTGTTCCTTTAACACCTCCATCATCCAGAGGTCCCACTGATTGTTTAGGAGGCTTCCTGTTTCTAACAGACATTTTTTGGGGGGAAGGCTGCACGTTTTTGTGTCTTTTGCTAGGTGCTCTTCACATTTCTTTTTGGCCTGCCCTAATAACCAGGGCTCGACAATTAGTGTTATCTACTCACCAGTGGCGAGTAGATTACAAGTCAGCACAGCCGTGCAGCACGGTCTGTGCATGCGCAGCGTGCCGAACTGTGCGGCTGGCTAGCGAGGCTCACCGCCGCTTGGCGAGCCCTGCTAATAACGTTTTTTTTTCACTTGACTTGCCAACGTTTATTCTCCTTTCTATTTTCCTCAGTGGAATTTGACGTCTAAGTGTTAATGTATATCTTTTCATCTCCAGCTGCCACTTTTACTCAGTTTTTTAGCCAAGGTGGCTTTTTGTCGTCTTGTTTTTTTTATTGAGCAAGACCCCAAATCTTAGGACCAAATCAAGAATGCTTGATTCCTAATAAAACTAAATTCTCACCAGCACCCATTGTCTCATCCATACAATGAGATTCTGCTAATCTTCCTGTCTAACCAGCTCTGTGTGTGGTTTTAGGGTGAATGTTTTCATACCATAGCAAACAAACAGAACTATGCCTGAAGAAAATAATGCCACCATGGGAATTCTGGACTTTAGTCTCTTAGGGTATGTCTACACTACAACCTTAGTTCGAACTAGGGTGGTTAATGTAGGCAACCGAAGTTGCAAATGAAGCCCGGGATTTAAATATCCCAGGCTTCATTTGCGTCTTACCAGGCGCCGCCATTTTTAAAGCCCCGGTAGTTAGGGAACGAGGTGTACTGGTAGTTCGGATTAGAGAGCCTAATCCAAACTACTTACTCCGTGCCATGTGTAGCCGCGGACACGGAGTCCGAACTACCAGGGCTTTAAAAATGGCGGCACCCGGTAAGATGTAAATGAAGCCCGGGATGTTTAAATCCCGGGCTTCATTTGCAACTTTGGTTGCCTACATTAACCACCCTAGTTTGAACTAGGGTGGTAGTGTAGACATACCCTTACTTAGCAGCCTAAATTTGACTAGTAGGACCTCTCTTCTACCTTTCCCTTTGTTATTGTAGTAACATGCGCCATTGGCTCCTTTCCAGCGCTACACAAAAGGCTGCATAGAATGACTTGAGAGCAGACAATTCATTCATCCTGGTCATCACAATCCATCTAATTCTAATAACCACATACTCCATTAGTATTACCTGTCTGTGCCAAGTAACAGGGGTCACCCTTCCTCCAATAACGGGGAGTGACTAGGCAAGTGAGTGAAGGAGAGTGGAATGGAGTGGAAGGGAGGCAGAGCAGGGGGAGGCAGGACTGTTGTGAGGATGGAATGGAGGGAAGGCAGGGGAAGTAGGGCTCCATCCCCTCCACACCTTCTCATGCCTCCTTGTCAGACCACCAAAATTATAAGCTTGACCCGAAAAATATTGGTATTTTAAAAACCATCAAATCATGTTCCTGACTCTCTTTGTTGACTTTTTAAAATTTCCTCCTTCTGCTCTGCCAGTACATGTATGATAATGTCAGGTTGAAAAGCCAACTTTTAATGCAGACAAAAAATGCTCTCTGCTCCCTGGATATTCAGAAGGAAACTTCATTTATTGTATCCTCATTCCTAAGACAAGGGAACTGCCATCTTTTTCCTACTACTGATGTGATGCTCTCTCCTCCTAGTTCAATTCTTTCCATAAAAGAAGGGATGAATGGGAAGTACAGGTTGAACCTCTCTTAACTGGGATTCCTTGGTCTGGCAACATCTGTGGTTGGACAGGGCCACAGATGTTGCTGGACAGAGACACCTGGTGAAAGGCCATAGGCAGGAGTCCTGTGCTAGCTGCAGGGAGGTCAGTGGCTGGGACTCCTGCTGTGGGAGTCTGGATGAATCCATGGCAGGTCAGCTGGAATGCCACCGGGCTCCAGTGGGGCAGTGGTGGGGCAAGGAGCACTGGTGGCAGGACCAGTGCTGCTGAGGCACCGGCAGTGATTTGCCGTGGTGAAGCTGAGAGCCTCAGTGGTGGGACTGTGGACTTCCATGGCAGGGCAGCAGTGATAGTTGTATTTAGGGAACCTTCCCAGAGACCACGCAAGGAGTGGAGCCAAGCTAAGGGGCTGGTGGGTGGGGGTAAAAATGACCTCCCTCAGTCTGGCAAAATCCTTCCTTCAGGACCACTCAGGTAGATAGACATATTATGGGATTTGATGAGTTATAAATACAGATATTAACAATTTTTAAACTTATATCAGTCAATCATATATTCAATAATGTGCAGTCAAAACAATATGGACTGGTTTAACCAGGGGGCCAACAAGCTTATCAGGCCCTAGGCATGATAGGGGTACTTGGCTTTGTACTTGTGGAAGGGTCAGGGACTCCTGAGCTCCTCCCTTCCTCCCCTTCCCCCCCCCCCAGCCCTCAAAACCCGCGGAGTGTGCCATGCAGTACTCTTGCAGTGATCAAAAGGGCACCTGGCTCTGGGTGCCACAGCTGCTATAGCAGCAGCGATGGTGGCTGGGAGCCATTGAGCCCTTTTGAATTGTTGGACCCAAGGGCAACTGCCATTTTTGCCTCCTCACCTCCTGTCAGTGAGCCTAGATTTAACCTGTTGCAGAAAGTAAGAGTTCCCTAACACACCATGTCCCACTTCTCTGCCCAAGACTGAGCAGCATCTGCACCACACACACACACACAAACATTGCTCTGCCCCCTGCTGCTACCAAATTCAACATGTATTGTCTTCCTCTCACTGGCTTCCCTCTGCTCCACCTTTCCTCTGCTTCCCTTCTGACTTCACCTCATACCTGGCTGGTAACAGAAAATTGCCTGCCCCTCAGCTCGCTAGGAGTCCTGGGCCACATTGCGCAATTGCTTTGGCTAGAACTGGCCCACAGGTGGGGCGTTTGGGACCCCCACACTAAAGCTTGTCTCTCTCACCAACAAAAATTGGTCCATTAAAAGATACTCACCCACACATCTTCTCTCTCAGCTTTATTAAGTGCAGTCCACATGTAGGGACACAGCAGTCATCTTGCTGGCTTCAGCCCTGTTGCCTGTGATATGCTATGGTAGCCATTTTGAATGAGGAAAAATTCACAAGTTGGCAGCCTTCTGTCACGGAAACCTGAAACACGTTTTAAAAATATGCAAAATCACAAGTGTTGACAGTACTGGCCGGTGATAAATCGCTATAAAGGATCTAATGTACTTTAATGTCAATATGCCTACATTGCGCACACAAAACTTATTGTTACAGCTAATGTGAATAGATTGAAAGCACATGTAAATATTGGGGCCTGACTACCCTCCTTTTGTTTGCATTCTCTCAAGATTTATGTACAGCTACAATAAAGGTATAAGTAACTGCTGGCATGCTATCATATGCTTATTTTTATGTATGGAACTGTTTTTTTTTTCTTTCTTTTTTTAAATATATGCCCTGGAAATCCCAGAATAACATTAAAATTATCTTTTGTTTTTCATTTTCTTACCTTTTTTTTTTCTTGCCTGTCTTGTTTTGACTTCTAGGGCCAGATCATAGGCCTTGCTAGGGTTGCTTTGGTCCATTTTCCCAGAGAAAAGTTGTCTCAAACTTTGCTTAAAAGGCGAGTAGAGATCTTCCCTTACATACTGGTAGCATCCAGCTCTATAGAGGTGTTGCAGCAGTTCTTTAGCCATTTCCACGCCAAGCTCCCCAAGTTCAAGGAGGATGATCAAGGCAAATGGGATGTTTCCAGGCAAGTCCTATGCCTCAATGATTTATACTGCTAGAATGGTGCCTGTGTACCCTGGGCAGCAACCAACCTTCCCCATATTACAACAGGAGAGAAGCCCAGTGTCCAGCACTCCCAGAACTGCAACAAAACAGTAGGGTTTTAATGTCACTTTTGCAAAAACAAACCCCACCAAAGGCAGGCAGGCCAGATCCTGGGAGCTGCTCTACAGCATTTAAATTGTAAGATTTAATAATAAGTGAAATGGTGCCTCACCACCCACTAGCAGTCATATTATGTCCTTTTGGTTAATTCAATTTCTCTTGTTCTTTTCAAATCTTGTAAAAAGGAAAAAGTGCAGGAATCTGTCCTATGCAATTATTGAATTAATGACAGTGTGCTGGTACCAGGATGAGCATTACATTGCAGCTCTTTATCTGTTGTGGTTTCACACAACCTGTTTCCAACTAAATTAAGACACGGGGAGACCAGAGCACAGATTTTCTTGGAGCACAATGAATTAATCATCAATATATCTTGCTAATATCAAAAAGTGCCCCAGAGAGAATAAATACAGGAGATTGTGCAGCAGGAACAATCAACCTCCACCTCCGGATTTATGCACAAGATAAGTGAATTACAATATAGGGTCTCAGATTATGAGGGGCCTCTAAATAAAAAAAAATACTAGTTTTTAGTTGCATCCTTGCCTATGTATTAATATATATGCAAATATAAAACTTCCTTATTTCTATTTTCATTGTCCTTTCTGTTCGAATAAAACACATTTTTGGGGGTAATGTTATGGGGCCTCTTAAAATTGACATTGTGTAGGGCCTTCACATGTTTTAACTCCACCCTACCCATTTCCATTTGTTTCTGTAGTTGTTGCTAAGTAACAAGAACAGCAGAAATACTCACACACGTCTGTTTCCATTTAAAGAACCAACATATATTTTATTTTCCTTTTGGAAAGGGAGGACATGACATAAGAGTAGGAAGAAGGGAACCATACAACGTGGCAAAATTGTATGTGGAAACCAAGAGAGCTGCTTTTTTTCCTCAATATTATTCAAAGAGATGGATTTTTACCATTCATAATGTGTCTGAGAGACAGGAGAATAAAACATTTTGTTGTTGATGATGATAGGATATAACTGAAACACAAGAAAAAATAGATGCAGAAAAACCTTCATTTAGGTGTATATAGACCACTGGGGTCCTGGTTATTGATGAGCGCTCTTCATCACCATTACAATAAAAGTAAAGATGTTAGTCACACTGTTACACTGTTAGCAGCCAGCTGTTACTAACCACCAGAGAGAGATGACTTCTCTTTGGTGTCTTTTACCTTCCACTAGGTTGCAATCCTGTGATCCTTAATATTAGATCAAGCCCAGAGAATGAGGCCTGGGTTTCAGAGACTGAGATACAGCCCAAGCCACAACTTCAAAGCACCATCTACACATCTATTCCTAGAATGGGTTGTGGGCTCTGCAGATATTTCCTACGTATAAGGACCTTGCTCACCACCCAGGGCTGGATGTAGGTAGTGGGGGGCACCTCTGTATTTGTTTTCTGCAGATGACAAATTGGATTTCCAGGTCAACAACTCTTTCTTAAAAGCAAGTGTAACCTTTCTGCCGGGTAGGCCTGGTAGCAACCAGGGCCGGGTTCAATATCTAGGGGTCCATCTCACACAGAATCGGCTCGAGCCCCCACTCAGTAGCCTGGGAAATTCACACACCCCTGGGAGTCTCTGAGAAGCAATGCTTCCCCGCTCGCAAGCACAGAGTCGGAGTGTAGAAAAGAAACTTTTAATGAAAGAGAGAGAGAAGTCACATGGCATTTTCTTGGGAAAATACCACAAACAGAGTTCGTAGCCCCCTCCCATAGGATTGAGCAATGTCTTTTGTCTCTCAGGCTTACCAGTCCAACAAGGTAAGGGTTCCATTCACTTACCCAAACTTTCTCCATACCCCATGTCAAACACCCCACTTACAGCTCTGTCCACTCAGTGCAGACCCTGACACATCATCCTGATGACTCTACTCCTTGAGCCTGAGGCTATGCCACCTTTGTGTTGCTCCTACCAACCACCAGCTGGTCATTCCCACCAGCTGCTCCGCTGGACACCGCTCCTACTGGCCGCCTGCCGGTCGTTCCCGCCAGCTGTTCTGCCAGCCGCCCACTAGTCATTTCCACCAGCCGTTCCACTGGCCGCCTACTGGCTGCCCACCTGTCACTCTCACCAGCCACTCTGCTGGCCGCCTGCAGCCACTCCTACCAGCCACCTGCTGTTTGTTCCCACCAACCGCTCCACTGGCTGCAAAGGGTCTGGCTCCCGGCCAAAACAGTGATTTCAGCACTAAGTGATTTCAACTCTTTAGCTACCACCTAGGCTGGCCAAAGATTCCAGCTTCCACTGGACTAGCAAAAAGACTCCTCATAAAGTATGCTTTAGGTCTGTCCTTAAAACCAGGGGAAGGGAGCAGGTTGAGCCAGCCTTACAGCTCATACCTGGCAGGCATGAAGCAAGCTTACTCAAGCCCTTTTGCCCCTCAACTCAGTTCACTCAACTCTGGCAGGGGGGAGAGGCTTATTCCTCTGAGACCTCTTCAGTGATGGTGTCTCTCCTACAAGCACTGGTGTCATATTTTACAGTTCCCACATTTAGGGGTAGCATGATTTGTGACCCCCACAACAGCCCCAAATTAGTTACAATACATCACATTCCATTCCAACACTGATCTTCCATCAGCCCTGGCTGAATTGGATTTACATAGCCACACCTCAGATTCCTTTCCCCTCCTGGCATGAGCTGTATTTACATATCAACAGTTAACAGTTAATTATCTTGCAGAGCTAAACAATTGGAGTAAGCACCCGAACCCCCCAAGGCAGCTCTCTCCTTATAGCTGGCTGATAGCAAGCAGTAATTCAGCCCCGGCTTACACAAGTTTTACTTCAAAATGTAAAGGCATAGAGAGAAAAGAAACCAAACTTAAATTTAAATGACTAACTTCTCATACCTAAGGCTAACAGTGCTTACCAGGCTGCTCTCTCTCAATCTGAGTTTCAAACCATGATGAGAGACTGAACATTGTTCTTAGCTCTTTGAGCCTCAGTGTGAGGTTGTCTCACAGCCTGTTTTCCTGTTCCTGAGTGTCTGCCTTTGGTTTATCAGCTCTTTTTCTCAGTCCATCCACATCTGTCATGGGGATTACATTTCCCTCTGCATGAACATTTTTTTTTCGTGGCTGGCTGGATTTCCAGTTTGGGCAATCAAGATGAATGGCTAAGAATCTTGACTAAGAGGAATAGTGATAGAGATGCAGCCATGTTAGTTTGGTCTAGCTGAAACAAAAAACAGGACTACATAGCACTTTAAAGACTAACAAGATGGTGTATTAGATGATGAGCTTTCGTGGGCCAGACCCACTTCCTCAGATCAATTTGTGGAAGAAAATCAGCACAACCATATATACCAAAGTGATACAATCAAAAAAAAGGACTCATGTGAAATTGACAAATCAAATTTTAGAACAGAGTGGGGGTGAGGGGGGAATGTTAGTGCCTGTGAGGTAATGACATAGGGGTGATAATAGGGGAGGTTTCTGTGAGGGGTGACATTAGGGGTGATAATTGGGGAAGCTATCTTTCTAACGGGTGAGATACTTAGAGTCTTTGTTTAAACCCATACATAAAGTGTCAAATTTAAGCATGAATGACAATTCTAAAGCTTCTTGTTTAAGTGTGGAGTTAAAGTCTCTTTGAAGCAATATGCATGTTTTAAGGTCATTGAGGGAATGGTCAGTCTGGCTGAAATGGCAAGAAACAGCTTTCTCTCTGTGAAAGAGTCTTATGTCTGTTTTGTGTGCATTGATTCTTTGGCGAAGTGTCTGAGAAGTTTGTCCAAAGTACATAGCAGATGGACACTTTAGGCACATGATGGCATAAATTATATTTCTGGATGAACAGGAATATGTGTTCTTGATCTTGTAACTGGCATGACTATGTCCAATAATGGTGTCAGCAGAGTAAATATGTGGACAAAGCTGGCACCGGGGTTTGTTGCAAGGGAAAGTTCTAGGGTTGGTATTAGTGTGGTATGTCCTGTGGTTGTTGGTAAGAATCATCCTGAGGTTAGGTGGTTGTCTATAGGAGACTATGGGTCTGTCTCCCAGAGCCTCTCGGAGTGTAGTATTCTGTTCCAGTATAGATTGTAGTTTATTGATAATGCGTTGGACGGGTTTAAGTTGGGAGCTATAGGTGATGACAAGTGGTGTTCTATTGTTGGTTTTCCTGGGTCTGTCTTGAAGTAGATGGTTAGCCAGATGAATACCCAGAAACCATCTACTTCAAGACAATGAGAAGCTTCAGAATTGTCATTCATGCTTACATTTGACACTTTATGTATGGGTTTAAACAAAGACTCTAATTATCTCACTCATTACAAAGATAGCTTCCCCAATGATCACCCCTAATGTCATTACCTCACAGAAATTTTCCCTATTATCACCCCTATGTCATTAACTCACAGACACTAACCTTCCCCCCTCATCCCCACTCTGTTCTAAAATTTGATTTGTCAATTTCACATGTGTTCATTTTTTTGATTGTATCACTTTGGTATATATGGCTATGCCGATTTTCTTCCACAAATTGATCTGAAGAAGTGGGTCTGTCCCACGAAAGCTCATCACCTAACACACCATCTTGTAAGTCTTTAAAGTACTACATAGTCCTGTCTTTTGTTTTGACTAGAAGGAGTCATTATATTTTAATAGTTCACATTTATAACTTGTGTTGCTACGCAATGGAGGTAGCTGATTTCTCTCGTGCTACAAAAGGTGATTTGTTCGAAACTCTCACAGATGTCCAGAACATATTTGTTGCATAGGACATAGAAATCATATATTGAGCAAATACAAAATATGCATTTAAAACAGTGACCAATTAAGTGATGTTGTCACACATAAGTGGCAGAAGAACTTAAGGAAGAAAATGTTATATACCATTCTTGTACACAAATACCTGTTTTGCTGCATGGTAAATGCCACTGTAGACTAGACAGCAAAACAGAAAACACCCGATAAAAGCTCATGGGTAAAATCAATAGCTAATGGGTATTCTCTGGATGCCAATAAAATAAAAGAAAAACTCCTATCTCAGACCATTTGACAGCTTTCACAACATCACAGAGATAATTTTTCCTAGATGCATCAGTTTCAAGAAGTTTTGGTAAGAAATGCATTTTAAATAAACCACTCTCTAAACTAGCATCATTCAGGTTAGATGGTATCCAGACTCTGATGCGTCTGGGAGCATGCATGAAATTATATGTTATAAATCATGCCCTTTAGACAGAAATTCTCTTATAAAACTGAAAGTAAAGCAAAGTCCCCATTAGTAAAATGGTCCAAGTATTGCCTTCTGCTGGAGAGACTATGTCATGTGGCATCGTTCTAATTGTGGTTTGATTTAATGAATCAGTTTCTGTAGAAGACAGATAAGAGACTTGTGGTTTTAGGAATTGACAGATGATGACTTATTTTTGACATCTGTAAGGTACAATCTTTCCATAGATGTGTACTTTTGTATACTTTTCTATATGACAGTCAAAGTAAGTTTGGATTCCTTAAATTAATATCACATATGCCTAAACTTTCTGTAAGAAATGGCCAAGATATGGCAGTAATGTAATTAAGAATATATGCTGTAATGTAAGCTCAATAATTAGCATTCAGTTCAATCTTCAAATATATTCACAAGTCTAGATAACAAATAGAAAGCTCAAACAAAGGGGAAAATATCCCTGAGGCATTTATATGGCCCTTATAATTTTAATACATTTTCCTGATCATATAATCTTCAAGTAATGAAGTATCATTATTCCCATTTTACGGAAAGGCATAGAGGAGGAGTACATTTGTCTAAGATCTCAGAAAAAGTATGTGTCAAAACAGGGTGTTGAACCTGGTTTTTTGAAGTCTCCAACTCAAACCGGAGGCTCTGGGTCATATTTTCCTCCTCGTACAGCCTAAATGTGATGTCTCTATATCAGCTCACATACGACTATGCCATTCTTCTAATATTTGAGAGCAATTTTGTTTCAGTTAGACCCTTAACACTTCTTATTTAAAGTGTCTTTCTTCCATTGGCTGATTGATTGATTGATTCATAATACTTATAGTTGAGTCTGTGTAACTACAAAAATATTATTACAACTGTAATTGAGGGTCCTACTTTCCGATTGTGGATCCTCAGTGGGTTTTCTTGAAGAAGTCACAATATTATTCCCTTAAGTTCAATAGATCCAGCTAAAAGCAAAGATTTCTCTTTCTCCACAGAAGCAAGAATGGGAATGGTGTGGTGCTATGGAGAGTGTTCTGAGTCAACTCTTGTTTCACAAAGAAAATGTAATGTACAAATGAGCTTTTTTGTGGTCTGATGGGAAACATTCAATGGCAATGTGATGGGATGTCAAAACCCCACATTGGACCAGGACAGGAAGAATCGGTGTGACCTGCATAGATTTCATCCTGAGACATCAGCCAGAGATGTCAAGTCTGTATGGATTAATAATGAAAGGAACAGGAAATAATCAGGTCATCTACAGGCTTCAGCTGGCTCAGGGGAGGTTCCAGGGGTCAATGGGAAACTTATCTCTGTTATGGCTGAAAGGAATTGGTCTTGAGAACTATAAACTCCTTGAAAATCTGCAGGGCTTTCCATGAAGCAAGGAACCTCAGGCATTAGAGTATTATCCTCCTATTCTCTCTATTCATCCTGCTCATCAATGAGATGATTGTCTAGGTCAGCTTATGGAAGGGAAGCCCAAAGAACAGCTGTATGAGAGTTTCTTGTCTATTTGGCGTGTGTAAACTGTGTAAAATTCCAGTGAGTGGGACACATATACCAAACTCTTTGAAAGTTGAAGATGGCTTAGGAGTACTTTAGAGGTGGTTGTGGATTATTTTGTCCTCTAGAGTTGATACTAATCTATATCCAGTTTAGTTTTGAACTTTTGCTGATCTTTTGGCCGATAGGTTCTCTAGCTAGAAGTTATAAAAACACTGCCTTTCCCCTACTAATAAATGATGTGGTTCTGGATGATGGAATAAGGATTCTGGAAAAAACTGAGAATTATTTTATTGGATAACAATTTCATTTAAAGATAATAATTTAGCCTTACCTTTTCTTCAGGCATATTTTCTTTTCAGCTCTTTCTGTGGATGGACGGCCTTTACCTGTCATGACTCCTACACTAGCATAAATGGAGAAAAATCTTTTCTCTGAAAAGTAAAGTAAGTGGACTGGAACACACAGTACACTCAAGTGAACATTCAGTGTGATGAGCCATATTTCAAGCAAAAAGAAAAGTAGAACTACCAAAGCTGCTCATTTACTCAAAGTTAATGACATTTGGTCAGTGTTTGACAATAAACTCTTTCAGAACAGTAATTCACCAGTAGATAGAGTTCTGCCAATACATTTTTCAGTTCACTGTCAGTTATTAAAAAAATTGACCAAAAAGCTGAAAAAAATCATTTTAGGTGAAATGAAACATTTCATGTTATTCTCTCAAGTTAAATAAATCCAGCTAAAATCAAAAGTTTCTCTCTCTTTCTCTGCAAAGGCATGAGGGAGAATGGTGTGATGTTGTGCTGAAGAGAGTGTTCTTATGGTATTCTTCATTCACAAAGAAAATGTAATATACAAATGAGCTTTTTGTGATCTGATGAGAAACATTAAATGGCAATGTGATGGGATGTCAAAGCCCCACACAAGGCCAAAACAGGAAGAGTTGGCCTGACTTGAATGGAATTAATGAAATCATGATTGAAATGAAACAATGTTTCACTTAGACTTGGAGTAGTTTTATGGTTTTAATTTTTATAATTAAATGGGATGAACTTTCAAAATGAAAAGTCATGCAATCTGAAAATTAAAATACTGAATGAAACATTGTCTTTTTAATTTGTTTTCTATTCTTGAAACTAACACAATTTTGCAAAAGAGGTTAGTGTTGCCATATTTGCATTTTTCTATTAAAGTTTTAGCCTAAAATGTCCTGTAGCTCTGCTGGGAACAATACTGAGCTATGAGAAATGCCATTGAGTCACATGTTGTCTGCTGTAAATAGCAATTCCACCACATTTGCTAAAAATATAATTTTTAATTATAATTAATTTGTGACCCCAATAATGGTAAAAGAAAACTGTGACCCTTTTTCTATTTCCAAAATATGGTCACCTTAGTAATCCGAGCATGCCAGTTAGCAGTACATTGTACCACACCTTTAGAAAGGTGCTCCCCCAACACAAAAGTACAGGTTGCTCTTTACCTAGGTGTTCTAAGAGTAGGAAGAGCTCCCAGCTCCTTTGTTCCCCTATTTGTACAGCTGTAGTCACAGTGCAGTCTTTTTGCTGTACATTTCTTTGTATATTGGTCTGTGTGTATATGTTGTGTTTGTTTATTTGTTTATATTGTAAGCTAGAATAAATAGCTGCTACATGCTGATGTGCACGATTGCATACCTTTTACACATCGCTTATACACAGGCTACTTATACAATAAAGTGTGCAACACAACATATTGACATATTGGAGTGGATCAAGACAATAATACTGTAGCAAATATATTATCAAGACAAATACTTCCTGTAATGTGTTATGGCAAAGAGATTATTTTATAAAAATGCTTTAGAACTGTAAATACTACTTTACCAATAGAGAAGCATCAATTAAAAATTCAGGGTATTCAGGAAGCTTTGAAATGAAAAATAATGACATTTCCTTTAATATTTGGATTATTAATTATACAGGACCATCTCAGTTTAATTAGGACTATACATTACAGTCTCAAATGGGTTTGTCTGGGACTGAAAATATAATATATTAAGAACTAACTGAAATATTTGAGAAAACTATTAATAGAGCTATTCAGAATATGGAATTTCCATTCCAGTGTAAATTCCAAAATATTTTGGATTCAGATTAAAAAGCTGAGATTTCCCTGGAGCAAAAAGTCCAGTAAAATCTATTTGGAACCATTGAAGCACATTATTTATATGTATGGCTACGTCTACTCTGGCCCCTTTTTCGAAAGGGGCATCCTAATTTTAAACTTCGGAATAGGGAAATCCGCGGGGGATTTAAATATCCCCCGTGGGATTTAAATAAAGATGTCCGCCGCTTTTTTCCGGCTTGGGGAAAAGCCGGAAAAAAGCATCTAGACTGGCCCGATCCTCCGGAATAAAGCTCTATTCCGGAGGATCTCTTATTCCGTACTTTGAAGTACGGAAAAAAGCGGCGGACATCTTTATTTAAATCCCGTGGGGGATATTTAAATCCCCCGCGGATTTCCCTATTCCGAAGTTTAAAATTAGCATGCCCCTTTCGAAAAAGGGGCCAGTGTAGACGTAGCCTATATGTTTTGTTTCAAATTTTATAATGTTAAAATAATATTAGATTATATGTAATTTATTTCTAGAAAGAGTAGCAATGGAAGCAGAAAAGTTAGCTTTAAAGATATCATATGAAAAGAAAATGGTGATGGTGATATTCGGTCACTTGAATAGGAAAACATTTTCCTACCTAAATATAAGGGGACAATGATATTGAGCGTTTCAAATGCCTGGCTAGTATGACTGCAAAGGGTGCTAACTATTGCTTAGATATCTATCTAGTACTGAATTCATGACTGCTGCTCTAGCAATACAGCCACATTTGGGTTGCATCTACACAGCAGGGCTGTCAATTGAGTAGCTTATTTTGAAACAGTTTATTTCTAAATTAGGAGCATCTACACAGCACTTATTTAGAAACAGAGCACTCTTCCTCCAACAATGAGGGTTACAGGAGTTGGAGTAAGAAGTCGTCCAGTTTGATAGTATTTTGACATTTTTTTTCAAAATAACTGCCTGCTGTGTAGACACGGACTACGTTATTTTGAAATAATGTTGCTCTGTAGACATACCCTTGGAGAAGTAAAGGGCATTTCCATGAAGTGCAAAATGAAATTTCTACAGTCTCTTATGTTTAGCATCTTGCTAAATGCATGTGACATGGACACTAAGAACAGGTCTTTACGATGTTTTCTGCCTTCAAAATTGAAATGCTATTGGTGATTGCTGCATGTTAACTGTAACTTGCACATAACTAATGAGGTAAGCACCCAGATATACAGCGTAACTGGAATTTTCCCTGATGCCACCAAGACAATCAAATGAAGAAATCTTGAATTTTTCAGGGCATATGGGTCAGATAAGCAGAGGAAGTTTGGGGAGACTGGTGCCGGGGAAGTGGACAGCTGCAGTTAGTTTGGTTCAATGCTGCATGTGACTGGACAGGATGCAGTATGGCACACTTCTTACAGCTATGCATGGACCACAAAACATGGAGAGCTTTCTGGAGGATGACTCCAGTGTATTGTGTTTACTGTTCATTGTGATGTGACTCTATTTTGTTTTGCACCAGGCTGACGTTAATGATGATGATGATATATACAGTAACTAATATTGAAGTTAACATTCCCTATGTATAACAAATAGGAAAAAGATCCCCTGGCTTGCTGAATATAACCTTTGTTGCCTTAATGAGGGGGCATAAGCTTATACTTTATTTCCCAAGTTTGACAGACTCATCCACTCCTTCACACTCTTTTCCATCAATCTTCCCTGTAGACACGAACAAATATTTTTATAAAATTGTGCATGTTAAAAAACATTTTCTCCTGATATTCTAAGCCACACTCAGTAAGTCTCAAGGCCTACCAAATCAAAATCCATCCTCTTCTTCCTTGAGTACTTTACCAACGCTGGTTTTCATCCAAATGAAAATGAGAAGCAAAAGCACTTTCTGAGCTACAGATAGGAGTGTCACCCATCTGAATTTAGCACAAATAAGGTGGGCCCCCTTTTAATAGTCAGATGCAGTGTGGACATACTCTTCTAAAAGTTGATTTCTTCTAGTAATATAATGAGTAGTTCTGTGGTACCTTAGGGTATGTCTACACTGCAGCGTTAATTTGAATTATCTTAATTTGAAATAGTTCATTCGAATTAAGCTAATTCGAATTAACGCGTTTACACACGCTTTTAGCATTTTGCTAATTCGAAATACTGCATCCACGCTGACTGGACACATAATCAGATTTAAGGCCAGCCAGAACCAGGTTAGGCATAGCATCAGGTCAAGAGTGTCTGTGTATGGCTGCTGCCTGAGGCTATCTGATGCCTGTGCTTAAAGGGACACCTCCCTGCCCCCCAGGTAGCCGGTTCTCAGGTGTCCCTGCTTGCTTTCCTGCCTCGATGAGGGACAGCAAAGCATTTGTGTCTTGGCGTGCTCTGGTTGCCCTCACTCGGGACATCACAGCACTCTGGAACTCGGAGCCGGAGCTGCCCCTGGGCATTCTGGTGCTTCTCATAGACATGTTGCTGTGAGCTTGGCTGCGCTTTCTGATGGCTGACATCCTCTCTCTCCTTCCACTTACCCCTTCCTCACCCCCCTTCCTGATGTCAAATAAAAACACATTTATTGCCAAAAACAAACTCTCTTTATTGACTGAAACTGGGGTGGGAATGAGGGTGGGAAAGGGGAGGGGAAAACCTGGGAGGAGGGAGCTGGAAGGGAGAGGCAAGGGGAGGAAGGGGGAGGAGAAGCTCAGGGTTGGGAGTCTCACTGGACCAACTTGATTTTCATGCAAACCTGCTCCTCGGTTCGCATGTGGCCTTTGGTGGCCAGGCTGGCAACTTTCCTGCCATAGATGGCTGCATTCCTCTGTCTAATGCGGAGATCATGGATGTGGGGGAAGCTCCCCAAACCTGAGTACAGTCCACCCTGATCTCTGCCCTGGACAGGAAGGCGCCCACCTTCTCCAGGTCCTGGCAGGCTCCTGGGAGCTGGCAGACTGCTCCTGGGGAGCAGTGAAGGGCTGGCTGCCAGTGGCTTGCTGGCTCATGTTTTGGGGCCACTGGGTCGGGGCAGTGACTGCTGGCTCTGGGCCGGCAGGCTTGGAGATGGCACAGGCACTGTGGCCAAAATGTGCCCCTTTAAGGGCTCTGGGGCTGAGGGGAGGGAGAAGAGTTTTCCTGGTTTGGCCCAGAGTAGCCACCAGGGGAAACTGGGAAGGCTGGAGGCCCCCTATTTCAGAATAAGTGTCTACACAGTGCTTATTCCGAATTAACTAATTCGAATTAGGCATTATTCCTTGTAGAATGAGGTTTAACTAACTCGAATTAAGCACCCCGCTATTTTGAATTTAATGCAAAATAGCAGTTTGCTTGTGTAGATGCTATGGAAGTTAATTCGGAATAACGGCTGTTATTCCAAATTAACTTTGATGTGTAGACATACCCTTAGAGACTAACCCACTTTTACTCATGAAAGCTCATGATCCTATACATTTTTTTAGTCTCCAAGGTGCCACAGGACTACTCATTGTTTTTAAAATTACTGACTAACGTGGCTACCCCTCTGACACATTCTAGAAATATAAGTAGGGCTGTAGTTCTCTTCACATCTCACAATGTATGTTAGTGCTACTGGCTGCCTAAGCACAGTCTGGAAACGTTCCCTTCAATGGGTTTTCTATCCCTCCTCTGTAATTGAAGTTGTAGCATATTAAGCCTTCACATTGCCACAATGGTTTTAGGATTGTTAAGGTAATCGAAGAAGGTATTTAGAATCTCCTCCTTTGTATGCCTCCTCCCCTTCTCCTGCTTTATTTTCCATCCTTTCTTCTATTTCCTTTCCTTTATTCTTTAACTTCACTGTCTTTGTCCACACATTCTTATTTGAAAATTACTTTTTTTTTAACTACTGTTCCACTCATGCTTTAGGGGCATGAAATCTAGGTTGCAGAGTCTTCAGCTGATGTCATTAAACCAGTAAATCAGATCTTAGAGCTTTTGTTGCTACTTGGGTGTCAAATAACCCCATGGAATTTGGAAGAGAAAGGGTGTAATTTACTTACGTTAGCTTAACTTTGTAATTTTCTGAATATTCAGTGTTTAACCCTGCCACTTTAACATTATCTGAACAGTTTTCTGCTATTCTAAGTTCTTTTTTATACAAGGCACCTAGTAAATAACATAAACAACATATTATGCAAGTTCAATTGTTGAAGAAACAACCTCTATGAAATTTTTGGCAATTGTGCACTACATCAAAATGTGATATTATTTTCAGAAGTCTTTTAAAATTGTTTTAGATTATCAAGCTGCTGCGTAGATAAGTCAGTAGCTGCAGTATATGGGTCATAACACTTTTCTTGAACCATAAAAATGGGATTTTAACCAAGAATGCTAAACATCACAAGCCATTTATTCTATGTTCACAGTACAATTCAACAGAAACGTGACTATCTTACCCAATAACTAAATGCCAGAAGTGAAAGTATGCTGTATCCCAGACTGTTGAAAATAAATCATGGCTTGTTTAAAATTCTTTAAAAGACTTGAAAGATATTTTGAAGAGCGCAGAGAATCAGCAGTATTGTAGCATGTCTTAAGAGCAATGTCATGAGACCTTTAATATATCAGACTGTAAAAAGTATTGACATTTCAAATCTGATGGCAAATCTGGCAGCTATTAGCATGCTTGATTTTTGGTTTGTGATAGTGGATAATTAACATGGGTCTGATTAGGTTTTGGTCCATATTTATCCCCATGGGCATGATAAAATAATTTATACTACCCTTGGCTTTAGGAGCAATTGCAAAAAGTTTCCATTTAAATATGACAGCTTTAAATTCTGCTGGTACCTATGAAAATAAAAACATAAGAACATAAGAACAGCCATACTGGGTCAGACCAAAGATCCATCTAGCCCAGTAGCCTGTCTGCTGACAGTGGCCAATGCCAGATGCCTCAGATGGAGTGAACAGAACAGGTAATCATGAAGTATCCCTCTACTGTAATCCATTTTCAGCCTCTGACAAACAGAGTCTAGGGGCACCATTCCTACCCATCCTAACTTACAGCCATTGATGAACCTAACCTCCATGGATGTATCTAGCTCTTTACTGAACCCTGTTAAAGTCCTGGTCTTCACTAGTCCTGCTATTGGGCAATGCCGAGGAGACAATCTAAATAAGCACATCTTTTGGGCATGTTGGCTCAGGCTACTTTGGGGGACATATTAGCCATTTCCTGCCCCAACCTTTCCCTACTGCATCTTAAGGCTCTTCTTGAGTAAACTGGTATTACAGGCAAACCAGTTCAAACTTCCGTATTTCAACTTAAATCCATACATAGTCATTAAAGACTGAGGGTATGTCTACACTACAGAGTTTTGTCAGAAAAACGGGTGTTTTTCTGAAAAAAACTTCAATTACATCCACACTGCAATCGTGTTCTTTCCACAGAAAATCAAAAGAACAGAGGGGGTTTTCTGGCATTGGTAATCCTTTTTCTATGAGGGAGAAGCCTTTTCCGGACAGAGCTCTTTCTGAAAAAAGCGTGTGTGAATGGGGAAGAGGGGTTTTCTTTCAAAAGAAGAGGCCTCCAGGAAATAACACAGGTACCCTGGTGGCTATTGATGGGGGCTCTTCATCACCGTTACAATAAAAGTAAAGATGTTAGTCACACTGTTATACAGCTCTATAGTTCCTGTCTCCTGGCCCCTCTTAAAACTGCAAGGACCCTGGACAAGCCTTGTGGCAGAAAGCTGGCCTGAGAGCAGCACCCTGACCGCGTGGCTCTCCATGCCACAGGAATCACCACCCATGGACCAGCTTCAAGCCCCCCAATACCTTCCTGGCCCTCACAGGGAGCAGCCTCAGGGGTCTCAGCACCCACCAGGGGGATCAAGAGGAGGGCACACTCCTGGTCCAGAACAGAGATCCCATCCCTCCTTGAACTGTGGGGCAAGGAGGAGACATTACAGGATCTCTACTCTAAGTGGAATAACACTGATATTTTTGAGAGCATGGCCAAGTCCCTGGCAGAGTGCAGAAACCCACCGCAGACCTTGGAACAGGTCCAGAGTAAGGTGAAAGAGCTCTGCCAGGGATACTTGAGGTCCAGAGAGTACAGCTCATGCTCTGGGGCAGGATCCCACACCTGCCCCTATTATTGGGAGCTGTACCAACTCCTGAGGGGTGAGGAAGCCATTTCCCCACCATCATTGTGGACGCTGGCCTCAATACACCTGTCAGTTTTTTCGGAAGATCTTTTCTGGAAAAGCTTCTTCCGAAAGAAGCCTGAAGTCTTGATGTAGTGTGTAAAAGACCTGCATTTCACAGCTCTCCCTCTAATGAGGGCTCCACTCTGAGTTACAGCAGCCAAGAAAACTCAGCTGATTTATTTCTTCTCCCCACAGCAGCAACTTCACCTTTCTTCCTGTTCCTAGTCTCTCTCCACTCACAGAAAATACCCTCAAGCATCCCTTCCATTTTCAAAATGTTTTCCTTAGGCCCAGTGAAGCACCAAAACCCTCTACCTCCTTATGGATGGATGAAAGACCGTCTGCTGGTTTATTATCACCAGCTGATCTCAATAGAGCCATTCTTACTGCGTTCCCACATAGCCATTTCTCCCCCTCCCCCCCACGCATGGCTGCTTGCTGTTTCCTGCTGCCTGGGCTGAAGGAAGTGATAGAACTGAGCGGGACATTTCTCCCCTGTTCCATTGCAGGGGGAAGGCATGGACAACCAAGATTCACTCTGGGCAAGAATCCTGCATCTTTTTGGTACATCTACACTGCGGCTGGGAGTGAGCTTCCCAGTCTGAATAGACAGACTCATGCTAGTAGGGCTCAAGATAGCTTGTTATGAATAGCAGGATGAATGTTACAGCTCAAGGTCTCAAGCTCAGGTGGCCAAGTGGGCTTGAGTGCCCAAGCTTCAGCCCATTCAGCAACCTCTACATTTCTATTTGTCGCACATGAGCTTGAGTCTGCTTCCTTTGACTGAGAGGCTCACTCCCGGACATACCCTGACTACATAGTGCAGTTATTCAGGAGGGAATCAGGATTTACTTCCGAGGTGTCCTCACAGGTCCCTGGCTCTGTGGATGATGATAACCAGAAGGCTGCTTGTGTGTGTGCTCAGTGGTATGTGCTGTGTCAACTTGTGCCTTAGTTGCCATAGCAGACCCCAAGAGAGCCCCTCAAAGACCACAAACCAGATAAGGATTGAAGATGCACAGCCAGGTTTATTGTTAAATGAAGTACAGTAACCGTTCTCAGTAGAATCTACTGAACCACTATGCATATGTCCCCCAAGACACCACTTTACATACAGGTACAAACAACTTACACATCACTCCTGATGTGTTAGGTTCCCACCCTCTGGCGCTTATTAGATACCACCCATCACCCTGTACCTCGTGGTTTGATTAGATCATCTCTATCCATCATGCTGTCATTTTAGACCCTTTCCTGAACTTGGGTCTGTATCTGTGTGTCGTGTGGGTTCAATTATCTTTTTTTAAAGATCTGGTGCTACCATGTGCTTTTTTTCAGCTTATGATCAGTATCAATTACTATTCTTCACCTGAACCTATTACCAATGAGTGTTTTTCACTCTAGCCCTGTTTGTGCCAAGTTCTGAGAGCAGGAGCCTGTCTCTTGCTCACAACTTAGCTTGCTTTATGTTAGCCATGTTTTGTCCATTGTCAGATAGACCTCAGGCCTCTAACCAAGCTTGTGCAATATGGGCTTATATTTTAGGCCTTCATCTTGTTACGTATAGCTCAGCTACCCATTCCATTGCTAAAGGTTACTGGATTTCTCTTGAGCCCTTATGGTGTTTAACAGCTGAATGTCAGCCAGAGTTCTCATGATCAGTCCTGACCTAATGGATCACTGCTAGATTAGTCATGATTTTTCTATTGAATCAGCCCTAACAGATGTGTGAAAATGAGCGGACATCAATGGGTTGTTTGAGGGTCATACATTTGGACTAAGATACAGCCACCATATTCATTTTCATTAGTGATCTGAAACACAACTGGACTCAGGTCCTCAGAATAAATAAGATTTTAATAATCCATTAGTAGTTAATCAGCATATTATAATGACTATCCAACTGAGCCTAAATGTGCACAGAACTGAATTTAGAACACTTAAAGTATTGTCAAGAAAATGTTAAAGCGGTGACCTTTTGGAGAGCCTGCAGAGCTGCTGTATTCACTGGGCATATAAAGCAGTGGACTGCTTAAGATCCCACTCCATTCCCTTTCAGTTATAATTGTACTGTGACAAGCTGGCTGCAGACAGTCAAATCTACCCTCTCCCTCTCTCCCTCTCCCTCCTCCCCCCCACCTATCACTGAAGTTTGATACGCTTATTATCTGTAAGGAATCCAGATTGTATCTCTCTTTGCATAAGAACAAATCTTCAAAGCAGTGCATTTGGCAGTATTACTTAGGAAGGAAAAAAAATAGAAAATCAATGCAAAAACAATCAAGCACTTTGGCCACTTAAAAACCACAGCTTGGAGTATTTTATCCCATAAAGCAACCCAAAAATGTAATTGTACATGGCGTGTACAAAAATACCTCCCCAAAAATGAAAATTAGTTGGGTAGCATTGCAGGCTTGTTGAGCTGATTTAAAGATAATAATGTATAACCCATTACGGTAATGGCTCAGAGTCATATGGATCTGACACTTCCAAAATGTCATTTGCATAATTTGTTTCCATTCTGCTCCTTCTCTCTCTCTCTCTTTCCTGTTACCATTTTCCTCAATCTTCTCCACTAGTGCTGTTCTCCACACCCTCCTCTCATCTGACATTGAACTACTTATGAGTTTTTATTGGAAGTTTTAAATGTTGTCTTGGGCTATTTAAAAAAAAATGCCCCAGAAACTGTTCTGTGTAGAACAGATGTAGAGACAATGAAGCCATCGCACATAACATGGGGGAAATCAAGGTGTTCTTCATGAGAATAACTGGCACTATGGCTGGCGCTTCAGTTCCTAAACTACATTTGAAGTAAATCTGGGTATGTCTACACTACCCTCCTAGTTCGAACTAAGAGGGTAATGTAGGCATACCGCACTTGCAAATGAAGCCCAGGATTTGAATTTCCCGGGCTTCATTTGTGGGGAGCCACCATTTTTAAAACCCCGCTGGTTCAAACCCCGTGCAGCGCGGCTACACGGGGCTCGAACTAGATAGTTTGGACTAGGCTTCCTATTCCAAACTACCTAGTTCGAGCCCCGTGTAGCCGCGCTGCACGGGGTTCGAACCAGCGGGGTTTTAAAAATGACGGCTCCCCGCTTATGCAAATGAAGCCAGATTTTTCTATTCTATTGTATTCCTTTGCATTAACCTATGCATTTTTGTATTAAAGTTACATAGAATAGATTTTTTAAAAGAAAATGAACTATTTAACTTAAATATTATTTTGGAAAATTAAGATTTTGTTTTCATAATTGTAGCATTGCTTTGAATTAATATGCACAGATGCATTGGCTGTCTTGCATCATTAAGTCTTAAAAAGACTATTAAATGTTGATATTTTCTTATCTATTCTTATTATCCCTTTCATTAGGAAAAATAGACTGTTCATGGATGAGGCTTTTCAGTGAAATTATATGAGCATCATTGGGATTGAAGAATGAAGTTAAAATATAGATAGCCACAGAATAGAGGGAAATAATTTCATTGATGGTCTCATTTTATACACCATATGAAGATAAAACTCACAGTTGAATTGAAATATTAGTTGTCCATCACAGGAAGAAGTGAACATCCCTGTCATGATGTCCTTCAACAGACATTTATTTTTTGTTTCTTGTGTCACCCCTTACACATACAGATAACCACACTGAAATGAAAAGGGCAGTTTGGCCCATTATAGAGATAATCCAAATTGCAAAATTCTGTCTTGAACATGGATCTAGATTAAAATTTCCCTGCAATTCAGAGGGAGTTGTGGGTTTCCTATCAGAACCTTATTTAGTACTTGTCTTATTTTTGGTGGATAAATCTACCTAGGAAATACATTTTTAATCAGCCACCTAAATAATTTCACTTGATGAAGATTATTTCTCCCAGTGTCACAAACAATACAGTTTGGAATATAGAATGTTATATTTGTAACTCATTTACAAATTTAATAAAGCCTGAATTTAGGCATTCTAAAAATTGCTTTCTATTGGCTATAACTCAGAAATGACCATACTGAAGAGATGGAATAGCAACCTACTACTTTTGTTTTATGGACAGTAATTGAGCCATTATACAAGTTCATTTTGTGCCAGTTCAGCAGAGTAGGTTAGATGAAGTATTAGCAGCTTAAAATAGACATGTACTACTTGCAATTTCAGTCCAGTACAGTGATTTTTCCTGCCTATCATTATGCAACCCAAACAATGTGGCAGATGTAAGAGTAACACACTGTTTTAAATCTATGTGAATTCCCATTCGCATGAGAGGAAAGTCTGTTGTGGCTCAAGGAGAGTGTAGCGTGGTTGCAGCTTGATCCTGATCCCATTAAAATCAGTTAGTTCGAATTAACATTGTAGTGTAGACGTACCCTAAGATACACACAATTGCATGTGTTCACTGATTTGATGACTCATGTAACTAAACAATGCAGTGCAAACGATACATCTTACAATCAGCTACACAAGTCACAATTTTCTTATTATGAATATTCAGGTACTTGAGATTTAAATATGTTCTCAGTGCATATTTATGCCAGCAAAGCTTGAGACCTTTAATGTTTGCAGAAGGTAAGTATGAAAAGACCATGAATACAGATCTGATCAGAAAAGTAAATGATCACACTCATATACTGCAAAAATAAAGGGTGAGTGAGGATATGATTTTTCATACAAAATTATTCTCTATTAGCAGAAATACCCAGTGTTGCCTGGGGAAAATATAGTAAAAGGTGATGAATGAACTACGTCAATTACATTAACATAGCATATTTTATTGGAAATATTATTCTCATATATATTACTTTAAGAAATTAACATAGCTAGTGATGTGCTTACAAAACGACAAAGCCCATAGGGTCTCTTCTCAATCCCCACAAATCAGGAAGGCCCATCTATGTAAACCAATACCTGCAGCCTCCTTGCCAGAAGCCCTGAGAAATGGAGGAGATATCTCCTGAGCTCTGCAGCAACAGCAAATCACTGCTCCCCAAGTAGCTACTCCCCGAGTGCCTTCAGTGCAGCAACTCATCTCATGAAGTGGATTGTACCATGAAAGCTCATCATCTAATAAATTTGTTAGTCTCTGTGGGCTCATCTAGACTATGGGGAGCATTGAAAGAAGATATGCAAATTCCCCTGGAATTTGCATATCTTCTTCCAATTGCACTTTAGAAAACAAAGCAAAGCTTTCGAAAGTGAAAGTAGTTAAGACATGGCTTTTTCAGTGATCCCTCACCCCTTTGTCAAAAAGCCACTCTTCCTCAAAAAAGGAGGTTTATGTGACTTTTCAACAAAGGGGGGGCAGGTTCACCAAAAAAGCCACGACTTAACTACTTTCACTTTCGAAAGTTTGCTTTCGAAAGTGTGATCAGAAGAAGATATGCAAATTCCTGCTGAATTTGCATATCTTCTTTCGACCATTCCCCATAGTCTAGATGAGCCTGTACAGTGTCACAGAACTACTTGTTGTTTCAGGAAATTACTGTCTCACATCTATCAGCCAGAACTTTGCAATCATCACATTGGATCAAGTAGCCACTCCATTTAGTAATTAATTACCCATTGTCATAACCCTTTTGTATTGTTTTCTGTGTTCACTACTGCCTGTAGCACTTCCAAATCTAGGAATATCTTGAAGATCCAGATGCTCATCTCCTCTCTTTGATGATTAACTAAACTACTACCTAACATTTGTCTCTAGACCACCCATCAACAGGATGTTTCCTGCCCACTTGTCATTACATTGCCTTTTGAAATCATTACCTTTTTAGTCAGTTCTTTGCTTACTTTTCAATTCATAAATATGAATATCTTGCTGTACAATTGTTTTGAAACTGATGGGTTTCAGTACACAGTGTGCTACATCACATTGGACAGATTGAAGCCTTCTCTTTTAGCAATGGGGATTTCAAATCTGCTCATCAAAAGGAGGCAAAAATATATTTTCATGCTATTTATATTTCTTTTAAGAGAAGATAGGATATATATCTTGAATTCCACTCCATTACTTTGAAGCTACTGAGTCTATGAAGTCTGCGCTGGTGAACTGGTAAATTAGAAAATCAGAACACTACATTTTGTGTCATACTCCAGCTGCATTAAATGAACATGAGGGCTGAAAAGCCAAGATAGCAAGAACGGGTGAGATAATGATACCAAGTTTTGATACACACATTCTTAGAGGGTTTTTTTTTTCCATTTAGACTCCAAACCACATGGAAGATAATTGCCTTCCTGTATTAAAAGCAGCTGATAAAACTCATAAAAGAACTTGTCCAAAAGACCCAAAATGACTCAGGCGCCTAACTCACATTGAAACTTAATGGGACTAAGTCACTTAGGCACTTTAGAAAATATTAGAGCATATATAATTGGAATTCATGTATTCCATCCATTCCAGGGTCTAGAGTGAGGCAAGAGGGGATTGGCTCTTTCTCCTTTGGTTGTAGGGCACCAATCCTAGGGCCAAATGGCAGGAGCAATAAGTGAAGGGATAGCAACTGTGTTAAAAGACTGCAACTATGACTGGCCCTTACATGCAGGAGTGTCATTTCAGAAAATGTCTGGAGTGCAAAGTTACGTCAGTATATTCATTATGACTGTATTATAAACTGCAAAGCCTGGAGGAGGCAAAAAGTGGGAGCTATACTGGAGCATATAGATCCATGATAAGTCAGTGGTTGGGGCTGGGGAAACCTGGGTGGGGAGCAGCTGCCTCCTTTACCCCATAACAAATTACACCTTGAAACTTATGGGAAATGTCTGAGGGGGAACAAGTTATTATTAGTACTCTCCCCATTCTCCTCATATGCACCCATGTAATAGCCAGTCTGAAAATCATTAACTGTCCATTTCTTCTAACAAATATAAAAAAGGCCTCATATTACCACAGCTTAGTAGAAATGAAGATATTTGCTTAAGAATGTGACTTAATATAAAGTTGCCATGTGTTCAAATATTTTCAAATGTTTCAATTAAACTATCCTATTTAAATTCATACACAGTCTGAGTCAATTCAGCCACTATGTGAGGGATGAAATTCTGATTAATTTAATCTAATGTCCCTTGGTTGTATCATGCTCTCTTATTGCATTTTGTTTCATATTACATTGTAAACTCAATATGGCAGAGTGTGTTCTCTTCCTATACTGCATCAAGCACAACGGCGTTTCAGTCCCTGGCCCAAGAGAACCCCAATACACATAAGAAGTGTTGAGAAGAGGAGAAGTGTATGGAAGGATGCATTGATTGTAGCTAGTATAACTCATTTTAAACAGAAAATAAAAATGATCAATAAAGATGATGGTTGAAGAAAAACCTATAGACAAATAAATGTCATTGGTTAAAGAAAGGTTTTAGAAATGTGCAACATTTCCCTGACATTGAGCATTACCAGTTTTAAAGGCTTCTGTTAAAAAAGCATTGACACTTTATCTGTTGGAACAGTGACTTTATTCATGCATGAACTTAATGAATCAACCAACAAAAACAAAGCAGTAAGATTATTAATAACACATTTACTCAAGGAAGCCTTAATGACTTCATTCTGAGAGCATCAGAGAAAGTTCTCTAATGGAAGCCATGAGGTGCAACAGCAAATCTCTTAGCATGCAAAAATAGTGCTCAACTATTTCTTTTTGGCACCTCAGAGTAAAATCTGATATGGCAGGATCTTGAGGATCTGTCTTAAACACCCATATATATCTTTCCTCTTTACTCTTTCCTCATCTTTTTGTCCTTTGCTGGCTCCCTCCTCCTTCCAGTCTTTCTTCTCTTGTCAGCTTTTGTTGCTCCTTCAAACTCTCTTTCATTTATCCATTCTCTGTAATTTAATATTTGTTTCTTAAGAATAACTGAAGAATTGTAGAGGTGCATTTTAACAAACAACCAATGCCTAAGCCAATATTGGGATGGACTATCAATTATTTTGCTTCCTTCTAGGAACAGTTATTTAGTAGATTATATAGTAACTAAGCTTAGTTAAAGGTAGATGGGTGAACCTGTTCCTCTGGCTATTTATTTTGAAACTCAAAGTCTATCGTGTAAAGGTCATTATTTTACCCATTTGTGAATGCAAGCATAAACGGGAACCACCACAATAACTGAGCTGAATCTAGCATAAATGTAGAAATGTTTTTGCTTTGTGACATACACTATCTGTCTTGGAGCATGAACAGAATTTAGAGCAGATACTTTTGTGAAATCAAAACCCATAAATGACCCACAAGTATACAAAATTATGTTGCTTTCATAACGTGGATCCAAATTGCAATAGCTACCCTTTCCCTCTCCTCCTCCCCTCAGTTTCACCAGGAGCTTTCCCACACTGGGGAGCTCAGATTGATTAATTCCATTTTGCTTCGATCTCAGTACTAATGGGTAAAACAGGTGGTTCCACCATTGCAATATACCCCTTTATATCCAACAGTAAAATAAGCTTTTTTTTCAGCTCCCACTTGCCATCTCTTTACCGTGTTTCTTACTCTATTGAAGCTTGGATATCTACAAGATCTGCCTTTTTGGTTTACTGTTTCATCAGCCCTCTAGTCTATCTACTTGGAATGCGATCTCACCTGTGATTTATACCTCCCGAACTAAAACTTAACAGTCCATTAAATTTATTGCATATTGTTTGATTCATTTATATTAAGCCACATAGAACATGAACTAAATTGTAAATTTTTCTTCACATTGTTTTCAGAGCAAACGACTGGTCATAGTTCACATGCAAATATGAAGCTTCTGTGGGAATTTTTACTGCTTCATAAAAATTAGAGTCAGAGGTTTATTGAAAGTCTCCCCTTCTTTAATTATCTTATTTTTTCATATTTTGTCTTGTTGCAGGATCTTCCTTCTCAACATATTTTATAGGCTAAATATATAGTAGCTTATATTTTGTCTTTCTCCTAAACAACATGGTGAACTGACAATGATGCCAAATTATTTTTTCCACTTAATAGCATTAAATTTCATGCTTCAACTTGCTGCCTATTTCCCCATCTGTTTAAAACCTCATGCAGTCTGGTCATGTGCTCTTTACTATATACCATCCCTACTGTCTGTGTCATTTGAAATGTATGTCACTGTTCAGCCCCAGATTCATTTAAAATACTCTCACTCAGATTTATGGGATTTTAATGGGGCGAGGAGAGGGAGAGAGAAAGGAGAGAGCAGAGATGCCTCATTAATGGAAATCTATCCTTGCCCTAGTGTACATCTTTGTCAAGCATCATGGACTTCATGTATAATCATCAGAGGGTTCAACCCTTGGTAACTGGGTACCTCCAGCACCCATCAGGTGCTGAACTTCAACCATGTAGTTTTTCTGAACTGCTTTAGGACTTTGGATCTTTGGACTGACATAAAAGATTGAAGAAAAAAGAAATGTTCCATAAGAAAAAAAGAAATGTTCCTTAAGATCTCTGTGCCAATTCAAATCCTATCCCTGAAACAAGGACAGAAGCATCAAACCCTTCTAAAGTGTTGTGTTGAACAAGGCTGTAGTGTAATTTTGTAATGATTTGCTTAGTTTTTGGATAGAGAAAAAGGTAAATCTTGTTGTTCATGCCCAGAATTCAGAAGGTGTGGACTTGATTCTCAGCCATAAATGTTCTCTTTGACCTTGGGAATAGCACTTAAGCCTCACTTCCATATCTATAAAATGGGGGCTAATACTATCTTAATTCAAAGGAGTTATGAATTTATCTTTGTGGTTTAAGGCATGAAAATACCACAGTGAACAATGCCCTAGTGTGGCAATAAAATAGACAAACAGTATGGTTTTAGAAGTTTCAGTAAGCCAATAAATCAATATATTATAAAGATGAATGGCAATCAAAATATGAAGTTATTCTTTCTCTACCTGTTAGCTGGGAGCAAGTATATTCACATATTTCCATTTACGCTAGTTTAGAAGATAGTTAGAGCCCTATATGGATACAAAATGGCCCCAACCTACTATGGAGAGAGAGAGAGCTGAGGTAGGCCTCTCTCTCGGGGGCAGCCTGCCTACTGAACTGCTCATCCCTACCCCCACCATCTTATTTAAAAAACAAAACAAAAATGAATCGAGGTAAGGACTTCAGCAATGTCCGACGAGTCTTCTAGTAAACAATAATTTGGTAGAGAACAAAATGATCTCACATAACTGTCATTAGTAGACACTAACATTTGTAAGTGAGGAAGGAGATCACATCTTGCATTTAAACAAGACTCAAACAAATCAAGGATTAAAATCTTGTGAGTCTATTGAATTTTGAATGACCAGTTTCTGTTGCTAATGTTGACTTTTGGGTCACTTAAAGAGATGATGGTTATTACAGGTCCCTTGCTGCCATGCTGAGAAATGTGTAGCTGTGTAATGTGAGCTGTGAAAGCTACCACAGCAAATGATAGGTGCAGTGTTGTAGTTGTGTTGGGCCCAGCATATTAGAAAGATAAGGTGAGAGATGTTCAACCTGTATTACGTCTCCCAACTGGGACTCCCTGGTCCAGCAGGACCACGGCTGTTGCTGGACCAGAGAGGCCTGGTGGAGGGCTGAATACAGCTTAGAGAATCTCTATCAATGGATTCTCCTCTAAGAGAAGTCTCCATCTGATTTATGTGCTTCTCCGCACCAATCGGCTTTCCCCCATCTCTTAGTTTAAAAACTGCTCTATGGCCTTTTTAATGTTTAGTGCCAGCAGTCTGGTTCCACCCTGGTTTAGGTGGAGCCCATCCTTCCTGTATAGGCTCCCCCTCTGCCAAAAGTGTTCCCAGTTCCTAATAAATCCAAACCCCTCTTCCCTACACCATCGTCTCATCCACACATTGAGACTCTGAAGCTCTGCCTGCCTACCTGGCCCTGAGCATGTAGGCAAGGATTTGGTGTTTGTTTCTTTGGTTTGTCAAAATAATACAGGACAGTGAACATAAGAACAACCACACTGGGTCAAACCAAAGGTCCATCTAGCCCAGTATCCTGTCTGCCGATAGTGGCCAGCACCAAATGTCCCAGAAAGATGGAACACAACAGGTAATCATCAAATGATCCCTCTCTCATCATCCATTTCCAGACAGGCTAAGGACACCATTCCTACCCATTCTGGCTAATAGTCATTGATGGACCTAACCTCCATGAATCTATCTAGCTCTTTTTTGAACCCTGTTAAAGTTCTAGTCTTCACAACATCCTCTGGCAAGGAGTTCCACAGTATGACTGTGTGCTGAGTGAAGAAAACCTTCCTTTTGTTTGTTTTAAATGGTCATCCTCTGGCACTGACTTTCAGGGAATGTTGTGAAGGCCAAAAGTATAACTGGGTTCAAAACAGAATTAGAAAAGTGCATCAAGTTTAGCTCAATCAATGGCTAATAGCCAAAATGGTCAGGGACACCATCCCATACTCTGGTTTTTAGAATCTGATATTGGACAAGAGAGGATGGATAACTCAATTACTGCCCTTTTCTATTAATTAATGAATTAAAGCACCAGCCACTGTCAGAAGACACAATAGGTTACATGGACCCTTGATCTGACTCATTATGGCCATTCTTATGCTCTTCACACAACTTTGAATTACTACAATGGCCAATATAAAGTGTTGTATTACCTACCATATATGCAGATAGAAAACATCTAAGGTCATGTGTCTACTTGTTGTGCTGGAGATCTGACCCACTAAATCAAATGCTGAGGGTGGTTCTGGTCAGTGCCGTTACTCTTCTCATCAGCCTCCTTCTGTGAAGATGGTGCCAAGATCCAACTCCAGTTACTTATTTGATGTCGCTGGAGTTGTGTACTTTAACTGGCCCTGCAGGTCTAGTGTAGACCTTGCCCAATTAAACAAAATATTCACGGTGGCTACGTCTACACTGGCCCCTTTTCCGGAAGGGGCATGTAAATTTCATGAGTCGTAGTAGGGAAATGCGCGGGGGATTTAAATATCCCCCGCGGCATTTAAATAAAAATGTCCGCCGCTTTTTTCCGGCTTTTAAAAAAGCCGGAAAAGAGCGTCTACACTGGCCCCGGTCCTCCGGAAAAAGTGCCCTTTTCCGGAGGCTCTTATTCCTACTTCGAAGTAGGAATAAGAGCCTCCGGAAAAGGGCACTTTTTCCGGAGGACCGGGGCCAGTGTAGACGCTCTTTTCCGGCTTTTTTAAAAGCCGGAAAAAAGCGGCGGACATTTTTATTTAAATGCCGCGGGGGATATTTAAATCCCCCGCGCATTTCCCTACTACGACTCATGAAATTTACATGCCCCTTCCGGAAAAGGGGCCAGTGTAGACGAGCCCAGTATGTAAAACTTCCTCAGTGTATTTGTGAACAGATGAAAACATAGTTTGGCACAAATATCATTAACTGAAGCAACAGGTGCCACCGCAGTATCTGCAATATCCTCTTTTTTTATATTTCCATGGATACAGTATAAGCAGAAGAGTTTGACATTTAATCTTTCAAAATAGCATGTTTAAAAAATGGTATTGTACCCTGACAATACCAAGTGAGTGTGTGTCTTTAACATGGCTGTCACTCACCACCTGTAGCCCTCCTTGTGTATGAGTCTGGAAATGTAGATCTCACTGTATTGGGTGCCCCTGTGCTGCCCCTTGCTTGCCCTGTAATAATCTTTCTTCTGGTAACTTGTTCCTCTAGCCAAGTCACCACTTAGTAACCCTGGAAATGGTAGAGTAAGTCCAACAGGACCACTGTCCAGAAGCCTTCTCCAGGTGACATTCAACTCCAGCTCAAGCGCTCTGCCACTATACCTGGCTGCCAGGGAAACCCGGACTGGCCTACTACACTAGTTTGTGGACCAGGGAATGTATGATGAGCAATCCAGATTTACTCAGTACTCATCCCTGATGATGTTTCTCTAGGCTTCTTCCTACCCAGCTCTCTCTCTTCCCTTACCTTTTCTGGATTTACCACAGGAGCTTTACTCTGTTCCCCGTGATTTTCCCATTCCTAGCTTCTTGCTAGGCTCTTTACTCCTGGGCAATATCTCAGAATATTCTTTCTACCTGGATAGCTTCCTTATCCTTGATGTTCCCCTCCAGCCCTCTTCTCGTATTTTGTGCCATAGCAAAATCACATTCTGAGTCTATAACTTCCTGGGAGAGGATTTCAGGATATAAAATTAATCTAAGTCTTCACATAGTATTTTTTTAAATTGTAATATTGTTTTCTTAATTATATCCCATTTTTCTGATACTTTCCGAGGTATTTTAGTGTAAACTTTGTAATTCAAAATCCCCTATTAATGGTACATTCTTTCCAGTCTCAGAGGATGGGATCAACTGTTTCTTTGACAATCACATCTCACACAGCCCAGCTTTGTGTTAAACAACAAAGTGTCCTTAATTAACTAAGCCACATGATGTCTAGTAAGTATTTCAAGAGGAGCTATCTTACATTGTCTCTCGGTTTTTTGAATTTTCAATTCTAGGCTTTACTTTATAAATCTTTTCCTCCTTGTTTCTTTTGTACATTCTTCCTATCACTTCACTTTTTCTTTTAATTAAGTTATTTTTTATCTGTATTTATTTAGAGGGAGCTCTATGAAAATTTTTCAGTTTGCAGCATTTTTTTCCTATTTTGTCAACCACTGTATTTCCTGCTATCTCCACATGCAATAAGATCCAGTGTGCTTCAATGCTTACATCCATATGTGCCAATTCTGTTAGAAATAAATATTTTGTTAATTGTATTATTTCTGCTGTCTGAATTCCTATTTTTGATAGCTAGTAGACATGGCAATGAATCTGACAAGAGAAGAAGATTGCATCCCCCTCCCCCGCAGCATCCAATATAAATCCAACATTATACTAGTTTAGATATCATAACAGCACCAAAATTTGAGAGCATTTTAGATTTGTTTCTTTATTCCAAGGGTTGTGATGGAATGCTGTCCCCAATGTTCTCATCTTTTCACCCCTCTAAATGTTTGTCCTATTTATCACATATATGTCAATACAGTATACTCTTTTAAATATATTTAACTCTCCTTTTACTGTTTTCCTATTTTCATTTCTTTGAATTGAATGGAGTCTAGCTTGTTAAGATCATTTCTGATGGTGAACTAAACATTTGGCATTCATAGTCAGTAATTAGTCTTAGTACCATGGCTTTCTTATCTGTATCCCAGTACTTCCAGACATTTCAAATAAATCCATTTTATCCTTACATTTACCTACAATATTTTTCAATGGGATCCCTCCATCTTAGTAGTCCTCTTCTGCTTTCAGTCTCCTGACTTTATAGTGCAGTTCCCAGCTTTTCCCCAGTCTTAATTAACCTGGGCCCTTCCTCTCACAGGTGATGCCAAGTAACCTAATTGGCACCACAGTGAACACCCCATCACAGTGTCTTCTTTATAGTCTCTCGTTGTTTTTATGAATAGATGGGAGGGCTGACTTATAGTAAACCCATTTCCCTTCAGTAAGGTGCAGTATAATTTTAATTAGCTTCTCTTCTCACCATGATTACTAACATAAATGTGTGATCTATAGTCACACTGTTAGTTAACTAAGCCCTTGAAAGAACACATCAGTTCTGAAGAGTATAGTTCACCAACTGCAATGAACATGCAACAACTTTCCAATGTTTGCCTTAGAATCGCAATTATTTGAAATCTCTGTTCTAAAATCCTCCTGTCTATTCATTAAAAGGATGGCATAGAAATGCATTGTACATTCTGGCACATCTCTGAATTTGAAATGCACATTAATCATGAGCCAGAATTCAAATACCCAACCCAATTAGCTATCAGAAACTATCAACTAGAAGCAAAGTTTGTAATAGTATTTGTAGCAATTCTGTAACACTGAAATCTAAATAGCACCCTTCTATAGAGCTCTTATTAACAATACTGTATTTCAGATTCCCTAGATGGATCTATAGAAGAGTTATGATATTTAGAATTTAGAGCGTAAGAGAATGTGGGCTAGAAGGAAAAAGAGTAAGGATTTATATGTCCCATTTCCAGCTTTGTCACTAATTGTCCATCGTCCTTGGGGTAACTCACTTAACTGCTCTGTGATGTAATCCTTTCTTCTACATAATTAACAACATAGGTGCTGTCTTATTTAAATCCTGGGGTGACGGGGTGCTCAATCTCAGCTCTGCCACGGGCCCCACCCTCTTTCCACCCTTTATCTCAAGGTGCTACCTCAAGCTCACCTCTTTCTACCCCTGCTTCACCCTTCCCCAGCTTCTTCCTGTCTCTGCTTCTTCACACAGCATCTCCTGCATGCCTCTGAAAAGCTGATCATGGTGGGCAGGAGGTGCTAAGAGGGAGGAGAAGGAGAATAGCAGGGGATTACTAGGCCGCAAGAGGCACTGTGGAAGAGAGAGAAGTACTGATCTGCGGGGATGCTGGTGGGTGCTGAGCACTCACTTTTTTTTTCTCTGTGAGTGCTGAAGCTCCAGAGCATTTATGGAGTCAGCACCTATGATACATACAACAACACTTCACTTTTACAAATGTCTGCTGTAAAGCTTAATTAGTGAATAAGTGCTTTAAGCACCTTTGATGAAAGTGACTAATTGTAATGCATTATTATTAGAGGTATAAACTAGGTCTTTATCATGTCTATACAGCTTTGGGATTTATTTAACAATCATTCTCATAATGACAATTAAGTAACATGCTTGTTATTCTTTAAAATGTTGGTCAAAGATTTTTGAAGAGGACTTGAAAAAGTATCTAAATGGTTGATTAGGATTACAGGGTTATTTTTGCCATAGCTCACAGTACCATGGCTCAAGAAGTTAAAATGCAAATATGAGAGCCAAGCTGAACAGAAAGTTTTAGCAGAATACATCAGGATACAGAATTCTGTAGGTGCTTTGATTTTGTGCCATATTTTCTAGACACCGCCTTGAAATGTTGGGAAGGATTACACCACAGAAAGTCCTTCCTAGCCTCATTTTGAGAGAATAATGTCAGAGCAGTTAATAAATAATATTCAAGGACTTCCAGACTCATAGTGAGAGTATGTCTACACTTGCACCCTCTTTCGATAGAGGGATGCAAATGAAGACATGTGAAATTGTTAATGAAGCTAGGATTTAAATATCCCGCACTTCATTTGCATAATCACGTTATGGTGCTGTTTCGAAATAGCACTATTTCTAAATAAAACACGCTATGTAGATGCGTTATGTTGAGAGAAAACCCTTCTCTTGAAATAACTGCTGAACCTCATTTTATGAGGAATAAGGGTTATTTCGAGAGAAGGGTTTTCTCTCGAAATAACTCGTCTATACAGCGGGTACGTCTAGAATACAAGCCTCTTTTGAAAGACGCTTTTTCAAAAAATACTTTCAAAAAAGCCTCTTTTGAAAGAGAGCATCTAGACTACAGCTAGTACTTTCAAAAAAGTGAGCCGCTTTTTTCGAAAGAGAGCACCTAGGCAGTCTGGATGCTCTCTTTCGAAAAAGCACAGTTCACATTCAATAGCGCCTTTTTTCGAAAGAGCACTTTCGAAAAAAGGAGTTATTCCTCATAAAATGAGATTTTCCACAAATGAAAATCTGCCATGTTCTTTTGATTTATTTTCGAAAAAACATGGCGGTAGTGTAGACGCAGGGGAAATTTTTCAAGAAAAGGCCACTTTTTTCGAAAAAAAATCTATAGTCTAGACAAACCCCAGCATGTTTTATTTCAAAATAGCTCCATAACACGATTATGCAAATGAAGCGTGGGATATTTAAATCCCGGCTTCATTTAAATTTCGAATGTCTTCATTTCCATCCCTCTATTGAAAGAGGGTGCAAGTGTAGACATACACTTAGCTTCTAATAGATGACATATAATCATAATCACAAATTGTTCCCAGAAAAATAAATATCACTGTAGGAATATCACCACTACAGGGTGCACCAAGCCCCTGCTGGGAGCCTCACCAAACACAATGGCGCTCTATGAAGACACAGGGACCCACCTAAACAAAGCAGCTTTCAGGATTGGAATTTGTGTTGTTATAAAAATGTTCCCTCTCAATTACCCCATCTCTATAATGGACACTTTCTCATAAGGGGAAGGACATCATATCCCATGTTGCAGCATTAAGAAAAGCTTTGCAGACACATCAAGAAATAAAATTCATCTGGACTTTAATAACAGTAAATTACACATTTCACAATTATAACCCATCTTATAAGTAGCTTTGGTAGAATTTGATTTTTGTTTTAATTTTAACAGTACTTTTATTTCTAAATGTTTAGTTTTATTTAAAATTTCACCGTTTTACAAATTATAAATTAAGCTTTCTTCTATGTTTATCCATTTAAATTCATATGGTTTCTGGAAATTATGAGGGTCAGACAATGATTATGTAATGACAGTAGACACAAAGTTAAAATTAACGTTTACAACTATTAGAAAAAGTTAAAATTAACGTTTCAAAAAGTTACAATTAACATTTACAACTATTAGATGACAAATTGTCAGCTTTGCATGTCAGTTTACAAAGTAAATATTCTTACATCAAATGCTAACAGGTTCTCAAGCAGTGTTTTCTTACTTTTCTTATATGTAAATTTTGATTATGATTCAAGGAAATATTTTCCTTTGGTTTGTGTATGCAGTGAAATGGACATTTGCCAATAAAAAACTTCCTTATAGTCTATATATATGATTCCAAAGCCCATGTTATACAGCAGATCCTAAAATTATATTTTAAAATGTGTGTTTATTGGGAAAAATTTCTTGACCACACTCAGAAGGAACTGGATTTAGTTATTTGGTATTTTTTTTTTATTCTATTGTTGGATTTTTGTTTGTTAGTTAGTTTGTTTTTAATGTGTGTTTTTGTGACAAGGCTGTATACTGAGTGAACACAGGATATTTCCTAATAATAACATCTGGTCTTAAATTTCTCTGCAAAATTCTTAAACAAATGCAAAATATAACCAGCTGTCATTTAAAAAATGAAAGTAGAGGTGACTCTTTGAAATACATGCTTTATAATTGCCAATAGTGGAATCTTATATAAAACATTCCAAAATTGAAAGGATATCTCAGCTTAATACTGGTGATTCTCATTTTGAGTTATACAGAGCAGTCATCTGTTGACTATATGAAACCTTCGGTTAATTAAAATCCATGTGACAGTACTTGAAAGCCTCTGCTGCCCATTCAACATTTTGATCACTCTGTTTGTATAGAAGGATGGGACTATAAAACATTTTAGAAGACTCGTTCTAAACTTTGATCATTTGGAAGTGGAGCTAGCTTCCAGGATTTGGCTATATTGTGACATTTTAGAATTGGGAGGCTGAGACCACAAATCAGCTGGGTGGCAATAAAGAAAATAAAACACATTTAATTTAACACTCTGCTGATGCCTAGAGGGCTGATATGTGTTCATGAAATGAGTGGGTTGTGAAAACTAAATTCTCCAATACCATTTCTCCCAGAGCTCCTCTGCATAATTAATTAACCAAAAATCAAATTAACTAGAGCTAATATTACAGTATTATTCAGGTGCAAGTTAGCATTGTTATTTTGTTTGCAGGTGTTACAAGACGAGTGAATTCAAATAAGAATAAGCTCATTACTTATTTCTTGTTTTTATAACTAACAAAGCCTCAAAATTGCATTAACTTGCCATGTCTTTTCCTCAATATACATTGCATCTGTATCAAGCCTATTGCTTATAATAGGCATGTAAGTTTACAACTGAGAAACTCTCTCTTTGGCCTAGACTGACCAACAATTTGAACTATACAATTTTTGTTGTTGTTGTTTTTAACTAGAATATGCAAAATAATGCAACAAAGACATTTTTTTATCAAAGACAGTTTTGATAGGATAACGAGTCTTGTGGATAAGGGAGAAGCAGTGGATTTGATATACCTAGACTTTAGTAAGGCGCTTGATATGGTCTCTCATGATATTCTTATCAATAAACTAGGCAAATACAACTTAGATGGGGCTACTATAAGCTGGGTGCATAACTGGCTGGATAACCATACTCAGAGAGTAGTTATTAATGGTTCACAATCCTGCTGGAAAGGTATAATAAGTGGGGTTCTGCAGGGGTCTGTTTTGGGACCAGCTCTGTTTGATATCTTCCTCAATGATTTAGATATTGGCATAGAAAGTACGCTTATTAAGTTTGCAGATGATACCAAGCTGGGAGGGGTTGCGACTAATCTGGAGGATAGGGTCATAATTCAAAATTATCTGGACAAATTGGAGAAATGGTCTGAGGTAAACAGGATGAAGTTTAATAAAGACAAATGCAAAGTGCTCCACTTAGGAAGGAACAATCAGTTTCATACATACAGAATGGGAAGCGACTATCTAGGAAGGAGTATGGCAGAAAGGGATCTAGGGGTTATAGTGGACTACAAGCTGAATATGAGTCAGCAGTGTGATGCTGTTGCAAAAAAAGCAAACATGATTCTGGGATGCATTAACAGGTGTGTTGTGAGCAAGACATGAGAAGTCAGTCTTCTGCTCTACTCTGTGCTAGTTAGGCCTCAGCTGGAGTATTTCTGGGCACTGCATTTCAAGAAAGATATGGAGAAATTGGAGAGGGTCCAGAGAAAAGCAACAAGAATGACTAAAGGTCTAGAGAACATGACCTATGAAGGAAGGCTGAAAGAATTGGGTTTGTTTAGTTTAGAAAAAAGAAGATTGAGGGGGACATGATAGCAATTTTCAGGTATCTAAAAGGGTGTCATAAGGAGGAGGGAGAAAACTTGTTCATCTTGGCCCCTGAGGATAGAACAAGAAGCAATGGGCTTAAACTGCAGCAAGGGAGGTTTAGGTTGGACATTAGGAAAAAGTTCCTAACTGTCAGGGTAGGCAAACACTGGAATAAATTGCCCAGGGAGGTTGTGGAATCTCCATCTCTGGAGATATTTAAGAATAAGTTAGATAAATGTATATCGGGGATGGTCTAGACAGTATTTGGTCCTGCCTGAGGGCAGGGGACTGGACTCGATGACCTCTCAAGGTCCCTTCCAGTCCTAGTATTCTATGATTTTATGATTCTAAGACAGTTGCAACTTTATATTTAACTCTAAGGAGCAGAGGTTAAATTCCCAAGCAAAATGCCTAGTATTTATTGGGTCCAATGAAGTCTTAAATAGCATTTATGCCAAATAACAATCAATATTCATAATTAGTTCCTTTCAGCCTAGCCCATAGGAGTTAGCTCACCTTTGGATTCTTTTGCTTTCCTCCAACATTGGACATGGAGGGTTCACACAAGGCAGATCTCAGTCTACAAAGGCGATATGTAATAGGGTACTCACATTTGAGCACCACCTAGTGGCTGGGTGTGATACTGCAGTCTTTGGTCTCCTCCTGATGTGTCCTGCAGTTTGTTGACCTCATTGGGTCAATATAAATTTTTAGCTTTTTCACAGTCCGTTGTGCTCCCTGATTGGCCATCAGCTCAGTCTGGCTTTTTCATTATTGTACCTGAAGTATTAATAAGGGGTACAGTGGGGCCAACAGCCTCCCGGATTCTTAGGCAAGGTGGGGGATAAGGGGCACTGCTCTACACCCTCAAAAGGGATAGAACCTCAGGCAGAAGGGGCCTACAGCACTGCCCAGAGAGTGGCCTGCCCCACCCACCCGCAACCTTCAGTACTGCTGGAGTGCAGTGCACAGTGCTCCAGAAACAATGTAAAGAGCCCAGGGCTCTGGCCACTGCCACTGCTGCTACTGCTGGGAGCTCCATGTCCCTTTGAATGGCTGGGCCCTAGGGCAGTTGTTCCCATTGCCCCTCCCCTGTTAAAAGGCCTGTGGGGGGGAAGGGAATGCTTCAGCCAAAGTAACATCCATGAAATACTAATTCATGGTCAATATTCTTAGCTTCATATACAGAAATGATACAAAAACAACAAGGAGTCCCGTGGCACCTTAAAGCCTAAGAGGTTTATTTGGGCATAAGCTTCTGTGGATAAAAACCACTGTGGCATATGCTGTGGAGTTTTGTTAATCTGACAAAGTGGTTTTTACTTTGTAAAAGTGGTTTGACTCCATACATCTGGAAGTGGTTTTTACCCATGAAAGCTTACGCCCAAATAAATCCATTAGTTTTTAAGGTGCCACATCACTCCTCCTTGCTTTTGCAGATACAGACTAACATGGCTACTCCTCCGAGAAATAATAGGGGTATACAACTCAGATAATTACATTCAGTAAATCATAACCTTTCCAATGATATCTTATATGAGCCACCTTGTATAAAGTATATCTCAGTTATGCCATATCCATACCATAAGCATATTTTCATAACAAATATGGATTATAATGTCACAGATATGAGGACATTTATCTTTAATGAAAGGCACTTTAAGGCCCAAACACCTGTTTCAATGGTTTCATAAAGCTGGCAATGGCCTTGAGGGAGGAGATACTCACTATGAAAGAGAACGGAAGAAAATTAAATGGAATGAAAGTGATTTTGTATGTCAAAAACATTGCAGAGTCCTACTCGAAATCACTTCCAGTGCACACCATAGAGAATAACTAGCTAAGATATTCAAAACTTGGTACCTAAATGGAGGCTTTTCCCTCCATATTTTAGTACATAAATAAGTGCCTTGATTTTCAAAAGTGCTGAGCACAGACCAGGTCCACTGAAGTCAGTATCTTCATGTCTCAGCAGCTTTTTCAAGTCAACCTTGAATCAGTAGTTACTGCCAGAATATTGATTTGGTACATAATGGTGACCTGAGTAGTTTCCACTTTGTAGATAGTGATCTTTATCTCAGAAGCCATTTCATTGAATCATAAAAGATTAGGGTTGGAAGAAACCTCAGGAGGTCATCAAGTCCAACCCCCCTGCTCAAAGCTTCCCCATTGCTTCATGGAACATCATGCTCTCTATTAAAGAACATGGGCTTCCTCTTGTGTTTTTCTCCAGTTTCATCTTAAAAGATACATTGGGTGGCAATCCAGATGCATGGGTGTGGTTGTATTCAATATATGTGGAAAATTGAAGTTGCCTAGCATGCTGATGAGACTTCACAGCATTTGTGTAACTGTCTAAGCACTTGTTCCTAAGAAGCACAACCCTGGACATGTTGTATGCCTGTTTAGAATGTGTTTTATGGCCTCTTCCTAGGCCCCCACATGCCATTCTTTGATTCTAATCTAGAATGTCTGTTTTCTTTCTTATCAAGAGCTGAGGTGGATTGGAAATATGTTTCATGTGCCTTCATTTCATATCTAAACAGCCATCTCACAACTTGGATTTTGGAAGTTTTACTGTGCTCTGGTCTTGTCTACATTGTCAGTAGCATGTTGGGTATATATAGCTATAAGGTGCAGCAAAAAGCAGATGATGTCTTACTGCATTGGATAGCTACACATGTCAGAAAAAGGCTCTGGCAGAGAGGGAAGCAGTGGGGAAAAGATGAGCAGTGGGGAAAAGATTAGTCTAGCTGCCTCACTTGCATTTCTACTACCAGAGCCTTTCCCCACTGCTGGAGCCTTTCCTTGTTGCAGGGAAAAGGGTCTAGCAGCAGGAAGGCAGCAGGACACCAGTGCAGATAGGGGCATGTAAAGAAACTTGTAGAGTACAGTCACTTTTGTGTATCTCTCTCCCTCTTCTGACTATGTGCAAAGTGATCATTTGTTATAAGACCTAATCTTCAGAGGCTATATTAAATTTGGCCTATGCTTGAATTGTATAATTGGGGCTAAGGAACCAGTGACTCTTTTTATTTAAAATAACTTATCTCCCTTCCTAATGTCAGCTTCCAAAACTTATTTGTTATTCATTCATATTCTTCTGTATTTTTAAATACCCTTCACGCAGCCATGACCTAATATGGCCCTAATGAGCATTTGTATTTTTCAGAGTGAATGCCAATTCTGTTTCATGCTGCAGTCTTGTATTTGTCTCTTTTGTTATTCAAATGAGTGTCTGATAAATGATGAATGTGAGCAGGCATTAAATTTTAATTAATTGCATGGGGTAATCAGATAAGACCAAATGACTGCAGTGTCTGCAAAGTATATGTATCCATTTTTCTTCTATTCAGTGCTTTTTAGATTGATATGTGCGTATAGTACATAGCAGGGGGCTCAATTTAAAAATGTGCAACATTAATAAAAATCCCAGTTATGACCTGATGGAGAAAATGAAGTATTGAATATTCCATAGAGGTTCACAGGATTTTTTTTCTTTAGAATTCAGTATTCTGAAGCCAGTTTAAAAACTAATATTGCAAATTGACATAGATCTATTCTCATTTATTACATTTTAGTGAGCGCAGATCTATACTAATTTTTCACACATCTAATTAGATTAGATTTGGGGAATATGTGTGGTGTTTATCTAGCACATTTGAATGAACAGTTGCCATCAGGTTTAGTTAATAAGACACCAATGCTTTGGTTTTGTGCATTTTCATGCTCACATTTCAGCTTTCAGGCAAAACTAAGACCTAGTGAAAGCAGGTTCAACATTATATTATTCAAAAAAGCTGTACCAATTTAAAACATCTCTGAAACTGGCACTACATTTCCTGTTGTGCTATGTAGGATGATGTGCCATTGTAACAGGGCACAGGTGGTCCCCTCTATCTTCTGCCACTTCTGTTGCCACCAACCAGCTTCAGACCTCTGTTTTGGTGCAATCACCCATGCTCTTTATTTACAGTTCCAGTTCCCACCACTTTGTAGCTAAAGACAATAGCAGCCTTACAGAGTCAGGGACTGCTTGATTCTGCAGCCAGCAGGGGAGAACAGCTTCTAACAACCTGGCTCCTCTCTCATGGCTTCTTTCCTGCCTGCTTTTATGTAGCCCCTGGCTAAGGAGGCCAGCAGCCCTTCCCTATTTGCCACTTAGGCCTGGGTTTACTCAGCCAGCTCCAATTCCCCTTTCCTGATTGGAGCTAGCATGACAGAGGTCTGGCTTAGGGTTTCCTAGCCAGCATCCTGTCACAGTCATATTAAATGCAAACACAAGCTTCAAAGATTGGCCTTCTTCATGAATATTTTGCAGGCATTTATTTTGGTTTTATCTGCTATATATCTGAGGGTATGTCTACACTACCCCGCTAGTTCGAACTAGCGGGGTAATGTATGCATACCGCACTTGCTAATGAAGCCCGGGATTTGAATTTCCCGGGCTTCATTAGCATAAGCGGGGAGCCGCCATTTTTAAATCCCTGCTGCTTCGAACCCCGTGCAGCGCGGCTACACGGGGCTCGAACTAGGTAGTTCGGACTAGGTGCCTAGTCCGAACTACCGTTACTCCTCGTGAAACGAGGTGTACCGGTAGTTCGGAATAGGCACCCTAGTCCGAACTACCTAGTTCGAGCCCCGTGTAGCCGCGCTGCACGGGGTTTGAAGCAGCGGGGATTTAAAAATGGCAGCTCCCCGCTTATGTTAATGAAGCCCGGGAAATTCAAATCCCGGGCTTCATTAGCAAGTGCGGTATGCATACATTACCCTCCTAGTTCGAACTAGGGGGATAGTGTAGACATACCCTGAGAGAGTTTGTCTGTTTGTAAGTGAGTCAGTGAGTCTGTCTGCCTGTCCATCCATCTGTTTCTTCAAGAACTCCTCTTAAACAGTGAGAGTGAGGACTAACAAATTCAGTACTCAGCTTCCTCTTATCATAACTTAAAGCAAGGTAAGGGTTTAGTTGTGCATGTATGTGGGGGAGGGAAGTCTGGAGCTCCAGCCCCTCTCCTCCAGTTCATACGGGGATGAATAAAAACATAAGGCTGTGTCTAGACTGGCAAGTTTTTCCGCAAAATCAGATGATTTTGTGGAAAAACTTGCCAGCTGTCTACACTGGCCATTTGAATTTCCGCAAGAACACTGACGATCTCATGTAAGATCGTCAGTGTTCTTGCGGAAATACTGTGCTGCTCCCATTTGGACAAAAGCCCTCTTGCACAAATCATTTGCACAAGAGGGCCAGTGTAAACAGCACAGTACTGTTTTCTGCAAAAAAGCCCCAATCACGAAAATGGCAATCGGGGCTTTTTTGTGGAAAACCGCATCTAGATTGGCACGGACGCTTTTCCTCAAAAAGTGTTTTTGCGGAAAAGCATCCTGCCAATCTAGACGTGCTTTTCCGAAAATGCTTTTAATGGAAAACTTTTCTGTTAAAAGCATTTTCGGAAAATCATGCCAGTGTAGACGTAGCCATACAGAATAGAGACAGAATCACCAGGCAGGTGAAAGGGGGGGCGATGGGTGTGTGCCCCCGCACACACATCTGGCACTGCCCCAGCCCTAAGCTTCCCACCCACAAGCACCTTTTAGAGATTGGGAAGGAGCTGCTTCTCTCCCCACCACTGATGCATATGGGGACACTGCCGGCTGTTCCCCTTCATCAGGGAGCAAGGAGAAAGTGCAGACTTTGCTGCATTCCTCACTCCAGCTGAGGAGTGCAGGGGACAGATGAACCTAGACCTGACCTAGCTGAGGGACATGCAACCACATCCCACTAATCCATCCCCATTCCCAACTTAGGCCTGCTACCCCTGCATTAACCCATGCATCCCCCTTCTACTCCCTCCCCAAACACACCACAAATCCATCTCACCTCCCAATGAACCCACATCCTCCAAACCCCACAAAACTTCCTCCTGCCACAGCCCCCACACTTCCCTGCCCACCAGCCTCCATCTTCCCAAATTACCCCAGTCCTAATGCACAATCTACCAGATAAAGACCCTATAAAACACCGCCCTACCAAAGCCTGACCACCATTCTCAAAATACTTCATTCTTCTTTGAGTGATATCCCGGTGAGTGCTCCACTATTGCTGTTGGGCTCGTCCCAGCACCAGGGATCAGAGACTTATGAAGCACTGATCAGGTGGGCTGCGCATGCATGAGTGGAGAGCAGCGTTCCCACCTTTGCAGTAACACATGCAGCCCACTTTCACATCAGTTCCTTCTTCGCCACCCTCAAGTACAGATGGAGCTCAACACTCTTCTCCTCAGCGCACTCTGCATAACAAACAAGAACACTGAATGCCTTAGATAGCCCTAAACTATCTCAGGGCTTCTTTCTTTCTTTCTTTCTTTCTTTCTTTCTTTCTTTCTTTCTTTCTTTCTTTCTTTCTTTCTTTCTTTCTGCAGAAACAAAAAGAAAGGGGGAAAAAGCCACCAGCAGCGTTTACCACTGCACAGTAGCAAGCCAGAAAAACAACAAAAAAAGAGATGAACAAACCAATTAAAAAAACAATCAAGCAGCTCAGTCCACACAATTTGTGTGGCATAGTCACCCTTGGGGAGACATGCCAAGCAGTCCTAAGGACAAGAGATGTGGAAAACACCAGAATTCTATGCCAGCCTCTGATGCCCACAGCAAATGTATATGCTGTTTGGGGGACACATATGTACCACAAAAATGGACCATTGTTGTAGCAAGAGCTTGCAAGGAAAGAGAGCTCACAGCCTGCATGCTGTCCATTGATAAAACCCTTGACACCCTCCTCCCCCCAGCTATAAAGGGGGCAATAAGGGCTGGAGCACAAAATCTCCTCAGGGCAATCCCTCCAGCCCTTTACCTCAGAAATCATAGTCAAGAACCAGACCCTCACCAGCCCACTCTCCCCCACAAAGAATCAGTAAAGAGGATAAACTGGGCACCTCGAGCATGGAAAAAATCTTTAGCTTTCTCAATGACAGGCTCAAAAGCATGCTCCAAGCAGAAAGTGAAACCAGCTGCCCGGTCATCAAAAAAGGCACCTGATAAGGGCCCCGATGTCACAGAGGCACCAATGGCATTAATGTCACTCAGGGTACTGTGGGTGCATTCAGTAGCTCAGTGGGAACTCCCTGAACAATCTCCACCATGAGTAATGGGAGGTGATAGGGCTAGCTCCAGCTGCCCTCCAGTATAACACACTAGCTCCATATCCCCTGGAATCATGGCTGCATCCATGCCACCACCACAAGCGGTGGTGCACATGTCATCCCAGAGCCATTCCCGAGTGCGCAAAATACGAACACCACCTAGACAGGACAGAAGGACTAGAATTGCCCCCCCCCCAACAAACTTTCGGCACGGCACTGCTCCTGCTCCCCACTATCAATTTGAGGCTCACCATGTTTACCTTTCTTATCACAATTTAGTGCCTACCACAGGGGTACAAGGAGTATGTTCTCCTCCCAACACTCCTCCCCAGAAAAAGCACACTTTTGGGACATATGGGTTACCACATTATCAATATCCTCTGTGGCACTCTCATTTGGCAGTATTATGTAGTATTATGACAGGCATCAAAGCCTATGGTCCCTCTATCCCTACAGGGCAGCAAGGAATACCTCCACTGCCCTCCTACACCTGCACAGAGGTCTCTGCCCTCTATATATTCAGCTCCATCACAGTCCCCATCCGAGGACATGGATCTAGAGGAAAGGCAGATTGAGGATGACCCAATGATCCAGTAATCAGACGTACCAACACCTACTGATGACCTTAAACAATTCCAGGACTTATTTAAAAGCCAGGAGTTATCAGAGGTGCAGGAATAACACCATAAGCTTCTAACGAATCTGCAGATGTCTGCAAAATTCAAAATTGCCCTGGCTACAGATGAAGCAATTCTTCAGGCAGCCAACAAAGTATGGTAAACCCCATCCACAGCCTCCCCTCCAACCCAACAAAAAGGCCGATAGAATGTATTTTTCCCATCAAAGGGCATGGGCTTCCTGTACCTATACCTCAACCTAATTACTTAGTGGTTGATGGCGTGAACCAAAGGTCCAAAAACCCTCAGCACAAGGCTCATACACAGGACAAAGACCACAAATACCTTGATGTCTTTGGGAGGAAGATGTACTCCTCCTCAACCCTGCAGCTTTGCATAGGCAACTACATGGCTCTATTTGCAGATCACGATTTCAATAATTATGCCAAACTAACAGAGCTCATGCATAATATTGCCAAGGACAAACGACCTATCTTCAAGGCGATCATTAAAAAGGGATATACTGTATTCTGCACAGCATTACAAATGACCCTTGATGCCACAGATACAGTGGCAAGAGCTACGGCGACATTGGTAGTAATGAGACATGTTTCATGGCTGCAAGCAGCAGCTGTCCCTAAGGACCTCCAAGCTAAAGTAGAGGACCTGCCATTTGATAAGGTCTAACTATTTGTGGCAGGTACCGATGAGGCTTTGCACTCTAGCAAAGATTTGCGCACTACCTTATATACACTGGGGATGTATACGCCATCCTACCAAAGGAAGCAATATACACCTTATCAGAGGCATACAGAAACTGCCTTTGCTAGACAACAGTACAGTCATTTCTAACAGAACCACTTCCAACCAAGAAACTAATGTAGAAGAGCCCCAAACAACCACTCTTCCACAACTCAGGCCTCTAGGCAACATGTTTGAGAATTTGGTCAAGGGTCTGCCCGATCTCCCTTCCACTCTAGTACCCAGCGACATATTTCACCACTGCTTGTGCCCCTATTACAATCAATGGGCAGCAATCACCACAGATCACAGGGTCCTAGAAATCATCAGCCATGGATATTTTATCCCCTTCACGACAATCCCCCCAACCACTCACCCTCTCCCTCCCTCTTCAGGGACCCCTCTCATGACACACTGCTCCACCAAGAGGATCAACACCTCCTCAATATAGGAGCCATAGAACAAGTCTGAGAAAAATTTGAAGGGAGAGGTTTTTATATGAATTATTTGCCTGTGATAATTAAACAAGTACCTCCTCAAGCAGCGATTCAAAATGATAACTCTCACCACTATAATTCTGGCACTGGATAGAGGGGACTGATTTGTAGCCCTCGACCTTCAAGATGCATATTTTCACATCACAATACATCCCCCACACAGGCATTTCCTATGATTCATGGTAGCTTCACACCACTTCCAGTACAGAGTCCTCCCATTTGGACTCTCCTCTGCCCACAGAGTCTTTTCCAAAACCCTTGTGGTGGCAGCGGCACTTATCAAATGCATTGTTATCACAATATTCCCATATCTGGATGATTGCCTTATTAAGGGCCCCTCACAACGGGCCACAAGAGACATGATCAGGTTCACAAAGGCCTTTCTTCAGTCACTAGGCTTCTTTATCAATGTACAGAAATCCACACTACACCCCATGCAATCCTGCAATTCATAGGGGCTTGCATAGATTCCACAAGCACCATTTAAAAAACATAAGAAGCCTCGTTACTATCATTATCACCAGTCCAGCCATGACCATCCTAACTTGCCTCAAGCTTATGGGACACACGACAGCCACCACATTCGTGGTTCCACACTCCAGGCTGTGCTTTCGATGCTTCCAACACTGGATTTCATTTCGATGCTTCCAACACACCAACCAGCCACCACATCCACAGGCACGCCTTACCGGGTCCTTTCCTCCCCGCGATGGTGGACCCAGGTGCAGAACCTATGCAAAGGGGTGCCTTTCCATCGGTATCAGTCATCCAAACAGATTACTACGGACACCTCACTGATAGGATGGGGTGCATACTTCCAACAACAAATCACACAAGGGAAGTGATCCAAAGATGAATCTAGATTCACGTAAAACTGCTCAAGTTTTGAGCAGTTCACAATGCATGCAAACACTTCCTACCTCACATCCAGGGTTCTTCAGTGCATAGCCTCACCAACAATATGACTACTATGTTCTACATCAATCGCCAGAGGGGTGCAAGATCCCCGTCATTATCTACAGAGGCAATCAAATTATGGAACTGGTGTATCCACCACAAGATAAGAATCACAGCAGAATACTTACCTGGGGACAAGAATATTATGGCAGATACCCTCAGCCGCAACTTCCTTACAGAGCATGAGTGGAAGCTACACAATCAGATCACCCACGAGCTGTTCCATTGCTGGGATGTACTGCACATAGACCTTTTCACAACTAGACAGAACTCCAAATGTCACCAATACTGTTTGAGAGTGGGCATAGGACATGGCTCCCTGGGGGATGCAATGCTCCTCACTTGGGGGACCCATCTACTATACGCCTTCCACCCATCCCTCTCATTCCCAGAGTACTCCAGAAGATACAGACATATGGGGCCTATGTGATTCTAATAGCCCCAGCGAGGCCTCAACAGTCATGGTTCCCATGTTTTTATCAACTGTCTGTATGACCTCCCTGCCTACTTCTGAACCAGAACCTTCTTCATCACCAACCTCAAATGCTACACCTGACGGCATGGTACCTATCTGGTTCTCAAAAGTGGAGCAGCAGTGCTCCCAACAAGTGAAAAATGTCCTATTACATAGCAAGAAACAAACGACATGCAAGAATTACCTATACAAGACACAGTGGTGCACACACAGGACAGTCCAATAATCTAGAGCGCTGCTCCACCTAATACTGGAATACATTATGCACCTGAAACAACAAAATTTATCAATTCCATCACTCTGAGTGCACATAGCCTCCCTTACGGCCTTCCACCCTCCCATTGATGGGTTCTCCAGATTTGCCCACCCCATCTCTAAAAGATTCTGGAAGGGCCTACAAAACCTTTACCCACCGCATGCACCCATTCCCCCACATGGGACTTAGAACTGGTCCTCCACTTGCTCACAGAGCCACCCTTTGAACCAATAGCAACTTCATCACTTACCTTTCTCACCATGAAAATGTTGTCCCTTCTGTCACTCACATCTGCAAGGAGGGTTAGCGAACTCAGAGGTCTCACAGCCTTACCTCCATACACGACCTTTCACAAGCATAAGATTATTCTACGGCTCCATCCATCCTTCTTACCCAAAGTTGGTTCTGAATTCCATATCAATGAACCAATAGTACTTCCCACCTTTTACCCAGAACAACACCTCTCCAGGGAAGAAGCCATATTGCACACTTTGGATGTTAGAAGGGCAATTGCCTTCTGTCTTGATTGGACTCAACCCTTTTGACTATCCCAGAGATTGCTGGTATCCCTGGCCGAGAGGTCCAAGGGAAAACCACTATCTTCTCATCATATATCAGAGCTGGTAACATCATGCATTACTGCCAGCTACTTGCTCCAGAGTAGGGCATTACCAACAACTCAAAAACCCCATTTTATCAGAGCAATGTCGACATCAGCTGCTTTCCTGAAGGGAGTCTCACTCCAGGAAATATGCAGAACAGTGACATGGTCTTCCAATCACACTTTCATAAAACACTACGCCATTCCACCATGTTCCACAATAGATACCGCAGTAGCCACCATGGTTCTCTCCACAATCTGTAACAATTTATCAAAGCCCACCATCCATCTGAATGGGCACTGCTACACAGTCACCAACAGTGGAGCACCCATGGGGACATGGCTTGAAGAAGAAAGAGAAGCTTCTCACTCTCTACAGTAATGATTGTTCTTCGAGATGTGTGTCCCCGTGGGTGCTCCACTGCCCGTCCTCCTCCCCACTTCTTTGCGCAATAATAGCAGCCCACAAGGGCAGCAAAGAAGAAACAGAGGGGAAAGAGGACTGTGTTCACAACTTCAAAGGCGGGAATGCCACTCTCTGCTCTTGCATGCACAGCCCGCCTCATCGCTTCTTCACAAGTCTCCAATCTGTGATGCCAGGATGAGCCCGACACCAACAGTGGAGTACCCACAGGGATATCACTTGAAGAACAATTGTTACTACACAGAGTAACTTTTCTTTCGCCCAACTTGCATTTTGGGTACGTCTAAACTACATGGCTCCGTCGACGGAGCCATGTAGATTTGTTTTTTTGGCAAAGGCAAATGAAGCCGCGATTTAAATGATCGCAGCTTCGTTTAAATTTACATGGCTGCCGCGCTGAGCCGACAAACAGCTGATCAGCTGTTTGTTGGCTCAGCGCGCTAGTCCGGATGCTCCCCTGCCGACATCAAAGCCCTTTGTTGGCAGTCCCGGTAAACCTCATCTCACGAGGAATAACGGGGCTGCCGACAAAGGGCTTTGATGTCGGCAGGGGAATGTCCAGACTAGCGCGCTGAGCGGACAAACAGCTAATCAGCTGTTTGTCGGCTCAGCGCGGCAGCCATGTAAATTTAAATGAAGCCGCGATCATTTAAATCGCGGCTTCATTTGCCTTTGCCTATCTGTCTAATCTACATGGCTCCATCAATGGAGCCATGTAGTCTAGACACAGCCTTTCATTCCTCTACCCCCCACCACTCCTCCCACCCTTACTCTCCACAGAGTCCTTCTGCCACCCTAGCATTCAAGTCCATATACCAAATGACAGCCCAAATGACCCCAATTCCTGTGTTTCTCTCTCTCTATTTCAATTGTTCCGGTCCACTATGGCTCATCTGGACCCCCCCGCACATACACAGTCCCTCACCCTTTAGCCCTGGCATCAGTATCACATCTTCACTTGGTAGTGTGGTGGGGCTGGCAACTTTTTCCCCCCTCTCCTAGGAGTATTCAGGGAGCATTCTGTGGACTCCTGGCTAAAGTGTATGGAGTGGGGCTCTGTGCTCAGGTAGAGAGGGTAGGCTGGGAGCAGCCAGCCCTTAGCACCACCTGGAGTGCAGCACTCCCTCCCCAGCCCTTAGCACTATCTGGAGCATGCCACACAGCACTCTGGTGTTGATTTAAAGTGCCTGGGACAACTACCCCATTTCCCACTCCTTCCACCCCCATTGGTGGGCCTTGGAGCATTAATTGCCTGTAACAATTTTTACAGTTAAAGAGCATGAATGCCTATTGCTTTTCTTTACAGAGAATTTTTAGCTCCAAATAACTACTGAGACAGACCTAGTTTCAAATAAACAACACCATTATAAAGCACGCGTATGTCAGACCTGGGCACTTGCTAAGAATGAAGAATAACAGCTAAATACCATAAACAATTAAGTGTTTTGATGCATTTTGGGGCCATTAAGAGAGAATGATATGTGAAGAATATCTAGTAGGGAATTGCAGCAGATGCATGGAGAACAAACTATAGTAAAAGTAACTGCAGTGGACAGGATAACAAAAGGCAGAAGGCAGACCTTTTACAAGAATATCCTTGTGGTGTCTGGCCTGGTGGCTGGCAAACAGAAGATGGATGGGTAATACTGAGCAAGACCTAACAGCTCTTAATGTGAATGATCATCAGTATGAAAAATATGTCCTTGACAGAAAAAAGTGGGGACAAATTGTGAGAGTTGCCAAGTCTTCCATGGTCTATAGGGACAGAAAGAAGTGGTAGTAGCAGTTATGTAATGGATTTACTTCTATCAGGAATTGAACAATCAGAAATAGCTAATCGTGAGACGAAGAAACATTTTGACCAAGTCATGTTTGGGTCACATTTCAAATACTATTCTTAGTAGTCAGTGCCCAAGAATCCTGTTCAAATACTAAGCACTTGAGAACATTTTGGTTTTGATTGATAATATCTTGGGTATAATTACAACAATGACATGGGAGCTTGTTTGCATTACCTTTTTCTTCTCTTCCTATCTGTTTTCCTGTAATCATTTTTCATCTTACAGTTCTATGCCTTTTTATCTTGTTTAGCTGTCAGTCTCTTCTCCACACATTCCTGTGGAAGTGAAGATTATGTTTAACATAACAATACTGTGATTTAAACAAAAATCCAATGTCCACAGCTATTTAAAAAGGTGAACACAGCTATTTAAAAAACATGTGAATACTAGGGACTGAAAGTTATCCCAAAAGTAAAATACTGGGGATTGAAAGTTATCCCAAAAGTTGACATTTTAAGATGTCACCGAGTCTAAAAAAAAGAAAAAGGAACACAGGAAACTTAGACTGTCTACACTACAAAGAAAAATCGGAAAAAGATACACAAATTGTGGTTCCGAAAGAGGCTTTTCCGACATTTGGCCCATCTGCATAGGGCCAAATGTTGGGAAAAAACCTTCTTTTGGAACATCCCTTCTTCTTCATTGAACAAGGTTTACAGGGATGCCGAAAAAAAACGCATCTGCTTTTCTGATTTTTTTTTTTTTTTTGAAAAGCAGACATATTCCTTGGATGTGGCAGAGCTTTTCTGGAAAACCTCCCGGAATCCTGGAAAAGCTCTGTAGTCTAGACGTATCCTAAGTGTACCTAGTCCAACATTAGCTTGTATGCAAATTGCAGAAGCAAAGACAAATACCTTAATTGGGAATTAAAATTCTGAGGATCACCTGGCACTAGCTAATGATCATTTAGTCAATTCCAAATCTGTGGAGGATAACAAATGCCTGTTTGTTGTGGGTTCTTCAGCTGGCACCTTACACCTTTTATGAAATGTATCATAGGTACATTGATTCCAAAGACAGAAGGGACCACAGTGATGATAAAGTCTGACCTCTATGTTGACTGAAGTTTGGAATAGATATAATGTGCTTGCCTGAAGCTGGTTCACATTGACAACTGGTTCAAATCTAGCTCATGTCATTAGTGACCTGTAGCCATCATCTCACACCGCTCTTTGGTGGCATGTGTGAAATTAACTGGTTACTTCAGTCTGGTCTCATGAGGAAAAGTTCAAACATCACAAAACAGCCTTTCCCAGATAGAACAATTGTCCCCTATTCTAGCAGTCTCAGCAAAGAGGCTGAAAAATGAAAGCCACACAAAGAGACTAATTCTCTCTTACATAGAGGTGGCCCCTTGAGAACACTCGATGGGCATTGTTGGAACAGTGTTATTAGGAAACTTGCACAGATAGGCTTTCGATGTCTAGAACTGTCAATCTTGCACTGGAAAAATCACTTTAATATATTTTCAAAACTTCAAAAATATATCAGAATATAAAGTTATGTGATACTTTTGTTTTGCACGAGTCCAACCCCGTTTGTGAAATTGGTTTTAGCTATTTATCTGAACAAAAATGATTGGGAGTGAAAGAATCACTTTGAAAAGATCAATTGGCTTTTAACAAATTCTGCTGTCTTCCTAGACTACAACAAATTGCATTTTAAAAGTGTTAGGGTACAGACTCAGTAATTCATCTACAGGAGTAAATCTTTATGGAGGCCTATTTTATGTCCAAAAACTTTGTTGCTACATAACAGTGGATAAGATATGAATAGTAGAGGTTTTATTTTATTCAGAGTAGATACAGTGTTTTCTCCAATACATTAATTGAACAATGGAATCTATTTTCACTGAAAACCACTGACAAAGTTGAATCATTTCTGGATTGAATTCCACAGAGGAAAATTCCATGATTGATGTGGAGTAATTTAGCAACAGAACAAGATGTGTTGCCAGGCTTGGCCACAGCACCTTTTTCATTTCCCAGTAAGGGAGTTATTTAAGGCTATAAATGGGCACAAAAACAGGAAGGTTATACACCTCAATTAATAGAATCATATATATCAGTACTGTGTGCTGAATGCTTGGATCTTATGGAATGTTGTTTTTTGTAAGAAAGAGAAAGCAAAATTACAAGTCTAAGATAAAATGCTATGTCATTCTAGAATCTGTTGTGTTCATTATGAACAGATACCTCTGTTTTTCATATCAATAGTTGTCTAAGCTACAGCCAAAATGTACAGTCAATTAATTTTAAAGCTACTGTTAAGTAAGGCTCTACAAATAGATTAGATCAAGGCTCTAGGTGCTACATTAAAATAAATCTTTGTCATCATCACAGCAACAATGAGTTTATTTTGCTACCTCTCTTTGGGATGTCTATGCCCCCCACAACTATAGTATCTGAGCATCTCACAATATTTAATGAATTTATCCTTGAAATAGCACTGTGCAGTAGGGAAGTACCAAAAGTCTCATTTACAGGTGAGGAACTGAGGCATAGAAAGAGTTTCTGACTTGCCAAGGTCACAAAGAAATCCTGGCAAATAGGGAAGCAAACCCAGATCTCCAGCGTACCCTGCCAGTCCACTATCCACTAACAGTACTTACTCTCTACAGTTAACCAGGCCGTCATCCCCCCGGAATGGAATGGAATCTGCTAATCAACCAGAGATGGTAGAAAGCATTGCTCACAGATTCTGTTGCATGGGAGCTTACTGTCATCAAGGAATCTTGGAGTGCTCATAAACTAGGGATTTAATTGTGCAACTGTGGGTATTGGCTTTCAATATAAAGGCGACCATGATCTGTCACACAATTTCTGTTTAGAGATTAATAATATTGTAACACTTAAATGGCAGAACTAGAAGTGTCTTACGACAAGTCTCCCCCAACATAAATAAAGATTAATTTCACATCTGAAATTGAGATTTTAAAATGAACTGTTCAAACAACAGCAGTATTATAAATGGGAAAAATAATGTCAGACAGAATCATTAACATAAATGGTTAAGGACGACTGAGGGATAATGTATTTAAATACTCATTTCACACTTTTATGAGTCATCAGCCACTTATTCCAATATATTGGACATACTGGTCAAATATTTTACCTCCAATTATACAAATTCAACCCCAGTGAAGTTAATGCATTTGTACAGGCATAAGTCAGAGCACAGTTAGGCTCATGGCATGCGCTGTAAGTGATTCTATTCATTGAACAGTTACAAAGTGGCATTAACAGTTTTTTCATTAAAAGATACATGTCCTGATAGGTTGAAAGTGTAACCTAAGCCTCACATTTTCAAATCACAAGGCAATAGTTTTATGTATAACTCCATTGTGTGACATTTTTACTAATGATTTCAAATATATATATAATGTTTATAGCAGATTACTCCTAGGTTTAATATGTTGGTTCATTTAATAACTTGTACTTGATTTAGTCATGGTAACAGTGACATGTTTAGTACACTGCTCCAACAGAGCAAAATCAAACAATAACCTATAAACAAAGGCAACTAAGGACATAATATTGCAGTCCACACATGTAAATAGGATCTTTGTATGCATAATACTCTGGTTTTGGGGCCCATTAGAGTTAACCTAAATCTAGCACAAATAATTAGTGAACAAAAAAAAATCTAGTTATGATTCTTTTTGGTTGCATGTTAATCCACTGTTTGGTGCACTTCTAAGACAAGAAAATATAACAATAGCTGTACAGTACAACGAGCATCTTTGAATTACAAACTATACCTTTTAGATTTGTGGAGAAATTACAGTACATCAGTGCAGTGAAGCTCAAACAATTTGATGTTATAAAAGCTTAGAAATTTATTTATGATCTATACAAAGTTCTTTCTTATTTATATATTGTGCTAATCCTATAAAATAGATTTTGTTTAATTTAAAAATCGTAGAACTTTTAGATAGAAAACAACTCTTAAATCATGCAGTCAATGTCCCTGCCAATGCAATGTTGCTTATACAATACATTCTCTGAAGCTTTGTCCAGTCCTTTCAATTCTGAAGCGGTGGGACTTTGTACTATTTCCCTTCAGAGATTATTCTGCAGCCTAATAAATCCCACAATTAGAAAATTGTTTCTGATATTCTAATTTTTTGCTTGGTTTCTTTCCATTGCTTCAAACCAAGACTGAATCAAAAAAACTTGAATTCCATTCTCAGTTTTGCTAAAGACAGAATGGGTGACCTTTAAGAAATCTCTAAATGCCTTTAAAGGTCTCTGCTTTTCCCAGCTGTAAAAATGAGGGTAACTATTTTTATTTTCCTCATGGTGATGCTATGAGGATTAACTCATTAATGTTTATCAAGGTATTTGACTTCCTTGGGTAGAAGATGCTATACAAGTATTGCTATTCTCATTATTATTTAAAATATACTCTCTTAGACCACCTAAATATTTCCCTGTCTTCATGTTTAATACCCTTACAATACCTACAGATAGTTACATCATCTGAGTTAGGGCATAGCTTCACAGTAGCGTTATTCCAAAAAAACCAAAAAGCACGTTTACACAGTAAGCCATTATTTCTAAATAATGGCGAGCTGGAGGACTTTTTACTCCTGTAACCCTCATTTCACAAGGGGTAAAGGAAGTTGAAGGAAGAATGTTCTTCCTTCAGCTCCCTGCTGTGTAGACAGCACCAAAAGCTGACTTAATCTATTTCAACTTCAGCTATACAATTGATGTAACTGAAGTTGCGTAGCTTAATTCAACTTTTGCCCTGCTGTGTAGACGTGCCCTTAGTTATTTGACCCAGTTCTAAATATTTAACTCCTGGAAGCTCTTCTCATAAGTGAATTGCTTCACTCATCTTCATTCTTTCTAGCTCCCTGCCATTCTAGGAATCTGAAAGCACTACACAGAGATTCAGAAGTTTACATTTCCACACGCATGGTAAAATGTTCCCTCTTTATATTCATGCTTTATTCAGCCATCCATTTCAGACTTAACAACAAATATGTCTTTAACTGTCAGATCATATTATAATTCAGGTGGGAAGTAGATTCACTACAGCCCAGTGGCAATCAATGATTTCATGTTTGAATTGTACACTTCACAGGGTATTCACTCTCACTGTTGACCTTAAGAAATAACGCAACTTATTCTTACCCAGCCTGCCAACAATGAACACCACTTTCAACCCTAACTGATAAAACAAATATGGAATTTCATCACACACAAAAACAGAGAGGTTCGTGTTTTCTTTGCAAGGATGTTGTAAATTTCAGCAACTTGGTAAAACAAAAACTCTGAGGAAAGAGATTTTTAAAAAGCCTTTGGGATAGGACTTCAGCTAGGGTAAAGCAGGGTAGTACCATTGGTGCTCAGACATGAAGGTATGAAGGTGAGGGATGACCTGGTGGAGAAGGTCTAGGTTGAATATTAAGAAAAACTACTTTACTAGGAGGGTGGTGAAGCACTGGAATGGGTTACCTAGGGAGGTGATGAAATCTCCATCCCTAGAGGTTTATAAGTCCCAGCTTGACAAAACCATGGCTGGGTGATTTAGTTGGGATTGGTCCTGCTTTGGGCAGGGGGTTGGACTCAATGACCTCCTGAGTTCACTTCCAACTCTATGATGCTATGATTCCATGAATGGAAAATGTTGACTCACACTGAGGATTGGCCTCTTTGTCTAAAAGATGGTATTTTGACTTGTAATGATGGAAGAAACACCCATATGAAATCAAAGGGGGGGGTTCTAACTGAATTCAAAGTAAGTATGTTAGTGTATGGAGAAGCCCAGGCTGAGTCGATAGGAAGAGAAAGAAAAATAAAAAGGGAGTTTGGGTTATGGGACAGACAAGTCATATGTCAGGGTCACAGGACTTGAGCCCCACAGCAGAGGTTGCATGTGGTTTTCTCCTCTTCTTCCACCTCGTGAGGAGGATGAGTCACCCCTTTCAACAGAGGAAGAAGGGACTGCTTGAAGCCTAGAAAGGAGTACAATCCTGAGCAAAGAGCTATGCCCAACAAGAGCCTGGGGCAGAGGAAAGTTATTTGTATTTACTTTGGACTTGAATTAACTTCATCAGAGGTGGACACGTGTGATTTAGCTGCAGGGCTAAGTGAGAGAAAGTGAAGCAGTGGACAGTCTTTAGTAAGGCATTTGATATGGTCTCGCATGATATTCTTATTGATAAACTAAGCAAATATAACTTAGATAGGGCCACGATAAGGTGGGTGCATAATTGGCTGGATAACCATAGTCAGAGAGTTGTTGTTAACGGTGCTAAATCCTGCTGGAAAGGGATAACAAGTGGAGTTCTGCAAGGGTCTGTTTTGGGACCCGTACTGTTCAATATCTTCATCAATGATGTAGATATTGGAATAGAGAGTACGCTTATTAAGTTTGTAGATGATACCAAACTGGGTGGGGTTGCAACTTCTTTGGAGGATAGGGACATAATTCAAAATGACCTTAGCAAGTTAGAGAAATGGTCAGAGGTAAACAAGATGAGGTTTAATAAAGAGAAATGCAAAGTGCTCCACTTAGGAAGGAACAATCAGTTCCATACATACAAGATGGGAAGCGACTGTCTAGGAAGGAGCATGGCGGAAAGGGATCTAGGGGTCATAGTGGACCACAAGTTGAATATGAGTCAACAGTGTGATGCTGTTGCAAAAAAACAAATATGATTCTAGGTTGTATCAACAGGTGTGTTGTAAGCAAAACTCATGAAGACATTCTGCCGCTCTACTCTGCACTAGTTAGGCCTCAGCTGGAGTACTGTGTCCAGTTCTGGGTGCCACATTTCAAGAAAGATGTGGAGAAATTGGAAAGGGTACAGAGAAGAGCGACAAGAATGATTAAAGGTTTAGAGAACATGACCTATGAAGCCAGGCTTCATGAACTGGGCTTGTTTAGTTTGGAAAAAAGAAGATTAAGGGGGGACATGATAGCGGTTTTCAAATATCTAAAAGGGTGTCACAAGGAGGAAGGAGAAAATTTGTTCCCCTTGGTTACTGAGGACAGGACAAGGAGTAATGGGCTTAAAGTGCAGCAGGGGAGGTTTAGATTGGACATTAGGAAAAAATTCCTAACTGTCAGGGTGGTCAAATATTGGAATAAATTGCCAAGGGAGGTGGTGGAATCTCCCTCTCTGGAGATATTTAAGAACAGGTTAGATAGACATCTGTCAGGGATGGTGTAGACGGAGCTTGGTCCTGCCTTGAGGGTGGGGGGGCTGGACTCGATGACCTCTTGAGGTCCCTTCCAGTCCTATTATTCTATGATTCTATGATTCTAAGAATTTGGTAAATGGTCAAGGTCACGCTTTTCTATGGGTATGGCTACACTAGCCTCCCTAGTTCAAACTAGGGTGGCTAGTATAGTCATACCCTGTGATATTAAAGGGCAGCTGGAGAATGGTATCTGCTGGACTGGAATCCAGCTCTGGGATGGAATTTAGGTACAGTAAGAATCCTGGGTAGAGGATTGGGGGCATGAGGGAGTGTGGGGTCTGAGTGGGAATATGGGTGAAGGAGCAGGTTGTGACCTGGGACAGGGGATTGGGGTGCAGAATCTGAAAAGAGTGCATGGGTGCAGGAGAATATTCTGACCTGGGGAAGGGGTGTAGGAGAGGGTGCAGGGTCTGAAAGGAGTTCAGGAGGGGGTGCAGAGGGTTTGGGTTGTGACCTGGGGCAGGGAGCTGGGGTACAGGCTCTGGCTGGTAAGCATTTACCATGGGAGGGGTCTCTGAGCCCTGCTTCCACCCCCAGCACAATCCTTGCAGTGTTCATTTGTTGGAAACCAGACAATGGGTGCTGCCTGGCCTGTGCTTATTGGTGTGTTCAGCTTGTGGGAGACCACCTCCAAGAGGTACACCGTGCAGAGGCACACTTGCTGGCTCCTTCAGGCAGCTGCTTTGAGTATCTGCTTTTGGCTTCACAGATGCTGTACATGAGAAGAGAGAATGCTATTTACAAGTGTTCATTATTGTTGCCCAAGATGTCTTTTTAAAGGAATTAACTGCCAGAGTCCTCTTAAAAACAACAAGGTGATAACATCAGTAATTTCATTTACAATTTCTGGGTTCAGCTTGTAATATATTTTCCTTTTTAGCTCACTCCCGTCTTAATAATTCCCCCTTTTCTTTTATTGTTCTCAGTAGGTTTTCCTATTTGTTTCTGAAGATTTTTGTCACTTATTGACTACAAAATGGTTCACTTTTGCATGTTATGGCTCACAGCAATCAAATGAGCATATATCGATGTTTCATGTTTCCCCGCCTTTACTCCATCACCATGAATAGGTTGTACAATGCAGTCCAGCTTCAATTTATATTCTAGGAAGAACTTGACAAAGGAAAGCTTGGCACGCAGGTACTTAGCATGGATAGCAACAGGAATTGCTTTTGCAGTTGATGCAAAAACACCAGCTGGTATTCTTCTGCTTCAACACAAATCCTAAATGTTTGAGAAAATGCTACTCCTGGACACTTCTCGAGAGCAAGGGTTAATAGTTGCACTTGCACCTCAGTTCATTAGTACATTTTCAAATGGAAATTATCTCAGGAAAAGATTTTGAAATTGACTAACACTTGGAAAATGCACAGTTTGCAATAGAATTTTCTAGTGGTGTGACACAAACCAAAGGGGCTAGCTGCAGAAGGGTCTAGCTGCACCATGTTGCAAAATACACAGATTCTGAATGTGGTTTTGTGTTTGCTGCACACTCCTAAAGTCCTGGTTTATCAGAGGACTGTAAGGACATGTCTACACCATGAAATAATTTCAAAATAAGTAAAATTGAAATAACAACTCTGGAAATAACAACATTGAAAAAGCGTGTCCACACTACAAGGCAACATCGAAATAGCTCAGAATTATTTTGCAATAGCACAACCACACTGATTGGAGTCTGTCTTGGATTGAAAGCCCCAGAGGCACTCCAGGGAGGGGAAGCCTAAGGAGGGGAAAGGCAGGGAGTTGGAGGTGGAAGCAGGGAGGTGGCTGGTGGCCTGCTCCATGCACATGGCTCCAGTTGGCCTTCTATTGCTTCTGGTCAGCCTGGAGCTCCTCACGGTAAGAATCCCACTCTTGTCACTCCTTATCAAGTCCCCAGATGAGGGACTGGAGGCAGGCTATCTGGTCCCAAAGCAGTTCTTCCTGGGTTCACTTCCTCTGGGAGATCCTGTGTAGTGGGGAAGATGGCATGGGAGGTAGTGGATGCACCACACTCACAGCTATCCCAGCCAAGAGGAAAAATTACAAAGACAGCCAGACGAATACTTAGAAACCATCTACTTCAAGACAGACTCAAGAAAACCAACAATAGAACACCACTTGTTATCACCTACAGCCCCCAACTTAAACCTGTCAAACACAATATCAATAAACTACAGCCTATACTGGAACAGGATACTAAACTCCGAGAGACTCTGGGACAACCACCTAACCTCAAGATGATTCTTACCAACAACCACAGGACATACCACACTAATACCAACCCTGGTACTTTCCCTTGCAACAAACCCCATTGCCAGCTTTGTCCACATATTCACTCTGCTGATACCATTATTGGACCTAACCAAGTGAGTTATAAGATCAAGAACACATATTCCTGCGCATCCAGAAATATAATTTAATCTATCATGTGCCGAAAGTGTCTATCTGCTATGTACATTGGACAGACGTCTCAGACACTTTGCCAAAGGATCAATGCCCACAAAACAGATATTAGACAGGATCACTAAGAAAAAGCAGTTTCTTGCCATTTTAACCAGAAAGACATTGTCTCAATGACTTGATTACCTGCATCCTGCTTCAAAGACCTTTTCAGACCACACTTGAAAGAGAATCCTCTGAACTGTCATTCATGCTTAAATTCGACACTTTACACTTAGGTTTAAACAAAGACATTAATTATCTTACCCATTACAAAGATAGCTTCCCCAATTATCACCTCTAATATAATTAGCTCCAGACATTTATCTTCCCCCCTACCCCCATCCCCCTTCTGTTCTGAAATTTGATTTGTCCTTTCCATATGTGTTCATTTTTTTAAATTGTATCCTTTGGTATATATGGTTGTGACAATTTTCTTCCACTATTTGATCTGAGGAAGTGGGTCTGGCCCACGAAAGCTTATCGCCTAATAAACCATCTTGTTAGTCTTTAAAGTGCTACATAGTCCTGTTTTTTGTTCCAGCTACACCAGACTAACACGGCTACATTTCTATCAGTCATCCCAGAAGACACTGTTTATGAAGCCTAGCCCTAATCTCTGCACCAACACTGAACGTCTCAGTTCAGATGATGGTGCTGTGCTTCAAGCAAGGCCATCTGTTGCCTAGACAGCAGGCATTTTCCTGCAGGGACAAGGATATCCCTGGGGAGCCTTGCTACACCCAAGGCCTGGAGACAGGCAGGCATGGGAAGGTGCCGGCCAGGCCAGGAGCCTGTGGGTGGGAGGAGGGAATGGGGCAGCTCAGTTTCCTTCTGTGTCCCACACATCTGGGTCTGGCACTGGCAGCGTCCCTCAGAGAGAGAATTTCTTTCCTTGCCTGCTGGAGGAGAGGGATATTGGGACAGGTGTGTGTGAGTGGCAGAGGCTCGTTGCTGGAGAGAATGTTACTGAGGTCCCCTCTTCTACCTGCCTCTGGTAGGTTCCCAGGCACAAGATCAGTCCCTTCCATATTGTTGTGCTTGACTGGGAGCAGATGCTACCCATGATGTTATGGGCATGATGTTATGTGTGGGCATGATGTTATGCCATGTGCAGCACTGCTCTGTGGTTCCATGACGCCAGCATCCTTAGTCGTGGCTTTTCATAGGAAGGTGTCCCATCACCGAGTCTGGAGTAAGGCAGGCCTCTCCAGGAACCTTGTGAGAAGGAGCAAAGCTTCTTGTGTGAGTGTCATGGGGCTGAGTGCTCCGGGCAGGCACTCCACATGCACCACATACACAGGCTATTTTGTGACCCCCAGGCCAAGAAGGCCAAGCAAGGGTTGTGCAGCCCCCCGCAAACCATCACTTGCTCCCCTGCACATGTGTCTATAGGAAAAGTTATAGAATTCACCTAAAGTGCCTTCACTGGGATCATCGGAGCCCTGGGAGACATCTTAGGAGTGGGAGCCTGTTATTTTGAAATAACTCCCTAGTGTAGACCAGGACTAAAGGGTTCATTTGCATTAAGTCTTACAGGCATAATGAGCCAATTGAAAGAAAAATCTGCTATGGATTATAGCCCATGGCAAGGCATAGCAACAGGCACACTCAGTGCTAGACAGTGCTAATATTACAACCAGGACTTTTAAAAATATATATATACCATTAATGGTTAATAGTAAATGAGGAAGTCTTGCTAAAAAGCTTCTTTTGTACAGCTAGAGAATATTTTCAGAATTTATTGCAAGCATTTTTGGCTTTGGGAGGCAACATGACCTTGTCACTACTATATATTTCTGACATTTATTCCAAAGAAAAATGCTATTTCTCTTTTAGCTCAATAGCAGTTACTTATATCTATATTTCCTTTCTGACAAATATGGAAGAAACAGTGGAAGAAACTTTTTACCTAAAGGCACCTCATTCTTATCAATTTCTGCTATTTTTTGTCAATGTCAAAGTATATTGTGTAAACTGTCCCCAAAAATAAATTCATGTGGAAGGTATTTAATTTCACCCTGCCATACTGCTGACTTCATGTGTGTTCTGTATCAATCATAACGGAATCAAAATTCAATAATTATAAAGCAGAAGGAAGCTAGCATGGTTTCCAAGGTTAACTATATATTACCTGCTGAGTTTTCATTTTGTGCATATAATGAGAATCAAAGTGATGGATCTAAATTAAATTCCAATACATTTTACAGCCACTACTATAATACAAGTATTGCCAAAGTGACATTATACAGCACAGAGTAAATGATATTTCTACATGGATTGTTCAGCACATCACATTGATTTCTCTTTCTGAGTGATTGTGATTGGTGAATTTCTTTGAAATGCAGCCTGAAGTGAGAGGATATAACTCATGTGGATTTCTTTGAGTCAAACTGAGCTACGATGTAAGTGCAGGTGAAAGTTATACATCATAATTGAATAGATGTAAATGCAAAATAAAAAACATGGAAGGCATGAGGACAGTCCAACAATAGTTAAATGAGAGCTGTAAAACTGAAATATGATCTCTGGACACTGCTTATTGCATCATGAAGGCTCTTTAAATTTCTAAAGGACTCAGTTGTGCAAGTGGCTGCATGTTTGCACAGGGTAATACAGGGCTCTGAGAAATCCATTTGCTCCATTGCATGGTTATTTGCATCACCAGAATCTGTAGGAGGAAAGTAGCTATTTCTCCCTCACCTGTGCAAATGGGCAGGTGGTAGGTACTGAGTGAAGTCTTGGCCGAGCTCCTGCAATATGCCATTTAATACCATTGTGATGCTTTCTCAGAGTGTCCAGAACTGTGAGTCACAATGCTAATCCTCTGCTGGAGCATATAAGAGATCTGGTAGTGCTAAACTTGAGTGACAAGTCCTTGCTATTCTGCTTTGGTAGCCAGCTCCATAGATTCCTCAAGACTCTCTGGCAGTTCTAACTTTGCTTTGCATGTATTTCAGTTCCTGAACTTTCCAGAAGCGGCTCCCTGCAGCATCCAGCCCATCACTGGATGATCACAGACATGATCCAGCCTCCTGTTTCCAGAGCCACAGTTCACATACCAACTTGCTTTGTTTAACCAGGAATTCACACTCTAATATAACACTCACACTCAAATTTGCTTTGGATAGAAAGAAGTTTATTAACCAAGAACTAAAACTGAAGTGACACTAAGCAAGAGCAATAGAAAAGATTAGAAATAAAGCAGAAGTATATCATGCTTCTCAGTGACCAACATTTAACAGACTATAATCTTTGACTCAGGCCATGTGGGTCTGTGAATAGCTGTGAACCTGAGGGAAGGGGAGAAGGGGCACTTCGTATGCTGCCTGTTCTTCAAACAGGCAGCTCCTATTGTCTAGAAACCAGCCAATGGGATTATGCTGGGAGAAAGGACAGCACACAAAGCCTCTTCCCCTATCCTTAGGCTGGCAGCTGTTCAAAGACAAACAGGGCCCCACAGCTGCTTTTCTGAGCAGTGTGCCAGGTTAGGGCAGGCAAGGAGTCTGCCTGAGGCGCCCCGCTGCATCCATAATCTGGATTTGGCAGCTTGGCGGGCCAGATGTGTCCCACAGGCTGTATTTTTCCCAGCTCTGACCTAAAGTAACCTCTCAGTAACACCCACCCATCACTGGAAGACAAGAAGAATGCTGACTTCTGTGTCCCCTCAATGATGGATAACTAAACTGTATTTTGCTCCGGCTCCTGCTGTTGGCTGTCACGGGGATTAGGTCTGCCAGTTAGTGAGCTCTCTCTTGCCATTTTCCCCATATAAGTCCAAGTACCACAGCATCCTCCTCATGACTCCTCCCTCCATCTGTGTCACCATCCCTGTTTTCCATTTTCTGTGTGTGGGAAGAGGGGAGAATATTTACGCATTCTAGGGTGCGTCTAGACTACATTCCTCTTTCAAAAGAGGAATGCAAATGAGGGAAATTTAAAATGCAAATGAAGCGCTGATTTACAAATCTCATGCTTCATTTGCATAATCTCCTCCAATCGCTTTTTCGGAAGAGATTTTTTTGAAAAAAAAAGCAGTCTAGATGGGGTTCTTTTGAAAAAAAACCCACCTTTTTTGAAAAAACCCTATAAGGGTTCTTTCAAAAAAGGGATTGCAATAGGACAGTACCTGTAAGAAATGTAAGCGGGGGATGGAGTGTGGGAGTGTGGGGGAACTAAGGACAGTGAGCTGATGGATGTGGGGAAGCTGAAGGCCAGTGGGGTGTTTTGGGAGGTTCATGAGTCAGGGCAGGGGGTTGGAAGGTTTGGGGCTCAGGGCGGGGGGTGCAGGAATTAATGTAGGGGTAGGGAGCTTAAGGCAGCTGTGTCAGGGACAAGAGTCAGGGCAGGGACTTGTGGGGTGGAAGGCCTCAAGGAAGGGGTGGGGAAGCTCAGGGCTCGGAGTGCAGCAAGGACTGCATTGCTTGATGGCTGGATCCTGGGGGCTGCAGGGACCTGGCTGCCCAGCTAACCAAGCACCAGGTCTGGAGTCTATGTGCACTGTGGCAGTATCCAAAGCCCAGACCACAGCCAATCAGTCTCTTAGCAGTGCACTGCACTGGGGCACACCAGCTTACTTTCACCTTTGCACTAGAATCATGATGAACTCCTGGCATTCAGTCTCCAGTAATTTCCCATACTGATTCAACATCCTCATGTTAATTTGCTCCCCCTGTTTCCCTCTGATGTAAATAAACCGCCCATCCTCCCTGGCATCACCATGCTCAATTTACATTAGAGACAGAGAGATAAATACCCTTTTGTCTAGAAGAAAACCTGTTTCTCCCTTTGGTTACTGACTCCAAAGCATATCAGCCAATATCCATAATTCCTCATATAGAGTTAATGCAGACATGTCACAGTGATATTAATAACCACTGTATCACCAGCTTTCATTTGTTATCACTCATGTATGCTTTATAGATTGACAGTACAACAGCAATGTGTTAGGTATAGTGAGTTTGCCAGGCCTGACCAGAATTGCTGGCAGAAAGTACAGAACCACCAATAGGTCTATGTTATGGCCATTTAGTGCTGATTACTTCCCTCTGGAACAAGCAGGAAGGGGGGAAAGGGGCAAGATTGTGACTCTCAAAGTTATAATTCAATGTCATCTGAGTTCTTGGAGTAGCAAAGGCATGCACTGCCCTGATTCAGGCTCAATTCCAATGTGGCAATTCAGTCTCAAAAGGATCACTGACATTTTGGAATGATAATCAAAATGTTTCAGTTCACAGGAACTTAGATATACCCAAATCCAGGTAGGAAAGGCAGATGTTTTATAGCTTGCACTACTCCATAAAGAAAAAAAATCCGAGGAAGGACTTAATTAAATATGCAGTATATCAAGTGGTGTATGTAATGTTAATCTGAGTAATCAGATCAGCATAAATAACTGTATAGAGGGCACAGTGTATAAGAGGATATCACATAAAATTAAATGGAAATGAGAAAACACATCATCTTACAGACACTGAATAATAATTATGCAAAATGGACTCCACAATGACAGGCTATTGAAGCAAAAAGTCAAGCAATCATTATAACGCACACAACAATAACAAAAACTCAATAGAATTCCATTTTTTCCATCTAGAATGCCTTGCATTTTTATGTTGCATAAAACTTTTCTGCAACTCCGTCCATATGAAGAAAGCCAGTGGGATATTTGTATGTGTAACCCTATATGATCTTTTCCTGTAACCACTTCCTTTTATATCTGTAATACACACAAACATTCTTTTGAAAAAAAAATAAAGAAAATCTTTCTATTTAAATGTATATGTCATCTTATTTGCTTTGAGGAAGTGAATTTAAAAATTGCATTGGAAATTTGGTTGACAACCAAACTGAGTTTCCAGTGGGCTTTAAATACTATATGGAGCACTGTAAAACTCAAAAATAACCTTGTGCTGCCACCCATTTGGATCTAATTAGATGTGACAATATCAAAGCCTTTAACTAAGTCAATAGGACAGATCTGAAAAGGGACAAAAAACCAGGAAACCACTATTTCTGTATTTTCTTGAAAATACTAGTATAAAATTAAGGTATTTTGAACTGTAAGGACCTTATCCTAAAGTGCTGGGTTATCCGAGGATGGTTGTAACTTATGCTCAGTCCCAAGGGGAAAAAATAGCAGCAGTGATTGGGTATGGCACGGGGGCAACTCAGGTCAGGTCTACACTAAAGGGGAAGGTTGAATTAAGATACACAACACCAGCTATGTTAATTATGTAGCTGGAGTCAACTTACCTTAATTCAAGTTTCCACAGCAGGAGGCTGACTGTAACAAACAATCCTGCTGGCTTTCTTTACTCCTCACAGGAGCAGGCCACCAACGGGGTATTAGCCGCCAATGGGGTACCTGCTATGCTTGATTTAGTGGGTCCAATAAAGACCTGCTAACTCAAACACTGGAAGATAGATTGTGGAAGCGTTGATCTTTCACGTAGTGAAGACATGGTCTCAGCCATACTCTTCCCACCGATCTTGCTTCTTGCTTCTATAATAGGACTAGAGCCATTACACTGGCTATACTTACAGAGAAACACTGTTTCACTGAGATAATGCAAAATATTGTCCTGTCTCTAGCATTTCTTTTTTGGAAGAAAGACTATTGAGAATGTTGTGTCAAGAGAACTGAGGTAATGGTAATATCAGACTTAGATGTTGTAATAATACATGATATTGCTAGAAGTCAGGCATTTCATTTGAAGATGTATCCATACAATAGTTATTGCACAGCCTTCAGCCACATCTCTTTTAGAGCTTTTATACTTCCATACATAACCATAGCAGCTGAACATAATTCCCCTACCATTCCAAATGATTGTTTGTGATTCAAAAAATTATTTGGGGATGCTCTTTTTTTTCTATTATTTGCTGACCCTGATTTAAACTTTTACCTAGAAACCAACTTTTTGAAGCAATAGGGCTTCCATTTCTCGGAAGGTCTTGTCTATACTGGGAAAATACATGTTATAAAGTGTGTTGGCTGGTCATAAATAATATGTATTTTCTATTATGATACATTTCCCATTGAGGCAAGTCCTAAATATAAATTATTTTAATTCTGTATTGAATTCAAAATGATAGAGCAATGTTATTATTTAATATTAATGTTACTGCAATTCCCAGAGACTATGGTGTAACCAAAAAGTAGTATTTTAATATTGGTATAATAATATAAATATGGTGTATAATGGCTTGCTTATAAGTTCTATATGCTTCTACTTCACCTTGTTTCCCGTGATTAGACAATGTCCGCATTGCAAACTAAGTTGTATCTTCTAGTAACTACGTAACCCTTTGTCTGGAATGCTCTGTAAATTGTTTGGTATGGGTAAAGAATGTGTGCAAAAGCCATCATGAAGGTCCAGATAATCAAAAAGACTTGAGAAACTTGGAGGGAACATCCATGGTGCCTGAGACTGAATGATTTAGCAGAATAGAGGAGCCCTGGAGACCTTCAGACACTCCTGAAGGTGAGACCACAATGTTTGACTACAAACATCAAAGGATAACTGTGGGGAAAACCCCAAGATTAACATATCAAGGGCTGCAACATGACTCTGCAAAACCCATAGACTCAAATGGGATCTCATAAGTATAAGATGAAGTATTCCTGCCATAAGGGTACGGGTTCGGTCCAGCAAGCCAAGCCTCAGAGGAGCTGTGAATTGTGATCAATGAACCCCAACTCCTCACTCACGTTCAATCTTACTTGGCCGGTAAGATTGACTTGAGCCACAACAGACTAGTAACTATAAATCATCTGCAGGACTTATGTCTGGGTGTACATGCAGATGCTGCTTTTCATACTGTATTCTTAATAAACACAGCGTATTTATTACTAATAATACAGACAGACTACTGGGCTAGATGGACCTTTAGTCTGACCCAGTATGGCCGTTCTTATGTTCTTATTGCCTTTTTTGCCTGAAAAAGATCCTGAGTGCTCTTTAAAAGCATAATACTGGTCAGATTTGAGGCCCCATTGTGTTACATGATGTACAAACAAAGACCAATCACATGAGTTCAGGTGTTCTCCCATGTGAAGCCAAAAGCAGAAGTGGAGCCATAGAGCTGTGAAAACCCATTCTTATAATCTTCAACTGCTAATCTTGCATCGCATTTGAGAATTAGAGATTGGAAGTCTCTCAGATGAGGGATAACCTGTCAAATGTGAATATTAAGTGAATAATAATAAGTAAAGTGTAGTCAGAGAACTTCCTTAATCTGGAGGATAACTATAGCTTCTCAGTTTGGATATTTTTCATTTAATTAATTAGAATACTATAAATTGCTTTTTAATTACTTATCCTTAACATTTTTTTTATAGATACTAGATTTTGATGCCTACGGAAATTAGATTGTTGATGTCTGGAGCATTATCTGTGCCTAACAAACAATGAGTCCTCACTATTTTATCACTAGTATGGATATATCTTTTGATACAGCTCTCATGCTGTGCTGCTTCTATAAGGAGACTTTTTTTCTTTCCTATGTATTCCTGGAAATGAAAAAAGAATGGCACCAAAGTAAATAATTTTATGGCTGATTTCACTCAAACAACTCCTCTTGAATCTGCTGATAGTTTGAAAAGAACTTAATAAAAAAATGGAAGGGAAGATATTGACTAGGATAAATAATAAGACCCAAGGTGAACAGAAATCCTGAAAGATTAATCTACTGCAGTATATAGAGCTTCAAAGGATCCCTGTGAATTACAGGCCCCTTAAACTACTGCAGCATATGTTGACTCCAGAGTACAATTTGCAATTATGTCAGATTGGTAGATATTGTTTTTCTATAAAGCACCTTATAGCATTTGCTTTCGTTAATCAGAGTCAATTATCAAATGTAACAGACCATAGCTGAATACACATAGAAACCAGCTTTTACAGAGAATCATACTTTTAGCTGCTAGACATCCGAAGTCCACAGGTGTGTAGGCCCTATTTGCCATGCACTTTCTAATAAACCATTGCGAAATACATATATTGTATGTGCCACAGTTATCAGGAGTCTTTTGTCTCTCAAGGTGATCCTGAACCCAAATCCTGGAACCAAATATCCCTGACCTTTCAAAATACAAGCAGTAGATCTCAATTCTGCAAACAACCCTGGGTGCACTGTATTGCCTAACTTTTAGATGCTGTGCTACCAGAATTTACAATCCTGAGCTAGGTACACAGGCTCCCTATACAAGTCATGAGTAAAGTTAGGTGTCTAAAAAGGAATACCAGAGGTATCCTGAAATAGTTACCCTGCGTCTTTTAAGTGTGCCCATTATTTTGAAATATTTTTTGAGGGGCGTGCTATTCCGGCATCCCTGTTACCCTCATTCCATGAGAGTTAAGGGATGTCTCAAAATAGCATGTTATTTCCAAATTATTTTCTTATAGGAGTAGTAATTGAACACCTCACAGTATTAATGGATTTATAATTGCATCCACATACAGTTCAGGAGTTTTCTTTTCACCATTTTACGTATTGGAAACTGAGGTACATAAGAACATAAGAATGGCCATACTCATTCAGACCAAAGGCCCATCTAGCTCAGTATCCTTTCTTCCAACAGTGGCCATGACAAATGTCCCAGAAGGAGTGAACAGAACAGGTAATCATTACGTGATCCCTCTCCTGTCATTCATTTCCAGACAAACAGAAGCTAGGGACACTGTTCCAAATCATCCTGGCTAATAGCCAGTGATAGACCTGACCCCTATGAATTTATCTCGTTCTTTTTTGAACCCTGTTAAATTCCTGGTCTTCACAACATCCTCTCGCAAGGAGTTCCACATGTTGACTATGCGCTCAGTGAAGAAAAACTTTCTATGTTTGTTTTAAACCTGCTATGTATTAATTTCATTTGGTGGCTCCTAGATCTCATATTACGGGAATACGTAAATAATTTTTCCTTATTCATTTTCTCAACATCAGTCATGATTTTTTGACCACTATCATATCCCCCTTTAGTCTCCTTTTTTTTAAAATGAAAAATCCCAATCGCTTTAATCTCTTTTCATATGGGACCCGTTCCAAACCCCTAATCATTTTTGTTGCCCTTTTCTGAACCTTTTCCAATGCCAATAAATCCTTTTTGAGATGGGGCGACCACATCTGTATGCAGTATTCAAGATGTGGGCGTACCATGGTTTTACATAGAGGCTATAAGATATTCTCTGTCTTATTCTCTATCCCTTTTTTAATGATTCCAGTCAAGTAACTTAACCAAAGTTAAAGAAAAAATTTATGGCAGATCAGGAGCAAAACTCAGATTAGAAATTCACCCCAGTGCCTTAACCATGAGATCATCCTTCCTTCCACCTACCAGAGAGCCATCAATCATTTTACAGTGTCTAAGTGAGACAATTTCAAAAGAGCAGTTAGGGCTCAGCAGTGTTATTTCAAAATAACTAGCATATTTTCAAAATTACAAGGTGAGCAGCTACGCAGCAAGCCCGTTATTTCAAAATAATATCAAAATAACGGGTATCTTATTCCAAAATCTGTAAGCCTCCTTTCATGAGGAATAACACCTATTTCGAAATAGGATGTATGTAACAGGGCACCTGGAGTTATTTTGAAATAAGCAATCTCCAGGTCTTCCCACAGGTGCCCTGGTGGCCACTCTGTCCACACTCATCAGAACTCTATAGTTCCCCTTCTTCTGCAGCCCTTAAAGCCGCGGCCACAGGAGAAAGGGAAAAGGAAAGGGCTTGTGGCACAGTGCAGGTCCTGTGCCACATTGCAGCAGCCTTCACGGCTTTTGCACACCCTCCCACCACAAGCTACCTCTAGAAGAAGGCTGGGGACATGGACACACACACACACAGCAGTGCCACTCAGGGCACATGGGCATGCCCACACTCTCGGGGCAGCATCCACACCCAGGAGTGGTGTGGCGAGTGAAGGACACCGAGCCCCTGCCAGGGGAACCTGATGGGAGGGGGAGAAGTGGAGGGGACCCCAGGAGCAGCTTCCATGGCAAGCGGCCTCTGCCGCTCATACACACCTCTCTCCAATAACCTGCCCCCTTCTCCTCCAGTGGCCAGGGGTACAAGTCCTCTCTCTGTGTGGGACACCACCACTGCTGGATCCAATTTGTGTATGGCATGGAGGGAAGATGAGCTATCCCAGTGCCCCCCACTCCGGCTCACAAGTTTCTGGCCTGGGCAGCACATTCCCATGCCTGCTTGTCCCCAGGGCATGGGGTTAGTGAGACTCCCCATCTCACATCTGTGTCCCTGCAAGAAAGGGACTACTGTCCAGGCCTCAAGTGGGTTTGCTCCCCTTTGTCTGATCCAAGACCTTTCGGTGTCAGCTTAGAGATGAAGGCTAGGCTTTATGCACAGTGTCTCCAGAGATGGCTGCCCTTCTCTCTGTACTGGACCAGCTGCGAGTGGGGTATGAGCCACATCTCCCACACCATCCTCCCTACCCTGTGTGACCCACAAGTGACGGTGAGCCCAGGAAGATCTGTAGAGGGAGCAAATGACTTGCCTGCATGCCCTGCGGCACTCCCTGGACAAGCAGGATTGCAGACTAGAGAAGGACCTTGAACTGCGCCAACACACCTGACAGGAGCTGCTACAGCAGGGCCGGACCATGTGCGCAGCTTTCACTGCCAACCTCAATCATCTGGAGGCTGTTCCTGCTGCCGCTCCTGCACCCCTGCCTTCTCCCCATAGCTCCCCTCCCGCCGTGGCTACTGAGGGCCCTGCACAAGAAGCAGTGGGACCACTTGAGGCAGGTCCCAGACCCATTCCTGAGCCTCTCCTCCCACCTCTTCCTCCCTCTTCCATCTGCCCCCTCCCAGGTTCTTTCTTCAGTCTCTCCCCAGTTACATTTACTACAATTAAACCAAAATAGTTTCTTCTTTCAAAATAAAAAGTGTGGTTTATTGTGTTTGCGGGGAAAGGGGAAGAGAGGGGAAGGGAGGGCAGGGTAAAGGAGGAGTGAGGGAGGAAAAGCACCCTGAGTCACTGCAGAGGCCCCTTGTGGGGAGGCCCAGGGGAGACTCTCACAGCTGGTCCTGGCTGAAACTCTCTCTCAGGGCCTCCCGGATGCATACAGACCCCTGATGCGCCTGCTGGATGGCAGGGCAGCCATGTGTGGCTGCTCAAAGGCCCTGGTGAGCCACTCAGCCTCTGCCTCCCACTCTGGCGGGAATGTCTCCCCCTTAAGTTCACAAAGGTTGTGGAGGACACAGCATACAGCCACCACTTGGGGGACGTTCTGGTCACACAGGTCCAGACGGGTGAGGAGGCAATGGAACCTCCCTTTCAGATGACCAAAGGCACCCTCCACAACAATGTGGGCCCTGCTGAGCCTGCCATTGAAGCATTCCTTGTTTTGGCTAAGGTGTCCAGCATAGGACTTTATTAGCCAGGGGAGCAGAGGGCAGGCCATGTCCCTTACAATGCACATCAGCATATCCACGTCCCCACCCCTGATGGTGCAGTCGGGGAAAAAATGTGGCAGCATGAAGATTCCGGAACAGGCAGGAATTTTGGAAGATGCAGGCATCATGTGCCTTCCCCAACCAGACAAGGTTGATGTCCATGAAAGTACCCCTGCAGGACCATCAAAAAGTACCCCTAGTGGTTGATGTATTCATATGCCTGGTGGTTAGGGACCCAGATGGGGATATGGGTGTCATCAGTAGCACCCCCACAGACAGTGGAAGAAGCCCATGGTGGAAAAGCCAATGACAATGGGGTCCATGTTGCCTAGGTTGATGACCCTTCACAGCAGGATAGTGTTAATGGCCCTCACCAGAAGTAAAAGGAGATAAACAGAGAATCACAGTGTTGCCAGAGCCCTCAGGAGGTCCCCGAGCCCAACCCCTTTTATCCCCCTCCCCCCCCACACACACACACACCATGACCAATTCGTATTTACCCCATCCCCAGGCAGGCCTTTGTGAAGGCAAGATTGAAAAACCTCCCAGGGAGGGGGCTTACACTGCCACCACTCTTCCTTAGAGAACCCCATTCCAGCAGTTCACTGTCCCCTGAAAAAATAGCACAAGAGAGTCATACCTACATGAGCATGGTCTGGATGGTCAGTCTCCCACACTGCACTGGTTCCCCACAAAGTGGTAGCTGTTTGGCACGGTGAGCTTCCAGATAACGATGGCAACCTGCTTCTGGAGGGGCATGTCAGGTTGCATGTGGGCATCCCATTGCGTGAGGGTAGGAGAGAACCACTCACACCGCTCCAGGAAGGTGTCCTTCCTCATTCAGAAATTCTGAAGCCATTGTTGGCTGTCCCACCACTCCATGACAATCTGGTCACACCAGTCGGAACTGGTCCAGTCACCTGAAGCAATGGAACACAGTGAGCAGGGGAGGGCAGGTAGGGTCTAGCTGAATGAGCAACACATGGAGAGAGGAGAGGACGTGCCCTGCAATGAGCTGGGGGGGTCTAGCTCCTGCAGAGCCATGAGGGCAGCCTGCAGAAACTGCATCAAGAGGAGGAGCATGAGACATAAGAGCCGTCGACTGCTTGGAGACAGGTCCAGCTCCATGGCAGGAGTGCTGTGGTGTCTACAAGGGCAACCAGAGCACCCAGAGAAAAGGTTTTGCTGTCTCTCAAGGAGGTAGGCAAAGAAGAAGAGTCTGAGACATGACTGTACAGGGGTGGGGTCCCTTTAAGCACATGCCTCAGATAGCCTCAGGCAGCAGCTATGGGAAGTGACTGCTGTCCTGATGCCCTGCCTGAAGTGCTTCCAGGTGGCCTTACATACAATTCAGTGTCCAATGAGTGTGAACACTCTATTTCAAAATAGCTCCACGCTATTTGAATGGGCTTTTGCTGTGTTGATGTGCTATGTCAAAATAAGCTATTTTGAAATATAAATTTTGAGATAGCTAATTCTGAAATAAGCGTGCAGTGTGGGCATACCCTTAGTGAACTAAAGGACGTCCTACACAGGGCTATTCAGCTGGACATGAGTGGAATTTTAAATGTAAAATGGGAGAGAATTTTTTATTTATTATCCGTATTGTGTTAGCAATTAGAGCTAAGGCTCATTCATGGCACTAGGTGCCATCCATACATTTAGCAAAGAGGATCTAGGTATCAGGACTCTATTAGGGGAAGGCCATAGAGAAGCCTTTAGTGAAGCTAGAGTGGTGGCATGGACTAGCCAATCAGGGACCAGGAAAGCCTATTAAAAGAAGCTGAAGGACCAGAGACAGCTCAGTGGCTGGGTAGCCAAATGACAGCACCAAGGAGAACTCCACGGGGAGAGTTGTTGTGAGATGCATGGACTGAAGTACCTCTAGACTGCAGCCTTTTGTCCTCTGCAGACAGTATGCTAATGAAGCGCTCATTAGCATTTGTCGCGCTATCATTTGCATATTCTCTGCCGAGGCTTTTTGTGCAAAAAGTTTTTGCACAAAATGGACCCATCTACACTGCTTGTTTTTGCGCAAAAACCTCTTGCACAAAAAGCCTCAGAAGAAAATATGCAAAAAAAAAATGACAGCGTGACAAATGCTAATGAGCACTTATAGACTCATAGACTCATAGACTCCAGGGTCAGAAGGGACCATTATGATCATCTAGTTTGACCCCCTGCACAGTGCAGGCCACAAAATCTCACCCACCCCTCCTAGAATAATCCTCTCACCTATATCTCAGATATTGAAGCCCTCAAATACTTTGAAGACCCCAAGATGCAGAGATCCTCTAGCTGTGATCTGTACCCATGCTACAGAGGAAGGCGAAAAACCTCCAGGGCCTCTGCCAATCTACCCTGGAGGAAAATTCCTTCCCAACCCCAAATATGGCGATCAGCTAAACCCTGAGCATGTGGGCAAGACTCATCAGCCAGACACCCAGAAAGTTCTCTATAGTAACTCCTATCATCCCTCCATTGACCTATTTCCCACTGATAATGAATGGTCAATTAGATACCAAGATCCTGTTATCTCATCAAACCATCCCCTTCATAAAACCATCTAATTTAATCTTGAAACCAGATAGATCTTTTGCCCCCACTACTTCCCTTGGAAGGCCGTTCCAGAACTTCACTCCTCTAATGGTTAGAAACCTTCGTCTAATCTCAAGTCTAAACTTCCTACTAGCCAGCTTATATCCATTTGTTCTTGTGTCCACATTGGTATTAAACTTAAATAATTCCTCTCCCTCCCTGGTATTTATCCCTCTAATATATTTAAAGAGTGCAGTCATGTCCCCCCTCAGCCTTCTTTTGGTTAAAGTAAACAAGCCAAGCTCCTTGAGTCTCCTTTCATAAGACATTAGCATACTCTCTGCTGACAAAAGGCTGCAGTCTAGGTGTAACCTGAGATACAAGGGCTGAGATAAGGGCAAGGAAGCTGTCTCCAGGGCCACGTCTATACTACAAAAATAAATCAGAAAAAGAAACGCAATTTGCAATGTGAAAATTGCATATCGTTTTCCGATTTACTTCCAAAAGAGGTTTTTCCTAAATTTGGCCCATCTACACAGGGCCAAATTTCAGAAAAAAACTCTTTTGAAGCATCCCTTCTTTCTCATAAAATGAGGTTTACAGGGATGCCAAAAAAATACGTCCACTTTTCTGACTTTTTTTTGGTTCCTTTCAACCACGGTATCCCAAAAAAGCTCTGCAGTTAGACATAGACCAAGAGAGGAAGCACTGGAGGCACCACTCTATACACAAGTAGGGAACGGACTCAGACACTAGACAAGAGGGCACCAAGATAGGCCCCTGTTAAGTGTGTACCCCAGAAGATGTTGTTTGTGATTCACACAGGTCCAACTCAGGCAGAAGGCTGAGTAGCCGAAGAGGCTGACATACTGAGGGAGTGCCGGGACACACTCATAATCCGATAGGGATGCTCGCAGGAGCTGTGTGCCACCCTGTTGCAAGCTGTTAGAATTATAAATTAAAGTTTTAATTTTCCATTTTCAGTACTTCCCTTGATTTTTAAAAATGTACTTTGCTCTCATAAATCTGCCAAACTTTCCTCTATACTGAAATTATCACTTCTGAGCATGATGAAATAGGTAGGAATCATACTGAGAATTCTGGATGCTGCCTTAAGCTGTATGCAAAAGGGAATATCACGTAGCAAGCTTTTGTGTAAAAAAATGCAGAATCTTCATTTTCTTAGTGGAAAGCAATGTGCTCCCTGTTGAAAATTGATTTTCCCTTGCAGCCAAATCTACAAAAGTGCATCAGAAAAAAACAAAGCATCCCCTCAAAAAAAGAACTCGCATGACCATCCCTTTATTGAATTACATTTTTCTGCATTTACTTTATATAAGAAGTGTTGCAGATTTCATTTAAAAATGTTATTAAGGGAGTGCATTTTTAAAAGTGCTGAGAAGGCAAAAGTAAAGTTATAAGAATACATAGGACTTAGAGTCATTCTACCCCACTAGATATGGCTCAGCAACATGCATTGTGTTAATTCAACAACACACTGTTTTTAAACTCCATTATGAAGGACTGATTGATAGATTAAATAGGAGCATCTTATTGTTGTACATGAAAAGAACGTCCTCCTTGCAAGCCAAGGACAGAGAGCAACAAGAAAGACTAGCCTGAGTTTAATTTTCCAATGCTTACTCCAGGAATAAATTGTTTTCAGGGAACAAATAAGAACAACCCAGCTCCATAATATATGACCTGCAAAAATGTCTTTCTTTGAGTATAATTGCCATCTACTTGCAGTCCTCTAAGGAGCTAATAACAGCATTAACGCAAAATGTTAATGATACATGGCAAAATTTTAACCATTTTTATTATCGTCTTACTTTACAACTAATTTATAGCTATAATAGAGCTGTATTACTTTGTCTCTAGATAAGGAGATATTTCTATTTTCAAAATGCTACTGTTCATTTCATTTCCTTGCTATAAGAGAGGCAGCAAGATACATTGATAATATAATGAAATAAGAAAATTCTGATACTATGAAAGAATATGCACATTTAATATTATAAGTCTATTACTACATGTAGTTCTTTCTACCTTAGGAAAAAACACTCTCTGAAGTCGAGCTGTTCAATTTTAATGTGAGACATGAGTCAGATGGGATGGGATGCTGTCTGCAGTTCAGGTAGTTAGGATAAATGCCTTCATTTCATTTGATTTTATGGGCTTCCAGCTCTCACACTGCAGGCTGCTGGCGTAGACTGCTTATCAAATTAAAAATGCTTCCTTGGACAGTGAGAAAAACAAAAGAAAACAGTTCTCAGAGTTTTTACAAAACATCTGTATACAAAAGAAAAAAAAACTTCCTCGGTGAGAATTAAAGATGCTGTCTTAGTGCAGTAATACTACCAGGTTAAAAGGCAGAGGATGGTAGAGATGCTTTCAGAGGAGAATTCACTCATTAGAGTATTTGTATCAGTAATAGATCAGTTAAATCAGAATTTTACAAAGCTTATTGACTGTGAGGGTGTTCTGAGCATGTCAATTTACAGTAAATACCGGTAGTTATCTATGAATTTTGCCTCTTTTTCCATTCCCAGAATATCTATGTAGAGACTGCAAACTTCTTGGATAGATTTATAATGAGAATTAGTAGACTAATTTAATTGCAATGTTTATTTGTACTATATAGCTTGATCAGAAATCCTGCAGATATTTCACATTAGAACTGTGATGTTCAGGTGTGACTGGCCCATAAGCCACATTGCATTTTTTCTGTTTTCTGAGTGTCACTTTAATAACCAGGAGGAGGTGGTTGAAAATGCCACTGGGGCTTTGAATCTCTGAGAATGAGAAAGCTGTTTAGGTGAGATATCACCTAAACAGGAGTGGGGATTTTTATAAAATGCTAAACCTTTTCCACTACTGGGCCACCTAGGCATGGCCCTAGGCAAGACCATTAACCAAACTATAACCCGAAAAAATAGTTCAGGGCTGCTTTGTTCTCATGCTTTCGATAAAAGTTCATAGTGTTCACTTTATACAAATCATATAGTTCAGCTATCTGTAGTAAAAACTCTGTAACATTGCAGTTTATATTCTGAGAGTGATGCCATTATAGGGAGCTAAAGTCAATGTGAATATCACAGTTAACATTTTCTGCAGCTCTTTGAAGATATGCGCCTGTACATACTGGGTATCAGCACACCATTTCTGAATGGCATACAATCAAAACTGTCACAAAAATCAACTCTCAAGTTCCATTGTTTCTCATTTCCAGGCAGATTTATATCCACTATCTCCTTATAAATAATCAGTTTTATTAAAAATAATTATGATGATTACTTTTACTCTTTTCCAGTCACTGAAGTCATGATAGGGACTTCTTACTGAAATTGTCCTCTGAGCTGAGTTAGAAGGACATTTGCAATCCTCCAAGGTAACAGTTCTCTCAACCTGCACAAAGGTCTGACTTATTACTTGGCTCAAAGATATTACTCAAGGCTTTAGAAAAGCTCTATGTTATGGTTCTTTGAATGAGACACAGAAAACTAATCTCACATGCCACAAGGACTGCTTTTATTAGCCATTTCATGATAGTCCCATCAGATATGGCATTTGGGGATTGGCTTGGGGGACTGCAGTTATCCAGCTGTCTAATCCTCCTTATTGTTACTAGGTGCATCTTTCTTACACATGTTTGTAGGCACACAACTAACTGCCAATGTCATTTGGTGTTTTTTCCATAGCAGCATTAAGTGCAGAAGCATTTTCATTTTCTTCACAGAACACTGTGAAGAAGATAGCACGTCACAGTTATGCAAAGTGCACTAGATCAGATTGGCACACAAGCATTGCCAAAGAACTTTCAACCACACAAACATGCACTCAACCACCATTCTTCAGCTACTCAGTCTATTTCTGAATTCTCTTTTCATTAGGTCATTTATGTTGAGCCAACTCCTGAGCCAAATTAGAAGCATGGAGGCAGAGTTCCCCAAAATAACTAGGCACAAAAACTGTACCAAACAATGTCATATCTAGAGAACAAAGACTGTTAAGTGCAATATCTATTTCAGAGCACCCTGTTTATATGAACCTTTCCACAGTGTTACTGTGTCCATGGTCCACTATGCTTTGGAGCATACTTGAATAGTAAACTTTCTGGTTCACATATTCCCCTACACCTTTAGACTGACAAAGTATAGGAACATAGGTGGCGTCACTGGCCTCTGCACAGTTCAGAAATCCCATCTGCTGAAGTCTAGATATAAATTCTGATATCTGAGTTATGGCAACCACCCATAGGTAGAACACCAGGCAAACCTACATAGCCACCATGATATGAACTTCACAGCCCCAAACTGGTTGGCAAGTGACTGGTAGCTGTCAGATGTTGCTAACTTCCAAAGGGTAAGAGTTACTCTTTTCTGCTCTGGTATGAGTTTCTGAAAATTAGTGGTCTGATGATGAAGTATTGGTGTAAGCTACTTGCATAGCTCCATGAAGATCTGTTTCCTCAGTTAGAAGTTCTGGAGCCACTGATCACTCCAGGGTTCCAAAATGGTGTGACCCCATCACATCATATTGGTACTTCTGGACTAGAAGGAGTGGTCCACCCATGTACACACTGTAGAGATACCAGCAGTGACTTCATCTGCTCCACAGGATCACAGCAGATTGTCAGTAAGCAGGTATTGCCTCTTACAAACATTTTTCTTGCCACAAGTACCAGGAGCAGACCACTTTCTCCAAGAGCTTGCCCATGTGTTCAAGCAGAAGGGAGAGGTAAATAGGAGCTGCCATTACCAAATGTGTGAAGTTGGTAAACATACAGCAAAGTGGTTCCTACAGTGTCTCTCATGAGGTACAGATTACCTAACTCTAGAGTACCACCCCATAAGTGGTAGCACTAACACCATATAGCAGCAAGGGGTAGTATTGATGTAGATATATACAAAAATGCAGCATGTAACTATGCCAAACACAACATATGTGCACACTAGGGCTGTGTCTAGACTGGCATGATTTTCCACAAATGCTTTTAACAGAAAAGTTTTTCCGTTAAAAGCATTTGCGGAAAAAAGCATCTAGATTGGCACGGATGCTTTTGCACAAAAACACTTTTTGCGGAAAAGCGTCCGTGCCAATCTAGACACAGTTTTGCGTAAGAAAGCCCCAATCACCATTTTAGCCATCGGGGCTTTTTTGCGCAAAACAGTTTTTACCTGTCTACACTGGCCCTCTTGCGCAAAAGCATTTGTGCAAGAGGGCTTTTTCCCGAGCGGGAGCATCATAGTATTTGCGCAAGAACACTGACAATCTTACACTAGCTCGTCAGTGTTCTTGCGCAAAGTCAAGTGGCCAGTGTAGACAGCTGGCAAGTTTTTCTGCAAAAGCACCTGCTTTTGCGGAAAAACTTGCCAGTCTAGACGCAGCCGAGGTGTAACTATAGGGAAAATGCACAACCACTGTATGGACACATATCCATGCATGTTCACAACTATAAACATAGACTGAGAGGAGATAGGGTTCCTATTTGTCATATTGTGACTAGAGATTTTTGCCTCAGTTGCTTGAAATGCCTTACCAAGCCCTGAATTTGAAATCTGCACAAAAGCCTTGGAAAGAGTTTAAAATCTGACAAAATTATAAACTGCTTAATTGAACATAAAAAGAATGTTGGTAATGTCAGTTCCCTTTGGTACACTCAGAATAGTTATTAATTTTAGGAATAAATCTTTAATTAAAAAAGTAAAGAATAGTTTAAATTAGAAAATCTAGTAATCCTGGCTATACGGTTATAGAATCATAGAATATTAGGACTGGAAAGGACCTCAAGAGGTCATCGAGTCCAGTCCCCTGCCCTCATGGCAGGACTAAGCACTGTCTAGACCATCCCTGATAGACATTTATCTAAGGGTATGTCTACACTACCCCCTAGTTCGAACTAGGGGGGTAATGTAGTCATTTGGAGTTGCAAATGAAGCCCAGGATTTGAATTTCCCGGGCTTCATTTGCACGATGCCGGCCGGCGCCATTTTTAAATGCTGGCTAGTTCGGACCCCGTGCCGCGCGGCTACACACGGCAGGGACTAGCTAGTTCGGATTAGGCTGTACGCCTCGTGGAACAGGCCCTGGTTACTTGCAGGCATCTAAATTTCTACGTGATTTTTAACTTGTTGGTTTTTTTATTTTATCTTCTGAACCTACCCCCTTCCCACTAGCATTCACTATGTTAGGCATTCCTTCATCAGACTTCTCGGTGAAAACCGAAACAAAGAAGTCATTAAGAAACTCTGCCATTTCCAAGTTTCCTGTTACTGTTTCTCCCTCCTCACTGAGCAGTGGGCCTATTCTGTCTTTGGTCTTCCTCTTGCTTCTAATGTATTTAGAAAAAGTCTTCTTGTTTACCTTTATTCCTGTAGCTAATTTGAGCTCATTTTGTGCCTTTGCCTTTCTAATTTTGCTCCTGCATTCCTGTGTTGTTTGCCTATATTCATACTTTGTAATTTGTCCTAGTTTCCATTTTTTATATGACTCCTTTTTTATTTTTAGATCATGCAAGATCTCGTTGTTAATCCAAGACGGTCTTTTGCCATATTTTCTATCTTTCCTATGCAGCAGAATAGCTTGCTTTTGGACCCTTAACAATGTCCCTTTAAAAAACTGCCAACTCTCCTCAGTTATTTTTCCCCTCAGTCTTGATTCCCATGGGGCCTTACCTATCAGCTCTCTGAGCTTACCAAAATCCACCTTCCTGAAATCCATTGTCTCTATTTTGCTGTTCTCCCTTTTACCCTTCCTTAGAATTGTGAACTCTATGATTTCATGATCACTTTCACCCAAGATGCCTTCCACTTTCAAATTTTCAATTAGTTCCTCCCTATTTGTTAAAATCAAATCTAGAACAGCTTCTCCCCGGTAGCTTTTTCAAGTGAAGTAAAAAGTTGTCATCAATGCAGTCCAAGAACTTATTGGATAGTCTGTGCCCTGATGTGTTATTTTCCCAACATATATCTGGATAGTTGAAGTCCCCCATCACCACCAAATTTTGGGCTTTGGATGATTTTGTTAGTTGTTTTAAAAAATGTAATGTCCTGGGAAATCCCATAGCAATGCATAGAAGCCCATAGAAATGAATAGGGATAATTCAATCAAGGCAAGGTATTGCATCACTTCCTGTGGGGAATGACTCTGCAAAATCCCATAGAGGTGCAATATAGCCCATAGAAACAATGGGACTTCCAGACAGGAAGTAGCAATGGTTAATGCAAAATTCATCTGAACTGCTCCCTAGAAATACATTGAATTCATAGAAGGATGAGACTCCTGTCACGTGTGTGTACATGTGACTTGGCACAAAGCCCGCAAAAGCTACAAGCTGACTTGCTATAATAAATTATGTTAATTAGCTCAGCCACAAGCTGATTGGATGAATTATGATCTTAAATTATGTCAGTGAACTGCATATCATACATAAAGGTGGCAGCAGCTAGCTAAACACTATAGGGGAAAGGGACTTGAAGGAGAAGGAATGCTGCAGGACCACACCGCACTACATCAACAGAACATAGCTGGGTCTCAGAGATAACTCTTTCCGTACAGCAACAAAGTAGCTAGCTACCCATGATCACAAGCACTGGCATCTCTCTCTAGCATCGACAATGCTTACTAGCAGCCATCACTCCCAAAGCAGGTACTGCGGCAGCTGCATCACAAGCCACACCAATAATGGCTTTCATAAGTAGCTAACAAAACTTTTAGCAGCTACAGCAACATTGTAGCCCATGCTCACTAGCATTGTACCCAAGCACCTCTTCCAGCAGCAGCAGCATTAGCAGTCCACCAAGGGTTTTGAGGTTGGACTGACAACAACCACTTCAGCTGCCCAACCAGCAGGAGGCCACCCTAGCAACTCCCACAGTTGTGACTGACAAATTTCTGTATCTGACATCTGAGAAGCACAGCTCCTCAGCCACAGCCACTGTAAATCCATCTAGCAACTTACATTCCACCATCAATCCCCAGCTCCTGGCAGAACAGATAATTCAGAGGGAATGTTAAAAGGCTTCTGTAAGTTTAATTGTCTTATTTTAGCATCCTGGAGTGTGTGGGTTTCGAGTGTAAATAAACTTAGATGCTTGTGGTCTGATTGAGATCTTCCCTTACCCATCTGATAATTGCCCGATCAGCTCTTATTGATGCTTAGGGCTAAGAGCTTAGTATTAAGTATTTAGTATTAAATGTTTAACTGATACACTGTCACGTGTTTAATTGTTAATAGTGTTATAAGGCACAGAATGCTAAGTAAACAATAATATATTTAGATTGTTAGATGCTATAGAGTTAAGCATTGTGTTTTTATTTGCTGTGCCACTTCTTTCCTTTTTACTGTAACTCTATTTTATCCATCTCTACTCTTTGACAGTAAGTACTCACTTCTACGTAAATCTTGTTTTTGAAGAATTTACTGCTTGTCTGCCTACTCTTGATTGGAGGGTTGTAGCTTTCCCTAGAAAAACCTTTAGGGTGGGCTACAACCTTTAATACCAAAATGGATGAATTTAAAATGAAAGGTTGTCCATCGGGCCCACTGGGAAGGGAATCTGGCCTGCAGCCTGTGAACCAGCAGTGGAGTCCTTCCAGCGGTCCTTTGTTTGGGACCAGTCTAGTCCTGAGGGTGTCAGACCATGGAGGTTCAACTTGTGTAATCTTTCCATGGATTTTTCTTGCATTTAATAGAATAGAGATTCATATACCTCCTATTGACTATTATAGTATGGATTTTAAAATCTATAGAAATCAAGTAATGTAATAATGTTTTTGGAGAAATTTCTATATAGCCTCATTAATTTCATCTCTATAGGAATTTTCCAGAAGGTTTGTAATAAATGTTTGGCAATGATACTTGGTTATGCCTCTTCTAAGTCATACAGCCTAAGGAAAAAAGGGTATGTCTACACTACCCCCCTAGTTCGAACTAGGAGGGTAATGTATGCATACCGAACTTGCTAATGAAGCCCGGGATTTGAATTTCCCGGGCTTCATTAGCATAAAGCCGGCTCCGCCATTTTTAAAAGCCAGCTAGTGCGAACCCCGTGCCGCGCGGCTACACGCGGCACGGGCTAGATAGTTCGAACTACGTAGTTATTCCGAACTATCTGTACGCCTCGTGGAACGAGGTGTACAGATAGATCGGAATGGCTACGTCAGGGGTGTCCAAACTTTTTTCAACGAGGGCCAGATTTTATGAAGTGAACATGCGTGAGGGCCGGCCATTTTGCCTGACATTCTTTGAACCATTAAAATTAAATGCAAATTAACTATTTTATGCAAAGTTTATTGCAAACGGCATACTTTTCATTTAGTCACATGGATGACAAATCTAAACAGGTGTTAAATCACTCTGCCTTTCATATCTGAAGGCCAGATGAAAAAAAAATCCAGGAAGCTGAAATATATGTCAGGAACATTGTAAAGTACATTACATATTATTGGTAATAAAGGTTGTCTGTCAACCTTTAAGTTCAAAAAATATGAACAGGAACATAACACCAAGTATACATGTTGTGTCCAAATATATTTATAACTGATTTAGACCAACTGACATTAACTGAGATTTTACAATGTATTCATCTCAATACGTATGGATTCGTTGGGGGCCATAAAAGATAGATATTGCCAAATTACCTGTGGTGCCATATTAAACCGGAACACGGGCCGCAATTGGCCCGCGGGCCAGACTTTGGACATGCCTGGGCTACGTAGTTCGAACTATGTAGCCCGTGCCGCGTGTAGCCGCGCGGCACGGGGTTCGCACTAGCCGGCTTTTAAAAATGGCGGAGCCGGCTTTATGCTAATGAAGCCCAGGAAATTCAAATCCCGGGCTTCATTAGCAAGTTCGGTATGCATACATTACCCCCCTAGTTCGAACTAGGGGGGTAGTGTAGACATACCCAAAGGGAGGAAAAGAAGATCTCCAAGCAAAAACCCACCTGACCACAATATTATCCTCTTTTAAATTTTTCCTTAAGGACTATATTGCCTTCAAAACACTTGACAACAGTTAGGTAACTAGCTTGCCAGGCCTGTTGTTTAGTGCACTAATCATAGCTGCCTCATGCTTTCCTTCTACTCTCCCTTTCTGTTGTATGCACCTGTTATCTTCCGCCACAGCTCTACAAGCTATTTGGGGCATAGTCCAGCTTTGTGTTACATATTTGTTCAGTTCCTAGCAAAAAAGGTCTTTCAGTGATTGCACAATATAGTTTCAGTTCATGAAACACACAGATATGCATGGAGTATGTTTTGTCATACATCTTGCCACATCCCCCCTCCATGCTGTGTCATCCTATAATATGAAGAGCATTTAAATCTTAAAATGCCAACCAGTCTGCACAAGTCTTATTTTCCATTGGTACACAGATGAGACTGATACATTAGAATCAGTCTGTCCAGCCTCATGAGGCTACATTTACTTTTTATTTGTGGTGTTTTAAATCCAACTTCTCTCCTCACCATTCAACTGAAAGAATTTTTTTATTGCCTAAAATTACCTTGTCTAGTTTCTCGCAGAAAGCTTTTTCATTGAATGCATCATCTTCCTTCTAGAGAGCACTGATGTTCCTTGTTTCTGGCCTTGAGTGAAGTGTTTATTTTTTCATGCAAGGATTTAACTAGGCCTTAAGAAATGCTTTTTCCATGTTTCCATCAGTGCCACAGTTCTTACACAGCTCTTTCTTACGTGCTACACTATGTTTTCAGACCTATTGGGTTTCATTTATTTTAAATGCATGATGCAATGACAGCTGTTCTGAAACACTGACAAGGGCTTTCACTTATTTAGAAGCAGAACTCTCTTTCCATCTCTCTGCACAAGTTCACTTGCAGACTGATGCCAAAGGACCAGAGTGCCACTCTAATTCACCCCTGGCTCTATTGAGATATTTCTAGCCATACACTCTGGGTTTCTCTAAGTCACAGTAAATTACCCCTGTAGTGCACTGATTCAATTTAGGGTACACTTAATAATAGAAGCAGTTATTAACAGCAATTTTGAGTGTGACACACATTTCAGGTCAATGCCCTAACGAATGAAAAAGATCAGGGCATCTGTCACAAATATTGTTTCAAAGACTGTGCTAAAATATATCCTGCTTGCATTACAACCTTCTTGTAGATACCTGCATTTATGGGGACTATCCAACTTTGCACAAGTCAGACAGCACTCTAAACCAAGAATTCTCCTCAGCAACCTGCCGAAGTATACTAATTTTAACTGAATACCAAGCAGCTTTACCCTTCTGATCAATATTTTGAGGGAAGTGCACAGAGAAATGATTATTTCTAGAATATTGGGCCTAATTGCTCAAGCCATTAAGTCATCCTGGTGGCAAGATGTACAGTCATGAGAGAGAGAGAGAGAGAGAGAGAGAGAGAATTACAATGTTTAAAACTCTCAGTCCTCGGGCCAGTGGAAGTTACGGAGCACATTATGGAAGAGATGCAAGACACTCCATAGATGAGTTCCTATTGTTGTAGAATGAAAAACTCTGGCTTTTTAGAAAACTTGAGGTTTTTTCTTTTGCCTTGTGGCCTTGCCTAGAAAAGAGGTTTTTTAACTTCAGCCAATGCATATAACCCTCTGGCCTTTCAGAAGATCTAGTCACAATTCTATGTGTGTTCCTCAGTTACTACTTGCATAATTCATCTTGACTTGTAAAGGGCTGAACTTCTACTGAACACCTCTTATTGTCAACTCCTCTGGTGACCAGACTGGTATATAACCCACAAGGAAAAGACATAAAGTGAAATTAAAGTTATTGGTCTATATGAAAGGTTTGACTGTATATTACTTTTAAAGCACATCAGATCTAATAAAAACATTACAAATTAAGTTTTACTTTTATAGGGAACCCAGTCCTTTGAAACTATGCAAATTCAGAGTTAAAAATAGCCAAGCTACTTTAACTCTGCCTCTGTAGAAATACCATCTAACCCATCTTTGCCTGTGAATGTTCATTGCAGAACATGATTTTCATAATTTGTTTCACATACACACAGCTCTGATAGTAAATATGATTTTGAGAACATTAGAACAATTTCCCCAACCATAAAAATTTCCACAAGTTCAGAAATTTTCCTCTTCCACATTGAGACAAAATGGAAACCTCTCTAACTCTGTGTCTAAGTACAGTAGGATAAATGGTGGAACATAGAAAAAAAACAGAGTCCAGGCCTGTTTGGTGCCAAGCAACCCTTGCAATTCACTGACTGACTTCAGCACATCATTGGATCAGGTCTGTAATGAGCTGTGGGGTATGATTGCCTTCAGCATGATACTTATTTATTTGGGAATTTGTAACATTTCTGTATGTATACTGTGCATGACAATAAAGAAGGCTGTAAAGGCACCCAACTACTGGAAAATTAAGAATCTTGTGTTTTAAGTTTTGTGATCACTGATAAAATGAAACTTTTTGATTTGATGCAGGCAGTAATGTGAACTGAAGGAGGCCACTGGATGCAGGGATAAGATGAGCAGCCCTAAAGCTGTTCTGACTTACACTGGAAGCTAAAGTTGTCCCTAAGCGCTATGTGGGAACAGACATAAAGCAGCTGTGTACAGTGATAGCTGTTTTCTACCCCAATGATTTGCTTGTACAGTCTGGCCAGACTCAAGGATCAGGACCATTATCGTCTCCTGAAAGATTTATGGAGTCCATTAGTCTTATATGTTAGGGGTGGGGAATATCCGGCGCACCAGCCACACACAGTTCATCAGGGTTAGCCACTGGCAGGCCAACAAATACTGGGTTTACCTGAGCGTCTGCAGGTACAGATTCTCGCAGCTCCCAATGGCCATGGTTTGCCATCAATGGGAACAGCAGGAAGCCGTATCCTGGCAGGCGCCATTTCATGCAGCTCCCATTGGCCAAGAAAGGTGAACCATAACTACCGGGAGCTGTAGGGGCCATGTCTGTGGCTGCTCAGGTAAACAAACCATCTAGCAGCATGCCAATGGCTAACCCTAACAAATTACATATGGCTGGTGTGCTGCAGGTTCCCCACTCCTAACATGAGACTGATGGACTGCATAAATCTTGCAGGAGACGATAATGGTCCTGATCCTTGAGTCTGGCCAGACTGTACACACAAATCATTGAGGCTGAGAACAACTGTAGCTTTACACAACTTCTTTACTCCCTGTTAAATGTACTATTTGAAAAATGCATTACAGGAAATAACTCTAAAGAAAAACTCCCTACATCTGATGTGTCAAAAATAATTATAAATAAAGATGTCAGCATATGAATTTGTTATCCTTTATTCACTCATAATCCTGTGCCCTTTCCGTGTTCTGATTGTCTACATTAGGTCCAAGAAAAAATTCCTTCTGCTTTATGCCTCTGTACCTAACTAAAGATAACCATGGTTACAGTGCCAAGTGCTAAGCATGAAATTGCAGGCTTTAAACACAGAAAAACTGATATGCTGGCTCCCTGTGATACAGAACCACATCTGCACCAAATCGCCTATTTGTTTATGAAGAACAGATTGTTTATAAAATAAGGTGACTGACATTGTTAATTACAGATGGACACCTGTAGATAAAAGGAGATTATTACTTGCTTAGTGGAATGTTATATAGTGCTAAAGTTAATAAAAAGGCTTACTTTAAACCCAAGAAGTAATTTAAATTTATTAGATAGAAGAGATATAGTTTGTTGCTAAAAGCTCTTTTTTCTATTCTGTCTCTCTGTATATCTATTTTATAATTATACAAACACACAGAAAGAGCACACTCACACAAGGTTACAGCTTGAATCAAAGGATTATCAGAATTTTTCTTTTGCCCTACAAGAAAGCAGCTGTCAATTCTACATTATAATAAAATGTTATTTGTTATCCCTTCACTGGCAAATTAACTCTTTGAGTGGTTCAATCCTAAACAATGTGTTGGTAGACAAAGAAAAGTGTCTGACGGTTTTTTTCTTTCTCCTAGTTGTTTCTTGCAGCATTTTTACTAATAAGATACATAGCAAAATTATATCACTCATGCATTATTTAACAACATGCCCTCTGGAATTTCTATCGCTTGGGTTTAGATGACTCACAAGCTTGAAATCAGGGCAGCTCCAGGCAGTTTAGTTTTCAGAACATAAAACAACGGTGTACATATTTTTCTTAGTCCATTATTTTCAATAACTACATGGGTTCTTTAGCTTGAGCTACCTGGGGAATTAAAGTGTGCCCTTGGTAATGAACGTGCCGGACAAATTAATCTAAATGTGACTGATTTTTAAATATTAAACTATATAATTCAGTTGTATTCTTAAAAGTTAGACACAAAAAAGTGTCATATTGTCTAAAAAACCATGCTTTGCTAATTAACTAACACAGAAAACCATAATGCTATGTGTGAATGTGATCAGGAGCTCATTTGCAAACATTAGAAATGCACACCCATGTCTATGTAATGTCATGTAGAAGTAGCAAATCCACAAACAACAGTGAATGCTCCTACCACAAGTGAGGTTTACATTTTCAACCTCTCTGTTGTTTTCCTGGTAGATTTGCTCTGAGTGCAAGCTTGAATGCTTTGTCTAATAAACTAACTATGAAGGACACCTCTGCAGTAAATGGTAAAATTAGACTCTCCCACCTGGCTCTGTAAGATTGGGATCTATCAAATTTAATGTGAAAGCACAATGCAATATTCAGGGTAAGATCTCTCTGCATCATAATCACACATTCTGAATGTTTCATAAAGAAGCACTATGGTGACTAGCTTAAGATTCGTGACATATTGAAGGAAGTCAAACACAGACAAAAACCACACCACTAAAGGCTTGATCTGTCCAGTACACACATATATTTTAGGATCATTATTTTCTTGTTTCTCCATCAAGACACCTGGAAGGAGATTACTGACCCATAACACTATGTGATCTTTTTGGAGATGCCTCTTTGCCGCAACATTCTATGTGGAAGATAGGGTTGGCAGGAGAGAAAGACAAGGCTACCAGTAACTGCTAAGAACAAGAATTCACATAAAGAACTGGGCCTAGTTCTGCCATCGGTGCTCACTCAGGGCATGTCTACACTAGGGAATTATTTTGCAATAACTAAATTTGAATTAATAATTGTCCAAATAACTATTTTGAAATAAGCTTATTCCCCAAAGAAAGCAAGAGTATAGATTGTGAAATAACCAGCCTGCTATTTCAAAATAATGGGCTTGATAGTGTGGACACTCTGCTTATTATTTCGAAATAAGGAGGATTATTTCAAAATAACTCCCAAGTGTAGACCAGGGCCCAGGGCCCTCAGCAGCTGGGCAACACAACAGCTTGCAGTACTTTATGTGCTGTCATTGGCTAGCCCTCCATCAGCTGATGGATCATACCACTCCAGGAACTACTCAACAATGAAGGCAGCAATAATTCATCATAAACAGTGTGACTTACATCTCCAGTTTACCAGCCCTCTTAGAATAAGTGAAAAGAGGGACTTTCATTGACTGCACCCAATAGGAGATGACATTATGTAGACATGAGTGAGTGAATAATCAAACACAGTCAGCAATATTATTTTCTGCATTAGGTAATCAGCAGAGCATGGTGTTTTAGGCAGTTTGATTTGGATCTGTTGGACCAGCAGGGGAAGCCAATTACAAAGATGAAGAACAGAGAATAGCAGCTAGACAACTAATCTCAATTGACAGAATGGTGCATGGGAAGAGGAGGTCTCTCAGAGACTGAAGACCAAAATTAAACAGATCTTTTATCTGTAAGTCAATTCAGAAGTACAGAAGAAACCAGTGCAAACCCTGGTAAACAGGGTTTACAGGGGTTTACAGAAGAAACCAGTGCAAACCCCTGTAGAGCTACTGTGATACACTCTGTTAGATAAGCCCTACCTACCAATTGGGTAGCTGCTTTCTGCATGACCTATTACCCTGGAGTGATCTTCAAAAGATAGGCTTGCTAGAGCATAGTGTATCTAGAGGTTACAAAAGCATGAATCAAAACGTGTCATGGGAATATTTTTCCTCAGGAGAAAAAGATCTCAGTAATTTTAAAGTTTTTTAACATAGATTCTTATTTTTGATTTTCTTTAATCCTAATGTGAAAGTAAGCCCCCGGCGTGGATCACCAATAAGAGAGTGGTCAGCTAGGGATGCTGCCAGCCACTGTGCCAGTGCTGGGCATGGGCAGCCCACCCCTCCTTTCCTGGCCCCTTAGCCCACATCATCACCCATACTGCTGGCCCCAGTGCCAGATGGCTGGAGGCGGGGAGAGGGCCAATCACCAATCCCGGGGGTCCCAAGCCAGCACCCACAGCCCCTAGGTGGCACAACCACAGCACACCCAAGCTCCAGACCTGGGGAGCCTATGGCTGGGCAGTGTGATACCCGTCACTCTGGACAGTCCTGGTGATCTGGCAGCCAGGCAGCATGATGGCTTCATTCCCAGACCCGAGCTTCCCCCACCTCCTGTCCTGAGACCCCCACCCCTACCCCTGATCTGGCTCCTGAACTCAATCCTCTGCCCTGAGCTCTACACATCTCCCTACCTCCTGCCCTGATTCCTGCACCCCCATACCCTCCCTGCCCTGACTCCTGAACCTCCTACAATCCAAACCCCAGCCCTGAGCTCCCCCACACATACCCCAACCCTCTTCCCTGAGCCCCCCGCACTCCATCCCACACTTAAATTTCTTATGGGTACAGTCATATCTCCACCCCCGACCCCCTGGCCTGAGTCCAATACAACAGTACCTGTAAGACCATGTATATACTACAAGATAAGTCACATTTATTAAGGTCGATTGTTTAGCATTCAATTTTGTAAAGTCAAAGGTGCATGTTCCTACTGTGCACAAAAATTTGATATGGTTTGAATTAGCATATCCCCAGTATGGCTACCATCAACTTTGAGAGTGATGCACTGTGCCTGTGTTTGGGGCCTTATACAACTAATACAAAATGATTTTATGTATGTAAAACAGAGCCCCTGCAGTGACTGTAAATAGAAAAAAATCAATATGCCAAATAAAGAGCCAACAGGATAAAGTGTAGCCCCCCAAAATAGGAAAATGTTCATTAAACCTTTAAACCACAGAGAGATATTTTCTGGGACATGGAAGATATAAACATGGGATAAGAAAAGCCTATCGACCCTAGAGCCATAAGATCCCTAGAGTATTAAAGAATAAGCAAGACTCAGAAGCAATTAGAATGAAATATGCAAGTTAAATGAGAGAAATTGCCATGTTATTACAAACCTTATTGATGCGCAGACCCCTGATATGCTCACAGAATGTTAAAGACAAATTTAAAAAAACCTAGTTTTCCAATGGTAAATTAAAAATATCTATTCTGTTCTCATGTGTTTGGTTCTCTTAAAGGCAATGGAAATCCTACACAAAAGTCTGAATGGATAAATCAATTGGACTGTTTTATTAAAATATAACTTTTCACTGAACACCGGTAACTGAATAGATTCTACATTGTCCTACATCCCTTTGTAGCCATAAAACAGAATAAAGCAGTTTCCCCAGCTAATTCTCACAACACAAGGTACATCCCTGAAGGGCAAAATTGGTCTGGCTGCTCTGCACTCCCTGTCAAGAGCTACTGCAGAAGGGGGAATGCTGGGGCAGGAAATATCTGTTGCAGACAGAGCACGCATTAAGACAGCCCTCAGGGAGGAATGGCTCCCACTCTCTGCCCTTGACCTCTGCCTTTCTGACCAATCCCATTTCCTTCTCAACTTCCAAAACTTTCTTAAAGGGATCATCCAATGGGGGTGAGGAGGGGAGGTAAAATTCTGCTCTCACTAACTCAGATGTAATTATCCCTCACATGCAGGAAAAAATAAGACATGAGGGATGTGGCATTAGGCCATAACTTAACATATCTGAGAAGTAACCAGCAATAACTCATACAGCACAGGTCACCATTCCCTCTTTAATTGTTTCCACCTGGTGGAGGGTGGCTGTCAGTCCTCTCACTCATTCACAGCTGGTTCCCACCCATTGCTGGGACCCCACTACCATATGAGCTGTCTCTTCATTTTACAAGACAATAGGTGTCCCAACTTAGTCCTCAAATTCTACAGGGGATGCCTTTCTCTAAACCACTTCCAAATCTGGATTATCAGGGAACCATATTCCCTTTGTAACAGGTACTTCCACAGGACATCTGCCACAAGAAGGCACTAGCAAACAGTTCACTTGCCCACACCCACCGCTAGTCCAGATGGATTCCCAGATAGAGAGGGACCTGTTAAAATAACATAGGGCAAAAATGCGTACTCTCTTCTTTCACAGAGTTGTACCTAATCATCCCTGAATTTTTGGTGGACAATTACACCTAATGAATGGACCCAATTCTGCTCTCATTAACACAGATATAATTGTCATTCATTGTAAAATGCACGTATGTCACTCAGAGCAGATTTTAGCTGTGTAGGCTATTAAAGTACAAATCTCAATAGTATCTAGGTACAGTGGGCTCTGTGCACATGAGGGCTTATGTTGGTGTAATTATGTCACTTGGGAATATGGAATATTCATGCCCCTGAGTTACATAATTTCATAGTCTGTGGTGTAGACATTAGGAACGACTTCCAAACTGTTATGGTGGTTAAACACTAGAACAAATTGCCTAGGGAGGTTGTGGAACCTCCACCTCTGGAGATATTTAAGAGCAGGTTAGACAGACATCTATAGATGGTGCTTGTTCTTGCCATGAAGGCAGAGGACTGGATCTTTTGAGGTCCCTTCCAGTTCTAGTGTTCTATGATTCTATGATTCCAGCTTTGGAGTTATGCTTCTTAAACTACATCTCCTATGCTAGAAAACCTCTTGTCTGTCTTTGATCACATACGAACATATTCATGAAATATCACCTGCTTGGAAAAGTGATCCTTCTTTCCTTCATCAGATGCAGAAACTGGATGTGTTTTCAGCAGTCAAGGATTATGCCCTGTTTGTGAAGTATTTTGTTGAAAGTCATTCCTCAGTACTACTTGGATTTCCATTGATTTTGCTTTCCATTTCTTATTTATGTGAACAAGGTTTGATTCTTTTGAGTTGCTTGAGGGCTATATCTTGCCATGGATTTTTAAATAGATCTCAGCATTGATTTTAATGGACGGATTTGCTTTTAAATGATAGCACAGTATGGCCAAACTCTCTCTCTAGATTTTATGACAAAAGCCAATGGGCCAATTTATTGCACTATTGCTGTCAGCCCAGTCTTGTATGCTGGAGAGATGCCCATGAGAATGAAAACAGAAACCTTTGTTTGGTCACTTATGCTGAACGACACTGAGGCCAGGGAAGCAACCCTCTGCCACTGTATTTGAGCCAGAACCATTTAATGCAGATGGCTACTGTAGAATATGAGAGGACCACTGTATGTGGCCTGTTGCTGCCTTGTAATATGAAGTTTGCACCACATGATCCTGTGCTGCGCATTATTTTAGACTTTGCCTTGTTTGGAGGAGACACACCAATTTGCCTCCTTCTACCTTGCCTGTACAGCATTTGCCTTGTTCAAAGAAGAGCTGAGTCCTACTTTCATACTATACTACCTGATCCACTAAAAAAACCTCAACTTCCGCCACCTTTAGGTGTTCTGCAAATATGTAAGGTAGTTCAAGATCTTGGTCTGGTCAGATTGAGAAGTAATGAGTAGTCCTGTGACACCTTAGAGACTAACAGAAATATATAGAATCTTGAGCAGTTGATATATGTTGGTTTCTGTTATTTTCACTTCAACCCATCTGACGAAGTGGGTTTTACTCTGAAAGCTCATGATTCTATACATTTTTGTTAGTCTCTGTTTAAGGTGCCACAGGACTACTCATTGTTTTTAAAGTTACTGCCTAACACGGCAGCCCTTCTGAGAGTGAGAAGTAGTTTGCTGTGGCATTTACATTGTGCACAATCAGGAAACAAAGGAAACCCACAATAATAAAAATTGCTTACTTCATCAACAGCCAGTTGGAAAATCCAGCTAGCGCAATTTGCATCCAACTTAAGTATATGTCCTGGAAGAGAAGACAAAAGAAGAGATCACTTGGAGCCTGTAAGGAAGGCATATCCATGAGCTCGTCTATATTCCTTCCCCCTCCCCACCATAATACGTGTGTGCGCATATTGCTGTGAATTCAGTTAAGGAATGGAAAGATTTTTTGCCACTTCAAAACTGGGAACTGATACTTTTAAATGGACTCTAGTGAATTGCATACATAGCATGGATTACAAAAAGCAAAAAAGATTTTTTTCCACACTGCAATTTTCATAGGGAAGGATTTTCTTACCAATCACTACAAGCTTTCCAGATTAGGATTCTTTGTTTTATACAGCACGAAGCCACTACATTTTAGAAGTGGAAGGGTCTTTTCCTGCACTGGTGTCATACATTGATCTGCCTTTGTATCTCAACTTTGATCAACAGTATATCTTCCTTTACACAGTGGACATTGTTTTCAAAGCTTGAGGAAATTAACAAACACAACCATTTACTGACCTAGAAGTCTCTCTTCTTCCACCCTCTCCCCATCCCACTCCTCATACTTCTTCTTCTGTTGTTGTTCTTTGTCATGACTATGAGGGATGGGCAGCAGCTTGGGGACTAAGGAGTTAACTGTACCTAGCCAGGTAGCAGTCAGCCAATAGAAATTCAGACAGGGATTTCAAACTCAGACAAAGGAATTTTGGGGGTTTCCCTTCATTGTCCCTGGGCAGTTGACTCTCCAGATACTGAGGGGGAAAGACAACATGTCCCTCTCCAAGAAAAGACTCTTCACCATCTGTAAGTAGGGCAAAGTCTAGATAAATCCATTAGGTTTTATTTTTTATGGTTTGGGAATGGGAATCTGATGTCTATGCATTTAGAAATGGGTTTTCCTCTCCTTTGTAACTAAGTTTTGGCCCAGGGGAGTCCCCCATGAGTATATTAATTGGTGGCTTTTCCATCTAGTCATTATGCTTGAAACAGGAGCATTGTTTTGAGAAATAAAGTGCTTTCTTTTTTATTACTAGACCTGGTATTGGTTCATTTTTGTGTCCTGGAACATCTGTCTGTGGGATCTGCATGCCTCTGATTAGGGGACAGCAACCACAGATGACAACTTGTATTTTCTCTTTTCTTTTCAAGCTCTTTTGAGAAAAGAGCTTGGGGTGCCCTTGGGGTTGGTTTTAAGTGTCCACTCCTGTTTCCGGGTTCAAAAGCATTTGATGGTGGCAGCAGATTTTTTATCCCCAAAATCTAGGTTCTTAAGATATTGGGGGGGAAGTTTTATACCAAAGCCTGGAGAGATAAGGTTTTGGGGTACTTTTGCGGGCCCTCACTTTCTTCATTCATTGTGCCAGAGTGGGGAATCAGCCTTGACATTCTTGAAAGATTTTAATTAATAGTCAATAAACCACTGTAGCTTGAGAGCCCTCATGGCCAAAATGGAGTCTGTGCTGTAAGCAGCTCTGGCTCAGAATAATTGCTTACAGCAATGCATCAGGCAAAGTCCCTTCCATCCCAGGGGCACCTGTTCCAAACCCTCTGGAGCAAACACACACTCACCAGAATAGTATAATGAATATAGGAAGGGGAATTATTTATTTACGGAGGGCCGAATAAAGAAAAAACAACAGGGGGAATATATGGAGAACAGTAAAACAGGGTTACATCCTTCAAAAGCTTCTGAGGGTTAGCTGAGTTACATTTTGGGCAGAATTCCAGACCGGTGGTGTGGCTTGAGTGTTCCTGATCATCTTTGATGCTAGTGAACATTATCCAGCAAACACCTTGAATATATTTTTCTGCCACTCTCTGCAAACCCACACAGAGTGACAACCTCCCCTCTTAGCTAACTACAGCCGCCACCTTTATTCCCAATGTAAGGTCACAAGCCCCAGTACTCACCGCTCAGTGCAGTTCTGGGCAACAGTGATAATGGGTTAAGCTTTGGTTTGTCCTTTTCAGGTGACTCCTCCTTGGCATGGTGCTCCTTCTCTGTTCCAGGCCTATGGCACCTATATTCAGCCACTCTGTCCCTCACAGACTTCAGACTGGTTCTTGGTTGTTTCACTATTTGAGTGTCTATTCTCTCTAGGCCCTTATCTGGAGCTACAGACACACGCCCAGACACTCTACCTCTCTCTATGCCCCTGAAACAAAGCATTTCCTCTTTCTGGATTGATCAGCACTTCCTCTGTCTCAGGATAAGGTTCCAAAGAGGCTGTGCTCTCTAAACCCCAAGGTGGGGGGGAGGGTGTTACACAGTACCTACAAGCATGATTTCAATGTACATGTAAAATATATATGAACAAAACTGTTAAGTATTTAATCCAAATTATTATACGGAGTACAAAACTAAGTTCCCCTCCCATATGCCTTAAAACATATAAGGAAGTTAAATTTAAGAATGTATTTCATTTTACTTAATTTACCTTCTAGACCAGAGTCCCAATATTGTAATGTCCAGACAATATTTTAATGTTCATTTTGCAAGACATGCTGATAAGAGAAATTTTGAGCTGCTCTATTCTGTTTCCTAAGCACAGCACTGAAAACAGTGCTCCGCCGCCATTCACTGAAAATGAGAGAAGAACTAAAATAAAATGAACTAAACTGGTGAGAAATAGGGTGGCAGCAGCAGACTTTACCATTAAAATGCAAACATTAACAATTGGATACATATTAAAAGAGATGAGATAATTGTTCACAGTTTAATAGTTTGATAATTTGGTATGTGCAAAATGTTGGCACACAACCATGGAGAGTGAAATAGCAATTTCAGTTTTGCTTATAGCTAGTATGTTGGCAGACAGACAAGTATGGACTGAAGTCAGGTAAAGGTCACCCTAACACTGCAGTCAGTCAGGCATGCTTACTCCAAAACTAGATGAGGGTCCCCAGACCATAATAATAAACAGACCATAGTACTAAGACTTGTTATAGAACGGCTTTGATTGACAGCCAGATTTAGCAGTTATGACTGGACTATTATGGACCAATCAAACTGGATTTAAAGATGATTGGTGGATAGACTGGCTAATGCAAGGACTTGGAAACAAGCCAATCTGAAATATTTTAGTGGCTCATAAAACTGAATAAAAGGTAGACAGGCGGCAGGCAAAAGACAGTCAAGATGGGGAAGCAGGAGAAAATCAGTTCAAAAGAATGAAAACTAAAAGAGAAAAAACAGCACAGAAGAAAAATCAGTAGCTGCAGTGACAGAACAGAATGAGAGTAGAGAGAGGAAAGAGCAGAGAGAGGAGAGAGTATGGAGAGTAAACATGGTAGCTATAGTGTAAAATATAGCTAGAAATAAGATTAATGAGTATGTGTCTGTAGATTTGGGTTAGTAAGAGGTGTTTTGGTGTTATGAATCTTACATAACTGTGTAAGTAAAAGTTTAAGACTGCGGTCAGCAACTTCAGGCAACCAATCACTACATGCAGAATACAGCCATTAAGTATTGCTTTAACGATATGTTTATGGTTTGGGTACTTTTAACCTGTACCTAAGGATTGTGCTAAGGCAGTGGCTCCCAACCTGTGGTCTGTGGATCCCTGGGGGTCGATGGAAAGTTTTTAAAAAGTAAAGATTGTGGGCCCAATCCTTACTTTTCTTTTCCTTTTCTGTGGGGAGGGGAGGAAGCAGCTATGTGTGCTGGGACGTGGCTTACTTTTAATTCCATTCTCGAGAAGCTAAGGGAATATGGGGAAAGTGTTTGCATGCCTTTCATGCCTGGCTGGTGTGTAAGAAGCATGCACGGGTATGCAAGTACTTTCCCCTCGCTCCCTTAGCATCCAGGGAACAGGATCAAAAGCAAGCTGCAACCTGGAGCGCAGGGGGACAGCAGCCAATGGGACCCAAGAAGATCCGTACCCCGCAGTCTGCACATCCCTCAGCCCAGGCCGAAGCTGACAAGCTGCAAATGTACTTTGGAGTCAGCTTATAAATAGGTCAATCATTTTTTACCATTTTTTTCTCTTTTTTGAATATGTCACCCCACTTGAACCATTCAAAAGCTATTAGAGTGGCAGGAAGGATTTAGGTGGGCTAGCAAAAATGGCTCATTTGGGGGGTCCATGAAATTTTAATAGATTGAAAAGAGGTCCGTTTGCTCAAAAAGGTTGGGAACCACTGTGCCAAGCAACGTACGTTTGTTTGGATTTAGGCTTGGTTTAATTGTATCAGGGAAGATTGGGTACACTAAAAAAGTAAATATTTTGTTTTGGAAGAACTGCTGAGGGGAGGGATCAATTAATTGTATTTGGGGGCTGTATCCATGTCCTCTCATGAGTAACAAGTCTAAGCTGGACATGGAAGATTTTCCTTTATATGTTCGCTGCAAAACCCTGAAAATGCCTATGGTGGAACCTCTTTCACCATACGATAACAGAGAAATGGGTCAACTGAAGAGAACCTTTGGTATACCCAGGAAGGAATAATAGATGAACTATTGTGAGGGTACCCTGGGTCTGCTTTGAGGGCTAATAATGCCACAGAGAACCTGAAATAATTCCACGAATGCAGTTAACTTCTTAATATAGTGAAGGCCTAATTTTCTTCTCATATACAGATGTGTAAATCAAAAGGACCACTATTGAAGCTAATGTAATTAAACTGCCATAAAATCAATGTAAAAGGAAAGTCAGGCTCATAGTATTATATTAAGATTGAGTTGTATAGAAAGAACAAGTCTCAGAGAGCTAGCCTATGACTCTCTTTTATGAAAGAGGAAAATTATTCCTCTGATATTATAGACTTTTCCCATATTGACACAAGTTCTTACTTTTATTAAGAGGATAAAGACTGTTTCCTTCCTCCCCTCCACTCCAAGAAATCAGTACAGCAATTGGAAAAAATTCCAATGTATTATCTTTTTTTTTTCTCTTGGAACCATGGGTCACTCAGGGTGCGTCTACTCAGCCAAGTTATTTTGGAATAACAGCCATTCTGAAATAACTATGCAAGCGTCTACACAGCAATAGCGTTATTTCAAAAATAATTTTGAATTAATGGGTGGCTTATTATGACTTCTGTAAACCTCATTCTGTGAGGAATAACGCATCTTCTGAAACAGTTATTCGAAATAGGGGCTATGTAGACAGGGCCGCTGCAGTTATTTTGGAATAAGGGGCCTCCAGTCCTTCCCAAGGTGCTCTGCTGGCTGCTCTATTCACACTCAGCCAAACTCTATATTCCCTCCCCTTCCCCTGGAGCTCTTAAAGCTGCAGCCTCAGCAGAAAGGGCTTGTGGCTAGCAGGGGGCCCTGACAGTCCTGAGCCACCTAGCAGCTACCACTGCCTCAAATTTGCCCAAGATGAGCCAGTCCACTGATCCCTGCTAGCCCTTCACTGCTCCCAAGGAGCACTCAGAGAACTTCCAAGAGCCTGCCTGGGGCCAAAAGAGGCATGAGCCTTCCTGGTCTTGTGTGGAGATCCTGGACCTTATTAAGGTCTGAGGTGATGAGACCAACCTCCAGGATCTCTGCACCAGATGCAGGAATACAGACATCTATGGCTGGATGGCCAAGAGCCTGGCCAACAAGGGGCACATCAGCACATAGGAGCAGGTGCGGATGAAGGTTAGGAGCTCCACCAGTCATATGCCAGGGCCAGGGAGGGAAGCTCCTGCTCTGGGGCAGAACCCCACACCTGCCCTTATTTCAAAGACCTGGACCGCATCCTGGGAGGTGGGGCAGTCCCTTCACCACCCACCCCCACTTGTGGACTCCAGGCTCGAGATACATATCGTTGTCCTCACAGGGGAGAGAGACAAGCAGGGAGAGGTGGCAGAGAGGGAGGAGCTGAACGAGGCCAGCACCATAATCCTTCTGACCCTGGAGTCGATACCCCTCCATGTGGACGACCCCTCCATGCAGGCATTGTCCGAGGCCAGGGAAGGAACATCATGTGAGTGCCATCACATTCCCTTCACACAGGGGGTGGAGGTGATGGGCTCAGAGGGGTAGTTGGCTGCCCCTTGCTTGGCCCTTGCTGCCCGGGGATCGCTCAGCAGCTTGTGCACATGGGAGCACGTGTTGCTCAGCTACTGGCCACACAGCCCCAGCAGACTGTCTCAGAGGAGCCTTGTGCTATTGGCTACCGGGTGTCTGGAGAGGCCTGCCATGCTTGTGACCACAGGATGGGATGCCCTCCCAGGGTGGGGGACTCTCCCTCCACAAGCCAACTCTAGAAGGAGGCTGAGGACACACACACACACACACACACCAGTCCTGCACACAGGCATGCTCACACTCTTGGGGCAGCACCCATTCCCAGGGATATCTGGCTTCTATAGCAATGGGCCCACTGTCCAGAGAGCACATGGTCTTGCTCCAAGCACATCACCTTCGACTGAGCCAAGAACTGTCACTCTCAGCTCACAGATGATGGCAAGGCTGCAGGGACAGTATCCCCTGGGATGACTGACTATCTCTCTTTATTGAGGGGGATGGTCGACACCACCTGGGACAGCCTTTCAAACCCAAGGAACATGCTGGTTCCAGAGACCCATGGATGACTTCCAGAGGGAGCATCTCCCGACACTCAATCCCTGGAGCAGACCATTGACCGCAGGCTCCAGGAAGACATCCAGCTGTGGCAAGACACCTGGCAGAAGCTGCTGGAGCAGGGCCACTCCATGTGCGTGGCTGTTCAATCTCTCATTGCCAGCATGCCTGCTCCTGCTCCTGCTCCTGCTTCTGCTCCCACTCCTCCCACCTCTCCCCCAACATTCTCCCCTCCCTGTGGCCACCGTGGTCCCCGTACCTATGGCGGTGAGATCAGCAGAGCCAGCCACAGCCCTGAGCCTCTCTTCAGCCCTCCTCCCACTTCCAGCTCATTCCTTCCTCCTCCAAGGTTCTCCTTCTCCCCCCTCCTCCCCACTCTCCCATGCCCTCCCCCAGGTTCTTTCCCTGGTCTCTCCCCAGTTTCTTTAACCCCAAATAAAAAGAAACAGAAAATAAAAAAATGTTTGTTTATTGTCTCAGCAGGGAAGGGGAAAAGGGAAAGGTTATTGGAGGAAAGGCAGAGAGGGGAGATTCAGAGTCTCCTAGTGGGGCAGCCCAGGGGAGAGTGTCACTGGGCCTCGGGGAGAAACTCTCCCTCAGGGCCTCCAGCACAGAGCTCACAGATGGACTTGCTGGATGTTAGCAGTGCTTAGCTGCTCAAAGGCCCTGACAATGCAGTCACCCTTCGCCCTCCCACCCCAGCAGGAATGCCTCCCCCTTCCACTCACACACATTGTGGAGCACACAATATGCACCCCTAAGCCCATCTCCCCTTTCCCTAGGGAACTCCATTCCTACAGTCCTTTCCCCCCCCCCCTCCGCTTGGAACAGTAGCTGGAGAATTCCATACCTGCATGAGCACAGCCCCGACGGTCGATCTGTCCATGTCAAACGGGTACCCGACAGATCGGTAGCTATCTGGCATGGCGAGCTTCCAGAGAGCGATGGCAGCCCACTTCTGCAGGTCTCATGTTAGCATTCTGTCACCTGAGGGCAGGGGAGAGCCACTCACAGAGCTCCAGAAATGTGTCCTTCCTCATCCTGAAATTTTGGGGCCATTGCTGGTCTCCCCACTGCTCAATGACAATCTGGTCCCACCAATCAGCACTGGTGTCCAGATGCCAGAGGTGGTGGGGCATGGTGTGCAGGGGAGGGTGGGCAGGATCCAGCTGCATGAGCCATGCCCACTGAGATCCAAGGAGTGTCTCCCAGAAGACCTGAGGGTTGGGTTCCCGCAGAACCTGGGCTGCAGCCTGCCAAAACTGCTGCATGCGTTGCAGCACAAGCTGCAATAGCCAAAGGCTGCCCAGAGGCAGCTCCAGCTCCATATCTAGAAAACTGAGGTGTCCACAAAGGCAACCATAGGAGGCAGAGGAAAAGGCTTTACTGCACCTCAAGGAGGTAGGCAAAGAGAAAAAGCCTGAGACACTGCTGTACAGGAGGGTCCCTTGAAACAAGAACCTCAGATAGCCTCAGGCAGCAGCCACATGAAGTAACTGCTGACCTGATGCCCTGCCTTAACTGGTTCCTGGTGGCCTTAAATGCGAGTTAGCACTGTATTTCGAAATAGTTAAGTGCTATTTTGATGCGCATTTGTGTGTAGACGCGCTTTTTCGAAATAAACTATTTCAGAAGACATCTTCCAGAACAGCTTATTTCAAAATAAATGTGCAGTGTAGATGTAGCCTCAGTGACTAAAGTCAACAAAGATAACACTTAGGCAATCCAGTTTATCTCAGCTAACCTATAGAGCAGAAGTGGGCAATAATTTTTGATGGAGGGGCCACTCCCAAGATTTTAGAAAGTGGTCGAGGGCCACACTCTTTCATGGTATTAATGGAGGAGATGTGGGGTCTGGAATGAAGGTTGGGTGCAAAAGGGAGCTTGGGGTAAGGTACTGGGTTGCAGGAGGAAGACTGGAGTCTGGGAGGGCATTTGGGTGAAGGAGGGTGATTGTGATCTAGGGCAGGGGACTGGAGTGCAGGGCTTTGGGATGTGACCAAGGGTAGGAGGGGATTGTGATCTGGGGAAGAAGATTGGGGTGCCAGATCTAGGAGGGGGTATGGGTGTAACAGGGGAATAGAGGGTTTGGTTATGTTGAGTGGGGAGACAGAGGGTTGGGGCAGGAAAGGGCTGGGGTGCCAGGAGCAGACTGTGGCCAAGAGACTTATCTGTCATCTGCAAACTAGCCTGCCTGCCTGCCTGCCTGCCTGCCTGCAGAGCTTCAAATGTTTCCCAGCCAGCCAGTCTGCCTGCTTGCCTGGCCATGTGCTTCACTGAATAACTAAGCCAAAGGGGGGAGGGATTCTTCTGGCTTCTTCCAACAAGCAGCTCCCATTGGCTGGTTTCTGGCCAGAAACTGGCCAATGGGATTGTGCTGGGGATGGAGTGGGTCCTTCTCCCCTCCCCTCCAGTTTTAAAACAAAAATGGACCCCTGCAGCCGCATTTCTGCACAGTGTGTGGGGCTGCAGAGCAAGCAGGGAAGCCTGCCTGGGGCTCCCGGCTGTCTCCATGGGCTGTATTTGGTGGCTTGGTGGGCCACCAAGCCTGCTATAGAGTGAAGACATAAAGCACTACATGTAGGTCTATGTGAGATGGATATCAATGGAAGACAGACTGAGGTCTATTAGAGGCATAAACAGTTCTTTTGCTGGCCTTAATTTAAAAGCAAATAACATTGCTATGAGTTAAGAATTGCCTGGCTAATTACTCCAGCTACTTTTAATAATCTATCTGTTTAACTCAATATACAATTTATATTAAAGCAATTTCTCACCCATAGGAAGGAACAGTTTCTGTTCCTTAACTAAGATTATTCACCCTTCTGTTGGGGTGCTAGAAGGATTTGATAGGTAACAGCTGTTAAGTAGGTTGTGCAGTTTGAGCTACTGCAATTAGATAAATGCTATCCAGACTGAAGCAACTCTCTTAAATGGCTGTCAATATACAAAATGTGTTGGTGCTACAGTATTTAGACCTTTAGCAAATGTCTGGAAAACACTGCACTTCTTTTAGGTAATGATGTCCAACCATATCATTCCAGGATATTTCTGTGGGCATGTTGTGGGGGGAAGGGATTATAAAGAAAACCATCGGCTATAATAGGAAAGGTAAGACTACAGTGTTCCCTATAAGCTGGGCTCTTGAGTTGCCACTCAGGAGAGATTCAGATACCTCTCCACTGATTAGTAAAGCGCCCACAGATCAATTTTTGTTTTTAGTGCACATTTACACATGCCTCAATGCACATAAACATTTATTCTGCACATGGATGGGAAAACACCCATTTATGGATGGAAGAGAGTAGAGGGAACAGCCTCACTTATGTTCAAACTAGCTAGGGCCAGGGATGCAACAGAAATCCAGATAATTTAGCTGCATTACAGAGGCACCTATCTCTGTACTATAAGGTTTCTAAGGTGGAGGAAAATCATTTGCTCCTCCTGGTAACAAGTGAATCATACAGTATTGTCACTGAGTTTAGAATAAGAATGCCCCATTCTAGCTAGACAGAAAGAGAAGAAATAAGATCCTATCAGACGAGGAATAAAATCAAGGTTTCTTATTTTCAAAGAAAACTGGAGTTAAACAAGAGGCTGGAAAAGAACAGCATTTGGCAGCACAGGGAAGATGTATATTGCATGGCCAACATGAAACCTCAGGGCCCCAAACATTAGCTGAGTAAGCCACAAAATTAGAAGCAGAAGGTATGCATATTAGGCAGACTCCCTAGACAGATCAAAGAGGTGTGTACACCAACATAGCTAATTAGAGTTGGAGGAGCAGGTAAATCCTACATTTGAAAGCCTGAGGTAGTAAAATGAAGGGAGAAAAAAGACTTTATAGTGAAATGTAAAGCTACACATGCTCAGCAAAAACATTAACCACATTTTAAAAACCTGCAATTTAACACACTTTACTAGGAAGGTTGGGAGAACTATAAATTCACCCTTCTAAGGTAAGGAAAACCACCAAAGTACTGAGCAGGCCTTCTATTTATGTTTTCCTGGTTGAAATATATTGGTCCAGCTCTTCAGCTGGCAAAAATCAGTTTGACTTTAATAGAGCTGCAGTTCCAGTGGCATAGCGAGGGGGGGCAGTTTCCCTTCGAGAGCCACACTAGAGGGGCACCAGTTTAGTCCCCCTCCACTCTCCCTGTCTTCCCTCAGTTCGCTTGCTCCTTCTCCGCCCGCCACCGGTGGCTGGAGCCTCCTCCCCACCTCTCTACCCCCAGCCTGACCCTCCTCCATCTCTGCTGGAGGGTTAGTGCGTGTGGGGGCCCGGCCCCAAACTAGAGAGGGTGGGGGAAGATGTGGAACAAGCTCCCCCCACTCCTCCTAGGGTCGGGCTCAGCCGTGAACCAGGTTCAGGGCCCCGCCACAGCGGCAGCCGGGGAGGGGCGCATAACACCCTCACTACGTCTCTGTGCAATTCATGTCTCTTGAGGATCTGGACCATTCCTAACATGCAGGTGCTTGTGAAATGAATACTTTACCTTAGATAACTTACCCTTCCTGCTTGGTACCTTACCACTGTTGTTGTAATTATGTTATTGTGAGTCCACTGTAGAGTACTGAACTACGTAACTAAAGCATTAGCTTTTGTTTGCCTCCAATCATCCATTATTCAAAGCAGGTCCCCAAAAGCTTTTACTCGCTCCCCCTTTCCTCATTTAGTATTCCTACAGCTTCCTGTCAAAGCAAGCATAACCAAATTGACCCAATTAAAAGCAGCGGAGGTCTAAGACCTGACCCTAAGCTATTCCCTAATTGATAGCTCTTCATTCCCACAAGTACAGTCTGTAATTTCAAACAGCTGTTTATCCTTTCCTATGTTCTGTACTGTGTCACTGTCTGAATGGACAATGTCAAGTGCCACCATTTAGCCCCACATTTTATCTTGTATTAAACTGAAGGGAGTACTAACTGGATTGTTAGTTCCCATAAATAAAAAAATAAAGACAATAACCATAATATAAAAACTATGTGAATCCTAGTAAAATAGAATATGCTATTTTTATAGTGAGCCTGATGTCATCAGTCATTATGGGGAACAAGAAAAGGAAGAAAACAAAAAGATCCCACATTAATATTAGTTCCATCAGAAGTACAGGACCAATCAATGCTTCCCCAGGCAGTGTTCACGGACGAGATACATGAAAAGTGAGCACTCTCCTCCAGGGCTCCCTCCTTTCCCTATTTAAGTTCATAGACTGATGGTAGGTTTCCACACTTCAGCCCTTTTCTGGCTAGCCCTATACCAGTACCAACTATTTCTGCTCAGCTGGGCTCCAACCTCAGCTATGGATTGCTTCTCAAACCTAATTCCCCCTCACATGTTGCCAGCCAGGTTACTTGGACCTTTCTGAGCCCCGCTAACCCCTTTCCAGACATTGTGGAGTGAACACACCATCACATGTAGGCATCAGGTGTCCATTTGCAGTGCGACGTGAGTTGCTGTATTGGTCTGCAGCTTATGCCTTCTGTTGGTGTTATTCCCATCCAGAATTGCTATCCATGAGACTTTTTTTATCCTGGTAGGCCTTTAAAATAGTTTCTTAGCACTCTTGACAGTACTTCTGCACTGCTATTAGATTGGCTATGATGCAGAGAAAATGTAGTATATTCAAATTCTGCTCATGCTGCAAACTATGCACATTCTTCATGGGAAATATGAGGTCCATTAGCTTTAAGAGACTTTGGAATTCCACGCCAGGTAAACTAATCTTTGCAGCATTCAATTATATAGTCTCCTGTTGTACGCAAGGGATTTATTTCCCAGTAATCTGAATAGTAAGCAACCATCATAAAATGTCCTTTATTTCCTCATCTATGTAAGCCCATGCCTAGCTTTCTCTGTGGTTGATCAGGTATGTCATGCATCTTGACTGGTTCCATTTGTTGATTTGCTAAGAATTCATTGCAGATAGTGCACAGTCAACCTGTATCAGTGCAAGACACCCAAGATGACCTATATTGACCAAAACAGGTTTTTTGTATTTATTTTTCCAGTACATCAGAGTAAAAAATGAGCTCTTTTACTCAGGATAAATGAAACTCAATTAGCTATTAATGATTAGGTTGCCTAGGCCCTCTGGCTTGCCTGTATTTTGAGAGCTGTCCATCTTTGATGTGAATAGGAAAAGGGAACAAGCAGAAGGATCCCAACCTCAGACCAGCACTGACAGTTTTCAAGATGATCTCTCCATTTATTATAGAAAAACTTGACACCACACTTTCTGCAGCAGAACTTCCTGGAAAAACTTGTAAAATTAGATAGGTTAATTAGATCTTTCAGATTACATATTCAGAAAGGGGAATGTCAACTGAGGGGAAAGGCTCAACAGAAAGTGAGCATAAAGCTAACATGGGGATGTAAAATAGACCCAGTTTAAATAGCTATTTAATCCTTTCTTAAATCAGTAAATCCAACAGCTTTTCTTAGCTTTGTTTAAAGGACATCTGTGGTTCCTGGTTAACCTTGGACAACTGATAGCCAGATTGGACTCTTTTTTCAGCTAAGACAGTATCAGCATATCTTCCTAGCACTCAGTATTTTTGATAACGTGTATAAATCAATATGATGATCAGCAGAGGATGCATTTGAATGAATAGCAATGAATACTGCTGTAGTATATAAATCATGCTGTATTTATGTGCTTTGCTTTTCCTATTTTATGCAAAATGCCCATCTAAATTTTATTAGTTCTAAATCTAAAGAGATAATGCTGGATTTCTTAGCTGACTATAATCAAGGTATGCATCCTACTTAAAATGTATTTTAAGTGCACAGATTTAGTATCCATGAGGAAGTGCTGGGAATGGAAATCTCAGCAGTCAAAAAAGCAAACAAAATGTTAGGAGTCATTTTAAAAGGGATAGAGAATAAGACAGAAAATATCTTATTGCCTTTATATAAATCCATGGTATACCCACATCTTGAATACTGCGTACAGATGTGGTTGCCTCATCTCAAAAAATATATCTTAGCATTGGAGCGGCTGACAAAGGCTTCCCTTGTCGACCGTGGCATGTCCAGACTGCCCCACTGTGCCACCCAACAGCTGATGGGCACAGAGCAGCAGCCATTTTGATATTATTATTTAAATCGCCGCTTCATTTTCCTATGTCTAGTAAACTCATCTACATGGCTCCGTCGACGGAGCCATGTAGTCGAGACACACCCTAAGTGGTGGGATCTTATATCACCTATGGAAGGTGAGGATCCCCTAGTAGGTCAATCTATATTTCACTGTGGTTTGATAGCCTGCCAGGCATATTAACTGGAATCTCCTTCATGGAGTCATGAGCACAGGCATAAACCTGACATGGCTCGCCCCCTTTCCTTCTTAACCCCCATGCTCCAGAAGCTCAATAGGTGATGCTCCACACCTTCTCTTCACATCTCGTCACAACAATCCATCTGTTGCCCCAAGAAGTGGTAAGACTTCCTCATCAACCCCATACCAGAGGAAGGGTGCTGGGTGAACACGTTCTGTGATTGTGGGGCCTATTCCACTCCTCCCTAAGGTCATGTGTCCAGACAGATTTCCTCTGGGCTGCACCCACTGGCTCCGTGGATGCCTTCAAGGAGCAATCGGCATGGTCTGGAGTTCTCTACACGGTGTTCCCTTCTGATTCCCTGATTTTGGCCCTATGACCTCACTCCCATCCCGGTTTTCCATGAGTTGTCACCCTGTACTTATTTGGGCTCTGATTTTAGTAGCCTCTCTCCTTAGACTGGGGGGAGAGGGGAAGGAGCCTTTAGATGTGCATTGGCTCACAGCTGCCCATACTCTAGATGTTCAATAGGTGATGCTTCATAGCACTCTGCACTGAAACTCAATCTTCCTCTGGTTCTTGCATCACGGTGGGCTTAGACAGCAAATTGGCGTCCAGATGCCTAAAGGGAGCAGCAGTGTACATGCCCAGAGGAAGAAACAGGTGTTCAGAGAAATTTTACAACAGAAAAGTAGGTGCTAAGTGAATTCAGGATTCAGAAACAGCTGAGCAGGAGTTTTGTGATTTGCATTTATTCCCATGGATCTTTTGGCATCCAGGCCTGTATCTAGGAGCACAATAAGTATACTTTGGAAAGCAAAATCTGACACATCTTCCAACCAGCCTTAATCCATTTTTGCATGTCATTAATATTCTGTATAACTATTATTAACATTTCTATCTCCCCATGAACTTTCCTCACTTTTAAGAAATCTATCCCATAAACCAGGTCGATATGCAGTGGAGACACATGCCTTCTAGCTGACAGGTCTGTCACCAGTCACCCTTCTCACCCTTAATGGCTGTGGAGCTTAAGCTTGCTGTTCCTCTCTGTCTTATCTGCTTCACTGAGTTCTGATTGCAGCTGTCAGATAGGAGTTCATTCTTCAGGTGCTCAGTTCCATTTGCTCTCTTTCCAACTGTCAACCAGTATGTTCTCCAAGAAGGAATCTGCAGCTTACACACTAGATCATTCACTGATGTAAAACCGCATTGAACGTTGGACTCGTAGGAGCTAGGGCAATGCGTGCCAGTTGAGAATATGGGCCTCATCTAAGGTGACCAGATATCCTGATATTATCGGGACTGTCCTGACATTGGGGGCTTTATCTTGGGCAACTACCTCCTTCTGCCCCACCCCCCAAAAAAGTGCCCTGACTTTTCACACTGGCTATCTGCTCACCCTAGCCATTGATACCATTCATCAGTGCTTAACTGCCCCAATGTCAGTTGGCCTTCATGGAGTCCCATGGAGCTGGGTTGCCATGTAAACTCTACACATCTGCCATGAGGATTGCTTCTTCCTCTCTAGGAACCACATCTGCCTCTGCAGTTACCAACCTACCTGTCCCTTGGAGAATGTATAACAGGTCTGATTTTGACCCCAACACCGGGCAATAGCAAAATGCAGTCTTGAGAGTGAAAATACAAGCCCTCTGAGCCAGATCTTCCACCTGTGAAAATTGTCAGAGTTCAAGTGAAATCCGTGGAACTACGACACTTTGTATCTGCCAAGGTCTAGTCCTCCATAGAATCATAGAATCATAGAATAATAGGACTGGAAGGGACCTTGAGAGGTCATCGAGTCCAGCCCCCTGCCCTCAAGGCAGGATCAAGCTCCGTCTACACCATCCCTGACAGATGTCTATCTAACCTGTTCTTAAATATCTCCAGAGAGGGAGATTCCACCACCTCCCTTGGCAATTTATTCCAATATTTGACCACCCTGACAGTTAGGAATTTTTTCCTAATGTCCAATCTAAACCTCCCCTGCTGCACTTTAAGCCCATTACTCCTTGTCCTGTCCTCAGAAACCAAGAGGAACAAATTTTCTCCTTCCTCCTTGTGACACCCTTTTAGATATTTGAAAACCGCTATCATGTCCCCCCTTAATCTTCTTTTTTCCAAACTAAACAAGCCCAGTTCATGAAGCCTGGCTTCATAGGTCATGTTCTCTAAACCTTTAATCATTCTTGTCGCTCTTCTCTGTACCCTTTCCAATTTCTCCACATCTTTCTTGAAATGTGGCGCCCAGAACTGGACACAGTACTCCAGCTGAGGCCTAACTAGTGCAGAGTAGAGCGGCAGAATGACTTCACGAGTTTTGCTTACAACACACCTGTTGATACAACCTAGAATCATATTTGCTTTTTTTGCAACAGCATCACACTGTTGGCTCATATTCAACTTGTGGTCCACTATGACCCCTAGATCCCTTTCCGCCATGCTCCTTCCTAGACAGTCGCTTCCCATCTTGTATGTACGGAACTGATTGTTCCTTCCTAAGTGGAGCACTTTGCATTTCTCTTTATTAAACCTCATCCTGTTTACCTCTGACCATTTCTCTAACTTGCTAAGGTCATTTTGAATTATGTCCCTATCCTCCAAAGAAGTTGCAACCCCACCCAGTTTGGTATCATCTGCAAACTTAATAAGCGTACTATCTATCCCAATATCTACATCATTGATGAAGATATTGAACAGTACGGGTCCCAAAACAGACCCTTGAGGAACTCCACTTGTTATCCCTTTCCAGCAGGATTTAGAACCATTAAGAACAACTCTCTGACTACGGTTATCCAGCCAATTATTCACCCACCTTATCGTGGCCCTATCTAAGTTATATTTGCCTAGTTTATCAATAAGAATATCATGCGAGACCGTATCAAATGCCTTACTAAAGTCTAGGTATATGACATCCACCGCTTCTCCCTTATCCACAAGGCTCGTTATCTTATCAAAGAAAGCTATCAGATTAGTTTGGCATGACTTGTTCTTCACAAACCCATGCTGGCTATTCCCTATCACTTTATTACCTTCCAAGTGTTTGCATATGATTTCCTTAATTACCTGCTCCATTATCTTCCCTGGGACAGACGTTAAACTGACCGGTCTGTAGTTTCCTGGGTTGTTCTTATTCCCCTTTTTATAGATGGGCACAATATTTGCCCTTTTCCAGTCTTCTGGAATCTCCCCTGTCTGCCATGATTTTTCAAAGATCATAGCTAAAGGCTCAGATACCTCCTCTATCAGCTCCTTGAGTATCCTGGGATGCATTTCATCAGGACCTGGTGACTTGCTGACATCTAACTTTCCTACGTGATTTTTAACTTGTTCTTTGTGTATCCTATCTTCTAAACTTACCCTCTCTCTGCTTGTATTCACTACGTTAGGCACACCTCCAGACTTCTCGGTGAAGACCGAAACAAAGAAGTCATTGAGCATCTCCGCCATTTCCAAGTTCCCTGTTACTGCTTCTCCCTCTTCACTAAGCAGTGGGCCTACCCTGTCCTTGGTCTTCCTCTTGCTTTTAATGTATTTATAAAAGGTCTTCTTGTTTCCCTTTATGCCTGTAGCTAGTTTGATCTCATTTTGTGCCTTTGCCTTTCTAATCTTGCCCCTGCATTCCCGTGTTGCTTGCCTATATTCCTCCTTTGTTAGTTGTCCTAGTTTCCATTTTTTATATGACTCCTTTTTTATTTTGAGATCGTGCAAGATCTCCTTGTTAAGCCAAGCTGGTCTTTTGCCATATTTTCTATCTTTCCTACACAGCGGAATTGTTTGCTTTTGGGCCCTTAACAACGTCCCTTTGAAATACTTCCAACTCTCCTCAGTTGTTTTTCCCTTCAGTCTTGCTTCCCATGGGACCTTACTTACAAGTTCTCTAAGCTTATCAAAATCTGCCTTCCTGAAATCCATTACCTCAATTGTGCTGGTCTCCCTTCTACCTTTCCTTAAGATCATGAACTCTATTATTTCGTGATCACTGTCCCCTATACTGTCTTCCACTTTCAAGTTCTCAACTAGTTCCTCCCTATTTGTTAAAACCAAATCCAGAACAGCTTCTCCTCTGGTAGCTTTTTCAACCTTCTGAAACAGAAAGTTGTCTCCAATGCAGTCCAGAAACTTATTGGATAGCCTGTGCCTCGCTGTGTTAGTTTCCCAACATATGTCTGGATAGTTGAAGTCCCCCATCACCACCAAATCTTGGGCTTTGGATAGTTTTGTTAATTGTTTAAAAAAGGCCTCATCCACCTCTTCCACCTGGCTAGGTGGCCTGTAGTAGACTCCTAGCATGATATCACCCTCGTTTTTTACCCCTTTTAGCTTAACCCAGAGACTCTCTACACAGCTATCTCCTACATTCATCTCCACTTCAGTCCAAGTGTGTACATTTTTAATATACAAGGCAACCCCTCCTCCCTTTTTTCCCTGTCTGTCCTTCCTGAGCAAGCCGTACCCTTCCATACCAACATTCCAATCATGCGTCCCATCCCACCAGGTTTCTGTAATACCAATGATATCATAGTTGTATTTATTGGTTAGCAATTTCAGTTCTTCCTGCTTATTACCCATACTTCTCGCATTTGTATATAGGCATCTAAGATACTGATTTGATCTTGCCTCCCTGTTGTGCCCTGACCCTCCTTTCTCCTTCCCATTATAGGCCGTAGTCCCCCCCATTTCCAACCCATCTCCCAGTCCCGCACATGCAGCACTTACCTGTGGGCTTTGTTCACCTGCCCCCAACAAACCTAGTTTAAAGCCCTCCTCACAAGGTTAGCCAGTCCATCTTTCTCTCTCACACGTTAAAGCAAAGCCTCTTCTCTCTCATCATTTAATGTAAATCTTCCCTTTGTTAAAAGCAGTCAGTTCTACTCCTAGTTTGTTTACAGACTATTCATACAGTGGAGTGTCTGCATTTGTAAAATGCCCAAATTACCTGTGTTTTTCCTCTTATACTTTAATCCAAAACTTACTGACAGAATTGTAAATCACATACTCCATCAGTGAATTAACAACAAATTTCACACCAAAGAAGAATATTCTTTAAATTGGAAGGCTGCATTTAATTGTGCCTTTCACATACTGTACTATGCCTTGTAGTTCATGGTAGCCAGCTAAATTCATAGCATAATATAAATAGCATATCATCATGTGACTAGTAAAGAGCAACAGAAATCTAAACGGCAGCATTCTTGTTCTGCAGAATGTAACAATAAAATGTAGCCTCAGATTTTTTAATGCAGTGTTTATGGTTTTATGGTGTTGAAAATCAACCCCTCTTATCAGGGAGAAATAAGTCTTTAAGAGCAGGGCATTTTTCAGCAGCAATATTGAGACAAACAGATACATATCTGAACCTGCATGACACTTCATGATAAACATACAAATGAGATACGAGATAAATCCTTTCTGAACAAAGATTTTAAAATGGAAAGTAACCACAAAGGATCATAAAAAATCTAGATCGTATTATCTATTCAGAGCCAATCAGGAAGGCATAGCTAAGCATGAGGAGAGAGCAGAAAAACCTGTACTTCTGATGCTCTTTACTATTTAAAATGTAATTAGATGCCATATGCACACGGAAAGACAGCTTTAAAATGCCATTGAATGGGATTTGGTTGAGGCTAAATGATCAGTTTTAATTAGGAATGGACAAATTCATTTAAAAAAAATATAAGTAAGTCCAAACACTAAACCATACTTAAACATTTGTGTAATGAAACAAAGCAGGTAGAATTCTATATAAATACATTACATTTTACTGCTTTAGTAATACAATAAATTATATAAAAGAAAGTAACAATATGGCAAAAATTAGCTGATGCCCCTAGTTTATAAATATTTTGAGATTTTTGCTTCAGAACAGTTAAAACAAAAAAAATCTAATCCAAGCTCAACAGTCTGAGTACAGTTCAGGAAAATGGTCCATTTCGGTGGTCAGCAATGTATTTCCCCTTCAACATCTAAACTGAAAATGGCTTAGCTAGTTAGTGGAGATGGACGAAAGCCATTTTCAACATTGCTACAGAAAACATGATGGACAGTGTTCCACCAAGGGTACGTCTAGACTACATGCCTCTGTCGCCAGAGGCATGTAGATTAGGCTACCAGACATAGTAAAATGAAGCGGCGATTTAAATAATCGCCGCTTCATTTAAATTTACATGGCTGCTGCGCTGAGCCGACAAACAGCTGATCAGCTGTTTGTCGACTCAGCGCGATAGTCTGGACGCGTGGGTGTCGACATCAAAGGTATTTGTCGACCACCCAGGTAAGCCTCCTGGGACGAGATTTACCTGGGGGGTCGACAAATACCTTTGATGTCGACACCCACGCGTCCAGACTATCGCGCTGAGCCGACAAACAGCTGATCAGTTGTTTGTCGGCTCAGCGTGGCAGCCATGTAAATTTAAATGAAGCGGCGATTATTTAAATCGCCGCTTCATTTTACTATGTCTGGTAGCCTAATCTACATGCCTCTGGCGACAGAGGCATGTAGTCTAGATGTACCCTTAGTCTCTACATTTTTTTAAATGTAATGGTGTTATCTTCTACACTGCACCTAAATCATTTTCGGTATCACTTGACCCAGATCCTGGAGAACCCACTGCTGATGAACACTGTCTTCACCAGGTCCTTTTTTTAGTTTGGATAGTGCCTTAAGGGATTTTCCTGACGTTAAGTCTGGTATGTTGTACCATGTGCTATTTTCAAACTGCATCCTCCCTGGGTTCCCTTACATAAGGCTCCTCTGACTCAAGCTAGCTCTGGCATAGGGCTGCCAACTTTCTAATTGCACAAAACAGAACACCCTTGTCACACCTCTTGTCAAGCCTCTGCTGCAAGACCCCACACCACTTACTGTGTTCTCCCTCCCTCTGTTGCTTAGTCTCTCCTGCCTTCACTCACTCATTTTCACTGGTGGGGTTGTGGGGTGCAGGAGAGGTGCAGACTCTGGCTGGGGTTGCTGTATCCAGGGTGAAGCCAGAAATGAGGGGGTCAGGGTGAAGTAGGGGGCTTTGGGCTGCAGCAGGGATTGGGGTGCAGTGAAGGAAAGCCTCCAGCTGGGGGTATGGGCTTGGGAGTGAGGCCAGGGATGAGGGGTTTGGGATGCAGGAGCGGGATCAGGGTGTGGAGTCCAGAAGAGAGTTTGAGTGCAGAAGGAGTTTCAGAGCTGGGACAGGGACTTGGGGTACAGGAAGGGGTAAGGGCTCTGGATGGGAATGCTGGATCTGGGTATATCCAGGGATGAGGGCCTGGGATGCTTGAGGGAGTTCTGGTATGGGACCGAGGGATTTGAAGTGTAGGAGGGAACGAGAGGGGCAGGCTCCAGGCAGGACTTACCTCAAGTGACTCCCTGGAAGCAGTGACATGTTCCTTGGCTGCTAGGCCAGGCAGCTTTCAGCCAATTGTGCTGCAGAGCCAGTGCTCAGGGTGGTGGCAGCATGCAAAGCCCCCTGGCCACTTCTTCCCCTACAAGCCCAGAGACATCTCTCTGCTTCCAAGGAGTCATGTGGAGCCTGGTAGGGAGTGTTCCAGTCCCACTGCACCACCAAATGGACTTTTAATGGCCCAGTCAGTGGTGCTGACTGGTGCCCTGAGGGTTCCATTTAAAAAACTGAACATATGGCAACCCTATTTCTGGAGCATGCAAGATTTGAAAATATCAGCTATTCCAGCCCTGCTGTGATCCCAGGAAGGAATTAGAACATCAGGAAGACAGGGGAAGCTATGGAAACCAGAACCAGTATACGCCTGGATCCAGTTAAAAAGAGAAAGTGATAGAGGAAAGTAGAATAAAGGAATCCAAGGTGATGAAGAATAATAGCTGTTAGATCAAGATTTGAGAGGAGATTTGGCCTGGAGGAAAGTGCAGAATCAGGTCAGAGAATAAACTAACAGAGTTAGGCAGAAGTGAGGGAAGAAATGCAGCACAAGAATTGGGTGGAGGGGGGAGTATCTAATTTGTTTCAAGAAGAGAAATGGAGAAAGATGAAAAATAAGAAAAGCACTGTAAATAATTTGGAAAAGATTCCAAACTTTGGGAAGCTTATCTGATTTCACAACTTTTTGGGGCTCATTTATCATGAGTTTTAAAGTCTGTTCTGCTGTTTCTTCATTGAAGATGACCAATATTATGTATTCATTAATGTCACATGAGTCTTAACCAATTATTGCTAAAATGGTGAATATACATTTTCATCTACATGTCTTAATTATAGATGTATAATACGTTATACCTGAAGGCATACTACATTTTGAAGAAGTCACCATTTACAAATTATCTTTCCAATTTACTAGGTACCTTTATTTCCCATTTTTGGCTGAGCTCTGAAATACTACCATTCGCTTTTGTATTTAATCTATTTGATATATCTCTGTTTGGCTCATGGACAGATTAAAGCATGATTAATATGTCAAACGGTTCCAACAACCTATGTAATGTGTCTTGCCCTCATGAGCTTTCACTATTAGTACTTGTCCATATCCCTAGCTGTAGGGATAGCTAGTTCATTTAGGTTTAAAATAGAAACTAACCCAAACCTTGCCTGAAAGCTGTATTTTTCATTTGGCAAGCCTATTTTGACCAAGCTAAACTAGAAAAATGATGTGCCCAGAATCTCCCCTGTTCCTATTCACTCCCCTCTCCTGTCCCACACTCACCTACCCTCTTCTCTTTCTTCACACTGTCCTCCTGTTCCTCTGCTCCCCCTCACCCTCCTCACTATTCCTGTTTCCCACTCACTGCAAACCGCAGCCCTGCAAGTCCCCCATCCCTGAGATGCCAGATGATGGTGTCCGGTACTGTCACCTGACTTGTTGGTTTGCTGCTGCTTTTGGTATTCTGCACTCCGAAGAGATGTATTTCAGAGTTCCACAGCTTCCACCTATCTCCTCTATTGCAGCTGGACCAGCTGGCTGGGCGTGAGCCAAACTGAAAGCCATTGACAATGTTGCCATTGATCAGCTTTGGGCATGAACGTGTTGATAGCAACAGAACATTATTATCAGATCAGAGCTCTTTTTACTGCAGATGATTTTCACTTCTTTACATTTTTTTCAACCATATATTTCATGCAGGTTTGAAAATGGACTGATTCTCTCTCTTTTTTTCTTTTTTTCTTTTTTTTTTACCAGTATCTTGGTGACATTTTAAATAACCTTTATCAAAATTGTGTGAGATTGTCATTTAACAACTGTATTTGCCACAAAGTCTTGCTAATAATGCTGAATCCAATTTGAATATTTAAAAAAAACCCACTGCCTTAGCCAAAAATACAAAATTAAGTTGACAGTTATTTGTAACAAGTTTGGTTTGTGAGAGGAGTAGGCCAGTTTTCATCAGAGAAAAAATGTTGACTGGCTTTCCTATAGCCCTGTTACTGCTAAATAGACCGCTTATTCCATAAGCATGAGTGTGCTTACTTTGTTGAAACTGGTTTTAATAAAGTGCATGTGGCAAGTTTTCCACTACTGTAAACTTATGGTTTGTTTTGCTAAGAGCAAGTCAGACATAGGGGCACCACTTTATTAGTACTGTGTGAGGCAGTACTAATCCTAAGAACAGCCTGCCTGCAGTCAGGTGGCTAACTATCCACCCCTCCCCATGCAAGCCCCAGGAAATTTAAATCCCATTTCCTGCTGGCTGGCTTTTCAGTGTGAGTTCATTCAAGAGGATAGTGATTGTCTGGTTTCCACTACATGGTGGATGCATTGGATGAGGTACACAACACAGGGAACAACCTTACAAATCACGGTTCCCTACGTAGCACCCGTACACACACACACACTACCGCAAGCCGGCTCAGCATGCAGTGGTCTCATGGCGTTTTCCCAGGTGGCCAGCCAAACACTCCCTCACACTCGGACCACTGCAGAGCTATGGGATCTGATCAGTATATGGGGAGAAGAGTCTGTTCAGTTACAGCTGAGAGTGGCCCATAGGAAATGGACATGTACAGGCACATTTCTTTGATCCTTGTGTGAACAGGGGTATGAGCAGAACATGCTGCAATGCACAGCAAAGATTAAAGAACTCAGACAAGCCCATCACAGGGCTCATGAAGCAAACTGATGCTCCAGTGCTTCACCTGAAATTTCTATAAGGATCTGGATGCTATTCTTGGTGGTGACCTCACCTCTACCACCAAAAGCTCTTCGGAGGGCATAGAGGCAGTACACAGAGGACTGAACCCAGAGGATAAAATAATAGGTGAAGAGGTTGAGGTATATGGGGACCAGGGGCTTCCCCGGATGTCTCCAAGTGTGTCTGGAAGCTCTAAACTATTTTCCACTCCTAATGGTCATAGCCAGTCTCAGAATGTCTGCAAAGCCAGCCATGGTGTTGTGCACATTTCCCAGAGCGACGCTCCTCCATAGAAGAACATGATTTATTGCCCTGCACACGTGCAGTACAGCACCAATGGAAGACTTCCACACTCCAAACTGATTTGCAACTGACCGGTAGCAATCAGGAGTACCTCAATCTGGTGTTTTTGTGTCGCAAGTCAGGGGTCAGTTCAGCACACAGCCCCAGGACAGGTGCTTTATGCATCTTAAAGTTCTGGAGCCACTGATCTTCATCCCACACCTGCATGACAATGCAATCCCACCAATCAGTGCTGGTTTCCCTAGTCCAAAAGCACCACTCTACCCTGTACAGCTGCTCTGTGACTACCAGATATAATGACAGGTTGCTGCTGTCCGTATCACACACACTGTCAGGCTCCTCTGAGTCTTCTTCTCCTGTCAGTAACTTCAAGATTATATTTGCAACCATGTGCAATGTCCTCATGACAGTTAACAGAGCATATGAGAGAAATGCAGGATTCATTCTTTCTCACTGCAGATGTAAAAGTGCATAACAAAGAACAGTACACTGTATTTGGGGAAAAGGCCCTGTTACAGGGCAGACCGGGTCCTGAGGCCAGAAAAGAGCCATAGAGAAGTCCTTCAAGGAGGTTAGCGCAATTATGGATGAATCAACCAATCAGGGCCCAGCAAAGACTATAAAAAGAGCTGCAAAGCATAGCAGCAGTCAGTTGCAGCTCAGATCTAGTGAACTGAGGGAAAGCCCTGAGCTAAGAGCAAGGAACTGTCTCCAGGAGCGGAAGTCCTGGAGGCACCACTCTCTCCTGAGTGGGGAAACCAACTGAGAGACAAGAGGGACACTGACAGAGGGCACCGATATGGGGTTGTTTTTTACACAGATGTGTGACTCGGCCAAAGTGCTAAGTAGCCAAAAAGACTGAAAAGAATGCAGGCAAATATACTTGACCAAATGGGGGCATTCTGACTGCCACCCCATTATAGGCACAAAAGGATGTCAGATGCCCCTGAACACAGTGGTGCTTGACATGCAAAATATTCTGGCCCTGAGATGCCCCACACTCTGTTCCACAGAGCCACAACACTTAGTGGCAGGCCCACAACACAGATCCACAACACCTCACAATACATGGTGGCGTTAGGCGCTGTGGGATACATACCCATAGTAAATTATTCATGCTGTCGAAGGGGGAGCTCCTGATGTGAACACGATTGGTTGACAGAGGAGGCAACTATGAACACTCATTGTCACCATTGTCACCATTAAATTCTTTGTCAACAAAACTTATGTCAACACCCAAAGTCAACAAAATGAAAAACACTAAAGGATGTTCTTACTTGTTCCCTCTGTTCACAGATCATGTCCACATTGGGGGCACTATCATCAAAAGCACTGTGGGTAGATATCCGAGTTCAATGTTGTGGGAAGGCAGAGGTGATCCCTGGACATCTTGGGATCTCCATCTTGGGAATCCATCCAAGTTCTCCCATAACTGTTGAGAGCAACAACATGAGTAGTTCTGTGAGCTCTCTGTGCTGAGGAATGTCAAAGAAGCACAGCAGTCTCTCCCTTCTCCTCTCCTTCCAGCCTTCCCTCCCCCCCCACCCCCCCCCCCACCCCATCCCCACCACAGTAGTGGTCTATCTGCTGCTATGATCCTAGTGCAGGGCAGAACAGAGCACTCCAATCATTTGTTCTTTGTTCCCCAAATGGAGCATGAGAGATCACTTAGCTGCCAGAAATTTCCCTGAGCTTTATAAGGGGAGAGGGCAGCCTGAAGGGCAACAGAGATCAACACACAGCAGGGGGAGCAGGGCAGGCAATGTGGAATACTGCAGATGGCACTGCATACTCCAGCATGACCATGGATGTTCCTCGATGAAAGAACCCCAGAGCAAGACAACCAGCAGCTGAGAGCATGGCGAGTCTGGTGGAAGTGTGGACGAGGCAGCCAAGGCAGCGATGGTGCTGGGGCAGCCTCAGTGGTGGTGGTGGAGCATCATCAGGACTTCCTGGCACTCTGCAGCAGAGCCGGGACCATGGCTTTACAGGAGGGAAAGCCTGGCTGAGTCTGCAGGAGCCTGGGCAGTGATGGCAGCATGACTGGGGCTGCCTGCTGCCCAGGAGCAGGGCCAGAGCTGCAGCCACAGCAGCCCAGTGCCACAGCAGCCCAGCAGAAGCAACGCAGCTGTGGTCATGTGCCACCTGGCAGTGGGGCTGGGACTGCAGCAGCAGCAGCCTGGGAGGGGAAACCTGTCTACGGCAGAAGCAGTGTGGCTGGGCCAAGTGGCACCCAGCAGGCAGTGTACACAAGGCTGGCCAGCAGGCAGCCTGGCTGGACCAAAGGAGATAGCAGCTGAGATGGGCAGTGAACTGAAGGGCTGGTGTCAGGGGACCTCCTATTGTCTGTCCTGAGGGTGCCGGACCAGGGAGGTCCAACCTGTAATAGAAGCCAGTTCTGATGACAAAACAAACAGTCGTGTCTGTACTGACTCTTTGTCAATGAAGGGGAAAAGAAAAAAGCCTTTCATGGCACTGAAGGCTTTGTCTACACTTGTACTTGATTGACAAAACTTTTTTCATTCACCAATACCCAAAAAGCCTTCCCCATGAACAACAAACTTTTGCTGTCCATGATGCTTTGTCAGCAGGAATGCTTTGCTACTAACAAAGTGAAACTGCCATGGGGGTGGAAATATTTTGTTGAAAAAAGTGCCAACAAGCAGTGTCCCCACACGCTGACTTTTAACGACAGAGCTGTGTTGAAACAGCCTTGACACTAAAAGCTGAATAGTGTAGACATACCCAAAGTTTTTTGTCCCTGAATCTGATCATTTTTCCACCAAAAGTTGTGTTGCAGTGTATACACTCTTACTTGTTTTGTCGCCAATGGCAGTTTTTGACGACAAAACTTGGTGATGTAGACAAGACATGAGTTTCAAGTTCCTGCTCCTGCATACCACTTGAGTGCCTTGATCATTAGGTTATTGGTTATTCTGGGAGGTAGAGGAGAGGAGTTCTGTCTCTGGTTTTTGAAGTCTTGAAAATTTTCACAGGTCAGGAAGACTGTTTCTCTCCCATCTCTATTTACAAGTCTCCAGAGGGAAGGAAAAAAGACTTTTCAATATTGCCACTAACCTGTCTTTGAAGAAAATCCTAAGGATGGCCCAGAAATGAAAAACAGGAAATAATAAGATCTGTTTACAAAAAATTTCTATGAGCCATCAAAGACTCTTTAAAGTCTTTTTAAACAATAAACATTAATTCCCTATATAACTTCATAGAAGCTACTCTCAAACAAATTCAATAAAAGCTAATGTATGCTATCCAGTAATGTCCTTAACATTATTTTGATAAATAAAATGCTACAGAGGCAATGAAAGACAAAACACAAAAGAAGAAAAAAGAACATAGAACAGCATTCTGAAATTGTTTTCCTGAAAAACCTGAACTTCTTTAGGAAAATATGAGTTATTTAAATAAATATTGAAACAATACAAAAGAGGAGCATTCTGCAGTTACCTCGGTAAAGCTTTCAGCATCACAAAGGAAAGGAAAGGAAATGGGACAATGCAAAGGGTGAAGTAAAATATATTACATTATAGACAAAATTATGTAATGAATAAAGTAACTAGTAAAAATAAGTCTTCAAGTAACAAATACTCTGAATACTTGGAAGATCCGTGATTTCATCAATCCAGATAGATAGTCTCACCACCATTGCAGATTGCAACTTTTCCATGCCGTCCTGTTTTGCATGATTCTCGTCCATGTCCTTCCACAAATCCTCCATAAAGGTTCCACCCAGGATGCTGGAGGCCTTCCTCTTGTTCTTTTCACATCTTGTGGATACCAATGGAGTATATGTCCATCTGTTGTGTCTCAGTCTCACTACATGGCCAGCCCATCTACTTTTCCAGTCATACACAACATGGATAATATCATTGAAACTGCTTTTTTCACATCGTCAATAGTAACATGTTGTAACCTACCTACACCCACCTTATGTCTTTTCATCACTCTTAGGCCGTGTCCAGACTCAGGGGTTTTTTCGGGAAAAGTAGCCTTTTCCCGAAAAAACTTCCCCTGCGTCCAGACTCAAGCCGCGTTCTTTCGAAATTATTTCGAAAGAACGCGGCTTTTCTTTCGATGGCGGTAAACCTCGTTTCACGAGGAAGAACGCCTTCTTTCGAAAGTTCCTCTTTCGAAATAAGGCGTTCTTCAATGTAAAGAGGCCATCTTCGAAAGAGAGCATCCAGACTCGCTGGGTGCTCTCTTTCGAAAAAGCAGATTTCTCTTTCGAAAGATCCGCCTGCAGTCTAGACGCGATCTTTTGAAAGAGGATCTTTCGAAAGATGCTTTCGAAAGAGCCTCTTTCGAAAGAAACCTGCAGTCTAGACATAGCCTTAGAGTGGTTTGCATCTTTGATCATCTATAAGCATCATATTCCAGGTTTCGCAGCCATACTGCATTACCGGAAGGATACTGATGTTAAAGAGATGGGTTTTCGCAGTGGCAGAAAGTTTGGGGTCAACAAAAACACTGCACAGATTCCCAAAGACAATCTAACCCGACCTCCTCCTCCTGTTCAACTCCAGGCCTAACTCATTGTCCATCTGCAACCCTTGTCCAAGACATATATATTGATCCACCAGCTCGACAGAATGTTCATCCAGACCAGGCTGATCATCCAGCTGCATGACGTACTCTGAAAAATACGTGGTTTTCATCCACTTGGTTTTTCCAGTGTGGATAGTAAAGCCAATTTCCTTTGTGTTCTTACTGATGTCATTGAGGAGGGTTTTCAATGTTTTGGGTTTCAATGCAATTAGAATGATACCATCAGCAAAAAAAAAAAAAGCATTTGAAGAGCTTCACCATCAATCAGAAATCCATCTTTCCCTTCGATACTCTGCAGGACGTCTTTCAGGATGCTGGCGAATAACTTCAGTGAGCAAAGATCCCCCTGCTTTATGCCTCGCTTAACTTGGATGATC